>NC_135502.1:16290856-17535611 GCF_052857255.1 Amblyomma americanum | reverse complement strand
CTAACATACAACCTTGATCAACAGTTGTCAGTGTTCAAAGCCCAGGTAATGTATAGTTTTGAGCATGTAAAAGCAAACTCATGATATCACTGTGCCTTATCATAGGTTTTAGTGTGAATTAAAAAACGCCGCGGCTGAGCCTCTATGTCGCTGCGCCCCCCTGCTAATGCTTGCACGTTCTGGGCTGAAACCCGGTGCTTATCAATGCGTTATACCAACGCAGCCTATACGTTACTCGATTCTGAGACCGTTGTGATTATAGTGGTGCCTGAGTGGTATTTGACCTCTCACGGGACATTACGAAAGGAAACATCGTCCCCCCGGACCAAGCAAAGCAAGTTACACAATGCCTTTCACGTTTTCTGATGATCGACGTGGGATGACCTTTCTTTCGCTTCCTCCTGTCTCGATTCCGAGCACTGCAAGGTATGTTACGAGTCAAAAACATATTGCTTCTGCAGCATGAACAGCTGCGCCAGATTTGCGCTTCTTTATTCTCCCAGCGTAAGCGCCAGCTCGCACTTTAGCGCACTCGGGTTGGGCATTGCAGCGCGGAACCAGACAGGCGGAATGCAATAACGCCATCGCGATTCTACACGCGCCCTTCGGAATCGCGGACGTGCTGTCGGGACGAAGGCGCCCTCCTCGCTGCGTCTGGGATCAGTCATAAGCTCGGCTGGCCGAGTGAGAGAGCGCGGCTTGCCGACAAGACTGCACGCTCGAGAGCGCAGGTGCGCGTTCGTGAGCGGGCCTGCAATTGCGGACAGGCCAGCCGTGAGATCCGTGCGATATTTCGTAGGCGCCTCGAGGCACAAGTGCAACTCGCGGATGATGAAACCCCGAAGTAGCACGCTTTTGTGATACACGTTGCTATAAAGGGTTACAGAGTATCATGCAGGTAAAAGGCGACGGCTTCTGAAAAACAGCCTTGCTCTCTCTCACTATGTTGGCGTTGCGGTGAGACAATGATAAGGGATCGAAGAATGCATTCTTGCTAATTGAAGTCTTTGGTTCGTGCAATACCTCAATGTGAAATAAAAGTTAAACCTTGGAAGCGGATTAAAATTTTCATTTGTTGGATCCTGTTAACGCATTTAGCTGCGCGAGTTGGTAATAGCCTCCTCACCTCATCTTTTTAAAGCCAACGCTACACCACACACACCATACAGAATAGTACACGGAACAAGACATAGGTGTTCTGCCTTGTTCAATGTAGTGTTCTGTATAGCGTGTTGCAGTCTACCGAAGTGTGCAGTGGTGCGCAGTACTGTGCAGAGTAGTGTTCGCTAGAAAAGACGAATTTAGAAATATTTGTTGGAACATAGCGCTGCAGTAAATGTTTATTTTGCCAGTGAATGATAAGCACTGCACATCACGCACGGCATGCTCCTGCAGTGTGAAGCTGTCCTCAACTCATTTGGGTGGCCTATTTTCTTTTCCTGCCGTTGGTAATATTCAGCACTTCCTTTCACCTAACCCCCCCCCCCCCCCCCACACACACACACACACACACATATCATATATATATATATATATATATATATATATATATATATATATATAGTATATATATATATTATATATATATATATATATATATATATATATATATATATATATATATATACTATATATATATATATATATTATATATATACATATATATATATATATATATAGTAATATATATATACATATATTGCTTCCTATATAAGTGGACGCGAAAGCACATTGCTGCTACTAATGAGGTCACCCCCCCCACCCCAGAACTAACGCATGTACTAAACGCGTAGCCAGCTACGCAAGCGGCAAAAACGCACCGCTAAGGTGCAAAATCGTTAAGCACGTTTTCTGGCATAATAGTTCGTCGTCGTCTTAGGCAACGCGCAAGAAAAACTGGCACAATAGAGAAACTAGAAACAGCTAGCAAAGCACAGAGATCGCCGCAGTTTATCTTTCGCCCTGTGCCCGAAATCTACATTCATCAAATGCACACGCCGCCTTCTCTGCGCACTTTTTATTGAGCATGGCCTAAAGACCTCTCCCTTTTCTACCGCCACCTTCTTTTATTCCCCCTCACCCGATGCGCGTTCCCTCTGTGGAATAAAAGGAGAGGCGGCGTTTCGGCGTAGGTGGTCCCGACCAGCGCCATCTTGCGACGAACATAATGGAATGCCCCGTTTATTAAAGGCAGCCACGCACGCCACACACACAGAGCCCGCCGCCTCCGCCGCACAGGACGTTCATCAATGCCACGTGGAGCCGGGCCAGAAAAGGAGCCGTGGCCCGTCTGTCTTCATCACCGCGCGGGGGGCCAGCGGCCATCGATCGCGGCTAGTCTGCACCTCTAATGACCGGCCGCTCGGCCTAGGGACGGGGACGGCAAACAGGACGGTCTCACTTTGCTCGCTCGGATTGCTCGCTGCTCAATTGGGTCTCGCTGATAACGAGAGCATATGGAGCCACTAACGGCGCCAAATGGTGCGCTGCAGAGAAAACGGCAGACGAATAACGAGACAGCGCCGGCGCAAGATTCGGTTCATGAACCTTTCGAGCGATATAAGTACCTTTAGTAGACACAGATCGGTCAATATCCGTAACGAAAAATGCGCGCGCGCACGCACGGACGCACGCACGCACGCACGCACGCACGCACGCAAGCACGTGCAAAGTAGAAATAAATAATAAAACAATGCGACCTTGATAACTAGAGGTAAGACTCGCACCGCAGGGAGGTAGGACGCCCGTCGACACGAAACGCTGGAGACTACATTGAAGCTGAAAGAACTTACTTATTTTGCATTATGGTACTTTTTTCTGAAGCGCAGGACAGTTAGTTTCCTTTATTGGTATCACAGGAAAACATTAATGTAGATAAGGCGTAAAAAGATTCAGCTTGTTGAAAACATCGAGTGGCAAGTTTGATGGTGGCGACGTTATTGAATGGTTGTGCACATTAGATAACGTCAGGCATGTCAGTTCTCAGATACCTAAAGCGAGATTTTTGAAGTATTGCGGTGATAAAGGTACAAAGAAATAATGCTGATGCCCCCTGTCTTAATCAGAAGGCGTGTTCTTGGACATTTAAAAGCACGAATGTGTGTTCCTAGCTAATTTAACTGCAATGCTAGCGAGGAAAGCAGTGATAAACTGTAGTCTAGCTGAAATAAGAAAAACAGAAATGGTTGTCCTGTACTTCTCGTGTAACAATGCAATTATCTCTAGGTGATGCTCTTAGTTCTTTTCTTTTCATGAAATGCAGAAGTGGTGTAAAGGACAATTCTCATTCGGCCACGGTCTACGAGTAGAGGCGTTGCAGACAAGCGAACGGCGCTGTGAAGCAGAGCGGGCGAAGGCTTCTGCGTACCAGAACAATCATTTCAGATGTGGCAGTATCGTGCAGCATAGATACTGAATAGTGAGATGCACTCCGTATTAAGGTTAGACGCCTTGTTTTGTCAGCGGTTAGTCTGCATCTGTGGCCAAGCACATGGCCTCTCTTTTCTGCAAATATGGAGCTCTGTTTGAAGATCTGTGTGGTTTGCACAGGACGACAGTGAGCGGAGCAAAAATCCCAGCAACCTTCGTGGAAAGCACTTACACAGCTTATTGACATTCTTGCGCGTAGATCCTACTTTTATGATGTCGTTAACAGACTTCCAGACCTGGGTGCACTAAGTGGAGTGGAGTGGTTGCTCAACCCATTCACTCCGCCCTCCCCCTCCCAGTTCCTCCTTCCAAAAAATAAAGAAAACTGCTTCCAACACTTGCCTAGAAAATCAATTGAAAGGCTAGGCACACCTGAATCTACACATGAGTGTGCGGTTGCGGAATCGACAGAGTAAAAGGGAGGTTTGCTCTTGCATTAACTTGAACTCATTTTTATCTGGTTTTCCTCTATCTTTCATTCCTTGCCTCTCTGGAACTTGACCGGAGGGTAGAACACAGAAACCGAGTTCTGCGTGAGCTTTTAAGTTGTTTTTTTTTTATCTTGCTTCTTGACAATGTCTATATCTGTCCGCCTCGCGGAGAAGATATAGATTATCGACTTTACTTTTGAGTTCAAGAAAAAAAAACACCAAGTACTTCTCATGAACTACAGGCTGTTATAAAAATAAGAGACAGGAAAAAGAGAAAATGACCGCTAGAAAGCTTTTGTTCCAAAACGAGTTCCGCAGGCGAGCGAAAAATGTTTAAAGGAGCCTTTTTTTTTCATTTTGAAAGAGCAAGGTATGCTCCCGCAAAAATAAAATTTGGATGAACTTCTCTGATGAGGTCAACAGGAATCATTTACCGGCACAAAAATCTGTGAGAAAATGATAGGCAAAAAGACAACGACATTTTAATGGTGGTCTGGGCCACGCATTGTGACATTGAAAAGAACACTGTTCAACCCAAGAGCAAGAGCAGATTAATGCAAAGCAGAAGTTTGAGGCTGCAAACACACGCTATCAGCAATATAAGCTTTGTTTTGATGCTTCTGAGGCCTGTAATAATTTTTTTTCTTTTAGCCGACTATAACACGCGGCCAGTCTTGAAGGGCGCGAGTGTTTTCTCTGCAGCTCGCTTTTCTTCACGAGGTGGCCGCAAGATTCACAACCATGTCCATGCACCCCCCCCCCCCCCCCCCGCCCCCTCCAGAAGAAAAGTTGCACGAAGCTATCGAGTTTGTATCTGCTTTTCGCGAACATTAGCACACATATTGGAAACATTTCCACTCTATGGGAAGGACATGTTCAACTGCCTGTTTTTTCGCCCGTGGGATGCAACCGAAAGGAGCGCGGTTGCATTTCAGATGTGTAAGCTGCTGTTTCTGGATGCTCGGGAAAAGACGCTTTCTCTTTTATTGCACATTCTTTGCTTTGCCACCTGTGATGCGCCGAAATGGATAGCGAAAGAAAAGGTTTCTTCTCCAGGACAGCTTCTAGAACTTTAGACGCACGGTTATAAACGAACCTAACCATTCCGAGAAGAAAGGGGCCATACTTGAGGTTTCGATTTACATTTCTTTGACGCAAATGTGTCCAATGTTTTGCCGCTACTGTGTGTCCCTTGAAAGTATCTTTGTCATTCCCATGTACTGCTCGAAAATAAATACATAACTAGTTTCGTTCTGTGAAGAACGGGATTCCCGAAGAAAAAAAGCTGTGAAAAGTAAAGACAAGCAGTGCCATGGATTTATGTGGTAAAAGAACCAACACTAAGTTCACTTGCTGCTTGAAGAAAACGGCAATTAACTATGAATCTTTAAAATGGAAGACTAGCGCATCATATAGATTCTATGAATTACCAGACCTCTGTTTTGAACAGATATGGCGAACGCACCTGAAGGGGTTAACTAGTGACATCAGTTTTTTTTTTAATGACAAAAAAGTTCGAGAAGTATTTTTTGAAAAGACGTAGAATTTTTTCAGATATAGCTAAAGAAAAACAACGCCAGACAGAAATATCTAGTGATAATTCGGTAGCTGCGACTCAGCTGCAATTCAGATTCTAGGCGCCTTGTGCTACAAAAAAAAAAAAAAAATGTTGGACACACTAAAACTAGACGCTTTCAGGAACCAGCCGAATTGTTGCATGCGCTGCTTTGTCATAGGCAACCTCTTTCTCAGCCCACATGCGTACGAGAAATGCGCTTTAAGCGCGGTGAAAGCGAGTGATTCCAAGATTACAACGTCCCGACGTTTGTTTTGTAAATCTGACGTTTGGACACGCTGAAAGCGTAGAAAATTTGATTCCTGTTAAGACAACGTACGCCCTATGGAGAACTTGCGCTGAAGTTTGCGGTGCCGATTACAGCGCCATAACACACTGCCTAGCGAGAAGAGCAAGCAGTTTTGGGTAGTACTATTCGTACTTTTCCACTCCACCTTCAGGCGCTTATTGGCGTGAGCCTCCGCGCTCTGTCGAAAGCGCACGTGCCGTGCATCAGCTATCTGAGCTACGCCGAGAGAAGCTAGGCAACGAATGCTGTCAGCCAAACGCAGGTATCTAATCGCGCAGAGTGTGTTCTCGCGTTTGCAGCGGTCCGAGCGGCTGACAAAAGCAGTTTTGAGTCACCGAATGGAACAATTGTAGTAACACCTTGGCAGCGCAGGTTGCCCATACTGAGCTAGTTTATAATTATTGGGCTTACTTTATATCCACGACACCTACCCTACACAATAACTTTTATTAAGTTTATTTCCCCCGTCCAATTGTTTTGGGCGGCATAAAACGCCACGGGGAGTCCAACAAGCAGCATATAAATGCAAACGCATGACATACTCGAAGCGTGTACAATTAAAGACCTTTCTTTGCCTGGCGTAGTTTGTAATTACTACTTTTTTGTTGTAAGCAGAGAAGAATACGGCTAATTTATTTCTAAGTTGGGAAGTTTCCTTGCTGTTAGGCTGTCGCTTGCCGTCCCGCAAGCTAGCTTGCTTTCCCACGCTTACTCGGCACTACAACCCGAAGTTTTTCTTAGTTCTTACGAATTCACACAGCAACGCACTTGACTGCCCTTCTGTTACGCGAGACAAGCTCTACGACAGCCTCCGTTCTGCGGCTGTCAAAAACACGCCACATGCCTCGGGGGAGTGGTAAGACGCTGAAAATAACAAACACGCCAATGAAGAAACGAACAAGAGCTCGAAGCCGCGTCTTTTCTGCGTCCGTAGACGTTGTGTAGGCAGCCTTTGATTTTATCTCGACGTAGACGCGATGCTTGACGACTTACCAAAATAGCGCCCACGTCCGAACGAGCTTTGGCATTTTCTTCGCGTTATACATGCACTGGGCAGACCGGCGCGGGGCTGCCTTATGCACCGTACCTTTATACGCGGATGGATTTTTTTTTGTTCTTTTGCCCCAGCAAAGGGGCTGCGTGTGGGGAAAAACTTTGCACTCGACAACTACCGTCACGAGAAAAGGAAGGTTATCAATAGACAATTATCCAGTGCACCTCGCGGTAGTCCAATAGGGTTCTGTCGGTTGCGTGGCGGCAAAGAAGCGTTTGAACGTTCGTTGCGATGGATAAAGACCAGTGAAGACTTAGGTAACCAGGTGCGCAGGTGCACAAAACGAGGCCGGCTGTCCATGAAAAGTGAACATTAGCTTGCTTCATTTTAGCTGCTGCTTGCGCACATAGTCGAAACGAACTAGCTCGTACGCTGCTCCTTTGAATGGTACATCAGTCCAAATCTTTGGCTCGCGTGCGCGACGGCCGCTTTTTCTGCGCTCCAGCGCTTTGCGACGAAGCATACTTGCTGAAAGCTCAATATTAAGCACGGGCTTTGTGAGCCTGTGCTTAGATTTGATATTTTCGTTTGCTCCGTCATAAGCTGGAGCAGCACGAAAAATGCGGCCGTCACGCACTCCAGCTAAAGGTTTGGCCCGCTGCACGTGCCGAAGAAAAATCGTAGAATTTAAGGGATGTCTTGGTTAACAGCACTGACTGGAGCCAGCGAAAGCTGTTTCAGTTTGCACAAGCGAACAGCAGGCGGTCCTTGATGCACTAAAGCAACTTCCATGTTTGGATTGCCATTCTGGCGGCATTAAAAATAGCAGCAGAAAGAGAGGCTGCGCGGTGTCGCTTGTCCTATTTTCGACTGTAGAAATCGAATTTCAATTTAGGGTACGGGCAAAAACGTCCTCATGATGAGATCTGTGTGTGGGTTAATGGGCTCTTAGTTGTAGAAACTACACGGAGTCTTTCATTACGAAGCACGTCATATCACAAACGCAATTTAAGCACGTGAAAATTGATCGGCTTGTCATGACGCACAGCCACTGTATCCTGTTAACATTGTCTCTAAACTAAATTAATAACAGTAAAAACGCCACGGAGACTATCTAGAGCAGAAACGTACTCACTCATCGCATACTTATAAGTATTAGCCGCCGGAGGGGCTCAGTGGTTATGGCGCTCAGTTGCTGACCCAAAAGACGCGGGTTTGATCCCGGCCGCAGCGGCTGAATTTCTTCAGAGGCGAAATGCGAGAGGCCTGCGTACTGTTCGGTGCTAATGCACGTTAATAAACGACACGTGATCGAAATTATTCGGAGCCCTCTACTATGGCGTCCTTCATAGTCTGAGTCGCTTTGTGACGGTAAACAGCATAAAAACCACAAGACCAAAAGCATTTTTCTACTGCGCGCATTTTAATGTTGCGTGCAAAGGCAAAGCAGCGATTGAGAGCTATAATCGAGAGAACGATATAAGAAAAACGTTCCTCTTCGGAAAAAAAAAATGTGTTCGACAATGAAGTTTTATGAGGGCCCTTCACACTGCTCTAGACGTAAAATGTAGATCACCCCATTTGCATTAAAGCAGGAATTGACCCCTGACACCTTACTCATTGTTTAATTAACCATTTAGCTCCCAGACCAGAGCTGTACTCCTTATAGGGGCCTTGTACTAATATCGCCAATAACTAAATGACATTCGTCGCGCGTGATTCTATTTCCTTGCATTACCAAAGGTTCATCCATCGGTTTCTCTTTTTAACAGTAGAACGCAAGTTGCAAAAAATATAGTCTTTCGGCCTTTGTCATGCATCTAGCTTGGCACACTTGATTTAAATTTAAATTAGGTGGCGGCGACGTTCCTCGGATACGAGCTTTTTTCTTGAAGCAATTAGAACAATGGCGAGGGTCAAGGCATCGAAGTTGTCTCCAAGAGCGAGTCTGGCGTAATTGCTGAATGCGGAACGCATGGCGAAGACGCAATACGCAGGGCTCGCGCGTGGCAACGCGTTAAAACCGAAAACCCACCACCCATGTACTTCCGCGGTTCCCGTTATTTTTTACTATCTGGGATTCGTGTCCTTTCAAACAACTCAGAGAAAGGCCACGCAAAAAAACGTGCACGTGGTGCGAGGGCTCCCAATTAGGACTCTGTGCAACGCACTGCTTCGAAATATAAAACATGTAAGTTGACATTTGAACTTATGAAACCTTGTTCGCGCTAGTATGAAGCAACCTGATATTTGGTTACAAAATACTGTGCATTTCAGAACCTTCGATCTCATAACTGTAGTAAGCGTGGAGGAAGCTGCTATATAAGCGACATTTATCTGAAACTTTTGCTTTAATAGCAAGCAGGAAGACATCCGACGATATATTTCCAGAATTAAAACCGAAAAAAAAATGAGCAAATGAAGAATACGAAAAATTTTGGCACATTTTTATAGAAAATAACTTGTGATTCAAAGGGTTAAAGAGATTTGTTTGAATGTTAGGAGTGTGAAAGAACTAACATGGCTACCATACAGACATTTAAAAAGGAAGAAGTAACGAGGATACAAAAATGTGCGTCAATAACTGAAGGCCTACGCATATCGCGCTTTTATTTCTCAACTCCCAGATTCACAGTTCCCGCCTTTCGTTCCGCGTTACTCGTCGCACGTCCCACGCATGCCGCTCATACACTCGGACACTGCGTCATGCTTGCCGTCTTCTCCTCGTTAATGACGGCCATTAGTCCCGCGTCCGCCGCCTTCACCGCCGCGTTATTCTGCACGCGGATGTTCCCACTTTGCACTCAGTGAGGCGGAGAGATTTGGGGCAAACAGAGGTTTTCGCTTGCGTCTCGTTTCTTTTTTTTTGTGCGTCGCCTTTGCGGATGTCTGGCGCGTTCTTAATTCGTTCCGTGCCCAGACTGCTAATTAAGTGCCGCACACAATGCCGCGTGTGTATGCACTGGAGTCCCGCTGATTGCCAGCATCACCCCCTCCTCTACATTCCCGGCCTGAGCCTAAATCATGCTAATCATCTATTCTAAACAGCACGCTGAGGCGACTCAACGTCAACAAACTTCCTCCGATTCTTTTTTACGTGCTTGTTTTTTCTTACGTTTTTTCTTCTCCCCTTTACCCTACACGGTGATGGAAGCACCGAAAAGCTGGCGATTACACGGCAATGCATGGTAGGTGCGTAAGCCAAACGAGGCGGTGAAGAGCTTAGGCATCGTTAATGTTGCATCACGAATCCTGATCCACGATGTACACATGCAGAAGCCGCCTTCTGCGTACAAGTTCAAAGTGATAACACTACACGGACTGTGGCGCAAGCTCTGCATCAAGCACGGGCACGTCACGCTGACACGTGACATAAATAAATGGCGACCTCGCTGCTGCTTTGATTACGGCTGCGCGCGTGAAATTTTGTGAGTTTGATGATACTGCTTGGCACCAGGCTTCAGTTCATTTAATACTCGTTGCCTGTCATTGCTTGCCCCAAAGCTCGAATTACATAAGGATTAGCAACTCTTACATCCAAAGGCTGAAAAAAAAAAAACTCAGTGCCTCTGCTCGCTTGATGATCGCCGTAAAAATGGCGCTTCAGACTGACGTCGTGACCTGAAAGACAGGAGAATCTTTGTCACGGAATGGAGTTCGAGCCTCCCTGTGTTAACGGACCTCTTTCCTGTGTGCCCTATCAGTTTTTTTTCACAGCAGCGCGTAAACTAAGGTCTCCATGCATAAGCTTTACAAAGAACATTGATTTTTGGCTAGACCCTGATTTGCTTTCTTTTTTTTTTTAATTTCATGCACCATGGACGCATCAGTATTCTTTTCATGTATTCAAAGCACTGAAATTAGTGCTCTTTTTGTGTATTGTAAAAATGAGTTCCCTATGCATTGCTTGATTGTGCTTGTTCATGCGCATAAAAAAAGCTTATTCTGTCGACTTAAAACCTGTACACAACGTGTAATTAAAGAAATAAGGCTAACTCAATACAAATACCGTATACACTCGCGTAAGGGCCTCGCTTGAGTAACCAAAAATAGCATCCTAAAATATGAAAACAAATGTAGCGCAAAATATTCTCCTCGCCAGGCACATCCCGCGGGGAACTAACAACCAACACAGTAACCGAACCTTATAATAAAATGGAGGTAAGATTGATTTAGACAATGCATTTGGCAGCGAATCAAACGGGAAAACAGGCAGTTACAATGAAATATCTTCCTAAGGTAGACTGCCGGCCTCTCATGATCGAAATTACGCATATGTTAAGGACAGCAGCTAAGTTCGTTGCCGGCGTTAAATAAGAAGCGCGTTATGCGAAACTTAGATCGCTAGGCGGCATAAGCAGCGTCTATCTATTTTCTGCAGCCATTTTTTCGTGGTCGGCATAACGCGTGCGCACATATTCTGCAATATGGTACGTTCAAAATTAATATTAAGTCGAGGAAGAGTCTTTCTTTGTATTCTAGCCAGTAACGCCGCTGAAAAAAGTAGCAAAATGAACAATATAAACGGCTCTCTTTAGAAATCGCAGCTAAGTTTGCTGCAGGTTAAAACAGTATTTATTAACGGCGATCCCTACCATGGCTACCGTCCACATTTTTGAGTGGGTAAGCAGTACTCAGTGAAAGACTGTGGCCTCCACAGCGCTCAATTCCCCTGAGAAAAAAAAGAGCACAAGAAGATGTCTACTCGCAGTTGATTGAATTCCTGATGCACTATTTGAAAGATTTGTACGCGACGTTGACTAACGTTAAAAAAAACACATAACATGGCAAGTGCTGCGGTAACGCAGCTACTTGCCGACGAGTAAAATAGAGCTACGCTGAGAAAGACTAGGTTTTTATTTATGAGCGCTGTCCAAGTCATTGGCTCACTAAGGCGAGTCAGTCTTTTAGCTGCGCTGACGATAGCCAGGCACTCCTGGAGAAAGGCTAAGGGGAGGAGATAGGGTGGGTATACAGGGCGACAGGGCAAGCAAAGAGAGAGAAGTGTACATATGCACAAGAAGCGAAACATTGGGGACAACAGAGTCAGAAAAGAAAAAAATCGAACTGGGCGCGAGCATACATGATTCACGCATTAATGCGTACAGAAATTTGATGAACCGTTTAACTATTGGATGAGAACCGAAAAACTCCCATAAAGCTGAAAAAAATTACTGAGCTTTTTTTTTCATCTCCGAGCTGAAATAAGATATTACCGTAAAGTTCAGAATATCTGTGGAAAGAACCGCTAATGGGATTGCTGCACCTCCGATGGCAAGTTAGGTGCTGACCGCTTTTTAAGCCGCACTAGCGGAGAGCTCAGGTGCGCGTAGACGCCGTCTCTAACACTAAGCACGGGCCGTTCCAATCTACAAGACTGCTTGCCAACGCTATACGCGCACTTGTCACTAAATCTGGCAAAAAGAGCCACGATAGCTAAACTGTGTTCCTAACGCTCCTGTCTCCTCGGCTCTGCGACGGAGGGCAGGGAAAGCGAATATTTCTTCGCTACGTTACGGCAGGCGGAAACTCGGTGGAACAGTTCGCACCGCTGGCGCAGATTCTATTAGCATAATCAGGGCGGATGCACGCCCGCTCCTGTGGTTGGCGATAAGCTCTTAGTGCCGAGAGAGAGAGAGAGAACGCGAGAGCCTAGCCTCCACCTCAATGCTCGCTTGATGCTCGGGCACGGTTGGTCCTGATTCCGGTGAGTCGACTACGCGCTGATGCGTTCTAAATGAACTCAGCGGCACGCCTGATTGCACTGCACCCCGGAGGCCTGCTTGGGTAAACAAACAAACAAGCCGGACGCTGTCGGTAACGCTCTTCTCGAATTGCTGAGGGAGGCTCGAGCAAAACAAATTGCGCAGAACATTTGGCATAGTTGGCGAACCGGAAAGTAGTTCTCAAGGTTAAAAATTATGAGGAATAATTATCACTTCACTGGGTTATACAAAAGTGTTGCAAAGAGAAAGATCTGGCACCCTTCAGGGTGATGTTGACATACGAGTTAATGTCTGCCTTGACGCCGCAGCATAAGAAGGAAGAAATATACAGCTCAAACTGGTCTAGCTTTTATGTGAGCAGTGTGTGTTGGAGTCTCATTTTGTGATCGAATAGCTGGTAACTGGTTTCTATTCTATACTCTTCACCTTAATTCTGCCCTCCCGATGTCATTAGCAACGCGCCCGTCCAAACCAGCCTGCGCACAACGAAGCTACAAGTAAGCGAACCTCATCACTGGGTTATCTTTTCGTTCCATTCATCTTTACAAAAGTATATATACACTGCCTGAACCCCTCCGTTCGCTGGCGGTGGAGTGAAAGCATGGTGCACAAAATGCTTATATCTCTTGCCAATCTACTGAAATTTTAGCCATAATTAGTTTTTATGTTGGCTTTGCCGCTAAGACAGCATGCTTGAGACAAAGCACGCTATACAGGCGGCAATGACGGAGGTTTTGAAGACGCGAGCCTAACGAGTCGGGCGAATCGACATTCAGGCGAAAGCAAGCCCGGAACGGAAGTGCCCAGTAGTATTAATAATAATAATAATAATAATAATAATAATAATAATAATAATAATAATAATAATAATAATAATAATAATAATAATAATAATAATAATAATAATAATAATAATAATAATAATAATAATAATAATAATAATAATAATAATAATAATCTTCGTCATCATCATCATAACTAACAGAAGCCCAGCGAAGCCCTGCTCGTTACCTTTCAGTGTTCTTCGTTTTGAAAAGCAGTGGAAAAATTGCCAAATACTCTTTACGGAGGCTATGTGCCGAAACAATCATAACAGTTGTGAATTTTTGGTGTCAGGTAGAATATTGGTAGGCGAGCACAGTTAGACGATATCTATACACATTAAATTCAATGCAGTGTGTCAACTGCTTCTAGGACTTAAAACTTCAATAAGATAATCTTGAAATAAGAAAGATAGCTTTGAGCATGCTATGCACGAGAAAGCTATGGACATCTTGTGGATTACTAAGCCAAATAAGCCTGATTTTGTACTTTAAGCTGTTATTGCTCTAAAACCAGGCTGTAACATTGATCCTGTCAGTTTACAAAATTTTGTCTTGCACCTACGTACCATTACTACTGAAAGTATCAGAGTGGTGCCGTTTGCTTATTGAAACAAGCGATAATCTTGACCTGGGGCATGAGTCGTGAACATACACATTAAATAACAGTAGTGAAAGCAAGAGGCCCTGCGAATCCCCCAGGAAAAATGGAGCCCCGAAATACGACCACTTAGACCTTGTGGGACAATATGCTACGATGAACAGAATCAAATGCCTTCGAGACATCTAATCACACAGAGGACACCATATGTCTTGGTGAAAAGATTCATGCAGCCAGTAAGAAAAGTCCCTTAAAAGTATATTTTTACTTCAGCCACCAGTAAGGCAATGGTGTAGCGCAGTGAAGACACTGAGCTCAGTCAACGAACTATTTATAATATTTATTATTGTGCAAATAAACTTCTGGATGATATGCGTAGCACAAGAAATCGTAGATATGTCGCTACGGCACACCTCGAAGTAGACATTTCTACAAAGAACAAATAACCCTGTCTTGAGCGCGAGAGGCAACATTTCGCGTTGCAGGAACGCTTTGAATAGAAACAATAAATGTTTCTTGATTGTGACCGACTAGAACGCTGTCTATATTCACATGTCTGGGTTTATACTGAAAAAAAAATAGACGAAGCACAGGCGGCGTCATTACCTGAAGGTACGCCGAGTTGTTAGAACTAACGACGGACTTGAACAAGGGCGGTCTCGCCGACTAATGATGTTCAACAATGTAAAAGTGCGTGTTATAGCAAGATGCTAGGAGAACAGGGTGTGATCTAAAGTTTTCTCAAGTGAGAGGAACAATGCCTTTCCTATAGAGCAAATGAAGGTACAAGGTTTCGTCATGCCAATCAGAGCTTAAGTTGATTGTTTAAAAAATTGCATTTCTTTTGAATAATAAAGAAGTACCTGCTGCAAAGCCCCTTGGAGCTGTGACCGATGAAAACCAGGGATAAGAATTAAGCCAGCTTAAACCGTGCTGCCATCTTTGTGATGCAATGTAATATCAGCAAATGAAAATGTCAGTTTTTAAAACGATAGAAAAGTAAGAAAACATTGCAAGACCCCATTAAATTATTGTACCAGTAGATTGAATTACACACACATAACAAAAATAATGAGATAAAAACTTATATCTGAGTTAACAGCTTAGGTTTTTATTAGACCTCGTATGAAAAGTACTTTTCTTTTAGCAAACACCGCGCACAACTCATCATTCACAGCACGGTCGCGTAAGGACGCGGGTTGTGTCCAGAAAGACAGAGCCCATGCTAAATATAGAACGCTTCATACAGAACAGATCGTAACGAGCCACCTTTGTTAGCTTAGTAGCGCAATTGCGAGCAATTCTAATGAAGTGTACCTGCAATATCCAAGGTAACTGGGAAAATTCTTTATCAATAGCTATCTCTGAAACTGCATCATCGCTTTCGGCTTACAAGCGCGTTCTATACTAAAAACTATTGCAGCCACTATCTGCCTATTTTCTCAAACATGCTATAGACTAGCAGTTTTAAACGAAGACAATAGGAGTGAAACGTTATAGTGAATATATCTGTTTATACCTGTGCAAAAAGCTTGATACTCTATGCAGTGTTTTTTGTACCGGTGAATGACTGAAAACAGTTTTTGATCGCAGAAATATCCGTTACTGCATCAAATTTACAGTATAGGCCATCCTCAGAATTCTGCACAGTGATGTAAAGGCTGCGCTGTCCCTAACTTGGCAGCCAATGATTTCGGGAAGAAAATCGGCAAAGAGCAATACAATTTTTCTTGAATGCGGGCACCTTTGACGGAACTCTAATTGAGTTTGCAGCATTGCAACTGGAGCCAACCAAGAGTTGAAAATGCCAACGTTTCAGGACAAACTTGGTCCTTTCTTCAGGGGTGCATAAATGGCCAGCACGCATCAGGCAGGAGACTTCACTTCTCCGCATTCATGTAACGGAGGCCAATCACGTAGGTCGAGGGCGGAGGGTGGAGTCTCCAGGCATGTTCGTGTTCCCTTTAATGCTTTGGATGTGCCACGTTTCGAGGTGGAGCTTATAATATAGATTAAGCTCCACGCCCAGCACGCTGGCTCGTTAGAAAGCAGTTCTGTGATCAAAACGTTCGCAGTGTTTGACCAGGCCACTCCATTCGGTGCTTTGTTAGAGTCTCTCGCTCAAATTCTTTGCCTCGTCTTTGTATGAGGCGGGTAATCCTGTACAGCGCACCTTGGTGCTTCTCTTTGGTGGCGCGATCTTTCGGTCGCGCTAAGAAGCGGCCGTGCATCGACGTGGGTTTGTGGGAAGCGCAGATGTTCTGCTTTCGCAGTGCGCGTGCTCGCTGGCGCTCCTCGCATCGCTTGCAGCGTGGTACCTTACGTGAGGGGCGGCAGCGAGCCACGGGCACGCATTCTGCGCAAGCAGAACACCTGCGCTTCCCACAAACCCATGCCAACGCTCGGCCGCTTCATACCGCGACCGAAAGTCCGTGCCACAGAAGAGAAGCAGCAAGGGGCGGGATCTTGCTTCGCGTGCCCCATTTCGCATATCGGCGATACAAAGAATTTGGCCGAGGGATTCCCACCATACAAAAACGGCAACCGTAAGACGCACAGGAGCCGAAGTAATTTGTCTTAAAATACGGCTGCTGTACAACCAGGGACGTCTAATGTGTGTTCCACCTTAGGCGAAAACACAGAGCGGGAAAATGCCACTTTCATGTAAAGGTCGCACCCTGTAAAGATCTCGAAGAAAAGCGCAACCTTTTGACGAGCGTATGTGGTATTTTATGTCTTGGTCGTGGCTCGTAGGCCACTTAAACGAAATGGAGCGTTCCTTTAGAATCAAATATACTATATTTTCTCTCAACTGCTTTTGACCAGTTTTAGACTGAAGAAGCCAAATACTCCCAGTTGTAGATATATCGGCGGTCTGTACTAAAGCACGAATAAATAAACCTCTAAACCGGGTGAGATACACTTCGCTCATGTTTACTGAAGTTCCCAACCACGGAAGAGGCCTGCCATTAAATCCTAACTACCGCTATGTGGCGCACGGAAAATGCAACAAACTTGCAATGACACGATGCTTACTCTAAGCCTCATCTGGCGAGCTTTAATATCAACACCGGAAGCCTTCCGTATAATATCTCGGCAGTTTGGTTTACATTAAAGTACAAATACATGTACTAAACTGCACATAGTGAGCATGGTTGATATTTTTTGAAGTCGGCTTACAACCAATGCTGCCACTTCGGCATATGTTTTTCGAGTGGTCTGCATGTTATTAGTTTCTGGAGTATAGTGCACGAACCGTTCTTCTCTGTGCATCATAATATGCTCGCGCATGGCTATTTAAGTAGGTGGTTGCGCGGTATTACGAAAGGGCGTTATTATACGTCTCATACCACCGACTTCCGGTTATTCGGTTACACGGTGACCGTCAAATAAGTATCAGCAATTTGATATTAAACCCAGCCTAGCGTTCTGAAAGAGTCCGTAGTGTTGGTTTCACTCTGCAGCAAGTTGCAATCGTCGCTTGAATGACGCTTCAATATGCGAGTTTCTGGGCCATTCCTGCGCCGTTCGCCGTTGTCATGTTCGAGGTATTACCCTACCGGATGGAAGTGTGTGCTCAAAACAGCCGACACAAACTACGTGTGTGTAATTTTCTACGCGAATCCCGTCTTCGCGGACAAACCTTGTGTTTCTTTTTGTACCACATGACATCTGGAGAGAGAGACCGGAGCTGATGTGCCGTAAGAATTCAGAAAGCACAATAAATTTAGTGTTTAGTAGTGGAAAAACAAAATAATATTTTGCATGCTTTTTGCACTCGCTTAAACTTCCGTTTCAATGGATACGCGGAGTCAACAGACGGGAGTCAAGAGAGAGAGAGAGGTGAAAGGTGAGCCGTAGGGATGACTGACTGTTTAGCTACTGCCCATTGGAGAAGGGAAAGAAGGAAAGAAAGACAGTACCAATGGTTAATGGTGAGCAGAAAAGAGAATTTGCATATGATATAAAAGCACTTCATTCATTTTTAAATTTGTGGGATGGCAGCTGTGAGTTGAAACCCTTGCTGCTTAAAACCGAAACAACGCCCAAATTGCCCGCAGATAAGTCGAAGCCTCCAGTCAAGGTAAATGATATTACTTTAGGCCCCCTGGTTAGATATAATGCTGCATGCGCAGGAGGAGCAAGATAACTGAGTGAAAGCGTGGGTATCGTTGTGAGCTATACTATACAGTGCTACGCAAACACTATCGTAGAAATACCGTATATATGCGGAGCCGCAACCTATTTGCACTGACCCTAAAAATAAGTTTCAAAAAAGTGCTGGAAATATTTTGAGCTTTAGAAAGTGTATATTACCAGTTTCTTAATTTACTGCATGGAAGCGTGCGCACAAATTTTTTTTGAGCGAGAAAATAGTCCTGAAATTCATCATACTACTTGACGGAAAGGGCGATAGCATGAAGTGGAGGCGAATCTACAGATAGCAATGGCAGGTACAGTTCAAAGATAACGCGGTGCCAACATGTGCATCTTAAATAGTTAAGGCGGCCGATACTCACTAGCTTCTTCTCATTTGCTTTCGCAAATTTGTGGTTTGAGGGTTTAAAAATCTGATCAAAGACGTAATTTAAAGGTAGTCTCAAAGAAACCGTTGCACTGGTATTCATTTTTGCCTTCCCGGCAGCCACCAAACGAAGCAAAACTTCCGAAAGGATTTACCTTTCTGCGCCTACTCAGCGATTTCTATATTTATTTAGATGAACTTGGGAACTCTGGATACGTGCTTCTTTTATACAAGCTACGCGCAACCGACGACGCGTTGAGCATGCCACATGTAAGCCGTTGCTCGAACTGTTGCTTTTGCAAAAGGCTGTGCAAAGAATTTCTTTTCTACACCAAAATAACGGAGTTAGACGCACTCCTATCGAATATTGGGGCGCGTCACATCGAGAAAAAAATGCGTTCTTCACTTCGAATTTTTGTTTACGTCCAGAACAACCAGGTTCTTTTCACCATGGTGCTAGAACATTTTCACTGCCCTACCATCCCCTCGTTGATAGTTTTCAGGAAAGAGAGAGATAGAGAGGAAAAAAAGCAAAGAGACACAATCGGCCGCTGTTATTTAGGGCTGCGCGCTTTCTCCCATTCCTGAAGTGGATCGATTTTTTTTACGTCAAAGACGACGCCAGAGCTGACGTAGAAAAAAGAGAAGCCCCGATGCCAACACGCCAGCCTAAGCACCTACGCGAAGTCGAAACGGCTAAAGAAAGCAGAGCACGAGCAGCCGCACAGTGCTTTTCCATTTCCTCTTGCGCCACACTCCTCCCGCAGAGCGTAACGCTCCGAGAACCGGCTAGACCCGGCTAGGCTTGGCTGGGCTCGGCTTGGCTCGGCTTGGCAGCAGGAAACGCAAGTAAATTGGTTTCTCTCGCGTTTTCTTGCTGACCGCCAGGCTTGTCAGCCTCCCCCGCCGGCGCGCCAGGCCTCGTGTCGCTTTCGTCATTCTCCAATTTTTTCTATCTTTCCTGCCAAGCATCTGTGCGTGCCGTCCGAAATCCGATACTGTCTCGGTGAAATTGAATGAGTGAGATTCCGTTGTTACGCACCCTTTCTCTACAGCCCGGCGCTCTGCTTCCCTCACGGGATCGCGGGCATTGTTACGAAGTGCGGTCGAAGCTTTTCAGTCAGACGCGGGAAGCCACTCCGCCGGTTCAACTTTCGGATATCAGTGTGCGGCCTGCATCCGCTTGCATTCCGCTGCGCAAGAGAAGTCTAACCGTGTAGAGTGAAATCTGAGAAGATGGTGACGAAAACAACAGCAAATTCAGACCATGTTCAAGCAGTATAAATGCTCAGCTAATGATGGTTCTCAGTTAATTTTTTTCACGTGCTGCATTCTCAGAACGCATAGTTTCAAGGAAAGCTTTACTGGGTCACTCAGGATAACTCAGTCCAAATATTGTTCAAGGTAAACATTGATTCTCCGGCTATTTCTTGGTCTTTTGTTTTTTCCCGGCAGTAAAAGACTAATTTCTGGTTTAGAAAATTAAACTAAAAAATTTTAAGCATTGGATAAAAATTCGTGACGTCTACATCGGGAATGACTCGTTACAGCCATTTTTAGGTGAATGGAGGTGCAGCATAAACTGTGAGATCCGGGCAAAAATTTCGGTTTGGACGCTTGCGAAATGGGCTCGTGATACCGAAACCACTATTTTTCTTTTTTTTTCTTTTCTGGCTTACAAAAGCTATGTCTTCGGTGAGACCGGTCTCATTGCAGTTAAAATTCGGCAGTATAGAGATAAAGGCCGACTTAAATTTCTTCTCAGTGTCCCTCTAAATACTATTTTGTGCTTTCAAAAGCCACTGTGAAAGCTTGTGTCTATGCTGCGCAATTTATGAATACACTAATAATGCTAACAGTAACCCATTCTACAGAAGGCAGTAGCAGCAAACGCTTGCACGCGTTGTTGCAGGAATGGTCACACAGAATTCAGGAAACGCAGCTGCCTGGTTTGTGGTGGTTACATACAAATATGACAGGCGAGGAGGCACGCGCAGTGAGAACTATCCACAGTCCGCAAAATACGCGAGAGAATGTGAAAGAGGTAGGCGTTGGTTTTCAGAGAAACACCTGGGATTTTCGAACCCTCGTCGCTTCGCCACTACCTGAGAACATCGCCTGTAAAAATAAGTACTATGACTAGCCACATTATATTCAGATACGGAAGTCCAACTGATTTGTTCTTTCGTCGCTCGATTGTGTCTGTTTTACGGTGACGAATTTGCTCGAGCCGGCGCTTAACCTCCCTGTCTATTAAACACAACATACTGTTCGCTGTGTTCCTTCTAGAGTGATCGAAATGAAAAGCAGCAGCCCACAATACTTGCGGATTCGTCAGAGCAAGCACAGCCGATACATGACGAACTCTCGTTCGTTAACAAGATAAAGGATTCCGACACGCAACTGGTACGCTGTGAACCAGGTGCGAAAGGGATAACCGGGAGTGTCATCTGCTTTTGCGTGCCAAGCTCCTATAGGTCCACGTCGAATAAGTGACATGTCAGCGTGTCATGAGTCCATGACCTACGGCCTGAGATCCCGGGCAGGAATGTGCTCTGTTGATTTCATCCAATAGTCTGTGCCCGCACTGTCGACTCATGGCAAGCCTGCAGGAGAGGCCCTCCTCTGAAGTCAGTCGAGAACGTCAAAGGAGCAACCGTCTTTAAATCTCCTGCCCTTTGTCTCACCCAGTTCGTATCTTTCGCGCGGGCCTTGCCTTGCCCACACCTTCCTCGTGCGTATCCTTCTTTTAACACAGCGCCTACAAGTCCCGCTGCTTGGTATTCCAGTAAACGTTCTTGCGACACACACCACGATTGCTGCTCCCGCATTCCTCATACTAGGTTATGGCTTAAAACCTGTAAAAAGCATAACAAAGCAACACCTGCCAGCTCAAAGGTAATTACGAAACCGCGTTCGCAAACACTGCTTTCCCTCCAAATTCCTTCTGCGCCATCTACTCTGCGCAACCTCTGCTACACGGCGCTTTTGAAAGCCTTTCGGCACAAAGTGAAAGTAGAGTGATCACGCCGACGCAAGACCGCTTGAAAGCGCGCGCATGTGAAATCAGGCCATTGTGTTTTTGCCTTTCTCCGCAGCAAACTCCAGGAGAAAAGCAAAGGGAACAGCCGTGGGTTGTAGCAAGGAGGAAAGCGATAAAAACTATTTGAAATAAGGAAGCAGAATGGAAAGCTGAGCTAGCTTCTTCTATAGCGAGGGGCGCAAAACATGACGAGGGGCGTAGACAAGACGCGCTACAATGCGGTACAAAGCAGCGCTGCTCCTGAGTAAAACAACGTTCATCGCAGTTTACAGTGAAGTCGACTTTTTTTTTTTTTGGCAGACTGTGGCTTTTACCCGAAGCGGCTGTAGTAAGATTGGGCGTCTCTACCGAACACGGTTCATTCTTTCTTCAGGTCTTAACACCGTACGCTACACGCAGGAACAGAGCGAGACCGTTAATGTACAGGGCGCCTCAAAATTTGCCAGGCCACAAGCTCTGCCCGTGTTGTGGAGCATTTACGATGCCCCAAAGGTTATCAGGACAATTATCCTCACCCTTGAGAACCACGATATCTTCATAACCTTCTTAGGTGCTAGAATGTACTGCTATAAAGCCGACCCTCTGGCCTGAAAATTTTTTGCGTAGGCTGTATGTGTACGAGCGATGTTGGCATCCAACATGAAATTTTCCGCACAAAAAAAATTATGTTATAGACCGCTCCTTTCCACTCGAGTGTCCTGCAGTCTACCACAGTAATAGGGTAGGTATTCAAGCCGGGCGTTCTGAAAGACAGACTAAATATTTGTTTTCACCACCGGCTAACATACAAGAGCATTTAAAGAAAAATGCAGTAGGGAGAACAAGTTTTCATGCGAACTCCAATCGGTTTGGAGAGAGGAATACTTAACCGTCTTGTAGTAAAATTAGTCCCAGAAATATTTTTCATTGCGCTAGACGCAGTAAAGTCAGTAGCCACGCTCTACGCTGTGAAACTTCACTATAAAGAAAGAAAAGGGAGTACCTGCAACCCGAGCTATGTTTTCTATAAATCAACCTCCGCTAGAAAAAATAAAAAGAAAAGGTGCGCGGAGAGCGAGCATCCCTTTCTCCCAACGCTCACTCGATCAGATCAAACAAAGCTAAGTGTAGAAGTCGCAGCGCAAAGTCCTGCAGGTGCGTTTCCATTGTGAAACAATAGCGCAACGCGGTGGGATATAACGCAAAGGGTTGAAAGAAAGTAACCTCTCCGATGAAGAAGGTCAAGTGAAAGACAGCGAGGGAGGACAAAGACACAAAGAAGAGCTTAGATAAGCAACGCTCGGGCCGCCGGTGGGAGAGGGTGTGGCAGCAGGATAAAGGAGGGCAGGGTGGGAAGGTGGGAAGGTTGGAAGGCAGCAGCCTTCCAACGGACGCCGCCGCACTCAACGGTGCCCCCGATTTCCCCTTCGCTCCTCCTGCACCGCGGGGCCCTTAACTAGATGTGGCCGGCAAAGTACCGAGCGCTGAGCTCCGCTAGAGAAACTTCGTTACGGGGCTCCGACTTTTCTCTGCAACGCCGCAGAGATGCTTGGCTGGCTGTCCAGGCCTGCTCGGCACAGGCAAGCTCTGACGGGTACAGCGCCCCACGGGGTGGATTTAGGAAGGCTTTCTTTGTTCCGCTTCGTGACGTCGTTGTTGTTGATGTTGTTTTCTAGCCGTCGCCAGAGCGCGGGAAAAGTTGCCTGGCCCTCAAAACGAGGTGACCACAATTAGAGGCCGGATTTCCCAAGCTGGATGCAATCTTCTTTTTACCTTTTTTTTCTTTGTGACATGTACGAGGTGCCTAAGCGCCGTCTTCCATAAGTGGTAACAAAAATGTGCACTTGGTTTCCTGTTCGCGAATGTTCCTCCTTCGAACCCAGGTATTAGGCTGCTGTCTGGACATCTGCCCGCATGTGGGGTCGTTAATTTGTAAGCGTTTTTGAAAGGAAGTGTGGTAGCAAAAAAGTTTTTCAAAAATATATTACTGTCAGTTTTGGTTTATTTACACGCGAATTGCGGATTCTATGCTGGTCCGCGGCGCACTTTTTTTCTTCTCGGTCATTCGTGTTAAATGTACTCGTGCACGATATTACAGCCATCGCGCACAGATAATAAAAAAGATGTCACCACTCGCAATCTGGCTAATGAGAGGTGCGCTTCTTTAAAATGGTTCTGTAGCGTAATAGATAACGCAGGAATTACGTGTGATGTGTGTTCTGCAGGGTTTGCCTCCTGGGGTGCGAGTTTTTATTTTGCGATGAAATTGGAAGAGGTTACTTTCAAAATAAGAGTTGAAATGTACTACGCATGACTCTCGAATACAGTCCCCACTAGCGGCGATACAGCTCGGGCGCCAGTGTACTAAACTCTGTGGTGGATGAATGAAACACGAAGCATGATATCGCTTGGGAAGAAGCGGCAATTATCGGCCGTGAGAAAAACTGGATGTCACGCCAATATCTGGAGTCTTTGTTTATCCAGACAACAGATCAGACGCTCAACCGTAACATCGACAATCTACCGCCCTCGTACGCTAGATGCCTGCGACGATTAGCACAACGTACTTAAGCTTTGTGTGCGAAATTTTTCCATCAGTGAACAAGACTTCCGTGTGGAAGTCGAAACGTCCTTCCATCTTGACAACACCTTTTGGTCGGCGCTTCGTTATTTTCGCCAATGCGGTTAGCTGCTTTGCGTCACTCACCTTTAAAGCTGAGACCACATCATCAAAGTTTGCTCTGTTTCCTAAGATGAGGGAACATCTGAAGAGAAAGCACTTTGAGTCCTACAAAGAAGTAGCCAACGTAGTGCACCATGGGTTAACACCACCCACCTCATCTTTGACTTTCTGTTACGGCTTGCAGAAATGTGTAGACTGACGGCGGAGGGGCTTCTCAATAGAGAAATAGGGTATCTCGTACCTTCATTTGAATGTAACGCCACTCATGCCCATTATTTCACAGAAGACTTACAGCTCAGCAGGAAAAACTTACTTAACAGTTCTCGCACCAGGCTTAAACACAACGTCTGCAAACATTTTTGTTAAAGAAAATTGCATAACACACACGGAGCCGCCACGTACCTTTTGTTGATTATATGCTGTCAGGACTGCTGCGATGCGCTGAGCCAGGCGTGAATAGAATGTTTGCGTAGCCTTGACCTAGCGCCCGGTACGGCATTCAGCTTTCTTCCTGTAAAAAGTAGAAAATGTAATGCATCTGCAAACTTGAAATGATTCGTTCAGTGAACACTTGCATATATATGATATGAGGCATTGCGCGAAAAACGCTTTCCTGTTTATTCGGCCGCAGAGGAAAACCCAACTTCTCGCTGAATTGTAGGGTCGCTCCTAAATGCCAGGCTTTCTGTAAAATTGACTCTACAAAGGTCTAAATACGTATAAACCTCCAGCTCCTGAAATGTTACGCAAAGCGATTTTTTCTTTCAGCGTCGCCATCTGATCGGTAGCATAAACTTCTTAAATTTATGGAAAAAAAATAACTTACTGGCTACTTCCTTGAATACAAACTCGTATGCATTCATGCAATTAGAGCTCACTGATAAAGTTCTTTCGAGCACAATTGAGCCCAGCTGAACACTTTTACCGGCAGGTGCGACGAATCCGTATGTAGCGGCGGGTTCGTGCCTCAGAAAAGTAGCCCAACGAGTCGCCCTCGAAGATGCTTCGCACGGCCATAACACCACGAGGCGTACGTCGATCCTATTCAAGGCGAACTTCTCCTCCGGTAGCACAGAGGTGGAGCGATGAGAACGGCGGTGGCGCGTTCTCTGCCGAGAAAGTCTGCCAAGTTCCCCCTTTTTGTGACCGAGGTAGACTGCAAGTACTCGAGACGGTGGCGCACAATAAAGGAACCGCGAATAAAGGAACATGTTCCCGGTGCAGTGGGCCAAGGACGACGCGGGAGACGCAGCCTCCCTCTATTTGCGCGTCCCGGCGGCGTCTGAGTGGAAGGAGCCATCCGGCTAAGTAAAAGGGCTCGCCGTGAACTCTCGGGGATTGGCCGGCGTCGCGCACTGAATGGGGAGCTCGAAGTGGGGAGAGTGCGGTCGCGGAGCATGGAGCCAACCCAGCTAATGGGTTCCTCTTCCCTTCCACTATGTTCACGGGAAGAGCGCTGTATAAGAGTTATAAAAGGGGGAACGGTAAAGAAGGCGCCGGCCAGTGGGGCGTGCGCACAAAAGAACGTCCAAAGGCTCAATTATGTGAAATGCTGGAATGTTTTTTTCATGCTTTTTTTGGTCCATGAGAGATAACAAAACGCTAATGAAACAGCCTAGACGCCGGTCGAAACGTAAGTTGGTGGACTTTGAGTCACCTTTCTTTCAGTTCGTACTGTTACGAATTCCATTTTTATTTTTTTGCTCTGGCTGCTGCAGTATGCAAAAATATTACTTCTCAAGGACAACTTAAACGGAATTTCACTCGATGCAGGCCTGTTGACACTCTTCTAAATGTTCACGAGGAGTGCGGTTCTTTCAAGTAGACAAACATCTACGAGCTTTCACTGTAGATGCCCAATAAATATTTAATAAATAATAAGCCAATTTTGAGAAAGGTTTGTGATGGACCTTTAAAACTCACTGTTTAGGAGGAGGGGCAGCTTTAACCCTAAAGTTAAAAAAAATTGTAAAGGACGGTTCCAACAGACTTGACCTGGGAGATGAAGTTTTTTTAGTATTAAGCCAAACCAAACCCGCGTTGTGGTCGATAAGTTGTGGTCGATAAGCCGAATAAATTCAGTTATAAATTAATGTTTACAGGTTCCAGGGACCAGTATTCTATACATCGACCGAAATACCTGCTTTCGCAGCTCACGCGAATGTGGTTGTATGGCTCGCTTCTTCTACCAGAATATTCCGGGGAAAAAAGATAACAATGAACCATAGGATTGCAGCTTCATATCAGCCGAATTCTAGAACACGACGACATAAACCGATCATGTTTTGAAGCGCATGGATCTATGAAAAAAATATTTATCACCTTCGTGACGTGGATAAAGCTATGACTGAAACAACTATCGGCGCTTCCTGAAGACACGGTGCTTTCTATGAGACACTGGAAGAGTGCGCATGTTTGAACGGCCCACGTGCAACTTCTGCTGTGTCAAGTAGAGTCCAAGGTGATCGCCATGTGCGCGTCATGCAATTTGCAAATGAAGGTTTTAAGCAGCTTTGTGGGCAGACAGCACAGTGACAAAGATATGGCGTCTGTACCTCCAAAAAGCAAATCTCACACTGCGGTGTTGGATGCTTCAGGACTATAGTTTTAGTTGCGTAAGCAATGAGACCAGATTTCATCCAGGCATTTTCGTTTTCTACAGCACAAATACTGGTGCTGTGTATTGAGCGAATATCCATGGTGGAAAAAATTAGACGGTAATTATTCGCTGGTATCTACCTGAGCACAGACATATGGCTAAAGGTACGGCTGTGCGAACCGTACTTTTTGAAACCGTATCGAACGCGAATAGTTTGGGTAAAAACAGAATAAAATACAAATCGAATATTAAAAGAACAGAATGGAACACTAGTAGAATATTTATGCGAGTATTTGTTATGCATGAATACATAAATATTGTTACATAACGAATAGTTATCAGAAATGCAGTGCTATAATTCATGACATTGAAGCTGTAGCTGTCGAAAGACGCTACACCAGTCTCCACTAGGGAAGACGCGTCATGAAGTCGGCATACAAACATTGTGACCTTTATGTCACACGAATAGGAAAATTACATTTTGCTACCGTTGGCAACAGAGAACAAACTAGCGCCGAATCTCACTTGATGAGAGGTTGATGACAGAGACCAAACTAGCGCCAAATCTCACTTGATGAGAGGTACAAGAGTTTGAGCCATAGCATTCAATATTTAGCATGAAGGCAAGGCTTGCTAAACCTGCTAAACTATTATGAACACGCAATCTGTGAACAGCACCTCGATGCTGAACCGTCCTGCCCCCACTAGAACACTGTTTCCTGCGAAGAGAGATCGCGGCAGCATGCTGTGCTGACTTCGAGAGGACCTTGATTTTGAAAAAAAGACGTAAAAAATAGTCTACAGTGTGCCCTAATTAACCGTTGTGAATGTTATGAGAAAACTATTCGAAAACTCGAGAACTGATTCGATGCAGTTCGAATACTTTTGAACATATGCTACCTGATTCGTTCAGTGAATTGAATCCAAGAATATTCGATATACTATTTGAAATTTTCGAATATTAGTACACCCCTACTATAGCGGAAAGGCAAGGAATTTTTTGCAGCTGAAGAAAAATCGTATTGCTCGAGGACCCTCTCCCCAGAAGAAAAAAAGACACAAACGAAGGGCACAGTTGAGTTTAAGAAAAATAAATAATTAAGAGCTTCACGTATGCAGCTTGATTCTTGTTAACATTTCGAAGATATTGCTTGTTAACGTTTTCAGGTAGATAGTACAACAAAGCGGACATTATGCACCAGAAAAAAGTTTGACGATAAATTACTGCAATTAACTAAGCAACTTTCACAGTTTTGATTTTACGGGGCAATATTATATTGGGAAATTGATGACTGACAACATCAAAGGTGAGCCCAGTTTTTAAATGTTCTTAATCGGCAATGTGGTAGGAAATATAGGGTGTCAAAAATATGCATTTGAAAGCGCGTTGAGTTGTCTTCGTCGCAAGGCTTTAATTAAAGATGGCGTCATTAGCATTTCTTATGGATCAAACATAGACCCTATTCGTGATACCAGGCGCAGCGACGTCATTTTATACTAATGCAATGCAGGAGAGCCAACTCAACGAGATTTCAAATGCGCAATGTTGGCGTTTGATATTTGGCACCCCATTCCCCATTAAGCAAATACAATAACTTGGCTCTTCTTCCTTTCTTCTTTCACTCCCTCTTTTATCCCTTCCCTTACGGCGCGGTTCAGGTGTCCAAAGATATATGAGACAGATACTGCGCCATTTCCTTTCCCCAAAAAACCAATTATTATTATGATTATCACCTTCGATGTTGACGACCTTCAATTTAACAATGAAATTCTGCCCTTTAAAGTAATAGTTGTAAATTAGAAAGGTGATAACTTTGTTTTATTTAATCAACGTCTAATTATTGAGCTCTGTCGCATTCATAATGCCCTCCTTGCTTTACAATCCACCAGCACAAACCGCCCCGACGTATCTCTCGCTGGTTTTAAAATAAAAATCTTCAAATTAAAAAAAAATCACCCGGTATATGTGTATTCACCACCGGGTGGCCGAATTCTTAGTAAGGTGTGGTTCTGGACTAGTTGCTAATCCATGCTTGACACAAAGCGAATACAAAACACAAAAAGGAGTGAGGACGACAGACTAGCGTTGGTATGTCGTGTTTCAAGCACGAGCGACACAGCTGCGAGAGCAGCGATCTCTCATTTAGTCTTCGCGTATATTGGCGCGATACACGGTAACAGAGAGATAGAGGGAAATAGAAGCTTAAGCAGGATAGACAAAATAATGCGAAAACAAACGCGCAGCGCACGCACTTGCCCCTGGAACTATGGTGCATTTGGAGATATATTATCGCAAGGAAGCCTTCGGCTTAACAAAAATATAAATAGGAACTCTTTGTGGGAAGGGAAAAGAAGGAGGTCGAAAAAAAATGGCAACTTTCGGTACGATGGGTATTAAGAATCGTCCAAGAAAATATCCCGAAGAATCCTTCCGCTTGCCAAAGAAGCCTAGCTGTAGAATTTTCCACAAAGCAGCCCTCATTTCGCAGAAGAGCATTCTTGCGGAAGTGTATCTTAAATGGTGTTTGTAGCATTGTAGTAGTATATTTTCTTTGATCACTAAGCGAGCGCATCAGAATCTCCGCAATGCTGCCGTTTCAACTCCAGCGCTAGGTATTCTACAGCGTTCCTTATCTTCTATGGAGCAATTGTTATTGCTTTCTCCGAAGAAAGGGGGCGCTGCACTTCCCAGCGGATCGTACGCCGCGTCTGCTGCAGAGTACAGCACAGTCTCTGCACTAAAGAAATGGCCGATGGGACCCATTTCAAAGCCGCTAGACAGCGCCGGTTTATGTCTTAGGCTTGCCTGGTGCTGTTAGGTGCTGCAAAAATTATCACTGCGATTCTTCGTATTTATATGAACCACTCCTAACCCCTGCAAACTTTAAATTATGGAACATCAGGTAAATTACGTATTCAGAATCGAAACGCAGACAAGAAAAAGTGCAGAGGCAACAAATCGCAAAAAGTTTTTTTTCCGGACGCCTTTTAAGGTGGGTAGCGTTTCTACTCTATGCGGCATGCCATATTTTTTACTTTGTAGATTTATAAATATCACAGTCTTTTAATGCAAGTTACTCACCTGTAGATGAAATAATAAAAAATAAGATCTTGAAGCTTTGATTCGCGAAATTTTTCACCTGCCCACCACGGATGCTGGAGTTTCAAGAAAAAATCGTTTTGAAAACCAGGGAGTGCCATTAAGCCTAGTAGAAACGAGCAAGATGCAAGAGCGTCGAATGGGGCTCCACAAAACATGGTTACTGCGAAAGCTTTCATGGTTACTAACTTCAGAGCAGAAAACTCAAATGTAAAGAAAACGAAAGGTACATTAATAAAAGCAAAACTGTTTTTTTTCCCATCTTTAGCTCAGCCAGGAACATCAAGGGAAGGAGAGCGATAGAGACGCAGAAATTCAATGCCGTTAGCCCTTCAAGCTCAGGCGGTAGAAACACACACACACGAAAAAAACCTGCTACGCTGCAGCTACATGAACGGTGTAAAAGTAGAAAAAAAGGCACAATAAAAATCTTCACAAAAGAGTGCGTGAGTTTTTAGCAGCCCAAAATGCGGTTAGGGTTTATCCAGAACGCCTGCCATCACGGAGCGCTTCTAGCAAAGGAACGGCGCGCGCAATAGCCTCCTCCGTCCCTGGCCTCAATTCGGGAAACAAGGGAATGAAGGCGGAGAAACGCCTTTCAGCAGACCCGCGATGAAGTCCCCGTCTCCCGGAGCACGTCCGTAGGCTCTGTACGCTCCCAGTCTGCGCCGTCCAATGTACCGAACTTTATTTTTGCGTGGAAACAGGCACACGAGAAATGACCAGCGAAACTCATAAAGCGTACGTGCGCTGCTGTCACCGAGACTTTTTCCTTGGCGCAAAGACCGTTGGCCGTGAAGCGCAGTGACTTTCAGCGAAAGTGTCGGCGCGTTTGTCGTGGGGCTGCGGCTCTTGCGGATAAGCGCGATGAAGCAGAAGGAAATCAAGAGCGCCAGAGGAAAGCTTTAGTGGTCTGTAGGAGAAGGAACAGCGATGGGCGAGGCTGTAGAGCGCGAAAAGCAAACAAGCCACCAGTATTGGCCGCCAATACAGTGTGAACACGAATTACCCTATAAGTTAGTAAAAAAGAAGTAAGCTGTCCTTAAGCACACTCCGTTTTAAAGGAAGGGTGCGCTGCCCAAGTGGTGGGGTAGGTCTCGATCACTAAATATACGGAATGCTTACTGTTTGCAATAAACTTGAAAGCTTAGTGCTCTGACGCAGTTAGCAATGAAAGGAGACTGTATTCCGCATTTTTAGTGAAGGAAATCTGCCTCAAGGCTTGGGCAACATACTCTATTCCTATCAGGGAGTGCACTAGTGGACCGTTTGCTCTCTTTTTACTCCCTTAGAAGGTAATTCATATTTAGAGTGTGAAGTGTTGACAAGGAAAACCGAAGGAGCAAGAAGGAGCCGCCAAAGATTATAAATTACTCGCACAGACAGGGCACACATCACTGGCATCTATAACTGTATATACAAGAGACACTGAGGTGTACACTCACACCTTGCACGTTCACGCTGCTTCTGAGACAGCAAAATGTTCGCGTGCTTCTGTAACAGAAAGAGCTGCAGCTGTTAAGCAAATTCAGTCAGGCGGCTGCAGGTCTGTGCGAAAACGTTTCTTGTGTGGAAAGACGTTAAGGCTCTGGACCGGAATAGAATCCTCCGGTGAGGCCTAAGTGATTTCTTTTATTTCTACAGAGACTTGTGCTCCCTTCTACTTTTTTTTTCTGGAGGTCTTGCATGAGTAAACGGGCCGTTGGAGTTCACCATTCTTCGCACCTCTTTTATTTGCTTCCGAATTTATTGTGTTCACATCTAAATTATGCGTGGAGTGAAGATGTGCACTGAGTGTTCCAAATTCAGTATTTATTACCACGTGCTACCCATTTGTGTAATGAACAGCTTTGCCAAGCAAAGCTCTTTTCATAGTGTTACTATATCGGTCTTTTGACTCGTTAGCCGAACCTTGTTCTTTCATTTTTCATTATATATTGCCCTCTGTAGTATGCACCTATATAAAACCGCCAGAGCTGGCCTTTGGCTGATGACATACCACTACCCCAGTGCATGTGTGTGTGTGTGTGTGTGTGCCTGCTGATGAAAAAGAACTAACTAAACTGTAATCAAATAAATCACACAACAAAATTCTACCTACCTTCTAGTTACTTTCCCAGATAAAGGGAAGGAAAATTTTAGCCTTATAGAGGCGAAAGGCTGGAATCACAGTTAACACGGAAGAACCCTCCTGACGACGGTGGAGCATTAGCGGAAAGCTGTAAGCTGGAACCAGACTGGCTAATCATTGATGATCATCTCCTCCTTTAAAAATGAATTCGCCACAACGGTTCCGTTGAAGAACATTTCTTCTTTGCTCCAGGGGCTGAAGTGTGCTCCGAACTTCTGAGTTTATCAATTAGTCAAACCTAACTACACCGTCTAGGAGCGTCGTTGCTATATCGCAGGCCGGCTTCACTGTTCCATGTGTTTTGACCATGAATGGCAGAGCTCAGTAACCGGCGCGGAACCCTTTCTATCTGATTACTTTTTGTAAGTGCCATAGAATGAGCATGCTCAGCCATGGCACTCTGCGCAGTCATTATTTATGAAACAGCCAAACCAGTAAAAGTTCACACGCATATTTAGGTAAGCGTCCTGGGATGCCATATATCGACGGTGGGGGCCATACGCCAAAACCTATACTTTATTCAGTGATCGCTATTGTTTTGCTCTAATAATATGTCCTAGTTGTGTACGGCTGTTTGTTGAAAGAATTATTTTTTTTCGTGCTACGCATTTTTATTCGATAAAATTATGTAACGTCTGTTAACAGGAAGGATGGGCTACGTTCAGTGTCGCGTCAAATATTTTATTTTAACATTTAAGGAAGGAACTTTCTCGAAAGGTGAACTTTGAAAAACGCTGCAAAGCGCTTCTTTCGCTGTCGTATCGTCGAGAGGGATAAGATTTAACTTTTCCTTGGGCCCCAAAAGAGCTAAAATACACTTTCAGAAAAAAAAAATGCATTAAACTCTTAGTTCGAAGCCGCCGCGGTGGCTGAGTGGTTATGGCGTTTGGCTGCTGGCCCGAACGACGCGGGTTCGATCCCGGCCGCGGCGGTCAAATTTCGATGGAGGCGAAATTCTAGAGACCCGTGTGCTGTGCGATGTCAGTGCACGTTAAAAAACCCCAGGTGGTCGAAATTTCCAGAGCCCTTCACTACGGCGTCTCTCATAGCCTGAGTCGCTTTGGGACGTTAAACCCCCATAAACCAAACCAAACCAAATTCTTAGTTCGGAGGCACTACTTCATTAGCAAAGCTGAAAAACCCGAGGCACGTGTGGCGCCTCAAGCTTTGACCTTTGATGCAGCGCCAACGGCGCAGGCCTCACGCAGCTGCTCCTTCAATCCCTGAATCCGACAACACCCCCTCCCCCTTCCCTCCTTTCAGCGCGCGGCTGCCGATAAGATCTTGCATGCGGTTGACTTTGATGCGGTGCTGCCTCAAGTTCTTTTGCACTTCATTCTCAGTTTCCCTACGTTAAAACACTCAATTTTTTTTTCTCGAGGGAATACCATAACGCCCTGTTATTTCAAGAAATTTCACAAAGTTGCTGTTATCGATGCGTTTCTAGTTTCTTGAATCAGTTTTTCTTTCAAAAGTGTGTTAACAGCGTACACCAAAAGCATTGCCCATGCGGCGCTTCTTCTCAGTCGACAAATACGAGAGTGCTTGTCCCAAAATACGGCAAAAAAATGTCGCCGTCCAGTTCTTTCGACGAGGTTTTCCATACTGTGGGGAAAATGTCTGTTGTCACGACAGAACTGGCTTTGTCGTTACGACAGCGGAGAGCAGAATACTAGAGGTTGTCCTGTTGTTACGACAAGAATTTCAGTTGTCAGGCCCCAAAAGGACCGCTGGAAAACTTGTTGCCACAAGAGAAAGTTCGCTGCCATGTTTTTCGACAGGGTTGGGAATTAGCGACTCTGTTAGCCTACTGCAGCACACGCATTTGGACAGCAATTGTCAGTAGCAATAGCCATTACAATCACGACTGCCTACTTAAACATAAAAAAGCGGTGGCGAAACTAAGGCTGTTTCTATTACACCGTTGCCTGTTATTGTCACTCTTTCTACTGAGGTTATGAAAGCGCCTTTGTATGGTCTCTTCAATTACCAAAAACGCCGGCTTCAACAAACCACAAGGTATAAAAACAATTTCTAGCATCAGAACCTAGTATATTATGCATAAGCAAAACTTTACGAAAAAAGCAAAATTCCCAGTGGACTAGGTAAGACTAGACACTTAATAGGACTCATAAGCCGGAGCACGCACACCCGCAAAAAGGTCAAATGTCGCCTGGGCCCGGCGCACACGAATTGTTCTGCCACAAAAAAGCGAAAGTTTAATCTCAGTTTACACCCTTCCAAGAAAGCAGCGTGAGCGAAGGAGGCCTGCAGCGAACAAAGGCGAAGACGCAGAGAGGAAAAAGCAACGTACAAGCTCCAAGAGCGCCAGCCTAACGACCACTGAGTGTGTGCTTGCACGCACACGCTAGCACAAACACGCGGGCCCACACAGATTGTCTCACCACACACCCTCTCCCTCGGGTGGTTATACGAGCGCGCAGCCTGGCCGCACCAAGCGCTGTCGACAGGGAATAATTGTGCCCACCCCTCGTTGGAAGCGAGCAAGGTCGTTTTGCTGTTCCTAATCTCGACGCTCGTGTCGGCAGCAGCGAACGTTAATAAGAGCAAGCCAGAACAAAAAGGCCTAAGGCGTAGAAGGAGAGCATGGCAACGTTGGCAAGCTTTGGGGCAGGAGCGGCGAATTTCAGCCCAGCCACTACCCCACCACGCTAACAGCCTTTTCGGCAACACGAGGCATCTGGCTTGTCCCCGCTTTTTGCGTCGGTTGGTGCGACGTGGGTACACTATATCGCTTTCGCTTTCTCTTCTTTTCTCTCTTTCTATTCCTTTATATTTCTTTCTCTCTTTTTCCTGTTTCGATATGCACCAGCGTTTCTACCCTCACGTCTCTGTGTTTTTAGTCTGTTTTATTTATTTACATTTATTTTTTGTTCCCAGCTAGTACTGCCTCGGGGGAACTGGTTTCGTCACACATAAGAACAACGCTTGTGGCTTGAATAAAAGGAGGGAATGAGGGTCCCTCACGATGGCGATGTTGAAGGATCTCATGAAATTTTGAGGTACTTAATTAGTTTATATGATTACGAAACTTGGCTGCCGCCCTACTCAGTTTCAGGAAAAGCTAAACAAATGCTTCATCGCAGGCTATCACAACGCTGAGGCTGTTCTAAATAGCTAGAAAAACGTTATTTACCTTACGGATTACGGAACATCTGAAGTGAACTACGGCCTTTCAAGTCGGAATAACCTAATGATAATAAGGCATCACGTTTTTGGGATAAACGACTTGCACTGTGAGATTGAATACAAGTGGGTAAAATAACGCGAAAGTGTGTGCGTTGGGCTCTGGGGGTTGCCAATCAAATACTTCAAGTTTAAAGTAACTCGTCACCCACTGCGTCAGTACGCAGTGAATAAGGTATCTTCTAAGCATGAAAACTCACAAGCATTTCGGGAGATAGGGGTGGAGGGGTTGTGCAGTCGACTGTTCGAACGCGACAAACGTGTGTTGTTCTGCCTTTGCAGTGTAGCTGTCAAGCTGTATAATTATTCTATTCACGCGTAGTAACGACAGCCGATGGAACTGAAGAAAGGCAGAAAGGCTAACGCAGCCCTGGTATTCCAGTGGCGAATAATCGAAGCGAAAAATATAATTTCATTAAAAAACGGGTATTGCAATATTTCAGCCACAGGTAGCACTTCATATCTTACTTTCTGCGATGCAGGAATAAATGAGAATGCAAGGTTCAGCTGCAGAGATTGAAGTCTGGCAGCAAAAAAAAAAAAAAGAGGCGGAAGTTGTTCTGTGAAATTCAGCGACTACTGCACACGAAGTTAAGGTAGGTATCTCGTGTACTGGAAAACGAGTGTGCATTCTGAATTAGCCCAACTAAATCGCTTCGCTAGATGCACTCATCAACAATTGCATAGTGCTCATATTTTTCTAAGACTGCACCTGGTTACTCTAGCACATTATCATTTTAAGTCGCAACGTTTTAGGATTGCATCAATCTGGCAACACATCATTGGTAGTTCGAGGAACATAACCTTACTTGACGCTCAGTACATAAACAAGACAGACTAAACAAGAAGCAAGGTCATAGAAAACTTCAACAGATCGAGGAAGAGGCGCAGAATTTACTTATAGCTGCGAAATAAATTCTTTCAAAAGTGGCGCATTAAATTAAAGCAAACAACCAGGTAAGTATGTTGCTCGGCTCGATACACACCATATATATTCCCAATTAAGTTCTCTCTCTCTCTCTCTCTCTCTCGATACACACTGCCTTTTTATAAATCGTGGACGAAAAAGTGCACAAAAACGAGAAAATCTCGATCTTCCTAGAATGGAAGCTGCACCAAGGCTGTATTAAGTGCATTAAAAAGTCACACAAAATCAATGACTTTCATGCGTTAGAGCATGCGTTAGCATTTGTGTCCCTCCCCAACGGTCGCGTTGGCGTAAATCAAATTGGTTTTTGGGTAAAGGGAATGGTGCACTATCTCTCTCACATATCGGTGGACACCTGAACCGCGCCGTAAGGGAAGGGATGAAGGAGGCACTAAGAGAAGAAAGGAAGTAAGAGGTGCCGTAGCGGAGCTCAGGCTCCGGAATAATTTCGACCACCTGGGGATATTTAACGTGCACTGAGATCGCACAGCGCATGTTAAAGATCCCCAGTAAATCATTAACCTGGGTGACACGTCGTACCCCCTCTCCACTCGCCCAATTCAACACAGAAATCACAGTGCCTTACGTCCTAGCCCCTTTCCCCACTCCTCGGTCTGCTTGACCACTGAGGTTTCCCTCTTTCCACCCTTCTCCTCCTACTGAATTGCCCATTATTTTTCTCTCCACTACTTTCTCAATCTCCCTTGACAATTTCTCCGTCCTTTTGTGCATCGGCCTTCCCCTCTTTCTAATTTGCCTCCTCCCTCTCGGAGCTTCACACGCCGGATAGATTTTCAGCTAATGGGGTTTCTAATCCGAATGCATTAGAAACACGCGTGTAATATGACAAAAAACGTTCACCAGAAACTGGCCCCACTCGAACGGCTGAGAGAAGATGATGAGAGCAGGGGAATTGCTGGCGCCTTTATGTCTTTATCAGCTCACTGAGGAGGCGTGTGGTCGCAGAGACCGAAGCAGGAACCGAAATACTATACTTAATCGCTCGATGAAATCAAAAGCATTCGAGTAGTTACCTTTTATTCCGGAGCAAAAAATGTCCACGAATCTACCACCGCACGAAGCATATATGGAAGTCAATCTCGACACTTCAGAGCGCAGGCGCGTGTTTTAAACCCACAAAAGATGATAGACATCGATGTTAAAAAAAAGAAACATACGGGTTCTGAAGCGCTGATATTACGCGTCAGCTAAAAGTCAGCGCGTTAACCAGAATTTCGCTGGTTAAATTTTTTTCGCCGCCTATGCGCAGGAGGGTACGAATAAGCTTCCAAAGAATGAACGGCTCTTCTCGATCCGCTATTTGCTCCGTCTCATCTTGCATCCATCTTTCTTTCCTGTGGGTGCAGCCTTCTCTTGGTGCGTTGCTTCGGTAAAAGGAAGCCTGGTTATTCAAGTTAGAGTTCATTGCTGTTATTTTCCGTCTTTCGCATTTTTTGGTGTACTTAGAACACTCCCAACCCCATCGAGCACCATGTTTAACAACAGAGAATGAAAAAAGAAAAAGAAAAGGTGGTAGTAGAGAATCGAAGCTACACGTGCCAGTATTGTCTCTCTTGTTAACCACTTTAAAAGGATGGCGCGAAGAATCACCAACGCTTTAACTGCCTCTTCTTGTTCGGTCCCAATGAGCAGCCCGTACATTTTTCAGTGTTGGTAAAGAAAGGAACTCGCCTTCGGAGAAAAGGGCTCTTTTTTTTTATCACCATCGAATCCTATTATCTAAACGGCTTTTCATTTTATTTGTATACTCTAACTTCACGGCGCTTTTTATTCTTTTAAGGGATTTTCGGGTGCCACTTTCGACCGGCCCGAATGAGCGTCATATTTCGCGTGGCTAGTCTAACGGCCGCGTTCATTAGTGCTAAACAAAATTTAAAAAACTGACAAAAGAAAACGTGCGTTGTGCTGACAGATACGCAGAAGAGTTGAATATATCAGAAATAAGGCGGTTTAGAAGCCGTTGAAGTTCAGATTTTATAAAGTCATGGCCGCGTGGCAGTACATGCAACACTTGAATAATGCCAAGTTCCTCAGAACTATACAAACCGCGCCGTTTTGTTCTAACCTGAATCACACTGCGGAAAGCCTTATCACATCTGTCTTCACTCAAAACGCGGTATTTGCCCAAAACATAACTTGGTGGCCTTCCTTAGCACATCCTTAACTTAAAAAAAAATAAAATGCGATATCATTCAGTTTACTCGCTATTGTGGCTACAAGGAATGTCTAATGTTCTTGCGATTTTTCCGCCAACTTTCCGGTTGGAACTGGTTGCACTGCCCTTATAAGGTGAGCATGAGTCATTACCTTCTAGAAAGTTCAACTGTCTTCCACTAGATTATTATATGAAATTATTCTAATCCAACCCACTAATCTAACTAATCAACCAACTTATCCCTACCAATCCATCTTGATTTATTTCCTGTGGGTGACAAGCCCACGGGATTGTCAGCAAACTGACGAGCGTGGCAGACGGCAGTTAAATTAATGGTTGGTCGCGAGATGTTGCTTTGGGAAGAGCAATCTGGGTCGCACAAGCCCCACCGCTGGCAGCACCTGCCGTCGCAGGGCAGTGGGGCATCGCTTAACCGCTGCACCACTGCGCCAGGAGTGATATCAGGACTCCCAGGAAATGGCCCAGTATCTGTCTCATATATCGTTGGACACATGGACCGCGCCGTAAGAGAAGGGATAAGGGAGGGAATGAAAGAAGAAAGGAAGAAAGAGGTGCCGTAGTGGAGGGCTCCGGAATAATTTCGACCACCTGGGGATCTTAAACGTGCACTGACATCGCACAGCACACGGGCGCCTTAGCGTTTTGCCTTTATAAAAACGCAGCTGCCGCGGTCGTGTTCGAACCCGGGAACTCCGGATCAGTAGCTGAGCGCCCTACCCACTGAGCCACCGCGGCGGGTCCGCATATATGGGCATCAACCGAATGACGCTGCCGCGTCATACCCTTAAGGCGGAACTTAAGTATCCTCTCCAAGTTTGGAAGGGTTCTCTGGAATTTTTGAAGGTAGGCTAACTCCCAAATTGCGGGGTTCCTCAGATTTACAAATTTGGCGGCGTCCTATGATAGGTCCTATTGGTGGTCAGCTGGCGTTGATGACGTCACAACCATCTCAATCGTATTCATAGATCGCGGGCAGTCCTCCTACCTCTACTGGCGCAGTGGTGCAGCGATCAAGCGATGCGCCACTGCCACGCCAAATATCTATTTCAAACACAACCATCGGTAGCGGTCGTAAGACCCAGGTTGGTCTTCGCGGGCTCCCGTAAGTCTCATGAGCAGTGCCACGGCTGGCAGGCAGCAATTGCTTGTTTGGCAACGGTGGGCATACTCTAAGCATGAATAAGCATACGCAGGAGCAAAAAATAGTAGGCTGTTCTCTAGCGCTCTCTCCTTGAACGCAGGGTAATCTCCCTATGTTTGGAAGTAGATTTAGATTACTAAACATATCGAATGCTTACTCTTGGCAACGGAGGCATATTACCACTGCAAAACATATTAACTTGATGCAGTTAGCAATAGAAGGATGATTTTAAACGCGGCATCAAAAGCGTTGAGGTTAGCAAATAGAAGACACTGAAACCCCAATTATAATCTTCGTAACTGCTAGAAAATAGCTCTTTTCTAACCTTAAATATTCCGTACTTTAAGTGGAAGAAATCTACCCCAGTGCTTCGGCACACATGCCTTCCGCTAAAAGGGAGTGCCTTAGAAGACAGCTTAATAATAATAATAATAATTGGTTTTTGGGGAAAGGAAATGGCGCAGTATCTGTCTCATATATCGTAGGACACCTGAACCGCGCCGTATGGGAAGGGATAAGGGAGGGAGTGAAAGAAGAAAGGAAGGAAAAGGTGCCGTAGTGGAGGGCTCCGGAATAATTTCGACCACCTGGGGATCTTTAACGTGCACTGACATCGCACAGCACACGGGCGCCTTAGCGTTTTTCCTCCATGAAAACGCAGCCGCCGCGGTCGGGTTCGAACCTGGGAGACAGCTTGCTCCGTTTTCACTCCTATAAAGGCCAATTAGTGGTCAAACTGCAGTTGGTAATGAAATTGAATTCGGCAACGGTCGGCAGTTTGTTCCCAGTCCAATCGTTAGGTTTCCGCCTGCATGGTTCTCAGCATGTGATGATCTCACAAGGTCAAATTACCTTCCTCGACGAATCAGAGAAGTTTTTGGCATAGAAGCCGGACATTTTCTGCTGCACAACGCCCTAAATGCTATCACATTATAAATAACTGCAAGAATATCTGCAGCAGTTATATGTTACCATTATTAGGGAGCCGCGTCACGAAGGTTATGGCTTGAAGCAAAACACGTATTCGCCATGTCCCGTCTTAGGTTCTTCCTTTCATGTTTGTCTCGTTTCGTGACGTAGGCTCGTCATACCACATGAAACGTTTCAATATTTGAGCAAAACTTCGGCTTGGGTTAGCTGACGGCAGCAAACAAGAGACGATGGTTTTATCGCATCCGCCCTGTCGTTTTTGCTCGCTTTAACCGCTTTTAAAGCTAGTCAACCGCATTCGTTTTCTTGTTTTCTTTTCCATCCTTCCTGTTCCTTCCCTTCCCTTCCCTTCCGTTTCCATTTCTTCCCTTTCCTTTCCCTTCCTTCTCTTTCCCTTCCTTCCCTTTCAGTTCCTTTCCTTTCCTTCCTTTCCTTTTCTTTCCTTCCTCCCTTCCTTCCTTCCTTCCCTTTCCTTCCTTCCTTCCTTCCTTCCTTCCTTCCTTCCTTCCTTCCTTCCTTCCTTCCTTCCTTCCTTCCTTCCTTGCTTGCTTGCTTGCTTGCTTGCTTGCTTGCTTGCTTGCTTGCTTGCTTGCTTCCTTCCTTCCTTCCTTCCTTCCTTCCTTCCTTCCTTCCTTCCTTCCTTCCTTCCTTCCTTCTTGCTTGTCTGCTTTCATTAAGGATTGGTTTTTAATGCAGTAAAGCTGCCAGTAGAAACTAATCCCACCCCTCTCTCTTTTTCTCAGTCACTCTTCTTCGCTTTGTCACTAACCTTTAAATGCACCACGCATAGCATTCCTTATATCTACCAACACGGCGTATCTTGACGGAAAGCTATCATACAAAAGGAGGAAACAAGACGCGCTTCCATCAGCGGCGGTTTCTTTGATGATACCGGCGCCTAAACATGCATGGCGCAACACTCTTCCATTATTCCGAGTGTTTCAGCGCAGCGATAATGTAAGCACCTGCACACGTCGAAACAGACGGAAGCCTCGTCGGCACAACACGGTGAATTCGGATGACGAATAAAAAACAACTGAAAAGAAAAGCACAGCGTGTGCAAAAGAAGCGCTCCATCCAATGGTCGAGCCAAGTAGCACAGAACGCGGGATTGTGCAGAAGTGTAGGACAAACGGCGACCAGTATTTGCATCCGAAAATGGCGAAACGCCCTTCTCTTCAGCTTCCCACTTCTCCCTTCCTCTTTTCTTCTCCCCTGGTACGTATGCAATGAACGCGACTAAACGCACGGCGCTTCCCATGACGTTGGTTGGGATCGCTTGGCGTGAAGTTTCTCACCGAAATTGGGTTTCTGCTTCTCTGGCTCCTGCGCCTCGAGTTTCTGTGCAGCTTTCTCAATGTTCTTGATACTGCGAGAAGCGTATGTAATTCGAAGCTAGAGCCAGCCATGATTTTGCGACAGCTGCACCTTACTGGTTGCGAAGCAGTACGACCTACTGCGAAACCGTGTTGTATGCGGATTTCGGTAGTTCGCTGTTGGAATCAGGAGATAGTCAAGAGTCGCACGTCCGTAGACGTAACCCGGGTTGTAAGACGCTCGAGGCGTTGCGTTTTTTGTCCTGATTTTTCTTCTTGGCAATTTGTCTTAACCCATTGTTTTATAGGTTGTATTGTTTAGGTGTGTTTGTTGTAGATTACGCCGTTTCCCTATTCGTTTCATCCAATTTGGGGTTTGATTTTAGAATGGCATACGCAGCAGACCTAAAGACATTATGTTGGTTTTTGCTCTTGTGTGTCTTACGTGCCTGTTTTGTTTGTGTTTGCACCGCATTAGGCCACACACAGGGGACTTCTTACGAAATGATCTTTTTGCATGCTCCTAGCTTAATCATTTTGTTTTTTCCTATCGCGATTGGTAATTTATCCAATTTCGACACTCGTTCAGAACTTTCACGGTTATTTCTTCATCCTATTGAAAGAAATCTGTATTCCTAACTTGAAATATTATAGATTATTTACAAGAGCAGGCATGTCTCACTGTTTTTTAATGCACTACAAACACAAAGTTTAGTCTGAGCCCCCGGGACGAGTGTTGAAAGTGGGGAGGAGTTTATTCAGGGACTGAAAAAAGATACTGCACAAAAAAAAAAACACGCGGGATTCGGCCGTACATGCTTCTTGTATAAAGATTGCAGGCACTTTGCACTGCACGGGTGCATAACAGTGGCAATGGCTTTATATCTGGCTTCTCTCATTTCCCCATAGCACATAAGAGTGCCTTCTCCAAGTCGCGCTCTGGGCAATCAGATACTTTTCGGTTGCGACATAATCAACGCGACTCCCGTATACTCCGCCTAAAGGCTCCATGCACTCATAAAAAATACAAATTTTCTCGAGTACACATTCATCTCCTGGCGGTGAGGTCAAATACAGTCATCAAAAGTTAATATTAGACACATTTAGCACACAGTGTACGGTGTTATCGTTGCACTTACCGTTACCGGAGTACCGGGAACCCGCGCGCCGTCAACGCGCATGCGCAGATCGTGAGGGAGCCAAATGGCGCCAAGCACCCGGAAATTGCGCACCGTCTGCCGCACCCGGACCAATCAGCGCCTGCGCACTGGCGGTGGGCGGCCCCCAGTACTCTGGTAAGAAGTAACGCGGTACACAGTATGCTAAATGTCTGTTACTGCGTGTATACTGCGTGTATTTCTTACTTAAATATCAATGATTTCAAACTGAAAACGCTCTCGCTAAAGTAAAAGATGAGCTTCACTTGAATATTACTGCCATGCAAGCCCTTGGCATTTTCGAATTCGGTAAAATATATTTACACTGTTCGAGTTTCCTACCGGCTTAAAATTAATCCCCGTAAATTCAGCACTGTGTTAATTTTTGTATAGCCGGCTAATTCGGACAACGCAGAGGGTGTGGTTATGCATTCTAAAATGAGACGTTATATTGTCTCCGACGTTCACCGACATTGGACGGGACTTTGAGACAGGAAACTAGGAGGTAATGACGTATCTCTGCTTTTAGATGAAATAAAAGAGCCTTAGCTCACTTTTCATTAGAACCGCATTCATTCTGCAATGAACGGAAAGGAGATTATGTTCTACGCGATCCCTTGCGACCAGCATAATCCTTCGTAATCCTCGCGACGAACACCACCAGTCGATATTAAAAGAAGCCCAAGTGCGTTTTCTTGTGTTTTACTTCTCTCATGGGGACAAAATTTTTCTTTTGATCGACAAGAAAAAAAAAATCACAGGTGAGGAGCTCAATTTACCAGCTCTATTAGTTCTATGTCTCCCCGCAGCCACTGCTTAATTGAACGACATGGTGTTCGCGCTAAGTGGAATAAATTCAGGCTGGACGCAAATATTATTGAAAAGCTCTCGCCCCCATTCTCAATAGAGAACGTGAATTCGTGTGGAAACGTTCCCTCCTGGACAGGCGCGAGTCTTGATTTTTCAATGAAGTACCGCATGCAATATCTATTATTAACATTGCTTCCCAGCCCTCTCAGGCTGCATCACATTTATTAGGTTTTCCTTTTTTATTGCTTTAAAAGCGTGAAAATAACGAAAGTATTTTCGTTACAGCTTATCAGCGCAACAATACGTAGACAAGGATAGGGACATGAGGGGCTCGTTCTGACATACAATTAAATGAGACAAACAAGACACGATATCAAGAAACGCCAAGGGGCATCTTTCTTTCTCTTAATTTGTGCTGTCGATTAATGAGAAATGATTTAAAGAATGATTACACTGCTGAATTCCTAATAATGAAAGTCACAAATTAAGAGAACGAAACATTCCTCTCGGCGTTTTTTGATTTCGGTGACTTTTGGCATCCTTTAAGTGCAACAATAAGAAGGATATAGAAGGCTTCGTTACAGCTTATCAGTGCAACAATACGTAGACAAGGATAGGGACATGAGGGGCTCGTTGTGACATACAATTCAACGAGACAAACAAGAGACGATATCAAGAAACGCCAAGGGGAATCTTTCTTTTTCTTAATTTGTGCTGTCGGTTAATGGGAAATGATTTAAAGAATGATTACACTGCTGAATTCCTAACAATGAAAACCACAAATTAAGAGAACGAAACATTCCCCTCGGCGTTCCTTGATTTCGGTGAATTTTGGCATTCTTTAAGTGAAACAATAAGAAGGATATAGAAGGCTTCGTTACAGCTTATCAGTGCAACAATACGTAGACAAGGATAGGGACATGAGGGGCTCGTTGTGACATACAATTCAACGAGACAAACAAGAGACGATATCAAGAAACGCCAAGGGGAATCTTTTTTTTTTCTTAATTTGTGCTGTCGATTAATGGGAAATGATTTAAAGAATAATTACACTGCTGAATTCCTAATAATGAAAACCACAAATTAAGAGAACGAAACATTTCCTTCGGCGTTGCTTGATTTCGGTTACTTTTGGCATCCTTTAAGTGCAATAATAAGAAGGATATAGAAGACAATAATAAGGAGGCTACGCGGCGAATCCCACTGGAGGCGTTGCTTTCCCCCAAAAGACGGCGAAAAAGAGAGCAGAGGTACCGCACTGTTCTCAGCAGCGCATTGTTTACATCCATGGGAACCGGGCAATTAAGAGGCAGGTCTCTTGCCTTTTCCCATAATTCCTTCAGGGCACTGAACTCGACTTCTAATGGGGACAGCGGCAGTGCACGACTATTATGGGTGTTTGTGCGCTTGCCTAGATCAGATAACTGTGCTGCAATCTCTGGTCTTCGATTATTATTTACTGCGTCACTACGGGTAGAGCAATTGCTGGCAGAACCAATGTAATGCTCATCAAATCTCTAGCCAACAACATCGTCAACCTATCTCATATTACACTTTAAGTATGTCAGAAAATCTTTATGAAAATAAAAGGCCCCAAAGTGCCGCAGAGCAAATATACACAAATATAACGTATTAAGCAGCTTTCAATAGCTCAATGCCTATTTCACTTCATCATATTACCAACATTGAGAGTTCATACAAAACACAGTGACGGCTTACAGCCGAGATAAAAATCCGCGGTATTTTCTTAAGGCCTGTTGTTCTCATCTCCCCAGATTGGCTTTTTAGCCATATCTTTGTGTTTGCACGCTGAATATCTGCTGAACATTTGGTCCTTTCTCCAGTGGTCCAGACTCAAGGCATACATTGCTTACTCTCCCTTGAGAACAAGATTCGGTAGTGTCATTTGTACCTTCGGCGCTAAGCCTACGATAGAGAGAACGGCGCTACCAAGTCACCTGTCTATTGCTATTCTGACAGCCGTCCATTATAGTCCATGAACCAACTTAGATTAGCCTGCTTTGAACGCACTGTCTTGGACCTCATACTCTCACGCGGTGACCCATAAGATGATGGGTTTGTTACTAGACGAGTAGCTGTCAAACAAATCGCCACGTAACGGCAGTATGCAACTTAGATCTCCCTTCTTTTCAACCCCTCTTGTGCACTTCAGGAAACAAAACTACTGTTCTTCTGTGCAAATTTGTTCACATGTGAATGGCTGTTATCAGCGACCGGAGCAGAGACATCAAGGAAGTGGAACCTCGTTCTTGTGTGCTTTCTAACACGTCTCCTAGCCCTTTGTTCACGCGAGCAAAATAGGGTAACAATGTCGTTCCTGCAGTCTGAATCATTGAGCCCACAACGACCGATAAAAAGAGAAGCTGAACGAGATCGGGTCCGCAAGCACATTCAATTTTTCACCTGTGGGGGACCAGCAGCCAAACACCCCATCTCTTTCTACAGCTTCGGCCCATCTTCCGACATCGGTCCACTATTCAGCCACGCTTGCACCCTAGCTTAACTCCCTCGCTTCTCAGCCTTCCTCCTCTTTACAGACATCCATCGTGCCAAATGGACAACAAAGGCCGCGATGCGTGTTCCGCCTTCCCACTCCAACTCATTGCCTCGGGCACAAAGCTAAATAACAGGAGAACAGAATCAAGGTGGCGCGTGCTGAGGGAAGAGAGGGAGGGGCGGGTAACGGGAGAAGGGAAGTTGCGGAGATGGAGCGACGCATCTAGAGGGGCGCCACAAAGGGCGAAAAAAAGCAAGCATCGGCGCGCGGGTCAAAACGCGTAAAGGGCCGTGTAAGTGAGTTTCCAAGCCACGGTGGCGGCCGTATTTATGGCGTCGCAGCCGGGGGTCCGGATTGATCAGGCGCTGGCATGATCACACCGGCGAAGCGGCCGGGAGGGCGAGACAGCAAAGGCGCTGGCCAGCTGAAGGAACCAAATCGATCCCCGAAGGGGAACCATCGCAGAAACAGCAGCGGCAGCGGCAGCGGCACCAGCTCCCCCAAGGGGCGGGTGCGACGGCGTGAGCAGCCGGGCGAAAGGAGATTCGAGAAGTAGCTCCCTATCCCTCTCCTTCCTTTCCTGCCTCTCTACCTCCCCATCCTCCCCTGTTTCTCCCCACATTGCCTGGTGTCTTTTACCAGGCCTCTTTCCCTAGCGGCTTCGTTTCTCCCGGCCAAGTTTTCCCTCCCCCCAGGGTTCGTCGAGACTCCTTGCAGATAGCACCTGCTTCCAGATGACCCGGTTTCTCGGTGTCCTTGTCTTTTCTCCATGTATTTTTTCTTCCTCTCTTCCCTTCGCCCCGGGAAGAGCGATAATGGACGACGACGACGATGCCGAGACAGAGTTGAGCTTTTGCGCTTCAACACGGGCGCGTCTCTCGGCACGAAACGGGTTCAGCTACACGGAGGAGAACGTACGGAAACGCCAGATTCTCGAATAGGAGGTTTCTTCCTCTGTCAGTGATGATTTGCGCTCGCGAATTACGATTGAGCAGAAACCGTGCTGTCATCGAAGAGCTGATCTTCCTTTTCTGTGCCGTTGTTAAAGCCTCCGTATATTGGCTCCTCTTGCACCACGGCCGCGTAACGAAAGGGACACATAGAAACCAATGATGGAGGTAGGAGGCCAATCAATGCAGAAACGAGGCATTCTGACGGTTCGGATGGCCAAAGACGGATGCGGCCAATGTATCCCATGACACAAGCACTTCCTGGAATGCCATACACAAATCAATATTGCTATTGTGATTGTTCTTCATCTGGGGAAAGCACGGCCTCCTTGGTGTCCCTTGCCCTCTCTTTGGAGCATCGTTGGGGTTCGCTTTCGTTACGACCATTGCGATCACGTGCCTGCGTTTTCAAATGTTGGTGTTGGCAGTATTTTAGGATGTACTAGTTACGTGTTCTCAGGTTGCTTACCTAGACTCTCTCTCACAGTTCGTTGACATTTAAGTCAAGTTCCAGCTGGGTTAAAACATCTTTGGGGTGTTAAATATGCCCCCTCCCCCTTTTTTTTTGCAGCAAGCAGCTGCGATGGGCCAGGAGCGCACGAACACAGCCGTGTGGTTTGTTTTCCAAATCAGCTGGTACAGAGTGCAGATGGATGATTCGATGAAGTGATACCGTATTTACTTGCGTAATGAACATGCTCACACAGTTAACGCACTGCCTATTTTGGCTGTCCAGAAGAGAATTTTTTTTTCTTCAGGTAATAAACGCATCCTTTACTGATTGCGCCCGCTCTGCTGATGATGATAGTGAGCGAGAGTAGGCATCGTTTTCTGAACGCCGAAATGATTACGCCCTAGCATAAAACATCATCTGTCGAATGTGAACACCGCCACACCTCAGCCTAGGGGAGACGAACAGCCAACAAGTTTATTTCACCCGATGAACTATTTGTTCCCTCAGCCTACTTTCCGTTTCGCTTTTAACGCATCCAAAATTTGAGGGATTTGTTCATTTCAGGAGGCAAATATTCCGAAATTGTTTCGGAATATTTCCCTCCTGTAATAAAAAAAATCCCTCAAATTTTGAGGAATTGTGCACTCTTTATGCGAGCAAATCTGATATGTCACTTACCGGCCTCCAGATACGGCAAAAATTGCTGTTTTCCTTAAGGCATGCGTGTGTGCGCAAATTCTGGAGCCCCACAGGGCGAAATACGAGCCATGGTAGGCTTTCTGGGCAAGCGTATTGAAGGAAGCATGCTTAGTTAGACACTGTGATAGGTAGGGAGAGCGGTACTTGTCTATAATCCGACCACCCCGCCAAAACCGGCAAACTTCGGGAGAACCCGGTGGTGGGCTTGAATGTTTTTTTTTAATCTCAGAGGAAGGCAAAGCTACAGGGGTCTTAGGCGTTGGCTCGGAATACTCACGCTTCGAGGAACTCCGAGTTTTCTGTGCTCATAACACGCTGCGCTTGGTAAAGCATGGTAGAGCTTGGTTAAGCTTGGTAAATCGGTGCTGCCATCGAGGCACCACAGTTTACGATAACTTCTTACAGTAAAAAGTTATCCAATTTTAGTTATTGCGGTAAGTTTCAGAAGCTCTCTGAGGAGGCTTAACCTTGGTAAGAATTTCTCAGGGAACTTGTAACTTAAGTAGTCATGGGATAAAGTCCAGCTGTCAAGAGCAGTGGCAAAATTGGGAAGCTGCGACACAATATATGGGACGCGAGGAATAATCAGACTGATGGCCAATGAAAAATTACCCCGGTTTACTAATGGCGCAACCTGGCATCACTGCCTATCATCAAGGGCGCACGTGGATGAAGATTGTTTCGTTTCTCTAAGTGTTTTTAGAAAGAACCCTAATATCTTCTGCGGCCGATGCCACAGAAAGGGAAGAGAATGCTAGAGAAAAATCAAACACCGCTGCGAAGCCTTCTTATTTTTTATGTCTGCTGACAGGAGATGCGCGATCTCATGCTACCGCAATGAAGGAAAGCAGGACGGTACACTAAGGCTCGTCACGCAGCGTAAGAGTTGAAGAAACAACAGCAACGTCGAAAAAAAATCCTCATGCGGCAGCGTTTATAAGAGAGGCAACAAGGCTGCGCTCACTGAAGTGGAAAAGTGCCCGTACTTTCCACGTCGCTGAGCATCGCGCGGCGTGTAGAAGTAAACACAAACTCCGAGCCGGAACAACGCGAAGCACAGAAGCAATGCAAAGAGAAACCTCCGAGCAATCTGGGCTCGGCAGGCCATGACAACCGAATCGACATGGTTTGGCAAGCGCAAACAGCGCGGCGCGCACTGGGACGCCGCGTCCGCGTGGGGCGAAAGAAGCGCGCGAGGCCGAGCAGCGAGTGACGCTCGCTTCCAATGGGCCGCGAGTCACTGCCACTGACTGCGTCCTCTTTCAGAAAGCGGAGCGCCCACTTGCGTGGGGGTACAGCTGACAGGTTCGACGAAGCACGCATAACGCGCGAGCTATATATGGAACAAAAAAGAAAAGAGCAGCAGCTTAATGATCTGAAGTGGATGCGTAAACCAGAAAAATTTGAGAAAAAATTCGGAAACGATCAGTGCAGTTTATGCAGCAGAATATGCGTTAGCATTTGAGTTCCTCCAGACGGAGCAGCCGCTTGCGCTGACGGGTTCAGATCGTGCGAGCAGGTGGCGTGGTCCAGCCCATCAGACACTATGTGACACGCCGGTTCCTCTCTCCGCTATTCCTCCCCTCGACTCTGATTGGCTATCGCGATATCCCTCTAGCCGCCCGTCGTCTCGCGCCCTCTCTTCCTATTCTCTCCCACTTTTCCTCAGCCTCATATGCCAGCAAAGTGTAGAGGATATTTCTTCCTCTCTCTTTTGTCTCCTACCAGGCGAAGCTTCACATTCCAACACCGGGCACTTTTTTTTGCGATAACGGGCGTTCTAATGCTGTTACACATGCGAATCCCTGGGTGCAATGGCTGCAGAAATTCTTTCCCATGGATTGCTCATAGAAGCCCCTTTACTGTGTCGAGGCTGTCTGCTTTCCGGCCTACTGCTGCTACTTCATCTTCATGACACAGCTTGACTTGACAGAAATGAACACCTACCCTCCTACCAACGCGGCCAAGTAAACGGTGTTCGCTTGTAGATCAATGGGTAATCGTTGTTTCTATCCAGGTGCGCTCGGCAGACGCAAGCCTTCCCACGTGAATATGGCGGGAAAAGGCTGGATGCGCATTGCAATTAAAGCAACTACTGAGTCCGGGTTCTGAACGTTGCCTTTACCCCAGCTTTCTCACCTCACAAACCCCTTTCGCTTATTTCGTCGCTCATGCTTAATTACCCCGGGTCTAGACCCCCCGGAATTCATGCTGAATTACCCCGGGTCACTCATATTTTTAATCTCCGCGCTGCGGTTTCCGCAGCCTCCATCTAGGTATTCCCATTAACGTTAAAAGTTCAGGTTCAGAAAGGAGTATTAGCACATGACATTCTATACACGTATACTTGAGTCTAGGTGGGAGCTTCAGGTTGCGTGGAGCTAAGGCTGACGCTCTTTTAGTAAATAGGAATTTTTGTATACAACTGTGCTTGAACGCTGCGCAAACAGTTGGACATTTTATCTGCTGCATAGAACAGTTGCCTTCAAACCACTCGACTTTAAGCATGATCGCTTGGCTACAGGGAACGATACGGTTAAACCGAAAGCACGTTGGTCGACTAGAACTAGCCGTCATGAAGAATGCGTAAATTGCACCGATAGTCAAACACCGCGTCGGTCGCATTCGCAAGGAGACCGAATCTTATTCCATGCTTTACAGCGATAGTGCCTGGAATCCCGAAAATGCGGTCTAGCCGTTGGCTCCCGCACTACGGCGGACAGCTATAGAGAACGAACGCGTGGGGAGGTCAGCAAGTGGCGAAGAGAACAGAAGGCACTGTGCACTGGTCGGAGCCAGGCGCCCGTGAGTTTATTTTTATTTATTTATTTATCACAATCTGCGGACCAAATACGGTCCAAGCAGGAGAGGCACAGCACAAAACAATGGAGTACAAAACTTCGACCTTGAAAGAAAAAGAAAAGAAACATGACGACGAAACAAGTACTAAAATGGACGACCAACACTTATACAACGCTAAATAGGCACAGGATGAAAGAAACAAAACGCAGTGTCAACAACACATCGCGTCACAGGCAGCGCCAACCGACGGTTGAAATTTCTCAAGGCAGGCAAGCAAAGGAGAATCATGAGGCAGTGCGTTCCAATCAGTAATAGTAATAGGAAAAAATGAATACTTATAGGCATTCGTGCGGGCAAAAATGGGTTCGAGCCTCTTGGTCTTTGTTTTTACCATCGGTCTGTGTAACGCGGCTCACTCGGTGTCTAGTGACCGCTGGTGCGAACAGAATCTGCTGCTGAATAAGTCTTGCGGCATGCTCACGACCGCAAAAGAAAGCGGCGAGCCCATCAAGACCCCGCAAATTGAGTAGCAGAACAAGAAGCCAGCAGGCATCAAGACCCCGCAGTGCGTGTCATTAAAGTCGCAGCATAGTGTACGCGGCGTGAGGACCTCCTTGGTGCGCATCGCCGAAGCTGTGGCATGGTGGCGTCAGTGTCAAAAGCGCACAGTGCATTCCGCACAAGTAAGGAATTCTCGAAGGCAAGCGAAGGTCGAAGGAGCCGCGAAAGCGCGTCGCGAGCAGTTCCGAGGCAAGCCGCTGGGTTACAATTTGTCTGTATGTGATCGTCTGTCGTTCCGTAATTAACAACCTCATGGCGTTACCGCCAGCTTGCTCCTCCACTCTGTAAGAGGCGTTTCCGACTGCCGACCTAAAAACACTGCAGCTGTGCGACAATTGTGGCTTAATTTCGCGTTACATTTTCGCAGCCACTGTACAAATTTTCAGTCAAAATTTTCGTCAAGAAATTTTTTGTGCCGAAAAAAACTGTCAGGTCTTCTGACACGTGCATGGTTTCAGATTTGACGCCGTCGAAGTGTAAAGCCGCTGATCATCTTTTAATCATAGGAACGTTTGATTGAGGCTGTGGATACGTTATTAAGCTGGCACAAGCCGATTATCTGGCAAGAAATCGTCTTGCAAAGTGGCCGCGTTTCACATCCGCTACGTTGTGTGGTGGCGTAAGCCTCTTTCGCGTCCCCGACAAAGACGCGATCCGGGGAGTCGAATCGGATTTGACTTCACGTGAAGAGTGGGCCGCTGTCTTTTCTTGTCTGCGCTACGTGCCACGATGGAACTTTTATTGCCGCGTCCGAACAGTGTGGGAGGATCGTCAAAGAAGCTTACTTCAGCGCAGTTCCCCTGCTTTTGCGACCACGTGATATCGCACCGAGGGTACCGTAATCCCGCCACTCCCCCGCAATTCTTGGTGCATTTTCGTCTTGTAGACCTCCTCGCTGACATCTTCATTTCATTCAGGACAATCTGCAGTAATACTGGCGAATAGATGCGAATAGATACAGCTGTGCCGCCTACTCCGAGCAGCCCGAATAGATGCAGCTGTACAGAGCCGCAAAAGTCCAATCATAGGAAGCAACACTTTCATCTTTGCTTCTTCTACACTTTATCGGTTGTTTATCGAAGAGCAGGCGCATGTTTTTACGGGACGAGTGGGTCGATGCTATACAAGGTCTCCGCACTGCACGGCATCTTCGTCTTGCGGCGGAACTAGGCGAGCCTGTCTGTGCGCCGGCATTCGGTGCTGTTTAATGGCAATGCGCAGCGGTATTACGTACGCTCACGACACTCACTTTACGCCTGCACGAGCCGACAGCCGAAAACAAAAAGAGAAGACAGAGGAGATAAGACGAAAGGGAGAGGTGAAATCGGAATGTGGCCGAGAGGCTCACCTGGAGCTCTGCGAAAGACACGGATATAGGCGTAGAGAAAACCGAGCTTCGCGCTGGCGGGCTTTATGCCGTCCTGAATGGGACGAACCCGGAGCTGTCGCGGGAGAATAGAGGGAGAAGAGGTGGGGTGCTGCGAGTTCCACAACATCCAATGAGAGGCCCTGGCTGCGATTCCAATTTCCGCCACCCATCGTCGTGGGCACGCCAGCCAGAGAATGCAAGTACCGGAGAGAGAGGCGAGAAAGAGAGGATGGAAATGGCGTCCAGCAGGACAGCGAGGGAGGAAGATGCATCGGCCGGAGGCTGGGAAGTGCGGAGGCGATAAAGAAATTCCGCGACGCGGCCAAGCCGAGGCGAGAAATCTTCGGTCGTTGCATAGAGCGGCGCAGCGTGCCTCGGTTCTTAAACCTCCCATCCTCTGCATCCTTGCTCGTCCTTCTCACTTTTTTTGGGGCACGCTTTGAGAGATTCTACAGCAGGTATTTCATTTTTCTTTCTTTTGCCAACAAGAGCTGTAGGCCGCGTGTCTTCGGCGCATAGTGCGAAGCGGATGCAGCCGCCGCGCCGACTTCCGACAGGCAAGCTTCCGAGCAAAGTTCCACTTGACGATTCTGTTTACGCAACACGCCGGCGCTGAGAGCTGCTATTCTCGCTACTCTTCCAAGTTGCGGTCGTCATTGTTGTTGCTGTTGATGGAACAGTATGTACCAGGTCGCAGATTTTCCTTACGCACGCCCGGCGTAAGTCGCCTGCGCGGCTTTGCAGTCGCATTTTAAACGCCTCTGCTACTGCGCTCATTCTCGTAAGACGGCAGCATCTGCCTTCAGATGTACCTGCTTCTCCCCCCCCCACCTTCCCCACTCTCCCCACCCTCACTCCCCCGCCACTCTCCTCTGAACTTTTTTTGTATCGCATACTGCTGAATTAGTAATACGTTCTGAGTGCCGGCGACAATAGCCAGCAGGAAGAAAAATGGGCGCAAAGGAAACGGTCTAGTGCTTGTATACGAAGCGAGCAGCTCTTTTTGCGTTGGTCTGGTCTTCCAGCGAAACACCGTGTACTTTCCAGGCCGCGACAGCTTTCGCCTTCTTCGAGGAAAAGTGCTTTTAAAAAGCTGTTCACAGAGGGGCTTGTGACACATTTGCTGTTCACTCCACTGCAGTGACAGAATAGAGAAATAAAATATGCCTTTTACCTTCTGATGGCCACAAAGTAAGAGCGTGGAAAAAAAATGATGAAATTATATTTTCTTTCATTAATGTTCTCCAGATTGCAGGAATGTTAAAAACTGATGTATATATTTAAAAAAATGTGCGTACTGTAAAAAAAAAAACTGCAAAACTGAGCTCAAATTGTTAGGTCGGTACAATAAATTGCTATCAAAATTCAAATATATCCATACTGAAGAAGATGGCGCGGAACAACGAGGACAAGCGAGACAAAGACGAGCGCTCGTCTTTGTTTGTCTCGCTTGTCCTCGTTGTTCCACGCCAACTTCATCAGTATGCATATCAACCAACTAGCCCAACTTTCTGCTCTCAAATATATCCCATCCCCTGCCATTACAACAGTACGACCAGAGAAATTTTAAGATATTTATCGTTGGGGCCGTGTTTCCCTAGGCGTCAACCCCAAGCTTTTCCAAACAAGCTTTCTGAATTTGTGGCGGCTGAAACTTTGATCTCGTTTTTATAAGTACATATGCATCGCCAAGCGCGCGTAAAAACTATATTTTTGCGGGCTTCATCGCAGATGATACGACAGACATTTCATTGCTAAGGTAAAGAAATATGACAGCCCCAAATTCAGACGGCTGCTTCGCTAACACACGCCCTTAGCTCCACGCGCGTATAATCGAGAAAACACAAGGCAAGTGCACCGAATTTATAACGAAAGAAAACAGGATCCACTCCAGGTGCGCTGCAAGCAGCTTGCATTTCCCTCTCTCTCGGCAGAAACACTTATTATGCGCAAAATATCTACGTGAATACACCTATGCTTGTTCGAGAAAGTAACTGTCGCCCACAAGGAATGTTATAAACTGATTAAGCCCGTCGATCCGCTAATTTTTCAGCGGCGTCTTTTAAGCGAAGGCAGTGAGAAAATGATAGATTGTTTCAAACATTCTTTCCATTTTTTATCCAGAAAAGCAAAGCCAGCGAGTTTGGGAAACTTTATATCTTATGATACCATTGCTCACAATAGCCCACGGGCAGCAGCATGAAAAATAAAACAAAATCACTTTTACTATTATTATGAAGAATTCTCGTCTCTAAACGAAAAAAAGCCAAAAGACATGCTTTGGATAAATGACAAGCGCTTCTGAAACTATGGATGGCAGTGGTGATGATTTTTTAGCTAGAAATTTTTTTTTAAATTCTGGTCTTTTTTTCGCACAGCCAAGCAATGTCTGCCGTGTGCGCATTTCCCCAGCTGTCGTAGCAAGCCAGGAGCTGCACCATATGCCAGTACTGTCAGTGAATGATTTCTTTTGCTCCCGAGTTTTTTTTCTTATCTGTTTGCCTCCGCATCAAAAATGCATTAGCACTGACGCGTACACAAAGGATCCACGAAGAAGGGTTTATCCTTGTTTTTTTTTTTTTGCTGATATTGCTTAATGCGAAAACCAGGGCGCACACCATTGTCAAACGATTCGCGTTCAGGGAAAGAAATCCGAAGGTTTTATTAAAAATGAGGCTATGAAAAGAGCGCCCGTTTGTGTCGGAATCTTTCCTGCCCACCTCTGCGAATTCATTTTGGCATTTCTGTTTTGCCCGCGGCGAGATTGTGCGTAATAACAAAAGAAGGCTTGTGTCCCTGTTCTGAGTACACATCTCCTCACCCGTTTTTCTGCTTTCTTTTATGCGCTGCTTCCTCAAAGCAGATTTTTAGTTTCTAATAAAGGACAACCTTTATCTTATTTCGAACGCGTGCTCGTCGCTTGGAAGCGCTGCAGTACCAGAAGAAGCGCTAGCCAAAATAGATCGCCTACATTGTCCAGTCATCCTCAGTTAACCTCGAGGCTTACACAGAAGCATTAGAGAGAGTAGACGGGTCTTGAATAACCGTGGTAGACTCGCATCATTCAGACACATGGCGAATATTAGAAGCCGGTATGGTATTACATAAGGTGAATCAAGCGATCACGATGATGCCCCTCAGTTTTAAAGAAAAAGCAACAGCGCCAGAACGCCGACAAGGCTCAGTATATGGACGATATCAGGGAGGGTATCACAGCAATGATATATGAAAACTAATCCTTCTAGAAAGCAATTCAAGTGACACCATTTTCTGAAAAAAAAAACTGCGCAACGTTTTGCAGATGCATTAAGTTATACCGTATTACATTGTGCCATGGATTCAGTAGAAGCCGTTTTGTCCTTCTCTACCCCACTATGAGGAACGCAAAATTCGTTTATAGGTTCTAATTATGCAGACTTATCATAATATGCACTGCAGCTTGCACGTTTCAACAGGCGTCCGTGAAAAGCTAATTGAAGGTCACACAACCTCTTGGCATTTTGGTTACCACTCGAGTACTGCGCACTGCCGATCAATGTGATCAATCTCACTAAAGCTGCCTCACCAGGGTTATCGAGAGGCTTCTTTCCACTCACTACAGATTTTGCTCGAGCCTTTGTGCAAGTTATGATGGACTGCTTCTTGCAGACACTTAAACCAGAAGTATAGCGCCACCAGAGGCCACATTTACCAAGGTTGTTCTTGCGTCTCTCCATATATGTCCGACAAGGTATTGGGTGGCGCCTGACATGCATATTTTGGGTTGCTATTGTGACTATTAACTACGTGATTGAGTCAGAATAAGGACTTTAGCTTTCGCCTCTCTTCCTACCATAAATGTGCCTGCATGGCCAAACACAGAGATCATGGGGTCACAGGACATGAACTGATCCTGATCACAGGATCATGACACCGAACCACTTTATGGAACTGTTTCAGGCTCTTCATCATTCATTGTCTTTCCTCTTATTTCAATTTTTTCCTCAATCTCAACTGCACAGTCTCTAATCAATCTTTGTATTTTCTTACTGTCGTATTACATCTGCCACTCATTTGTTTCGAGTGGCATCTGCTTACATACCTGGGCCCTCAATCCTCGTTTAAGTTTAAACGCTTGCCCAACTCTCGCTTCACTAGCAGTAGACCAGGTAGTATTTACGCTGTAAATATCCATGTTGTTTGTTATTTCTGTCGCGCCCGATAAGTAAACTTGTTTTTCTGGCAAAACCCATGCGACCTGAGTTTAGAAGACTGCGTTTGTTTGGAGAACACGCCAACAAATGCTGTTATAATATATCATATCATAATATTACGTATCATATCATATATCATATCATATAATATATACACTCGTAGTACACACTACGGACCTATACCAGCTTAAAGCAGACACCATTACTTGACCACGTCATCATATGTGTGCAGGCCTGCATTAGACAGGGCGTATGTGAAATGTTTCTTAAGGAAGAAGGAAGGCAGGCTTGCGTTGTGGGCATAATTCGATGAATGACGTGACAGTGACGCAACCAAACTCTGATTGGCATCAAAACGCGATCACCACACTGTACGCTAGCATAAATTTAATGCTGACCCGGGAAGTTTAATTTTATCGCTCACTACATTTATGAAAGAAGAAGCTGAAAAACGCACTATACCTATGCACCCCATGTACTTCATAAACTGCGTGGCTGACTAGGCATGGACAACTTGTTTTCATCCATGTGCGTCTATCTGGCTCCCAGGAAATCTAAAATGGTCACTCCGTGGTATTTCGAACACTAGAAAAGCACGGTGCGTCGTGCCCAACTATGTCTGCCGGAAAATAATGCTACAAGAGTAATTTTTTTGGAAGTGAGTCTACTTCTTAGAACTGTATTGTTGGTGTCAAAGCTCAATCTCAGAGTTATTCAGAGTTATCGGCAAATACATCATGCATATAGAACTTATATCTAAGAGTGCGAGATAAACTGCCGTTGAGAAATCACGTTCCCAAAGGGCCCTGCAAGTATGGATATTGCAGTGCGATACATTAAAATACTTTTAATACATTACACGAAAAATAAGGAAAGCAGTTGCTACTGACAGATTGTAAAGGAGTCTCGCGAAACAATGCCATTATATATGGCACGTTAGACACTGAGGGCTATTCAATTTGCGGGTTAAAAATTCTTCCGAACAACAATGGGCGAAATAAAGAAGGCGCACGGTGGATCTTTCTTTAATATACTTTTAAGCGAGAAATTTCCTTAAGTCCTATTCTCGAAAAATTTTGTCGAATATCGTCCGGAAGCTGCAGTGAATTTGGGGCCGAACATAAAGCCAAACTCTTCCGAAAACTTCCGAACCTCTACGCCCGAGTGGTATCCAGTAGGAGAAAACTTCACGGCCAGGGGGATTCGAACCGACGGTGTCTAAAACAACCGTTCCGTTTTCCGATGCCTCAAACCACTCGGCTATCGCTGAATTTTTTTCTTTACTGACTCGGCCTCAAGCGGTGTGTTCCGTCTGCTCGTTTCTCGCGCCCCTGCTTTAATTCTTCATCTTGTGCCTTCCTGATTTGTTAGTGTGGCGCTTCGAAATCCCTACGCCAACGGCGCGCTGTCCAGCATAACGAGAAGTTCTTCAAGCCTCGAAAGCAGCCAGGGAGACCATGTGCGCTTTTCGGGTCCAAGAATAGAACCGAGAGAAGGAGGCGGCCGGTGCAGCGGCTAATAGTCAATACCCGAGTGCGGCTGCCATATATGAGGCGTCCTATAATGCGGTACGCATCTCCTGCCATGCGTTGCATGCATACGCCTGCTCTGACGACGGGATAAACTACTATTTTTTTATAACCCTGCTCAGAACGCAGTCATAACGGATGCATTGCTATGGAGTGAGTGTGGAGACGAACGTGTATGTAAATATCTAAACTAAATCAGACAAGCGCCGGTATCGTTAGGCGCCCAAATTATCGCTGTTAGCAGCGTGTGATGTGGAAGCACTTTCTACCGGACGGGTGATTTTCGGGTCACTGCGGAGCTTAATCGCCACTTGCTCACGACACATTGATGATTTAGATGACGCCAAATTCTCCGTTTCATAGCGCAGTCACTTCAGAGTGCGTGCAGCCCGGCAGCGTTCATTCACGCGCGTTATGAACGAGCGCGTGCTTGACACAAATGCCTCGCAGCTCCCTCATCGCTGAATAAAAATAACGCGGGTAGTAAACTTTGCGACAAGGCGCGAGAGCGCTGCGGTGACCGAGCGCGGTGCCCCATCCGGGCTTGGAAAAACGCGAATGCGTCACTAACGCTGTGGCCAGAGTGCCCTAGAAAAAGTTATCTACGTTAGTTAGGAACAACAAAAAGAATTGAGTTTTGTGGTGCGTAGGGGCGTAACATGTATATTGCTGAACTCCTTGCCCAGATCGGAAAGTGACTGAGAACAAAGCACTTTACACGACAGCCTATAGTAGCGGAACGCAATAAGTACGTGACGAGTGGAGGGCCCAGAAATAATTTTGGAAATGTCCTGAAGAGCTTATTTTTGTAGGTTTACACGTGTCTGTCAATTCAAGATAGGTGCATTCCTTGGCTCGAAGGAAACCAACGCTGTGGTCTCGACATCATCGCGCTGATACTTTCAAAATGATTGGGGTACACACGCAGTCGGGGTTGTCGGCAACGAACCCACTTAAGACCGAAGGAGTGCAGTTGTTGCTTTAATAACCTAAGTTCTAAACATTCACGGATGGGGTATGATTTGGGACGAAAACAGACAGCCGACGGAGTGAAAAGCAAATATATCAAGAAATGCTGCCGTTGACAGTTGCGGAACGAAAGAAGCGACTATGTTATGGACACATTCGTTCGTGGATTACTAGTGAGAGTATGGATGTAGATATACTCAGTGCTAGGACGACGAAAAAAAAATTGACAGGCGGTCATGAAATGAGATGTTGCAAATCTGAGTTAGTAGGCTAGCTTTTGCCTTTTGCTTTCGCATTTGCACTTTTGCATCTTTTCCTTTTTGTTTGAAATGATTGGCGTTGGCGTCGAATGTCGCTGTTGCCCCGCTCGCCGAGTGCTCCAGGCTGTCGCACCGTAGTTGAGGTGTATACGTGTAGCGTGTTTGAGGTGTACGCGAGAAGAGACACAGTTTGTGCGCGTTTCGTTTCCCTAAAGCATTTTTTCCTTTCACGGCTTTCACAAACATACACGGCAAATAACGATAGGAAAAAAAGGGGATGTAGGCGACGATATCTACCCCACAGCAAAATCTCTCAAAATTCGTTAATCGTATCCAGAATCCTCAACTTTTTATTTATGACTTTTTATAACTTTTTTTCCTGTCTGGATTTCCACCAAACCCTGGCCAATCCCCGACCGTGGGTATGTGCCAACGCTTCTGAGTAAACAACAACCACAGCATGAGAGGCTGCCAGTTAAACACACGGCCCAAGAATCTGTGGCGACCGTCGAGTGGTGTGAAGAAGCGGGAAGCCTGTTTTTGCCGCCACCAGTTAGAATCATGTTCGAGGTCATAAGAGCGTTGAGTTTTTTCTGATCACTCCCATTCCATTCCCCACCACCCCTCTTCTTCGCTCAGGCTTCGGCTTCAAGCACTCAACGCCGCCGGCGGTTTGGGAAATGACGCTTCTATTGTTAACGTCGTTTTTGAGGAAATTTTGTAAGCAGCGACTAATAGTTAGACGTGCAAAATGAACATTTAAAAAATGAGGTGGCCTTCTTCATAAAGGTTTTCCTGCGCAAAGTTGGTTTGTGGTTGACTGCTACCTTCGCTGTTGTCTCTGTGACTCCTTTGGTTGGCCGGCGACTGCACTTCACGCCCGCCAATCACAAGTGAGTCTCACGCGTTTGTCTTCATGTTGATTTGTATTAGCAACTTTTGCATTAGCGGATGAGAGGCGATAGGATCAAGGGATCGAATGAACGAAAGCGTAATGACCTTGCCTGGAGATTGCATCAGACGTCATTACTCGACAAAGAGGGGCTGCAAGAAACCGAGGCTACATGACTGCGCAAGCAGACGGTAATCACGACCACAGTGCTTTTGCAATCAACATTCAGCATATGAGGCACAGTATAAGAATAACGGCTATATATCAACATGCCAGCCTCTTACTCTGTGGCTGGATACTTGTAAGCTCTGCTTATTTATAAAGTGCGTGTACGTTATGATTTCTGTTTAAATTCATCGCCATATATCTATGCCGACGTATTTCAGCCCTTCTCTTGCACATAGTGTATAGTTATTGGACATTCCAATATGCTTGATTCCTGTGTGCATATATTGGGTGGAAAATTCCTGCAGCCTATCGTTCGGGATTTTCTGCTAGTTCTCTTCGAGCAATTTTTGAAGAGCAGATCGTGAACTATTGGTGTGTACAAAGAATACCTCAACGTTTTTAACCGAAATCTTCTGCGACTAATGGCAGTACAATACCTTCTTAATATGCTACAAAGGGTGATGCAGAACAGCTACTCATGAAACATAAAATAAAGCAAATATAGGCTAGCGCGAAAGCAGCTCCACCGACAGAGCAGTTCTGTCCTTATTTTACAGCCCTAGAGATCATCAGATTCTACCGCTTTTTCTTCTTGAGTGCGCATTCATTCGAAATGAATGTACCTCCAAATCGAACGCAGCAGCAACGAATCTTATGTGGGTAGATCCGTTGCAGAACTCAGAGCCTTTCAATTTGGGCGCCAAGCGAGGCATCGGCGCTAAGGCGACTGATGGCAAGGACAGAACAGAAAACAAAAGGAAAAAGAAGCTGTGCTTTTTCCCATCCTTCGGCTGAACCGGGTAGTCTATGTGGGCACCCGCATCACACCGCTCTCTAAGCATTTGTTTTCCATGAGGAAACGCACGTCGGCGGGTGGTGACCATACAACCGGCTGGGCCGATGTAAGGCCTGGTTTGGCAAAGCGTCCAGTAATTGCATTCGGCTGTCCACACGCCGGAGGAAGAGAGAAAGGGCGTCGGACTCGCGGGACAAGGACGCCGATCCAAAGGCATGTTAGCGGAGGAGACACAGGACAAACACCACCCGTCGGTATACATAAGCCGCGGAGATGAGGCTATAAAGAAGAGCCGGCAGAGAAGAAAAAATAAACAAAAAGTAACCGTTTTGTCAAGGCGCGTGATCCGTGTGGAGAAGAAGTCGGGAAAGGAGGTGTCCAAGGCGGGCGAAAGGATACGCTGTAACGTGAGAGGTTCTTTGATCAAGGCATCTATAGCGTGTCTCTCCCGGGGCTCAGGACGCGCTCTGGCTCACCGCTCGAGGCTATTGGCACGTCGGTATCGGGGATTCAGCGCTTCGCCTGCTCAGGAAGGGCCAAAAATAGCTTGCGTGATCCCTCCTGCGGCACCTACAGGCAGCTGCTCCGATGCGCACGTCAACGCTGTCTGTAGTTGAGGGCAGCATCTGTTTGCAATGCCGTCTCAGAAGGGTTGCGGTGCTAGCTCTCCGTCATGGTCGCTTTATTCTTTGGTCAATACGAAGTGTCAAAGTTCCGGACTAAAGATGAGAGGGCCAGTGATGCTGGCGAAGGGTGTGAGATCAGACAGTTAGCGATCACTGCGTGAGGCTGCAGAGGATGTTACGATACTTAACGTTTTGTGTTGGTGATCTACAAGACTACACGGACGAGGCCGTCTTTGCCTTTGTGATACAAGCACGGATACGTTCGTGCAAGGCGCTCGCCATGGCTTGTCATAGCTGGTTGTTTCGTGTCCTTTGTCCTCCTTACGGGAACATTGAGCTGGACACTTTCGACCACCAGATTTTTATTGATCATGTCAAAAGTACTGACCCGGAAAAAGTTTTTTTTTTCAATAATAAAGCGTGTGTTGAGAACGGTGATACAACGATTTGTGAAAGATGCTATTGCGAGTGTGCCAGATTTCACTACTTAACGCATTTCCAACCAAAAATATGTGTGAAGCCTCCGAAGAACTCGGGTAAGCTCGGGTGAGTTCGAAGGAGCGTCGCGCAAGCTGCAGCTAATGGCAGGAAGCTCGGGTGAGTTCGAAGGAGAGTCGCGCAAGCTGCAGCTAATGGCAGGAAGCTCGGGTGAGTTCGGAGGAGCGTCGCGCCAGCTGTAGCTAATGGCAGGAAGCTCGTGTGAGTTCAGAGGAGCGTCGCGCCAGCTGCAGCTAATGGCAGGAAGCTCGGGTGAGTTCGGAGGAGCGTCGCGCAAGCTGCAGCTAATGGCAGGAAGCTCGGGTGAGTTCAGAGGAGCGTCGCGCAAGCTGCAGCTAATGGCAGGAAGCTCGGGTGAGTTCGAAGGAGAGTCGCGCAAGCTGCAGCTAATGGCAGGAAGTTCGGGTGAGTTCGGAGGAGCGTCGCCCCAGCTGTAGCTAATGGCAGGAAGCTCGTGTGAGTTCAGAGGAGCGTCGCGCCAGCTGCAGCTAATGGCAGGAAGCTCGGGTGAGTTCGAAGGAGCGTCGCGCCAGCTGCAGCTAATGGCAGGAAGCTCGGGTGAGTTCGGAGGAGCGTCGCGCCAGCTGTAGCCAATGGGAGGATGACCCTGAGGGTGACCTCGGCGTCTTCAAGGTCCCTTTGCTTTCGCTCCTATTGCTCTCGCACGTCTACTGAGTTTAACTACTTGAAAACCCTACCACTTTTATACTGCAAGGCGGACATGTATACAGAAACCCAGTTGAAGAATACAGGCTAAAGAACTAAACAACACAGGATAAAAACTAAAGAATACAGGTTAAATAAGAATACAGGCTACAAGAACTTAATATTTGTGACTTTAAGCCATATGTTTACAGCGCCAGGTTCAGGCAATGATGATTCAGTAATATAGCCTTTACATCAAAAACAAATTTTAAATTATTTCACATAACAGATCGTATGCTCTGCTCAATTACACAGTGGGGCATACTGTATGGCATGACGTTAACGCCAGCCATGCATTGAATCAGCCTAGCGATAACGGGGCAATGTTTTATGTCGTTATTGTATCACGACGTGCATTTTTCATCGGCATTACGGCCCACAGAGAACTTCATAAATGATCGTCGCTGCCACCGTGTTCAGTAAAACGAGGATAGGCTCGGCAGCCGTCATGTTAAAGCTCTTAGAAACGTTTGTTAATCAACTTTTCTTAAATAGTAAATTGACACAAGTTGTGGGAGAGGCCTTTGCCCTGCATTAGACGTAGTTAGGCTCATAATGACGATGGGAATATCAGCTAGAAATATTCTGTCTCAAGTATTCTATAACACAGAGAAGCTCGTATTTATACAATCTTGTCACATTATATCGGAGGGAACTTTCTGTATTCGAAAAAAATGAACGCCCGCATTACGTGCCATACAGTTGTTCGCAGCTGAACATGTACGCCAAACAAACAGCGTTTCCAGGTAAAACAGACTAATCTAAGCCCGTGGCAGTAGCGTGTTCTACACGTGTTCTGACCCCATTGTAGGGCAGGACAAAAATTTTTATAATTTGCTAAAACATACTGCAAGATCTGACCGTCAAACCTAATGGAAACATCTCTCATAAGAAATCAGCACCATGAATCACTAAAAGAAAGAAAGTAAAAGAAATAAAGGAAGACTTTGGAAAGGACCACGCTCTAGGGCAAACAAGACAAAAAAAAGAAGGAGGTGAAATTTTACTGGGTCCTTGTGTCACCCTTTACAATAGAAACAAACTCTGAAATCTTTCAGAAACATAATTCATAATTATAAAAGCAGCTTAAGCAGCAAATTATTCGTTGCTTCTGAAGATTCACTTATTTCTTCATAGGCAGCAGTTAAGTCGTCTGCCAAATTTCGATTCTGCATTTTAAAAACTAAGCGAGCCTACGGTGCGTTAGGCAGAGCTTTTTAAACGCCATTCTATGCTTCTCACAAGATTAGTTCAGAATATCTGTGCAGACCGCTCTTCTCTCTGCATACTGCTATTAATTAGTCAGCCGTCAAAAAGGGGCGAACGACGGCAGCTTGTATGAAGGCGCGAATTTTTTACGAAGGTTTTTTTGAGGTCCAGAACATCAAGACTATATTTATACACTCAGTTTTATTCGACAAGGAAATGAAGAAAAAAAATGGGCTCGAGGAGGGTCGAAATTAAATGCAGACGTTTGTTGCTAGCTTGCTTTTAAAAGTTAAGTCCGTTGTCCAATTATTGTTTCAGGACGGACACTTTATTGAATAAAGCACTTCGCTGTCATGCTCCAGAAAACAGTTTTCAACGGAGCTGAAAGCGTATTCAACGCTCCTAACGAACATATTGTTACTGTCTTTCTTTTCTACAATTTTTTTCAACGACAGATATGCATACAGTGAGCAAACTGACACACGTGCACCCAGGTGCGATGTACACACAGTGCGCTATCTCCCTGAGAGATATTTTTAGTTCACTAAGTAGGACGTATTTGCCAGACAGTTTTAGGATTTGTTGATTTACAAAACTTCCGACTGAAACGTCGTATGGCTTAAGAAGAGTTCCAGGATGAAGGAATATAAAAGATGTATACGTGGAGTGTCTGTATTTGTGCCGTCTCTGAGTCATCGACTAAAAATCCTTAAGAAGAGTTCCAGGATCTCGGATTATAAAAACTGTACTTGGAGCGTTTGTATATTTGTGCCGTCTCTCAGTCATCCACTAGGAATCCCCAAAGCCCACCACTCGTAGCCACTCTTATAAACTGGCAGCGCCTACGGCGGCTCGAACTTGATCGCGCCATGTGTGGAGCCAGTAAAGCGACCGTTACGATGTGCAAGAAACGCAAACCAAACGTGTCTTCAACGTAAATTTTGCATACTTTGCGTTTTCCTTTCATCGGCAAGAATGCATTTAAGTTAACTCAGTTACCTGTCTTAAATAATTATTCGGCCATTGAAGAAATCGAACCTATGCATATTCGCGCGCCTCTTTTCGATAATTCCTTGCGCTAGTGTGATAGTCGCACAGTGCGGCACTATATATAAATATGTACTCTTCTGTGCCGTTAAGGATCAGCCTAAAATATAGGCGTGGAATGGTTAATGAATCTGTTAGCGCTGGTGTCGAAACGCAAACACGAGGTTAAGGCACGGGTACGACAAAAACTTAACTAGTTCCTCAAGATCTGCACGCTTCTTAAGGCTTAGAGTGTAGACCTTTCTAGGGCAATGGTGCCATATTCAAGGCGGCTCGGGATGAGGGGCCTGCCGTGAGGAAACCACCATGTTGAAAAATTGCCGGCTGCATATCTATCCATTCAGATTAAACAACAAGCACCTGTCCAAAGTAAAAAAAAAACTCCTCAAACGCCAGTGACAACGATGGAACAACGAAAGCCTGTCACAGCATAATCATCAGCAGCACTACACAAATGACCGCACAATGGGTTTTGACACTTCCGCGATAACTTTCACCCGAGCTTAGAAGCAAACGTGCAAGCTAGGAACACTCGAGACGTCAAATGGCATCGAGATCTTAGCTCCTTGATGCACAGCGGTCCAGAGCTCACGTCTACCCAGTTGCCTCGAAGTTGATTCTCTCTGGTTCGTGGGCCGACTTTTCTTGAAAGATGATTCCGAAACTAGGGTGGACGTTGAGACAAATGGAACACGTAGCGCATCGGGTCGCGTCGTTCAGGTGGAGCCGCGTTCGCGATAAGACGGACTGCCGCTATCGTGGCATGATTCACGACCCGGCGTTGCGGAAGCGTAGCACAATCGGAAGCACCGGCGCTACATGACGGACGCGGGCGAGCAATATTGCGGAGTGCTATCCCGTCCATCTGCTCACTCCTTGAGAATACTCACCAAGCTTTCTATCCTGCTATCTCTCTTTCTCATTGGGAAGGTGGTAGAAACTTTTCTTTTTGCGTGCTAGTTCGTTGTTTTCGAAGCTTTTATTGTCTCATCCACGTTAATTCTATTTCCGCATATCCATTCTCCATGCCGCATCTGAATCCGTTACACATACTAAATGCAAGAAACGGCGCAAATGATAAGCGCATTTTCGCCTGACATAAGGCTGCAAGCACCGCAGAGGAGTGTGCCAGGACACATTAGGATGAATTCCACGGACGTTACGCTTGTGTTAATGCCTGAAAGGTATTCTTATTAGAACTGACGTGACCGCAGGAACAAGTTTGTCTTGCTTTGTACACTCGATGCATTGCTGAAGGTATCTTCGCATTCGACTTTACCTCTGTTCGAGCATGACGCCTACACTTGCGTCTCTTAAATGTCGCAGAGCTATGATATATTCCCTCAGTGACGTTAAATCTGCAAGGGACGTATAGTTTACCGCGCTTCACAGCGAAGGGGTGGCCAAGATCAAAATCAGTGCATTCTCCTTCAAAGCCACGCATGCGAGCTTCAGAGGTTTAAAAGTAACTTTTCTCATTCTCTCGCCAGGCGTAAGTGCACTTCGGAAGATAAAAAATAATTTATGTTTTAAGTGGTCGGCCACTCTGGCTGTAGGCTACATTCAAACGTAGGCTGCGTGAAGTTCAAGTGAACCAATAGTCAAATCTCTGAGATGGAAGACAAAAACTACTTGGCTTCTAATGGTAGCCACAATAGCAGCGGGAAGCGCGTTCACATGTAGCATTGCAAAAGCGACACAGAACCCGCATTGTCGTTTCTGCTATTTGAACTAACTTGAAAACAGTGCACCTGTCGGGTGATTAAATTTCTCCGGACGCCGAAAAGCACGACGAGCAATTCCAGGAGATACAGGCAACCGAAAAAGCAAATTACGGTTGCAGCGACTCAATTACGCAGAATCTTTCTTCTATACGGAACAGACATAAAACGGCTCGCTTACTTGCTCAAGGTAAACAGAAAATATACTGCTTGAAGTGAACGCGAATGAATACCGACGGATTGCTTCCGAGGAGGTATGGAGCAAAACAATAAAAAAGGGAGATGATTGCTAAAACAAGGAGAACCATTATCGCGTTCTTTTGAACTCACCGAGAGCAGTACGCCCTCAGAGGAGATTATTCAGAGAGCAAATATGGTGGGATGAAAGGAGATTTAACTTGCTTCCTCTTGAAGAAAAAAGTACATATTTTGTGTCTGCCTATACGAGAAGCTATCCGCTGAATTTTTCCGAGAGCGTGCTTATGGAAAGATAAACAACGTGGTAGGAGCTTCAAGCCGAGGCAGTCGTCTTTTACTTAACGTAACAAGATATGTGGGCTGCTGTATGGGTACGATATCCATATTTGAGTGAATTTAGTGCACAATCATTTTGGTTTAATGGGTAGGGTTTAACCAGAAAGGAAAAACAGGAACCCATTTAAGCACAAGCACGCGACTGCATTGGAAGGCCGTCATGGCGGTTGATGAGTTCGTGCATTTCGTTTGGCTTTATGGTGCTTAACGTCCCAAAGCGACTAAGGGTTAAAGGATGAAAATGGGGGACGCCATAGTGGAAGGCTCCGGCTAATTTCGACCCCCCGGTGTTCTTCAACGTGCACTGAAATCGCACAGCACACGGGCCTCTAGCATCTCGCGGCCATCGAAATGCGACCGCGTGCGAGCAGTCATTCTTGGATTCGTATTTCTTTTACTGGTGGTTCAGTTTTCAGCCAATCAAAACGCCCCTTCCACGTACCATTCAGGAAGTTGGCCACCTCGAAACACGAAGCATGAACGTGGGGCGCTTTACATCGATTTTTGTGGACCGCTATGTACCACAAGTAATAATTTGTATTACTCAGGAAGAAAGACAAAAACAAGTTTTAGAGTGTCGTCTGCTGTTCCGAATGAAATGTGCGGCTTGATGTGTGCGACTATACCATAAGTAGACCCCCCTCCCCCCCCCCCCCCCCCCCCCCCCCCCCCGCCCCCTTCCATCTTTTTAGCGTACCGAATCTAATATCCACATGGGCAACAGGACTACTGTACTGCAAATAAGTAGCACCAACAATTGAGATAGTTGATAATAAATCACTAAAAATGTCACATCTGTTTGAAACGGAATTTATAAAGCGACTAATCTTATGTCGGCGCATCTGTGAGAGGCGAAAAGCGGCCCGTGTATTGCTTATGCGCACTTTTACTTTGTTCCCTTGCTCCTTTCGCAGCAGCGGAGCAGGTGCTTTTGCATTGTCCTTTCACATCAAGCCGTCTCGAGGACGGTACAATGGGAGTCACTCGACGGGTTCCAGTGCGGCGACAATGGCGCCGCCATGTACAGCGACATCTAGCGCGTACTCTAAGCTGCGGCAAAGCGGACATGACTTTCTGCTGCTGAACGCAAGATCCCGAGTTCGATCCCTGGTCGCGGTAGCCGAGTTTTTAATTAATATGGAATAAAAAAAACGCCATTGTTTGAGGTTTCGAGGCACATTTGAAACCCGCAAGTGGTTTAATTTAATTGCGATGGCTTCGTTGTGACGTCATTCATTGCGCAGAGTGCACCTAGTGTACTAAAATTTTGTTAATTTCAACGAAACATCTAACCAGTGGCTATATCCCTCTGCCCCAGCCCTAACTGCGACCGGTCGTTGACACACGAACGAAATAAGCCAGACCACCGAGCGAAAAATGAAATCAAGAGACGCGTTTCTTAAATTCGACGTTCCCGCCAAATTCCCAAAGTGAAGCCACTCTCCAAAAGAAAAAAATATTCGATTCCATCCGAACACCGTCGTTAGATTATGCACGGCGGTTTTCTTATCAGACAAGGGTTTGAAAAAGCAAGCGTGCGCAATGCGATATGTTCTGAGAAACGCCCCCAGTGTTCACCTCGAAGGTAGGGATTTCGTAATATAAAAATAGTAAACCAATAGTGTCCAATTCCAATACTGTTATTTCGCGTGTAGTAATAAAGCGAAACGTACTCAGCATAAAGCATGAAAGAGAGAGCCGTACCGAATTACGCGGCGCTTTTTCAAAGGACAGAGAGACTTTCGATTGGTCAGAGAAAGAAGTGGGACAAAAAAAGGCCAAATTAATTATGCATGCGCTTTGAATAGTTGTTTCGCTTATACTTTAGTTTCCATCTCACTGAGACCGAGAACTTTGATAAAAAGGGAGCCGCTTTTCTCGAATGTTTTAAAGTGCTCCCGACTTGCTGAAGTTAACACGCTGTGTCTCTCAAGCTGAGCAGACAATTTATGGATTTTCTAACAATAAATTCTAAATCTTCACGACCACAGTCTTCTTTCGGCCTCATCGATCGTGCGACACACTACCTCTGTGTCGAGATGTTCGTTGATATATTCGTAAATAATACTCCCAACATCGCGGCATCATCTGTACGTTTAAAACTGTAGGCGCTTTAAAGCTCCTACGATTAGTTTATTCCTTTTGTGCGGGTGTAAGCTGGTGAATAAAGCTTGATTCTGTTTGAAGTGTTTCTAGCAGCTACGTTACTACATGTCAGGCTGGTGTAATAGTGATGAGGAGGCCACTGACTAAAATTTTGTACCACTCGCTAAATCTTCGGGAGTTACAGTGAGTTACCAAAAATACCAAAAGACTTTTAGTTCGACACGAAACGCCCAGCTCCGAATAATGTGCTTTTTGGGCACTGCGCTCTCTTTGAGATGAATCTTATGAAAATTGCTGAAGTGAAGAACTTGCGTTGATGTTGGCAAAGAAAAATTGTTCTTCTTTAAATTGCGCGGAGCGCCCGAATTTTTTTTTCTCCCGCTAGGCGTGCTGCCATCGCCACAATATTCAACTAGCCTGGCCCCACTAGGCATTCAGTTGCTGTTTAGCCAAAGATGCTTCATCAGCAGTGATGCAACTGTTCAATGCTTGAAGCTGAGAGACATGTCGACGAAAACGAGTGCAGGTTCAGCTATGTGGTTTACTCGCACTGAAGCAGTTATGAAGCCACCGAAAATGCAATTTAATCTAGTAGTAAAACCCGCTTACATTCTTACTAAACAAAATAAACTTAAACAAAAAGTAAAAACTGATGATTACTTCCCCTAAATCAACGCTTATTTCTATTTTAATTTCTTAATGACACTGGAGCGGCAGGAAATGAGGTGGTGCACAAAAAGCTTCATCGGTGCAGTCCTCAAAAGTGCTTATATCATCAAAATTCGCGCCAAATATGTTTTTCGCGCCCCGTTTGCGAAGACATTCGAATGCTCGGCGTCGGAATGGTTTGATTTTACGGGGTTTAACGTCCCAAGGAAACACAAGCTATGGCGAAAGCCGTAGTAGAGGGCTTCGGATAATTAGGACCACCTGTTTTTCAGTGCACGTTAAAGATTCCCCAGATGGTCGAGAATATTCCGGAGACCTCCACTACGGCACCTCTTTCTTCCTTTATTCTTTCGCTCCCTCCTTTATTCCTTTCCTTACGGCGGGTTTCGGGTGTCCCCAGAAATATGTGAGGCAGTTACTACGTCATTTCCTTTCCTCAGAAACCAATTTACATTTCATTTCTAGGGTTCTTTAACGTGCACTGGCATAGCACAGCACAGGGATCTCTAGCAATTTTCCTCCATCGAAATGTAACCACCGCGGCCGGGATCGAACCCGCGTCTTTTGTGTCAGCATCCCAGCACAAAAACTCCTGAGCCACCTCAGCGGCGGTGTGTGATTGACAGCACACGATGGCATTGTTGTCGACAAACGACGCTTTGAGTTGCCTCTACCTTGATGCAGCCCGCATGTCCGAATTCTTCACGACAAACTTCGCGAAAACACCTTCAGTAGACAACAGCAGAATAACGACCATACTGCTGTTCGTGAGTCGGCAGTACGGTGTTTGCGGTAGTTCAGTTAGATCTCATAGAACAATATATACATTGCCTAGTCTATATGCTTCGTTGCTTGGTTACATGAATTCGTTGTGACGTCCAACAACTTACAATATAACGTAGCGGCTTCTCTTTAGATCCAATCATTTACTTTTGACGACCATCGGTTATCTAGCCTTCGCATTACATGCCCTGCCCAAGCTCATTTCTTCTTTCTTTCGACTAAGATATCAGTAACCAGCGTTTGGTCCCTGACTCACTCTGCCCTCTTCCAGTCTCTTAACGTTACGCCTATCGTTTTCTTTTCAGTAGCTCACTGCATTGTCCTCAATTAAAGGTGAACCCTTTTCCTTAGCCTCCACATTTCAGCTCCATAGATGTGCGCCGCCAAGGTACAGCTGTTCTATACTTTTCTCCTGAGAGGGATATTTGTAAACTGTCATTCATAATCTGACAGAACATGCCATATGCGCTCCACCCAATTCTTATTCTTCCAGTTTTTTTCACTCTCGTATTCCAGATCTTGTTTTACTGCCAGCCCTAAGTGGACGTATTCCCTTACCACTTTCAGTGCTTCGGTATCAATCATAAACTACCGTTTCCTTCCTAGCCTGTTGAACATTGTTTTAGTTTTCTGCAGATTAATTTTCACACCAACTCTTCCGCCTTGCCTGTCTAAGTCATTGGTCATGTTTTCCACTTCATCCCCTGAGTGACTTAGTAAGGCAATGTGATATCAGCAAACAGCAGATTACAAAGGTCATTCTCTTAAGGCGGAGATAAAGTGTCCGCTCAAGTCTTTTTTTTTTCCCCGCGTAAACTCCTTCCCGTTATTTTGTTCGTGGCTGCACAGCTATCTTTTGTGCCTAACGAACACGAACGTCTCAATTTAGAATTGATCCGCCTCAATCCACAGCCGATCCTAATCCTTCAAGCAGCCCTACTATGTCCCGGAATCGTGTTCCTTCCAGAGACCTGACCACAGCCCGCAGGTTAAACTCGATTACTCAAGCCAGCGGATATTTGGATTCCTGCTGCACAGGCACCCGACCGCGGCGGCTGCAATTTTATGGAGGAAAAACGCTAAGGCGCCCGTGTGCTGTGCGATGTCAGTGCACGTTAAAGATCCCCAGGTGGTCGAAATTATTCCGGAGCCCTCCACTACTGCACCTAATTCTTCCTTTCTTCTTTCACTCCCTCTCTTATCTCTTCCCTTACGGCGCGGTTCAGGTGTCCAACGATATATGAGACAGATACTGCGCCATTTCCTTTCCCCAAAAAACCAATTATTATTATTATGCACAGGCGCACATCATAACCCCCCCCCATCCCGGATGCTTTCTTTTAGCCCGCCAAACCAGCCGCTTGCGAACAAGCAGGCCGCTGTAAAAGAACAATTTTCGCGCCTGGAGTTTCTGATACCGGCGTAATCTATCTGACACCAACAATAACATGAAAAAACTTCCTTTTCCGCGTTAGCCCTGCACCGTTGCACCTTGTGCAGCTGTTCACGTTTTTGTCATTCATTACAGCTGGCATTCATGACAGCCTTTACAGCCGGCCTCAAGTGTCGTGTACACAATATGACACAAATAATGTATTAATAATAACAATAATATTTATTATGTTCCATGAATGCGAGCGACAGCGATGCATATCCTGTGGCTGAATCGCTCAGCATTGCAGGAGATTCCTTTACTTTGTTTTTTGTTTTTTTATAAAGAAACAGTAAGTGCAAGCTTCACCCCTTGTGTTCAGGCATTAGTCTATTGATCGACGTCATACTAAGCTGGCTACTCGGAATACACCTCTTTGTACGCACGTTTGACTCTAGAAAAATCTAACAGCGATTTCAAAATCCCAGTGCTTCGTGTGGTTCTGTGTCGTTAGCCAGTTCCACGCAAGAGCATGCAACTTGCGTATGAAGAACATCTGGCGACTTTTTATTTCCTGTTACGAAGCTTCTATTCACGCTACGTATATTACAAGTTGACGTACTTTTCAATACGTATACCGCACAATCAACGACCAAGTATTCGGGGGAATTCTTTCTTAGCTTGATCATGCTTACTCGTAGCGCCCATCTGACGCTCTGCAAAAGCAGGTCTGCTGCATTAATCTCACCTAGAAATCAAACTTCAACTGAAAGACAAACAGAACCTCCCAACGCACCCATGAGGATTCGCGCTATGCTCTGCTTTCGCTTAAATCATGCGCGTGCGATTGAATTGCTTGGTAAATATGCAAACACATAAACAATTTATGGCGCTTGCGGTGTTGAAGTCGACTGGATGTATTTTTTTTTATTCGCTGCCTCTGCATATGAAGCCGCGCGTATCGCAGCGACGCTTCGCCTGTCCTCCCGATTCATCCACCGCTCGAGACACGTGAGCCGATTCTTTTCAGATTTTTCACTACGCATGAAGACGGCGAAGTCGGGCATTATTCGCGGATGGAAACGAGGTGTCGAGTAAAAGGAACGCCATCCGTTCTTGAAGCACTTTTGGCACTTTTAAAATGCAGCTTTGGTCGTTTTTTTTATCAGTTACTCTAGCAACGTCCCGGTGGCCACCGTTTCCTTTACCTTCTGAAGAAAAAAAACAATCTGGCCTCCGACGCATCTGGCCGAGAAAATGCCGTCTCAAATGGGTATGGCTGACTCCGGAAACAATGCACAGCAATCGTGGCAGGAGAGTTAAAATAGAAAGCAAGAGAGTCGCTACGTGTGCTGGCTAGAAAAGGAAGGCGGTCGTTCTCGCCTTTTTTAAAATTTTTTTCCTTTTTATATTTCCTTTTTTTTCCTCCACATTCTAGAGCACACATTTTCGCGTCGTTTTCACAGGCGCAGAGTGTCAGGTTAGTGAATAGATTGCCAGCTCACGCCACCTCTAGAAGGCATCACTTGGGTTTGAAATGTTTTGGAATGCGCTGGGTTTCTAAGACACATGGCTTCGTCCCCCACCCCTCCCTCTCATGCTGGGTGCCTTTTCGTTCGTGGCTTGCCTCTCACTTGTCCAGAAAAGAAAAAAAAGCTTGAAGTGGCCATTCAGGTAACATGAGTGCAGTCCAGAGGGCAGAAGGGAATGTTGGTGGTTCCTCGTATAAACCTTGCCTGCTTAGATGTTCTTTTTTTGTTTGGTCAAGAATGACCTCAGCATACAGTAAATCTTTCGCTTAAATGAAAAACCCAGAAATCTGACCGCCGTTTGCGGCCACGATGGCTACTTTTTCTTGCCGGCACAGTTTCCATAGAAGCTCGGTTGTTTCCCTATTCCTTTTCGTTTTGAATTACACCGCTACTTCATAAAGACAATCAGGAAAAACATTTTCGTGCTATACTTTGATCTTTATTTTTACAGAGAATAAAAACAGCATTTCAAGAAGAAAGTTGCAATCGCCTACTCATCCTGTCTGCCTCATTGTGATCAAAGAACCCGTAAGGGTTCCGAAATGTTTCTTGAGTGTTTGACTTGGTAATTGACCGTAATTATTTTTCACAATGAGAGAGACGTCCTTTCAAACCCCTCAAATTTCATTGTCAGGTAATACATTTTACAGAGATACAAGGTCATAAATTTTCTCGGAAATGCTTTTCCGCACCGATGTATCGGACATACTGCAAATATGCCCTGCTCGCTCTGGTTGTCCTACCTTTCGTAACAGGTGCATTTTCAAGCCTTCTCATTCGATTGAATATGTTTCCTGCATAGACGACATTTTTTTCTTGTCCGTTTGAGAAAGGCGAGCTTTGTTTGTTTGGTGTTTTCTTTCGTCCGCCTGGCTTTCCACGCCTGCTCACAATCATCGAAAGAGTTCGCATGCACAGACTACGTCAGCTACCAGCCGTACAGCCGTGAGCAGTTTGAGAAGGAACAAAGTTCGAGCATTTATTTGTTGATTACTTTGCATTTGCGTGAGACGAGAAACTTTTTTTCTATTTTATAAGTAGTTTTCCTCTTGGCGTAGAATATCCAAAAAGCTATTCTCAAATTTTGTGCGTAAATGATCAGAAAATTAGCAGTTTTGTGCAAAAAGTTTTGTCCCTCTTCTCAATAAATAAAAAGCTGGTCATTTAGGCTTAACTAATTAATTAATTCTGAAGAACTAAAAAAATACTGCATACTTGGCCGCGAGACTGAACAACCCTTAGTTGGGTTCACTGGGGCTAGAAAAGTTCGTTCTTTTTAAAAGCTTGCTTACATTTTGCTAGGAAACCTGCATATAAACGCCTCTAATGAGTTCCCCGCTCCTCGTGCGAATTACCTAGGCCAACACGCACACCCACACGTTTCAGTCCATAGCTTCACCACTCGCCACTCCGCAACCCCGATGGCTCTCAGGGGAACTCTTTCTCTCTTACCTGGCTGATGTCATTGTGACGAGCACCCACTGAAGAAGCTGGCGACGTCTATTCCATCATTTGGCTCTAAGTAAGGCTCTTCAGGCTTTGACAAGCAAAAAAGAGCTCCCCACTTCGCCGTTCCTCTCTTCAATCAAGAGAGCTTGCCCATCCACTCGGAACTAAATCGCCGACGAAACCCGACGTACGCTGCTTCGCTAGCGCCTCGCATTAGGCGGCAGCAGTGTACGTGTGTGTGCGTGTACACGTGTGGAGGAGGAAGCGGGGAAGGAAGGCTCTCAACATACATAGACTGGGGCCGGCACCGGAGCCTTCCAGAGCTGTCACTTTTCCACCCAGTGAGTGGCTTCATTAAATCTCGCTGCGCGCTGCAGCGGCCCGGCAGGGAAGCTAGCCTGCCTAGCAGGCAACGACGCCGCGGCCTCGCGCGTCGCACGCGCTCATGTTCATCGGTGAGGAAGCGTCGGAGGCGCACTTTCCTCCGGCCTGGTTTCTTCAGTAACTGAGGGAAGCTAATTTCATCGTCGCTGTTCATTAGGTTGCTGTGTAAACACGGGATGCAGCGTGTGCGCGCGCATCTTAAGAGTACTCTGCCGTTCTAAAGCAACATTCAAGAAAAGGTAATTTGTTTGCGCTGGGGCGTCTAACCATGTTTTCATTCTCGTTTGCAATTACTGGCGCGCGCATCTGCCTAGAGATAACGTGGCGGAAGTAAATTATAATTTCGAGAATTTTCCCAGGAATGAGGTCAACGCCGATCGTTGTGAATTCATTAATAATGCATCTCCTGTGAAGGACTCACCTTCCCTAGACTGTTCTTTTTCTTTTTTTTTTCGATAGGCTGCCTGGAGGCACCGGACCTTGCGTGATTTTGCGTGCTTGGGCTGAGAGCTCACAGATGAACAAAACCCGATGCTTCCAGGGACGTAATCACCTAGGTCACGTAAGTGGTCTACTAATTGCATGCACTCTCATGCGCTTGTTCTTGTGATCACATTATGGCGCAACTGCACCTGCAGCAGCAAATTCAATTACCAGAAAAGAAGTTTTCTCCTTGTTGGCCTCCACGCACGACGTTAGGCAGTTTGTGCGCGCCATAGAAAGGCCAAGCTGAGACTGCGGGTTGTCTCGCTTTAGGGAAAGCCCGCTGCCGTGTTCTGAATAATGCCGGGTTCTAGAGAGGTTTAGTTAATTACTTTTTTCGTTTTTGGCGTTGTTCGCCTTTAACTATTCTGTTAACATGCATTGATAAGTGCGGGCTAAAACATTATTGATGCTTTTTTTTTGCTCAGTTTCTCTGCGTTTGGACGGTACTCCAAAATTATCCTGCGCGCTGAACGGTGTTTGGTTTAGTTATCGTTTACGTTAAGGTATTCTGATATACTTTACAGTGCGGAACACACCTAAGATTGATATTACTTGAAACACGTATTTTTCAAAGGTATTCTATATTTTGCGATCCGGTCCAGCCGTACGCGATTCTGGAATGCACAGTCAAACTGAACAGTATTTACATTTTACACTGCTGTGGAGGGAGAGTGTTCGGTATGAGAGCAAAAATACGAATTTGACTGGAAACGCTCCTCGGATATGAGCGCTGGCAGCGAATGACCGCATCCAGTCACGTGGCTGCAGTACACAAATTGGCGACCGTTTAGGGTGTCAAAATACTCACACGCGTCGCTAAACGACGTTCTACTTCTCGCGAATGGACCTGAATCGCAGGCGCGTACTGTTGCAAAATCATTTTTTTTTATGCCTCACCATAATTTATGTTGCAAAATGCAAGCGGCGACAACATGTTGGTTCGGCCGTTGGGGAACCACACGTGTAATGCGCATGTTTCTCGGGCAACGTATGCGAATGCGCTGGTAAGAGCGTTGTGCTTTGTGCGAGTTTACTAATATAAGAGAAAACTACAAGTTGTTATGGCAAAAGTAAACACATCTTGATGAGTGTAAGCAATGCAGGTGACCTCTGCTTAAGAGCGGCCGCAGTCATGTGGAAGAAACTTGAGCGAAAACGGTGCCAACGGAGCGTTGAAATGAGAGCAGGGGCAACAAGAAGGCAACCCAACACGTTGTTGTCTCAGACATGACAATAAACTCAGCACGGACGCATTTTTCAAATTCGAGGAACCAGTAGTGCGCGTGACGTAGATATTTCTTAATTTAAATCAATCTCTATGATCTTCCACGATGCCGGAACTGTGGGCAAAGAGCTGAGCCTTTAAGGGGGCTCTGAAACACCTTCCGAAGAGGGCGCATCAACTCGCTCAGTCACTGCATTGTGCTGTCATGAACACGTGAGCCAAATAATACACTTCTACACGCAGCATAGAACCAACAATCGCACGCAAAAGTTGGCTAGCCCTCTCCGGTGACTTTTTTCATGCTCGCGACCTCCTGCGTCGCTCGCACCTGCGTATTCAAGTTGAGAGACGGCTGTTGGTTAGATTCTTTCAGACGTCAGGTGGTGAGCATGACCGTGGCCAGTGAGCCTCGTAGCTCGGGCGAGTCAAAAAAGCTCCGCCCCCGGAGGTGGGGCCGGCGGAGAGCGTCGACCTTCCAGTGTGAAAAAAGTGCCAAGAGGAGAAAGAAAGGCGCAAAGACTCTGAAATTCAAATTTTGACTACAGATAACTCCGTTTCTTCAAATCACTATAAAAAAATTCTTGCTGGACAACATTCATGAGGCAGCGTCATTTAACGTCCCAGGCATACAGCAACTTTATAAGAACCCCTTTCGGAGCCCCTTTAAGACGGCTGTCTAAAACGAAATTCCACTGGCACGTTACTACTTGGAGCAGGCTTACGCGGAGCTGGGGCCATATTCTATAAGGATCCATTTCCATTTTCTATTTCGGATGCCGCTTAAAAGCATCATCAGACATGTCGAAGAAATCCTCGTGTAAGTTCAGCCACCCATAGCGATCAGCGAACAGTACGCACATCAAGGAGGCAAACGGAGGATCCACCAAGTTTACACTGAAGCGAAATGCTTGGTGATGCTTTTAAGCCGCATTTCAGGCTGCCAAATGGGTTAGTACGCCAGCGTATTCACCAACTGGCCCAATTTGCAGCTATACTGCTCTTTGAGCTCAACTAGCTCCTCATGCTGGCGCAGCGAGGCGTGCAGACACAGGCGGCAGCCTTTGAGCATCGGTACTCCCACCTAATGGTACCGCAGGCTCTTTCTCAGCGAGACACCGTTCTTCGAGATCGGCTGAATAGACGGCGCGTCGCGAGCTGTAATCATAAAAAGGCCTGGTCCCCAATGAGCTCACAATGAGGTCGCTTTCAACGGAAGCTTGAAAGACACGGCAAAGTCTTCGAACAACAGTGACAAATGCCAGAGGACCAAACAGATCAGAGATGGAATTTTTTTTAATATAGAATACGGCCCTTAGTTCATTCTTCCTTCATCTCACTCACGGCCGGACTAAAAGCATGCGCCGCCGCCGCTCCAGTCCGGCTGTGACACTCTGTGTCTAGTTTTCCAAAAGAGGCTTCAAATGTACGCTTTGGTTCGTGAAAAGCTTTCTTTCCTGGTGATCAGCTGGGTGATCTATCTTAGGACCATAGAGACAGCAGCGTGGGTGATAGAGCCAGACCGATGGAAAAAGGATGCCTTGCGTCGACAGTCCCCAATCTCAAAACTGAACATTTGCATATGCCTCAGTGCTTGTTACCAACGTCCAAGTTCCGATAGAAGAAACAAGCGCCTCAAATGAGATGGATAAAGTACGCGTTGCTTCTGTAATCTTTCCAGTGTTACCGCTCCTGCCTTTGCCAACTGAGCAGCCAAGCGACTGAACGCATAGCCAAATACAGCAATGAAACCCGTCTTTTGCCAGCGGAGCGCCCGTTAGGAGGAAAAACAATAACTCGTGGTTGGGCAACCGCTTGTGAAAATAAACAGAGCGGCGATCGCAGTTCGCCGTAATCGCAAGGCTTCCAGACTACGACCCGAGGGCTTATCGGCACGCCGTATATCGCACCACACTTCCCTTCGCATCGTCCAGTGCTTATTTTGACAGCCGCCACAATGGGTGATGCAATGTATAGCACTGTGCTGATCGAAGAGGGGCGAGCACCTGCAATGACGTGGAATTGCGAAGCAGTCTGTGACACTGCACGTGTGATTTCTGGAACAAGGGCATGAGACGCAGAATGTAAGGGTCTGGCCCATAGGATTATCACGTCACAAAAGAAATTACAGACAGACAGGTCAGTAAAGGCCATGGTTACTCGTAGCATCTAGGCAGAAAGAAACAACTTTCCATTTCCTGCACACAGCTTTTTCGGGCACGTAACGTTGTGACCGTCATTTTCTTTCCGACATGCAACTTTGTGAGCCCAACGCTTCCTATTCGATTAAATGTTTCACAGTTGACGTGCGGCGATACGTTCAATGCTTCACAGCATCGTGAGGAATTGGCTTGAAGCAATGCGCGACTAGCGCTCTCTCAACCTCCCTGCTTCTGTATATGAAAGTAGGTCACTCGCAGAGAGTAATGTGCGTGTGTCGTAGGAGAGACTAACTTTAACTGCGTTCCTGTAGTTTAGTGCAGTTTTAGGCAGTCAGCGTCGCTTGGTTAGTCGACCAAACAGCATGTGGAAAGAGCCAGATTATATGCGCTGCCAAAGTCTCGGGCAGTGATATGCGAAACGTCGTCTTAATCTCCGAGACACTGAGTGCAGAAGCAGAAAACATTGTTTTTCGGATGTTTATCTTAGTTTTATACGAACTGAAAAAATGCGACCTCGCAATATATATATATATATATATATATATATATATATATATATATATATATATATATATATATATATATATATATATATATATATATATATATATATATATATATATATATATATATATATATATATGTGAAGGGAGACAACAGTCACCGGAACCAAGGTGCATAGGGGAACGTTAATTTTTTTTAATGTGTTATGCTTATCAGTGGGACAATAATACTTAGAATAATAAATCGCTTAAAGAAAATTACTTATAAAGCAGCAGAAAAAACAACCATGCCGCCGGTGGGATCCGAACCCACGACCTCCGAATATCGCGTCCGGTGCTCTTACCAACTGAGCTACGGCGACGGCTGTCCAATCTGCTGCTCTCGTGGGTATTTATGTTTACTGGGTGTAAGCGAGCCTTGAGAGTGTTCACCAGCGCCACCCTCGACAATAGCGGCGGACGTAGCACGTCCTGTAATACCTCGAGCGTGACGTAGAACGTCATCTAACGGCGAGGGCGGAAACTGTGCGAGAGCCCTCTTATGCTACCTATGGCATCAAGACTGCCAGAACCGAGACCCTCTTTAAGCTATTAGCAGACAAGTTAAAGGAAATGAGGGGCCCGTTTGACAAATTTATGAAGGGAGACAACAGTCACCGGAACCAAGGTGCATAGGGGAACGTTAATTTTTTTTAATGTGTTATGCTTATCAGTGGGATAATAATACCTAGATTAATAAATCGCTTAAAGAAAATTACTTATAAAGCAGCAGAAAAAACAACCATGCCGCCGGTGGGATCCGAACCCACGACCTCCGAATATCGCGTCCGGTGCTCTTACCAACTGAGCTACGGCGACGGCTGTCCAATCTGCTGCTCTCGTGGGTATTTATGTTTACTGGGTGTAAGCGAGCCTTGAGAGTGTTCACCAGCGCCACCCTCGACAATAGCGGCGGACGTAGCACGTCCTGTAATACCTCGAGCGTGACGTAGAACGTCATCTAACGGCGAGGGCGGAAACTGTGCGAGAGCCCTCTTATGCTACCTATGGCATCAAGACTGCCAGAACCGAGACCCTCTTTAAGCTATTAGCAGACAAGTTAAAGGAAATGAGGGGCCCGTTTGACAAATTTATGAAGGGAGACAACGGTCACCGGAACCAAGGTGCATAGGGGAACGTTAATTTTTTTTAATGTGTTATGCTTATCAGTGGGATAATAATACCTAGATTAATAAATCGCTTAAAGAAAATTACTTATAAAGCAGCAGAAAAAACAACCATGCCGCCGGTGGGATCCGAACCCACGACCTCCGAATATCGCGTCCGGTGCTCTTACCAACTGAGCTACGGCGGCGGCTGTCCAATCTGCTGCTCTCGCTTACACCCAGTAAACATAAATACCCACGAGAGCAGCAGATTGGACACCTTGGTTCCGGTGACTGTTGTCTCCCTTCATAAATTTGTCAAACGGCCCCTCATTTCCTTTAACTTGTCTATATATATATATATATATATATATATATATATATATATATATATATATATATATATATATATATATATATATATATATATAAGAGAGCAATACCTAACGAACTCCTTAGTCTTCTGTACACAAAAAAAAATGCTGTGATCTAATCCGCGCTAGATTATCCCATTGCATGGGATGCATGCGTGCTTTCAGTGTTTCGTTGCTATCTGTATAAAGCAGGTAGTGTCATTACACAAACATTTATGCGCTCGTTTCGTCGCGTCGGTAGTAAGCACTCACGTGGCAACAACGGTGACCTAGCGTCTACGTCACGTCTACTTATCACTTCATTGCATTCCAAGCCGTAGTCAGAGAAGCCACAGGAGGTTCGAATGCTATTCAAGCAGGACGCCATGGAATCCACCCGTCCGGCATCCAATCAGTTACCCGCGCTCGAATAGCCGGTCGCGGTTTGGACGCGTCTGATTTCGCGATGACGTCGCGTACTCCGCAAAGCCTAGTCGTACTCCAGGGCGCCCGCCTCCCTATGACTGACGGCCCCCGCGGGAATCATCTCCTCGCACTGTTCCCCCTCGGAAAACGGTAATTGTGACCGGCTATTCCAGAATCCTCAGCGGATCAGCTGCGCCTTTTGCTGAATCATGCAAATGTCAGTGTGCGCCGTGTGGTACTGAGTGAGAAACACCGTTCCTTCTTCCTTTCTTGTCCTCGGTAAGAAAGAACAGAGTTCGAAATAGTCTATTCATAATAGTAAAGATAGTACTGCCCCGTAGCTACCGAAGCCCTCCAGTTAAATGCGATTGATGAATTTTAAATCAAAGAAATAGAACGTCACGAAAGGCGGACACCGAGCGCTACTGATGGGACGGGCGCCGACTCTAACCAAGCGCTCGTTCCATTACGCGTGCTCCGTGCTTGCCCTTTGTAGCCCTGTGTTCCTTTGTGTTTAAGCGACTGATGAATTAACCAGCCCCGCAAAAGGTATTATTGAATTAGCACCTTAGAAACTACATCCCTGCTTTGCTCTTTAGTCTCCGGCTTTACCAGTAACTAATCACGCAAAAAAGGATTAAAGTTCAAACAAATGCATTCTTTTCGTCTTCTCAACAAACATCGTCTTTTCAATTCCAATAAAAGCCTGCTTTGACCTTGTCTAAACAAAGATGTACCAACAGCAATGTAGTTCTGAAAACTGAGTTTCATTTTGAAAGATAACAAAGTAAAGGGAGACGTAAAGGTACATCGCACAGTCATCCTTTTTGATCGGTTAGGGTTCGACAAATAACTCCGGTAGCGAAGACCGTTTGCTTTTCAGAGGTAATGAGCACAAGAAGGCTCAACGTGACGCTGTGTAAACGTGCAATGGCAAGCTGAAATTGTCCGTGGTTGAAGCTACAGGATATTGCACATTGAAAAAAGGAGGAAATTTCTTTGTATATCCTGAAACTAAATTCAACTGTAGTACGTTCTCTTCTTTCTGAAAGGAAATGTTTATTCAATCCCACCCTACACCGATTTTTCTTCCAGCCACCTTCCACCGGACACACGTTTCATCAAATCCGTTTTTACAGCGCGGCTGTTAAGCGCACGTTTCCTGGGTTTTGCGGGAAGTACTGGGCTCGAATATATTAGTATAAGGAAAAGGCCTCGCTTCTGTAGTAACAAGTCATTTCCCTTTATTGTAAAATTCCCGGTGCCGTACGCGTGATTTGATAGCGATGAATGGCTGGATTTGTTACGATATTCTTGAAAATGGTGACGTGTATTACTGCCAACCTTGTTACACGCATCAAGTTTCATATGAGCCAGGAAAATAGTTTGAATTTAATTGACGACATCGCAGGAATCAAGCAACTACCACACAATGATTGAATCAATAGACTAGGAAGCAGTACATTATATAGGTTACATGTGGATACATGAAAGTGTGAGTATACATCCCATGCTTGGTAGAGCAAGAATCAGGCAGGCGACCTGGTTGTAGGTGACTATATACTAGGCTCTAGGAATCGCACGGCGGACTTGCTAATAGATTTCGCTGTACGAAACAGTTTACGTGTCATGAATACTTTTTTCAGCAAACGGTACAACCGGAAGCAGAGTTGGAAGAGTCGCAACGGCGAGAATAAAAAATGAAATAATCTACATATTGTGCTCCTGGCATCTTGGATGTGGAGTTGTGGAGGTAATGTGAGAACTCGTAATGAGCATAGAATGGTGACAGCTCGAGTTAATCTAGAATTGAACAGGGAACGGAGGAAACTGGTAAGGAAGAAGCAAATGACCGAGTTAGCGGTAACAGGGAAAACAGCAATTCAGGATCTAGCTGGAGAACAGCTATTCCGCTTTAACAGAGGAAGATGACCCTAATGTTTAGGAAATTGATGACAATCCCACAAATATCATTATGGAATCACCTTATAGCAGTAGGAGTTAGGGCAGCTGGACATAATACTGACAAGCTCTTTCACAAGACAAAAGACCTGATTAAATAACTTCAAAGTATGAAAGCCTCTAAATCCATAGATGGATAAAGCTACATGGCTGGCAGAAGTGTCACAAGTAATCAATAAGCGTAAGGTAAACGACGTAAGGTAGTTTAATATTGAGAGGTTCGGGCAGGCTCTAAAGAACAGAGATGCCTAAAAGCGGCCATGAGGAAATTTGTCATCGGCAAAAATCAGATGTACGCCCTGACACAAAGAGGGCAATGTCACCGCCAATATAGACAAGGTAGTTAAAATAGCCGAAGAATTCTACAAAGATCTCCACAGCAGTCGAAATAATCAGGATGTCAGTTGACGAAGCAAGGTGTGTGGAAGAATTATACATCCCATTTGTAAAGAAAGAGGTAGTAAAGAAAGCCTTACATTGAATAGAAAGGGGGAAAGCGTCAGGTGAGAATCACGTAACTGAAGATTTGTTGAAGGACGGGGGGGGGGGGCATTGTGCTAGAAAAACTTGCCACTCTGTTTACACATGACCATCATGACCTTAAGAGTACCGGAATTTTGGAGGAACGCTGACACCATAAGAGGACGCGAAATACATGAAAAGTTGTTGCCTGATCAGGTTACTGCCCGTTGCATACGAGGTATTTACTAAGGTAATAGCGAACAGAATTACAGCACTTCAGTCATCAAAGGACTAGGCTGTTTTTCGTAAAGACCACTCGACAATAGACCGCGCTCACTCCATAAATCAGGTGTTAGAGGAATGTGAAGAATATAACAAACCTCTATATATATCCTTCATAGATTACAAGGAAACGTCTCACTCAGTCGAAACCTTAGCAGTCATGCAGGCAGTGCGTTGCTTGAGTGTAAAAGAGGCATATGCACAAGTAATAGAAAATATCAGTGGCGACGATACAGCGACCATTGTTCTTTACAGGGAAAGTGGTAATATATTAATCAGGAAGAAGACAAGCAAGAAGCAAGTGTGTCAGGCAAGAAGAATGATCTCTCCAAGACTTTTCACCGCGAGTTTACAGGAGGTGTTCAAAAACTATACTGTGAAGAATACGGCATATAATCAAATGAAGAATACCTTAGCACTCTCCGATTTGCTGATGACATTGCCTTGTGAAGTAAATCACGGCCAAACTAAAATGCTTGGTCTCGTACCTAGGCAAGCAAAGCAGGAGGGTGGGTCCAAAAAATAATATGAATAAATCTAAACTGATGTACAGCAGTCTCGGAAAGGAGCAAGGGCTTAAGATAGACAGCCAAGTGTTGAAAGTGGTAAAGGTATTCATTTACTTAGGGCAGGCAGTGGTTTCAGATTCTGACCATCAAAGCGAAATAGCTGGGAGAACTGGAATGGAATGGAGTTCACTTGGCCGGCATTCTCAGATAATGGAAAGCCATTTTTCAGTATCCCTCAAGAGGAGAGCATATAACTGTACCTTACTGGTACAAGTCTATGGGACAAATACGTGGAGGGTGACGAAAAGTGTCGAGCTTGGATTGAGGTCAGCGCAGCGAGCTATGGAAAGGGAAATGATGGGTGCAGTGTTAAAACACAAAACAGGGCCGAGTGGGTCAGAGAAGAGAATGAGTTAATAATATCCTAGTTGAAATTGAGAGAGAAATGTGCATGCGCAAGGCATGTAATGGTCAAGCAAGATATCCGATGGTACATAAGGGCAATGGAGTGTATTGCAAAAGAAGGCAAGCTCAGTAGGTGGTGGCATCGAGTTAGGTGGGCGAATGTGATTAAGAGTTTGCCGAGAAAAGGTAGCCGCAGCTGGCACAGGACAGGGCTAATTGCAGGATACGGGAAAGGTCCGTGTCCGCAGAACGGAGTCAGGCTGCTGAACATGATAACAACATTGTAGACAGTTTCAGCGTTCCATTACGTGCGGGCAATTTAGCAAAGTCCTGGTCTACATCCGCAACAACATGACTCAGTTTTACTATGAGAGGCCGAAGGCCATCGTGGCCCGTGCACACTCGATTATCAGTGAGAACTTTACCGTTCAACGCTTACTGTGGAAAAGTTCAAGGATAAACCCTAATGGAAAGAATCTGGCATTACCTGCTACGAGGGCCTCCGGAGGCAGCACTGTTCCGCTTGGATTCGCCGATCAGTTGGAAGTTCGGCCTTAACCTTCGCTTGTTAGGAAAGCCATCTGGGCTTTTCTCAAATATTTAAAAGACACATGCCTGAGCCTCAAACCATAGACTTCCTGCGGGCTCCCTGTGTTGCTATGGGCTAAAGGACAAAGTGACCACGCTTTATGATGCGATTTGAACTAATTTTTTGTTATTCTTCTCTTCCGCTCCCTTTATACCCCTCCTCACACGTAGGGTAGCCAGTCGAATATATCTCTATCTCTGCTTAACATAGTGAAGACGTATAAAGTGCCAGCGAGATGCTTACAGCGAATACACAGTGGCAGGAACATTTCTCCTCCAGGCAACTGTGCATGCGTTGTAAGGTTTGGTTTGGTTTATGGGAGTTTAACGTCCCAAAGCGACTCAGGCTATGAGAGACGCCGTAGTGGACGGCTCCGGAAATTTCGACCACCTGGGGTTCTTTAACGTGCACTGACATCGCACAGCACACGGGGCTCTAGAATTTCGCCTCCATCGAAATTCAACCGCCGCGGCCGGGATCGAACCCGCGTCTTTAGGGCCAGCAGCCGAGCGCCATAACCACTCAGCCACCGCGGCGGGCTAAACATGCGTTGTAAGGAGCAGCCTGATCCGGTATACATCTAAGCTATAATGTCTCCGCTGTCTATAATCAGTGAACTCTGATGACCTAGAGCGCACACGAAGCTGCTGGTTGCTTGTCTTCCCGCCGCTCTTGTCGGCTGACGCGGCAGCAGTTGCACCGCGAATACGAGGGGACAGCGAAGGGCAGCCGCAGGAGGCGCCCACTAATGACACGCCGTTGCTAAGCAGCCGTGAACACACCGGCGGCGGAGGCCACCTCCCTCGGAAAATGCCGCTTCCGCCGACCCCACCGCGCCGTGACCGGAGCTCGTCGCGCCCGGCCGCGCTGTTGCTGCTGCTGGAGCTGCTCCCAGCCGAGGCGACAGTAGTAGTAGTAGTAGTAGTAGTAGTAGTAGTAGTAGTAGTAGTAGTAGTAGTAGTAGTAGTAGTAGTAGTAGCAGTAGTAGTAGCAGTAGCAGTAGTAGTAGTAGGCGTCGTAGTGGCAGCTCCGGTACACGCGAGAACTGGAGCTTTCCGCGTGTTCCGGTGTCCGGGATCATCCGTTCAGCACAGGGCTGTCAGGTGAAATGCCTGTTTGAGGCTTCCAGCCGTGTAGGGAAGTCGTGGCATTCAGTTTGCCGGGAACAATGGTTATTCTTAATATACTGCACGGATGTACGCAGTCAGAGAGTGGGATTTCGCGAGTGTACCTGTTTCGCGGTACAAGTGAGTGTGCGTGCATGCATTTGTTATGGCGCAAGTACATTTTCGAGAGCGTGCATTTCGAAAGTTGAAATCGGCGGGTTCACCTTTACGTTCCGATTTCAATTCGATTCCTTCTATTACTCCTGCTTTGCATCTGAGAACATTTCCTTCAATCCATCGTATTCAACATTTAAGCTTCTTTCACACTTTAACTACTAGCATTTTGTGTCGCTTAGCAAGAATTTCAAATTTTCTGTTACATCAATAACCAAGACCTACCTTGAACGTAAAATTTTGTCATTTGATTCTGGCACTAGCACTTTTAAATACAGTTTCATTCGACATACTAAACAAATTCAGGGCTTACTTCCTGACTCCACTATCGGTGTATCTCAAAGAAATTTTAAATGTCACCTATTGTTACTAGCGTGTTTGTAATTTATGGTATTGTCTGTTATGTGGTGGTTAACGTCGCCAGGCTTCACATCTGCTGTGAGGGACGCCACAGTGAAGGGTTCCGAATGAACTTCTACTGCTAGAGTTCTTTGAGGTACACTGAGTTTGCTCAGCCAACGGGCGTGTTTATTTTTTGCCCACTCGCGACATAGCGTAATAGGAGGCTTCAGTATTCAAAACAAAAGCAAAAGTAAACGGCAGGCTGCAAGTTTAATTTTCTTTGCAGCAACACGACATCGCTATTGCGTATTGCGCTGAGAGTTGCGTATCTCGCGACAGTTGTTGCACTAAGTGTTTATAAGGCCCTGCTGTGGACGAACAAGTGACAGTAACGGAGCTATTGCAGCAAGTCGAGAGGCAAAGATGGAAGAAAACTAGAAAGAAAAAAGTCTGAATGCCAAGACTCCAAAGTCACTTGCGGTTTCTATTGAAACCTCCGCGTTGCCCTTTGACAGGAAGATTGTGACAACGTCACTCCGATACCGACATTTGTTCCACAGGCGCTTCCGGCGAGGAGCGACGGATGCGGCAGCAGGCCGTTCTGTTCTTTATTCCTGGCCCTTTCCTTGGACAGGTCATTTAAATTCAAGGCGGCAAAGCTGTTTTATAACTCCAGTTTCCTCCATTCTTATTCCGGCAGCAACTAAACTAGCTTTTAAGAAAGCTTTAGGAAATCTTTGGATAGTGCTACAATCCAGGTCTTCAACTTTCTTGACTTTGAGCGGAACTGATTTTTCCTCCACACTTGCCAGAGACTAACAACAACAGTAACGTTTTCACGAAAATTTCACTTTCTAAAATTGTGAAGGGTTTGTACCAGACTGGTGACTTATCCCCGCCTTTGGTTTTGCTGCCAGTTCACCGTCTCGACCTATGTGTTTAGAAAAGCGGTTTTCCAAAACCTTGAGGGAGGGGTTTAGGGCACATGGCGGAGCAATACTCGCCGCATAGAGCGACTTGCAAGGTGCGCTAGCGCAAAGCTATTTCAGTGACCGGCAGCGTCGGCGCAGAACACAATGTTTTGCAGAAGAGGCCAATAAAGTTTTCATTCAAGCGCCAGCATTGTGTTGTAGCAATCAGAACAGAGTTGTTCAACAACAAGCACCCGAGATGCACAGTGACGCCACTAGAGGCTTCTTTGCTTTGTCCACTGCCACATGTCTACGACTTACAGTGCTGTAAATAAGCTAAACTGGCAAATTATGTAGAACTGAATTCTGTACAAAGTTCTAAAGTTAGGACACAGCATGCTCCTGCCATTATGTAAATTTTATGGAAAGAGGTTATTATAATTAATTTATATACTATATTTCCGGTATACAATTTACATCACGGCTATAGTCAGCATTTCTCAATTTCGGCTGAAGAAAAATGTTTTCTTGAATATCCGCGCCCACTACGTAGTCAGCACCGGGTATATGGAATCGAGTCTGACATTAGAAATCATAATGGGTGACAAGGAAAAAAAATTCTCTACAGGTCACACCTGCGGATAATCTACAAGCCCAAAATTGTATCTTTGAAATTTGTATTGCCCGCGAGCTGTATGCCGAAATTTAACTTTTTTTCAAGACGACACCGCAACCTCAGACAGGTCGTGAACTTCGATATGAGTGTGTTAGGCTTCGTGTGAAGGCGCGCTTCGGTGTTGGCGACGCCAGTTGTATAAGAGCCAGCTCATAACACATAACCGAGCGTAAGTTTGTTAAGTTCCGTTTATCACAAAACCTTGATGGTATCAGTCTCCACTGCGCACAGCAGTGCCATGCCCTAACTTCTTCAGTACTAGCGCTGTCGCATTGAATGGTCCACCCAGGGTTATAGTTCTCTTCCAGGAAAGCAAAATGGCAGTGCTGTCGAGGCTACAACCTATGTTAGTAAATCGGAAGTTAAATTTTCAAAATCTCACGCACACTACAATGGTCCATGGCTGGCGGGCGTCTCGGCTGTCACACCAAGGGACGCGAGCGAACAACTAACTGTTCCTCTTTGTGAGCATGCAGTCTTGTGAATTCGGCGACTGTTTCTCTGACGCCATCTGCAGCTTCTGGAATTAAATTTCATTTTAGCGAGATATAGTGTAGCTGGCAAGAAAAGAATTACTACGCTGCCACTGATAACGTCAGCCACATGTCACCTTCGGCAGTACTTGCGGACTGTCCAAAGGCTCGTACGCACATGCGTTTAGTTGAAGTCCGTGACATGTGCACTGTCATCAGGTGAGAATGGCGCTGCGAACCAGCACACCGTTAAGTGTAGTCTTTGCTAGCGGACTTCGTCCAGCAGTGCCTTATCGCCTCCGGAATCATCAACGAACAGGGCACAGGATGGGCCCATCAACGTACTTTTACTCTGCGCAATACATTAGAGGTAAATTAATGCGCCTAAGAACAGCACAAACGGCTGACGGAGAAGCAAATGCCATGGCCGCAGCAATGCGACGGTACTTACTGAAAAACCACCATTATAATACGCTTAAAATAACGAACACAAACATCGGTGTGTAAGCATGACGGTTGAAATTCGCTTCTATCGCTATAATTGTTGGTGTTGCATTCTATTTTATGGTCACTGAAGTTGCGCGGGGACTTGCGACATGAGGCACGTGGGCGTCGCTTTGGCATTTTCTTGTAGCACAATGGAGCTCTACAGAACTAAAAACGCTGCTGACGATCTGCATTAAAATGCACGTAATGCCACCTGCGCTTTTTCCATGTGCTGCGCCAAACTCACGTATGCTTTTTGGGTCTACTATCGTGTTCCCAAAATATTTTTTTATTCAGAAAGTTTCGTGTTGTGAGCAAAACCTTAGCACTGACACCATACTCATATACAATCACGGCAGGAATGAAAAGTACTCTCCCAGGAAAAGCACTTGACAGAAATAGCTATGTCGTCCGCATGCTGCGCAGGTAAGCAATGTAACAAAGAATTCCACCGCGCACCCAACCACCCAACCACGCACACATTTTCTGTCCGTGAAAGAGAGCGTGAATTTCAGATGCACTAGGCTTTCTTCCTAGCTCCAAGATGCATCCAGTCACCGTTCCTTCTGATCTACGTTAGAAATTGCGCTATCACACAAACTTTTCATGGCAACTGCTGCTGATTTGGCCATAGGTGCCTGCTTACCCGAAAAATAAGTGCTGTACTTTTCTGCGCTAAAAATATTCTTCACAAAATCTCCATTGTCGTACGGCGTACAACAAAATGTAACCTATCTGCCTGCAACGAAAGAGGTGCCCAAGTTTTAACATCGAAAAAATGAACCAGACGCGACCTGGAGCCAGGGTTTCATCCGGTTCGTTGCGTGCTACGTCGTCGCCGCCTGACCCACGCTGCATGATAGTGGCTTGCACGAATGCTCACGTAAACGACAAGCACGCAAAGCCCCGCACAGGCAGGAGAAAAAAAAAACTGCCTCACGCCAGCAACCTTTCTTTGCGAGCTCAGTACCTGAAGCACGCAGCAGCGGAATACAAACACCCGGTATACCGGTGCGAGCGTGTCTATCACATCACAACACGCGCACGCTCGCGCGCGTCGATGTTGCCGTTTCGATCGACGCGATAGTGGCGTAGCAAAGCAACTGCCCAGTGCAGACTACGCCGGCGCTTCCGGCGCCGTGCACGACGCTCGCCGGCGCGCCCGAGTGACTCACCTGCCCCGGGAGGAGACGGGACGAAAAGGCGCCCCGGCGAACTCACACCGCCATGTTCCACGAGCGACACTGAACTGTGCCGCCGGCGCGATTTCCAGTCGGCGGCCGCCGCTCGCGAGCGCGTGGCGCTGCCGCCGCCGGGGCCCGAGCTCCAGATGGCGCCCCGCACGTCGAAGGCAGCGGCGGCGGAGCCGACGGGGCTGGGCCCTGACAAGGGAACCCCGGAGTTCGGACCAGCAAAAAGTATCGATTGGGCCTTTTTCCCCCTGCATCGGGCCGTGAAGGGGCTGGGTTCGGCTGTAGCCTGAAGGTGCACCGCGCCCCGGGACGGGCGGCGAGAAGTCTGGGGACGGAACCCAAAAAGAAAGATAAAGGCATCGGACTCTGCTGTCAGGAGGGCGAGCCGGGTCGCCGCAGGCGCCAAGTCCCAGGAAAGTGACTGAGCCCAGGGATGGTCGGTCTCTCTGTATTCGTTCGGTTTCTCTTCCAGGTAACCTGTGTTGCACTGCTTTAGCATGCACACTGTCACCTCCGGGTCATGGTCGTGAGAGCCGCGACTGGCGTACTAAGAACCGCTACCCAGCTGAAAACGCTAAGGGTTTGAGCCTTGAGCGTGTGGGCGTTTCATCTCCGACGTGACATTATCTTCCCATTCGCCAATTCTTGGTCACCGATAATATTAAACGCAAAGCAGTCGTCGTTCATCGGCCTTTAAGTTGCTCCGAGGGAAGCGGCATGTTTAGATAGACGAGCACTGCAGCAGAATCTCAACTTGACGACAACAAGACTAAGTAGCAAGAGCAACACTACTTCACCTACTGGTATATTAATTCAAAGCGCATAGATTCATGGACCCTCAGCCTCGCTTAACAAGTCAAGCATCCCCAGCGTTTGCTATGCGACTATATTTTCGTCCTTATTACACATCCTCCAATGAACTTACTGTCAATACATTGCTTATCCTTTTGGAAAAGACAGGTAACTGAAGTATGCGCCTTATCATGAATGCATGCGGCAGTGCAGGCACAGAGAGAACACATTAGGGCACATTCGGTGCGCAGTCTTGTTTGCAAGGCTGCGACACGATCGTTTGCTGCTGCTGCATCCATGCGCGATGCTTCCATGACCAGCTTTGTGCGGCACTCTAGATGTAGTAGTCATTTTATTTCTGTTGCAACTTCAAGAAAAACGCTGGCTCCCTGATGCATAGACAAAACGTGGTGCTTTCACATTGAAGCTCAAGGACGAATGCCACCGACAAAAAAGAAAAAAACTAGCAACACTCTACCCCTACCATAGCAGGGGTAGAGTGTTGGACATAGTTTGTAGCACAAATGAGCATATGTATTAGTTTGCAGCTGTCTGAAGAACTCATATAATACTTATTTTAGATGTTCTTGGTTGCAGCAGTATCCAGTTTTGTTCCCATTCGTGCGTGATAGTTTTTATTTTTTTTATATAGATATGTGCTTACATTGTACTGAATACCCTTCCCTATACCGTTCCACCTGGGTGTGTCAACTCAACTCGACAGTCCTCCCACCTATCCCTCAACCACAACACCTCCCAATGGGAAGCCGTTCCTTCCAGCTCCGACCTGGGTGATCGGCGCAAGCTGGCGGAGGACCGCGCCACGCTGGCGGCAGCGGCTGCAGGAGCCCTAAATTGAGGGTCCTTCCCTGACGGGGAAAGCGTCTTATTGGACGCAATAAATGTTTTACAGCACACTCATCATACACATCAGAGCGAAGAGGCCTTCGACGAAAAAAGGTCACATGCTTTCCACCTTCCAAAAACTTTCGAAAGTAACAGACGGAAGAAATGATAAATGGCCTCAGGCGGTGATCACGACATCGCCACGGGAGATAAATTGCAGCACCCCCGTTAACGTCGGTGAGGCTCTCCAATACTCGCTAAGCTCGGCGAATTAGTGAGTGTGCATTGTCATCATCAGCAGCTTAACTACGTCCACATAATTACAGAAGCCACTTCAATGCTAACTCTGTCCTCCGCCAGCTGCGGCCATCTAATCCCCTCTAACTTTATAATCTCCTACACCCACCTGAGTTTGTTTCGCCCTCTGCTACTTCTGCACACTCTTACAATCCACTGCATTACCGTAAGAGACAGTTGGTTATCCTCTCTTCATATTACGTGTCTTCCAAATGCTCATTTGTTCTTTACTTCAACCAGGGTATCCCTAATCCGCGCTTATTCCCTAACTCACTCTGCTCTCTTGCTGTCTCAACGGTACACCTATCATTTTCTATTTTTTACCCTGCTGCGCTGTCCTCCATTTACATTCAAGCCTACTCGTTAGCCTCAGTGTTTTTGCCCCACAGGTTAATACTGGCAACACACAGCTGTTATATACTTTACTCTTAGGGGATACCTGTAAACTGCTGTTCATAACCTCAGAGTACCTGCCAGATGCATTGAACCTCGTCATAGTCTCTTAATTACTTCCCTTTCATGATGCGGGTCAACGGTTATTTCTTTACTTATTCTAAAGCTTGGCTGCCTATCGTAGACTGTTCCTAATTTTCGAGACGGTTGAACATTACTTTCGCCTTCTTTATATAAATTTTTAGACCCACAATAATGTTTTGCTTGTCTAGGTCCGCAAACATGCTCAGCAATTCTTACCCTGAGTCTTTAGCAAGGCAAAGTCATTAGTAAATTAGAAAGGTACTATTCATTAAATTTGAATTTCACTTCTTTTCAATCGAGTTCTCTAAATACATACTGGAAATACGCGATGAATATACCGGGGGCTTGTTTGTAGAAGACCCAAGATTTAAAAATAAAGGTACCTTGCTTTAGGTTTATTTTAGCCATGGGGCTGTATTGGGGGCTATTTTTTTTTATTTTAGGGCATATGCTTTGTTCTCAGTATTGGAGATCATCCTCTAAGGAGCCTAGCTAAGGAAAAAAAATTCATTAAATTTATTGCGCGCGTTACGAGGCGAGAAAAAGTCACCCTCGTTGGTGGCTTTACACCGTAACTCAGCGGCAATGGGCGCCTCTCACTTCGATCACTCCTCACCGCGCTTTATATCACACAACTGACGTCACCTGAGGCGAATACGGGCGGCCCGGCAGTATCGCTTCGCTTTGCGGATTGCCGCCGTCTCGGAACCCAAGGCGCGCTGTAATTGCGCTTGCAATACGATCTCAGAGCGACTGCGTGGGCGCTGTCGTGTGCGGAAACGGCAAAAATAAAGCGTCATGCCATTCCCGCTTGTGGCGGGTCGCGGCATCGGCCTGGATATGGCGTCGCGGAGTGAAGGAAGGCTATCCGCAGATGTGTACAAGGTTGGTCAAAAGATCCCGGGTCGCGGGGTCTGCTTTACTTCTGCATATCCTGGCACTTAGGATGCCGATAAAGCTATCAAGATTTTCAGAACTTAGAGCGGTACTTCTGTTACCCTCTACAGAAATTTTAAGCTCCACGAATGCCGGAACTGCCTGATTATACTGCTCAAAAGCAGACCCTGTAGCCTGGGAACTATTGACGGGCCCTGTACATGGTTGTCGAATTTGTAACCATGGAAAGGGCAAGCGCTTGACGGCGCAGTTGTACGCTTCCAAGATTCCTGGACGCTGGCTTCTAGCGGAGACATCGTTCGTGAGGATTCTCAGAAAATATGCTTCCAGGTTCTAAGACATATGTTGTGGACGAAGAGTTTGAAACCGGATGCTTGCGCTGGGAAGAGCGAAGCCATAAGCCAGCATTCGGCAAATAGCCCGGTGTGCCGGTCTAAGCGTGAGGTCAGTGTGAAGAACCCTTGTCAAGCACTGCATGTGTCCTTTTCATTGGAGCCAGCACCAACAGCTGAGTTTGACAGACTTTGAACAAAGACAGGATTTCTGTAACTTGGTCGTGATGCAGTTAGACAGATATCCTGGCTTTTTGCGGAAGGTGATCTACACGGATGAAGCTCCGTTCTCTCGCAATTCGTGAGCGAGCCTACACAATGAATATTACTGAGCTGATGTGAACCTTCACTGGCTTCGAGCCCACAAACGCCAACAAGGTGGGAAGTGAAGGTTTAGCGGGACAGTTTCAACGACCGAATCGTTGGCCCCTACATTTATGAAGAGTCACTGACTGGGAGAAAGTACTGCGAAGAAATTCTGGAAGGAGAAGTGGAAGATTTCATTGCAGACTTGCCTCTCAAAGTGCTCAGGGGAGCGTGGTAACAGCGCATACTTTTCTGAACGTGCTGTGAAGCATATTGATGCAAGGTTTCTGCTGTAATGATTAGGATATGACGTCCCTTTCCCATAGCCCTCAAGGTCTCCAGACTTCACCCCTTTAGATTTCTTCCTGTGGTACTGAATGAAAAACTAGATTTTAATTGATGAGCCTGCCAGTGTAGAAGACCTTAAAGCGAGTATCATCACAGCACGCACTGCAGTTCAGCCTGCAATGCTGAGGCGGGTACTTGATTCTGTGCGGGAGCGATACATGATTTGTGTTGCTACGGAGAGACAGCGCTTCTTGTCAAAGTTGTGTTCTTCTAGCACCGCTTCCTAGTTTGCATCTGAGTCTACAAACTATAATTTTGCCTCTAAAACAACATTTAAAGGAAGTGAAGTGTTTCCGTCAAACCTTGACACATTTCTTAACTGCTGAGGTAAACAAACAATTCATTTTTTTCGTGTGCGTTCAGAATTCTGAGTTCTAATTTTTGATTCGTTCTTGAAGATATTCAGTGCCAGAAGATTGCTGCCAATCAACCTTGATAGGGACGTTATTTTATTAAAAAAAAAAAACTTGCGCCAAGTAGGTTTTTCAAATAGCAAGTTTACTGTAGCAAGCGATTAAGAAAAATTATTTCAGTAGTGAAATGCATCAGGCACTGAAGGTTGCATGCGCTGTCAACAAGCTAGTCTTGAGCCCCTGAAGGGTCACTTTGAGCTCCATCTTGTCCGTTAACATCAGGTGACATGTCAATTATCGAGAGATTTCGTATTTATTTTCCCTCGAGCGGAATAAGGTGTAAATTGCTCTAGAGCTGTGGCCAAACCGCGGTTTGCATTAGTTATTCTTATAGAGGGGCCTCAGGCTGGAGGCGCTCAAGGTTTTTCCAACCAGAGCATCGAGGGATATAATACATCTAAGGTGCTTGTGCACAGTTGAGGGAAAATAAAGCTTTGCCGTTTCAAATGCAGCGGTTGACGTCACGCACTCAGCGGTTTAAGATGGCGTGACCTTTATTTCTGCCGCTTCAACAGAACAAAATGGCCACGCAGTTGCCTTGAGTCGTATTGCCAGCGTAGTGACAGCGCACTGTACATACGCGTTAATACACGAAGTTCGTAAGGGTGTGTTTTGTTTTGTGGTCGGCTTTAAATACGCGTAAAGCTGCTGGGAAGTTGCATGTTCTGCATCTGGGACCCGGCCCTGTCTCTTTTACTGATTGTTTCATGATATAAGCAGGACATAAGTGTTTCAGGAACAATGCAGTAACTGGAGCGCCCGCACATTAGCAGGTCAAATGTGATTAACTTAACATCTGTTGACCATTTCTGTGATTTTGATCGCCGTGTATTTGTTTTTGTTTTTAATCGCCTGGCAAAATATTTTTCACGGCCATACTTTGCACGAGACATAAGGCTCGGGATGAATGATGATAATGGTGACGAGGCTCTATGCCACTAGGGCATCCGCGGTCAAACAGCTCCATGGCACAAGGTGTTTTCGTCTACTAGAGGCGGGGTCAAAGGCCCATTTCTCAAGCATGTCGCCGTAAACAAGCCGAGTACCAGGCTAGGAAAGGAAAAATTTTACCAATTGTGTCCCCTTAATTACTTTTTATATTCAGATATCCCTCCTCTCTCTTTGTACCCCTGTGTTCCTTTCTGCAGTAGAGGGTAGCCAGCCAGCACATCCACATCGCCAACCTCCCTACCTTGCCCCTTTTCACTATAATTACTAGAGTGCTAACAAAACAAGAAGACGAGCACACAAACAACAAAGGCTAATATAGACTGGAGGCGCTTGCCTTAGTTCCATACGCATTCGTCTTCGAGCTTTGTCATAGTAATGAGAGACTGGTAAGAGAAAAGAGCAATCGAATGTTTGGTTCGAAGGGTGTTATTAGACTAGTAAAATGAGCAATTACTAAATTACTTTTAGCGGGTTCATGAACCTCTAATTGGACTGGGGATGACCGAAAATTCACCGGTTGCAACTTAGAGCAGTGAAGCAGTATTACGGAAGCTTTAATTGTGACTGTCTTGTGTTTTGGCTTTGGAGAGACCCCTATCCGCGCTGTCGCTGGAAATACCACTCTTTCAGCACAAGCGAAATGAATGTCTTTCCCGCAATAACAGATAATACGCGTACTTCACTCGCAACTTCTTTTACGCCTTATTTGCCAGAAGGATATGAGAACACCATGCGGAACATTGCCGCAGCATCGAGATTTGCTTGCTCCCGTCGACAATAACCATAGCCCTGGCACTGCTAGACGCACGCAATGACCCGATAATGCGGCCCGCCGCTCCTTCCGATCCGATTCGCCGGTGGAACTCGCAGGACGTGTGTTCCGGCGAGAAAGGAACCCTGACAGGCGCGGCGCATGCAGGAGACAGCCAAGAAGGGGCGGCCTCGAAACGGGAGCCGATAATGCTCACGACGCGTTTACTTAGCGCGTCGCGAGCTGGGCGCGCTGCGCACACAAGGACGCCCGGCGACACTAAGTGTTGTCAGATACGAGCCGCCTACACACTGAATACGCTTCACAACGGTGCTCCCTGCCTGTTATACCGGTGGGGAAAACAGCTCCTGGGGCACGCAAACAGCAGGGGAGACGAGGAAGGAAAGAAGGAGACTCCGCTAGAAGTCTGTTGTTTACCACGCACCTGAGGGCACCAATAAACGCAATTGGATGCAGCACACAAGGAAGCGAGCGTTCTGCGCCCACACAGTGCGATGCACTTCATATCACAGCTGTGCGCCAATCAGCGTTGATAAGCATTTAAGACAGTGGCTTTTGTTCGACGCCTCAGTGGTGGGAGGCTTGGCTTTAGAGATCCAGAATTATGTTTCTCAATGAAGGACGTATACTGTCGTCGCTATTAATGCGGCAGTAAGAGTGCATTCTTTCTGGCTCAGGCAAGAACAATGACTTGACAGGTGTTTCATTCTCCTCTTACACTCTCAAAAGTCGTAACGAGTGCCACCTTAATAATGCGATGAAGTGGAGGTGGGCGTTTGTAAAAGGCTGCTGTTAGGCGTGAGTGGAAGAGGAGTCGCTTGGCTGTGGTTAGCAGAAAAAGGGAGACAGGAATATTTGAACTGAAGCGAAAGAGTGAGCACGAAAACGATATGTAAAGGTACTAATTGTGAGTTTAGGGTGGTATGAAGAGTAGTAAGCAAAACTTCTTATGCCCTCAATAATGAAAGAAATGTAAGCACTCTTAGGACTCTTCAAGTGGATTGATTAGTAAAATCACTAAGGATGACGCGGTTTTACAGCTATAGTGCACGCCATCATCTAAGTCACACTTCATTTATACAGGACCCTGGACACGTTGAATCCTGTCCAACAACTCTGGTTGGAGCAATGGGAGGTGACGCTGGCCAGCGGACCCTAGAAGACCAGGAGGCGCAAGTCACCATCGCCAAAGCGTCGGCGGAAGCTACTGGATTCCTAGACTGAGACCCCCTCTCACAATCTACTCCGGAGTTTTTTCTCTCTCTGTTCTCTATACGTTTCCTCTCTTTTACCCCACACCTTTTTCGCTTTTGCCCTTAATATATATCAACAACTCGCCTGTTTAGTTATAATGCTTTTCGAAAGTTGCATCCTTCGAAACTCTCACTGGCGCTGGGAAGAATTAGAGATTTTTATTCACAGGGAAACTTCCCGCCGCACTTCTGACTGCTACAACAGCTACAACACCACCGAGAACTCAGAATTGTGAAGAGGGTAGAAAAGCTGTTAAAGATCCGCACTAATAGATTTAACCACTAGTTTCCATGAGTTTTTCGGCTGCAGATTCTTCTGGTGTGGACATGTTCCTTCGCATGAACCTTAGGCATGTCGTCATGAATGTCAAGTATCGTTTTCTGTTGCGCAATGAAACATTTCCGCTGCAGCCGGTGACTCTGTAAATAGCATTAATGCTTTCCTGGAACACGTTCTTGGCGTGTTTCAGGCTGGACGCGCGATATCTAGCGAGAAAAGTGGTCTTGATGTATGCATGTGCAGTTGAACTCATAAGATTTCATCATAATTTTTTGCCTTCCTGCTCGCAGCGGCCTGGCCGCAGCGGCTTTGGGAGCTGCGGAAGACACAGTTCGGTCATTCTACACATGTGTTTTGCCCTCTGTACACAGAACCCCAAATGTGATATCGAGATAAATTTTTTATGCATTTTATTCTTTTAATTCTTTTTTATCGAGAGCTCGAAGGTTTGTACAGGCAGATAGCCACAACCACAGCGGCAAGAGGCTCAAATATGCCCTCGACTAGGCCAGTGGCGCGGGCATTTTGTACGTTTAGGCAGGAAGGAAAAAATACCCTTTACACAAGCTGCACGGTGACTGTCCGTAATGAAAAATGTCATTAGTGAAAGAAAATTACCGCAGGAAACGAGGAAGTAGCAATTTAAAAACATCCTAAAACTTAATCGGCTGAAACCTAGCTGAAAGACAGCAATAAGAACGAATCGCTTTTGCTTACCTCGCCCCAGGTGCTCCATTAGAGAAAATGGATTCATGTTTGTTGAAAGTTTGTTGTTCTGCAAAAAAAAAAAAGGCTTTACGCACGCTAGATTGCTTCCCAGATAAACTACAAATGCTTTTTCTTTCTCTTCTCTTTTCTCCCTACTTTCTTCTTGCATTCTTTCTTGCTTCTTCCTCAATTCTTCCTTCCTTCTTCATTCTTCCTCCTTCTTCCTTCGTTCGTTTCTTCCTTTATTTTCCCTACCTTTGTTCCTTCCTTACTATGGGAACCACCACGACGGTAGCTACCGTAGAAGGAGAGTCAGCGTGGAAGGAGAAAGGTATGAAGACTGCGAGGCAAAGTGTGGAATGTGAGCACGCAGCTCAAATTTGTTTTATCGCCGAAATATTTGAAGAATCCACGCACCACGCCAACAAGTGAACTGCTTTCGCTTTGTCTATGGCTTTCGTTTGTTCGTTCACATTTTCAGGTAATGCATTCCATTCTCGCGTCATTATCAGGATAAGATAAAACCAGTCTTTACTCGAGCACTCGTCGTAGCGCGTTTCGCGTCCAACTTCCATGCACGTTTTCGGATGCCCTAAGAGCGCAGTACCCTCATTCGTAAGGGATCAAGACCCGCTAGCAACGCTTGAGCAGCTCACCGATTCCCGTGATCGCACACAGCATCCAGCGCTCCCTCCTCCACGGTGAGCCGTTCATTCCCGGTGCGCCCTTTGCGAACGAAACAAAATTTCGAGTGGGTCTCGGTACGGAGACCCTTCAGGAGACGTCGCCCTCCCTCTAGAAACAAAAACGATCCCATTCCAGCGAGGCCATTAGCCGCTGCAGCAAATACCACCGCTGCTGAGCGAGGATCTGCAAACAGGGGTAAAGCATCGGTGAGTGGAAGATTACATTTTGTTCGCCAAACGCAGTCATAGATGCGATTCTTGGTATCTCCATATTTGCATTGCGCTGCAGGATTCCCGGACTTGCAAAGGACACCCACGCATCAACTAAAACATGGATGTTGCTTTTTTGTTTGTTGTGTCTCTTTCGGCCCATCTTGGGCAAATAACGATTAAAAGAATCGTGAAACAAACAGACCAACAGACTAAAAATTAAGCTCATCTTGTTCCTGCGGCGGGCTTGATTGAAAGTATTGTCTAAATAGCCCGGTTTAGCCCTCGTTTATTCTTTCTGTAAGCAAACTATTGTATATAAGTTATCTCGTTGCGTACTGAGTGCAGTGATTTGAATTAAACGTGCTGCGCATGTTGAAATGGAAATCCAGAAGTAATTGAAAAAGGGCTCGCAAAGGCATTAAAAAGGAGAAAAGCTTTTGTAGAAAGTGTGGAACTATGAAGTTTTTATAATTTAGTTTGTCTTCTTCGTGTGGTTATAGCTTAAAAACAAAATTTTTGAGAAAACAAAGAAAAAAGAGCAACGTTATAAATTTGCGAGGCCTCACGCTTGTGGGTCTTTATGTACGACGGCACAAACACAAAGGATGATCCCTGGAATCACACCCATTGCAGTGCTTGCCTGGCAAAAGTGAATTCCCTCAGACCTTCACCATTGTTGAAAAGACTAGTACGAAAGCGCGAGATTAAACGTTCGCAGAGTTAAACCTTGTTTTAAACCTTCACCGTGATTTCAGCAGGTTTTCCTGACTCACAAAGGTCCTAATACCATTTCTGGAGAAGGAATTTCCTTTTCACTGCACACACACCAAGCGGCTTTGCGCTGTGGTTGTTCTGCTTTTTAATCACAACAGCCATATTGGTGTGACAGGGCTCGGGCAAAGCCTTTGCCGCACAATATTCGCTGGCCAATCTCAGTCGCGTCCACTTCTACTTTTTCAATTTTTTCTCGTAAACAAGAAAAACAGCCTGCTTGAAGCTCGGAAAAATCCAATCGCCTCGGCCAGAAAATGACTTGACCTCAACCAGAGTTCGAGAAAACTTTTCGGTTAGGTTTAAGCGAATGTCGCGTCGAGGTGAACGTTTTTCGGCCGAAGACGGCTGCAAAAGTCGTCTTGTATTCGTCGAAGGTAAACAGAAACATGCGCAAACGGCAACTACCAGTTCGAAAATTACAGTATTGACTGCGCAAAAAGGCATTCAAAAGCACCGCATTAAAGGAATACAGGTCCGAGGTTCGCGTCTGCGGCTCGTTGAACTCCAACCCGAAGATGGCTTCTTCTTCGAGCACCCAGCGCCGTTTTCTGCTACTATGGCTTCTCCTCGGTACTCGGCGTCATGCTGTGAAGCCGAGAAATGAAAGGAGTAAGGGGGTGGTGTGTGTTAAGCTTCGAACCATCTCGCAGCAGAGCAGTGCGGTCGATGGAACCAGCAGCAGTGTGTCTGCTTTTCACTTTGAATTCGCTGAAGCCTAACCGGACGGGAATTCGAATACTGGCCTGTCTGCATTCTGAACCGCTGAGACAAGATTGAAGTCGCGGGCACCAACAGTCGCGCTGCCTGTGGGGAGGGCGACGACTGCAGTTATAATACGACGCTACGACTGAAACCGAAAGCCCCGTTCGTGCGCGCTTGGCGCATAAAAACTATGAATGCGCAGCCGTGCGTGCGTGCACGAGCGCTTGTGTGTGCGCAGACTAGGCAGTAAATGAATTACTTAAATAGAATTGCAGCAACTTCATTACTTTCGTAGCATTTTGTAATGTAATTATTTTCTTTTCTGGTTTGGTAATTTATTACTGTTGCAAACTACTTTGGAACAGAATCCCGCAGCGAAGGTAATTAATTAGTTTCGAAGTTTTTAATGAAGTGGACCACTGATCCTTGTATTGACAAAGCTTCGGTCGCTTATATGCCTGGTACGCCGCTTCGAAATCAGGAACGACACGCGGCAGGCCTCGGCCAGTGTTAGAATTGGCATGGAGGGCGTTGGTGCCCTGTGTTGTCTGGTCACTGCCAGTGGGAATGCGAGGGCTAGTGAGGAGGGAATGGGTCCCGAGCATTCCCCAAGCAGCAATGTGCAAAGTATGTGCTGAGGCTGCCGAAGGATGAAGAAGGATCGAAATTTGGACGAGTTGGCAACAGTTCATGGTGGGTGGAACAGCGCGAACAGACGTCTGTGTATTTCTCTTCTCGTCTTTTTGCGCTCTTCTACCCACCATGAGCTGCCGAAGGGGCAGACGGAGCACTTGTAAGTTGAAGACGAGTCAGATGCTCACACAGCGGGGTTCCCACGGCTACGTCGGTGAATGGCGCAGCGGTGTCCGGATAGGCGCGTCATCACGAGGTGTGAGGAGGCCAGGCAGGAGCGCGCATGGCACGAACATGCCTGAGGGGAAGCTGCTGAAATGGACTCCTAGTATCGAGGAACCGATAAATAACCTGCGTCAGAGACTTTAAGTGGTGCAGACAGATGGACAAGAAGGCGCTCGAGTCGTCGCCGCTCGGTTCTGTTCTGAGGGTACTGAAAGCGACGAGTGTCTGACCGTGCTTGTTTCATTTGCGTTGCTTTATTTTTAATGGCCAGAGATATAGCCAGAAAAAGGAGGGGAGGGGAGGGGAATTTGTCTGGGGCGGAGTTTAGCCGGGAGACGAAATGAAGTGCGCGTCGCATTCTGAGGGAGAATTTAGCGTTTCAGACTATTTTGAGAGAGAGTTACTAAGACGGACAGCGTCGAACGGCGTGGAGAGGAATTGAGCGGGCCAATAATCTTTGGGCTTTGCTGTTATCGACTAGTTCCTGTTATTGACCAGAATAGCATGCCGCAGGTCCTGCTGCTCGATGGGGCCCACATGCCGGTGGTGTGATCCGGCACCGGTGAGGAACGCGTGCTGCGAGGCTGCAGGCGAAAGTAGGGCATCGCAATAAGACGTGATCTACGGCTCCGGTTGTGGTGCTGTTGGCGGCTGCACCGCTAGCTAGATTTTGCATGTACGGCGTCGCCTGTAGAATCAACGCTTGCCGATGGAACAATTAAGCGGAGCTTTCACAGTTCTTTGTGCACAATGCTCCGCACAAGCTTCCGCAGCGCCTCATCCCCGGGGGCTGGCACTAGTCAGTAGCCGCTACATTCGCCTGACGACCGTACTGCGTATTTCGTTCCTGCAATGAACGTTCCTTGTTCTAGCTTTTTTGGCGAAGGCGCCGGTGGTTCCTGGAGGGTGGCGAATGAGGCCAGCAAACAGCTGCTACTTCGCCCTACTCATGAGGTGCCGTACCTTCGTTGGCTCAAGTATGGCAGGATCGTCCTTATTGCAGAGTCGTATCATGTCCTCTATAAACATGGCCACGCTCTCGTTCGACTGCTGTCACCTGGAGCGATGGGCAATCTCGGCGTTTTCCTTTGGCTCGCTCCAGCTGAATGTGGCGAGCAAGTCACGGCAGAAAGCTGCCCAATTGAAGAAGGACGCTTTATGGTTATCAAACCACATCTTGGCCGAGTCTTGCCGCGCGAAAGACACGTTCATGACGAAAGATGGCGGCGAGTGAGGTACGAGAAAGACGAACGGCGGGGCATTGCCGTAGTGCTGACCTGTCTCACTGCCCGTGATGGACATCATGGCATGGATCGCGTTGTCACTGGCCCAAACTCGGATTGCAGGCCTTGCAACCGACGGCTCGCCTTTTTGCACGGGTGTTGTGTCCGTACGTAGGGGATCAGCGTCAAGGATGTCTTCGTGGTCAGCGTACATGGGATGAAAACCCAGCACCTCCACCAAGTGACACTGACAAACGTAGGAAGTAGCAAGACAGCCGTTTACGCAGAGGTGGCTCGCCGGACAGCTGCTCTCATTCGAGAGGAAGAAGACGCTAGAGCTCGCGCGAAGATATACAGCTTCGCCGCCGGCGGAGTGTCAGAAGTGTGGCATTATAAGTGAAGGACAACAAGTAAGACTTCATTCAATCGCAGAAATCACTCGCGGCAGCGGCACTGCAAAAACGCATTACCGAGTATCGTAATCGTCCGGTGAGTTTATTTACTTTGAAGCTTAAATGACGGTTAGTCCCCCCCCCCCCCCCCCCGCCCCCATGCATTTACATGCTATATTGTGTTTAAGTAGAGCCATCAGTAGAGTCAGACAAGATGACTCTGAACTTTTATTTTGTCTTTCTCCTGTTTGCCAAGCTTGCACCAAAGCGCAGGCGAACGCCGAAACTCTCTAGACGTTAACCAACACCCTACCGCTCAACGTCCAGCGCCAGCACTTTCAGAAGACGCCGCCATTTCCACCAGAAGCCGTCCGTCCTCGCATTTATCACAAAGTCGCATTATTCGCTCGCCCTTACGGCCCTCATGACATCGATAGGTTTTCGCCGAGGCACGATTCCCGAGGTGCTTACGTCGCAATTTCTTTTTTCACCCGAAAGAGCGACAAGACGACAGCGACGGAAGTGTCGGGCGAGCAAGACAGGAAGGGACACGCCTACGACAGCTAGTGCACGAGGACAAAGGACAGGGCACGCGTAGCTCGTTATTCAGATCACGTTCTTGCATCGACAGCACAGCGGCTCCCTACCGTTCTCCCTCTAGACCGGACGTCTTCCTCTTGCAGCCCTACGCGGGAGATGAAGCGCGTCGTCTGCGACAACCGTTCGTCACCGCTTCGGCCCGTCAGACTAAGCAGCATTCCCGGCACGTCCCCTGCGCACATAGCGGAGGAGATCTTTCGCCTGCGCTCGATCGAGTTATGCGAGTGCTATACACGTGGAAGTGGGAAAGCCGATCGTTGCGCAGTGTGCTTGGCCGACGCCTGCCGCCCGCAGTTCGTTGTTGTCAGCGCAAGCATCATCATCGTCTTGTGCGTCGGTTCGCTCAAAGGTCTGTGTGTTCACGGCTACTATATATTGCTGGTGTGCCTTTATGCACATTTATAGCCGTTCAAGCATAAGTGAAGGCAAAGTGCATTATACACAGACTCTGACTGATTCACCGGTGGCTGACTGGGATGGAATAAAAATGCAATGCGGTTGCTGGAGCCGGAGACAATGAAGGAGCCAAGGAGCTGTAAATTGGGTTCGTGTCATTCACCGTAAGGCATACTTGACAACTCGCAGAACGGAAAAGTGGGATAGGTGGCGCCGACTAGACCTACTGAACAGCGTGATTACGATGATGAGACAGCCGCGCACTTCAGAGCGTTTTTAAGGCTCATTAGTAACTCCAGAGGTAAAGTGTCTTTTGTTGCTTTTGAGCTCCTGCTTTTTGAGCTGCCTTATGCCCCTATTTTTTATATGATCACAGTAGTTTGCGTACTGGCATCGTAATAGAACGATGTTTTAGTTTAAGCCTCAAAAAATCCGCTCTGACGTCAAAAAATTTGGACTAGTGTGCTTCTTAATGAAATTCAGGTCTGTTATTCAAAAAAATTATCGAGACGGAAAATGTTTCCCTGTGTTCACGACATTGTTTCACCGCTTATCTCAATTTTATTTATTATATGACTTCAAACATGAAAACTGCGCCATGGACGGTACACAGAAAAGAAGCCCACGAAGCGAGCGTGCACTAACAAATAGTTTTATTGCGCCAACGCCACCTTCCTTCTTCAACAACCAAGCGCATGCTCTCATCCCATCTGCTTCGTTTCCATGCGCCGTCCTTTGCACAGTTTTCATGCCTAATAACGCACCAACTAGCCATCCATCGTACTCGTCAGGGTAACTCTATTCATTCCCGCAGAAAAGGTTATGACGAGCCGCATACTCCGTTACGTTTCAGAGCAGGGGCACACGAGTGAACAGGAGCGCTTGGAATACTCTTCCACTGCACCGCGTTGACGACAGGAGAGGGTATCGTGAGAAAGAGCTGAGCCCCTTGGACTTCCCTTTCCTAAGAAAAGCCAAGACACTGTGATTGTGGCCTCAACACTTATCAGTGCGAAGCCTTATATCAAAAGCCTGTTTAGACATTTAATAGCATCCCGCTGACCCGCCTTTGAACACACTCTGGATATTCGTTGTTCTCACCTCTCACAAAACACCCTTCACTTCGATCACGTTTCATTTACACGACAAATTGTACTTCTCGTCTCTTCCTATTTTTGTTTCGCTCCCTTTGTCGCTATTCTTATATAAATGGCAGTGAACAGGGCATATCATTGGTTAATCTTCGCGCCTTTCCTTTCTTCTCTTACTCTACTTTTTGAAATCGTAGGCACTAAAACACATCATGCTATTTTAGGTACACGACGCACGTATGAAAATTTTTGACCGTTTATAATTAGCTGTCCAGCTCAGACCCGGTCCGGCAACAGGAACTAGTCCTGAGTTCTTAGCGTGGAGTAACAACCAACTTCAGGGGTCCTGAAATGAGGACTCAAACCATAGCACTCAACTTCAATATTTTTGTTGAATAAATGTTTCATCATGCTCCTGTCTGATGAGAGGCTGTTCCTCTGTCACAAAAAAAGTCACCAGAGTGTCTTGTGAATTCTGAACGAAATTTTTTCATGAGTTCCTTCTATGTGTCTAAAACATATTGGTCGCCTTGTTTCTGGTTGGTACCTAATGTGCGACCTTCTTCTGAGTGTCTGATGAATGCGATAGTCCGGCTAAGAAGCCGTTATTGTTTAAGGCGAAAGCCTTTAATGGCTCATGCTCGCTACCGTGTCCATCTGTGCGTCCTTCCATTTACGCTCTTCAACAACTCGATATGAAAAAAAAAAACTTTTTGCACGATGGGATACGAACCACCTATCTTCCGTTCCGCAGCCTAGAGTGCTAACAACTACACTACTGCCTGCAAACTCATATGTAGTTCTCCTTGTCTAGGACGCTGGAGAGAGAGTGCGGAAAGGCATCGAATCAGACGGATGAATCCCAAACGCCCTCCAGTGTCCCCAGCATTTAAGATTCAAAAACAATTGTGTACTTAATCAACATCTTAACCACACATCAGTGACACAAGCAGCAATACCCGCGCTAAAGGCTTTCGCCTCACCGCACTTTAGGTCAACAAAGTGGCCCCCTGATTTTTTTTTTTTTTAGAACTTCAGTGATCGCCGGGGTGGTTGTGTGAGCTAAGGTTACCGAGAGTACCAAGCACGCCCATGAAAAGAAAGGAAACATATATGAGCGAAACCGCCCAGGGATTCGAACTCACGACCCGTTGTTTGTGAAGTTATCGCTCCTACTGACGAGGGCAACAGATTTCTTTTTAACACCATGCGGTACGAAGCTGAAAACTAGTCCGTTTATAAAAAGTGCGTCCATAGTTAGTGCATACAGTACGATTTAAAAGTGAAGAGGTTATTACAAAATATAAAGGTCCAATTGTCATGCGCTTTTGCAACAAACTGAGTTAAGCCTCTAAACATGAATACAATATTTGTAATAGAGACTTTAGCCATAAATAAAGTCTCTGACCGCGTTGGGTTTTTATTTAATGTCTAGTTAATTGAAAGCGCGAATAAATCTTTGTTCTTCGCTTTTGCGCAGTTTGCGAACATGTTTGTAGCAACCGGGAACATTCATATTACTATGTCCTTTAAGCAATAATCGCAGCCTAGCAGCGTTGCTCCAAGAGTTGTCGACGCTCACGCTCAGAGAGCAGCATCACATAAGCTTGTAAGCTGTAATCATATCGAGAAGAAATGAAATCACGTGCTTCTTTGGAGCTGGCTTTCTTAACAAAACTGCCAACACATATTGAAGCGCATAGTTTATATTTGTGCTCTTTCTCAGTTGACGACCACTCCCAAGGACCAATCTAACTCATCCAAGGCTTTATTCCTTCGCTGACGAGTCTTCCGCCTTAGCACGGGCAGGGGCGGTGTTTAATTATCTTTATATGAAAAGAAGTCAAAATTCTTTTTTGTGTTTTCAGCCGAATTTTGTGCACCGTTCGGCTCTGGTTCGTCCCTCGATTGTTTCTTTCCCAGCAGTCTGTCCGTCGAGTCTGCGAACGACCAGGGTGAGATATAACTCCATGTCGGTTTAAGCAGTGGCCACTTGGCTGAGAAAGTACAGTGAATTTCCTTTTGTCTTATCACATGCCGAGTTTTCACTTTAAAGACTCGAGTGAGAGGCTCTTAGGTATTCACAAGAAGAAAAGCAGATGAGAAATGCCAAGTCAAACGGTTCTATTAGGTTAATGCTAAAACTCATTAGTGTTGAATTTCTCATGAGTTCCTGTTTGCTCATTAGGAGAACATTAGAACCAAACCAGAAAGTCAAATCCAATCTTCGTAAACGCTGTGCTAAGAGAAGAAAAAGTAAACATTTTTTCTTTCTGGCTTTCCTGAACCTTCACAAAACCTGTCAAAAATTTCTTTCCTTTTCTCATGAAAAAGCGTAGCTGTGACGTTAATGACATTAATGTCACGGACGTTAATGAGTGTAGTGAGTGACTCTAATAAAGATGACTACCGAAAACACTAACTGCATAGCTGTTTCTCCGATGTCTTCGTCACTTAAAGGGGTCACCTGAAAATTCCCAGCGCAGAATCGGTGAAGCAAAGTCGGGAAATAAAAATAGCAGGGCATTACTTCTCGGCAAAGAACACATATCAGTACAAAACCAAACAAACGGAAGTCAAGGGAAACAAAGGAAGCAAATCGCAAAGAGCTTTGGTGCGCGGGAAGCATTAGCCGGCGAAGGACCAACGAAAATCTCCAAGGCGAGAAGGAAAACTTACAAAGGCCTTCCAGGAACGGAGGAACATCAGGAGCCCAAGCAGATCGCCCCTGAGGAATTTCTCGACCCAGATCAATGAACAGAAAGCGAGTGGCAAGAAAAGAGGGCCGGTATAGAAGGAGAGAGAGAAAGTGGTGAGGGGAGGAGGCAGAACCATTACGCTCCTTATCAGGAGCATGTTCAATGGCTCGAGCGCGGCACCGCAGCCTTCTGCGTCTGTCATTTGGAGCGCGTCGTAGGAGCAGTTTTATTGCGTTCCAAGGCCGGGGCACAGGAGGATCACCAGCCCCCGGAAGACGGTAAAGAGCGGGAGATGCTGCTGGAAATAACTGTTCGCCTGTCTACTTACACGGAAGTAGGCAGATTGGAGTCTCGTACTCATTCGAGCGACGGAACACAGTAAGATAACTTCGCCTGGCAGCCCGCCACAACGCAAGAAAAAAAAGTTAGAAATACTTTGTAAGGGAGGGCTTGACATTCTGCATGGCAGTGTATGTACTCAGGTTATCTAGTTTTACTGAAGACGAGTTTTTGATTTTATCCGGTCGTCACTACATTGCAGCGTGTAAGTTTTACGCAAGCTGGATCTACGTGTTGCGATCAGTATATGATACAAAGCAACAGTATTACATGTCTGGTACGCTTTTCGCAACTGTGTGTAGTTTTTTTCCCCCGCAGTTTACTTGACAGATGGCATTCTGTAGGGCTCATGGAGTAATAGTGAGTTCCACGCGGAACAATCTCACCAGATCTGTGAGGTTTAGCGTTTTCTTCCTGGAATAAAAATAATAGCAAAGTGTTTGCCAAATGCTGGAGGCGACTTTCTAGTTCACTTTGACTTACCTTCAACACTGACAAAAGTATCAGGTGCCACCAGAGGTGTGGTGTATTTCCTGCCGATAATTACAGACAACATTCGAGTTTTTTCGCCACGGCACGGTGCATGGAACGAATATGCCGTTATTGCGCGTGCGCAGAAGTACCCCGCGCTTGCGCTCTGCTTTTCAGTTCACTCCGGATGCTGCAGTGGCGCCAGTTTTCCAGTTCATTTCCAGCTTCCCAGGACACAGCTGTTCTGAAACATTAGCATTTCTTAGGCACTTCATTTCGGAAATTCAGCTGAGCTGTACGCAGTAATAAACCCTGTCTTGCATGTAAAGTACCAATTTCAACTTTCTGCTCTCAACGAGAAAGTTATATTTTTGTAAAGCATAGCTCGAAGGCTTCGAACAAATCGTGAGAATTTAGCGCGTTGAGCTATTTGTTCTCCACGCTGAGTGGAAATATACAGTTGATGTCAAATTGTTGCTCATACCTACAAGCATATAATGTATCAGTGATGTTCAATTCGGGAATTTTTTTTCGTTTTGGGGGAATTTTAACAGCAAAATTTAGCTAAAAAAGAACCTTCATAGGAGGGCTTAGTTGCAGGCCCGTTGATGGAACACTGATATAGATTCATAGAACCCACGGTGTTCCTTCGATAAATATTCAATTGTTAGTACTTCCTTGTGTGGTCGCCTACCTCTGTCCAGCATCTTTTTGCGGAGTTTGTTCATGATCACCTTCGCGGGTTTTCAGTGAATATTAGGGACCGAAATTTTATCGTTTTTTTCTTTTCAAAATTGCTTATTTTTTCAAACTGGTGCAGAGAAAAAGGGCCAGAAATAGGAATGTTCGGGTCAAGTAATGACATTTTCGCTTGCGATGTGGAACATCAGGGATCTGTATATGCGAGGCCACATCAGCAGTCCTGAATCAACTTTTACTCAAGAGAAAGTTGTCCACATGATCGCTATTTGACGGCATGTGCTATGGATAGGAGAATATTTGCTCCCTTCTTTGGGGTTACGAGGAATATAGAATCACTGTTGCTCATCACGTATAAAAGAAAGACGTCATTGCTCAACCACGTAGCTTATGTGTTTAAAAAAAAGCTTATAGGCAAATAGGGGTTAAGCAAAGCGATGTTCTGGCGGAAGTTTACTACTGACTGCAATCTTATCACTCATCTGAGGATTATCGGTAGCTCCCGTACACTTCGGGGACGGATGAGCGACATAGGGCTGCGTTGATTCAGTAGCTGGCTTAAGAGATAGACGAAGCGAAAGCGGCACAAAATCGCTGGTTAATAGTTGGCTTTATAGCACTTTCTGGTCTGTACTGTTGTGCCATCCTTTTTACAGGTCCGTCGTCTTTGTTTTAAGTTCGCTATTGCACAATCATGTACGTGGAACATACCCAGCAAATCTGGACAAAAACATTTTTGAGCAGGAAACCGGCCGTTTACGACTGCAATTTTTTCATATAGTGTAAGATTTTACTATGAAAATCAATATATTCCCGGATCGCCCGATGGCAGTCTTGTATTTTTTTTCTATTGACGGTTTCCCTATCGTCAAAAGCGTTCCCTGTTGATTTTCTATGTCAATGCTAACTGTTCGATGTGATCGCTGGAAACACTTTAAAAGAAAGATTTTGCTACATATCACAAGAATGGACAATTACCTTCAATATTATCCAGTTTTCAAAATTTTTGCCCTAGAAAGCTTGACTTGAACTAATCAAGCACTTCGTCTTGGTTGGGTTTGGCATACTTAACTACCACAAAAAGACTCGTCTTCGCTGGGAACATGCGATGAAGACTTGAGCCCCAAAAATAATGCAGTGTTTTTCAAAACTGCCGGTCATACCGAAATTCTGTTCCGGACTAAAAAAAAAGGAGAGAAAAAAAGAGGATACAGTACTTCCACGGCGGTAAGGAAGATATGTGTGGTGCACTCACGCAATCGACGTCATTACAGCATTCGCAAACCTCACTTGCGCACGCTCAGGATCTGTGAAGTGATTCAGAACTTCAATCCATGCCTAGCACTTACTTTGACGTAACCAACAAACGTTTTCATAGAAACTGCAGTTGCCTTTTTAGTAGGGCCGATTCTGCTTAGCGATGCTCATTTAGAATCCAATGAAAGTTTTCTTCTTCTAGCGCCTTTTCTTCATTGCTGCAGAAACAGAAGTAAGAAGAATATCCAGGAGAAAGGAAAGAAAAAAAAGGGAGTATTACAGAATGAGAGATCTCAGAGTTTCTTTGCTTTTACTTCTTATGCCATAACGAAACTTTCGAAAGCCGTTCGTTCTAATTTCGCGGCCTTCCTCGTTCGTGTGTTGCCCCGTCTGTGCAGGCCGTTCTTCAGCTCGCGAAATGTAGAGTTTCGCAAAGGTATGAGGTCATGCTGTGCGCAAGGAATTAAGAACGATGGCTCGGCATTATCTCGCTATCACGGCAATGCTGAATGAACGGAGGATATGGCGAAAAAAGAGAGGGAGAGAGAAAGTTTTACTGAAATATTGGAAAGTCTGGCTGTATTCTTAGGAGGAAGACGAGGAGGAATAGACATTTTATTGAAATAACAGACTGAGGTTTTTGCGGGTGAAGCCCCTGTTCCAGGGCCCCACTGGCTCTAGCGGCTCGTTCGACTTGGTTCAAGGTTGCCTGCTGGCTTCCCAGGCCCTGTCGGGCGAGTCGCGCCTCCCGCGACCTTACAAGTTCGTTGCGTGTGACGAGGGGTGAGTTTCCCTCTGCCGGTCTTTGTTTGCAATGCCAAGTGATGTGTTTGAAGGTTGGTGTGTCGCCGCACCAAGGACTGCAGTCATCGTATTGGGACGGATGCATTTTGCTGAGTGTGTGTACGTTGGGATATGCGTTGGTTTGTAGGCGTCTCCAGTCCCTAGTTTGCCAGCGTGTGAGTTTAGGGTGGGGTGGCGCCATTGTCTGCCTGGCGCGTCTTTGGCTGTCGAGGATATCTTGCGGCCGCGTAGGTGTGAGGTATTCCTCCCGGGTCGATGTGTCCGCGGCTCGGAAAATTAGTCCTCGAGCCAGGCGGTCCGCCCGTTCGTTTCCCTGTACACCTTCGTGAGCGGGGCCCTATGTGATGATGTGATCTTCTCGCAGGTTGGTTCCTAGTATACCTAGGACGCTCCGAGAGAGGACGCCTCTGAGAAACAGTCGGCAAGCTTCTTGCGAATCCGTGAGAACACGTGCAGATTGCCTCTTGCATTCTGCCGCTCGTATGGCTAGTGCCATGGCTGCCGCTTCGGCCACGGCCGTGCTCTTGGCGCGCATAGTAGCCGACGTGATTGCTTTGTTCCCTCTATTGACGACCGCAGCATATGCTCTCAGCATCAAGGGGTAGGGAGTTGCGTCTGTGCAGTGAGTGTTTGGGTCGTTGCGCAGCCGTTCCAAGTGCCACCGCTCTCGCTCGTCCGCGGCCGGCGTTAAACATGGGGTGCATGTTTTTGGGTATTGGGTCCACGTGTATGCGTTGCCTGTCTTGTCTGGCTATTTGGTGTGTCTCCTCGCCGCAGAATTGGGGTGCCAAGGGATAGTGAAGTCTGTAGTAAAGCTCTACCTTGGGTGGTCGAGTTGAGTCTCTCTGCGCGATCAAGACTGCCGCGCCGTGTTCATCGTATGTATTGTAAATACCCAGACTCTCGAGACGCTCTGTGCCAGTGCAGTCAGGGAGGCCCCAGTGCAGCTTTGTAGGCAGTGCGTATGAGTACGTTGGCCTGCTCTGCTTCACATCTGCGTGAAAGCTGGTACGGCAGAGTGTACGTAATGCGGCCGATGACGAAGGCTTGTACCAGTCTCCTAGTGTCCTCCTTCATGCCGCCCTTACTGCGGGCGATTCTTCTTATGAGTCTCGATACACTCCTGGCCGTGCGTTTGAGTTTGTTTAGCGTTGATGATACGCTGCCCGTCTCCTGAATTAGCATGCCTAGCATCCTGAGCTCCTGCACTTGTTTGACCTGGCTTCCGTTGATCTCCAGACTGAGGATGGGGGAGCGCGTCTACTGGGTGTTTTTAGGTCTAATTTGTATAAATTCCGATTTTTCCGGTGCGCATCTCATGCCTGCCCTCCTCGCGTGTTTGTCAGTTGTGTTGATCGCTCTTTGTAGAGTGTCTTGTCTGTGCCCGTAGGACCTCTTGGTCGCCCAAAGAGTGACGCCGTCTGCGTAGATGGCTACTCCAAGTTCTAGGTCTTCCTCCAACGCTAGAGCCAATTTTTTCATCCCTATGTTGAAAAGTAGTGGGGAGAGTATAGAGACCTGTGGAGTGCCCTTGATGGCCATGCGAATCTTGTCCGATCTTAGGTGGCCCAGCCCTATGGACGCCGTTCTAACTTTGAGGAAACTGTGCACGTAACTGTAGATTCTCTCCCTACAGCGTACCTCATGTAGGCCGGTGACCTCTGACCAATCTCGTTAACCTCCTGTCTTGGCAAACTTTTCGAAAAAGTCATCCAAACCTGGATTGGGAGATACTTAGACGATAACGAACCCCTACCGAATTCGATGTACGGTTTCCGACATGAAGTTTCTACGCAGGACGTCTTCCTCCTCCTTCGGGACGAGGCTCTCAACCCACCACCCAGAAGCGTGAGCAGAATCCTGCTTGCCTTGGACCTGTAGAATGCCTTTGACAACATATCACATGTCTTCTTAGGAGGAGTCCCTAGTCAAGGACCCCTCAGGCCGCGCCTTCTTGCCGTGCCCTTGTGACCACCTGCTACTGGTCGGAGGAGCTAGTGTCGGAAAAAGCTGTCTGCTTGGAAGAGGATCAGAGGCAGTGGGAGGGGGGTTGGGGGTGGGGGGGGGGGGAGGGGAGGCCTAACAAGGACGACGGCCATAAATGGGCAAGCCCGTATTTAATGGTAGACTGTGGAGTTACTCCACATGAAGTGCAGTACGGTGGAAAGGTGGTGGTCGGAAGAGGTGGACAAAGACAGTAATTGCGATTGCTGCGCTTGTCTCGCAGGCTAATCTAAATGTAACTACTATCATAAGCAATATAAGCAGTAACACGGGAGTGAGTGGCGGATATCCTCGAACCCACCTTGTGGCGATGCACAGCGGCCGCTTTTCAGATTACTGTGGAAAGGATTCTGCTGGGTTGCCTGCTTCTGAGAAATAGAAGAACGCACCTCCCTTTCCACTCGGTTTCAGAAAGCGGCCGCCACGTATCACTACATGTAAGGTTCGAGGCTATCGGGCACGCGCTCCTGTGTTCCCGTTCATATTGCTCATGATAGTACATGTAAGGAAATCATGCAGAATGAGGTGAGAAGAAGGAACAACTCCAGCTTCCCGTTACGTATGGACACTGACAACGTTTGTAACCGTAACAAGCCCCCGCTCTCACCAAACAAGGCGCAATCATCAGTTAAAAGTGTCATGTTCCAGCTTCCACGGGGGTTAAAAGACATATCTATCGCTGGCGTTGTAGTGCAGACTGCGTGATGGGAGGCCCTCTGGCTTCTGGATTTCGGCTACACTCGCATTTTTCTTTTTTCTTTTACCCGCCGCGCCGTCTCAGGGTCTTTGGCGTTCGGCTGCTCATAACAAAGTCGCGGGTTCGATCCCGATCGGCGCGGCCTTATTTCAGTGGAGGCGAAATAAAAAAATACCTCTGTGCTGTGCGATGGCAGCGCACATTAAAAAAAAACCCATGTCTAAATGAATCCGGCGTCTTCGACTACAGCGTCCCTCACACCCGATCTGCCGCTTTGGTACCTTAAACACCACAGTTAAGCTACTTGTTTCTTTTTTTTTTGCAATCCAAAACTTCTGTCTTATGATGCTTTTGCTGATTTCACTGTTCGTTCTGCGACTGAAGGAGTTAGCAGCGTGAGGCAAGCAACAATTAAACAAGCATTTATCAGTGCGCATAGTTATTTCGATATGAAGACCAGAAAGAAAGGCCTGATTCTATTTGACTAAGAGAAGCAAGTCTGTGTTTGTCGCTCCACGGTTGCTGTCATTTTGTTGCTTATTATGGTTTTCGCGCAATTAGCTTTTACCCGCCGCCATGCCTCAGTGGTTAGGACGCTCGGCTACTGATCCGGAGTTCCTGGGTTCGAACCCGACCGCGGCGGTTGCGTCTTTATGGAGGCAAAACGCTAAGGCGCCCGTGTGCTGTGCGATGTCAGTGCACGTTAAAGATCCCCAGGTGGTCGAAATTATTCCGGAGCCCTCCACTACGGCACCTCTTCTTCCTTTCTTCTTTCACTCCCTCCTTTATCCCTTCCCTTACGCCGCGGTTCAGGTGTCCAACGATATATGAGACAGATACTGCGCCATTTCCTTCCCCAAAAACCAATTATTTTATTATTAATAATATAATTATTTAGCTTTTAGAAATAAACTTGTATTTACATTTCGTTCTTGCGAACCGATCATTTAACTTCACACTGCCACCTTTTATTTACGGCAATAGCATTTCTTATTGTATTCATCGCTACGAACGCGACAACCCTTCGTAAGAAACAAGCCGGAATAAACTATACCGGACTTCTGAGCGCACCACCGTGCCCCATACAGCACTTAAAAAAAACGGTAATGCATTCCTCGAAGAATAATATTAACCCAAAAAGAACGAGAACTGCGTTTTGAAATAAACACCCATAAAAGCGCGCCAGTTAGAAAAAGATACACCTGAAAAGTCCCACCCTACGTATAGTAAAGCGTAGCATGATAGTAGAGGGCCTAGTTTTTTTTTCTGACATTTCGTTCACAAACTTGCGACACAATAACTGCAAAAACTTGCTTATACTGGCAAACACGAAGCAAGCGAAAAACAACAAGCTTCCGCATTCCTTACGTGGGTGGCTTACGGACGCCCGCAGAGACAAGCAACCTCCTCTTCCTTCGCTATCCGAAAATCTGCGAGTTGATCGCAACTTTCTTCTGAGAGAAAAAAAATCTTTAGATGTACAATGTTTGCACGTATGTTTCAACCGACCTTTTTTGTTTGATTATATGGAAGGTTTGATTCGGCACGGTCTTAATGAAAACCAGGAAGAAAACGCTGAGCAGACAGCGGTTCCCCCTCACAGCTTCCAGACTGAATTCACTCCGCTTTGGCAAAGCCCCATCGATCGGCGAATAAGACAAAAACAAAACGTTTCTCCGCTGCCAGATCGTGCTAACTCGCGCACAAAAGGCGTCGCGATTGCTGAAGCGTGCCACCAAATCTCCTTAATGGACAGCGTGTGTTTACATAGCAGTCGGGAGTAGAGATACGCACTCGAGCACCCACCTAGTTTATTCTCGCACTCTTCTCGAAGGCCTGCACGTCACCTCGCTCTCGGCACTTCATCCGTAGGCGTTGCCGTTGAAGCGAATAAGGGCTTGGCAGAGAGCAACTACTGCATCCGAATTCCAACGCGCGAAAAAGGTACTAAGCGAAGACAATCACAGGAACACGCCTCCGCTCCGATCTTTCCTTTTTCTTGCATGTGGCTCTCACCGAAAACTTATCTAGGAGGGACGTTCAGTAAGTTCTTAAAGCGTGCATTTCACGCATCGGTTTCCAAGTTCCAATTACAAAAGAGAAGAAACTTTGGTTTGGTTCATGGGGGCTTAAGGTCCTAAACCGACTCAGGCTATGAAACCGCCGTAGTGAAGGACTCCGGAAATTTCGACCACCTGGGGTTCTTTAACGTGCACTGACATCGCACAGTACACGGACCTCTAGAATTTCGCCTCCATCGAAATTCGGCCGCAGCGGCCGGGATCGAACCCGCGTGTTTCGGGACAGCAGCTGAGTGTCATAACCAGTGAGCCACTTCGGCGGCTATAAAAACTTTTGGCACTTTCTTTTCAGTTCATCTACAAGGAATCATTTCCGTCGAAGGTGTTGCTTCAAATGCAACGAAAAAGAAGACAGAAAAGGCAGACCTAAGAATGGGCTGGGCAGTCGGCGACTTCAAACGAGGGGTATCCTACAGCGTCTTTTGTAGTGTGGAAAGCGTCAGCTGGGTGTTCCACAAAAAATATGTTCACAGTCATGTATCGAGTATCCATAGGCAGTCTGACGGCTGTATAGACCTGTATGCAAACAGTCTGCTGAAGGTTTTGCAAAAATAAAGATGTGAACGTCACGCAACCTAACCAGCTCTTGGGCACACACGCCCTTTCCATCGTACTTTGTTTTTTGCTTGCGCGTAACCTGCAGAATGTCATCTGCATTCCAAACGCATGAGCATGATTTTGAGCGGCAAATAATTCCTGTACATTCCAAGTTCTGCTCTTCTGCTTGCTATCGAAGCCCCGTGGTAGATTTGGATTTTAGCCCCCTTTGAATAGCTCCCACCACGGTTCACGCTGGGCAACGTTCCATGACGGCATTCATATAAATTTTAATTATTTTTTTTAGATGTAAAGACCTTGGGCCTCTAACGTGAACACACACGTGCACTTTCGGGGCACCAACGCCCAATTCTTCAGCAGCTTGAACCATAGCGCTCTTATCAGTAATATTTCACAGTTTTTAACAGACTTTTTTGTTTAGTTTATGGGGGTTTAGCATCCCAAAGCGACTCAGGGTATGAGGGATGCCGTAGTGGAGGGCTCCGGAAATTTCGACTACCTGAGGTTCTTTACCGTGCACTGACATCGCGCAGTCACGGGCCTGTAGAATTTCACCTCTATCGAAATTCGACCGCTGCGGCTAGGGATCGAACTCGAATCTTTCGGGTGATCAGCCGAGTTCCATAACCACTGAGCCACAGCGGAGGCCAACACTTTTTTTCTGTGGTGACAAAGTGACTCACCAGTCCCTCTCGCAAATGCGCGCAGTCATGCCTAAACAAAGATCTGCGCAGTTTGAAATACTGATTTTGCGATGCAGTTCCCGCACATATTCTTGCGTTCGTTACAGTGGCGTATTTGGTGCTAAGCGATGTTTAATGCACCGAAACTCCACATGATATATAAGGGACATTACAGGGCGCCGGATTAATTCTGACCGGCTAGGGGCCATATATGTGTACTGCCATTGCATAACACACAAGTGTTTTTGCTTTGGGCCTCCCATCAAAATACGGCCGCTGACACCGACATTCGATACCTCGGGCTCAGATTCCGACCTCCACCATGGCGGTATGGGCGGATTTGTGGCCAGCTCTCTCGGGGAACAGATGGGAATGTAGCTTTGCAAAGGGAAGCCTAGAACTTCGAGAAAAAAAAAACAGGTGGCTAGTGTGGTTTACCCGGTGAAAGTTCACAGCACGACGACAGATGGTCTTTCGCTGCTGTCACTACCGCGGAGCAACCTTCAACGCGGCGCAGTGGGAGACTTGAAACATGAAACCCACGGGATTGATCTTGCTTTTTGTTTCGCTTCCATGTGCCCCATCCTTTGCGCAATACCTTCCGACGAGTGTCTGAGGTATTAAAGTGAAGTGCATCGTTACATGGAACGGCGATTCTATATGCTTGAAATCCTAATATACCGGCCGCTTAATGCACTATGCTCGGACTTTGAACTCTCGGTACGCCTCTCGTAAACTATAAGCACGAAAGGAGTGAGAAGTGAGTAAGCTGTCCTCTAGAATATTCCCTTTAAGGGGCAGGGCATGCTGTCCAAGCCCTGGGGTATATTTCCATAACTAGAATAGGGAACACTTGCGGTTTAGCAACTGTAATCAAATTCCCTCTTTATAACATGCGATTGAAACAAGGTTTCAATTTCATTCATTTGCTAACATCAGGAACTCTGGTGCCGAAGTTTACAGCTTTCTTTCAATGCAAACTGCATCAAGTTACTGTTTTTCAGTGGAAATGTACCTCCACTGCCAACAGCAAGCATTATGTATATTTTGTGACCATATCTACTCCGTAACTTGGGCAGCATAATACTGCCCCTAAAATGGAGTACGCTCGTGGACAGCTTACTCTCTTCTTACCCCCATATTGATTTATTAGTGTTTCGAGTGCACATGGAGGCAAAATGCTTGTATTGTGGGCCTGTTCGATGATCAGTGAATATCTTACTGCAGGATCACTAGCTTCAGGTGGCGCCAAGCAGCAAAGACAGCGCTTCGATCGCGGCCAAAAGTAAGCTGCACTCGTCCATATCCAGTTGTTTCGGAAATTGTCGTGACATGCTGTTGGGCGTGATCTGTTGAGAGTTCGAATCACAACCTCGGAAGTTTCATTTCAATTGCAGGTAAAAACGTAAAACGAAAACTACCGCGCACTGCGATGCGTTAGGAATGGTTTTGATCACCGCTAGGTTTCTGTTTTACTAACACTGTCCTATCCGGTGTCGCTCAAAGTTCAGTGCGTGCACGTAAGAATACCAACTCATACCGAAGGGTAACCACAATGCAAAACAATTTATTTAGTATAAAGGTCCAGCGGAGCGTACGAATTGTACTCGGCCTAAAAACTACACTGTGACAAACTCGCACCTTTTGCAAATTGTGCTCGGGGTAAACAAAATTACAGCACAGCGATTATACTACATAGCACAAGTCACGCCATAAACTCAGCACAGAAACTTGTGCAAACTAATTTTCATGTCATTTAGCAACGACTTCACTTCCGAAGTGCAAATCAGACTTGAACGAAGCTGTCTGATAAACGGGTCACAAGGTACTTCGTTCGGTAGGACCGTCATGTTTATATATATATATATATATATATATATATATATATATATATATATATATATATATATATATATATATATATATATATATATATATATCAATGTTCGCTTCTGTGCGGGCATTGAGTCAACTCTACTACGCATGCCCGGCTGAACAAATTGGGGTCTGATCGAAGCCAGCGCCGGCCAGGGGAAAGCCACAGTGGTGGATGGCACTCCGGTGCAACTGCGTCGCTTGAACTCCAGTGGTGTCCACTTCAGAGCCAGATGTCCGAAGTGGAATCGCCGCCGGGAAAGCGCATCTCGTGCGCCAATACGGGCCCTTCGGGCTCTTCGCCGAAATCGACCAGGAACTCTCGGTCGATGCAGAGGCCGCCCTTGTGGTTGTTCACGTTCACGCGGAGCATCATGGCTCCCTTCCTGCGTACGGAGAACGAGAAGAATCGCGTAAACATTACAGATTTATACGTAGCGGCTTTGCTGTATTCCTGCACGATGGCAGCGCCCAACCTTCACCTTCTGGCAGCAACTTACCTTCTTGTTTCACACTGTCAGGTGCTGTCAGCCGGTGACGTGTGTGCGTGTTCTTGTTCTGCCAGCCCGGTCACGCATACGTTTTTGTGTGTGATGAATTCTTTTCAAATTAATGGTGCTGAATAGTGGTGAACTATTTTAATTGTCTCACTTAGACACTTGCCGTAAACGTTACCAATATCAGCTACAGCGGTCAAATCAAACCCGGATTGGGCTGAAACTGAAAACGCAAGAATGAAAGCAGTGTTCAGCAGGTAGAATAGCACTGCAGTTTCTTCACTAATGTTGTGCGATAACCACTATCAGACGAAACTAATCAGGATCTGCCTGAGGTAGTGCATGGAGCCTGGTGAGTGGTGACAAATTTTTCCTGGCTCTTGGCACTAGTATTTCGCTTTGAGACTCATCAGCATAGAGGTAGTTAACGAGACGCCAAGAAACTACGCCACAGCGCTGAAAACAATTAAAAAGATATTACAAATGTTTATGTAACAGCACTCTTATCGTTTCACTGTATGTATGATCTATGCAACGCCCTGCTCCGGCGCGCCAGACAGAGATAAGAGAAAAACTAAGTGCGGTAACAAAAAGCAGACGTCCGACTAGGTATAGATAGACAGCGTTCATGACACCAGCAATGTGCCCGAAAGCTGTAAAATATGGTTACTCTTACCCCATGTCATCGCCAAACAGAGGCTGACAGAGGCTGACAGAGGCTGACAGCGACACGGGACAACGTCCTGCTGCTGCATCCATGAATCGCTGTTGCAAAGGTGTCTTGTTCCTTCAAAGTGCCGTATTTTAGACCGCGTACTTAAGAACTGCAGTAAATCTTAACAAGAGAGGTCAGGAATTGCTCTGACTGAGAGTAATGGTCACATGACCGCATATCTCTCTCATGGATGCTGCAGAGACATGTAGCAGGCTTAATAGGCTTGTTCAAAGTAGAATTTAAAAGAAAACTTCGCTATTGCAGTAGTGAGATGTCTCGCACATTTTGACAGTACATTAATAAGCAGAAATACGGGAACGGGCCTGGGCGCTCCTGTAAGGTGCACAAACCAAATGAAGTAAGAACTCAACGGCTTTACACAACAATGCCTACCACTTGGATTATGGAACTGCAGCTAAGTTAAAGCTCAATTTATGTCACCCTTTTAGAGAAAAACCTCCAAACGACCAGGAGAGGGTCAGCCGTTGGAAATAGAAGCGGTTACGACTCTTAAGTGGATCAAATGCAAAGCAGCGAGATGAGAGAAGACGAGGGCAGAGGGAGGAGGAGGAGGAGGATAAGGATGAGGATGAGGATGAGGATGAGGATGAGGATGAGGAGGAGGAGGAGGAGGAGGAGGAAAGACTGCGAAGATAAACAGCAAGGGGCAAATTAAAAAAAAAGTCTAAGGAAGTAAATTGAAGCTAAAGATGCTTAAATCTCCTTATTTATTAAAATATTGATTGGCTTTATAAATCCTGTCAAAGGAGAAATGTTTCCTTCAGAGAAAGGAGAATATAGTATATTGCGCTGATTGTGTCAGCCACTAAGTTGGTAGCGGGCTTTCCGCACGAGATCTTGCTGGTTTTGCAGCTAGATTGAGGCGAGCCATGTACTCCACGAAAAAGAGGAGTATGAGTACGGTTATCTAACGCGGCGTAACGGGAGAAGAAAAACAGCACCTATCTCAACACTACGCAGGTGCCTTTACGAAAGTGATCGAGAAAAAGCCCTCGCGAAAAACACTTCTGTAAATAACCCAGGCACCGGAAACACCCAATATCGGAATGAAAGGAGGGCCTGGTAGGGAATTCATTCTAGATGCAACCCGCGGGCGAAGTCTCCGGACTGCAGACGAGTGTTCACACGTGCCGTTTGAGCTAGTCTTTTTTTTTTTATTCGAGGAGTAAATTACTCCAGTCTGCGGCGACCTTTATCCAAACCAGTCTGGCCGACCATGCAGCCGCTTCTTATCGTTGTGCGCGCTTAAACCTAGCGGATTCTTAACAATAAATCGAATGGCCTGAAGGCACGTGTAAAGCAACTCAGGCCGGCGCTTACCAGCTCAGGTATCAGCGCCTGCCGCAGATTGCTTGTGTGCCCTGGGGAAAGCTTTGGCGGAGCATTGTATTCACAGAGCGCACATCGCCCGCGCCACGTTCTCGAAAGCTTTCACGCGAGACGCTGATATCTCACCGACTGAAAGCTGCTAACGAAAATGTGCAGGCTTTCAAGCAGAGTAGCGAGAACAAGACTGGGAACAAACGAAACAATGAAATTCTTGCACGCTGGCAGGCTCGAGAAGGATGCAAAATACTGAAAGGGTGAGAGAAAGTCAACACGACTAGTGCTGTTCATTAACGCGCAAAGAAAAAAAAGAGTAAATACAGTGGTTGAACAATACCTTCTTTCTCATAAAATTTAAAAGATTTCTGGAAGTGGACAAGGTAATGCGCCACAGCGTAAAAATAAAAAAAAGATTCGCCGCATTATAATTTTGTCCAACAGTTGAATTGCGTATGATTTTGTCTACACATTTTGTTTAAAGAACTATAGACTAAATAGACAAAACTAACGAATGAAAGGATGACGCATTACAATTTCTTACGAATGCGCTGGGAATACATGAGAAATATCACTGCCGTCTCTCTCTGTGGAAGGTTTCTTTAGCACTGCAGCGGAACTACACATGACAAGAACGCAAGGGCCTGATCAAAACTGATGTCAGGTCTAATTAGTGGCACCTATTCTCTACTAAGTGGTTACGCGAGTATTTAGTGCCACCCATTGTCATGTCTATTTCTGATTAGTTTTCCCAAGGAACAAAAGGCAGTCCGCTTGGACATGCTTTGCGGGAGTTGCATCTACTCTTGTTTGTCCACACTGATCATTCCAGTTCAGCTTTGAAATATTTCACACGAAACTAAACGGGACCGTAAGTTGGTACTGTAGTGCTATGCACGCAAGCGTTCATAAGAAGACTATGGCTAGCACGCGCGAGCACGCATCAGAACCAGGACATCCTAAGCTACAGGGAAGAGCTGATGTGGCCGTCAGCTGGCCTCTCCACTTCAAGCCCCGGTCAGTCTTCAATAAACGTGGCAAAAAAACTCTTGATTCCTTCCAATTCGATACGAGCCGTTCTGTATCCCTGTAAACTAAATAAACATCGATCACGCAAGACCTCTACCGTGACTCTGGTAAGCTAAAATCCCCCCCACTTGTGAATGACGCGGGCAAGTTTCTCGCTCTACCGAAGACTCAGACTCTTCAAATGACAGCTCAAAATACGGCGGCTTTCGGCTTATGGGGTTTCCCTACCCTACCAGTGATTCCAGTAGGCGTGCAGCCCTGAAATGAGTCTAGTTCGAAAGCGGGCGACGAAGGCAGCGACTCTGAGTGAGTGCGCCCGGGGCGCCAGGATTAGCCCTCAATGAAAGCATTGGACCCGCAGCATAAACCAACGATGCCGAGAGATTTCATTCGAAGCCTCTTTTGTGAGACGCCTAGCTGTACACGGTAGCGCGACGACAAAGAGCAGTCGGAGCATCGGCGAATGCGGCTAATGCGTCTGCTATTCAATAGAGACGCGACGGAGTGCTATACGCAGTGAGGCCGCATCGGGAACAGGCTCGTACGCCCGGAAACAGTCCTTCTACGGCTGGATCTAGTTGCCCGAGGCGGCACTGTAGAGCAACCGAAGGAAGTCAGTAGTAACAGGAGCTCAGAACAGTAGAGACCGTGGCTTAAAAGAGGAGTCAGCCGGACAGCGTGGGCAGATGGGCTGAACGCAGCAGCCCAAACGCAGATGCCGAGTTCAGCCGGACAGCGTGGGCAGATGGGCTGAACGCAGCAGCCCAAACGCAGATGCCGAGTTCAGCCCTTCTTTTCTAAAAAGAAAAATATGCGCATCCTGGAAGAAACCTTTGACATTCAACTAGCTCAGTAGACAGAAATGCTGAAAGGAGCATTCTACGGGGGCGAGAGCTGTTACGTCATGTTCGATTCAGCATGCTAAGAGACAAACAGGCTTGAAATACAGAAAAGTCGAGAAAAGAGCGCTGCTTTTATGACCCGGAAAAATAATCCTTTCGGAATATACAGCTTACGCGGACTCGTCGCGCGTTCCGGCAAACATGCGAACATCGTTCCTCTTACGCTATAAATACGATTCGCCGAAACTGCTTCACTCGGAGGCCCCACGAGACTGCCTCCAGCTTTGAGCCAGATTATGAACCTTCCCACGTACGATCAAAAATGGAAAGTTTCGAAGCGAAACCCTTCTCCCCGCATCTCTCGCTGGCTGTCAAAGAGGCCTCCGGTGGCTGCTCGAAACGTTGCGGAAGCAGTTTTGTTTACCTTGATTTTGCATAACTGAAATTGGAAGCACCGCATCTCCTGCCACCATGCGTTCACATTCGCTATTAAAACTGGGCGTACTCTTTCAAACCTTGTGAAAAGTTTTCGCCTGTACGCTGTTTTATGACCCAAATACCGCTCGCCGATGAACCACACGCATGTGCAAATAGCCGCAGCACTATTTGCGACGCGTTACGCCCGGCGATGTTTTATTTTCAGTATCACTGCAGCAGTTTACATACCCGGCTCGTCGAGCTAATTTCGGACGTCTGGTAGAAATAACCTTCTCAACACAGAGAAGTTATGAAGTGCACGAGACATTTTTGCCAGAGTCCGTATGCAGGCGTGCATGGATGTGGTCTACTAAATACCTCCTGCCCTCATGTCTCACTGCTCAAACGCTCTATCGGTTCCGTTCATCGTAAACTGTGCGAAACATCAGTCAAAGAGAAACTTACTCGTAGAGCTCCGGGTAAAACTGCTTGTCCCAGGCGCTGTACAGCGACGTGGTGGCATACAGCCGCTTGCCGTCCAGGCTCAACTGCAGCATCTGGGCTGCTCCTCGAACGGGTTTGCCCTTGATCACGCACCGCTCAGGTTGCTCCTGTGCACCGATGAGACGCACGCGTTGTCTTCACCCATGTCTAAAGACACAGCCACGCATCGGTGAGCTCTTCGAAACAAACATCCTGTCTTAAAAAAGAAACAGAAAGCCTCCTGACGCCCGTGTTTTCAAATGTGCCAGCGGCGCACTTATGTCGGTCATCATTGTCTGTGTAGGAGAGTTTGAACAGCAGACTAGCACCCAGCCACTCGCAAACTGCAGGCAGTTAAATGACAAATGATGTGAAAAAAGAAATGGCCACCGCTAACCGGAATGGAATTGTATAAAACTGGTCGCCGCTAATGCTGAAGGTTTATTAACATTAAATATCGAATAGCTTAGATAATATGTATACTTTACCTGCTGACCTAATAATTTAATCTACATAGCTAGCCTGTCTCGCAGATTAGCGCAACGCATCATCCGCACGCCTAGCGGAGAAGTGCCGCCCACAAGACTCAGGTAGAACTTGTCTGGAGACAGACGGGCAGACACCATGCTCCCGCACACACAGTTGACTCAAGCAAAGCACGAAGGAAAGAAGCGCGTTCCTCAAACAAATCGGGCATAGATGGCGTAGTCTGCGTGCGCAATAAATAACAAGGGTGTAAAGATCTGCGCCGAGAACTTCAAATGGATTGAAGTGCCGATGAACAAAACGAGACTGGCATCGGCCCTTCGATGTTCGTGTGGTGCTGAAGGCAACCTTTACAGCTGTATTGCATCTAGAATATGACGCCGAGAGGAGAGTCCTGTTCGCACACCCGAAGAGAACGAGGTGGGGAGGACCCATGGCTCTGGAGAAGGGCACCTTCTTGGAGGGACTGGGCGCTTCTGGCTTCAGATATATCTGCAGTGTTCCACAAATAGTGGAGGTTTTCACTATGTGCTTCCTGTCCACTAACAAAGCGCAAGTTAAAAGTTTCTCACTACTTATTGGAGCTGTGGGTGAGCAAGTATAGAGCGCACAGGTCTAACATTTTTCTGATGCACTGTGACACCGGAGTAAGTGCTCAGCAGGATGGCTAGGTGTCACATGAGCATTTTTTGTGCGTAACAGGCGGCAGAAAGACCGTCCTGAATAAAAAAATCACTCGTCAAGCTCGAGTAATGCTGCCTAATGCACGTTCTAGTTCCTACAGGTATAAAAGAGCTAAACTAGCACTTTTCTTTCACGCAGCTTGAGGCCGTCTAAGGGACCGGGCGATTCAACGCCATCTCAAAGACACTGCAACGAACAAATTGTTTATCTTGTATTGGTCAAGTGCTCACGCGGCCCTGTTACTTACAAAACAAATGCGCTGAAGTGATGCAGAGAAATGCCTCTTCTGCGAGAAGAATGACATCCTAAATTATCTAGCCCACACATAAGATGTGCTATACTCAAAAATACACCGAAATACCGAAGTACGCGAAAGAGGCTGGGGAAAAGCACTTCACAGGCCCACCGCAGAAAATGTTCCTCTACGAGGACGTACACTCATGGCGACGCGTCTACGTGCGCAGGAAACCGACGAGCAGATGAATGCAGACACTTCTCCTGGGCTACCTTCCCGGTCCTAAGTCGTTTTTTTCCCCTTTTTTCCCAGTCGGCCTGGTCGTCTATACAGCAGGAGCAGCGTTCGCTGTCCTTCAGGGTATCGCCGGCAAAGCCTTGGGTGCAACTGCGCGGCCTCCATTTCGCACCTGAGGCACTTCTCACTTCAAGCGTTCACAAGTGAGGGTCATCTTCACCCGCTAATAAATAAAAAACGAAATCGCGAAAAGTCTTCAATAAGTCCTATTACAACTGAATTCGAGGCAGTAGATTTTATTTCCAAGGCGATGGATTGTGCGCAGAACGGTAGAAGCACCGTGCAAAAGTCCTCTTGAGGCCGCTATACTGAAGGCCACACTCGGTAAGTGAATAAGAGCCCTTTAGAATTCTGTAGCAAGCGGTGCATAATAAGTGCTGCCCACGGAATCAATTTTCCACAGACGGAATTCACTGGCAGGAGTGTGCATTTAAATGTACGAGCCAAGTATACCGACTTCAAAGACATATATACATTGAGGCATCCCAAAAAGATTGTGAAATAAATCGCCTCAGCCAGTGTCACTAGTAAAACTGGTTCCACAGAACAAAAAACGTGCCTCACCATGGAGGTGAGAAAGACGAAACGTGAGTCCGCAGAACAGTGGTTCCTATGTATGGCGTTGAACAGGAAGTGCTGTCTGATATAGCAGCCAGCATGGCAACCAGTACTGCACGGCCGTGGCGATGCAGTGGCTAAAGCGTTTTACAAGAGAACACGAGGTCGCAAGAAAGAGTTCCGTGAGCGGCGGCCTCATCGAGATGCTGCCAAGATGCAAAGACACCCGTATGCTTTTTATAGCCAGTGCATGTCAATTAACTTCATGTGCAGCTTCGTGATGCGCCATACCACATCGTTACCACAGCTGTAAAATTTCCAAAATATTTGATGTCCGATAATAACAAGGGAAAAAAAGTTGTTGCAGAGATATTGGTAACATTGAAAAAATATTTGGATCATGATCATACCGATAGTTTATATTCAGGTAAGAGCCAAGTTAGACACCATCAACACTTTTCTCTATCAGTTTTTTTTTCACACATATCCATTCTTACCTCGTGGTTTGATTTCCCAAAAACTTCCGTTCCCCGGCGTGTGGTATCTGTGCACGTTTCTCTGCACTCACAGCCATGTTGAGGCAAGGAAGTCGCATGCAGAGGAACACAAAGGTTTTCGGGAAGCGGCCATCGGATATTAGGGCCATACTATAGCTATCCTGTTCGTACCTTTTCTAGTTCTCTAAGTTTCTTATATTGCACTGTGCAATACCCCACAAATGATAAAATTCCACCACAATCGGTAAGCTTTTTGCTTAGGACCAATGCTGGCTAGATGGCTTGCATTCGTTCTATCACCAAGGCGCTCCTTGCGCGGGCAACTCTCCAAGGTTGAATGTGACTAGGCGGTGAAGGAAAGAGAAGAATAAGATCCGTTCTGGGGCGCATTGGATAACTTCGCTTACTGGTTAACTGCTCCTGGATCCTCGCACGCAGAGAGGGCGTGACGATTTTTTTTTTTTTGCGGCTACGTTAGGGCCATTCCTCTGCACTTATAAAATGACAATAAGCAGACAAGAGGGTATATCAGCGTGGATTTCAAACTTATTAAAGAGCCTGTAACTGAGTGCGTTCGCCATATATCTGCAGTCACCGTGAGGGGCTTTTAAGTTTAAAACAGGTGATCATAGCCGGCATCATCAGACATCAAAATAACTATATCTTCAACGGCAAATAACTCTTCTGACGGAATTAAGCGAAAGACGCTACAAGAATTCGAAAAATGTGATCAAGTACATGCAGAAATTTGCATGGTGTATGCTTAGTTTCGAACGAAGAAGAATATTCAGATTTAATCGCACTTTTTCCCCGCAGTGCTTAAATACTACTGAATATGAATTCTACAAACGAGAAGCAAGTACTGTACAGTTTCAAGGAAAGAAAGGACTACAAGACTTCTTTCCCGAGGAAGGAAATTTTTATGTATGGATAAGTGGTAGCGAGGAAATAGCAGCTCATTAAAAGTCGTTTTTAAATGTTCATCACAAGTAACTGCGTCATCATGCAGAACAGATCCGCTCAGCCTTCCTGATAGCGCCTTGACTCAAGCTAGGTTCTAATGAAAAGCAAAAGGCAGAACACGAGAATACTGCAGGCCAGTACTTGGCAGCGCAGTCGTTAAGGCCTTAAGAAAGCGTGATGTCATGGCTCAACGCCGGATTTCGTTACTGAAACATACCACTAAATGAAGCATACATTTTCGCTTTTGATTCAGTAATGTTAAACAAAATTCCCGTTTTTTTACGGTTTTACACGCATCGGGAAAGAAAACAGAAAAAGTATTTTCCCGGACCCTCCCATTACTAACTGGTGCCTCACAGCGCCCTTTGAGGCCTGTTTGCGCATATATAGAAAAAACATTCAATGTTGATACTGTTGACGAAACGAGTTGCTCTAAGGAAACAGCTGCAGCATCAATGCAAGTCAGAAAAAGACAATGTTCGTCCTTTAGACCCATTCGCCGTGCTCGCTATGCTAAACCTTACCTGCTAATTTCAATCTACCATGGAGTTTGTAACTATAATTCACTTCTTGAGTTTCCTCTATCCGGTTCGGTTAATGGCTTCCATTAGACAAGCTCGAAATTCCTCGCCAAATTTATTTATCCGCAAAAGAGCAGGCTGCATACGCCGCTGCAGATACGCAGCTGCATAGTGACAGCGCTTGCTTTGCACGGAAATTGGAGGGGGGAGACGAGTCAATACGCTATCTGCGTATTGCTTCCCTGCATTAAGAGAAGCTATAGCGTTTGCTGCAAGCTCCAAGCTCTGTATAAAACACCAAGCTACCGATGCAAGCTGGGCTTGAATACAGATTCCTCCTGAAGAAAACTGAACGAGGACATACATAGCATAGCTTGCATCTTCAATTATGCGAGAGCTCCGAAGAACAAACCCGAGCATAACACTCCAGGAAAAACTTTGCGTGCAAAAAAGGTGAACACGAAGGGGGTGTTCCAGTGGAAATGTGTTGCAGAAGTCGCACGATCAACAACACGGATCATGGCAATGAACTGTAACAAGGTAACCATGTGGGCTAGTTTGTGTATTTCAGACATCACTTCACCAGCGAAAGCACGAGAACACCAGGAGAAGAACACAGGACAACGGAGGACAACGCTGGGTTGTCCTGTGTTCTTTTTCTCCTGGTGTCTCGTGCTTTCGCTGGTGAGGATATGTCTGACATGGCAATGAAGCGCCACTGTTCCCGAAACCACATCATTTGTCGAGCATGCGCAAAGATTGACACCGAAAAGTATGCTTTTACTGAACGATGTTAATAACAACGTAACCTAAAGAGGTTTTACTCTGACTAGCTCTTAACTAGTTGTACATGAACTAAAAAATGCAGTAGACGAAAAACTTGCCTTCAGCTCCTCGTCTTGAAGCACTTTCACTGGGCCCCCCTTGTAGATACAGCCGCCCGTGAAAACCTGAAAAACAAAGCAAAATAATTGTTTTACCTCATTAGCTTGTTTACTCACCAATTAGTTGGAGTTTTTTCAAGGTGCATCTTAAAAGAAACTAAAATCCAGACGCTATCAATAAAACGTTTTTAGAGACACTGCTTAAAAAGCTGTTGAAGCGTAAAAAACTTCTTTGGCAGGAAAGTGGCTGCAAAGGAGAAGAACCATGCCTGGAAGTGAAGAGGGCTGTGACTAAACAGTAGCGAAAAGTCGCAACTGTATAAAACTGTGCGATTCATGTGACTGCTGAATTTCTCACGCACAGTAAAGTTATGAAACTGGAAGCGCCCACTCGCGAATAGAGCACGGTGCCTACCTGGCCGACAAGCTTCGGATGCCGGGTGTCTGAGATGTCATACTGGCGGATGTCTCCGTGAAGCCAGCAGACGATGTAGAGGTACCGGTCGTCCAGAGATATGAGAATGTCCGTGATGACAGCTACACATGGGCCAAAAAAGAACAGATTGTCACTCGTGTTTTGCACATGAATAAAGTCGTTCGAAGTTCTGTAAACAGTGCTTCTTCACGGTCATCCAGTGATAACGAGCGAGTTCTCACGCGACATACCCTCAATTCTCATGTCGAGAAGAAAAACGCCTTTGGACCCCAACTGCCGTTACCTCAACTGTTAAACGCGGCTCTTCGCTTTTAATGGTTGAGCATTAGAAGAATTATGCGGTGAATTCTATGTGTTCCTGTGAAGCCGCGGCATGAAAAATGAAAAGGACGAAGAAAAAGTAAGCATGGGTAAAAGTGGAAAATGAAAAACGATGAGGAATACGCATCTTTTTTGCGCATTAGCGACTGCACAATGCCCCCACACACGTTCTTTGATATACTACTACTTAGCACGTTTTGCGCGCGTGCTGTCTTTGATACCTCCTTGGCGAAGTAACTGCTGCCGCCAAAACTTAAAAGCAAAATTTAAAAAAAGAAAATACCACACTGAACGTTTCGAAGTTCCTTTTGTCGCCACATGCACGAACCGGCTGTTTAATCTAGTTCGTTGATTAGAAATCGCTCCATCTTAATTACGCTCTTGGGCAACCAAATTTCAGAATTTGCATATCAAGGCGGACGCAGCCAGCCAGGAACTCGCTATTTGCTAGCGGATCAGCTCGACTGATCGGCTTTCTTCGAACCTGTGCCGCCGTTCATTTGCATATCACTACCTATGGCGGTGGCGGCGATGGAGGAAGTACCTTCTCAAAGTGAACGTGGTCAGCCTTGCAGCGACTTTCCATTCGCAGTTATCGGTGCAGAATAAAAAAAGAAATACGAAAGTAAAACCCAGCGTTTTAGCCTTTTGTCTGACACACCGTTCGTGCTCCACCGCATGAAGTCTGTACTAAACTGCGAGACTTAAAGTTACAATGGCCTTAGTACTATTATAATTAAGCGTTGAAATTGAGCGTAGTGGCGTAAGATTTTCCAATTCACTGAGATAAAAATAAATGAGGAACTTTCCTGCTCAAGCGCTCAGTTGAAAATTAACTATTGCTTTTTGGGAAAGGAAATGGCGCAGTACATGTCACACATATCGGCGGACATCTGAACCGCGCCGTAAAAGAAGGGATAAAGGAGAGACTAAAAGAAGAAAGGAAGAAAGGTGCCGTAGTGGAGGGCTCCAGAATAATTTCGACTACTGGGGATTTTTAACGTGAACTGAGATCGCACAGCACACAGGCGCCTTTGAATTCCGCCTCCATCTAAACGTGGCCGCGGTGGTCGGGTTCGAACCTGGGTAGTAAGGACAGATATTCATCACAATAATTGGAGAGAGAATTTGTTTTGAGGAAAGGGAACGGCGCGGTAACTGTCTCGCGTATCTCGGTGGACACGCTAACCGCACTGTAAGAGGAGAGATAAAAGAGGGAGTGAAAGAAGAAAAGAAGAAAGTGGTGCCGTAGTGGAGGGCTCCAGAATAATTTCGACTACTGGGGATCTTTAACGTGAACTGAGATCGCACAGCACACAGGCGCCTTTGAATTCCGCCTCCATCTAAACGTGGCCGCGGTGGTCGGGTTCGAACCTGGGTAGTAATAATAATAATTGGTTTTTTGGGGAAAGGAAATGGCGGAGTATCTGTCTCATATATCTTTGGACACCTGAACCGCGCCGTAAGGGAAGGGATAAAGGAGGGAGTGAAAGAAGAAAGGAATAATAGGTGCCGTAGTGGAGGGCTCCGGAATAATTTCGACCACCTGGGGATCTTTAACGTGCACTGACATCGCACAGCACACGGGCGCCTTAGCGTTTTTCCTCCATAAAAAACGCAGCCGCCGCGGTCGGGTTCGAACCCGGGAACTCCGGATCAGTAGTCGAGCGCCCTAACCACTGAGCCACCGCGGCGGGGCAACCTGGGTAGTAAGGACAGATATTCATCACAATAATTGGAGAGAGAATTTGTTTTGAGGAAAGGTAACGGCTCGGTAACTGTCTCGCGTATCTCGGTGGACACGCTAACCACACTGTAAGAGGAGAGATAAAAGAGGGAGTGAAAGAAGAAAGGAAGAAAGTGGTGCCGTAGTGGAGGGCTCCGGAATAATTTCGACCCCCTGGGATCATTAACGCGCACTGACATCACACAGCACACGGGCGCCTTAGCGTTTCGCCTCCATCGAAACGCAGCCGCCGCGGCCGGGTTTTAACCCGGGAACTCCGGATCAGTAGCTGAGCGCCCTAACCACTAAGCCACAGCGGCGGGTCGTTATTTGTGCCCATATAAGTTTTCGCTTTAGCTAAGATGAGAACAATTACGATGACTTATCGCTATTAAAGTTCACCCTAGGAGTGAAATAAATAGCTAACCTCCAGGGGACTGTTTCTTGGAGCATAGAATATTATGGTACTGGTTCTGACGCGTAGCATATGCAGCCTGCATTGGGATATAGATAGACGAAAGTGGCAGTGGGTAGGCAGACCTCAACAGGCCCGCCGATGAGAAATATGTATTCAAGAACTTTTTGCTGGGCTAGTTGGTGCATGTTACTAAAAAAAGAAGCTCCAACAGAGACAAGACGTAAGTGGTGACACAAACAAGCGCTTGTCCGTGTCACTTCTTACGTCTTGTCTCTGTTGGAGCTTCTTTTCTGAAGTAAAATGAGAAATATGGTTTGGGTTATGGAGGTTTAACGTCCCAAAGCGACTCAGGCTATGAGGCACGCCGTAGTGAAGGGCTCCGGAAATTTCGACCATCTCGGGTTCTTTAACGTGCACTGACATCGCACAGTACATGGTGGTAGTGGTTTTATTAAAAATAATAGTAAAAAGGAAGGAAAAGATTTTTGCTAGCCCCGGCATCTGCCATCGATACTGAAGCACCTGAGCTGGGACAGCGGAAATAAAGGACAGCAGGCAGAATGGAGAAATGAAATGAAGAGGTGAGGGGACAGGAATAGAGGACAGGGGGAGAAGTAATATGTACAAACTATTTACACAATGAGAACTGTGTCCAGGTTGTGCGCGTGATTAGTTCATTTTAGAGGAATTAAATCACACACGCGCACAGCACTGTGTAGGTTACAACTGGAGTGGGGCGTCCAGTTATTAATCGTTCAAGGTAGAACTCGCGGAGCGTTCGGTCACTGCGTGTAACTACCTGACGGAGAACAGACGGGACGTCAAGCCCGTGTGTTCGAGGAATGCACAGAGGCTCACCAAAGTTCCCTCACGAGTGCGCGCACTGCCCTGCGGCCACAATAGCGTCTTGATGGAGTCTGGTAGTATGCCCTGCGCCCTATAGGCCGCGAGCATATCGCGACGAGCATCGGCGAACGCGGAGCAGCGAAGGAGCAGATGTTCTAGTGTTTCCACTGCACCGCATCCGTCACACACATCACACAGTACATGGGCCACAAGAATTTCGCCCCCATCGAAATTAGACCGCCACAGCCGGGATTGAACCCAAGTATTTTTAGGTCACCACGCCTGCACCGACATTTAAGTGAAAAGAAAATGAAAATTTGTTTTTGTAGCGAAAGCCACCGTAGGCTAGTCAGCGGCGCATTTCGGGCAAGCGTCCCTAGTCACTACTGCACATACGCCACTTGTTGCACCGAGCAGCGCCTCCTATATGTATAGAGGAGGCGCTGCACCGAGTCACTGTCACGCTGCTGCGCCGCGCCGCCACTTTCCTCAAAACCCAATTTTCAGTTTCTTTTTCTTTCTTCTGTCCCTCCCTTCTTTATCCCTTCCTTTACGGTATACGGTTCGGGTGTCCACCGAGATACGTGAGGAAGTTACTGCGCCTTTCCGTTCCTCAAAAACCAAACAAAACAAGTGAGCAGCTTGACCGCGGCGGCTGCGTTTTTATGGAGGAAAAACGCAAAGGCGCCCGTGTGCTGTGTGATGTCAGTGCACGTTAAAGATCCCCAGGTGGTCGAAATTATTCCGGAGTCACCCACTACGGCACCTCTTCTTCCTTTCTTCTTTCACTCCCTCCTTTACCCCTTCCCTTACGGCGCGGTTCAGGTGTCCAACGATATATGAGACAGATCCTGCGCCATTTTCCTTTCCCCAAAAACCAATTATTAAACAAGTGAGCCGCCGGCGTTCATTGGGTTCATTGGCGTTGACAACGTTGTTGAGGCCGTTCATTTCCACCCGCGCGATGGCTTACTGGTTAAGGTGCTCGTCTACTGAGCGGAGTACCCGGTTTCGAACCCGACCGCGGCGGCCTCGTTTCGATGGAGGCGAAACGCAAAAGGAGCCCGTATGCTGTGCGATGTCAGTGCGCATTAAAAGATCCCCAGGTGGTCGAAATTATTCTGGAGACTTCCATCACGGCACCTATTTCTTTTGAGGAAAGTAAATTGGCAATAATTGTCTGACATATGTCGGTGGACACCCGAACCGCGCCGTAATGGAAGGGATAAAGGAGGAAGCTGCACAAAACCGCTGTGCTCGGGATGCAGTAGGAAGTCCTTGTAGAGCCTGCGTCACGAATGGCACACTGCGATCCAAATACTCTATAGCTGAACCGATGCAGGGACGTTCAAATAGAACTGCGTTTATTCGCTTGACATGCGAGCCTAGCATCCCTATTCTGACGGGCACGTACTACGTCAGGGTGTTATCGCTGACGTATCTCGGCGGTTTAATGGGATTGTTATATTACACGATTACACGAAGAGAGTTTTAGCGTAGCCGGTTAGCCGTACGGCAGGTACGGTAACGCGTTGACGTTGCTACCGTTGCCAGGCTTGCCAAGCCACATTTGCCGTACGATAGCAATTGCCGTAGTTACCGTGTTTACCGTACGGTAGAGCTAAATATCTCCACAGGACCGTTTTCTTGGCGATGTTTCATATCTGCTCTACCAGCGCGTGCCTTGCGGCCTTGGCCACCATCTACGCATTCAGTGAGAAGCGCCTTCACGGCGGCGTTATCGAAGCTCGTCCAACTAAAGATTAGATTGACCGATCACAACTCAGCCTACTTCCAGCCACAACGATGGCAGCTGTGCCAGCGAAGGAAGGGCGACATTGTTATCAGCCACGTTCCCGTGTACACTGTCGGCGTGCGTGCACCTAGCGAGAACACGCAAGTCACTTCATGTGTTCGCGGAAGTGAATGGACTAAACCCAATCGCTGCCTGCACACCAGTCCAACGTCCCACTAACAGCTAGACTAAAAAAAAAACAGAAAAACAGGACACAGAACAAATGCATTATGCCTGAATATTGCCTTCGTGTGAAAATCGCATCCCATAGTGTGCAGACATGTGCGCCGGTCCGGCTCACCGAGAAACGTAGCGCTCTTAAACAATCCCTCAATTTGTATAGATCACCAGCGCCGTTTAAAGTGCTTGAGTCGTCTTAGCACGACGCCTAAATGGCTCGAAAGCAACTCGACGCACAAGTTGAACGTCCTAGTTTGCATTCCAGTGACCACATCACGGTTCCCAAAATTTACAAGATTGCGTCAGTCTAAAAGAAATCCGCCCAGCGCGCTATTCCGCGAACTGAGCAGACGGCTGAGAAGAGCTTGCGAAACCATGCAATACTCCCAAGGTTTCATATCCTTTTTAGGCTAAACTGCCGTCATTAGTAGCCTTAGTTGCTGTGCGGCGCTGTGCACATGTCGTTTTCGCCCGACTGCTTATTCGCGCAAAAAGCAAAAACCTCCTACGCAAATATCACAATGCCCATAATCACCCAAGAAAAAAGTGGGCACGTTTAACATTAATATCACCGCTTAAAAAAGAAAAAAGCCGGCCGTTATATGTTACCGCTGCACTTGCAAAGGTTTGCACGTGGCATATGGTGCAACCAAAAATGCGCATTTGTTGAATTTTATTTATGCTGCTTTTATTTTTTGAAGAGGAATGTTGCAGGAGAGCCTTCAACCACAAAGCTCGAAGTGGCCAGAAAACAGTGCGCGAACGTATTTATCGTGGCTGTTCATTGATAGAAGAATTATTGAGGTTTAGCTAAGAACCAAATTTCACTTTTAATGTGTTTGAAGAAATATGTACTAAAAGAAATTCTTAGAGGATACTGGCCTTTTAGGGTAGTGGTAGGAATAATATTTTCTTTAGAATATACGACAGAAGCAGAGCGAATCCCGACACGGTTAATATGTGGCTAATCTCATCTGTTCCTGTCATCACCACTGAAGAGTGTAGAGCAAGAGATATCATTAGGAAAGTAAAAATATCAGCCAACACCTCGCCAGTACGATTATCTACTACTGAAAGTATTTCTTGAATTCTATGATGTGCAGTTTGCTCAGAATACAAACGGATCTATGCTCGTTAATAGTGTCTTATCGCATGTATTTGAGGACCCTTGTTGCTCAAACGTCCAAAAACTTTCACCCGCTTGCCTCGGAGTTATTGCAACTGTCACGCAAACTAGAGGTTACCGAGGCAAGCTCAAAGGCGATCATAAAAAAGAAACTGGACTAGTTCACGTTATTACTTCAGAAACCAAAACACCAGCCTCAACTGCTATTCACACGAGTCGACAGAGGAACGAGCAAAAACTCTTCACCCGCAAAATGTTTGCGCTTTTCTGCGGCCCGATAGCGCGCTATCATTTACGACTCATTATCCCTTTCGGGGGCAGCTCTGCCACACAGTATATATGAAAGGCAGGAGCACTTTTACTTTACTATCACAGCTATACTTGCTTTCGTTTTGTGTCGATGCTTGAATTGAGTTTAAACAAATGCGGACAACTATGCCAGTGAAACATTGGGAAAAGGGGTTACCTGGCATTTCGTCAAGAATCCAGCCTTGCACTTTCTTTGTTGGGATTGTGATCACCTTTTCAACGCTCCAAGAGCCGTCCTGTAAGAAAACTGCGCGTTAATAAATAATCTTAAGGAGACGCAGCTTAATTGAAGTTGCATTTTAAAAGCTCATTGCCGACTGGTAGATCAGCGCGTGCTGTTCTGTCAGAATGCAAGACAAGCTCGCTAATCAGTAGTGAAATGCTTGAAAGCATTAGTGAGAAATGACCAGAATTAACAACAGTATTAAATGACCTCGTTAGAAAAGCACAACTGTCCAGTACGCTTGGCCAATATAACGTCGACACGTAAACGAGTTGGGTTTTTGGCAAGAAGCAGTCACTCATTCTTTTAACCCATTTCACATCTCAGTACAAACTGCGTCTAGGCCAGTATCTTCTAGACTACGATCTAGATCGACAGAAGGGTGTCTAGATCTACATTTGACATCTTTTTATTGATGTCAAATACAGATAAAAAACGACATAAGATTACAGTAGTCAGCAATGAAAAATTTGAGTGCAGACTTTCACACGCCACCTGCCAGCGATGGCAGGTGGCGTGTTACGCTACTAGCCACTCTCCGGGATATTACCGTGGCAGCCGCCTTTCAGGTGGCGTTTCGCTCTGCCATTTGGACAACCGGTTACGCCGACTACGCATACGACTACGCATACGACCACGCATACGACCACGCATACGACCACGCATACGACCACGCATACGACAACGACGTGGAACGGGCGCGTAAAAGTTACTTATTCAAATAGTTTTTTTAGGCAAAAATTGACAATGTCAAGTACCCGAGGCGGATAATCATGCGCTTTCCCGCCAAGAGTATTGTCAAATTTAAGGCTAAAAACTTTATTGGCTGCGCTTTGTCACCTGCTTCTGAGATAGAAAGCAACAAAAGTCCATTAAAACGAGAAATCCTGTTCCAATACTACACTGAAAAAGGATCCCAAAACAAAAGTTCTGAGCAAGAAAAGAGTCAAACGAATAGGAAAAAAATGGCTGCAGCATTTGCTGGGCACAGTAACGAAGAACCGCCTACTGACGTCAATCTGGACATTAAGCAAATGGGAGAAAGAAGTGAGAATGGCCCCAATGTTTCATTGCACTTTAGAAGTAAAGTGCACACGAGTTGAGCTTAAGGTCTGTTTAGCAGGCATGAGTGCTGGTGAATGGTTAGCTCCTGCTCTTTTCTTTGAACATATTTCAAAAGAACTCTGCGCAGACATTGCACAGCAGAGCGTTTCTCATATCGTATGACGTCCCTGCTCTCGCAATCCAGTTTCACTGAATGTGTAGCCTTTTTTCGGATATATAGAGCTCACAGGTTCGGCTTCGCGACATATATTAGTAAGGTTTATTTAGCATCGCCAGCGTTTTCTCCCGAAGTTGAGATGAACCCGCATCCACACCAAGCTGAAATATCTTAGAGGTGCTATAGGAGCCTCACTACACAAATTAGAAGCAAGCCTCTTGAGCTGTGGTTTGGACAAAGGCTCTACGTGCTAACTGGCACAACGAAGAGTACTCTCCAGAGCCCCTTGGCCACCAAATAATGAAGAGTAATATATACAGACATTGCAGAAGCCAATACAACGCACTAGAAACGATAGCGATAATAAAAAAACGTCCTTGCAGAGCACACTGACGAAAGCTCCACTGCGCCAGCAGGCACCCCGTTTGCCAGAAGTGACCACGCCGCCCGGCTTGCTTCTCAGTTATATAGCGAAACAGGTATCGCACCCATCAAACTATAAATCACTGTGTGACAAGAAGAACCCTGTTCATCACCTTCCAATACCTTTTGGTTTTTAGGTGTGCCGTAGGGGTTCCACTACATGAGGAAGAAGCAAAGAATGCGGCTTGCTTACTTTTGGCAAAAACTGTACGTAGAAAGCCGTGAACCCCGTTCACTGCACCCGTTTTTTTTTTTCCGAAAGCAGTGTTCATACCCCAACGCGCTGTATGCGATGCCTTTGGTGCCAAACCGTTGGAGCACGATACCGTCCAAAAACAAAACAGCCTGCTTTACGCGCTGCAGTTGAAGCAGTTTAAAATATTGAGGCGATTAACACTGTGAACGATGCATTGATTTTCCAGTCGTTACATCTAGTTACATTCTACTAGATCAGGGTTGTCCTCTGAGAACGTTTTTCAGTTCAAATATTTCATTATTTGATCCGCAGCAGTCGCTTCCATCTTCTGCCGCAGAGTGTCTTGCTAATTATATGCGCGTGATTAACCATCGCTGGGAACCAAAAAGCAACAAATATTTCTGCTTATATGTTGCCCCCCCCCCCCTCCCTCCCCTTGGCGCACACCATATCGGTGAAGGGCGCTGATAGTTAAAGGTTAGAGGGGCCACATAAGCTCCGCCTTAACGGTACGAGGAGATAGCTTTAATCGGTCAATACCCGTATATGCGGAATCGGCCGTTCTCTACTTCACATTCATAGAGGGCTACGAGTCCTCATACCACTTCTGGAGGATTGGTGCAGCGGTTATGAAATGTGCAACTACCCTGCGATGGCAAGTGCGGCCACTGGTTGGACTTGTGCGACAGGTTGCTATCCCCGAGACGCCTCTCGCGTCCGTTCATTAATTTCGCTGCTACCTGCCACAGTGGGCAGTTTGCTCACAGTCCGATGGGCAGGTTGTGATGAAGCCATAAAGTCGCGTGACCTAGGTGACCCATCTGCCACCTAGGTTGCTTTTCGCGGTCAGCAACGACGACCCCGACGCTGGTTTTTCTGCGACACGGACTCGTTAACGCTATCGCGTTAAAATGGGACTTAACACAACGTTGAAGTCATTCATTATGCCTTTTGAAGCCGCCAGAACTAAATTTTTCTCAAGGGGCACGCACGGCTTTATTAAGCCTTTAGAATGTGGACAGCCTCGTTATGATGCACTTCCGTATCACTGCAGAAGGTTTTTTTTTTCCAAACGAAGAGTTAATTACCGTGCGGTTGCCAGCGAAGCTGCCCTCACCAACCTGATCTTTGAAGAACCTCCACACGGTGCTACCCAACGCGCATCCGACGTAGCCCTCGCTGGCGTCCGGGTTGTGGAGAAATCGCACTTCCAGAGGCATCAGGCCTTCCGTGCCCAGATCGAGGCTCTTTTGCAGCACCACCCCGGGCCAGTCCCACACGTCAATGTGTGTGCCGTATTTTCCTGAACACAAGAGAGGGGAACAAGAAACATGATTCGCAGTGTGTTTGCACAAGTGTGCAGGCCGTATGACCTACATGCCAACTGCTACCACACACTTTCCTGTATTGTGATGGTTTATGAATGATTTTTATGTTCGAAACCGTCACGTATGAGCTGCTATGCATTGAATTTCTCTGGATTAATTTCTACTCCCTGGGGCCCCTGAACCAACAATGAAACCTCGGCGTGAGGGCGTTTTCGCATATCGGCTGAAATAAAATATCGTTGAAATCGGGATTAAATCCCGCAGCAGCCTTGAGATAAGCGAAGCAAACGCCATAGTTATCGCGCCACAACTCTGCAAGGAAGGTGAAGTGGAGAAATAAAGTTCTGGTACTGAACTCCGCGCAAAACAAGCCAGATAAAACAGAGAAACGGGACCGAAAACTCAAACGCATTTAAAAGTACTTCTTTATTTGGTCTCACTGAGAAAACTTGTGCGGTTCCACACATCATATGGGCTGTTCAAAATATCTAGGCACATGCAAAAGCCTCCAAACGGGGAGTGCATGCACTGAAGGAAATAAAAGAGCACTGCCCAGGCGCCTAGCATGCCGCGTTCTATGGCAGTCGTATTTAGTGGTAGTGGTCCATCAGCAAAGTAAGGCAACTAATGAAGGGCTGTGGTGAAGGAACTTTTACCCTTGCATCATAAACTACAGCAAAAGTGGAAAAAAATTCGTCCATGCTGATTTTGTTTGACTCTCGGTGAGCCACAGTACACTGCCTCCTTCGAGCTATAAACGCTCGGTTCCTTGTAAAACGCTGCAGTTTATGCTTTCTTCAGGGTGATTTTTTCTTCACATTTTTTGTTGCAGCGGGCTCGAAGTACGGAGCGAATCGCGCTTTTTACGACCTCTGGAAGGAAGGCCCTATAATAGCGACGTCTCTGTGCGTTTCAGGGTAGATATCGGGGCAAGGTGCGGCAACGAAGCCGACCGTTGGGCAGCGTCGCGAGTCTCTTCGTCCGTTTTTCGTTTTATCGGCTCGAGACAGACGACCCAGACACATTTCCCTCCCAGACGGTGACGTCCTTTCAATGACCTTTCTTCTAAACAGCACATCAAATCTGACGTAGGTCTTGCTGTCTGCCTTTATTCTTTTCTCGAACACTTGTGTCAATGGGTGCATGTCTATTTCACGGTTTGCTGTTTTCCCTTATCACCAAGGTGGGAAAGAATACGGTAAACGAAATTTAGTTTTGACTTCTACAGAACATTACATCAACAAATTACCCGACACTTGCTAGCGTACTGTCAAAAGTGGGGTAAGGCCATATGGCTTCGCACTTCGTATCAGCAAATTAGTTGGCTACTGTGCATCACACAAGGTCCAAAAAGCATCATAACAGGGTAGAAAACCCTACGAATAAGTCATCCTGGGGGCTTGCGCACTCGACCGCGTCCAGTTCAGTTGTAAGGGGACTGACCGTCTTCCACGTCTTTCATGTCGAAGCCCTTCTTAAAGGCGGAAGGCGCCCCCCACTGGCTGCTGATCATGACGTTGTGTCGGGGCTGGTACCAGTAGTCGTACCCGAAGGCGGCGCACTTGCACGAGCCGGCACACACGCTGCGCAGTGTCAGTGTACTGCCGTCCAGCACGAAGAAGCACCCTGGAAAAAAAAACGATGGAAATAAAACCACTCACTGACGCTGGTCAAAACTGTAGAGGTCTGCGGCTCGAAATGCAACGGTCAACTCCATCTGGTGGAGTTTTTTGCGTCTCAGGCACGCAGTGGTTATAAGGGACGCCGCAGTGAATGTGTCCAATTTTAGCCACTTGGATTCTTTCAGCAAAGTGTCGAAATAGCACACACTAAAGGGGCATTTTGTTTAATTGCAATCAAAATGTGACCACTTCGTGTCCATTTTGGACCTGCGACTTCTAGCTGGGTTCCATAGCGCCCTTTGTTATTGGGTGATCCGCCTTACAAAAAAGTATCCACTTTCAGTTCGACATCACCGACATCTTAGTGCAACATTTATAAGGGAACAAATCTTTATGGCAAGGATAATGGCCTGGGTGCGCAAATTTTGCCTAATATTCGTATTCCATGAAGTTGTAGATGTCTCTGCTCCCAAACAACGCGACCCTCTACCGTTTCCTTAAAAAAATTGGAGGACGCTTAAGCTTCGTCTTTAAGAGTGAGACGCGACAACGTGTCGCAGCGTTGCCAAGGAGTCCACGGAACGCTATCGCCAGTTCAGCGCGACGCGTTGCTCGTCACATTTCTCGCTGGACACCCGGATCGCGCCTTAAGGTAAGGAAAAATCAATCGATCAATCGACCGATCGAAGATCAATCAATCAATTCATTCATCCATCATTAAATCAATCAATCAACCAACCAACCAATCGATCGATCGATCGATCGATCAATCCTTAACGCTGTCGCGTTAAAATCCCTTTCTTTACGGCGCGGTTCAGGTGTCTACCGAGATGCACCATTTTTCGCTCACGCCAATGACGCCGACGACATCGGCTTTTCTGCGACACGAGCTCCTTAACGCTGTCGCGTTAAAAAGTGGCCGGGGCATGCAGCGAATTAACACGTACCCCAGCCCACCTCTAGGGGGCGCAGTACCTTTAGCGCTGCCGTCGGGATTCCCCATGGTGCTGACCATGACGTTTCCGTCGGCGAGGCAGTGCGGTGTGTGAGGCGTGGCCAGACCGAGGGCGTGCATCTCTTCTGGTTCGATGACCTGCGCAAGTAGAAGACATCTATGACAAAGAGCAGGCCGCTTTATGCTCCACTGTCAATTCATGAACACCATCGTACTTCCGAACTAGTAAAACCTTCAAATGCACAAACGTTTTGACAACCTTGTTCATGCACATCATTCAGCGCCACGTAGCCGGAGCCGACCTCCCGTGCTCACCTCAGAAGTCCTAGCTGCTGCTCATTCGAGGTCAACCCGGCCTCCACGGCCATCCTCCCAGCTGCATTACTGCTAGCAGCCAACCCAAAGGCGAAGTATTCACCATTAGGGTATTGGGGCTTCTCATTCAGAGCAATCGGAGAAACACCGAGACACTCTGGCTAAACTCAGTCTCTGTCTCGCAGACCATTCGTTTAATTCGTCGCATTGCTAATAAACATAAAGGCATTCGAGAGGCTGACCTCAGACGTCTTGATCAGGCGTTTGTTATCAATCGCCTCACATATACCCTCCCTTACCTCTACCTAAGCTGCCAGGAACGGGACCGCGTTGACTACCTTATTAGACAGGCATACAAGGCGGCTCTCCATCTCCTCCACCGGACCCCCACGTATAAACTACTGGAATTAGGGGTCTACAACACTGTGACGGAGCTCTCGGAAGCCCATCTCACCGCTCAGTACGAGCGTCTCACCCACACCTCCACGGGACGTCACATACTCGACAAGCTTAGAATAAGCTTCGAAACGACCGTCACCGACAAGGCCCAGCTTCCGTCCCATCACCCAGCACCCAGAGTATCATGTCGCTCGCCGCAAGGACAGGGCTAAGTCTCTGCATAAAAAGTATTTAACAGATCAGACAGCGGTCTACGTCGACGCCGCCGAATACTATGATCGCGATGCTTTTTCGCTCGCGGTTGTAAACTACTGTGGACGGCCGTTGGTTGCGTGCTCCCTTCCCGTCAGATCATCTGAAGAGGCCTAGGAAGCGGCCATAGCCTTGGCGATGGTCTCCACCTCTGCAGAAATCACCTTCAGGGACTCTAAATCTGCGATTCGTAATTTAGCCAAAGGCCGGGTCTCCCCCGTCACCCTATCTCTCCTCCGCTCCACCAAGGACCAACTCCGCCCGATCCAAATGGTCTGGGTCCCTGCGCATTCATCCCATCCAGGAAACGAGGCGGCCCACAATCATTCCCGAGGATTCGTTGGCCGGGATGTGTTGTCGCCCGTCCTGCGGACGACGAGAGATCGTATGGTTATATTTCATGACACAACCATGCACTACCGCTTAGGTAGACTTCTAGACCCCCTCACATATTTCTCTAACTAAACCCCAAGAGGTTGCGTGGAGGCAACTCCAAACGAACACCTTCCCCAACACCGCGATATATGCCAGCATATACCCCGGGGTCTACTCTCCCTCCTGTCAACTATGTGGCCAACATGCCACTCTATCCCACATACTCTGGGCTTTCCCTCAGGACTCCCCTCCGCGAGGTTTGCAGCTCTCGAATCCAGACCAGTGGGAGGCCGCATTGCTCAGTTCCGACTCGGACACACTGATCCGGGTTGTGCCAACAGCCCTAGAAGTCGCCGAACGCCACGGGCTCATGACCACTCGATGGGGCTATAACCCCACACCAACTGCTACCTTAGTCGATGAAAATAAAGTATCCTCCTCCTCCTCATGCACATCGCAAGCACGGAGCTGTATGTAAGATGCATTTTGAAACTAAATTAAACAATAAATACCAGACAGGACGAAGCAGCATTTGAAATCTGTTTTGCAACTATGTCAAACAGTAAATACCAGACATTATCAACGAGCTCCCCATAAGCTGATGTGCTCATTAAATCAATTTATGAAAGCGCGGCTTCATAGTCAAGTGACGCCCGGAAAGCTGCACCAGGCAGTAAGGCAACATATCCAGCACACGTTCGACTGATGTAAAACAAGTCAGCATCGAGTGCAGTTGCTCATCGCTGCATTTCTAGGTAATGCCGCTGGAGGTTATGCCGCTAAAACGCATTCAATCATTCTAAATCCCGTCCTTTTGTCATTCAATTCAATTGGTCCAGACTTCAACCAGTTCAAGCATCCACGCTCGCTCTATACTTTGCAAAGTAAACCGCGCTGCTGCAGTACTGGCAGTGCCAATAAATTTCCAGAAGAACCTCCGATCACTCAGCTTTGCCCTTCGGGTGCATGAAGTGAAGCTAGTTTTTCCACAAGAGGTGCCACAACGGCCCCAAGAAAGGAGACTTGAGCCAAGTGAGGCACACACATGGTGGTGGCAGTGGCATTGACGAGTGCTAAACGAGTTGCCGGCTCTTTGAGGACTTTTCACCGTCCTCATGGTCGGACGGGAAAGACTCAAGACTTAAATCTAAACATTGCTTAACACGATCATGGAAGTGTGCTTGGGGTGAAAGGAAGCGCGAAATAAGCCAAGCAAAACGACAAATGCGTAGCGCTTTATGAACCACAATACCCTTCCTGATGCTCCCAGAGCAGAGCGCAAAACAGGAGTCCACCAGCGTGAGTGGCTGTGCACCCGCTGCTCGCGAAAACTATCTGATCCGGTAAGATTAATGGGCGCACGCGAACGTTGTTGGCTGCGAATATCACTGCGTTCAATCGCGAAGCGAAATCCCTTTTCCCTCCCTGCATGACCAGCCCTTGAAGCTTTCTCGGGCATTAAGAGAGCCAGCCGGAAAGATTTATAGACAGCACTGTAAGGGCAGTCCCAGAAGAGCTCTCAGGGGCGCTCAAGAAACGGTAAGAGCAGCGTAGAGGAAACTCCAAGTCCCGAATGAGGCAAGACGGGTCAAGGTCAAGTGCAACAAAGATGGTGTTTACCCAAGGCAAAGCGCAGACGAGTGGGATTATGCAGTGTAGAGCACTAAATAGGTAGTTTTGTGCAGTGCAATAAACCTTAATTTGCCTCCTGTAAGGAAACAAGGTAGCATTCGACCTCCGTTTTCCAAAAGCGGGTCGTTTCAAGCGGAATTAGGTGAGACGTGTCTCAACGATCAAAAAACCCTTGCAATTGAAATGGGCAGCTACAACTCACAAGCTGCAATTCAGTGACGCCCAAGTATTTTTTTTTATGGCACAGTTTGCGGCGCATCAAGCCAGTATAGAAAAACCACACAACAGGAGCTCCAGTCCGATGGTGAGAAATGTTCGCCTGTCCTCGAGAATCGCATCAGAACATTTATTGATCGTAATAAAATCTATCCTATGTGTTTATTAAGATCTATAAACACATTTACGTATTTTGTTAAGCAGGAACAGCGGGTTATTGAGGACAATTTACTTTCATCATTTTAAGACTGTCAAAGCAGCCAAACCCCAGTGCGTAAAGTACCAATATTCGTTTACATCACGAACGGGCAGCAGGGTGTTAAGATTTAGGCGGTTTTTTTGTAAATATGCTGGAGGCGCGTGGATGGGCAATCGCAATCGCCGAGTTCAAGGGTCGAGAGGAGCAGAGATTTGATCAATGGTTCTGTTAAAATGTCGCCGCTGTAAAGGCGGCTGACATGCCGTGTACGCACCTTCAGCAAAGTGGGCTTCTTCAGGTTGTGGCTCAGATCGACCACGTAGACGCGATCGCTGTTGAGGCTGGGCAAGATGAGCCGGTTTCGGCGCTTGTTGGGCTTGCCGTAACAGCTGCTGCACGTGTTCCAGTTCATGTGGTGCAACTCGTCTCCCTTGTACGGCATCGAGAGCCGGTAGATCACCTGCGCATGCGCCGTGGAGGCCGAAATGCAAACATCAGTCACAGATCTAACATTTTGGAACAAACACGTGTCCAAACAAATAGCCGCAGGGAAAAATAACTAGACTATTGGAGCCACAAAACTAAGACCCGTAAAGTCTGAGCTTCTATGCGCAATAAGCTGCTTGGAAATTTCCTCAAGAAATTGGAAAATGCAGGGCTGGGCTAGTTGGTGACGAAACACGATGAATTCCTACTGCGCAACAACGAAAGAAAAACGAATGAAGGGTATCCCATCTTTCCCTTCCTCCGTCTCATCGCCGGTTGCAATTTGGGAGTGCGTGACGTATTAAATACCATGCAGATGCAACCTGGTGACCGCAAAGATGATAGAAAAGAGAAACAGCCCTTTAGTGCGATTAGAACGAACTTACGAAAAACATTTTCGCCATATGTTGTGGTTGCTAACTACCGTCGGCTCTGCTGTGCTGCTTGGCTTTCTGTCCAAGCATAGACGCTTCACTTGCACTGAATACCACATAGAATGGCAGAACTGTTGTACCGAGCAAAAAACTTCGAATAATTATGTATCTTCATAGGGCGTGTTAAAACGGCGAGTTCTATACAATTACACGAGAATCGTTTGCGCCAAGTTTAAGGTGTCGCAACCGCGGTATGTGTCGCGGTATCAATTTATCGACCTTATTTCTGTGTATTATGCCCTTCCTGCCTCTAGCTGATGCTTCGAGAAAGCAGAGGACGCGCTATCTTTCAAATTATGCTTTCGTACCATTTCACGATATAATGTCAATGACGAAATAATGCAGAGTTCAGCGCGCTCCCTGAGCCAGTAATTCAAGAAGAAAGCGAAACAGCAAGCCTGCATAATCGAAGCAGCCCAAAATGGCGTTTGTTGAAAATGGTCTGGAAGTTATGCGTGAAACACTCATATTGAGAATTACTGCCAACAGTCCAAGAAATCAATTCTTCTAACCTGGAAGAAGCTTTCTTTGAGACTTATTAAACCCTCGAGCTGCAGTCCAGAGTGATGGATGGCAATAGGTATAATGCGCGACAGCTTGTATCTCCCTACCTGACCTCACTTCGCGAAAGGAAAACCACCATTCTTTTAATGCGAAAACCCAAGGAAGCGCGAATAACCAGAAAACCGCTTTATGACAAATTCATTGTTTTTTAAAGTCTCAGGCTAGCTATTTGGTAGTCAATATCCCAGACACAAGGAAAATAGCCAGATGTTTTTACCAAACGTAGCAATGTGGCAAAAAAAAAAAGGCTCTGGCGCTGTGCGTGATTAAGTAATTTCTGAGACGTTACAGAAACCCGGCAGTGCTCCGGTTCTTCGAGGAAGCCCCTGGCAGCACGCGCGACTCAGGCTATTAGTCTGTTCTATCAGCTGGCGCTCTTTTTTTGAAAAAAAAAAAAACAGAAGCCAGTATAATTCCGCAACACTAAGGCAGACGGTTCGTCAGGCGCTAACAGAAGAAGGAAATCTAGTTTGCAGCGGCGCTTACATAGTGGCCGCACTTTCTCGCAGACCGGAAGCTTCATTTAGGCGCACACGGCCGCCTTGAACTAGGCGCGGTAGGAGTCCGAACCGCCGACAAATTGCGCGCGCCGCGACTAGGGCCCAACGCTCGGAGAGGCCTTCGTGGAGGAGCGGCGTAGGCGGCTCCCTTGAAGTAAGTTGCGCCCTCACGCTCGCGCTGAAATCTCGCGATTCAATTAAGCCTCTTTCGCTCTTCCAGGGTTTCGAAAGCTGTAGCTACGTGCAAGAGGAAATGGACTTGTCAGTAAAGATGACGGCCCGCATATTGGAAACTTCTCGGCGCCACAGCGCGTAAATTCGTCTAAGCGCCTCGGAATTGCCTAAACGCTAATTTCTATTGAAGTTCAAGTTTACTTTATTAAGAATGAAAATGGTTTGGCAATAAAGCACCCCCAAGTCTCCATGACAGCGTCCGAACTCTACACGCATTGCCACAAAGCGCTAAAGGCCACTGCGAGAACAGTTCACAGTATAATAAGCATGTATTATCTAGTTAAAAATTCAAGCAAAGAAATAAAGTGCGGTTGTCATGCATTTGTATGTCATACTAAAGACAGAACAACCAACAGAAAATCAGGTTGTAAGAAATTTATGAGCAGAGCGAAAGGAAAAGCGTGCATTAAGCGCTAAATGACAAAGGTAATGCTTACGAAGCAGTTTATTTCCAATAGAAACAAATTATGAAATAAAGCACGAGCGACCGTTCAGATTCAATTCATTTGTGGAGATCTGAATGTGCGATCGCTTCCGTTGGGCAGTTGATGCATGCCATCTGAGCTAGACCGCGCAATAAATATTACCGGTTTTAACAAAGCTTACAATGGGCTTTAAACGGCTGCGTAGTTATGTCGAAGAGCAGACGCTTGGTAGCTGGGCGGATGACAGCGGAATCACTGGAAACTCCATCGTGCGCGAGTAGAAAGTGTGAAAGCGACGGCAGATCCCAAACTGTTACATATTTTAAACAGCTTTGCGAATTGGGCCGCCGAATAAATACAGTGTTGCAGAGGCCACAGAACTGCAAGTGTGACCCACTTCAGCAGCAAAATGCCGGATCGTTCACGGTGCGGCACATATGCACCCGAGGATATGAACTAATCAGATGCAAGTGGTTCACCATGTGACTTTCGGCGCAGTCAGCGTGACCTGTAGCGTGCAATTGTGGAAGCGAGGGTTTGCTATCAATTTTTTTTTTCAACCTACAGCATTAGGGAGGCCTTGAAGGAGGAGAGAACTGTCCAGTGTTGACATTTGTGTGAAAGTAATTAGTCGGCGCTACCAACCCTTTCAAACATTTCTTTAGACAGTCTATATACTGTCCATAGACTTCCGTCTATAAAGTCTATGAACTATCTGTAGACAAACCCTAGAGAACAGTCTGTAGGTAAAATAAATCTTATAGACAGTCATTAGGGTATGAGTATACAAAAATAAATACCTACAGGAAGGCAATAGAGGCTACAAGAAGTCTATAGACTGTCTATGGACTATTTTTTTAAGGGACCAGCGCCACTTGCAACTGAGTTTATTTCCCATCAAGCCTGCCTTTTCCTACGGCAGCCGAGCCGTATCACAGATAAATCAAAACTAGAATCTGTCTCCATTTCTTGGAATCACTGCTGACGCAGTGCATCGCATCAGCAAGCAGCTGCTTGCTCGGTTTGCTTACAAAAATTCAGGCCTGATGAAAACTGAACTCAGTTGCAAGTGGCTCTGGTCCTGTCATTTGTGTGTCTTCTGTGTACCCGTTGGTCGCGCCGTCATTACTTTCACCATCTACCAACTAGCCCCAACAAGTGTTTTACTTAAGTCTGTGTCAAGCCTGTGTTTAGAAAGATTTTCCTCTCTCCACCTGCTACGGTTGGAAAGTGGAGAGAGAGAAATTCCTTCTCCGCTTGAAATAAAGAGGAAGGTGAAGTTTGATTAAGAATTACCAGCAAAAATGAGTAAAGAAAGCGATCACGAATATAAAGAAAATAAAAACAAAGAAATTAATAGAAAGGAAACCAAATTATCTAGAAGACAGTAGAAAGGAAATAAAAATAGAATCAAAATTTAAATAGATTGCCGATTGAAAGGCAATGACATCAGATGTGTAACAGAATCCGAACAGGAATAGATTGGCAAGAGAAAGAAAATTGATTTCATATCCTCCGCATCGATCCAATTGATTGCCGCTATATTTCTCTAGCCACCGCTCGATAACATATCGCCTTATTTCCATGCTGTGCAAGCGTGACCGCCTCTGGCTGCTGACAAGCTGTCAGCGTTGTTTGGGTGTGTTTGACCGCCTACATATTTCTCCTTGCTTATCGGGAGTCCATGGCTTAGACCTGTCACCTCACCGGCAGTTTCACAACTCATTGTGAGCGACTGGCGGCTGTAAATACTGATATCTTATCGCAGACGAAGAGAGAGTCAGCGCTCTCTACCACGTGTCTGCATCGCCAGCGGTGTTTCACCGGCGAGCGTCACTCACTCACGTGGAACGCAGAAAGAGCTGAGACAGAAGTCGCCAGTTAGCTGAGCTAACGCCGAGCGGCAGCTGAGGAACATGTGATTTGTACTGTTTGGGACAAAACTCTCCAGGACGCGTCATCGGGAACCGAAGCTGATAGCTCTGATTCCTGGCTGGCTGGAGGCCACACTTGCCGAGGTGAAAGTCCGACTCGTGTGCTATGATGTGAGCTAGTGATAGCAGGCCATCGCTGACAAACATGGCAGCTATTAGCTAAAACTGCTTGTCGCGCGTCCTGGAGACATTTGTCCCCTACAGTACATGAGCTTCGGTGCACGTGACTGCACGAAATGTGGCGCTGACTTCCGAAGTCCACGTACTACGTCGTTCACATTTCATGCTGACGCGGTGTCAATATCCGCATACGACGTTATTACCTCGCACAGGTTCTCGTCACAACAAACTAAACGCTAGAGTATGAAGCCTGGCGGCGAACAACAGCTTTGAGGACAACGACAGAAAAACCATTCGTCTGTTATCGAAACTCTCCAGGTTTTTCTAAACAGATTTTGTGACACGCAGAACTTTGCGGAACTTTGCAGAACTTTGCAGAACTTTGCAGAACTTTGCAGAACTTTGCAGAACTTTGCAGAACTTTGCAGAACTTTGCAGAACTTTGCAGAACTTTGCAGAACTTTGCAGAACTTTGCAGAACTTTGCAGAACTTTGCAGAACTTTGCAGAACTTTGCAGAACTTTGCAGAACTTTGCAGAACTTTGCAGAACTTTGCAGAACTTTGCAGAACTTTGCAGAACTTTGCAGAACTTTGCAGAACTTTGCAGAACTTTGCAGAACTTTGCAGAACTTTGCAGAACTTTGCAGAACTTTGCAGAACTTTGCAGAACTTTGCAGAACTTTGCAGAACTTTGCAGAACTTTGCAGAACTTTGCAGAACTTTGCAGAACTTTGCAGAACTTTGCAGAACTTTGCAGAACTTTGCAGAACTTTGCAGAACTTTGCAGAACTTTGCAGAACTTTGCAGAACTTTGCAGAACTTTGCAGAACTTTGCAGAACTTTGCAGAACTTTGCAGAACTTTGCAGAACTTTGCAGAACTTTGCAGAACTTTGCAGAACTTTGCAGAACTTTGCAGAACTTTGCAGAACTTTGCAGAACTTTGCAGAACTTTGCAGAACTTTGCAGAACTTTGCAGAACTTTGCAGAACTTTGCAGAACTTTGCAGAACTTTGCAGAACTTTGCAGAACTTTGCAGAACTTTGCAGAACTTTGCAGAACTTTGCAGAACTTTGCAGAACTTTGCAGAACTTTGCAGAACTTTGCAGAACTTTGCAGAACTTTGCAGAACTTTGCAGAACTTTGCAGAACTTCGCAGAACTTCGCAGAACTTCGCAGCAAGAACCTTTTTGAATTAAAGAGCACTCCATTTACCATGTCCTATTGGAGGCATGGTTCTGCAACAAGAGTACGAGTGTCTTCACAGAGCCATCTTGTACCATAACGAGTGGCGATCCACTTCGCAAACAAATCGTTTTTATAGGACAAAAACTGAGACGACCAATACAGGATGCGGCGGAGGCCGGTTTCGATGGAGGCGAAACGCTGAAGGCGGCCGTGTGCTGTGTGACCTCATGTGCACGTTACAGAACCCCATGTGGTCTAAATTAACCCCAAGACCTCCACTAAATCGTCCCTCATAGCCCATATGAAGTTTTGAGGCATTAAACTGTACAATTCAATTCAGTACAATACAATACAATAAATAAAAATCAGTTCTCTAAAACGATCTTAAAGCGTGCGTGGCTTCCATTCTCCTTGGATGGACTCTACTAAATGCAGGTTTTTTTATTCGTTATTCTAATTATTGTACCTTTCTTAAGAGCTTATTTTGTACTAATTCCATGCAATTTATGCAGTAAATTTTTGCTAGAGGTGTGCGAATAGCACTTTTCCGAAATTGGTTTGGTGTGGTTTATGGGGGTTTAACGTCCCAAAGCGACTCAGGCTATGAGAGACGCCGCAGTGAAGGCCTGCGGAAATTTCGACCACCTGGGGTTCTTTAACGTGCACTGACATCGCACAGTACACGTGCCTCTAGAATTTCGCCTCCATCGAAATTCGACCGCCACGGCCGGGATCGAACCCGCGTCTTTCGGGCTGGCAGCCGAGCGCCATAACCACTCAGCCACCGCGGCGGCCCTTTTCCGAAATTGAATCAAATACTAATAGAACTGTGAAATAACCGAATCTAATACGAATCGATTATTTGCGTGCTTATTCGGAAGTTGTGCGCTTATTCGCACAAAACGAGTATCCATGCGAAACAAGGATATGTTAGCGGTGCCGCCATAAGTCTTGCAGTTAACGCTGAAGCTGTTCATAAACGAAACCCTGACTTCCACTACGGGTACGGAGCACTAATCCAGTGTGCATTAACTATTTCAGTCATTTCAGACGCACAGCTTTTTTGGGAGAAAGGCACGAAAGCGAATGATTGGCCAAAACAGAAATTTGGCGCGATAATGACAGCGTGCGCGTGAGCAACCATTTGTATCACGGGTCTGAAGGATGCGAGGCTGGCTGAGGTCTTGCTTCGGGCAAACCCCTGTCTTTTTGGTTTTAGTGGATTTAAGGTCCCAAAGCGACTCAGACTATGAGGCACGCCGTAGTGAAAGGCTCCGGAAACTTCGACCGCTTGGGGTTCTTTAACGTGCACTGACATCTCATACTCCACGGGCCTCTAGAATTTCGCCTACACCGAAATTCAACCGCTGCTGCCGGGATCGAAGCCGCGTCTTTCGGGTAAGCAGCCGAGCGCCATAACCACTAAGCCACGGCGGAGGCTCCCGGCCTATTGTGTAGCGGAAGGCCGCGACTCCTCGCTTGGTGCGAGCTATGACCCGATACAGATAGCCTCCCACCGTTGTGCTTCTTGGGAGCTGTTGAAAGTGTTCCTATGCTGGTCACACCTGACGACCGTACGTAAATAACTAAATAAAGGTACACTTTCAAGGATGCGTCGTCCTCTCCGAACGGCGCAACGTGTTACCGAGCCAACAAACCAAGTAAGAACGCCAAGACAACAAAAATAACGTGCATTATTTTATTTGCTTATCGAATCGAATAAAAGGACATTAAACTTGCTCTTAGAAAATTGCGATTATTCGCATAGGACCGATTTTTACTTTCTTGGTTTCTTTGTTCAGAGCTTGTGCACCGCATGCATTTGCACTCTCAAGTCCTCTAATTCCGGCAAGGCTCGGAACCCAAAATAATTTTGTGCTGTCCTTGCTCTTTAGCTCCATGCTCTGTGCGACGATTTCAAGTAATGATCCTAAGATTCAAGTTCTAGGATTCATGTTTCAAGTAACGATTCCGCATTTCTAGGATGAAGTGCTGAAAGTACGATTAGAGAACAAGTGTAAATAATGCTGTTCGAGATGTTGGCATCAGATTTTTCTACGGGCCACGTAGATGGCAATTCGGACTTTAGTACTAGTACTAGTCTCCATGCTCCCTGAACTTCTTTTTCGCCAGATACTGCATATGTTGCGCATGACACATATATTGTCCAAAGCGCAATGCAGAACAAATAAATGTCCGCGCTCTTATATCTAATGTTTCCGCTAACCGTATTAGTTCCTAAGTTCGGCATACTGAGCGCCAATCCTCTTACACCACTCAATCTTTCGCAAGTTTCCTGTTGCCAGACGCGACAATATCCACGCTTATCATCCTAAACAGCCACAGAAAATTGCAGCAGAGGATAAGCACCGTCAAGTAAGATTTAAAAATGGCTGACAGAATGGAGGCTTCAAGTGGTAGCGTTCTCTCACCTTGCAGAAATCAGGCGAGTCGTGGTCGACGCACACGACGGCCAGGTAGTCGGGCCTCTCCTTGGAAGGCACGATGCAGGGAACGTACACGAGCTTCTCGCGGTGGCCTTTCTTGGCGGCTTCCAGCGGGGAGGCATAGCCCACGGGGCATTCTTCATCGCAGCAGCCTGCATTCCAGAAATTTCATGAGAGAGGCGTGATGTGATTTGTGGGTGAAGGAAGTTAGTGATACTATAGTTAGTGGGCGAGAAGCCACGAGGCAGACCACGTGCAATACCTTGGCAGAGTGATAGCGTGACCGTCAGCTCTTCCTGTAGTCTATGTAACAACATGCACTGCCTGCTCCCAGCCGGTCATAACAGAAAATTATCTCTCCTGCATAACCCAGAAGTTCGTGCCAACTAGTCATCAGGCCACTCGTTGTTACGGAGCGTTTTGTGCTGTACATTCGCTGCTCTTATGTTGATAGTCACGTGCTAGTTTGCCTTTCTTTTTTTTAACTGAAATTTACTTTGCATCAGAAATAACTGACCGCACTAAAACAGTGGATTGCGTACTGGTGCGAAATGTTTTAATGGACGACGAACAACCTTCAACTTGCTCTAACCACAGGTGTTTGTAACAATACTAAAAAATTCAAGAACCGCTTAGTTCCGCGGAATACGAAAAGTAGTACACACTTGCAAAATCTGACAAATAACATTTCGGTTGTTAGCTCCTATTCCTAACACCAAGGTTAATGTTATGGCACAAAACAGCTGTGGAGTACTTAACCCGGCCATTGTTCTGTGCACAGAGGTTCACTACATCCCGCCCCTCTCAACAATGTACCCTCTCCCTGGCGCACATGGTTCACGTGACGACAGATGGCACACACTAGACCACTCAAACGGCGGGCGATGTGCCACTTCTGGCTCAAGCGCACCGGGGCAGCATTCCCTTTGGGATGCAGGTGAACGCTCGTTAAAGGCTTCGATTACGACAGTCTGCAACTCCGAAGAAAACCTCACTTGCAGAAATCACTTTGAATCAAGTCCTTCCGTCGTCCTTGAATGCCGCATTAACAAAAGTTTTGCGTATAGCCACGTATAGCCAATGAGATAGCAACCTGAGCCAGGTAATAGTACGCCCCGCTCAGCCAGTGGTTCCTGACAGATGAAAAAAAAAAACTGCCTGGTCAACCAGCACCCCGAATAATGGGCAGGAATAACATTGTTGGCAATGGATGACGTTAACCCCCAGAATGGGGCAACCGCTCATAGTAATCTACGCTCCTGCAGCCCTCCTCGGCAACCACCGGCCACCCAGACATCAATAATCGGAACAAACCGCGGCCACTAGAGGCCCCGGCTCGAGCTCATCATCTTTGGGCAGTTACGCAGCCGGCTATTATCACCGCCATTCTCTTCCTCATGTCAATAACGCTTGGCGTAACGAGCTGTTGATGAGCGTAGCGCAAATGCGTGCGCTCTGTGGCGGGAAAGATCACAGCCGCACGGACGCTCGACTCTGTAGGGGGAATGCGTGGTAGGGCATTGCGCAAGTCTAGCTCCGCTTCTCGTTCTCCCATAAAAGCGGTAATGCGAGCCGTCTTCACCCGTGATGTACGAGCAGCTGCACAGCACCGTTGCCAAGCCGGCTGTTCGGAAGCCATGGGCTTTGTTTATTCGGTTTGCTTTACGGATTCTCTCAGCGGAGGGGCAGAGATAAAGGCACTGTTCTTGGAAGGTCCTGTGCGCCCCTGTAGCCTGAAGTTAGCAAATCGTTCACATATTGCAAATAATGACAAACAAATAACGATGCACGTGAAAAACAAATTATGAGAGAAAGAAACTGGAGAAGGGAAGCAGCTGACATGCCGACGTAGTAAACTGCAGAATCGAACGGCGACATAGTTAGCATTAATCAGTTAACACAATCGATCAAGGGGGAGAGTCGGTCACGCCACTGGCTGGAGGGGGGTCCGTTGAACGGCTGGAGGGGAATTCTTTGAAGAGTATCCGGCTATAGCTCTATTTTAGTCGAAAAGGTTATTCTGAAGATAGGAGGTAAGTAGCGCTTTCGGCATATGGCTGCACGAAAATGAATAAAGAGAGATAAGAGGTGAAGATCTCAGGAGCACGGGATGGTAAATTCAAGACTGAAAACGTTATTTTGTCGCAACTCATCTGGAAACGTCTACACGGGTACTGAACTAAATTAAGAAGTTTAAAAGCTGATATGAGGGGAAGGCACCAAGGCGAAACCAAAACAAATTTAAAGAATGATTAGTGTATTAAAACACTCTGCAAACAAACATTAGAACTGCAACGCAAGTAAGGATATACTGAAAGAGGAACCTGCTACGGTGGCACTGCCTTTCGAATCTTGGATTGGGTGCCACAGAAAGAGGAATGGTATACAGGCGGACGTTTAGGAAAAAGAAAAAGCTGTGAGCTGCCTGTTAACTAAAAAGGATTTAAAAAAGCGATAAAATCCAAAACATGACAGTGACGAGTGCAGCGGCAGACGGCATAAAATAGTACGAGGGCAAGTTTTTCCGGTTCACGCCCACATGCGAAAACCCTCCGCTGGTGTGCGCCGCGCTAATTTCGAAGACAATTAAGGGGGCTGTGCGCACAGCCAAACCTTAGTTCTAGACACGTGGCTGGCAGTGGCAGCTCACAAGGCAGACAAGCATGCGTTCACTAACAGATTGCATTCGTTGTGTGCTTCAAAAGCATAAACGCAAGTTGAACCGCCCATTGTAGCGGAGAACTGCCGACTGCACCAGGAAACGTTTACTCAACCGTGACATCGAGTGCCGCAAGGGCGTTACGCAAAGACAATGCACGTTTGCCAGCGCTGATGGAATACGCTTCATGGAGCCATTTACGTAAATAGGTCCTCTGTGTAGGCACAGTCGCGGAGTGCTAAGCAGAACCTGGAGTCTGTCACATTCTCATTCAGCGCGCAACGACAGCTCCGTGCACAATCAGCGTATTTTGTCAGAGAAAAAAAAACATATGCACCGACTTTTACCGCGGAGAAAGGGCGCTACCGGCTTTCAGTCGCCTTCGCAAATTCAGCGCAAGGCTAATCGTGTACGGGGCTTCGCAACTCAGCGACTACTTAACCGCTGCGAAGCTTATATGCTTCACTATTTGAGGCCACAACTCTCGCATACCACCTCCAATAAGGGGGCGTGACACATGCTTTGGACTCGTAACGGAACCTTTCAAGCCTCTCAACAGGTGTTCGTCCCGGTACCAGCGCCGAACGAACGAAACAAACTGGGAAAAAAGAGAAGGCGCTTGAACTTACCTGCCATTCTTCGTTTCAAACGACGAGCTCCGAGTGCAGCGCGAGCGATAACCGAGACTGCCGTTGGCGAACGAGTGCGCTTAAGAGTGCTGCTGGCCGGCTGTCCGCTATCGGCGCCGGTCGACACGTGAGCGAGCGGCACAAGAGACAAAACAACGTACCCAGCTGCAGAGACAGCAGCTTGTTTGATGCTGCGGCGGCAGCAGCACGTGATGCGGTGCTCTCTGGCGCGCAGCTGAATCGAAGGCCGGGGGAGAGGAGGCTGAAACAAGCAGCGCGGCGACTGCCGGAAAAAAGCCAGATAGGTGCCGCCGCTGGCGCTGCACACGCTCGGCCTGTAGTGCTCTAGACTTCCTTTGGCTGACAGCGAGCGGACACCGCCTCCGGCTTTGCTGCTTTCCTGTGGAAGCCCGGAAACGGCGGTCTAAATAAATCGCACTCTCGGGCTGACAGCTCCTCTGGGGCTCACCTAGGGAGCGCAGTGCCTTTTTAAAGAAATATTATAAAAATGCCCAGCACATGGCCTTTTTTTTTCTTTCTACCTGCATCGAAATTCGTCAGCTGAGGTCGAACCCAGGACATCGTACACTACGGAATAAACGCTATAACCAAAATGGCGGGCAAAGAACAACGGCTTTCAGTACAGACGAGAAAAATTCAGGTATTCCGACACGAAACAGTTTCGTTGTTTTGTTACTTGCCTCGCTTCAGTCACAGATCAACCTGAAGCTTCCAGCTGACAGAACAAGCGGAAATGTCGAATTGCGCATGTATCAATTTCTGCGCAGCGTGTAAATCACCTTTATTGGATGGCGATGGATACTGTGAACATGCTGTAAGCGAATGCACGGAACTATAGTGGAAGAACAGGCGGGCAGTTGCCTCGTGCCCATCCTGCGTTACCACATTCCTTCGGCTGCCGGAAAGGAGAGTCGCATTCCCTACAGCCCTCTCTCTTTCTCCTTCCTCTCTCTTTCTCTCTCTCTCTCCCCAGATTGAGAGCGAGAGCGGTCGGTCTGGGACAACGGTCTGCGACAGCGGCGTAGGCGTTCGTCGTGTCGTCTTCCTGCTCAAGATCGCAAGTGGAGAAGATTGGCTTCACGACGAGTTGAAGGCACGCTTCAAGGCGTGCCGATGAATGCAATACACTGGGCGTTGTTTACATGAACCCGACAACGTTGGGTCGAGTAGGCCAGTCGGGCTGATAACCAGTCGGGCTAGTAACCAGCAGGCCAGTAGGGCTGTCGGGCTAAGCGACCGTGGGGTCGGGCTTGGGAGGTTGGCTGGGGGTCGGGATGGGAGGTCGACTCGGCCCGTCCCGTTTGGAAGGAGTATGCGCTGCCGCGCAGGGCCAGCGCCTCCTCTCTGGTCGGGCCGGTGCCGCGCGGGCAACCGATAACTGTTCCTCCTCCACTTGCGACTGCGCGTGGTTCCCTTGGTCGACGCTAGCTGTGATACAGGCCCGACTGAAACGGGTTCATGTAAACACGGCCAGGTCGGGCTGCAGCAGCCCGACATCTGCTCTCTCTTCCGGCATACAGGGCCGGACGCGCCAGAAGCAGCACCACTAAACAAACTTTAGGTGATGCTTGTAAAATTTTCTCACAGGGCTCGTCTACTAGTATGAATATTTTTCTCCCTGAGAACTTTCTTAAAGGATTGAACCCTACATATTGACGGTATGTGCTCCTAAGTTGCGCTGGATTTCATGCGGCGACAAGCGCCAGTAGCATATACGTGTCTTCTGCATTGAAGTCATTCACAACTATTAAAGTAGTTGGGAATGGCTCGCATTCCCATGAGATCATCGCCAGATCATTTGGACACCGGGTCATGCCGGGTGTTAGAGGGCAACAAGGCGGTTCGTAACATAGGTGGAGCGCTAGTTAATAGCATGGGTCCCTCCCATCCTCATTTCACACCCCTTCCGTCCACATATAGCGAACGACTCGAAACACTACGTCTTAACCGCCGGAGATACCCTCCACCGCACAAAAACTAAGCAGAGCAGATATCGTGGCCCGGCGCCAAATACAGGCAAACTCATTTCGAAACCTACATAAATAGTGAAAAATGTATCCTACTCAATGCCCTGACACCTGGCCCTGGTGTGACGCAAGTCCCACACTTTTCCACAATTCGTGGGGGTGTGCAGGCACGCCTGAACCTTTAAAGACGACACATAGGTCTTACTGAGCAGTGATAGGCTTAATTGACAAGCGTATCCTTGGAAGATCAGCTAAAGCTCATCTACCATGTTCGTGAAGCACCGCGGGCCGTTCTGTAATAAGGACTCCCACCCACCTGATCGACAAAAAACTCTCAAGACTAGTTTCTCAATAAAGTTCATTCTCTCTCGCTTTCTCTTTCCCATGTGTTCAATAACAAACTTCGGGCTTCCCACTTTCATTCCGTCATTAATTTACCCCCGCAAGTATTCGATACAGGTCAATCAGTCCTCGATCTTTTCATTGTCAACGCAGACGCTCCGTTACATGCAGTTACCGGAGCCTGACTACGACACATTTGTTACGGCAGAAGTGACGATTGTCCAGTCTTTATCATGTACTCCAGCTTTATACCACTAGATAAAATACGCAAAGCAAGACTCTGTATAGGAGGAGCATGTTAAAATATAATATGGAATCCTTTCGGACGCTAAGGCGCCCGTGTGCTTTGCGATGTCAGTGCACGTTAAAGATCCCCAGGTGGTCGAAATTATTCCGGAGCCCTCCACTACGGCACCTCTCTCTTCCTTTCTTCTTTCACTCTCTCCTTTACCCTTCCCTTACGGCGCGGTTCAGGTGTCCAACGATATATGAGACAGATACTGCGCCATTTCCTTTCCCCCCAAAACCAATTGTTATTATTATTATTAATTCTTTCGGGAGTGTCTGTTAAATAGCGACTGGTCCCCACTTTATAACGATAAAAGTACGTTTGATGCTTATAACAAGTTCTTACTCATGCTCTGTCGTCACTGTAACGACTGTCTCTCATATAAGAAAGCAAAACTAAAGAAAAACAAAAAAACGCGGATAACACCGGATCTATTGAAGATAATCAACAAAAAACAAAGCTATTTAAAAATTTCTTGCGTACGGGAGGATCAGTACGCTTATAACCTTCAAGCAATACCAAAATAAATTGACTGCGAAGTTGAAAAAAGCAAAAATTTGTTATTATAATAACCTCTTATCCGATGCCTAAAAGAAACGGTCCTGAGGAAGCGTCAAAGGCTATTAGTCAAGTTTTTCAAATGTAGCATTTAATGCGAAACACCTCTGAAATGATAATAGATGGTATCCGTATTTTAGGAGTCGTTTTCACGAAGCATTTCAATGCATATTTTCTAAACTTGGAGAAGCCAGCCAGCGATGAAAAAGGCTCGACATCAAAGTACAAACATAGTGCCACGGTATTCCTAGAACAAACTGATGAACTAGAAGTTTGCAGCACGTTTCTGAACTAAAAAATCCCCAACTCAACTGATGTCGATGGTCTTCAGATAAAGCCAATCAAGTTCGTCATTGACCTTATCGCTCCTCACATAACATTCATCTTTAACTTCGTTTTAACAACTGGCTGTTTCCCATGTCGCATTAAAGAGTGAAAGTGTCGGTACTTTAAATCGAAGTTAGCAACTGCAGGTTCATATCTGCATTACCCGTATTCTCTAATGGGGTACAAAAGATAATACTGGTACGTGTAGAAAATTTATCTCAGGACGAAATTTATTACAAGGCTATCAACATGTTTTTCGCCGAGGTAAATCAACTGAAACAGCATTGCTAACTCAGAAGGAGCTTATCAATAAAAATATTTAATTTCAAAGCTTAAAATAGGCGTTTTCATAGATAACAGTAAGGCCTTCGACTTTTTGAGCAATGATATCGTGCTGATGAAACTAAGTAATTGTGGCGTCCGCGGTATATCCAAAGTGTTGTTGGACAAAGTCTTGCGCAGTCGCAAGCAGTATGTCGGTATTCAGAACTATATCTAATCTTTAAAGACTGTTTCTTCTGGTGCACAGGAAGGCAGTATTATGGAACCATTTCATTTTAATAATGTATATAGTAATGATATTGTTCCACCCTATATCAATGCTTGTGTGCTCTTGACGATACGTGCTACTTGCCAATTACACCAGCCTGTTTATTTCCGGTCATGATATACAGGAAGTTGTTAAAAAGGCAGAAACTAAGCTGGAAAAGTTAATAGATAGGTCCAATCTGAACGGTCTTGAAGTTAACGCGAACAATGTAAGGCAATGCTATTTAAACTAAGTAACAAACAGGCTGCCATAAATCATCATTTAGCGCTGCGTAGTGCTGCTGTTGAAATTATAAGCAAGCAAAAGATCCTTGGAGTGACGTTTTCGGCCGATATGACGTGAACACAACATATTGATTCATTACTGAAATTACTGTCATCAGCGTTGGGAGTGCTAGGCTGATGTCGCTATTACTTCTCTGAAGAAATAAAAGTGGACATTTTGTTATGGATTATTTACATCACACTTAAGCTACTGCTCACTTACTTGGCAAACAACCGCAATAAGAAATATGAGCGATCTTTCCCTTCCAGGCAAAAAAAAAAAAAACGTTCTTAGATATATGGCTGTAATGTATCGTACTACCATCCAACAGACAAACTTTTCTTGAAATACAAAATAATAAAGGCAAGAAACAATCTAGAATTTAGCCTAATGCATACTTTCTTTCTTGTAAATAGTAACCTGCAAACATTTATAAAGATTTCTACAAATTTAAGCAAAAAAGAAAGTGATGCTCGTACTCGCAGCTGTGACAAGCGGCTCGTACCATACAGACGCACTGAATACTATCGTCAATCCTTAAAATACCAACTTTTGTTTATACTTATTGAACATGAAAAGAAGGAAATAAGTTTTCAAACGTTTGCCTCAAAGAAATTTCGCGAATATTTTATAAACCTTCATATGCTCACGTTAAAGACCACGTTATTTTCTAGGAGTCAAGTAATTACTTTTGTGGCTTCATTTAGAATTTGTTATGAACACACCTTATACCATGTATCTTTTGAGTGCATTCATAGAGTAAAATTATGTTTTTGAAATACGCGTATACACGCGTTGCAAATGCTCGGTAGGGATAATTTACACTGAGGTCGTTTTTTTGTTAATTACCCCCTTAATGTTTGTGTCAACGTGGATTTGTTGGCATAGCCAGTGATCATCGTGCCAAATGTATCGTCTATTTGTTTGGTAAAATTTTAAACAACGTGAAATCATATTGCTGTTTGAAACAACTGCTGCCTGTATGGGCTTTAGGCACTTTTCAAGCTGCTAAAAAAACAGCTTTTTCGCCTGGATGTTCTGAACCTCGAGTTCAAAATAAATTAATTGAATTGAACTTACATATCTTGGAATCGGACAGTGTATTTTTTGCGGTATGCGATCTGATGGCCCCTCGTCCAATCACGTGGGCTCTCGTCCCAACGCGGCGCGGGAGATAGCGAAACGAACGGCCTCTTACCTCTACCAGATCGACAAGGTAGCAGACCTTTACAAGGGACAACAACGCATCCTGCTGGTCGCGGAAGGATTCTCCTCGACTGAGCATTGCCACAGCCCCGCACCCCTTACGGTCATGGCAACGCGGAAGTGCAGGACTTGTTCGCTGCCATCACGGTCCAAATCTAAGAGCGACCAGACCGCGAGTAATATCGCATCATAGGAATCGCGCACCTGCTGGGGCCAGCCGAGGTGGAACGCGAGGAATCCGCGGAGCCTTCAAGTGACAGCAGGTTTTCGCGGCAGTATGTAAATATTCCTGCTATCATTCGCTGTTATTCGACCTAATTAATACCCCCAGAACTCTGCAATTCCATCCGCTTTCAGCACTAGGACAACCCTCGTAACTTGGAATGGCCTGTATCGCCACCCGCAAACTTTACGCGAATGCTCTGCCTCCTCCTCCCCCCCCCCCCCCCCACCCCTCCCCAAGCTATTTTAGATGAGAAAGCCCTAATGAACATGACCTTTTTTTTAACGAAAACAATCCAAGAACTGCATGTTTCAGAGGGGAACATCCCCCACCCCCACCAAGCGAAATATTTTAGATTAAATAAGAAAATCATACTGAACGTCATTTTTTTTATGAACACAATTCAAGAACTACATGGGTCAGAGAGGAACCCCCCACCCCCGTATATGCTCCTTCGACAGTGCGCAGCGCATTGGGAGGGGGCTTCGAGCCGCATAGGGGGTTTGAACAACAAATAATCATCCAAAGCACCATCTGACTCGCCTAGCGTAAATATGCCGTCAGCCGCTTGCTAACAATGTTCATCGAGAACAGATGTGCATACAGAATTAACCTTGAATTAGTAAATTGGTACTCAGTTCCTGCGGCACAAAAACTGCAGGTGCAGGTACTGAAAGTGGCCTTGCTTTCGCCGGAATCGCTAATGCGAGCTACGGCAATCATTGACAACAACACCGGCGGTGCTATAAGTCTGATAAAGCAAAGCAAGGCGTGCACTTTGCTTCCTGTCTCACAGAGTAATACGGAGACCGCTCACCGTACATGTAGGCAGTGACAAATATGGATTATTCATTTCATTACTGAATCATACTTAGGGTGGCATTGTTCCTGTCCAAAGCCCGCAAAACGAAGAACAAGAGTCAAACTGCCTTTGAATTGTCCTTCTAGGCGCTGAAATATTTATACTCTCAGTAACACTCTTCGCGCCAGCGGAAGCCTCATCGTTCTTTATTTTTCGCCAGTGCAAACATTGTCATCTCTGTTGGCAGTAACGAAGTCTAGATGGACTGCTGTTCCTGGTTAGTGCTTAGCCGAATCCATTCAAGTTTGATACGGGAAATGGGTTCTTTCGGCAATCGCTGTCCACAGATGCGTACAGATTGGGCAGCGAAGGCGAGCCAAGAATTTATTTGGCTAAGGGCAGCACCGTCTTTGGTTTCTGGCCTCATACAATTCACTGCATGAGCTTGGATGCATAATACACAAGCCTCAAAGCTGCTGATTTCTAATTAAATGACCGCCGTAATACTTCCAGTTATGAGATTCTCAACGTGCTCCTGAGTCGTGATTTTAACCTCACAGAGCAGACTATATGCAAGCGAATCTCCCCTAGTGTTCTGAATAGTTTACTGAAGGATATTCGTCCACAGATGAAGTAATTATCAATGGTCAGATTGAATATGCGCAAACCAGACAATCACGAATGACGAGGTAAAAGAAAGTGCGAATGATGAGTTGCTGTTTTCTACTGAACTTTTTTTTGCAAAAACTTCGGCACTAATATTTTAACAGTGGTAAATTCTGCACGAGAACTGAGGCATTGAGTCAATTTCAAGAGCTTGTATGATCACGTTGCTGCTGCACGTAAACATAGCATAGTTTGTAGGTTTTCGTATACATCAAACAGGTGCACTGTGCCCTCCTAATCTTAAAAACTGAATTCCTCGCGTTCATCTTGACATCGTAGTATAAAACTGTAGTCCCTGAGACTCTCCGCGAACCAGCAAGAAGGTATTTTGCTGCATTTTAGCAAGGTATATTCACTTGCATGCATACATATCCTTTCTTCATTCTATTTAAGTTTTCATATTGTCACTGCAATCGTCAGCTCTCCTGTTGTTACATGCCAAAACTTCATATTCTAGGCATAATTCGAAAATGCTACCTTGCAAGGCTTATGTTACGCGTAATCAACTGAAACATCAGTCAGGTTTGTGGAGTACACAAGTGATACTAAGTTTACTTGCTACATTCATTTCGCTAGGCAGCCTTTTTTGTTTGTGTTGGACAGGTTAGAGTTGAAAGACGCGGTAAGGATTCTCAGATATCTTGCGGCGCATAACTCTAGCAGGAGAGGTAACACCTTAACTTGTTTTGCTTACACTTTTCTATGCGTGCCAGTTTACACTTAATGCTTATAGATACTTCTTACAGATTGCGTGCCACTGCCAGCTATACAGCGCGTTTCACCTAAGACTTTATTCAATTTTTAAAAATATTCTTTTTCAGTTAGAAGAGCGCTTTTTCGGCATAGCATTGACAGCTGTGTATTACATCAGAATAGAGCTAAGACATGCTATTTAGCAGGCTGGTTATCTAATATTGAATAGTTAACTTTTTAACTATTACTGTTAGGCTCCTTAATTATTAAGAGGCATGTAGTGCACCGTAAGTAATACCACTATCAGTTCTAGAATTTCAAAAACGTGATTACCCTCGGGCGCTGTGGCCGAGCACATTTTGGCTATTTCGACGAGCTACGTGCGCTGGAGAGGTTGCTTTGCCTGCAAGATTCTCGAGAGCTCATGTATTTTGGCGCGATGTAGCCACAATTTGTTGGGCCACAGCGCCGAGGGCAACAGAGTTTTCGAAATTCTGAAAGCTGATATGGATATTAATTATGGTGGGCTACACGCCCTTCAATACTTAGGAAGCCTAATAATAATAATAATAATAATAATAATAATAATAATAATAATAATAATAATAATAATAATAATAATAATAATAATAATAATAATAATAATAATAATAATAATAATAATAATAATAATATTAATAATAATAATAATAGTGGTAAAAACGTTAGCCATTCAATATTACTTAACCAGCCTGCTAGTTAGCACGTCCTAGCTTTGTTCTGATGTGCTGCACCATTGACAACGCTATGCCGAAAATAGCACCCTTCTAAATCAAAAAGCCTATTTTTAAAAATTGCCTAAAGTCTTAGGTGCAACACCCTGTATAGCGATGCCTGCCGCGCTAGTTATAGCCAGACATGCGAACTTCACGCTAGAAAGCTTCATTTTACGAACAAGCTCTTCAAAGCCCATCATCGGCGTCTTCCACAGTGTTCCAGAGCATCGTACACAATGAAGCATGCGCGATGATTTCTGCTTTGAAATCCTGTTTAATCAGCATGTTTTCTCTTGAAGACAGACTCCACCATCACCGCGCCATGCGGAAAGTGGAAACAATTTCTATCATCCTGAACAAGCACGACCGGCATCAAACATTTATTCCTAGCCTGCGTTCCTTTAAGCATTCAATCCTTTCCAAACTTTAATGATAAAGCTGTATTAAATGAAGAGTTCAATGAATATTTTTACGGTCAGGTATCATAATAAAAACGAAGAATTGCAGGAACTGACCAACCCAGAGACGATGGGATCGCTTTTTTGGAGCCTATACAGGCTCCTTGTTCACAAATTATTGTGATCAGGGAACCCGTACGGGCTCAGACATAACAATCCTATCGTCTTTGTCTTCATCAGTAACTGCGAATCTTCGTTTCTTGAAGCTAAATTGAAATGCATAGATTATCATAAGAATGTATTGTGCTCTGTTGTTTGCGTAGGGTACTTTTTGAAGCGAAAAGCTTCACTACGCTAGAGCAGTCTTCGGGTAGGCAGCACCACGACATTGAACGACCTTCAGCCCAAGCAAGGTTAGCCGTGTATGACCATATGTGGTACCGTTATGGTGTCGAACCCTCGACCCCTGACCGCGACTCATGACATTTAGTGGACCTTTGACTTTGGGTGACCTTTCGGTTGACCTTTGATCTTCAGAACATCCGGTGGGGTGATGTGAAGCCATGTGATGACATCCGATGGGGGTGTCGTAAGACCATGTGACACCGCGTCATAGCCACCTGGTCGTGTGGGTATATATAGAACGGCTGTCACGAGCGTGCAGCGGAGCTGCCTTTGACGAGCCTCAGACGCTTAGCAAGCGTGTTTGCTTTTCGCTGAATTCTAGGGTTACCTAAGTTAAGCCGCTGCCAATTTTTACTCTCCTTCTTTATGAAGTTGCTGACAAGCGATTGCTTGTATAAATAACAAATAGGACGTCGCCCAAGCTTCATGTTTTAATGTAGCCCAGCTGCAGTTTCATATCCAGATGTCGGATGTGGAGTCTCCGCCGGGAAGACGTATCTCGTGGCCGAGCGACGGCCCGTCGGGCTCTTCGCCGAAGTCCACGAGGAAACTCTGGTCGATGGACAGTCCTCCTTTCACTGTGTCGGCGTTCATGCGAATCACCATCCCGCCTTGCCTGCACCCGCAACACAAGTTAGGCAACGGTAAATTTCTGACTGCCCTTGCTCCGTCAGCGTCAATTCAGCATGAACTTAATCATTGAAAAATACACTCTTGCCGTACACTATGGAGGCTCTGTTATAACTTTCACGCTTCGAAACATCATCAGTGTTTTCCCGTTGTAAGACACACCGCAATTCTATATTAACTGCTTGAACCGGTGCTTGGCTGACACAGGAGGCTCAATATGTATAACTCAGCTTCTTTGAATTCCTTCAGTTATGAATTGTCAGGATAGGATGAAGTAACTATATTTCACCGAAACTCCTAACATTTTGTTCCTAAAACGTACTACGCTTGTACAATTGACACGCATAACGAGAGCGTAAGGACGTAACAGCTTTTCCTTATCCTTAATTAGTTTTCTAAACGCGCCTCTTACGGTAGCATTTTTACGCGTGTATGGTATGGAGAGAAAAAAAGGAATAATTCAAGCACTTTTTTTATGACATTGTCCTACATGTCAAATTCGGCATTCTTGTACAAAAATTTTGAATATTTCAATGTAGGAAAGGTATTGCTATGAAGATATTTAAGGCAATGGCATATTCCTCCGATGCGTAGCAAAATCTTTCTTTTAAAGTTTGTCCATCGCTCCCATCGAGTAGTTAAGACTGCCATAACATTTTTGACGGTAACAAGAACTTTAATAGTAAACAAATGCAAGCCCGCCGAAGAGAGATTTGTGGATGTATTGATTGTTATCGTAAGATCTCTAGATATGGGAAAAATTTGCGTTCATAAACTTTTTCCCATTGAAAAATGCTTTTGTCCCAAATTCCTGGGGTTATATTTTTCTCTGCCTCATCTCGTCTCTCCTTTTTTTTTTTGCCTGTTGCGTCTAGGTAACGCATTCAGGTCAATTTTTTTTTCCGATTGCCTGTGCATGTCGTTTTACGCAACGCACTTCAGTTCCACGCTCGTAATCACGAAGCCTGCAAAAAGTTGTCTCCACTCAGCGGGCTTAAGCAGGAAATAGAGAGCGGTGAGCATATTCTTGCGCTGATCCACCCACTCGAGCACACCCGGCGCAGAAATGCATTTATCTACGCTGGCGCTCACACACTTCTACTTCTTTTTTAAGTCGCACTACAACAACAGCAACAACAACTTGAGCTAAAAAGACGACCAAGGGAAGGTGGCATGCATCTCATTTGTTTATATCCCTTGTGCTGTCTGGAACAATGGAAGGGCGTCTTTCCGCATGAGGCGGCAGCTGCCGGCCTGTTCCAGCCGCCTTTCCCATGCTTTCGCACCATGCTCTCGTGCCGGATAATGTTGATTATATAGCGCTGCATCCACTCACTCCCACATCTCCGGGTAGAACTGCTTGTCCCAAGGGCCGTACAGGGTCGTGCTGGCGTACAGCCGCTTGCCGTCCAGACTCAGCTGCAGCATCTGGGCTGCTCCTCGGACGGGTTTGCCCTGTATGGTGCACCGGGCGGGCTGGCCCTGCGTTCATTGCAGAATGCAGCCGTATAAGCTTAGGGCGTTCGTCTGGATGTACGACAGTGGGCATTGCAGATGAGATGATCTCAACGAAGGGGCTGAAGACAGCAATGATTATTATGCTCCCATGAATAAAGATGATACTGCTGGTAATAATTACGCATTACATTAGTGTCCAAAAACCATTTACTGGCTCGAAAGAAGGCTACCGGAAAACTACAGCCTAAAGTAGTCCGGAATCCTCTCTAGTGTATGCGAGATTAGTACCAACAAGGCAAGACGAATAATGCTACAGCGAATGTCATTGCGGTGCCTCGACGCCTAGCTTAAAACTGGCGACAAAGTTAACACACTACCACGCCGCGCACAGGCGACTCAGCCCGTGGAGATGTATCCTTAGTTGCGCCACGGCGTTCGCACTTCCGCGTAGTGCCGGCTAATGTAGACATTTAGCATACCGAAAAATGTTCTTACGTAGACGCATGCCGGTTTACCGGACGTCCGCTGCCCAAGCGCACGTACACCGTCTGGCCGCGCCTCTACCACTCCGCGTGCGCAGCCGACGTTTAGCAGTAAGCAGGTTTCTCAACCCTATTCGTTTATAGTGACACGTGAAGCATCTACGCGGCTTCTACTTTCACTAAACGAAGCACGCAGAGCTCGTACAGATCCCTCACTGAAGGGAAGAACTCGACCGTTTTAATATAATCAACGCGTGCAACGCGAGCGTAATCGAAGACTAACAGCTTATCTCATTGGAAAGGTTTGCGGGCCGCATCACCTGGCCCGCACCACACCGCAGCTTTCGCAACTTGGCTTTATGCGCTTTGGGCAAAGTTTATTTTGTAGGCCTACTTCTAATTGCCCTAGCTTGCAGAGATTTCTTAAACATTTGTCCGCTCTTTTCCCCCTACCCGCTTCAGTTTTCACTGCATCTTCTCGCTTAGCACACAGCATGCGACGCTGTGTAATTTGTAGCTAACACCACGTCATAGCTGGGAGAAGGCGTATGTATAGCCAGGGTGGCTCTACACGGGTTTCCTCGAGCGAACTACGGCTAAGCGCCCGCGTTGAGAGCCGCTCGATTAATTGGGATTCACGAGAGACTCCGACGCTAATGGAAGCACGGCCTACTCCGCAAAGAGCAGTACGGGTTGGCGTAGTAAAATGGCGACCGTCGAGCCCGGGGGAAGAGAAGCGGAGAGAAATGTAGGGAGTGGTGGGACCTCGGGGAGCCATCCGTGCCCTCGCTTCGACGAGCACGACGTCGGCGCGACGACACACTCCTTCGCCTCATTGCACCAGGCAGAGACTGGGATGGGAGGGAAAGGTCAGTGATCTTTTTTTTGTGCGCGTTTGTCTCCTGTAATCTGAAAACACGCGCTCTGGGAGTCCTCATTCCGCAACACCACTACCACGATGATGGCATTCATCACGGACACATGCATTTTCGCAGCCACATAATTGTGGAAAGAGCTCAAGGGGGGAAGTGATGAAAAGCAAGGCATTAACATTAGCACAGATTTTGTGAGCGCGAAAGAACCTCTCTGCCGCGCTGTCTTCATTCTGCCTCAGCCAAGCCGTAGCAGCATTGTAGAGGCTAGAAGAGGCGTCGCCGCCTATAAAGACTGATCGCGTGAAACAACTTTTGAGATTCGCTGGTTCGTTGGCCGATCGCGACAGCCAGCGACGGCACATAGCCAGGCAGCCGACAATCATGAAACGCTCTAACATGCGAATAGTTTTGGGACTCCGACGCCTGATTACCGACGCGTCCGCTCTATCTTGCACAACGCTGCAAGGTATTAGTGAAACAGGATGCATTTTAACACTGCTGGGCCTCACTACGTCAAGGACAGTTAACCCCAACGGGACATTACGCGTACCTTCGCACGGCCCGCTAAGCGCGAAAATGTTTCGGAGCAATGATTCGTTACCGACCAAGGGCCGTTAACTTTTTTTTTTTCGTGCATTCTGCTTAGACAGATCGATGGAGCAAGCTTACTACCTTCGGATAAAGCAGAACTGGTTTTATGTCGGGCTCGTCTGTTGCGAAAGCGCAACAGATAAAATACCTCGCCGTACTCGGAGCACCAGAGATGATGTCTTCATTGTTGCAGCTCTTGGCGTCCCCAACTGTCGTATCTTCGCAACTGTGACCTTTTCGTGTCTGAAAGTTCTGACCGCTGCCTTTCTAGATGCTTTTGTCTTGTTGCGCTCATATTTAGGCCATTTCTATCGCCTTTTATCAAGGCAATGCAGACAGCGAATCGCACGCCAATAGTTTGCTTCGGTGCACCTAATTCTTTCTAATCTTTGTAGGCCTCCGGGCTTTTCGGCACAACCACTAGTTTTTTTAATCAATTTTCTTGAAACTATTAACAATAAATGCCTTTTTCTAGGAGAGGGAAGGGGGGGGGGGGACTTGAACCTTCCGGATATTGACTGGTCGGCTCGCGAACCAACGGATACAGTTCGAGAGAGCCTATATTCAACTTTTGTTTTACATGTCCAACATTCTGGGACAAAATTTTTTTTAATTAGAAAATACTAGTACACTGTTGCGGAAATACTGGAAGTAATGATTCATTAGCCAGTTGTCTACGCTTAGGTTATGTGATTAGGAGAACCTTCCAGTGATTGCTGAAAATGAAACTGAACTGAACTGGATGCTCCAGAGAAAAGAAAAAAAAAACACGACCGCAAGGAGAACGAAGGAAAACGAGGAAATGTATTGTTTACACCTGCAGGAAACGAAGTGCAATATACGCCCGCAAAAAACATGAACGACTCAAGGAATTAAAGAGCTACACAACGTAACCCCACAGTCTCAACCTACCAGAAGACACCTGCAACGCCTTCTGCGCGCCATTTCGTTCAGAGCTCTTAGTAATTAGTTGCGAACTTCTTATAAATCTTGTGCCAAAAAAAAAGGCGGTCTGATTGACTCAAATTTCAGGGGTGAACGAATTGTAGTGACATCCGCGATAAATAATGTAAATTGGATTAAACATGCAAACTTCGGGATTGTTAAAAAAACGCACCACAGACTGGCCAACAAAAGAACAGTGAAACAGATTGTGCATTAACAAACATTCATAGGTACAACAGTCAGAGAGAAGAATTAAGAGGAAAAAGAAGAAGAAAAAAGAAACACTTTGCAGGACGTAATGGCGACATATGGAGATAGCTTTTGTTGCTAGCTTCCAGGTGCCGTCGTAGCCCGCAAGCCCTCGGAAAGTGGCCGCTCGGACTAGTAAGTTTTTAAAGCTGAGAATCCTGACTGGTGTGATTTAAGAGCTCCGGTCTCGGCAGCTCATCCTTTCTTTGTGGATCAGAGATACCCAAGCGCATCGACAGAATTTTTACGTAACTCGTTCTTTGTGAGAAGGGAGACCTTAAATGCTTCCTCATCAGATGCGGAGGTCCTGGTCGCAGTGACCACTTAACCGCATAAGCTAGAACATGTAGTCGTTCAGCAAAGAGTAATGTGCACGAAGCTATTCTTCATAGAAAATAATAGTTTGCAGCGTGAAAGAAGACACTGCATGAACAATTGGAGAGCAGTGAGAGGACACAACCCCTGCTAATCTTGTCGGCCGTTAGTGCTACCTCATTTTACCATCTTTCTTAGGCTTTAACCGTTCGGTCCCTAACTGCCGGTGAGTTTTTCGCTAATCAGTGGTAGTATACGCTCTTAAAGTGCGGCCCCATGCAGCAACCACTCAAGAATGCTTGCCGTTTTTGGGGCAGATTTCATTACTATTATTACTCATATACGCAGCATCCTCCACCTAACGCTGCGCTCGCAGCGACTGTTTTCTGAAACGGAAAAAAAAAGAATGTCAAACCTGGTGGCTGAGGGCAGATCCGCAATGCAACGCTTTCTCGAGCATACGCCGGCGCTTTGGTAAGCGAAAACGAGATCATGCGATGACTGGAAAAACATTCTAGCTTTATTCCTCTCTCGCATTTTTTTGCCCTTCGTTCTGTATAGTTTCGTAATGTTCGCACTTATTCCACCGCCATCTACTGCTTTATAACTATTTTTTTTTATCCGATCCATAATTTATCAAGCACCAAACGGGCCAAAATCTAATTATCGGGCGCTCGGCGGCGGGTGATTCCGAAGAGGGAGGAGTTTCAACAACTGGTGCCGTGCCCAGCCGTAATGTGTTTAGTGCAGTTAGCGGCAGTCCGATTAAGCGCGCCTTTCCGAATGCTCACGCGCGGAAGGAAGACGTGCGGTCGTTACAACTGTACCCAGGCTAGCAGAACTTATTGCTAGGGACGACCGCCTGCTTGCATTAACGATTGCCGAGACCGCCGTGTTCCTCTGTTTCATTTGTTGCTTCTTCGATTCGGAGCAGATCAATGGGTCTGGCATCAGACTTCGGAAGCGCAGCACGTCGCGAGGGGAAAAAAAAAAAAACAAGTGAACATCGCGTCCACTGAGTGGAGAGGCTGAGGCCTGTAGTTAGCAGCAAAGTTCCAGCTCTTCTTCCTGTGCGCCATTTTTTACCACTCGAGAACTTTCAGCGGGGAGCTATCGAACCTGTCAGGCACGCTGGGCGTATGCTTCGCGCGCGATTTTTCAGAGGCTGTGAGAAGCGCGGTGGGTTCTATAAATGACCTGCTCACACTCCATGTAAGTATAAAAGGAAAGAGGATAAGCAGCTTTTATCAGGCGACACATTAGATGTGGATTTCGCCCTCACGAAGTTTAGCAGCAGTGGTTTCGTGTTTGTGTTATCATAGCCTCGCGGGGCTCACAAATAAAATATTCTGTAAAAGAAGAATAAGTTCGAACTTCTTAAATTTTCCACTTGACAAAGGTAAGTTTTTTTTTTCTTCTTTGCAGGTGATTTCAGAAGTCGCACCCTTTTTCACAAGTAGCTCTCGCAAGTTGCACCCACAAAACGACCCGCAAGTCATAAGTGACAACCTCCAAGAGACTATACTTTAGCACAGTAAAGGGCTAAAATAAAAGGAAATCGTTTTTGCTCTTAGCTTATATAAAAAGCACCTCCCTTGATCTAATAAAACAACCCAAGTTCTGTGCTGTTTATATATATATATATATATATATATATATATATATATATATATATATATATATATATATATATATATATATTATATATATATATATATATATATATATATATATATATATATATATATATATATACGCAGACAAGTAAAAGGAAATGAGGGGCCCGTTTGACAAATTTATGAAGGGAGCCAACAGTCACCGAAACCAAGGTGCATAGGGGAACGTTAATTTTTTTTAATATTTTTTTTAATGTGTTATGCTTATCAGTGGGATAATAATACTTAGATTAATAAATCGCTTAAAGAAAATTACTTATAAAGCAGCAGAAAAAACAACCATGCCGCCGGTGGGATCCGAACCCACGACCTCCGAATATCGCGTCCGGTGCTCTTACCAACTGAGCTACGGCGACGGCTGTCCAATCTGCTGCTCTCGTGGGAATTTATGTTTACTGGTGTAAGCGAGCCTTGAGAGTGTATATATATATATATATATATATATATATATATGTATATATATATATATATATATATATATATATATATATATATATATATATATATATATATATATATATATATATATATATATATATATATATATATATATATATATATATATATATATATATATATATATATATATATATATATATATATATTCAAAGAAGAGGTGCACGGTCTAGTGGCGGCACCCTAGCAAAAAGGTCACCGCATCAGATTAATTAGTGCCCGCTTCGAACGCAACGCAGGGAAGTGCTGGCGTTATCATAAAATCCGCTTTCCACGCTCGCTCTAAGAACTTCCGGAAGGACGGATTGGCCGCTAGTGTTGTTCGGGCCAGTCCATTGCCTGCAGCTGTTCGAGGCGTGTATAACCAGCTGACCTGGCTCTCTTTTGTTTTCTTTTTATTTGCAGCTGACGTCAGCATAAACTCTGCTGAAAGCAATTAACCAGTTTCGTTCGCGGGCCGTGTTTTACGCGTCAACAACAAACAATGAAACTACAATAGCATATTAGGCGCGACTGCAGTAGTACCGGTAAGCATACAGTTTTTTGCATCATGAACTATCTCGACGTGGAGATAATTATGATTCTGTTACTACAGTTTCTCGTCTGAAAGTGGAATCGCGCGTCTATGGAACATGTGCAAATGATAGCTTGCAATACACTTTTGTAACTACCCAGAGCTGGCCCACGCAACCATTAGGTCATTGTACAAATATATTTGTAATAATGAAGTAATTACTCATTAAGCATCCACCCAAGTGCAGCCATACGGCTACAAAGGAAAGCTATATAGCTTTCTCAGAAACTTCGCAGTTAAAGAACAATTCGTCCTGGTCCGGGGCTCGAACTTGAGACCAATGCTTCAGCGGAGCAGTCGCTCTACCAATTGAGCTAACCGGAACAGCAAGCTTATGGTAGGGCGAGAGCGAATTGATCAATAACTAGAAGTGGGAACAGTGTTGGTCAAATGTTTAGGGGAATCCCCCATGGTGGAGTATATAGATTTGTAATAAGGGAGCAATTACTCATTGGCATCCACGCAAGCCACCTTGGGGGATTCCCCTAAACATTTGACCTGCAAATATATTTATCCAGGGGAAACAGGCGTACTTTGCCTGTTTATGAATATGAACGAGGTAAAAAGTCAATAAAACCAAAATTATTACTGCGAAAGCCCTATTACGGCGGGTAATCCTCGAGCAAGATCTTGCGATGTTTGTAGGTTTGTGACTAGTAAAATAAATCAAATAACTATCCGCAACCAGGACTCTATTCCCCGGCGGAGCAAACAGATCAGCTCTCTGGCCACTGCGCGAGTACACTACGCTATAGCCGGTTTTTTTTTCTTTATTGCCTGTTGCGGCAAGTACAGAAACACCTCAAATATCGCGGATGGTTTGACGTCAAAACAGCCGAACACGCCTCGTGTTAAACTGCAACACAATCTCGCGCTGTATTGCACACCGTCATCTTCATCAAACAAAGCTACTATCAAACTAATATTCGCGCTTTGAGCAATGTGGCGGTAGTGACAGATAGATGTGCGCTGCATGCGTTGGCGTGGACAACTTTGTGGTAGGAGCGTAGGGCACTAGAGCAATACGCGTTGACGTTGGCAACATGGCTGTAGAAACGTCTCACTGGAGCACGGGCCGCCAGCAAGCATTGATTAAATCGGCACTGACGACGAAAAAGTTGAAGACGCGCATAACTGGCCCTATGGGTCAGTGGACACCTCAGTCGCGCTCTCAGGTACGTGCCGATGGTGTCTACCGGAAAAAATAAATTGTGCTTTCTCCAATATTTTATGCTTAGTAACGCTAAATCGAGATTTTGTTTTCATTTTGGTGCTGGTTGGGGTATGAAATTAGTCACGTAATTGTTCTGGCAAATTATGATTTCATAGAAGCAGAAGAAAAACTGGAGGGGAAACTAAAGCTGCGCCTTTAGGGTATGACGCCATAGTTTTGATGGGTTAATGCCCAAATACGCGGAATTCGTCATTCCTTACTTTACATTCGTATATCTTTGGGCGCCCTGATACCACTCCAGGTGCAGTGATGGAGCGGTTAAGCGACGCGCAGCTACCCTGCGATGGCACTGCCCTGATGAGGCTAGAGAAACATAGGTTGCTCTTCCCGAACAAAATGTCGCCACCGACCATTAATTCAACTGCCGCCGGCCACAGTGGGCAGTTTGATGACATTTCGGTGGGTAGGTTGTGATAACGCCACAAGGTCACGTGGCCTTGGTGGCCTACCTAGGTTGCTTCTATGAGGATTTCTTCGCGCACTTTTAGCTCCTGCTCAAAGAAGTCGACGGCGACAACGGATGCCAACTACGACGCCAGCTTTTCTGCGACACGGGCTAGTTTTCTGCGACACAGTGAGGTTGCCTATCTTGATCCAACGTAGTGCACGTGCCTTGTGGTTTTAATGTTTGGTTGTTGCCTGTTCGCTTATATTTGCCTGTTTTCTTTAGTAGAGTGTCAGCGCTTGTCCTGTGTTTTCTACCCTTGAAGTCCCCGTTTTCCGCGCTGTAATTTTTCAAATATGTATCACCAACTCGCCCGCCTTGCTGTCGTATTTTAGCTAACGCTATCGCGTTTAAAGATAGCGCCAGCGGTGGGATCTGAGCCCACGACCTCCGCATGTCGCGTGCAGTGGTCTGCCAACTCAGTTCTGTCTACACTTGTACTTTTTATTGTATTCGTGTTAAGTATACCCTGACCTTGAGAGTGTTCGGTCACCCTCAATCGTCTGTTCGTACAGCAAGTGGCACCTGCTGTACAACAGCTTGTATATTACTTCCCGGTCTTGTCTAGCGTCAACGGCGCTTCTCGGTAAGGGTCAGCAGGAATTAAAGACCCGGAATTTTGCGGCCAATGCGCGCACCTTTTAATGATTCGTTTCATCGCAAGCTGAAATCTCCGTACATCTATCACTGTGAACAATTAATTAGTTAATAATTACTGATAAATTGGTACTAACGGTACTGTAGAGTGCAGTAGCGCAGCGCTGCACAGACAATGCAGCTGACATTGCGCACGAGAGTCTATCCAGAAGTACAATGCAGCTTCAGTGCATCGCCTCGTTTTCGTCCCCTTTCCCTCTTGCAAAGGTTTCGGCGCTTTCTGCTCGTGCACAACCTCTCCGAAGCAGGGACCCGCTCCCACGCAGTTCCCGCCAAACACTAAACGATGGCGACGGCCGAAAGATGCCAGGACCACGCAGCACGCAATAGCTCTCCTGGCATCAGCACCGCAACCGCAGCACAGCCCCGTCGGCAGCTGCACGTGCTCATTAGCTGGACCTGAGCCCCATGGGAAGCAGGCAAAGTTGTCCCGTTTCTTTTCCCGTTTTCGTTGCATTTTTTTTTTGCCCAGGAAGGCAGGCTGCTGGGCACTGTCTCAGCAAGGAAGACAGTAAGCAAACCAGCCCTTCGTGCCATGCTTTCGTGCACAAAGCCTTAATTGTGTCCCCTCGGCCAGCTTTTGGGCGGTGCGCCGATTCATTCTCCTTGTGTTTCCTCATCCTGCATTTTGTTTCCTCGCTCTTTGCTTTCTTCCTTTCTCAAACCGAACAGGGCTTTCGGCAGCCCTCCTAAGTGCCCCCCCCCCCTTGCTCGTTTGCCGTAATCTCGGTAACCAGCAGGCCGTCCGAACTCACGAGCATATTCGCGGCAACCTCGTCGACGCCCCGACGCGTGCCTCCCTCTTAGACCCTCGGGGGAGCAAGTGCTCGAGCTAGAGCTGTGCGATATACACAGACGCTGACGTACGCCCTGTCTATACTACAGCGGACTTGCGGCTCTGAGCACCGAAATTGTTTCTCCGACAAACTCGCTAACTTTGCCACTTGGGACCTCACCCTCACTCTGGAGCTCTTCTGTGGCTCCTCCCGCGCCTTGCCACGAGATTGTCCTCGAATAGCCTTAGCCCCTCAACGCCTACCCCCCCCCCCCCTCTGCTGCGACTCCTCTAGGTCCTGTTTAGTTATGCCAAGATGATGAGATGTCGCAGCTACTTCACATTAACACAAACGTGCTTCGTTCCAGCAGAGCGAATTCGTACCGTATTCGCGGTTTCGGCGATGACGCAGTCGCGCGCTGAGCTGAACTAGACAGGCCTAGAAAGAAACAGATGCTGCATGAGCTTGAGTTTATCGATCCGCGTCACTGGTGAGTGGCGCATTTGAGTTGAAGCGGCTGTGGCGTTACTTTGCAGCTGCCGCCGGGCTCAGCACCTAAACCTCTCGCCCGTTCACTCCTTGTCTCAGTTCCGCATATTGCCCTAATACAGAGCAGAGCTTCAGTCCAGTTTTACACATCAATTTAGGCGAAACGAAGGAACTCATTTCTAAAGGAGGTGAAAGTGGTGCATTTTAATGATTATAATGCTTCTATTCTCTAAGTAGATTCTTGATCTGCGACTACGAGGATCGATATCCTAGGTAAAATTTGTACATGCGTTGTTCATAATTATAAAATGGTTCCTGCAAATGATTTACCGAGAAAAGTATAATTTGGTAGAATATTTAGAACAAAACAATAGTAAGCCGTCAGTGTGAAAGAGCTTGAAATGATAAAGCCCTCTACAATACACTACAGAATAGAGTAACATGAGTGACACTCAAAAATGTTCGGTCTTTTTCTCTGCCCTGTGTAACCCTGGCCAGCTCTGTCCTTCACTTTTCCTTCGGTGTCCTGCCCTACTCTGCCTGCTCTTCGTAGCTGTACCAAGCTTTAATAATTAATTTTGTTATATCTGCAGGATATTTTTCTCCTTGAGAAACTTGAGACTATCCTCAAATGCTTTCACATCAAAATTTCATGCCGATCATTTTTATCTTTCATGGATTATATTTTTTACTTTATTGACGATCCCTCCTATCCCTGCAGTCTTTTTCGCCTAAGCCCTCCCCGCAGATGTATGCCAGAAAACTGACAAAATCGGCATAATCTTCATTCTTTATTGAGCAGATTTATACCCCTCGTTTCGTAATGTAAAGAACGACTAAAAACTTACAGGGTGTTTACCAGGGTGTACGCAAGACTCAGCGACATATGTTGAGGTATTTTTATTTCACAAAATATTGAGGTAAAGAACTTCACAACGAAATGCACACAAGTATAGTTATAGAGCTCTCTGTTTAGCTTTCGACAATATACTAGATCTTAAACTAGCGCTCCTCTTCATTCCGTTGTTCCAGGCACGCGACACCATCTCTGCTGAGCGGCTGACGAGTTTCGCAGCATCCACCGCAGATGGTCCGTGCTACGTTCATCCGCTCTCGTCATACCCTTCTTCCTCCTCCCAAGGCGACCACAATCCGGATGGATGATTCCCGCGACCACACTCCGGATACGCATTTCTACGTACTCGCCGTACTCTCCTCCCTCGATGGTAGCCGCCCTCCAAGTGGTCCCCATGGCAACCACCCTCCAGCTATGCTGACTTCTACTACAGCTACTACAACGACGCGAAATCCAGGGAACGGGCCCTTAACAGCTTTAGCTGTAGAAGCTCACAGGACGGTTACCACTGTGTAAGGCGAGGTTCAGCGATAGCTGTCGAGGTTATTTTATTTCTCGATATATTGAGGTAAAGAATTTGAGAATGACATGCGTATATGTATAGATAAAGACCACTCTTTAGTTTTTCCCACATACTCATCCACATTCACCTTAGTTACTGTTTATCCTGCTGAGGAAATACATATTTCACACACATCGAAAGACTTCAGCGCCTTTAGAATCAAGCCACCAGGTTTATGTCATGCTGTTCATTCTAAAAACACTCTTTACCACTTTATCATAGGTTGCGCATACTTCCACTTCAACAATTATTCACTGTGAAATTATACGTCATTACGTGCAGGCTAAATAATCATCACACTCATATTGATGCCTTTACAGACCAGCTTGTAAATACTAACCCTACTAGGTTTCAACAGCGTAATAATCTTCTTTTGCCTAAAGTGAGGACTAACTATGAAAAAAGTTACTACAATATTTGACGGCATATCCTGTCGGAATTATTTAACATGGGAAATTAAAGCATCGTTTACTGTTCACTCATTTCATCATCGCATTAAATAGTATTTAATTCATTTGCTGTGTAGTTCACATGCCTAAACAGCAGTAACCCTTGTTTAGAGTTTCATTTTCTGTACATTGTTTCAAAGTTGTTACTGTATATACTTTTTGTCAAGTTTTTCACATAAAATATTGTTTCCGTCGTTTTTTTGTACGTTGTTTATTTACGCTAACTACAACCTTTATCTGTAAAGTTTCGAGATTGATTTATTTTCTTTTTTAGAAATGATTTCCCAAAACAAGTGTTGGTGCGTATGTGTAGCGCAATTTTTTCGCGCTCACCTGAGCTATTTATGTCAATTTCTGAGGAAGCAGCTAGATGGCACTACATGTAGAATAATACGTTTCACTAGTCGTCTGCACATTCCACTCTGAGTGAATTTGGAGAGATGGACGTCCACCTCGAACAGCGTGTAAGCACAAAATTCTGCGAGAAGCTTGGCAAGACAGCCACACAGACGTATGAGCTCCTTCGTGACGCTTACGGCAACGAGACATTATCGCGGGCACGAGTTTTCGAGTGGCACACGAGGTTCGTTTCAGGAAGAACGTCGGTGGAAGACGACACAAGGCAGGGGCGCCCTTAAACCTCACGGAATGAAAACAACGTGGCTCGGATCAGGGAAATCGTACAGCAAGACCGCACCATTACAGTCCGCATGCTATCAGATGATCTCGACATTAGTAAGACGACATGCCACCAAATTTTGTGTGAGAACTTGGGGAAACGAAGGCTGAATGCCAGACTTGTGCCGCACGCCCTCACACAGGACCAGAAAGACACGCGGGCATCACTGAGCGCTGACTTGGTCGCCGAGGCAGAGAAGGATGCTGCATTCGTCGACAGCATCATTGCTGAAGACGAAGCATGGTGTTTTCAATACGATCCTCAAACAAAGAGGCAGAGCGCCGAATGGCGGTATACAAGGTCTCCGGCGTCGAGAAAGGTGCGGCGACAGAAGACCAAAACAAAGACGATGCTGATAGTTTTTTTTTCGATGCCACAGGTGTCATACACCACGAGCTAGTCCCACAAGGGTAGGCGGTGAATCAGGAGTTTTATACCCGCGTGGTCCAACGCATGTGTGATGCACTGCGACGTCGTCGCCCTGACTAATGGGTATCTGGAAATTTAGAGTCTTCTCCACGATAACGCAATGCCGAACACTGCTCTCAGCGTGACAAAATTTCTCACCAAGCACAGCATTACTGTACTTCCCCATCCGCCATACTCGCCTGACCTCTCCCCATGCGATTTTTTCCTGTTTCCTCGTCTGAAGAGAGCCCTGAATGGTCACTGAATAGGAAGCGTGGAGGCCAATCAAGACGCCACGGCAAAGGAGCTGACAGCCCTGCCAAAAGAAGCGTTTTCCAACTATTTCCAAGACCTCAAGAAGCGTTAGAAGCCCTGTATAGACTGCAAGGGAGACTATTTCGAACGGGTGCTGCACAAATGATTTCAATGTTAAACGAATTTTTCTTAATTAACTCAGTCTCTGAACTTTTCGGACAAAGGTTGTACTTGATACACTGCCTTCTATTGTACGCGAATTTATCCCACTTGCTTTGCTCTAGAAGGTCCTTCCGACAGTCGTGTACTATGGGACCTCCTCCTGTACTGATTTTATTGTATTCACTATTACAGTGTGCGTTACTCAATAAACTTGAAACTTGAAACTAGCACTCCTCTCCAGTCGGTCGCTCCAAGCGCGCAGCGCCACCGTCGCTGAGTCTCTCCTCGGTCGGCGCGTTTCGCAGCGGCCGGTGCAGACATAGCTGGCCACATTCCTCCGCTTTCGGCATACTCTCCTCCTTCTGTGGTAAACTTCTTCCTCTGCTTCCACGTAAAACATTGTTTAAGACCGATGTACATAGGCAATAAGAATGAACTGCAATGGCCTGCTCATGAGCAGATTTGAGAGCGTCCTCTACACACAATATGCATGCGTGGGTGGTTGCGTGGGCGAGTGAGTTAGTGAGTGAGTAAGTGAGTGAGTGAGTAAGTAAGTAAGTAAGTAAGTAAGTAAGTAAGTGAGTGAGTGAGTGAGTGAGTGAGTGAGTGAGTGAGTGAGTGAGTGAGTGAGTGAGTGAGTGAGTGAGTGAGTGAGTGAGTGAGTGAGTGAGTGAGTGAGTGAGTGAGTGAGTGAGTGAGTGAGTGAGTGAGTGAGTGAGTGAGTGAGTGAGTGAGTGAGTGAGTGAGTGAGTGAGTTGCGCATATGGAACTTTCCATCTCCCAATCCCTGCGAGAGCTGTTAGTAAATCCTGCGCTAAGCCTGCTTCGAAATATGCTAACTGCAGTGATTCTGAGCTATGCGCCGAGAAGAAAATATATCCCGGAGAGTTCGCGTAAGCCTCACGTTAGGCCAAGCTCGGCAACAAATCTGATAAGTGGCAGCCTAGTGTGTTTAACACACATTTCTCTAGCTTCATAATCGCTCGTTTCGCACATTTTTGGGACCTTTTATTGAAGAGCTAGGCGTCATGCCTGACGCCTTCAATCCGTATTTATTGCACGCTCCTAGAATGCGCCATTCACCCGACGGTGACAAAAGAAGAAGAGGAGTGACACAGCTATATTTTACGAATAAAAGGCAAGTCGGTACTCCGTCTATCGAAACTGGGAAGGGGTAAAGAAAGAAGGGACAGAGTGGAGAATAGCCAGACCCAGAGGGAGTCGTAAGAGCAAAGACGATTAACAGCCAAAGCTAGTTGCCATGGGGAGAAAGAGAAGTGCTGGCCCCAAAGAGCCTGCTTCCAAGAAGATCGCCTGTTTTCGATCAAACCAGAACGTGTCCGCACCCGTTCGGCAATTAGTTGCACGCCCCGATTTAATCTTTCGTAAAATGGTTTTCACCTGAAAGCCCTGGTCCTTGTCGTTCAGTCGAAAGAGGACGAAACAAGGGCAGACACTCACGGCTGCTGCGCGGGTGGTTTCTATGGCAACGCCGCGCCGGGTGCAAAGGGCCTTGGCCGTTCGCTTTTGTGCCGGATTCTGCGGCTTTTATCGCTGGCTTGCAAACAGTGCGCAAAAGTTTTTCCTATTGTTTACTGCTTACGCACTTTTTTCTCAGTGAAGCTATGCACCACTCCTCTTCATCCTTACAATGTTGCTTTGCGCATAGGCTTTTGTGTGCAAAACAACATTGTAAGGATGAAGAGGAGTGGTGCATAGTTTCACTGATCAAACAGTGCGTAAGCAGTAAACAGTATGCAAAACTTTTGCGGACTGTTTGCAAGCCAGCGATAAAAGCCGCAGAATCCGACACAAAAGCGAACGGCCAAGACCTTTTGATCTACACGGCGTTTTGAGAGCCCTACACGGCTTCGCGGGCACGGTCCAGCAGCTGGTTGCAGCCCTCACCAGCAAGAACCTCTGTACAGTGAAATACAACGAACCAGTACGCAATTATGAGGGTATGGACAATCCGGACCTGGATAGAGAGTTCGAAGTCGAGGAAATAGAGGCGGCGCTTATGGCCATGAGGTGGGGCACAGCACCAGGGAACGACAGGGTGACGGTGGGATTGCTTGTCAATCTCAATCGGCAAGCGCTTGAACATCTCACGCAGTTCCTCAGAGAGTGCCGGAAAAGTGGAAAGTTACCCAGGGCGTGGAAGACGGTAGATGCCAGCTTTATTCCCAAGCCTGGAAAGGAGGTGAACATCAATAACCTCAGACCAATCTCGCTTACGTTGTGCGTCGGGAAACTAATGGAGAAGGCGGTACAAGTGCGGCTTTCGACATATACAGGAGACCAAGATATCATACCTCACACAATGTTTGAGTTTAGGGCACACTTGTCAACCCAGGACGTGTTGCTGCAGCTGAAGATGGAGGTTATCAATCCCCCGCGCAAACGCAACAGTAGGGCCATACTGGCACTAGATCTTAATGGGGCTTTGGACAACGTGATGCACTCCAAGATTCTGGAAAATCTACAGGGTACTCAGTGCGGAAAGCGTGCCTTTAATTACATCAAGGCTTTCTTGCAAGATAGGCAAGCGCTCATTAAGATTGGTGCCACGTAGTCTGAGCCGATACCCATGGGCGCCAAGGGGACGCCTCGGGGAGCGGTCCTTTCTCCCCTGCTCTTCAACGTTGCCCTCATGCACCTTCCGGAACAACTTAATGCCATAAGGGGTATCTGCCGCGCCCTCTACGCGGATGACATAACCATATGGGCAACGGAGGAAAACTTGGGACAGATGGAGGAGGCCCCCCAAGAGGCTCCCACTACGGTTCAAAAGTATGCAGAAGAATGCGGACTGCGCTTTTCCCCGGACAGGTCGGAGCTCCTCGTCCTGCGCGGGAAGGGGGATATTGCACCGCTGAAAATATCGGTCCACGATGCACCTATTCCCGAGGTGGAAACAAAACGGATTTTATGGCTGCTTATTAACAACAAGGGTGCGAACGCAGCAGCGATCACCAAGCTCCGAACGGTGTGCGAGCAAGTCATCCGTATGATATCTCGGATCACAATCAAGAAGAGCGGTATGCAAGAACAGGATACCCTTAGGCTAATACAGGCATTTATAATCTGCAGGATATTGTACGTGGCCCCGTACCTTCGTATGAGGAAGATCGATCTAAACCACCTGGACGTTATCATTCGAACGGCTTATAAGAAGGAACTCAGGCTACGCATAAAAGCATCTGCGGAGCCTCTGCTAAAACTGAGGATACACAATACGGCTGATGAATTTATTAGCGCCCATCTTGCAAGCCAGGTAATGTGACTGGCCACCGCTAAGACAGGCCGCAGGGTCTTAGAAGATTTAAACATTAGCTTTCCGCAACAAGTGGCTGGGATACAAGATATAAATAAAGAGTGGAAAAGCAAATTCCTTCCGCTTCCGCTTCCCAAAAACATGCACCCGGAGCGTCATCATGCTAGACTAGTGGCGAGGAGCAAGAAGATGAACGAGTGCTATTCAAGAGAAGGAGGAGCCTTCTTCGTGGACGCTGCGGGTCCTGGAGAGGGGATATCAACAATATCAGTGGTGCACCAAATGTAGGTCGTGGACGGGCTTTCAATTCGTAACGGTGATACACAAGCTATGGAGGAAGTAGCGACAGCCCTAGCCGCAACGCACTCCGCGTCAAAATACATAGTTACAGACTCCCAGGCGGCTTATAGATACTTGGCAGAATCACGCCTCCAGCCTGCAAAGTTCGGAGTCAATGTAGGACGACTTCAGCTGCACGGAAGGAGCCAGGTACCAGGTCACCAGGAAGTTGAAGGAAACGAGCGCGCACATGCTTCGGCCCGAGCTTTTCTTCCCCGGAATCCTTCTACGTCCTCCCTTACTGATTCAGGCTCCCCCTCTCCTTTAACAACATATTCAGAAATATTACAGCATTTGCGCCGTGAAAGGCAGACGCTCCCGAGGCCACTCGGGACACCCCCTAGGGTCTCAGTAAATCAGAAGACTGTCACCTTCGAAGGCTACAAACTATGCCGTTTAATAATTCAGCTACGCTTCACGCTATAGAGCCCGAGTCCTTTCCTGCAAAGTGCTAATTTTGTGGCCAGAAGACATACTTATACCATATGGTATGGTCTTGTCAGGAAAAGAGCAGTATTGACATAATAAATCAGCCAACATGGAACAACGAGCCCTTGTCGCCAGAACACGGGCAGCGGTTTTTACCAACGTTGTCCGAAACTAGGAACCCGATCAGCCTTCCCTTAATCTAAGTCATTCTGGCTTTAAATAAACGTCTTCATCATCATCATAGGCTTTTGTCGTCGTTTTTCAGCTTCTTTTTCCTCTAGTGGGCAAAAGCTAATAGGTCGTAAGTCAGTTTTCAAATAGTACGATTTCCTGCAAGTTTATGCTCTATAATTTTAGCGCACGGAGACCTTAATGAGCGAAAAATTGAATATTGATCTTCGTTGGCAGACGACCCTCATTCGTCTGCACAAGTTCGTAATTTTTCGACCTTAATGTCTGCGATTTCGTTAGCTTTGTCAACTGCTGTCTCTAATTCACCCGTATTTCGTTCCTTTCTTTTCCTGATAATCGATTTTTCTTTTTCCATTGCGATTTTTGTCATTTCTTTTTTCCATTAATAACGTACCAGATGGCACGCAGACTACACCTTCTTCTTTGAGACCTCTCCTTCTCTTGACTGGAGCACAGGTTGGGTTCCAAAGGCGCTCTAAAGGATTTTTTGCACAACCTCATATCGGTTGAGCTTTTGCAATTTTCAGCGCGTCATAAATAATTCATGAATGGATGCTTATTACTGTGTGTTTTTTTAGAAACCACCATTTGTTTCTTCTGCTCTCAATCACTACCAGTAAATTTACCTCTCTGGGCTTCACCACTGTTTTGTCCGCGAAGATTTTCTTCCTTTTTAACTCCCTCTTCAATCGCAAGGCGAGACCCAGGGCTCGTATTGTTAGCCCACAGCTGAGCTACAGTTAAAACTGTGCTGTGAACTACAATTAAAGCTACTAACCACATCAAAGCAGACGACCTTACACACCAAGACCCAATTACAAATGCCTCCCCCACTTGTATCCATTTTGATGTCCGTTCAACTCTTTCCATCTTGTCATTCCCCAAAAAGGAGAAGTACACGTGCCCTGATTCTTTCATGCTCTTAACCCTTCCTACATAACATAATGATATGGGAGGAGGTATCCGTTAGAAGGATAAAGGCTAGAACAGCCTTGCCCTGGCAATTATGTGCCGATGGGGCTCTTAAGAAGATTCAGTGCCTAGCACGCATTCCGAATGTTCCTAAGGCCGCTGAGGTGGATCTTCCTGACCTTTTATGGACGTGTCCAGGAACGCAGGACTTAAGATCAAGACGATTACTGGAAAATGGCGCTACGTCAGCATAGGAGGAACACGTGTCTGTGTGGCTAACTGACAGCGCAAAGAGCCGGAGCCCGTTCAGGTTTCTAAAAGAGAATAGCCTCCATGGCCTACTCTAACTTATTGACAGCCTCTTCTTATGCCACATGCCATGCCCTCAAAAAAAAAAATACAGCTGGACAGCAGCAGAGAAAAACCCGCTGACTCAGCTGAAGGTGCAAAAATAAATCATACATTTCCTGCCAACTTGAAACAAAGATGTACGCAGCGCAGAGCACGTACGCGAGAGCAACCCGCATTTCTCGGCTCCTGTGCACATGCCTCCAGGCTCCGAGCAAATGAACATTCGCCTGGCATTCGGGATCCGGGATCTGTTGGCGAGCAGCTGAACCCTACTTTCAGCGGAAAGACTGCTTGCCAAACCTGCTCTCGCAGCAGATGAAGGCGTCAGTGCCTGGTATTGGAAGTCATGGCTTTTCTTTTGCTTTGCCACAGCTTCGACCTGTAAAAACTTGTGAACTCACTAGACCGTGCGAGTGCTTCTTTACTTGTTAAAGAAATGTTTCTACAGTAAGCATCAGCACGTTCTCGATGTTCGGTTTTTTCCAGCACGACACAGAGGTGCGGGCCGGCGTGAATATCAACGATCTGAAGCATAACCATCGAGTGCATATTCATCAGGGACAGCCAACATGCATGGAACGACCATACATGCCAAGCTTCTGATGGGCGATTCTGCTGCGCAGCGCAGAGCTGTGCTGTGCAGTGAAAGCCTCTTTCGGATGATATATATATATATATATATATATATATATATATATATATATATATATATATATATATATATATATATATATATATATATATATATATATATATATATATATATATATATATATATATATATATATATATATATATATATATATATATATATATATATATGCTGCGATTTCCAACTCTCCCCATGTTCGGTTATTTTACTTTCTCTGATACGGCGTCATTTCTGTTTTTTATACTATTTCGTATTAAAATCTACCATTTTATGAGTATTTAAGCTCTTTACAGGCCGTGTGGCGTGCTTTCGGTTACCTTCTGAAAAATGGCACTTTGGAAATCTGGCGGTGGTGGTGGTGGTGGTGATGCATATATACAGGCGGAATTTGCCTTACAGTAGCCTGTCGGCAAATGCTTCGCCTGAGTCAATGAATTAAGTGGCTGCGTCTCTACTACTGGTGCATGAGGCTAGTGTCCTCTAAAAACTTCAGTAGTGATCATGACACTAATCGCCACTCAGATCGGGAGCCCTCAGGATACGCGATACGTGAGACGTCGTGCCACGGGAACCTTCAGTCGCCTCAGGTTTCCCAGGAGTGTCTCGCGCTCGGCACAAAAACGAGGGTACGCTAAAGCGAAATGATTTACGTCACCCGCGACATCACAGTGTACACACGTCATAGGTGAGGTGGTGAATCTAGTGCAGCCATACCGGCGTAAAGGCAGTGTTAGTTCGTGCGCAGTCGATACATGAGAGTTGCTCGGTCATGCGGCAGGCCTCGCCTAACTCAAGGGTGGTGAAAAGGTGGCCGAAGTGCAGAAAAGTGTTGCACCATTAGCTGCCAACCTACCAATCAACCAGCGATGTTCCATACGGTGACGGAAAATTGCCTCAGTAAGACCCAAAAATTCCCCATTTCAGACCATTTTCCCCTGCTGCAACTTGAAAACTCCATCAATTAAAAAAAAAGTGACGCAGTTTCGGTTCTTAAATTTTTCATAAACTCCGAAAAAATTGACTTATCAAATTCCGAAAAAAGAGAAAGTTCTCTGAATGAAACATCACTGAAATTAGCTAGCCCGCAGCGCTGACCAGTAAGTGACCGAAATTACTAAGTACGCGAAGAACTTCGTGAATCTGCCGTATGATGTCTACGAAGACGATTTCAACATGCACTCACCGTCTGGATAGACCATAATGAAGCTTTTACTGAGAGCTCGGAAATATTTTGCATTGCTGCTTCTGAGTTGGAGTTAGATAAGGATTAGCAAGCTGCAAAAATTCTTACTTGCTTATTGAGTGGTGCAAATGAAGTGCTGAGATTGCGCCCACCCACAAATAAATAAAGAATTTTTGCTGTTAATATTCTTAGCCTGTAAGGTTGTCGTATGCTGCGTGTACAATGAAATAAGAGCCACTGTGAAACCTCGGAGGAAAGAACGCAAAACGAAGAGCTCTTCGGCCACCGCAACCTGATGCTACTTTCTACGCTAGAACTGTCGCCCTTCCACCTTTTGCGCGGCGCGTTAACCTGATACTACACGCCCCTCTGTAGAATAAGCTGCCTCTTCTAGTCTTACGCGCAACCTTGCATGGAGCGTTGCCATGGCAACTTGGCTTGAACGGCCCGGGTACCAAGAGGAACCGAGGGGATGACGTAGGCGGCAGCAAATGGAATCCCTTTCTTAGGCCGGAGTTCGCGTGCTTTGCGCGATGTATTGTTATTTTATTCTTGTATTTCGCTAAGAATGAAGTTTATATTCTGGCGCTGCAGTGCATGCACTGCCAGCGATCCAAGTTTCCAATGCGGCACACCATGTGAGTCTTATTAAATAGCTTATCTCTATGCGTGCATTCCGAACTGTACGGACCTGTTCCTGCCTTATTAAAGGACTATAGACACCAATTTTCGCTTGCGTGTTTTCTTTTTTTAAACGATGCTCCACACGCTCCAGACGCTGTTTCGGCTTCGGTATCGTCAACCCAACAATGGCTGTGACGTGTAGTTGATGTTTAGGTCACGTGAGGCACCAAAAAGTGGGAATGTAACTGCTGATACGCTGTTTGCTGTAATTATGGCTATTGAAGCAGGCTGTTCTAAGTGTTGTAGTGAGTTAAAACTGCGCATCAGCGTTTATATTGCCGTTATTATTTTTTGTGCGTGCGTCACGTGACCTAAACATCCACTACACCTCACAGCCATCGTTCGGTTAATGAAACCGAAACAACATGGAATAAGAATTTCAGTTATAAATTCCTTAGTGGTCGTATTGTAAGCGAAAACTACGCGGTGATCCATGTGTTTTAATGGCTGAAGCATAATTTGAAAGAAGAAAACACGCAATAAAATTAGGTGTCTATGGTCCTCTAAGGACTTGGTAGGTGCTTCCGCCTGCTTATCTGCGAACCACATTCAAAATCCAGTAGCGATCCTGTTGTACCCGACATGTTCACGACGCCTTACCCACTGTGAACACATACAACTGTCGTTGTGTTATAATGCAATGAAGACAAGAGACAGTATGGGAGGCATGTCAGTGCAGTCATTGTAATGGCAACTCAGGCGACAGCACACTGCGTGTGTCGTTTAATTCATCTGCAGCAGCTACAGCCAATTTGCTCCTGTAATGAGCAGCCCACCTAGCATTTGTAAGGAACGGCCCCTTTAGGACCGCTCCACTCGCGCCCTGTACATATTTTCAACATAAGTTTTTTAATCAGTAAATCAGTTGTACTCTGTTTTTAGAATGCACGATGAACTCCATAAAACACTAACACATAGCGAATGCAGTGGCTTACCTACTATGCCTATACCACTCAAACCAGCGCGCCTTTAGCTAACGGCCATTTTTCGCGCCGTGTTCAATTCACACCATCGATGTTGACCGGCGGTGAAGCATAGGTTGGCAGATTTATACAAGCGCTCCGCTGGTGGTGCTTTCCCACTCATCCTCTTCCTGGCCTTCCTTTCCTCTTTCTGCGCTACGTCCGGACTCATGCGCTACAAACAGAACGATTCCAGGGGACCTTTATAGAGGATGTGCTTCCGCACTTCGAAAATCCGCTGTTTTATTTTTTGCGGTTTTGCGTCCAGCCTAGGCGGACGCGGTTTTCATCACTGCGTAGCTTCTGGGTTGCACTTGTGTGAAATATTATTTTCAGGCAAAAGAACTCATACGGTTGACGTCCTCCTACACTTAAGATAAAATGACAGTTTTTTTTTGCAAAAAAAAAAAAAATATTGCAACCTTCTGTTGGAGCATTTCTTTAGCTCTAAGAAAATATATTGCTATTGAATATTTGCGACTTCAGAAATGCTTCTCTGATCCTTTTTTGTCGTCGCATCGAGCGGAAAAGTGCCAGTTTTCAGATGTTTCATTTACTTTTCTTTTTCAAAAGAGCATTTTTAGAGCTTTAGGTACCTTTTTATTAAAAACTGTAAGGCGCAAGAAAGGAAATTTTTCACGAATTTCAGTCAATACATTTTACATGGCTGGAACTAGAATCAAAAGCCTAAGTCATTTTTATATAAATAAAGAAAACCTTCATGGTTGGCAGTTTTATTGCGCGAAGAAAGAAAAACACAATAAATGTACTTTTTGCGCATACCGCGTGATTTTATTCTAGTTATGTAGAATAACCGTTTCTACTTTCTTGCAAAATTTCAGGGCTCTGCATCCAGTATAAAAAAAAACACGTAATATATTTTGAAAAAGAAGACAAGAAAAGCATACTATACAAAATACATCATTTTAGTTCTGATCTCTAATGGAAGCTTCATCCATTTAGAAGTTTGCTAGCAAATTTCACACCCATAGCTTTTATTGCAACTATTGTGGAGCCAATTTTTGAAAACCATATTCGAATTCTCACCCCACCTTAAAATTGGCCCTTCTACTTCTTTCTTCCTCGAGCGGATCCTCTGAAGCCGAAAGGTACGGAGGCAGGGTCATGAAATTTCGAGTGACCACCGTTGGCTAAAGCAAACGCCTATAACGATGGTGTGGAGAAAATGCTCGCCCAAATACTTAGGGCGGCTCCAAGAAGATTCGTGTATGCGCGTACCTTCAGTTCTTCGTCATGCAGCACCTTGACAGGTCCGTTCTTGTAGATGGAGCCTCCCGTGAAAACCTGCGTAGTTAAGTGAATATTGTTTAAAGTGACAGTCGACTTAATTATTTGGCGATCGCGGTCATGTAAGTACTCATGCAAACCATCGACTAGTTCAGTTAACGTAATAGCTCCTCAAAAGCACTTTCTTTCGACTCCTGAAGACTCCAAAAGAAAGAACGAAAAAAAAGAATCAAAATTTGCAAAATCTGAACGAGCATTTCTGTGAGGAAAGTGATGTTTGTTGAACAAGTGAAAATAGGTAAACTTATTCAGGCACTTTTGTGCTCATTCAAATTCCTCTCTGATTTTCAGTGCATTAGAGAGGCACTAACTCGTACGCTGGCGTCAGGCGACGAGCAGTAAAGTTAAAACTTCACTAGAAATAGGTAACTTGATTGTAGGGTGGGGGGCAATAATGACGGGGACCTTGTTTTTAGGCAGTAATTCCCAGATCTTCAAAGTTCGCGCAGGGTGTTTAATTACCGTTGTTAATCAGAGCGGGACCTTCTATAACGAGCACTGCGCTGGATATTTAAACAGGCGCTTTTGTAAGATCACAAATCTCCACAGGACATGAATATATGAGATATAAAACATAAATATGAGACATATTACATAAATACACAAAACATAAATATATTCTCTGGATGTTGGTGCCTTCATGTGTTAGTGAACTCTGAAAACCACGTTTAAAGATAAACTATTCAGCTCGCGTTTCAAAATCAGCTACCGTCATCAGTACGCTTTTGAACAAATCTTATTCTCTTAGCCGCTTCGTGGTAAAAACCAAGAAAAAAGGTAAAGGACAAAAGCGAATATGGGCATTCGCTTCAGCCCTGTTTATCTGAGGAGCGACCTTTGGACCTTTTCTGGTTCCCAGATCGCATGTCCCTGTTGCTGGTTTTCATCTTCCCTCACTGCCTGCTGATGCAATCAGTCTAGCTCATTCATTCAAGGAACAATATGCGTCGGTGGGTATTTGCGGCCGCACCGTGGCCAGTTAAAGCAATCCATTACTAAACGCACCTTATAGTAAATTTCTTCCCGTTTCTTAGTTTCGGAGCATAAGAATGCCGGCCATACTTTGTGCTTCCAGCAAACATTCCTAGCCTCATGAGAATCCTGACTGCGTGCATGAAATGATGCAAGTATTTGCCGAAGCACGAATAAAAACTGAATGAAGAACAAAACAGTCATAAAGCTAACCCTAGAATATGAAGCACCGCAACATTCGATCGATTTCTTTCAAAAAATGGCGCGCCGGGACATTTATTCGTTGTTTATTTTCTCTAGGCGCATTTGCTAACTCGTGCAGAATGAAAACTTTCCAGGACGAGGGGAGAAGGTTCCTTCTCGGGGCCGATTTCGTGTGGTTTGTGTTTGTGTTCGCTGGAGTCTAACAAACGACGTCGCTTAGAGCGGCCTCGGCAGCCCGCGTTGCCCGTGAGCCGAGGGCAGTGCACCTGCTGAAGAGGCCCTAACGAGTGCGCCTTTTCTGCACGCGCGCCCGCGGGGAAAGAGTTTACTTTGCGTTTAACGTTAACTAACGACGCGAGAGAGAACGACCGACACCGCAAAGCGACGTTTGCCCGCGTGGGGAATTTCTGGCGTTCTTTTTCTCGGCTTGCTCAATACATCCGATCGCTTGAACTCAGCACAAGTCAAGGTCGAAGACACGAATAGAAGCGCCGGCTAGCAGGTTGCTCGGTGCCTCACATACGCAATGTACAATTCGAAGCACTTTAAAAAATGTAACACTTAAATAGCAAGCATCCCAGGATATCGCTCCCAAAGTATTACCGGAAAACATGTTTTTCTTTTTCTTTTCTACCCTGCCTCTTTTATACGAGAATCCTCTAAACCCTTTTCCAGTTCGACACAGAAGAAAAAAATTTGGTTCATGAATCTGAACTTAGTGTCTTAATATTCCCTTTAATATTGACTGCGGCTTCACAAAAAAAAAATCTTAAAGTAGCGCTTCTAAAGATCACTTAAATTACAGATGCTGCGAGCAGCTCCTGAAGATTATAAATCAGCGTCGACTAGGAAGTGAAGGCTACTTCAGTTAAACCTCAAATGACAAGAAACTTTCCACCCGACACATCGCTCTCCGCCCCTTTCCTTTTATCTGGCTCAAAACAAAACCACGGAGACTTATTATACTGCCATTAAAAGAGGTTCATTTACATTGTGTCTGAGCTGATGAATAACAGTGCTTAACGCCACTTTGCGAAAGCGCACTAACGCGTTGTTTGGTGAATGATATGGCAAGTCAAAGCAGGGGAGTAATAAGCGAGAGGGGGGGGGGGGCGCGCAATGGGGACCGAGACACCTTTTCCTCCTCAACTGCACGCCCCACAAGAAAGAACTTTTGCATAGGAAATGAACCTCAACAACATTTTTTTTTAATCAAAGGTAGATGAAGTACACAGTTCACATTTCACCCTCTTCTGCCCCTCCCTCACAACCACCCACTCTGACAGTGACCCAGTAATCTTCCCCCGAGACAAGGCGTGCTTTTTGCAAACAACTGCGTGATCTGACAGCCAATCTTGTTTACGAGAGCCAGGGGGAGTTAAATTTTTCGACGGGCGCTGTCTAGAAAAAAAAAAAGATCGCATTTTCTCCATCAAGCTCGGGCACTAAAGTCAGAGAACAAGCGAAAAATAGTTAATTGGAAGATACATTTTTGTCGCGTATTTCATGTGCGGGGTGTTGCGCATGTTTCTGCGCAGTTTATAAAACTGAAAGGTGAACGTACGAAAGTCGAGTAATACGTTTCTTCGACTTATCAGGTAATTCAGGAAATTGCGGGGATTTGTAAGGGCGGTTGCTCAAAAGTAATCTGCAAAAAGGAAATTTATTCTTAAACGCTAAAACATCCTGAAATTAACTTAAACAACCTCATGCCATGTACGCAAGAGACGCAAGAAGAGCTAACTTAGGCCAATGACGCCTCACTGTTTCGCAGGAATATCCTTCGAGCTGCAGTTTTTAAGCATAAACTTCGCCTACAGCTGACGTACAGAAAATTAGAGAAAGCGCCATATTCATTCGCTCACCTGTCCTACAAGCTTCGGATGGCTGGTGTCGGTGATGTCGTACTGCCGCACATCACCATGCACCCAACAGGCGATGTAGAGGAATCGGTCGTCCAGGGATATCAGTATATCCGTTATGATCGCTGGGGGCAGAGCGAGTAATGAAACAGACGCGTCAAAAAATGAAACAAATACCACGCTAACATCACACACATGCTCTCTCGATGCAGAGCTTCTCGTATAACCGCTGTTATCTGTGCAAAGGCTAATCAAACGCGCTATCCAAGAGGCTAATCACATTACGAGATTTTCAATGTGTGATTTTGCGCAGGCACTGAGAAATGGTTCTCCACGTTGTGCTTTTGTAAACGCCGAAGATGTTAGGCGTTAAATCAGGAATCTTTTCAACGAGCATCGTGATTAATTGTGTTAGTAGTTGTACGAGCTTATCGCCACCGACGTCGTCTTTGCCACTTCATAGGCCAAGTATCTTCTCTTTCTGCAACGCGCACTCGCACCACGCCACCACTATCAGCTTCTTGATTTGAACGGTGCCGCTAATAGAATTGTGGCTCGGCAGGCAGCACGTTACTGTCGCAGCTGACATGTCAGCAGTCCAATTACTTCATTAGCCACGGTTGTCTCCTCTGCGCTGTTACTTGACGACCGATGACAGACCACGCTTGGCCGTGACAGCCAGGACGGGGATGAAAGCTGACTGACTCAACACGCGGGCTGTCCGGGGATAAAAATTGACTTAAATTTATAACAGCCAATGGCGGCGTTTATAGGTGAGCGCAGTACCAGGAAGAAAAAAGGGTAAAGGTATGCACTTGCGCTCACACCGTAGGATATCAGTCGGAGCTGATGCCGTGTCCTGGAATCCCTCATGATTTTTTCATTACGGAAGTGAGCGACGCTGGAACGACTGGGCTAAAGTTTTTTATTAACGTTTGCAGTTCTAAACCCTTGTGTAGAGTATCTAGTTTGCTAGAATCTGGTGATACTGCGGGGCAGATACTGCCGCGTTGCACCACTACAATGCGAAGGAATATCTTATAATTGATTGTCCCGTGCACTTCAGTGACAACTGTTATCAGAAAACTGGATGGCAATGTCTTTTCTTTTATCTTCCAGGTTCCATTTGATGCCATAGAATCAGCCGCTGTTTCACATTTAGAGGAATCAGTCAAAAGCACAGCGTTCAGTACTAATATTTTTGTTCCTCAGCTTTGTCCGATAGCTCAGCCGCTTCAGCTTCAAAATGAGGAGTATTCTCGGAATAACCGACTCTGTGCAATTCCGTCTTGAGCGCTACTTTGAAGATTCGTCAGAATGTACATGACGGCTGTGGAAGCTGTGTGCAGAAATCATTGAAAGGGAACTGCTCAGTTCTGACAGCGTTCGCCCTACAGACTCGGTCGCCATAAACTGTGGCGATGAAGGAGCAGGAACACTGCCCTTTTATGACTACTGCTGGAGTGAGATTAGCTTACGAAGAAGTATAAAAGTAGTAACACTGAGCACAAGTTACTCACCAGGCATAACATCCATGGCCCAGCCTTTCACTCTCTTGGCGGGAACGGCAATCACTTTTTCAGCAGCCCAGCTTCCTTCCTTGGTTTCGGGACACGCGTTTGCCAAAAAGCAAAAGTAGCCAGAGATTACCTTCATTTTTCACGTAGTCGTTAGTACAACACGTAATCAAACACAGTGCAAAGGGCAAACTTAGAGACTCTCGACTGCTAGGCAACCAACTAGCATCAAATATGGAGTACACAATACAGCGTTTCTGAAAAAAAATTGCAATAAATGAGAGTGACTAAAGCTGGCTAATGAGTCTTTATAGAAAAGAAGGTTCGAAGTGGCATCGTAGGAACAGCTTGAATGCAGCCTCGCTACAAAATTGGGATCAGCCTTTCTTCGCTCCATGAGAGCGAGACTTTGGATCCAGTCGTCATTAATAATGAAATGTCTAACTTATTACCAGTTTCCTCAGGGGTGCCCGAAGGATCCGTCCTAGGGCCTCTTTTGTTTCTAATTTATATTAACGACCTACCTCAGAAATTAGATTGCCATATTCGGATCTTTGCCGACGATTGCGTTATTTACAAAACAGTTACTGACTCCGTTAACCAGCAATCCCTACAAGATAACCTAAATCTGGTACAAAACTGGTGCAACGACTGACTAATGACACTTAATATACACAGATGCAAGTATATATCTTTCCACCGTCGCAGTAATCCTCTCCTGTTCTCCTACTCTATCTCTAACGTTCCTATCGACCCTGTCCAATCATATAAATATCTCGGTGTTCATCTTAGTCATGACCTCACGTGGAATAGCCATATCGCGAACATTATTTCATCTTCTAACAAAACGCTTGGCTTCTTAAAGCGTCATCTCCACTCTGCCCCCCAGCATGCTAAGCTACTAGCATACAAATCACTAGTTCGATCAAAATTAGAATACGCATCGCCCATCTGGTCTCTGAAACAAGTATACCTTACTAACTCACTTGAATCAGTTCAAAATAGGGCAACTAGATTCATTCATTCGTCATACTCTTTTGATATCAGCATATCAGCTCTGAAATCGCTGTCCAATCTACCTACTCTTGCACTTCGTCGCCACATTGCTAGTTTATCCCTATTTCATAAATTCTTTTATTCCGAGCTATCACAGGAACCCTATATCTGCCCTCCCCCACCGCGCTTTTCTCTTCGCACCGGACATCAGCAGCAGGTATCTCGGCCACGAGCACACACAACAACTTTTTCTTCATCATTCTTTCCCCGGACTGCTAGCGACTGGAACGGCCTTCCCCATGAACTTGCTGCCATCACATGCCAAATTATGTTTCTTAACCAAATTACGCGTTTGCCTGCATCGCGATAATCATTTTTCTTTGTATAACTCGTTCAATTGTTGTGTACTTTTTTTCTGTTGTTAATCTATATGTGTCCCACCCCTTATGTAATACCCTCACACGATGGTCTTTAAGGAAATAAAGTGAAGTGAAGTGAAATGTAAGTCTAGAAAGGAGTCAGAAACGAAGACTTCAGCAGGCGTGATTGGGTGGTTGTCTAGATTTTGCGAAGAATGTGCGTTTGGATAACGCCAAGTAGTGGATGGGTAAACGGCGCTCTTCAATAAAATGATTCTCTCTCGACAACCACAAGTTCGGTGCATGACAACCTTAGTACATCTGAATGCCGCCATTTAGATTGTCCTATGAAAGGGATCCCAAGAGCAGTTAACGCGTCTCTTGTGCGCCATTGTCCTCGGCAAGCTGTGCTGAAATCATGCGGTTGAAAGTGCAATGAACCGCCAAAACTGAGAAAAAAAGACATTAAGAAAAGTCAGAGAGATTGTGGTATGCTTCATCATAGTATAGTATGTTTAGGGCTACAGGAGAGTGAACACTGGCGCCTGGTATTCGGCTCGCCAGTTACTAGCAACGTATAAGCAGGTGTTTTGGGTAAAAACACTGAACAAAAGAATAACTAAAGGATTTCATCAACATTACGCCAAAAATTAACGACGGTGTTACAGCACAGATTGACGAGGACATGAGACAGGGACAGCGCAGTGTTCCTGGATAGCACTAGGACGCAAGCATTTTCTTCTTTTAATTTTGTGTGCCCGCTTCTGTAAAATTCAGTTGCAATTTAGCACTGCGGGCTTTCCGTGCCTCATCTTCTCTTCAGTCATCGCCGTAACACTCCCGCGAACATGTGCAAACAACTAGGCCAAGAATCAGCTCCGTTGAATTACAAATTAAGTTTGGCGCTCTTGTGCCAGTCCATCACTGCAACCCTATTACTTTGACCTTGATCCTTTTGCTGTGTCTAGTCTATATCGTGTGTGTAGATTCTGCCGTTTTATGGGAGTAATTACGCCGAGGGATTCCTCTAAGTTTTGGACTAAATGCTGTCAAGCCAACATGAGGGGATGTCGTATGCGTATTGAACAAACCTCCCTTATTGCTGCAGCCTCGAAGGTCGCCGTTATCATCAGATTTTTTTTTCCTTGCGTAACGAAGACTGTGTTGTGCTACCTAGCACAATTACAATACCCGGGAAGTTCCCGGGTGCTGCGCACCTTTGTCTTGAAGAATCGATACACGGTGCCTCCCAAGGCGCAGCCCACAAAGCCTTCCGAGGCATCGGGATTGTGGAGGAAGCGAACTTCGAGCGGCATCGCACCTTCGGGACCGAGGTCGATCGTCTGCAGTTTACGGCGGTACGTCCAATCCCACACCACCAGGCTGGTGCCGTACAGTCCTGAGGAAGGGAACCCAGAGCCCGAAGATAGAAACATCGAAATTGAAGTTTCGGAAACCTGCTGTTCCTCGCACATAAACACTACGCTTACTGCGGTCATTACTAAAACGTTGCGACACTGAAGCTTGTAATCCAATTTCGAGCATAATATTCTCAAGCGCAGCAGGTTTCGCGCCGAACAACGTAAAAAAAAACTTTTTTGTAGTAGTAGTAGTTATGAACAACTCGCTAGTTTGTGTTTGGTCCGCCTTGTGTCGCGCGGCTCTGGAGTTTCAAATTTTGAAAAAAAAAAATATCACAGAAAACAGCAACCACGTTCCTTTGCTGGAAGTTAATCGTATAACCGTAATTATCTGATTCTAACCTGCACATTTTTTTTACACGAAAATGGAAGCTCGAAACGGCATGCGCATTACAGTCGGACACAAATCGGAAACTACGCTACAGCATCTCCTGCGCCATCACCATAAAAAATGGCGGTTAAGCTTTCCTTCGTTGGCATGGCTTGCAGCGCAAGGGTTGGCATCTTAGAGGACTTAGGCCCAACTGCGCGTATCGCCACTTGCAAGTCAAGTTTTTTTTTAATGACAATTTTAAATTAAAGCGCCGAGAAGCGAGTAGTACGCGCACCGTGCCGGTGCTTACTCGGAGCTCGATGTCTAAAAAGATCACAAAATACTATGAAAATCGACTCCACAAAGTAAACACATTTCCACAGTGCACTATTTACTCGGTTAGATGGCGCCGACGGTCGCTTTCTCAGACGAGCGGTAGGCAGGGCGAAAGAAAACCCAGGGTTACGGAGTTTATGTAAGCCCAGGAGCGTGCCTCGAGCCGGAATTAGAAACTACACGACCGCTTGTCGTTCGGTTTGCTGCTTACCGGGATACTCAAGCGGGCCAGACTACTGAGCGCCTTCTGCTTCCTTTGAACGAACTTTTAGACAGCGAAAAGGCTACTTTGCTTAATGTAAACACGAGGTCATAAACGGATGCCTCAGATTGGAAGAGACGTAACCAAATTCTACGCCGAAACTTGCGACAAAACGCGAGCTTAGCCTATCGCTCAAACGTGAGCCACACGTTAAGATAAACAAGGACTTCCTATAGCTTTGTGCTCCAACACAACAGTGTACAATTAGTGAATGAATTTAATACCCGGGCAACACAGCCACTCCGCAAACAAAGACTATGCGTGTCCCAATTCGCCTTGCAAATGGAAAGAAAGAATTCTACACGGGGAGTGTGCGTCATAACGTAACGGAACTCTAAGGGCGCCCACAACGACGTCGTATTTGCACAAACTAACAATTCCCGCGGCTGAGTAAATGTTCGTACTTCCCTAACGTTGTAGTAAAGATTTCTTAGAATGTTTGTGGAGGAGTCGTGATGAGGGTAGTGGTAATAAAATATGCCCTACTCTGAGTCGGCAGAGACGTTTTTTAATGAGACATGCACAGACTTTATCACTTAAATGAAGCGTCGCCTTGCGCGAATTTCCTAGTAAATGTGCTGCGCGAGCTACACAGCGATTTCTCGAATGTCTCGTAAGCCGATAACGTAGGGCCGCCGATAATCCGATGACGCCTCATGAACGGAGAGCAGCGACATGTCCCTACGAAAGGCGGTACGCAAAGCAAGGAGTGGCAGTTGCACTTTTGCGATCTAGCCGCCGCGGTGTCTCAGTGGTTATGGCGCTCGCTGCTGACCCGAAAGACGCGGGTTCGGTCCCAGCCGCGGCGGTCGAATTTCGATGGAGGCAAAATTCTAGATGCCAATTTACTGCGCAATGTCAGTGCCCGTTAAAGAACCCCAGGTGGTCGAAATTTCCGGAGCCCTTCACTACGGCGTTCCTCATAGCCTGAGTCGCTTTGGGATGTTCATCATCAGCCCTACTACACCCACTGCAGGGCAAAGGCCTCTCCCATATCTCTCCAATTAACCCTATCCTTTGCCAGCTGTATCCACCCTTTGCCTGCAAACTTCTTAATCTCATCCGCCCACCTAACCTTCTGCCGCCCCCTGCTACGCTTACTTTCTCTTGGAACCCACTCCGTTACCCTTAAAGACCAGCGGTTATCTTGCCTTCGCATTACATGCCCTGCCCAAGCCCATTTCTTTCTCTTGATTTCGACCAGGATGTCATTAACCCGTGTTTGTTCCCTCACCCACTCTGCCCGCTTCCGATCTCTTAACGTTACACCTATCATTTTTCTTTCCATGGCTCGCTGCGTTGTCCTTAAGCTGAACTCTTTTCGTTAGCCTCCACGTTTCTGCCCCGTAGGTGAGTACCGGTAAGATTATGCTGTTGTACACTTTCCTCTTGAGGGAAATTGGTAAACTGCCACTCATGATCTGCGAGAATTTGCCATATGCGCTCCACCCCATTCTTATCCTTCTAGTTATCTCCCTCTCATGATCCGGATCAGCTGTCACTACCTGCCCTAAGTAGACGTATTCCGGCACAATTTCTAGGCTCTCGCTGCCAATTGTGAACTGTGAAACAAACAACAACAGTTTGGGATGTTAAACCCTCCTAAATCACAACCAAAATATATGTGTATACAGATATAAATATACATGACATCGTATTGATGGTGTGTGGTGTGGGACAGTCGCAGGCTTTAGGGAGATAACAGTGACTTTTTTACTAAACCATGAGAATCGTACGGCTGCTACTCCACCTTACTTCAGTAGCACCACCAGCCCTACGTAAGCCCGGCGTGGCAAAAGAAGGTTTAGCGGCACTCCCGATTCGGGAGCCCTGCTTTCGAAAGCGTGAGCCAGAGCTCAATTTACTGGGCTTGGCACGTACCCTAGCGCACAAAGAAGCGCGCCCAAGCACAATCGGCGCAGTGGAATGAGAACAGAGTGCAATCCTGTAAGACGAGGGCTCGCATCCCCGGGCTGTACAGCTCTCGTAATGGAGACGGGCTGCCGCAGGCTCTAGCCGAGAAGTTCGTGGGGCTGAGGTTGCAAAAGGAACAATGACTGCGCTCAGTAATCGAGATAAAAGCAAGGAAAGTTGCCGGCCACGAAGAGGACCTCTTTATTTTCGCTGAGGCCCGCTAAACTGACTCGAGCACGAAATCAGTTTGTTCAAGAAATAGGCAGCGAGTAAGCTTATGCCGCGCCTCTCTATTGCGGGGCGCCGTCGAGGCCGTTGCTTGCGCCATCTGGTATCGTCCACGTCTTTATTCAAACGCGGAAGACCTCGTCTTCCTTACTAACTCGATGAATTTAGGTTACTTTGGAGAAGCTGCGTTTTCGAGAGCTATTGCGGATCGATGCAAAATAAAGCGGAAACGAGGAAAGCTGAGGAAAATGAAGGAGACAGAAAGGCGCAAAGTGGAAGGAAAAAAAAGCGGGATTGAAGGAAGTGAGGGTGGAGGAGGGCGACGCAGGCGCGAGCGCCTTGATTTATAGCCGCTCCATTCGGAGTGGTCCCTAGGGCCCCAGGCTCCGCTCCCCAAATCGAGCTCGTCGCCTCGCTAGTTTTGCGCAGTTCTCGCAGTGCCATGGAGCGCGAACCGAACCGCCGTCTTTCTACGCGACGCAATGTAGTTCCCAGCTGGCTTCATAATTAGGTAGTTAAGCACGTATGATAGCATCGCTTGAACTTTTATGCAGAGTCGCAGGGTGAAATGCTTGCACACTACGTTTACCGCTTCCAGACAGCATAGTACACAAATGACCGACGTAATGAGAGCACCCTGGTAGGAGAGTAACATTTCGTAAGGTTCTTTAGGACATTCTTGTGCGTTCCTACCGCAATGTCTGTTTGGCATACATAGAGAAAGCCTGCCGGTGCATGCGCAAAAAAGTCTTTGGAACATGTAAATGATGAAAAAGAGCAGTTGTTTGGCAGTCTCAGCTTGCACCTATCAATTGAACGCTGTGCTTTGCATTTCCTTGCGCAACCTGCACAGTGCACTCCCCATTATCAGTCCCCATCTCTAAGCAGCGAGAAAATTCAGGTTTTTCTTGTTCTCCGTGCTACTCAAACATCTGCGTGCAATTGCACGTGAATGGTAGATTATTTCGTATTTTTTTAAGTGCTTCGGAGAAGGCACGCACTCTTTGGAAGCCTATACTGTGCAAAAAAGTAGAAGCTAACTGATATAAATGTACTGGAGGTAGCGGTGACGTAGTAAAGAAATCGATTGCTTTCCAGCGCACTCCTCACTTGGCTGGACGTTCCGCTATCGTGCATGGAACTCAACAAACCGAGGTTTAGAAGCCGGTGGTGATGGTACTCTCGCTCTCTGTTCTGCTTCCCACGAAATAAACGCCCAGTTCTCGCGGTTAGCAGGAAGTCGCACGCGTCGCAGAATTCTGTTGCAAGGACAGTCGTGTTGGTGTGCCGCTCTGCGCGACAGTGTGTCCGCACTGAAGGCCGGGCGTGTTTCATTCAACGCGTCGGCGCCATTCATCCAGCGGGGAATTCCGACTTCTAGGGCACCCGGGTCAAGGCCGGCGACGAACATGAGAGCAGGGCAGCGCTACAAAACAAAAAAAATACATAAGTATGGTAACGGCTGCGCGTGGGCCCCTCTTCCGGAGCTGAATTAATCTTGAGCCAGTGATGGGAACTTGCAGAATGGTTCTCGAGAAGTAAATGACGCGTTAGTGCGCGAATTCTGATGGTGTCCTCCCTCTCTTTCTGCGCCAATCAATCAATCGATCAAACAATCAATGAACCTTTAGCGAACAGCAAGGCAATGAAAAAGAAATTTATTCTACGCAACAGGGGGGACCTGTAAAGAAGTTGCAGCTTTGATCAAAAGCACTAGTGCCGAAATATCGAATTTGTTTAAAATTACTTCAGTGGCTTCTTTGCGGCTTTGGCTCCTTATTCGTTTCAGTGTGTTGCAAAAGTCTGAAGGCTCCAATCCTGCTTTGGCGAAGACAATGATGCCATTATTTTTTTTGCAACAGATGTTAAATTGCATGACTAAAGAATAGAAAGGAAAAAAACTCCACTGTGTCGTGGCTTCACCGAGCTACCCCCCCCCCCCAAAAAAAAAAAAGAACATTACACTGCAAGGTATATGATTGTGTAGATGACGATGACTTTGCATTTTTGTATTTTTGTATAATGAAAAGGAAACATGTTACTCCTCAAGTGTCACGACCCACCACTGTAACAGCCCCACGGCCAACAGAGTTTGCAAATAAAATAAATAAATTATTTATTTCAGCACGAAAAGCATGTTTCATTTCCCTGCCATATTTTGACGCCCGGAATCTGCTGCACCAAAAACAGCATCCGACAGTATACCATCGCATGTTTAAACTTGCACCCACTAAAATCATGGAGTGTCAATACTAGGGCTTGGGATTACGTATCCAGGGGACATATTTACAAAAAAACTTGTAGTTCAAGAACGATTCTTGAATAGGTGCCGTTCGTGTACTAGCCGCTGACATCAGTCAGTGATAAATGGTAAGCCACAGCATAATGGGTACATACGGCCTAAAGGCTCCATGTATGACCATCACAGGATGGGTCGCTCCATAACATAAGTGATCGCTGCATGCGATATCCTCCTCTGCAATCAGTTATGCATGCGACTTCTGACTTTGTGTGTCGACAGCTTTGTACAACACGTGCGCGCAGTGGATGCCGCCAGTTTCTGACGAGACGCTCATCACCAAGCGACACTAGTACACTCTACCCACAGCTATAAAGTAGATACTTATGCAGGTTGGCCCCTCGTTTCTCTCGATAGAATAATCCAATACTCTATGCAAACGCCTTCTGTTCCAATAGCCGATGGCAGTGTAGGCCCATAAGTGCAGATACGTACTTTCAGTAACAATCAATAAATACGAGTCCAAGCCAGAGAATATCAAAAATTTTCAACAAAAGAGCTCATCTTATAACCGCAGACACTTAATAAATAAAGTAGGAAATAGTGAACTTGTTTCATAAAAGTAGGAGAAGTTTGCAGTAAACGCAAATTCAACGGCTGTCTTTACTTGTATGCACATCTAAATGTACACCCCTCCGCCCCCCTTTCTTTTTTTCTTTACGCAAATGGGCAAGCCGGCGACGGCAAACCTTTCGGGTGATCCAAGATTACGCTAATAGCGTTCTTACGTTACTAGCAGATATCACTAAAATATTTATGAACAAAGTGTGATTTCGAAAGATTGCGAGCAAAACAGCAGGTTTGTGATGTGTAGGGCTGGTTGATTCACGATCATGTTGGCAACAGTGTGAAGACGGGACGCACAGATAGATACGCAATCCGAGCACTGACATGCAGCACTGTACGCAAAGAATAGCTGCGCAGGGCATGAAGAACGACAGAAGCGAAAAGGCCCGATGTAGAATCAATGAACTTCACAACATTTCTGAAACAGCTGATGACTGCGGGGCATTGGCGAGTACCACCTGCACTGTTCGGATTATCCGAGAGTGCAAACGGGATGCTTGCCTTGCTCGACGTCGGTCATGTTGAACCCCTTGCGGAAGGCGGAAGGCGCCCCCCACTGGCTGCTGACCATGACGTTGTGCCGGGGCTGGTACCAGAAGTCGTAGCCGAAGTCGGAGACGTCGAGCTGTGGCTGCCAGGTGCCGCGTACGTTGAATGTGCGCTCTTCCAGCAGAAGAAAGCTCCCTGCATTCGTATAAAGTGAATAATCCCATATATCCAAACGGACCATTGCATAAGTGAAAGAACAAAAATGTTATTTTGTACTCCCAGTCCATCGTTCTAGTCATGTTTCGACGACTCCTCTGCAAGCACACAAAGGATGTGCTGGATTAAAACTGGTAGCCCAATTTGTCCAAGCTGCTTTGTCCGCCGAGCGAGCCAGCGCTCCCAAAAGGTCGAGCGCAGATTTTGAAGAAAGTGGTGTAAAACCACTGATTGATTTCCATGGCGTGTTGTTTCTCACGAGTAACGGGACTAGTCTGCAGGTGTAAAACGAACTAGCGCCTTTTGGAGACGGAAACTGTAGTGTAGAAGAAATGAAACGTTTCTTCTTTTCTAGACAGAAGATAATTTCTCGATGGTAAACAATGCCGTTGTATGCCACAACCTAAAGCATCTTCTGTCACCTGGTGACCTATGGGAGTACTCTTATGTAGGTCGGAAATAGCCTACAGGGCATATTACAAGGCAAAAAAGGGCTTAGCTATATCGGCATACACCTGCCCAATTCTTTAACAGTGCCATGGTCGTACAGCACTCTGTGGCATAGAAGAGCCACAAAACACTCTGAAAACAGAATGCATGTTGGTATTCTCTCACGTTTCGCCGCTTCGCTTCCTCACAAGCCGCTGCACGGCCACTTGATCGACAGTCGGGGGATACTGTGTACAAACCAAGTTAAAGAGCATAGCTCATGAGGATGGTGATTTTAGTATTTCCATGACACTGCTGAACGCGGACGCGACCAGCCACTTTCATGAAGAGCATCAGTCACCTTCATTTGAGCCAGAAAAAGTGGAAACCCGATGTATGAGGAGGAAAAAAAAGATGACGCGCTGAGCTATCATTTTTTACGCGGCGATTTAACGTTGCGAATTATTAATGCGCTCTTAACATTGCTTCAGGATGTGTTACGCTAGCCCTCTGTGAACTTCGTAGCCATTTTATAAATGCTTGCTTGCACAGCCCGATGGCAAAAACTAAGGTAAAATGCCATCAAAATTTGATGGTCAGAGATGGCGGCTGCCGCGGCGGCCGCGAGCAGCGGCTATATTTTTCCGCTTATTTTACTTTTTGTTTGTTTTATACTAAAAGAATCTGAGCAGAAAAGCCCATGTATAAAGAGAACCTTTTAAAATTATATACCGTATTTATTAGTAGTTATTACCCTGATTACCCTAGATTGCTTCAAATAAAGGCAACTCCACCCCTGTCACAGCCCCGCATAAGCAACAACCTGCTCAATGTGATCACCGCGCAGGGCACGTTGTCGATACCGCCCATTTAACAGCCCACCAGAATGACACCGTATATCATTGGCCAGCCATCGAATGAGCAAATGTTCTGTCCCCACAAAATATGCGGGTGGAAACGTCCCGCATGAGACCTTTCGAATTTAAAAGTGAATGTCTTGGTCAAAGAGAAAGAACTAAATTTTAAAGCGATACATTTTTATAGCGGTGTTCATTGCTCGGAACACCAGACCACAAGGTAGCTGACAGCACCTTCGTCTTCCTCGCTGCTTTCTTCGCCATTGAGGATGTAATAAATAGGAGAAAGCGCAGAAAGCCTTCGAGACCAAATTTTCGTTAAAGTCGTTTCTTTCTCTTTCTTTCTATCCCAACCTGGCATGGACACTTTGGAAAGTTGCTTCGGTATATGAGAATGAAAAACAGTACGAAGGCAACGGGCGAGGCGCCAACGCTGCCCGTTCAAACAACGCGACCACACAACACTGCTGCTAATGGAAACATTCTGTTATCTCTAGTGTCTCCGCCATATACGCTGCCCCAAATGTTCCTACATACGAAGTCATACACGCATGCTGGTTCGAAGTGGCGCACTCGGTTTGTAACAACGTCCGTTAATATCATATCATCTGAACACTATCGATAAATAAATAAACAAAACAATAAATAAATGATCGCTTCAATGAATTAATGAATGAAATGCATGTCACGAGCATCCCTTTATGCTAGCATTGACGCAGTGCCTGCACTGAAACAACTCCACTTACAACTATCCAGGAGAAGGGTTTTAAATAACACTCCGGCTAATAGAAAACCTCTCCTTTCCGCAGCGTACCTGCGAAAAGCCTCACCATAAGATTCTCAAATTCTTTGCTCTTTTCGCTTCGCCTGGGATCAGCTCCTTGCTTCTGAGTTCTGCGCAAGCCGCGAAAAACTATCGCCTAATAAAGAATACGTAATGCAGAGTAGTCCTTTTTTGGGTGAACGAGAGAGATAAATAATTTTATTTGTGTGCTAATTTTGCACACTTCGAGGCAGGCATTATGTCTTTTGAAGCGCATTGTAGTTCTAGGAGAACGTCCTATAGCGGGCTAATTAGTTCTACATTTCTCGTTCTGTCCTCCAGAAGGTTGTACACAGAATGACTTTGCCCAACACTATAACAGCAAGCACTCCCAGAATATTTCCTTTCATGCTCCTTTAAAAGTATCTGCATGTATCCTTTGTCTCTCAAAGCGGCGCGCTTCATGAAGCTCGTTTAGTATATATGCTCACTTTCTTTTCCCTTTTTCGTTCTTCTAGTTTCATTTTATTTTTATTAATTTTTTTATTTTAATTTTTTAAGGCAAGGAAGGTGTATCTGTGTGCTTACTTCAGGTGCCCTATCTCATTTTCCCCCGAAGCAAGCACGCGCCCTTCTATTCGTGCTCGTTAATCTTTCCTTTCTACCCTTGTTTTTCAGAATAATGACGATAACAAGAAGGAGGAAAAGCAGGCGCTCAGGCCCCGGAGAAGGGCCGCACCTTTGGCGTTCTCATTCTCGTCGCCCATGGTGCTGATCATCACCTCTCCGCTGGCCAGGCAGTGGGGCGTGTGCGGGGCAGACAGGCCTTCCCGGTGCAGTTCGTCCGCCTCGATCACCTGCGCCGTCCAGGTCGCGAGAAAGCGTGTCAGTGTAACTGTCTTGGGGGGAATGAGTTCCAGACAAACAGAGCTGCTAAACACGCGCACAACAATCCCAGTGGCGAACTATTATCGTGCGTCTTGCTAGCCATGCTAGTGCATGTGAGCGTGTGTATGTGTGTGTGCCTGCAACAACAATATGGACGTGGCATCACTCGCTTCGTGTTGCTGCGCTACTCCACCTGCGTGAGTGATGCCGACGAAGTTTTGTGGGTCGATACAGGACAGATAGCAACAATAGAGACCCATGAAATGTTGGCGTGATCTGGCCCAAATGTTCCCGTTCTCAACGCCTGTCATATTTCTTCATGGCCTACATATATTTTCCCAGTTCAATGTTGCCTTATCTGTCACTCGTTACAGTTTTTAGGCGTACCAGCACTAACCAGCAAATCCACTGGGCATGCTCTGGTTAGTCAGGCCGCTTCTGCTCATTTACGGCCTGACACTGTTTCCCAAATAAAAATAATGGCAAACGACCCAGCTAAGAACCGAATACGCCGGTATGTTCTGGTTAGCCAGGCCGTTTATACTCATTTTTAGCCTAATACTGCTTCCCCGATAAAAATATTTGCCAAGTTTTATCGTTTAGCATTACACAGGGTGTTTCACCTAAGACGTTACACAATTTTTAAAGATAGGTTTTTTTTAGTTAGAAGAACGCTTTCTTCGCCATAGCATTGTTAGCTGTATAATGTATCAGAATACAACTAAGACATGCAGGTTGGTTAACTAATATTGAATAGTAAGTTTTTACTTATTGCTGTAAGGCTCCTCAATTTTGAGAGGCGTGTAGCCCACCGTAATTAATACCCATATCAGTTTTTAGAATTCTGAAAACGCCCTTAAATTCGGCGCTGTGGCCCAACAAATTTTGGCTATTTCAACAAGTTACGTGCACTGGAGAGGTTGCCTTTCCTACAAGCTTCTCGAAAGCGATGTCTTTTGGCGCGAGTTAGCCAAAATTTGTTAGGCCACAGCGCGGAGAGTAACCATGTTTTCGAAATTCTAATAACTGCTATGGGTGTTAATTGCGGTGGGCTACACGTCTCTCAATAATTTAGGAGCCTTACAGTAATACTTAAAATTTTAACTATTCATTATTAGTTGGCCAGCCTGGTAGCTAGCACGTCTGAGCTGTGATGTACTACACCGCTGACATTGATGCGCCGAAAAAAGCGTTCTTCTAATCAAAAAGCGTACTTTTTAAAATTTCATAAAGTATTAAGTGAAACACCCTGTATTTGCTATTAACTCCATGGAGAGTGTGGTGAATAACAAGTCATGAGCAGTACTTGTGGGCAAAATTTTAAGGAAGAAAAAAGAAAATAAGAGGCTTGAACTTTTTACACACATCCTTCTCATCACCCCTCCTTAGAGCTGGAAACATTCCCCCAAAAACAAGTTTCCTTTTCGTCGCACTTCTTCAGGTCCGCAAAAGCGGACACAGGTCAGGTACTTCTGGGTCCAAAAAACTTTTTTGGGTCGAGCAAGAATAGTGTTATTGATTAACACTGACGAGATTGTCCCTGTGATCAGAAACACCAGTAGCGTCGACATGGAGGCCACGTGGAAAACAGTAGACAAACCTCCACGGAAAGCAAGGAAAATGAGGACGTGTCGCGCAGCACGTTGAACCCCCCAGTCATCATTAGGGAGAGGGCAGTGTGGCTCGCCTATATTCGTGCGTCTTACGAAACACGAGCTGAGTGCTTGGCGGGCGCACCTTGAACAAGGTCGGCTTCCTGGGATTGTGTGCAAGGTCTACGATGTAAACGCGGTCGCTGTCGAGGGCCGGCATCACCAGCTTGTCGCGCCGCTTGCTTGGGTTGCCGTAGCAGCTGCTGCACGTGTTCCAGTTCATGTGGTGAAGGCTGTCGCCGCAGTATGGCATCTCCAGGCGATGAACAACCTGCGAACACCAATTTTGTGCACACATAGAGGTCAACTACGCGAAAAGTCGCAAAATTATGCTTTTTACAGCATTGACATACCTGTACAAGGTCGTCTCTTGTACTTTACTAGAACCTGCGGCTTATGTCCTTGGTTTACAAATTTCACAAAGAAAGTAACACCTTTTGCAAGAATGCTTATGTTCAAGCTTTGTTTTATTCCTCGCTGCCTGACAATCTGCTGTGCGCGCACTCATGGTGCATTTTTTAAAGGATCGTTATTCTTAAACCACTCCGCAAGAAGTACATGGTCACCGTGATGTCTTGCCTTTTTGCTGTGCACATTTTTTTAGCGTTGTTTACCCTTGAACTTTCGAACTCGGAAAGTTAGCATTCTTTTTCTGAATGTTTTTCAAGGCGGTCATAGCGCATAAACTTAACTGTTATGAACACTTGGAGAGCGAGAGTTAAAGGATTCTAAAAATGTGAATGGTTACTAAGTATGAACATATGATATCAATTGTGTTTAACGTATTGAAGATCCACATTGGTGAACTTCGGCAATAGCAAGAAAAGCGAAATGACAAAAATAAACATAAGGTAACAAAAACAACAACACGCCAACAGAATTTTTTTAGTTCTTACTAGTCTTTAAAGATCATTACAGAGTTGTTTTTTTTTCTTTTTTACGAACTCATAGCCTCTGAGTTTCTTTTGTGTTTTACGATCATAACAATAGGTGAAGATTTACCTTTCAACACGAAAGGTTACAAGAACACTTATATTAATTTCCTTCTAAATTAGCAAAATGAACGCTCTTGTTGGTGAGGAAAAAAATATCAAACAGTAGATGATGATGGATACTTTCGTGTTGCAGCGCACCCTCCTCAATGTTTTTTCCTCCACGCGACACTCATCATCACCGTGTCTTTACAAGCAATTCCTTAAGAATCACTGAGAACAGAAGTTAGCCTGCATATAGAGGTTACCGCTTTCGAACGTCAAACACGCCACTTTCACTGAAAACAATGATTCTTATATGATCAAAAAGACCCGAATGTGAAATATACAGGTGTCACCATCATCGGCCGATTTCGCAAATACACAGCCTTTCCCTCTAAAACGTTGATCACAAAGCTCTTTCTGGTTTATTCGGGACGAGTTTGAAGCAAGTGGCGGGAAAATTTTTAAATGCCATTTTCTCAGCAATAAAACTGCCTTTTGATGCCGGATAAACATTAATATACCCAGAAAGAGCATACGGTTTTTAATTAGAACGAAAATTGGATGGAGTTCGTACTCAGGGCCCCATTCAGACGCAAGAGCTGGTTACGCATAAATAAGGATACACTGCCTACTGTAAAAATCTGCTATAGGTACAGGTGGTATAAAGTGTTAAAGAGGCCGTACCCAAACGAATACAGGTTCCCTATCTTGCTCAAGCCCAGCCGCGCTCTAGCCCTGGGTGCGTGGAATGAAATTGCCTGATTTCCCACTGTGTTGATGGAACACTGTACCCACATATAAGCAGAGCTGAAAGTGTCCCAACCGCTGTGTTCTTTTTTTTTTTTCATTGAATGCTGACAGTTCCAAACTCAAACATCTTTTCACAGAGCGTGACTGAAGAGCGTGGCCATGCATTGCCGGCCGGTGTCAATTTCCCCCATCTTTCTTTTCCATTTTTATTTTTCTACGGATTGCCCTCTTCACTGGCGTTATTGCATTTGGAGTATTTTTGTGAGGTGGCTGTGAGCCTTCTTCCTTCGTTTCTCCGCGCTCGCTCCAGCGTCTGCCTTCCGTAATGGCGGAGGCAACCGGAGCGCTTGAAATGACTCCAGACTTCGGTAAAGTAGCTTTGCCACAGCAAAGAACGTTGCGTGGCAGTGCTTGCTTTACAGGATGAAAAAAAAAAAGGCTAAAGATAGACGGAAGCTTTTAGGGCTAAAATTGGAGAAGGGGACTCCAGTTAGGTTAGCTCCTATTCTATATTTCAGACTTCGGGAAAGAGAATAAGCGGCAAGGAAAATTATATAGAGGCCACGGGCGGACGTACTGCATTCAAGTAATGGAGAAACCCGGCCGCTCATGCAAATTAAAAGTGAAGGAACTTAAGATAAGCAGAGTGAACAATGATATGGAGTTATAAATGAAAGCGGAAAAATAAAATAAAACGTGGTTGAAAGACACAAGTCGCAGAAGAAAATACGTGAAGGGGCGAAATATGCTCGGGCTCCAATGTCAACAAAGATAGACAAATAGCAAATACGAACATAAAAACGGACGCGAAAATGACAAGAAAACAGACAACTGGGACAATAAAAGATGTCTGCTGCCATCGCCTCAGTCGCTGAAACTAAAAACATGCTAATCAATGTCAGGGTTTGGGATTTCGCAGACGATCAATAATGAAGAACCAGAAGAAGAGGTCGGGAACAGGTCTGTTATTAGCCCCAGTAAAAAAGGAAGAACACGTGATGTTCATGCTTTTCCGAACAACAACAACATTTTCCCGTATAGGATTTCTCGCCGCTCGGAGTCCTGTCACATCGCGAGTTTTATTGGGTTGTTTTTCTGTTACATTATAGAACTTCCGGTGTATTTTCATTATTGTACGTACACATAATTACCTGCATTATTAGCAAAATTTTCATTGCCTTGAACTCAAACAATATGAACACTTGTAAAGGCAGCTGATCGCAATGATACCGAACATCACAATAGTCGTCGTCTGCCTTACTCACCTTGCCAAAAATTTGTTCTCCGTATGTTTTGGTGGCAGAATTAGTTGCTCCGAACAAATACCGACATTGATGCTTCGTAATCGATCAATTTGCCAGGGACTTGGGACGGCTTTACGGTGTTTTCGTAAGGCGGAAATTTTCATTTTTCTGCTTTTTATTTTCTTCGAACATCCCCAGAATGCAGATGGCGCAAGTGTTAGCCATGCGTTTATTTATTGTGCCTGTGTATCGAAAGCATCCTTTACGTAAGATGGCATCAACGCTTGTTAATACCATAACTTGAATCTAATCTTAATTAGAAAAATGGCGCAACATCGACGACACAAACGAATGAGACGACAGACACGAGCGCCAGTGTCTTTCGTCTCGATCTTTTGCCTTCTTGACGTTATTGAACCTTTTGTTATAATTTATCTGCAGCAAGAACTAATCTGGAGACATACGTTCTTCTGCCCAATATGTCGAGAAAATATCGTATTTTTTAAGGTATACACTTTACCTGTTGACGTACGTCTGCGTTAAACGTATGTTTCGGCAATGAACCATTACCCGCCATTTTCATAGCCAGCCTGAAGTCGTGAATATTAGTTTTTGATGTACCGTGATCCTGCTGTATGTTGACAAACCTTTGACAACCCTTAGAGAGGACATCGATATTACACCGCACTGTGTTCCGTTCTTGCCACTGCAAAATGACGGCCGAGAGTCATGTGGCCTTCCTAGGCTAATAGAACTGCTCGATCATCACATGAGCCTTCTGTTAGGAGACTGTACAGAGACGCCATGGTCTATGAGGTAGCCTTCTCGATAGCTGTGTGTGTGTGTTAGTTTGAGAGCATATGCGGTGCAATGTCGAACTCCCGAATGGGTGGATCGACGCTTGCATGGCTTTCAAACTTTCAGTGAGCATATCTGAAGCACAATAACAAGGCTTTTTTTTCTTTTGGTTGATACCAGAACATAACAATCGTTAGCAACGTGTGGTCATTCAGGTGAAAACTGCTATAATTTGTCTTGTAATAAAAAAAAATGGCAGGTTCATAAGTGATTCGGCAGCACTCCGACATTTTAACTGAGCCGTTCGATTTCCGGCTCCACAAGCTATGCATGATTATCTTTACTTTGTTAACTAATGACCAGTGATGGATCCAGTTGTAAGCAAGGCAGTCGAACACTCGAAACGTTAGCCAGTTTTCGCGACTTCCGCGAGATTGAACGAGACCAGCGATACTTTCCTCGTGCTTGACTTGAATCATGGTGTACTTGGGCAACAAATTATTTCAGGTTTATAAAAACAAATAATTAAAGTTTTCCACGGGAAAGGAGCGTATCATCGCTAGACAAAAGGAATTGCGCGGTAGTTAAACTTGCACATAGTTTCGGGCAGCCCAATACCTTTGCTAGCTGCACGCGAAGGGCACACTTAACAAATCTGCTTTTCATACTGCGATTAAGCAGAAAGAAAGCACTTTGTCTAGTTTTTATGGCTTCAGAGAGGTTTCAACAGCTGTTTCGAGAGGACCTGTTTAAATTCGTGGTCAGCTAGTTTCGCGAAAATGTTTTGTTCACTTCTTAATAGGGGTGTGCGAATATTCGAAATTTCGAATACGAATCGAATATGTTTTATATTCGGTTCATATTCGTATTCGAGAAATGATATTCGTGAATTTCCGAATATTCTAAAATTCCCGAATACTCGGCAGCGATCGTATGCCGCGCAGACTTTCGCAAATTTGATTGTGGCAAAAGCGCAATATCTGGGCAAATTATCTGAATATAGAGTTTAAAGTTCCAGGAAAACCATATAAAGGCCCTGTTCTCTTTCTTCTCCATCGTTTATCGCGTGGACCGATCGCATTCCGATGCCGCTAGGCTTGACCTTGTGCGCAATTCCGCAAGTGGGCTTTCTCACATACCATACGTGTTGCGAACAAGATGGGGGCGACCCGCTTCTAACAATTGCAACAGGAAAGCGCGTATTTTTTTTTATACTTCCGTAATATGTTATCTAATTAATGCCCACACCCATGGCATTCGTTCTGTCACCTTAACTCTCAGAGCGTGACCACCGCCATCATGTTTTGGTCAACTAGCTATGCGAGAAAGCCTACTTGCGGAACTTCGCGTGAGGCTCCCAAGGGGCGAGTCGAGGTGTGACAACAGGGCCAGCGATCCTGTAAAAATCCCGCGTATTGCATGGTGCACAGTAATCCATGCACCTATTAAGTGGGCCTAACGGCAGGCGTAACAATTTTCGGATAGCCCCTGTCACTAGGTCAAAAAAATAACCTGGCCGCGCAGTTTTGGTTTCTGAGCTTACGTTCGCGATGTCTTCCAGCACGCCGAAACTCTGTGCTCGTCACGGGATTACAGATGTTTGCACGATAGAGCCACCTCATAAGACTACCGCATTTTCGGTTTTTTTTTTCGGGGCTGCGAGGCATTTTATAAATCGACCTTCAAATAACCTGGGCAGTTCTGTCGGTTCTTTGAACTCCGAATTAATGAGGTTTTACTAGCCATCATGTTATTTTTGTTTCCAGTCTTGTCATGCTATGAATTTCATTTTGCCTGACCACATTACAGGTTGGACACTGTTATGCAGTTCAATTAAGTAATATACATTTTTGCGCACATCATGTTTTTTTATATATTGCTCAGGGAATCTAGTTTTGTTTATTTAAGTTGCAAAGGCCATAGACTATTTTGAAAAAAATATGAGCAACAATTTTTGCTTGTCTATCTATCCTGAATTTATTTTTTGTGCTGACCAGATATTCGATATTCGAAGCCATTTTTTCTTCATATTCGTATTCGATTCGTATTCGAAAATTTTGATATTCGCATACCCCTACTTCTTAACCAAAAACTATGGCAAGTGATCATCTTAACTAGAAAAAGTTTATAGTTTTTTTGTTTTACTGCCAACTATTTCGGATCCTTGCGGTATTAATGTTATCTTTCATAGTTGGGGTCTCTCTCTAAATGGTGCGCAAAGCCTCGATGGTTATTGGCCTTTTCTTAGGTTTGGTTAACTTCACTGGCGTAAATTAGGTATTTCAAGCGAAAAATTCGAAAATTGGCCTATGCTTTCGTCCAGGCTTTACTGAACGTTTTATAGCGCGCACTAATCCTCCCAGAGCGCTGCACTAATCTAGTGAGGCAGGGTGTAGACCTTCCATGAACATGCCACATACGTGCAAGATATTAAAATAGGCGGTCGGTCGGCAAAAGAAAAACAAACATTTTCCAATTAGTTTTCGGCACATCTGCCTATTTATCTACGTCCTTTCGAGACTAGAAGATGAAAAGAGCTTTTTGTGCCTCTGGGACTGTACGACCCGAGTCAAGTTAAGTCGCGTTCTTGGCCCATGTCAACTAAAAAAGAAAATCGCAAAAATGGCGGGAAGCGATAGTCGGGCAATTTCGAGTCAATGAACGGAATTAGGAGTTTTTCCGGTATTTATTTTCGTTCACAAAGAAAATAAACATCGCGAGGACAACACACACGTTTAGGCCCTCTATCAAACTGCCGACCCCTATCTCTTCAAAACTGCGAACTTTTTTTTTTTTGTGCCCGAGACGCAAGCCTAAATAACTAGGCCTACACCCTGCCTCACTAGATTAGTGCAGCGCTCTGGGAGGAATAGTGCGCGCTATAAAACGTTCAGTAAAACCTGGCCGAAAGTATAGGCCAATTTTCGAATTTTTCGCTTGAAATACCTAGTAGAACACATTTATCTTAAGCTGTGCCACCACTTATTTCCTATAAAAAAGACGCCGACAATGTATAGCGCGGAGGAAAGCTGTTTTGTCGCTGCACCGTCATCCAGGAACAAAATATGGTAATGTGAGTGCATAGAGATCGGTGAACTCTATGCCATTGTGAAACGTACAAATACATCGGGAGACGCTGAAACACATGCCACGAACTGCTTTTGTTTGAAAGCTTGCACAGCACCAAATACACCTGGCGCCTCCTGCTAGGAATCCCGCGTTTCGTTCGTTGACGACTGTACGGTAAAGCGCTCCCGAAATATTTGACTGATACTGGCTCCACCTTTCGCACCACTGCACGGTTATAGTGAGGCGCTGTGTAAACAAAGACAGAAAGGCTCGCTGGCAATCAAAACTTCCCCACAACGCAGAAATGATGAGCTATGAACCCCCCCCCCCCCCCTCCCCCTCAGTTAGGTTCGATGAGCAGGGACGTCGAAGCCAGTGGTCCAGGCACGGTGGCGGCTCCACCGGGAAGCGATAAGTCTCCGTAGTTTGGCGGACGGGAAATGAAGAGAAGTAGTCCCACCCGACCAACCAGAGAAGGCGGGGGACGAACGCTTTGCACGCTTTCTGCTTGGCTTCTCTTATTTTCAAAGTCGGAGCTTCCAACGAGAGAAGGGGGCAATCCGAGGCGATCCCGCAGCCGTGTCGCATTGTTCGCAGAGTTTGCCCCAGCTTGCGCCAAACCAACCGCGTATTTTTGGGCGTTTTTGTGCGTCATTGGAAAACATGGTGCGTGACGGGCGGGCTTCCCGAAGGCGCAGCTTTAATTTGAGGTACAAGAAATCAACATAAACCAATATCTAACAGCAGTAGTGTGTTTGTGTTGGCGTGCGGACGCGTTTAAATTTTGGCTCGAAAGAGAATTCTTGAACCGTCGCGTATTGAAAAACCGCTCGCAATTTCAAAGTGCTAAGCGCCGAAAGTGAGTGAATGAAAAAAGACAAGCGAAATAACGGTGATGAAATAAAAAAAAAAGCTTTCATGTTCAAAAAGTAAGTCTCCCACACTTGAAGAAGAAAGTAATGACTTTTTTTTATCAAAGTTGACGCTCTAAAGTGTGATGTGGGGCTGAGGTGTTTTAGAGAGCATGTGGTTCCTAGGGTGATCTTTTCTGGAGGTTTTGAAGTTTTATCTCGTGTCAAGTATTGTCAAATACTAACACAAGTTGTATATTTTTTTCTCTGTATGAATCCCTACGATTAAATCCCTGCCATTAAAGCAAACTATTCAGTTATTACATGCAAGACCGTTCTTTGACAAGAGCAGTCATGTTTGTTGCATGCAGCTGCCGCAGTTTAAGAAGGATCCGTAGCCTTTTGATTCCTCTCACTGCAGAGAACCGATAAAAAGTTTTGAAGATAAAGAACAAATAAAACATGACTAAAATGCGAGAAACCATCTGCAACACACTCATATTTCCGACGCCTGTTATGTCCGGCGCCTCAGCTAACATACAAAATTTTAAAAAATTGGCAGTTTGTGTCAGTATTGTTAGCGGCAGCCTAGAGGGAAGAGGAATATTTTTAATTAATGCAACTGAAACTGAAATGATTTAGTGTAGGCAACTATTTTACCTCTTAAACATTTGAAAATTGGAGGGGAACTTAAGCTGCGCCTTAAGGGTATAACACGACACTTTATGTGTTAATGCCCATATATGCAGACTTGGTCATTCAGAGTTAATGAGTCCTCGGAGTTGAAATCTGGCCTATAATTGAATCACAAACGCTGAGCTTGTCTCTAGAGCTCAAATTCTAATTGCTTCGGCTGCATGCTGCCCGCCACTTACGCGAGAAAATGTCTGTTCTTTTTACACCTCTCATAATTTGGCAATTTTTACCATCAACTACGTCAATGACGAGCCTTTTCTAAACCGTAATGTGCTGTCGTCGCAACGTCACTTGAAGTTTATTTCTGTCTCCGATGGCTGCGAACACGTCAGAAATTAAAGAAAAAAATACCGCCTGCAGAAAAAAAAAAGTTGAAACTGCAATCAAGCATGCGTGCACAATAATCAACTGAAAGTTAATTATCAGGGAATGCAATAATTATGCCCCTGCATCTTGCTGCAGAATAAAATTAATCCCACCGCCAGTGTATAATCTGACCTCCTTTAATTTCAATCACGGAGACTAGGGCAGCTCTGTGGTCCTTCAGTAGCACAGTACTGATCCTTGCTCCCTCCCCTCCCCCTTTGCACACACAATCTAATCCCAGAAACAAATTATCAGGAGACCAAAATACATGCTATCCACCCTACTGTGGCTATTAGGCAAACTAGGCGACAACGACAGCATGCAAAAAGAAAAACGAGTTAAGGAAACATGGAGAAGCCGACAAATGCAATGAGGTTTCAGCAGAAGTCCAAGTCAATTTTCTGACAGACGCTAACTGTTCTGTAGACCTAGTCCCGTACTGCACTACTCCGATCGAAACCACCGCCAAAGCAGATCGATCCCGCTGACGGATGCGTAATCGCTGACAGAATGAAGCGAAAAAAAAGAACGAGCAACTGTTGACTGCTTGGCTTCGTAACCTAGGCAGCCATCGGGAAGCGAAGTTTGCGATACAAACTGTATCTGTAGAAGTCGCCTGTTTTCTCCCTAGTCAAACGCAGTAAATTATTTATGTCAGATATGTATAAGATTGAAAACATATCAGACTGGAACAGCTTAATGGCTACATTTCATCTCTTAGGACGATTGAAGCCATTACTTTAATCTACAGGAATGAACGGCCAAATCACGTTTTTATTTTTTTATTTTTCGTGTATTTCATAAATCTGCTTCTATACATGGAGCTTTCCTTTAAACAGTTGTAAGGTTTCTTGACGTAGTTAATACAGCACGTGTTCTGTGTTTTCAAAACTCAATTTCCCGGGTTCGAACCCGACCGCGGCGGCTGCGTTTTTATGGAGGAAAAACGCTAAAGCGCCCGTGTGCTGTGCGATGTCAGTGCACGTTAAAGATCCCCAGGTGGTCTAAATTATTCCGGAGCCCTCCACTACGGCACCTAATTCTTCCTTTCTTCTTTCACTCCCTCTCTTATCCCTTCCCTTACGGCGCGGTTCAGGTGTCCAACGATATATGAGACAGATACTGCGCCATTTCCTTTCCCCAGCCCAAACCAAACCAAACCAAACCAGTGCAACGGCTTTGGTGATTTTCCAAGATTTTTGCTGAGAACATTTTTTTTGTATTTTCATGTACGCCCCTCTTTCATAGGCTCAAGCCTGCAATATTCCGTTGATAAATGAAATAACGACTGAGCCTTCGAACGTTCCATATTTGACTTTTCCAGTCTAATGTTAGCTCATTTGCCAATACCGAATACAATTCAACGTTGTATCGGCGCTATAGCGGATGTGAACCAATCCATCTCATTTCAGCATTGCACTGCTTACGGCACAAAACGACAGACGTTTGTGAAACCAATCAATACAGCAAGCTGAAAGGCCAAGGTGCAAGCTCCTGCTATCTCAGCGTTTTCTTCACTATCCTTTTCAGTCGCGCAGACAAGAGTGACTATCGCAAACCGAATCCTTTTCAAGAATCCAAATTGTATTATTTTCCCAACATGGTACAACACGCGCTTTATATGTTACTAAGCAACGAAAGACACGAGGAGAGCATAGAGCAGTGATAACAAGCGCCACGCCATACTGACACTTCTGAAGGGGCTCATTTCCTCGGGCCGCTTGACCGTGTCCATCTGAAGCAACAGTGCTAGTTTCTATATTAAAAAAAAAACACGCTAATTGCGCATCCAGAATTTTTGCTGAGTAAGCCACAAAACTATTCTACATCACATTAAACATTTTCTCTTGTTTCTGAGTGTAAAGATTACACTAAAATCTGGCGATACGATTGTTCACAATTGAAGCAGTCACCAGACCATAAATCTCGGTATTATTACGCTCGACGGAATGGATCTCTTAGGAGGTCACTCTCACAGCAGCTCCAATAGCAAATTGTTATCTCCCGAAAGAAAGGTTGTACGTGAGAGTAATAGTGAAAAAGAGCAGCAGTGGAGCACGAGATAAGAGAAAAGTTTCTAACCGACACCAACTGAATGTACTCACAGCGGAAAAAGAAAGAACTATGACGATCTTGAATTTTAATGACAAATGGGCAGCTTTCGGGTTAAAAGTGTCGTTGCACAAGGTACTTTTTTTACACCGAGTCAGAGACTTATTTTTCATAAAATTCACCCCAGAGAAGCCGAGCTCTAGGCCAGAGGAAAACCTGCAACCATTGTATCACCGGTGTTTACCCGGCGGCACTGGAAATCGAATTTCGCATCTCCCGCATGCGAGGTGGATGCTCAAAACACAAGCACACCCCTGCGGCGAAGAATGAACTGAAAATTAGCGTCCCCCTAACTGGTTTTTAAGAAAAGGCGCAAGATTGAAATGCTCATTGCTGTGTTGCTTCGACCAGCTTAAAAAAAACGCTTTGTTTGGGAGGAACACGCACAATACAAAGTTATTACCCACATTTATTTTAATACTATCGTATCCCATTCACTTTTCTAATAACTAGAGCCTTAGTTCATTTGCGCGGCTTACTAGAGCTCCATAGCACCGGCACGTAGTTTTAGGCGTTGTTCAACCCAAACAATATGCCATGTTTGCTCAGATGCCGCCAGTCAACATGGAGATGCGCCGCGGCGCCCAATTTATTTGCACTACCTCACATTTCTATTTTACATAATGGCAAGGATTTGCTTGCAAGGTGAACGCCCACAAAACACGTCAAGTGGTAAGCGTCAGTGCAACCGCATGTCATGCCGTGCGTGAATTATATTACTCCTTCTTAATACTATCCGCAAAGCAAATGAGCAAGTATTACAAGCTCAGAGAGTGGTATAGGGGTGATGGCGCACTATGTTTGTGGCAATTCTTTGTACTGCAGCATAAACTTGATTTGGCTGTGATGTTACGTGCTTCTTACAGCGCAATACAGCCTCTAAACTGCGGCTATAAAAAGAAGGCCAGTGGAGAGCTTACGGCGAAGAAACTGGTGTATTTTTCGAAGTCCCTATCGGCAAAACTTTGCCCTGTGAGGAGCCAGTTAAGGCGGCTTCACCTATGTACACAAAGCTATGCAAAGAAGCCACTTTATGCTAAAGTGCGTGACGAAGTAGTTTTTAGATGTCGCTTTCTCAAAGGCAAGGTGAGATTGAAAGCAGCGAATACTATCGAATGTCATACGAGTAGATTATGCAATCAAAAATAGCAGTGAGTGAGTTTAATCAAAAAGAAAATATTTGTGTTTATAGCAATTCCAATTAAATGTACTTGCGCCTCATAATTAAGTCTATGCGTATGAAGAGCATGACTTGCACCCACTGGGTAGTGTTATTAATAACCTAAAATATCAGCGCTAGGAACAAGACGAGGGGTGAAAACAAGGACATATACAGGCGCTTAATAACAATAGAAATTTTATCTTGGAGCAACACATATATACGGTTTACATAAATGGGTGGAGCCGGAGTGATGCTGCGCGATCACCGAAACACGGTGTAGTGACGTCAAAAAGAACAAAAAGATTAAACAAGAAAAAGGCCAAAAAACTAAAAGCGATAAAACCCCACGATGTAAGGGGCCAGGACAAAACAAACTAGGTAAAAAAAAAAAGAAAACCATAGCCAAAAGGCGGGTGAAAGCGTTGAAGGAAAAGAGGAGGGTGTAAAAAACAAGGCTTAAAATGTGGTTAACCGCTGTTAAAAAATGGCAGCAACTGCAATTGTGATTATAAATAATGCTGAGTTTATCTGTGAGTAAGAAAAGCTAGGCTGACTTCTGGTTACAACATCGTGCTCTGGACCTGAAGAGAGGGCGCAAGAAAGTGTTCTCTTGGAAGAATGCTCACGTCATAAATGAGCGGCGGATGTGTGAACATGAGGCGTTACTTATCCTGTGTTAATGAACTTTCAAACTAACCACGCGTATTGGAACTTCAAGGAAAGTAACATTTGGCAGAACTATTCTAAGTGGCTAGTCTTTCTGTTTGCTTTATTTTTATTCTCACTGCTGATTTTTTTTTCAAATGTATAGCAATACACCAGATTTCAACCTTATGATATTTTCGTTAGAAAAAAGCAGTATACCTAACAATCATGCCCTCTCAAATACGAAATCCAGATGTTAACTTTCTGGCAGCTCCTCATTTACGCTCGGCCTTTGCACGGCTTCGTTTGTTTTTTAATGTACTTATTATCTCTGTCATTGATAATGGCATAGGAGCGGTTGCCGCTACTGTAGTTGCGACCTTCAGTACTAGGGGTTCCAGACTTTTCGCTATGCGCCTATAAAGTCACACTCTGCCGGCGTATTTCACTAAGCCTCTGTGCAGAAAGCACAATAACAAAAATAACAAATAAGAAACCGCGCTGGCTCACAACTCAGTTTCTAGCGTCTTCGCGCGTTTCATTTCTTCCAGCATTGGTTTCTAAAAACATCGAGGCTCTTGAAACCCACCACCCGTTACATATTGCACCTCGGGTATGAGAATTCGCTTTCGACACTTTCGGTATTGCCTCGGGACATGCGGGGAAAGAATCACATAAAAGAAAACAGGTTTTATTCCTATCTTGAGCTGCCTTTGGGCGTGCACGAAGCGAAAATGTTTTATTGCGATGGGGAACCGCCTACACCGCCACTTCCTTTTGCGAGAGGCGTAAACAAAAATATTGACTACGTGGAAGAAGACCGGCAAATACCGAGAACTATTTCAATGGGTAGCACATGAAAAACTACTAAGAAATGCCAGTCCTAAGAAAAGACCTGCATTACAAAAAAGAGTGTTGGCGCATATCACCACGAAGAAAAGTTATAAATCCAAACGCAGGCCTACAAAGCACTATAGTTCTATACCGGTTGTAAAACCAAAGAAAATCAAGTAATGTTTATAATTCAGAAAGAAAACACTCAGCACCACAGTGCATTTTAATTAAAAGCTGCAGATGGTCCGCCATAAGCTCTCAAAGTCCTGTATTGCGTTCTTCTTACTGAGAACTACCAGTGCATGCCTCTGGGCTTTTACAACTAATTACGTTGCCTCCTACGTTCATTTGAGGCGCAGCCGAAGTAAGCAGTAACCGACGCTCGTTATTTTTTTTTTGCGTGGTTATTGCCTTCATGTTGCGAAAAGGCTGGTGAAATGTGAGATGAATGCAGTAATATACCACGTCACACTAAAAGCCCTGCCGCCCTCTCGAAGTAAAAAGCCAGCAAAGCTGGCTCTAACATCTTCGAGCTCAAAAAGACTTCCCCTTTGAAGAAGGCTTGGTAATTGGCAGCTATCTGTGCGCTAGCCTACACGCCTAGATTAGCCGCCTATATTCGTTCCCCTCTCGTGAAATCTTTTGACGTGCAAAGTGTTAAGTATGTCCTTGTCCTGGTTAGGTGAAGCTATAGCTGTGGATTGCAGAATGTGACACGGTTTTAGTAAGATCGCTGAAGCTTCTTTTACTGTACTCACTGCCGAAGCTGAAAGCTCGGTATAAGTTTATTGTTTCTTTGTGCCACGCGAAAATTAAAAAGCAAACTGTATATTCTGCCAGCCATCAGGTAATATTAGTGATGTAGAGCTTGTGTAAGACCAGCGTATGTTTAGCGGTAGTACGAGGTGTGTTAACTTAATAGGAATATCAGTAGTAGCCCCAATAAAAATGCTCGTGCCTCTTTTAGAAGCTATCAGCATACACGCATGCAGTCTAGACAAGAATCGAACAGTATTTCTACGATGAAAAGCGAGAAAAGGTATCGCTATTAATTTTTTGTAGTTGTTTATAGAGTGAAAGTAAATGCGTGGTCATTTAGATACGAGACAATTTCACGAAGTAAGGCTGCTTACCTTTGCAAAGCCATCTCCAGTATAAATTAATAGACAATCATTTTTCCGCTCGAAGAAAAACAGACAAATAATATTAATACATCCGTGCACCTTTCATACGACCCCCTTTTTCCCCCTGTTTTTCTGGGGGCTAAACTTTTTTCATTGTGTGTTTGCCTCGTTAATATAGAAATTCGCAGTCCCGACAATGGGCATGATGGAAATGCACAGAGGCGTTTGGAGCCCGTGCTTTCTTCCGCGTTAATCTGGACAGGGATGAAAATAAAACCTCAACTGCCTTAACAAGCTTTTTCTGTTTCTATATATCGACTGCAAGTCGAGAGAAGGCAGTGCGACAGTGAAAATTGCTGAACAATGGCTTTTTTTTCTGGCTTCATGCTTCGAAGTGCCAAGAGGCCCAGTCAACGCATTTCATGGGTTTCCGTGCTGCATTAATGGTGGTTCAAAAACTCTTTTGCAGCTTGGACTAATTTCAAAACCGCATTCAGCAGCTGTAAGCCGACTGAATACAGTTATGTACTATCAGTTCACGGGATGTGAACTGTCGTAGTAGGAAATAAGTCAACCCGCCATGAGGCGCCATCGCGGGTCTCATGGACCTAGGCAAATTAAACTGCACCACATCATTTCGAAGATAATGGCAACTAAGGTAATGCACTTCTATCTAACAAGATTTTGTATAATTTGCCGACCTCCATGCTCACTATGTATGCACAGCCGCAGACCTTAATGATAAGTTGTATTTTCCTAATATATATTTTCTTCCCTATTCGTTATTGCTAACTCGCTTTATGTGCAGTTCTGCCTGGGCACCAAAGAGTCGATATGCCACGACTGTGCACTCCAATGCTTTTCTTGGTTTCAAAGACTGTTGGCTTCTTTTCTGTATCCCCAACCAAGCCCGTCGTTATCCGTATTCCTTATGGCAGTCTCAGTGCTGGCAGTGTTGATGCCACAGGTAGCATGAAAGGCGTCTTTGCACGACTGTCTCGTTCCACCTCGGCCGTGCTCCATGTCGTAAAGGACCCTTTTCACAAATGTTAAGCCAGCCTAACAGCAATGCTTCGTGGCCAAGCTGTGGCGCAACAACCGATTTCTGATGTAAAAAGTGCGAATTCGGTTCGTGTATTTTAAAACGCACAAAATGCTCGCGTGGTTCCCGTCATCTCAGCACACACTGATGCCAGCGTTGGCAAGCACCTTCAGCGTTTTGTCTTCATCTCGCTTTTGTCGTACAGTGCAATGCGGGAAAGCCAAAAAGTATTTTCAAAGAAGTCCATAAGTTTTCTGCTACAGCTGGGGGCACTGGTGCGCACTCTCAAGCTTGGGCTGCAGTTAACTAAACCTTCGTAGGCAAACCTCATAGCTCGTTGCCTCATAGCCATTTTTTTTTTCAGACCCAGTCCGTTGTCCATTCCAACAAAGCGTCACGCACCTTGCAGAAGTCGGACGAGTCCTGGTCCACGCACACGGTGGCCAGGTAGTCGGGCCGGTCCTTCTGCGGCACGGAGCAGGGCAGCCAGAGCATCTTCTCGTGGCCGCCCTCGGCCATCGCTTCGAGGGGGGTGCGGTAGCCGACGGAGTCCGGGCACCGCTCGACGCCCACCCGGTTACCGCCGTTGGTGCTCACGCATCCTACAGACAAAAAAATGGCAGTGGCTTAGCTCGGCTATGCCAGGATATACGTAACGAAAGCTAAGGCATATCATGGTTAGCCGTGGTTAATCTTGATTGCAAGTCCAGGTTAGTCTGGTTGTCCAGCTATGTTGTTGTCGCGTCAAAGGCGACACAACTGTGGTTGCGGCGCACGCGAGCTCTCCTTTTCAATCCTCCGACATGCTACCAGGTATGCGACGCAGCTGGTGAAGCGAGCGGAGGCGAGCGCAACGTCGAGGAACGCGGTGTGACGTCATGCCAGATGGCGCGACGAGCGCGCAAAGCACAGTAACCGTCTCACATATCTCGGTGGACACCCGAACCGCGCCGTAAAGGAAGAGATAAAGGAGGGAGGGAAAAGAAAGAGAAAACTGAAAATTGAAAGTTGTATTGTTGAGGAAAGGCGCGGCGCTGCGCAGCGGTGGAACAGCTGTGGCTCGGTGCTACTAGTGGCGCATGCGCAGTTGTGACTATGCAGCGAGAGAGAGAGAGAGAGAAATATCCGCGGCGAGGCGCGTTGTTACGTCATGAGCGTCCTCGGAGTGCGGCCACGGCGAAATCGCAATTTCGCGGCCAGTAAAGTTTTCGCTTTAAAACCCCGATGAATGTCCGGAATCGAAGGTAGGCTTTGGTCAAGAGATTACCCTCCGCGGTGGCTCAGTGGTTAGGGCGCTCGGCTACTGATCCGGAGTTCCCGGCTTCGAACCCGACCGCGGCGGCAGCGTTTCGACGGAGGCGGAACGCAAAGGCGCCCGTGTGCTGTGCGAAGTCAGTGCGAGTTAAAGATCCCCAGGTGGTCGAAATTATTCTTGAACCCTCCACTCAGTCCCTCTTTTATCCCTTCCCTTACAGCGCGGTTCAGGGGTGCTGTCCTGTACGCTGATATGTGAGACAGATACTGCGCCATTTCCTTTCCCCCAAAACCAATTTATTTTTGGCCAAGAGCTCACGATTATAAGATATTTTTGCCCCATATCAAGCTTCAATAAAACTTGTCGGACTAGTTGGTTGATTTAAGACGCGATGTAACTGCTGCCTGAAAGGGACAAGGACAGCGAAGAAACGCAGATCCTGTTCGCGCATGTGACAACATGCATACATGTCCTGGCTTATAAATATGCTGCTTGAAACAAATAAAATCTGTCGGAAGTTAGTGCTCGTGTTGTTCACCTCTGTTACTGCGTCTTTCGCCTTCCCCTGCGCTAGTATTTTTTTTTTGCTTTTTTTTCATAAACTATGCACAAACAGGCCATGCTTGTGGTCATTAGATCCGCATCAAGAACCGAGTTCTCAAACCATCTCTCCCATAACAATGATTGGGGACCGACTGACACCCACAACTTCGGCGCTCGTGACTTTCCTTGATTAAATCGGCAATGAGTAGCACGACAGATACCACGAGCAACCATGTAAATAATCTGCAGCTTATGATAGAGAGGTATATGACATGTAAAGTACTGGCCAATTACTGACCGTCGTAACACGCGAAAAGCTTTGATCGTTGAGGTTCTGACTTACTGAGGCTAGCGGTAGCTTTCACCATGGTGCCAAGAAATTGTGAGAAAGTACAGGCCCTACGAAGGAATAGTATGTCGAAATCATGACTAATGGGAAATATTAAGTCCCTGCGTTTTGTTGGTGTAATCAAAAGAGTTCTGGCTTTCTCTTCTGGCACTTGCGTACCCAGAAGTTAGGTGATAAGTAAAAACACATGACCAAAGCAACTGTCAAATAGCGACCACAGCTGTTATAAATGCATATAAGTCATCAGCTTGAATGCGTTGAAACTTTCCCTAGTAAAGCGTGTTCCTTCTAAAGCCCAGTGCCTGGAGAGGCCGTATCACTTGAGCCCCTCCCTTCGGTGCCGTATAAAATTTCTCTATTTGTAGTCTAACATTCCCGCTCAGCATGAGAAGGCGTAAACAAGCTCAATTAGGTTTTACTTGCTCATTAATTGATTAAATTACTTTCTTTTACGAACTCATCCAACCTTAAATTCATTGCACAGCGCCCTTACACGCTCCGCACGCTCCAAGGCAGCGCACAAAAATCGTCACTTCCTGCAAGAGGAAGTAATCTCATCAGCTATAGCCCACAGGCGTCGACAAAAAGAGCGCTTTTGTTTTCGGCGCTGTCTTAAGGTCTGAGACCACGGAACGCAGAATGCACACGCAGCTTTTCTCGTTCAGTGAGCGAGCCAATCCATTACGTCTAACCGGATTACCGCGAGACAGGACAGGCTGCAGCAGTTCAGGTGAAACAGATTTCAGGACGAACAAGCGATATCAATTCATGTTAGTGGGACGAAAAAGTCACAATAAATTACAAGAGCACTGACAAGCAGAGCCGAAGCGTTGGCACGAGATAAATGAGCGGTTATTCGAGGACAAAAACGTTCAAAAACTGAGAAAGACTGCACGCGAAATTCTGGGAGGGAAGGGGCGCTTTTTTATCGTTCTGAAGAAAACTGACTCAAGGAGCGCACGCCGCTGAAAGTGTTTGTTCGTTCGGTCTCTAGACCATCTTTGTCTCTACGTCTTGTATTTTTTTTTTACTCCAATCTTTTTTAGATGCAAACAGCTACGTTTGAAGTGTTTAAATTTAGCACCATCCCTCTCTTCATCTCCCCCCTTTTCCTTTTCATTTCAAGGCACATTTCATCTCTAGTGTGTCAACTAATGCATCCCACTTCGCTGTTGAAGAAACGTTTCGGCCTCTTCACTAACGCGAACAGTTTTTCGCTTTCATATTTGCGTGTGCACGTCAGGGAAAGGCTAATGATTAACTTTTCGTCAAGCTAAACAGCGAGCTTCTGTCGCAGAGTTTTTTCATTATGATAAATCCAGGCGCTCGCAAACAACGACACAGGGGGGACACAGCGCTGGAGTGAGCGCCTGGATTTATCATAATGCACTTACACAAACTAGCTCTGTTTTCTGCCCCGTTGCAGAGCTTTTTCTTTGCACGAACGGCCAAAGACGAACACAAAGAGACCGCGACCGGCAGTTTCTCCTTCTGTCAGTCCTGTGTCTTTCATGCGCTAGTAAGGCGATATGGACCATCAACTCGCCCATCAGTCAATCCTTCACAATCTGCCTGGGCTGTAGCACATGCGACAAATGCTTTCATAATAAGCAATCTACTCTTTACTGTAAGCACTGGTCATGGCCAGACAGTAAATGCATTGTGTTAGTTACCTGCATTAACAGGTATATACCAGAAAGTCAAAACTCGTTCTAACCCCTTGTAATGCCGCCAGCGTGTGCTGAAAGAAATTGCGAGCAAAAACGTTTTGCTAAGTTCCCTAGTTACCTTGTCACAAAGGTAAGCCTTCCTGAGATAATCTACATGACAGAATTATTTTTGCATGGCCTTGTGCATTACCTACAGCCCGCGGTCAACTTAACCCGAACAGGCATGCCTGACCTTAAACGCCTCGGCGCAGAGAATACGAGTTCCCAGAAACAAGCCACATTTTCTTGAACCAACTGAGCATGCAGCTCTAAGAGACCAACATGAATGGTCTGCTTAGGGCAAAACTAGCAGTGACGTTCCTTAGCCGCTACGACCGAGGTCTGTCAGTCTTTGAAGCAAATTAAGGTTTAAAAACAAACAAGGCATAAAAAGTTGTTTAACCACGGTATTTTTATTTCTAGCGCTGAAATACGCAAGGAATTTTTTTCCGTCCTTTTCGATCTTTTCCATGTTTCACGATTAGGGAAAGAAACTGATATTGGCTAGTTTTCATTAATATTTCAGCTCCCAACAAAGTTGAGATTCTTGTTTGTGAACTGAAGTTTATTAGTTGCATGCATTCTGCGCGCACTAGTCGGAACTTCTCAAGAAATGGGAAAGAAGTGGGTGTCATATCCAGAGGTACTTCTCTCTCTTTGCCGCTCAAATTAAAAGGCAAATAAAGCCGCCTTCACCTCCATTATTTTCAACTCGCTCATTGCGGATATTTTACCTAGCACCTAAGCTTGTTGCATTCACCACTTTTCACCTCTGATATAGATTAATATGACATTATTGGGGTCGCGTGACTTTTGCTGACCAATCGGAGAGCACGTGAAATTTGAAATTCCTCATGAAATTCGGATTTTTTCGAGAGAGGTCACGTGACCCTGTGGCGTCATCACAACGTGCCCACTGGCTTGCGAGCAAACTGCCCACCGTTGCCAAATTCAATGCAGTTGCCACCTGCCCACGGTGGCGCTGCGCATCACCCCTACGGGAGCTGCGTTTGAAAGAGCCACACCGGGGCAGTGGCTCACCGCTGAACCACTGCACCACTGCGCCAGTAGCGGTATGAGGACTCCCCGCGATCTGTGAATGCAATTGTGAGGGTCGTGACGTCATCAACAGTGCGTGATTACCAGTGGGCCAATCATAAGGCACCGCGAAATTTTAAAATCTGAGGTTACCCAAAATTTCGAAGTCGGCCCACCCCCCAAAATTTTTTTGGACCTCCCCCCCGCCCCACACAAAAATGGCAGTAGGCCCAGACTTGAAAATAGATAAAGGTGGATTAGTGGGCCGAATAAGTATAATCCAGTGGACGCTAATCGAACAGTCTATAACCTGATGACTCATGCATACTATTTAAAGGCAACGGAACCGGTTCCAATCGTAGTTTTGGCGGGAAAATCGCAAGAACTTTAGACAATCATTAGACTTTAAGGTACATTAGACTAAATGCTATCGCATTTTCTTCTTTAAGAACGTGGTTAGGAAGGCCTCCAAGCTTTTTCAAACCCCCTGAGACATATCCTAAAGCATGCTTCCTCCAGTTCTCCTGTCTCTGCTATTAAACACGCACTTCGAGCTTGGGTAAACTAGCTTCGTCCAGCAAAGCATGCGGACTGAGAAAGGCACAAGTGCGAAATATCTGGTAGCGCTCCGTGCAGAAATGATGCCGTTGTCATTGGGGTCCCCGCAGCGGTGGCTCAGTGGTTAGGGCGCTCGACTACTGATCCGGAGTTCCCGGGTTCGAACCCGACCGCGGCGGCTGCGTTTTTATGGAGGAAAAACGCTAAGGCGCCCGTGTGCTGTGCGATGTCGGTGCACGTTAAAGATCCCCAGGTGGTCGAAATTATTCCGGAGCCCCCCACTACGGCACCTCTCTCTTCCTTTCTTCTTTCACTCCCTCCTTTATCCCTTCCCTTACGGCGCGGTTCAGGTGTCCAACGATATATGATACAGATACTGCGCCATTTCCTTTCCCCCCAAAACCGATTATTATTATTGTCACTGGGGACGCCTGCGTTGCCGATGGCCCCTGCAGAGGTCTACAGAGAGAGATTGTAGGGGACCAAGCCACGCAGTTACTGCGGTCACAGGTCCTCCTACGCCGCGGCAGAAGACAGCAGAGAGCAAAGGTGGGGAAGCTTGGAGAGGAAAGCAGATAGAAAACCTCTTCCTCCCTTCTATATCAGAATGCAGCTTGGTAAATATCAAGCATGCGCCGTTCCCAGAGAGAAACATCCTGTTACCAAGTGTCTGCGCGCTTATAATAAGACTCCGGACGACGTACAGGGTGTGACAAGTGCACACGGCTAGCGATAGCTTGCACACATAAAGTCGTTTCAGTTCTTCGCCAGTCCTTTGTAAGCAGTAATGTGAAAACAGCCAGGCGCTCTGTAGTCGCTTTTTTTTTTACCGGGATCTCTATTGTGCAACGTGGTGCCTTTCTTTCTGCGTGGATTTATGTGCACGAGACTTTATCCGCGATGGACAGCACCGTTGTTGCCTTAAGCGTTGTATCGGGACACAAACGAAACATCTCGCGTTCACCTTGCTCGATAATGAAATAAATGCCACCCAAGTTTGCCAGGTAGTGGATGATCTCGTGAATGGGTCCTGTGTGGTCACGTGGTCACGACAGGCCTTGCCCGGAAGCCCCCGAGATCCACCTGTAACGGTTGGTAGGAATAATCCGGTGGATGGCTGCCGTGGCGGGTGGAGAGTGAGGAGGAAAGTGAACATAGAAGAGCGGAGACAGCAGAGCGGCGCGCGGACGCCGGATGCCACTCTACCGGATTGAGCAATGCGTAATCCTCAAACGTTATTCCGAGCAACGCACAAGAAGCAGGAGGAGGAGGAGGGACTTTAGTGGAGCAGGAGAGGTCTGCCTGGTTGTCGGCCTGGCATGCTACTCCAGCAACGCACAAGGAATATCCATGAAGCCCTTGTCATCGCGCGCAAAGGGACTTCATGCGCAAGTAAATCTTCAATTCGACGGTCCCACCACGAGTTGGCACATCTAAACTCATGATTGACGAGCCTAGTGTTTTTGCTGTTGACTTTTCTGCTTCCCAACCTTCTTTGTTTCCGCGCATATGTCGTTCTGTGTATTTATACGATTACGCGTTAAATACAGTCAGTTGCTAGTAGCGCTCGTGTGTATCTGTCTGCTTCTTCTCCGTCTTGTCTTTTTGCGCTGTTTTACTCCTAAGATGTTCAGTCACCAACTCATCCAGCAACACAGTCTTATGCCACCCTACCGCAGAAGTGGTTGTGTGCGAGCCACCTCCATAACCAAGAGTCGATGATAGAAATGCCAAGTGTGCAATGGGGTCAAGTGTAAAAAAGTACAAAGAAAGCTAAGTGTGCTATAAAGGTGGATGTAAATAAGTGTCTGTGATGAGCCGTGTAATCGAAACGGCATTGAAAGTCAAATGCTAGACATTTCTGCCCGATCGGTCCACCGATCGCCACCCAATATTTTTTTTTCACATTAGACAGGATTGACCGTTTTATATATGTTTACAAAGTTCATGCGGTATGCGAGCTTTTCTTTTTTCTCTGTACCTCGCCCGACTGCGGTCTTGCTAACGGAAGGATATGCTGATGAAGAAGCACTCTGCTAATGCAGGTGTGCTCTTAACTGCGTGACTCTTTAAGCGACTTAGAAATATCGCCCAGAAAAACGCTAAGTGCTGTTTCAAGCCTCCTTCGACAAAGCGCATTTGGTTGACTAAGGAAGAAATTTGATAAATGTAAATCGAAGGCTTCGCATAGCATAGGAGAGTGCAAAAGACTGCAGAGACGAAACAAAGATCCTGGCACTGCATAGTGGTAATAACCAATATTAACGAAAGTGAGACCTTCCGCCAATCGGTGATATTCGCAGTAAGAACCACGCATTCAAGACAAAGTCACGACAGTCGGGGTGTTATAACGGTACCTGAACTTTATACCTGGGACATGCCACTAAAAGTATGCCGTGGACAAAAAATCACATTTTCTCATCGTAAGCACATTTAACAGTCCTTAAATGCTTAAGCTAAGAAACTGTTGATAGCTGAAGCATGTGCATATAGCGAGCTAAAGAAGACATAGCAGGGCATAGTTAATACAGCGTATGCGGCTCCTGGACGCTTCTTTGTGCTTTTCAATCTTCGTAACCCTCATCAAGAGAGATTTATGCGCATTATCGGAGAAGCAACTTCACCTCCCATCAGCCGACGCCTCCACGCACGCAAGGGTGATCACGGGAAATCTCCTCGGCCTCCAGATGGCTGCCTCCGCCGCAGAGTCTCAAGCCAGTGGTCGCAGCTCGGCTGAGCGGCGTGTGGAGACATCTTTGCCGCACTGAGCTGCAGACCAACGCATGCTTCTCCAGTTCCCCGCGTGTGCTGCCCGCAGGTAGTGAGGCATACGCAAGCGTTGGCACCCGACTCTTCGATTACTTCTCTGGGCAGGAGCCCTTCTTCTAACGAGCACCGCCCACGGCCTCAGATATACGCCTCCTCCCATCCTTCCGAAGGACTGCGCTCTTCTTTATATATCATGCAGTGAGAAACGCCACTTGCGCAAAGATCTGAGACGTTTTTCAAAGGACGCTAATTGCTCGGCAGCAACTTGCATGTTTTCTCAAGTAATTACCAGCCTGATGAAACTGTCCAGCTGGGCGGCCTCACGAACCAGGCCAGACGTGGGTCCGAATACATCGAAGAAAAAAAAAGCGTGTTGTGACGAGAAGAGCACCTGAGCCAAGTGCGCCACGAAACGATCCACGGCAAAGAGCCGCGCTTTGGTGACTCGCTCTTCAGTTCGTTGACGCAGCCAGGTCGATGGCGCTCGCTCATGAGTAGAACCGAAGGGTTGGGCAGAGGCCGTTCGCTTAGGAGAAACATTAGCCCAGCCGAGTTCACATTGCGGCAAATCAATAAGTGTACACCACTTTAGGCTTTCATCTGTTTTTGTTCCTTCTTTTTTTAACCTTCGTCTCCTGTACACCACGCGTAAGTCGGTCCTAATTATTCCGCGTTGTTTAACCTTAGGATATGGAAAAGAAGCGTGACGCGGATAAGGTAACCGTAGCTTCGTCGCTGACGAGAACCACTTCCACAACCACGTCGATGGCTATATGAAGCATCAAAGACAGTGGGGCGCAGTGCATTGCTGAGAGGTGGAGTTTCCGCTAACCCTCCCACTACAAGGCTAACTCTAACCCTTCCGCCGAGCCATGGGTCGATGGTTAAGGACGAAAACACGTACAAAAAAAAAACGCAGCACTGTAGTGTGCTTCTTGTATGGTACGTGGTATCGTCCCTTTCCGTGTCACCTGGTCAGTCGAGATCAACAGCACGGTAACGACGCCACGCGTTAAAGCCGAAGAAACCCGGTGAGAGCAGAAACCACCATTGTACGAGTACTGCTAAACGCATCGCTTCCCCAGATGTTACCATTTTATAGTGCAATCAAAGTATTGGTCGTTAAAGTTTCTCCAGCGGTACGTGGTTGTCTAATAAAAGAACAGGAAAGAAAATTCGCGTTTATTTTCATCTCCTAGAAGGCTATAACTCTGAGCAAGAGTTTAGTTGCAAACGGAGAGCCTTCAGTCGTATGTCTCTCACGCTTTCCTAAGATTCTATGAAGCAAGAAGCTGCGTAGTTATTCTGCAAATCTATAAAATTTGTTTCTACGAAACACTGCACGGCAGAGGTCTCTCTGAACACCTCGAGTCATTCTTGTACGGCGCCAGCCACCCCGTAATTCTAGCAAGTTTCCCAAGGTCCTTACTTCATTTGACTCTCTACCACGCCCATTACATTTTTCTTTCTTCACACAACTAACACAACTATTCTGAAACTCTATTAATATACTGCCTGTTTTCAGTCTTGTGTATTAGACTTCCCGCCTATGTCCATTTCTTCTTTCCTATTTACGCTAAAATGTCTTCAACTCGAGCTTTCTCTCTTAATCTACGCTGCCTTGTTTTGTTTTGCCGTTCTGTTGGCTCCAAGTGGCAGTTCCATTCACGAGTATTGGTATGCTACATCAGTTCTCTATATCAGTTTTTTTTTCAGGAATGTCAGTAAGTTGCAGTGTTAATAGTATGGTAGTTGAAGAGAAATGTGTCCTTATATTCTTCGCATGATAATTTCGTTCTCGTCATCTCGATATGCTTTGAATTCTTAGCCTATACGTAGACATTATTCTGAACTACACCCTGTACATCACATTAAGAATTATGGCAAACTGTCGTTCCTGTGTGATACTGCAATTTATTAATATTAATTTTATCTTTACCATTGCGGTTTACGTGCCTACGCGTCTGATGGTCCGCTATAATTCCTCCCGTGCATTGCTTGCGACAACATCGTCAGGAAACAGGAGGGTGCTAAAGTATTGCCCGTTAATTCTCACATATTGCTTCTTCCACTTTAAATCTCTGAATATTTTTCAGGCATACAGTGAATAAAAACGAAGGGATTGTGTTCCGTCCATAAATCCCCTCTATATCAGAACTTTGTCGCTCCCCTTGAGTACTACAGTCCTCGTGCACTCATTGCGGACATTTTCCAGCAAATTGAAGTAAGGCTCCTGGCACCTCTTTTGCACAGTGCCTGCATGACCGCTGCTATTCGCACTGAATCGAATACTTTTTCGTAGTCCATGAAGGCCATATTTGCGGGCACGTTTTATTCCGAGAATTTTCCTGTTACTTGATTGATTACATAAACGCAATCTCTCACTGAGTAGCCTTTCAGAAAGTTTGCCTGTCTCCAGGTTTGGTTGAGGCCTAGTTACTGCTAGCACGTCGTCGGTAGCTACGCCCGCCTATGTCTGCCCCAATACTGGCTCACACGCCAACCCTGTCAACAGCACGCCAAGCCTTGCCATTGGTCACAATGAATTTGAGCCAACGCCGGCGTTCGTATAAAAATCGAAAGAATAAAAAAGGAGAGGCCTGTGTAACCATGTACCCTCAAGGTTTGATTGATCGATCCTTTCTTTTGCCCCCTTTGTGGTCGCTTACAGCGGCCGAGGCGTCGCGTAGCATGAATACCAAGAGCAAAGTTGTTGCACTTCACAAGGAGTGCCGCAAGCCTTACTCATACCAAGTGGGGGGGGGGGGGGGGGGGGGGGGGGGGACCAATCGATTGGGGGCATGCCCGCTGTGGATGAGTGATGCGGGCGCACGCACAACGCGCAAAGTAAAAAAAAAATGGGTGAGGGGGAGGCTTCTGCGAAGGGAAAACCGCAGTAAGGCACGCGTGGCACTGATTTATGGGCATCCTGCGGCGCGCACCAAAATCGCATCAGGTGCCCGCGGAGATATCGCCAAGGAAAGCTAATTTTCATTTCACGTGTCCACACACTGCCTCGCAAAATCAGTGCAGCACTGTGGACGCCCGAGAGCCAGCATCAGCTAAATCGGCCACGGCTGGTTCACCGCGAAGTCGGATGTTCCCTCGCGACAACAGGTTGCTATTGGTAGACACGTATAGGTTGTCCAATAGCGGGCTACTGCGACTGCAACGGCAACTCAAGAATTCAGTCCCACTTTCGAATAGTTTACTTTCAGCCGCTCATCAGCTGACGCTAGCTTGATCGACCGAAATGTTGCACTGTGTTTGTGAAACAGTGCAACGTTTTTTATTATTATTTTTACAGTGTGTGTGAGTGTACTTGGGTTATGGTGAAGAGAAGCTTAAGCCCCTCCGGGAGTCGATCCGCGACATCCCTGTCACGGCTGACGCACGTGCTTGTGCTGCTTTTGCGGGGGGTGTCGTCAACAAGTTCGCCTCGGGTGACACTGAGCGGTGCTTACGTAAGCGGTGTGGCACCGAGGATCCGAATCGCACGTCCCAGCTCAATTCAGAACACTCGGCGTCAGCGAAATAGCGCGGGAGAGGCCTGGCTTGTTTCCTATAGGAGTACGGTTTCGCGTGGGAAGAAATCCGGTTATTTTCTCCGGTTTCATTTTTTTTTTACTACGCGGCGCGTGTGCGGCGTGGTTGAATAGCTGCGCTTATTATATATTCCCTTCAGCACCGACGTCATTTCGTGAAACAGAAACCTACCTCAAGAATTGTGCCTGCAGTCATGTTTTGTTTTTTTGGAGCCTTCCCTTTACCGCACCATATATTATTTGCTAGCTATGCTCCGCTTCCCAGACACGTGCGACACTTTTCGATGCCTTTTGTTCTTCTTTCGGCGTGGTGGAACCACAATCGAGCTAGTTAGCTCCCTATTACGCCCTGCTGTTACCGTTCGCTTTATGGTTTGAGAGTAACTCTTGCTTCGTTTGTGAATAATAGCGTATAATTTCAAAAATGAGCATAGTATCCAACTCATGACTGTTTTAATTCCAAGAGAAGGAAGAAAATTCGTTTAATGAAAGACAAAGAATTTAGGTGGCGTTAAAACAGCGTGACATGTACTGTACGTTGGGGGGGGGGGGGGGGGGGGGTCTGAGATAAAGGTGGAAATAGAAGTGTGCAGAAAATAATACAGTGAAAGAATAAAACATGTGGTTAGGAAGATCCCAGCTGTTCCTCAAAAGCTGCTTAGAAGAAGAAAAAACGTGTATACACTCATGTAAGCGAAGTTTCTCCGGCCACTAGCACAGCTTCCTCACTTTGAAGAAAGCTTGCCATCCCGTGTGAAGACGGTCGATGGACTTATTTGCACAAAGTTCCGGTGCCCAACAATCAAACAGTGCAAAATAAAAAAATGAACGAGCACAAGTTTTCTCCAAGGATCGTCTTCTCGAGACGTATTTCCCACTTTCACCGCAAAAAAAGTTCGCCACCCACCCGTCTCTGAGGAGCGCCAACGTCCTTGTTTTTCAGCAATCGTTCGCTCGAACGAAAGCGCGTCGTTGTTGCGGTTCCTCCGCTTTGATTGAAAACAGCAGCGAAGAGAATTCGTCTGGAGTTTCGAGGTGCGCACTCTTGTGTAAGGTAGGATATAGGGAAGTACAACCTGGATGTTTCTCGCGGTGCAACACATGGGCTTCACATTTCTGTTCGAAAGCGCACGGGGAAAGCTTTCGCATCGTTGTTCGCACATTCATTTAGATGTGCGAGCATGAAATGCCTCTCCCACACGTTATAACGAATAAAGCTTGCTTTCTATTTCCTTACCCGCCGACTCAAAACAACAACTACCGCGTAGCGCCATTCCATCTTCCCGCAATCAGCAATGAGCAGTAGGCGCTTTACCTGACGATGAGTGGCTGCCCGCTCTCTGAACGCAGCGTCAGAAGTGACCAAGCAAAGCGACGCCAAAGGATGACCGCAAACATGAAGGACATCTTATAACGGCCGCACGACGCACCGCTCCACCGTTATTAAAAAAAATGAGCGCCAACTTTTGCTCAAGCCTGGAGCGGCTGCATTCGAGGAAATAAAGGATATAAAGGAAATGAAGGAGGACGAGGATTCCGGAAGAGAAGAAATGAAAAGACAGGTTGCAATGTAATGAACGAGCATCAATCATCGACGAGAAAAAATGGCGCCGAGTTTCTTCGTCGATTCTAAAAGGATGAAAAAGGGAGTAAATTTGCGCGGCGTCTGCTGGGATCGATGAGAATATGAAGCTATACCTTTCATCCGTCTTTATGTTCATCGTGCTGACATTTCTGGCTTTAATGCTGCTTTTTTTTTCTGTAAGCTACGGGAAAAAACTTATGTTCTGCGAAAGAAGGAAAAAAGGATAAGGGGTGAGAAAAGGGTGCAGTGAAGGTGAGCATGAATTGGAGTTGCAAAACAGGCAGCAGCTGATCGATGGCTGAAGCGCGATCTCAAAGGCAAATCGAAAGCCGTCGAAGCGCGAAAAACACGTTGTGCGCGCAAAAATTCACATGTACACGAACACATAAACGCACACACGCGGCACGTAGAGTGACTCGCGACAGCTGTTTTATGCTTGCTTCGTGCGCGCCAATAACGACGGAGATTCCGGATGGTTTACCCCACGGCGGCGACAGCACGCTCGCTAAAGTGGGTCACCGTTGAGGGCAGGAGATGCTGGCGGTATTTCACGAAAAACAGGAAAATAAAAGCGACGAATGATGTGGAGGTGCACGATGTTGCCGTGATGACGATGCCTTTCTGTGAAGAAGTGGAAATAAATATAGGCACTCAACGGCCAACGCCTGTTGAACGTTTGAAACTCATGTTTTGTGAACATTAGGTACGTCGTAGACAACTGTTTGTCTGACGCTGAGCGTACGTACCGTGATTTACAAGGTAATGATCCAAGTAGAGTAGATATCATGTCTGGAGGAGGTTTGAATTAAGTGCCCTTGAAACATTTCTGCCAAACCACTACGACACGCACGCAGAATCTGCTGTCTCTGCTGGCATAATTGTGGGCTCATAATGCAGCGTCTTTAACGGGGAATACGTCATCATCATCACCATGCGTCTGACCACGCCCAGTGCAAGACAAAGGCCTCTCCAATATATCTCCAATTAACCCTGTCCTGGCAGGACAGGGATGTACAACTCTGCAATCATTTGGTTTTAGTGGCAGCCTTTTAGTTCGTGCTATACTACAGCCAAGAACAGCGTCTCTATATGTGCTGATGGAGAACTAGAGGTCAGCAAATTTTTGTGTATGAATTTTGTGGCTGTTTATACGATCCCTGTCTCGCATATTTGGGCAGGTCCGCTTGTGACGTCCCGATAATACCATGACTGCTGTCTCAACACAAAATAAACGCAGAGCAGGATATTATCTTTCACAAACCTGCACTGCTCTCTATTTGAGCCTTTATGCAAGCACACAAAGTAAACACATAAGTAGCAGACATTCTTTTATAAGGCTGTCCATTGAACCCCAATATTAACGTTCAAAAAACAGAGACGCTTTTAATAGAGACAAAATAAAGGCCATCGAGATATTAACACTATATCGAGTATTTCAAAAAGCACTTTTAAAGTTCCTTAAATTATGATGGTTAAAATCTGAAGAAAATATCTTAAGGAACTAAGTGCCACCTGTAACGGACGTTATTTATTTAAGAATCATGCTGACTAGATAATTAACAAGGATTGTAATTGGCGTTAGTATAACAACCTGGAGGTTGTACCAACGGAGAGTTCGCAGTCAGGGACAAGACGATGTCATATCCACTTCAGAAACCAAATAAAAAGTAGTTCTATAAACCCCTGCAACGTGAAAAATTGAGGTCTTTTTTCCGCGCGAAACCCAAACTGAGAAGTACATGAGCCGCGCAGGAAGGCCAGTGCGAGCCCAACGTGCTCTGGTGACATGTTGCAATTCCTACGGCGCCCAGTTAAAAATGCCTGCGGTAGTGTACCACGACTTGCACCCTATTTTGCTCCATCGCTTGTTACAAAAAAAAAAAGGTTAGCAACCTCGAACTACGCGACCGTCATTTCTCAGAGAGACCAGACGTGCTCCAAATGTATTCGCATTTGAATTTTATTGCCCATGAAACGTCTCATAAACATCGCACTGCGATGAAGTTAGTCGGATCAATCAGTATAACTACTGGACCTTCATGGTTTACTAGTTACGTGCAGTGTGGAACCAATCCATTTGCAGGCAGGCAGGTGCATGTGAGCGTTCACAACATCGGCCGTCTACAACACTTCATGCCACTCGGTACACGCATACAATAAAGTTTCGCGTTACTTACTTTAACTAAATCGAATAACTGGGTATTTCTTCGAGCACCGCCCGAATTATCCGCGATTCTCAATGTATGCCGTTGACCAACACGGTCACCAGCAGAACCTTCGCTACGCAGTTTACGAGGAAAGATACAAAAGGCAACAATTAAAAACTGTCAGCATCGCCACCGACAGTGCAACTAAATTCAGTGCAGTTTAGTGCCTAGTTCGAGTTACTTGTGACGACATTATTTCATGAAGGCCTGTCCTTTCTCAAGGAAAAACTAAAGAACATTCTAGAAGCGAAAGAAAACTACGCAACCAAATTGCGTAGATGTATTCCAGTGCATGGTCATGGTGACCATAATTAAACAAACTGCCCTGCGCTTGATTAAAATCAAATAAAAAGTCGCTAACGCTGAATAATAGCCAAGAGTCAGTGAGTGAAATGTCGTGCAGCGGAGAGAGACTATTATTTGTGCCAGGTCATTTACAGCACCGTAACAAATTATTGGTAGTCATCAACATCTGCCTTTTGCGTGCTTCCCAGAGAAGTCTCGGCAAAGAAGATTAAGCCTACAGCGTAAACTCTGAGCCTTAGGCACGCAAACAATAAGCGATAACAGCTCCCGGCCTGCCCTCCAGAACAAAGTACGCAAAGATAACACGGCGAGAGGTGTAAATACGTCCCGCGGTGGAGTGTTGTCGGATTAAACAATGCACGCGCATCGAATGACAGACAGCTTCGACTGCAATGCTCCTAGTAATCAGCGGCGGTCCATTTTTGTTTTGTGCCAGTGACTGGCGGGTAATGATTACCGTTGTGCTGGAGACAGGATGACAGCCCGTCTCTGTAAAGAAGTGGGCACCACCCTTAGGCTGTATTCTGAACCATGCATGGATCCCTGCTGCGCAAACATAGCACTGCGGTTGTGTCCAAACATTTCGTCTTGTGCTTGATATTTGTGCGCTGCTTTTTCTCCATGGTGCCTTAACCATCCGCCACATCTCCTATACCATAGCACTGTGCCGTACTTACAGTGGTCGCTAAAATAAACTGGGTTATTCCTAGTAACCAATAAGTTATAGTAAGTCACAATAGAACCCCGGGACCTCATTTTGTTTGGTCGTCTATTTCGTAGTGTAGCGCGTTTACTCATTCAAAAAGGTCATGCTGGCCCTATCGGAGGCCTCAGGACAAAAGGGAACAACCATTTCATTAGTCTGTGACACCTTCGTTTGCAGTTCCTGTTGACGTCATTTGGTAACTTATCGTGTACGTCTCCCTTCTTTTCAACCTGAACCACCTCACAGGTCTTCGCACAGGCATTGCTTGCTCTGAATTTCATTCTTCTCATCACCATTATTTTATTTCAACAGATGCAGAAATACATGCAAGTAACTGTTGGGCGAATAGCCTAAACGGGTTTAGGCCCATTTTTATCGATGTAGTCAGAAGCGAAGCAATGGAAACGTAAAATAAATGAAATACAACCGCGAACTCTTCTGAACAACAGCAGAAACAAAAAAAAAACAGCTGATAAGCATATTATGAACCTAGGAATTACAGAACAGCAAAAGAAGAGGAAAATTTTTAAAATGGTATACAGTAAAACACGTACGCATAGAAAAATCCGTAATGTACACAGTTTTAATATAGACAAGAGTGATGCAAATCAAAGTCAGAAAAAAAAAATTAAAAGCAGCAGGAAAATGTCTTCGATCGTCTACTTATATGCATTGTTATCAGGAAACAAGTTTATCGAAATATAATATTCCTATGGAAAATACAAAGCTATCGGCCATTTTTATTTCAAGGGGCACTGTATTTCGAATTTTAGTTCCATAGTACCATATTAGACGTTGACCATAGAGGTGGCTGGTAACTGGCAGACTGAATTTTACGTTGCAAACATTTCTTGTGCTCACTCCGGCTAAAAGCGGAGTCACTCAAACTATAATTCATAAATGATTAAGCGCGTCTGCATTATCATGTGAAACATGGTAAGAATGCAAATAAAGGATAGCTCAAGGAAGGCACAACCCACGTCGAGAGCGACGCGGAAGCGGACGCTTAACCAGTATTTTGCGAACTGTGACCGAGTGCGCGATGTAATATGCGATGGATGTTTTATTCATGCCCGGGCAGATGATAGGTCTCCCTCCGCGCTCTAGGGACTGCACTGGCACGAGATTGTTGGGACCGTAAATCGAATCTTGAGCGGAAGAGCACGGGAAACGAGAACAATTTCGTGCAAAGAGTGCGGGCTGCTTAGCTCCGCCCTGGAAACGACAAGCATACTTTTGCCATTTTCGTCCCCTACCTCTTCGTGTGCGTACAGTGGTTGCTTGTACTCTCACCTTCGCCAGGACATGGAGGCTCGAGAGCAGAGGTTATCCCGTGGAACTAACCTCTGATCGAACGAGCGACTATTCCATGGCTGATGTCGCTTCGTATAGCTGTTCTCTAACGGAATAATACTTGCCCCCTTAGGTACCGAAAATTGTGGCAGCGCAGTTATTACCAACAAGACTAACCCCTTCTACGCTGACAGACCTTTCTGGTTAAGAGTGTTCTCTGTACCTTCACATGAACCTTAGCTGTACTTATAAACGCAAACGTCTGCAGCTGCCACTAGGCTTAAGGAAATAGAGCAGGATTTGGCCACCGTGGTGTAGTACTTGGCCACAATCTTCTACGGAGCGGATTCCAATTGAAGGAAGGTGTAGCACGGGGCGGTAGAAAGTTAGGTGGGCGGACGAGATTAAGAAGTTTGCGGGGATACGGTGGCCGCAGATGGCAAAGCACAGGTTTAATTGGAGAGACATGGGAGAGGCCTTTGCCCTGCAGTGGGCGTATTCATGCTGATGATGATGATGAAGTAAAATAACTATCTGCGGTCACATTTCAGCCTGCGTAGAAGAATACCTTGTTCCTGCTCGGTACCTGAGTAACACATGAGCTCAACGCAGGCTGCGCACACCAGCGGGTGTGCGCGACATAGGCACATTTTGTCGCCTCTCTCGCGGGCGCTCCGCGACCTTGCGGGACACGGTACGAGGCACTGCACACGGAACGCCACAGGGCCAACGAAATCTGTGACGGGAGAGAAAATGAACAAGAAAAAAAAGAACAGAAGCAGCAAATTTGGCGCGGTACAGGAGGGCCGATCGATGCACGGAGCAGGCACGTTTGACAGGGAAGTCACGTAGCTGCCAGCTCTGCAGAAGCAATCCAACACGCACTCACGCACGCACAGGCGCCAGCACAATCAGCAGCGTGCGGCGAATGCGGCAGCGTCATAGTATGGGCGGCGTTCCAGCAAGCGGGGAACTGCATAGGGTTTTCTTGCTTCCGATATTCCGTTATTCTGTTCTTTCTGTCTATTTCTTCACGCTGCCTCTCAGGGTTTCTTCTAGATCTCTCTGTCTTCTATTCCGCCTTTCTCTCTTTCACTGTTTAGCGCGGTAAAGAACCCCGAGTGGTCGAACCCCAGGCGGTCTAAATTAATCTGTAGCCCTTCATTCTGGTGTTTCTCTCAGACATGTGCTGCTTTGGGACGTTAAGCCCTGCATACCATAGCATACCGTACCGTACCGTACCATACCATACCATACCATACCATACCATACCATACCATACCATGCCATACCTTTAAACACAAAAACTGCGCAAAGGACGGAACACAGAAAAGCAGCACACGGTACGCTTTTATGTTGCGTTTAACCCTTTCGGCCTTGGTGGCGTTGCAAGTTCGCACCAGAACACAATGTTCCGCTTATACTTCAGTAACACACGAAAATATTGTTAATTTTTACTGGGATAGTTCCTCGGTTTCCTTGTTGCTATCGGCATCACTTTTCTCGCATTTCCCAGTTGTTGTTGCTGCCTCAAAAGCGATGGCACATACTCAGTTGTTGTTGTTGTTGTTGTTGTTGTTGTTGTTGTTGTTGTTGTTGTTGTTGTTGTTGTTGTTGTTGTTGTTGTTGTTCTTGTTGTTGTTGTTGTTGTTGTTGTTGTTGTTGTTGTTGTTGTTGTTGTTGTTGTTGTTGTTGTTGTTGTTGTTGTTGTTGTTGTTGTTGTTGTTGTTGTTGTTGTTGTTGTTGTTGTTGTTGTTGTCTCAGAAGCGATGGCTAACCAGTGCTGTGCGCTCTAAGGAAGAAGCAGAAGCAGCACGGTGGGCATGACTGAAGAAGCCGAGGTAGAGAAAAATTCATAGATTTATATCTCACCAACCATTCCTTCTTTTGCGCTCAGATTTTTAAACATTTTGTGCAACGCATTTCCAGGCTTATATCCATATCGTGAATAATAATGAATGCGTAGAGGCTTTGCTGCACCACGTTTATGGCATGTGCAATTTTGACACCACCAGGACTCAATGTTTGCCAGCGGTGACCATTGAGAGATGATAGGTAATCTTTCTAGAGGAACATCCGTTGTCTTTTGCGACTGTACCTACACTGATGAGTTTGTTGGGCAACATGCTGGCTTGAATATTCCTTGCGCCAATTTGAAGAAATCTCAAATTAGCTTTTTGATGCACTGGTAGTGGAAATTTTTACTATCGTAGAAGATGGACGTTAGGATCGAGGCACGTAGTGACAATGACGACGCTGGTGAACAGCAACCAGAACAAAAGGAATAGCGGGAATAAATGGGCCCCTGACCTTGCGCTTTATAATTTTTGCACGGCTCTCTTTCTCGGGTGAGCATCGACAGTGAGCGGCGAGAAGAGACCGGGACATGCACACTGCAAATGCGCACCACCGCTCGTGCAGCACGTGTGACGCGACCTCGACGCTGGGAACAATGCATAGTGTTTGGCCAATTTTTCTAGATAACGCGTATGCGGTGCGCTCATAACAGGATCTGGTTTCTGCTCGGCCGCAAGATATTCTTGTCATTTCTTGTCACCTGTACATAGCACCATTTTGACAAGATGCAGACATATTACAGATTACCTTTCATTTTATGAACTGGTCTACTGTGAACACCTGGTTCGAAAGCAGGCGTGAGCCAAGTGAATTGTGCACAGTACTTGAGAAAGGAAACGATAGCACCTACAAAGACAAAAACAGCGGTAGAACGACGCAGGACTTCTTGTTCCGCTTCGATCTTCCGCTGTGTTTGTCGTCGTAGGCGCTATTGTTTCCTTTCTCAAGAACTATGCACCCTCTAGCCCAAACCGAAGTCCTTCCAAAGCATTGCGCATCGTGCCTGCTGAACACTTAGATGTACTTGGGTCTGCGCTAAGCATTTATGAAGCGCTTTATGAAGCTCTATAGTAGAGGGCGTTACAGATATGTGGAAAGCGTTCATTTCATTTCGTCATTTCGTCCACAGTCGCATTTCAGGAAGGCTATTCAAGTTTTGAACATGCGTGTTGTTTACTTTACGTATTATCAGCTGGAAAACTCGCCTGTCTGCGACAAGAACGGGTAGAAATCGTACCAAACGCAAGGTCAGCAGGAAAGAGCGGCATCTCTTGTGGCAAGTGCAAGGCCCCCCACTCCCTTGCAAAGTTAAAAAATCTGCTTTCGCATTTTCCACATTGCCCCGCCGCGGTGGCTCAGTGGTTAGGGCGCTCGACTACTGATCCGGAGTTCCCGGGCTCGAACCCGACCGCGGCGGCTGCGTTTTTATGGAGGAAAAACGCTAAGGCGCCCGTGTGCTGTGCGATGTCAGTGCACGTTAAAGATCCCCAGGTGGTCGAAATTATTCCGGAGCCCTCCACTACGGCACCTATTCTTCCTTTCTTCTTTCACTCTCTCCTTTATCCCTTAACGGCGCGGTTCAGGTGTCCAACGATATATGAGACAGATACTGCGCCATTTCCTTTCCCCAAAAAACCAATTATTATTATTTCTCCACAGTGCACAATAAGCCACTTTTTTGTTCACTTCTCTGTGGTGAATTGCGGTAACCAAATCGTTCCTTTCGTATTTTGCCCCCCCCCCCCCTGATCCCTGATGTCCTATTCTGACGCCATACCTCTACATACATTAATACTTGCACCGCGAGCTTTAAATTTTTACTGCTTGGTTATGGGGCCTTAGACACCCTCAAAACAGGGAGGAAAAAACTTTGCTACCAAAATAAAAAATCCAGGGCCGAAAGAGTTACAAAAGGCCGTTCCAACCAGCCCCCCCCCCCCCCCACCCCCACTGCACTCCTCTTGATAACATACCACACCATACCATACAGTACCACAAAGTGTCTTATTACCATACCGTACCATTTCTTTCATCCCATGTTTCGTTCTCCCTTCTATTTTCTTCCATCATTTTTTCTACATTCTTTTTCACTTTCTGTTTTCTCTACTTAAACTCTTCCTATCATTCATTCCTTCTTTCTTTCTCTGTTACTTTTTCTTCTTTTTCCGCATTTAAGAACGTGGTCATTCAGGCCCAAGCTTCGTGCTTTTCAGTCTCCTCCCCTGTATGCGTTCCGCCCAGGCCACACACAGTGCATCCCAAAGCGTGCTGAGCCGACATTCAGTGATACAAGTGCAAGGCACGGGGCATTAGTATACGCGCAGTTTATCCACGCAACAGCACGTCGTCCCGGGCTCAGCTTCGAGGCACACAAAGGAGCTATGATGACGATGAGGCAATAGCACTCACAAGGGCTGCGCGCGTGAACCCTAGCTCCGGCGACTTACGCAAGGCACTCGCAGACCGCCTCGCGGCCTAATAGCTGCGGTTTACTGCCCCTGAGACTGATTCCGAGCAAGTCCCCAAGGCAAAGCCCAATATAATAGGGGCATAAACGCTCTGCAGGCTTCATAAACCGCACAGCACGTAGACGAGTGCCACTCCAGTAATTCAGCTCGTTATTCCGTCCCAGAGAAGTGTCCGTCTCGGTAATAGGTCCATACAAGTGTCAGACAGTCTGGCCATTTTTCATTGTTCAAATATGACAGAATATCAACCGAATTCTCCTCACTGACAAGAGCTGAATCGAAAAAAAAGTGAAGATAGAAAACGGTTAATAAGGTGCAATGCAGTTGATTTATAGTTAGTCAGAACTACGCCGGCGCACCTCCTAAAGCACCTTTCTCCAGACGCTGACTGTGGCAGTGATCAGTGGCCCAAAGAGAGTATCGGCAGGTATCGGTGTCGACTAACCATGCAAGCTATTGGATCGTAGCCGGTGCACATAGGCGCACGATCGTAGTTTCGCAGCATTGATTTTGTCTAAAACTGCTTTTATTAGGAATAATTTGCCTCTTTGTCTCCGGAAAGTTCACTGCAACGGTTCGGCTCTTGATTCGGAGTCGCCCTACGTGATACTGCGCCATCTGTGTTCTGTTGCCTGCAAGACAAGATCGACAACCTTGTAGCCCAACCAGGACCTGCAGGTACGTTCAGAAAAGCTTTAAGTTGCCGTGAACCACTGGCTTTATTTTAGATTGAATACTCCGCCGCCGTAAACAGACTGCATCAAATAAACCTATGTATTATATATCTACATGCCTCATACACTATAGCTCAGTAATTGTGTAATTTTCATTTGAACAGAACCAAGAGAGTTTCTCAATTTTGACCACGAAAAAAAATGTTAATGATAATAAGTACGACGTAGAACAGCAAAGCCCTGGATTAATTTCATCCTCATTCAGCATGTTACCCTGTGTTAGATGCGGGCCCCTGGTTCGCCTGTGCCGTCTCTCGCAAGGTCGGTGTCCCCGGGTTCCGGATCGGGAGACTGCTGTAGTGGGGTTGACGAAGAGATGAGAGGGTCTTCGAGGTGAAGGAGAGACTGAAGGGTTTATTTACATTTATACAAAGATTGAAAGAGTGAATCGGGAGCTGGCGAACACACGCCAGATCGCTGCTTAAATAGGGTCCGCTGTCCCCAGGTCCCTAGTTGGGGAATCTAGTTCATTAAAAATGCGTCGAATCACTGTGATGTAGATCACGTGTCCAGTCTTCCGGGTCCGCCCCCAGCCACACACTCTTGCCACTTCTGGCAGATTAGTGTCCGTGCTGTCCAGGCTTCGGTGATGAATAGCCCGAAGGGGGTCCCATTGAGAGCGTTGAAGGTCAGTCACCTGCACTTCACAGCGGTAGTGTGGGGGCGAATGGATCCCACCGCAGTTCGCAGAAGCTTTCACGTAGAGCGTGGGAAAGCACAGTCCAAGTCGAAGTTGTTTTCGAAGCACGAAGATTCCAGAGACGTTGGCTTAGTTAAACCCGGCCGCATTTGTCACGGCTGATTTGCAGTTCCGCTGATTTGCAGTTCCGCCGCTCGCCGGTTCCCCCGCCGTCCCCTCCGGGAGAAAAATGTCCTGGGAGGGTCCGGCGTTGAGAACAAAAGACGAGTTCACCAAAGCCTTTCTCAAACAGCAGGGGGGGGGGGGGGGGGGGGGGGGGGGGGGGGGGAAGGACCCTTGTAGACGCCACCACCTGCACTCGTAGCGCTGCAACCACATCGACGGCCCTTTGAAGCCTCGGTAGATTGATGATTCCCAGTGGCTTTAATATTCTTGGCATGTTGGCGTCTCCAAACGTAACAGCTCCTCCGCGGCCAGGACAATCTCGATCGGCCAGTGGTCACAATCACTGGTCGAGGAGAGATGACTTGAGTTGTAGCGTGGGAGGCCCTTCTTCATCTTGTCTGCAAGCACAGAGCAGAGTCCTAGACCTCGGACAACGGAGGCATTAGTCGAAATCAGCCACTCAACATGGCGCCACTCCCCAGGCAGTGCACGAAATTCACCCGAGAGCCGCCAGGCTGTTTTGCAATACTACTGCATTGTCAATGTAAACGTAAGCACAAAATTTTGTAGCTGACAGCAGTAATCTCGGCTACTAAGAACAGCTTCCATGTCTGCCAAATTCGCCGCCAAAGCCCGATTCGCCGAACACGGCTTGAAGAGAGGTGGCAAATTTGGAAGCAAAAGAAAAAGGATAATAGGACACCACGCCAAAACAAAGCTAACTAGCACCTAAAAAAAAATACGAAAAGGCACCAAATTGCCACCGAACGGATACCTCAATTATGGGAATAACCTGCTCAATCCGTCGGCATTTCCATGACATTTGCCCTTTTTGTATCGCACAGAAAAGTTATATTGCTGGAGGGCTAGACTCCATCGAAGCAAGCGGCCATTCTTGGGCGACATTTGACGCAGCCATGTAAGCGGACAATGATCTGTCTCGAAAGTAAATTTCGCCCCGTAAACATAACAGGCTAGCTTCTGTGCGGCCCAAACCAGACAAGCGCATTCCTTTTCCGAAGCGCTGTAGGCTTCTTCCCTTACGGTTAACTTCCTGCTGGCATAAAGGATAGGGTGCTCCTCATTGTCGTCTCCGACTTGGCTTAATACGACCCCCATACCCCGGTCGCTGGCGTCACACTGGACCACGAATTCCTTGCTGTCGTCCGGCGCGCGTAACACGGGCCGCGAAACCAGCACGCTCTTCAAGCTCTGAAACTAAATTTCTTTTGCTGCGTCCCAGATAACGCTATTCGGTCTTTCTTTTCGAAGCGCATCGGTCAAAGGACTTGCTAGCTGTGAATAGTTGGGTATGTACCTTTGGTAGTACCCCACAAGACCGAGAAATGACCGTACATCCGTCTTAGTTCGGGGCTGCGGGAATTCAGCGATAGGGGCTATCTTGAGGTCTGACGGTCTCCTCGTCCCCATCACTTGTACAGAAAGCTGCTACAGCTCTTCTCCGCAGAATTCTGCAGTCTCACTTCATTCGCGTAATCTTTGAATAGCAAAATCGGCTATCTAACCTAGCGCCGCTAAACACAGGTACTCAAATGGGCACAAATTAACGTACTTTCATTGCCTCTGCAATGCGTTAGCTACACTATCGCGAATGAGACAAACGTTTCATACCTAACTATGGCCCCCAACAAAACTTGTCGTCCGGTATTTGCTAAAGATACAAAGCGAAACGTGCGCTCAAAATTCAAACACAAAGAAATTTGCTTACTCGGAACGGTTCTACATAAGCAAACAGCTTATCATCAACTCGGGATATGTCTTCGCTGAACTCCTGTGAGTGCCTTTATCACTTAGTAGCATCTCAAATTGACACACGTCCTTTCTAACTCATTAGCATAATTACCTTTATTTAAGTGCTAAGAAAACAGTGACACTTAATCAAATCTAACTTTTTTTAACCTAAAACAAAGTAGCATTTCCTTTCCCGATTTTACACGCACACAACCGAAAGAGGAATAAAAAAAACAGCTACTTCGAATTGCTACGCGGGGTCAAACATGGCTCACCACCCCCGCGTCGAAAGGATTAGTCCTTCAGCCGCGCCCGCCGGGGTCGCGCTCTGACTGATTGTACGACTGTCAACTCGTGACAAAGGGTAACTGAAAGAAGACATTCCTGGTCGCTACTGTCATCTGCACAGTCCCTCGACGCGCTCAGTAGGCCCCGGTAGCCCATGCAGTGCCGATAACCGATTCCGGGCGACGGACAGCGACCGGAGCGAGAAGCTGCTCTCTGTTCTCGCCCCAAGCAAGCCCGCCTACCCTTTCGCCCTGCGCGCTTCCTCGAATACAGTGCGGAAAGTGCAGGACGCATCCTTCTCCAGAGCGCGTTCTGAACATGCCTGCGTGCGCGGTCTCTGTTGCTGGACCACTGCGCTCGCATGCGCCGGGTGTCCCGCGATCTAGCGCCCTCTGATCTCTCCTGCCACTTTGCCTTTTTCTTTACCGCCTTTCTGTCAGGTCGGGGTTGTCTGGGTCTTAATGCCGGCCGATGCCCTTTCAAGAGCCTCGCTCCTGTTCTGCTTGGTAGACGCGTTTTTCTCTTTCTGTTACTGCGGTCACCTTCAGAAGCATCTGCGCGTGCCGCCTGACCAGTAACTTTAGCTGCAAAATTACAAGGTCCCATGCGGGAAGTCTTTTCTTTCGCTTCTGCCGCACTTTTATATGTGCTAACGTTAGCACCTGTCTGCGCTCCTGGATTTAGGGCTTGGCATTTCAACCGTTTTTTCTTGGTCCGTGCCCTCTTCCTGTTTTTACGTCTAGACACTTCCGTTTGTGTCTCCTGATCGCAACTAGCTTGATCTAGTTTTTCAGAGGCACCTCGGAGACCTTCATCCAATTGCAGATTGGCCGCTTTGCCTTCGCAGGTCAGTGTCAGCTCCACACCGCTGACAGACGAACCTTCCGCTGCCCCCGAGTTGGGCAGTTCGCTTTCCTGAAGGCAGTCATCCACCGCCCGCTTATCGGCTTGAGCGCTTACCCCTGAAACGCCCTGCTCGTCTGCAATTGAGCTTTCGTCCTCTGTCTCCGCGTGGCTTTCGATACTGCGTTTCAACATTACAGCTCCGCAGTCTTCCTGACGGTTGTGCGCTGTTTCACAGTACTGTTTCACGTCGTCACGTCTGTCCAACTGGAACGATCCGGCCTGACTCGCTCTCTCTGGAGTCCTGCCTCTCAAGATCTCATCATCCAGTTTCTTTAGCTCATACGTGGGCGCTGTTTCACAATACTGTTTTATGTCGTCACGTCTGTCCAACTGGAACGATCCGGCCTGACTCGCTCTCTCTGGAGCCTTGGCTCTCGAGATCTCATCTTCCAGTTTCTTTCTCTCATGCGCAAGCTGCAACCTTCTGAGCTCCCATTTCTTTTTCTCTGCCGCTAGCCTTTGTTCCTCTATGTTTCTCCGCTCATCTTCCTTTTTCTTTAGCTCATCTTCCTTTTTCTTTCGCTCAGCTTTGAGGAGTTCCCACGTATCGGTAATTATTCCTTCCTCGGCGGTTTCCAAGAGCAATTTGCAAATCTCCGTCTTTTTGATCTTAACCCCTACATCTACACCCAACTCTTCGCACAATGACAGCAAATCTGACCTTAGCCACTTCATTAGATCCATGTTTGCTGCTCTGAGCCTTGACTTTGCTGACCAACTGTTGACGTGAGCTACACGCAATCAGACTCACTGATCAACTTCCCTCGATTCCCAGCAGTTCAATGTATTAACCCAAACAATTGAAGCCTGGCGAATCTCAAGCAAAGTTCAAGCACTCACCCACGGAAGCAACACCACGCCGCATGGTCGATCCAACCGCTGCCAACCAGTTGTTAGATGCGGGCCCCTGGTTCGCCTGTGCCGTCTCTCGCCAAGGTCGGTGTCCCCGGGTTCCGGATCGGGAGACTGCTGTAGTGGGGTTGACGAAGAGATGAGAGGGTCTTCGAGGTGAAGGAGAGACTGAAGGGTTTATTTACATTTATACAAAGATTGAAAGAGTGAATCGGGAGCTGGCGAACACACGCCAGATCGCTGCTTAAATAGGGTCCGCTGTCCCCAGGTCCCTAGTTGGGGAATCTAGTTCATTAAAAATGCGTCGAATCACTGTGATGTAGATCACGTGTCCAGTCTTCCGGGTCCGCCCCCAGCCACACACTCTTGCCACTTCTGGCAGATTAGTGTCCGTGCTGTCCAGGCTTCGGTGATGAATAGCCCGAAGGGGGTCCCATTGAGAGCGTTGAAGGTCAGTCACCTGCACTTCACAGCGGTAGTGTGGGGGCGAATGGATCCCACCGCAGTTCGCAGAAGCTTTCACGTAGAGCGTGGGAAAGCACAGTCCAAGTCGAAGTTGTTTTCGAAGCACGAAGATTCCAGAGACGTTGGCTTAGTTAAACCCGGCCGCATTTGTCACGGCTGATTTGCAGTTCCGCCGCTCGCCGGTTCCCCCGCCGTCCCCTCCGGGAGAAAAATGTCCTGGGAGGGTCCGGCGTTGAGAACAAAAGACGAGTTCACCAAAGCCTTTCTCAAACAGCAGGGGGGGGGGGGGGGGGGGGGGAGGGAAGGACCCTTGTAGACGCCACCACCTGCACTCGTAGCGCTGCAACCACATCGACGGCCCTTTGAAGCCTCGGTAGATTGATGATTCCCAGTGGCTTTAATATTCTTGGCATGTTGGCGTCTCCAAACGTAACACCTGCTACACACTAAAAAGCGTTTTAAAATATCGCTCCTACAGATTTGCGAGCTCGGTAGCCTGGTATTGAACCCGCCAACTTGTTCTTAAAAAGCAAGATAGCAGCCGCTACAATTTTTGTGAGCCAAGAGAGGCAGGTAATGTGATGAAATGGTGCATCGCAGTGGAAAAATCGACCATGTTTGCGACGAAATTAGGAGCGTTGGAAGGCAATGCCTGGAGATTTTAATGCACGGCCTCACAGGTTGGTATCTTTACCTGAAATCAGAGATGTTATAAACACCCGTTAGCTGTTGCCTACCCAGAGGCAAATTGTTAAACCTCTTCGAACTCGAGGCGTGGGCATAAAAAGAAGTGGACGCTGAGCTCCCCAAACATCCAAGGTTAAATTCTTATCCGGCTGCGAGTTGCACAGCGTGCTGAAGCTGTTAACAAATCACTTATTTAAACCATGGACAACGTTCACAGCGTTGGTGGCAGTCCTCTCCACAGCAACAAATCGCCTGAAGACAGGAATATACTCAGAGACAAGATGAAAAGAAGGCGACGTTATTTATAGCACATATTAAGGAAAGCAGTATTTTTTTTAAGGAACCGAATTTTCCATAGCCATTTGTGACCATCTGCGACGGACAAATATTTTACGTCAACGTACACACACAGCGAAATCGACCACTGCAAAAACCAAGTAAAATAGAGCCAGCTAAAAAAAAAAAAAGATGTCAACCGTTATTATGCAATGTTTCTGAAAGTTGAACCCAAGCGGTGTCCAGAGTATCGAAGCGTTACTAACGACGGTAAAAGCATAAAGTCATCTAATCCTTCAGCTCAGAGGAAAGTTAAATTTCGCTGGAGTTCGTTCCGCGCCTGGCCCTGCCATCAGTGTTGGTTCTACTCACGACACATGTTGATGGCAAGGAGGATCTTCATGGAAGGTAATAAAGCGCTCTGCATTTCCTTAGAGTCTGGCTGTACAAACAATTGGGCCTGGGCCAGCCGTACAGGTGAGAAATCAGATAAACAAAAAACTCTGTCCACATTCGGCGTCAATGGCACTGTCGCGGTAATCTACAGTCCACCACGCACTGAACAACTGCAGGATCATTCACCGACCAGTGTATACAAGAACGTGGAGGCTAGCGCTTGTGACAGCACTTGAGCACCAAGCCGTTGGGCGGGGCGCTCTTAGCTGTTAGCTTCAATGCACATGGTAACTGCGCTAGAGACACGGACAAAGATAGAAGGACACCACGAACGCTAACATCAACTGGCTTTATTCCAGACAGGCACATGAATATATAGGCAACGTGTACATCAGATCACACCCTAAAGCGCATGTGCAACGGCACCTTCTTGTTCAGGAAATCTATTTCTTTAGATGACAGTGATACCGATTGGTTGCTTACGCAAAGCTGTCGTTCTATGTGAATGAGGAATGCTTCCAGTATTTCGCGTTGTTTTTGATCTGAGCTTACAAAAATGACCCTGGTCTGATTAACTAAAGCTGTTAGCAATTAACTTTATTAGCTATGCTTGTGAAGGTAAGAAAAATCAGAAATAGTGGCCAAAAACACGTATTCATGTTGCGAGTTGGGGGAAACACGCGCATTTTGGCTGATGCTGGACGGCTCACTCTAACTTGTATACATCACACAGCGCAAAACACGCGTCAAACTCTGCCACTCTTGGTAGATATGCTGTCTCACTCCTGAAATAGCCGAACCGCTTCCACTACTTGGTTAATAAAAAACTTCTACGGCCGCAGTTGGTGGAAAATATGACATTCGTCCATGGGCCGCCAGAGATTTCTACAAAAGCAAGGAGACGCTCCACCATCCCGAGTTGATATGACGGCTCGAACTCGAGGCAATTGTTTCCCTCCTCCTGAATATAGTCTGCTCCAGGTGTATACCTGCAGTGGCACAAAAATCGCAGCTGCAATGCGGTGGCTTTGGCGTGCAGCTGCTGATCTCAGGATCAAGATTTCAATCCCAGCATCAGTGGTCGTATTTCGATGCAGGCGCAACACGAGAACAACCCTGTGCAGTGCTATGACAACGCACGTTCAAGAACCCCATGTGATATTAAAATTTTCAGGAGCCCTCCTCTACGTCGTCCATCATAGCCCGTTTGTCACTTCGGGATGTTAAACCCCACAATTTGCAACTAACAAAAATCTCCACAAACTGCATATTCCAGCGACCCCGTTGCTATCGGTAAAGCACATACGTCAAGGTGACAAGCTTAGTTCGGACTCGGTTATCACCGCGCTGCTCTTATCGCATTTCTAGACAAGTATTTCAGAAGAAAAAAAACGAACCATGACTCAGTGGTTTCCCGCGCAGAATCTGATCTCGGTCCATCGCCGGCTGTTGACTTGATTTCCTGTTGGCTCTAAGCAGCCAGGCCAAGGAAGCAGTACAAAAGAGGTACTCCTGCAGGCGCCAACCGGCGTCTACACTCCGTCTTTGCGCGATGGCAAATGACAGCAGTCTTTCGAAAGTGAGCTGGGCGACAAGCCATGCGGAACGTTGGCTCTCGGCGCGTTGCTTCTGCTGCATTTGTCACCTGTCATCTTTCTTCGGCTAACCGTATAGGGCTGCGCAAGTGCTTCGCTCATATCCGTCGAACGGCTTGTTCTTTCTGCCAGTGCAATTGCACCGCACCCACACGGCCGTTTCCAGAGCCGAAACCTTCTGAGGCAAACGGGAAGAATAATTGGCGTCCATCCTGCGCTCTCAGCTTTGCAACAACGAATGGTGACTGTACGGATTTTTTGTTTTTCATTCTTAGACGAATAGCTGCACAATTAGAGACAGCCTTTGTGGGGCAGGCAGTCTTGTTTCTGGACTGTGCAAAGGGTTAAACACATGAATGAAGCCAACATTCACCGTTTCGAACCAAGAGAGCATACGAGGAATTGTTTTTTTAGAGCACAGGTCCTAAGCGCCCGCTCGTGCATGTTTGAGCCTCCAACTAGATGTAGTCTTCACACTGACGCCGACACCGCTGGAGTTTTCACTTTCATGCACAATTACCCCCCTCCCCCCCCCCCACCCCCTCATCAGACCCGTCCCTCTTTACCCTACCACATTAACAACATCTAGTACACAGCCCATGAAAGGTACTTGTGCTGTTCCTGGCACAACGAGCTAAAGTCCCCGTCTCTCCTTCTTTGCCCTTTCCCATCTCGACCGGGCACTGTATAGCGGCTCACTACTGCAATGCTGTTTTTTATTTCTGTTTCTGGCTTTCTGACCGCCTTTCAAAATTGGGCCGTGGAGAAAAATTCCCTCTAAGTCACGCAAAATTCCCGATAGCGACGTTCGTTTCGGAAGTGTTTCGTTCTTCCTATGGATGTGCGGAACGGGAGTCTGTCGGAAATTGTGCCGCCGAGGTTGTTCTGGGCTTTTCCTCAAAAAACTAACGAAAGGACAGCTAGGCGATATCTTAACAGACAGGTCTAGCGTTTTTGCTAGCTCTTGCAAAAGCTCCCTTCAGGTTGAGGTTGAGGCGGAAGCCCTTCAGAAACGTCTTTCCAATGCCAAGGACGTGCTCTATGTCGATACTGCTGAATATCCCTCCGGCCTCTCCTATGCTGAATATCCCTCCTAAAGCACCCTCCAACCCACTCTATCACCCTTCTTTGGACCCCCGCACACGCAGGCCTAGCTGGTAACGAGGTGGCTCACGCCTGCGCCAGAGGTTTCACTGTCCGGACGCCGGCCATGAAGTCCGCCTTCGGTCACGTGGCCCCGCTTATCGCGCGGGACCGCCTCCTCTCCTTTCATGATATATATGTCTCCATTACCGCCTCGGTCGCCTTATATACCCCACTCCCCATCGCAAAACCTCTCGGTATCGCGAGATTCTGTGGCGTCAGCTTCAGACCTCAACTTTTCCCACTCCTACCTCCCGCCACCTCATCGACCCAGCTGGCTATCCCACCTCAGCTTGTAATTTCTACCCGGCCACAGAAAACCTCGACCACATCATGTGTGGGATGTGTTCTTCACCCCCGCACCCCCCCCCCCCCCCCCCCCCACCGAAGAAAAAAATGTCCCCGAATATTAATTCAAAGGAGCGGTTGGAGGTTGCCCTACGCAGCCCAGCGCCTGATCTCCAAGACAAGATCCTAGATGGCTCACAGGGTAGCGGTGTTCCTGTATATGCACCCGCAGGAAGCATATAGACCTCCTTCACCCCGCGACGTCACGAAGATGCGGTGGCGTTGATGTCAGCAGCGACTTTCGCGTGTTAGGGAAAACAGGTTCCGCCTGCCCGTGCCTACCGCAGCTGCCGCAGATACCGGCGGCTGCATCATGCCTGCGCATTGCAGAAGCAGCATATACTGACCAGCTGCGTCTCTGCTGGATCCGCGTAGTAGCATAAAAGTAAATTTGAATGAGCCTCGATAGGTTTCTCGCAGATAAATACCGCATTCGGAAACTGGCTAACAGGAAATGGGTCACGGTAGTACATACAGCGCGAAGTCTGGTAGTCGACCAGGAGTGCCACTCAATGTACTTAATAGCATGCAAGTTACTGCGTCCATTCATCTGAACATCAGCACAGAACGCTTATAACTGCGCAAGGAAAAAAAGCACATATGTAGCAACCCACGTATTTATCACCTTGAGCCGGCGTGCACGGAGCGCCGGCAGGTTCACTCGCGCACAAGGGATGCGTTCTTTTGTTAACAGCACAGCATGTTTTAATGGCACGTTTTATGGCATTTAATATTTACTTGAAATTGTTTTTAATACGACCGACGTAATTATTTGCCATGATTCGAGAAAAAGAAGTCTGGTAAGTTCTTGCGCGGTCACGTTGGCGTGCTTAGAATAGCGTACCTTAAGTGTGCTAAAAGCCACATGCTTTTTCATTGCATCATGCATGGCATGTTTCATAATGTAGTCTATGATCGCGAAGCTTGTTTGAAAGAAGCAGCCGCAGGCGTGCTACTAACAGACGTGGCGAGATTGAGAGAGGACACGGAAGTGAAAAGTGCTTTCATTATTGATGCATGCGATATGTAACTAAATTTGGCGCAAATATGAAATTGCTACGCTTGTTTCAGTAATGCGCTTTATTTGTAGCTATACCTGGTGCAGTTCTTGGGTGATTATTGCTAACACCCTTGTCAAGTCACCCCAAGGTCGTAAATAATTGAGTAGAAAGTGCGCAATTTTTTTTTTATGCCAGCATGTTGTTTACAATGCCCTGTTCTGTATGATGACGCTATTAGTTCATTTTTTAGATGATCATGTACTTATGCATGCATAGTTACATGAAAACATTTCCAACAATTCTTACAAAAATAACTAACATTTAGTACTGCACATGTAGGAAAAAAAACCAGATTTATTGCAATCCTCAATGTCTTGGGAATCGTTGGGGACAAATAGGATAATTCTATTTTCATGCATTACGAAAGTCTGAGTGATGCCAATCGCAGAAAATGTGAACGGTCACGAAACGAGTTGTAACGTTTATTCCCTCGTTTTTGGCCTCTTCGCTTGCGCTTTGGTCAAAGAAATGCAGCACTGAACTCAAAGAAAGCCTCAAAGAAATCAAAGAAATTACCTCACAATTTTCGACGACCACACATCTAGAAAGCGTAATTTATAAATTTCTACTGAATGTTTTGCTATAATTTTTCGTCACGAAATAGAAGACCCCAGGGCTAAGAAGGAAAATAAATCCAGGGATCAAAAATTTTCACCAAATCGACCAGTTTAACAAGGGGAGAGAGAAGTCGGCCTGGCTGGTGCGTGATCCTGTGGCTAAAAACAGCACTTAAGCGAGACAAAGGAGAATGGGGAGACGACGCTGTCCCCACTTTTCGCACAGCGCGACATGTACGTATGTCAGCAGACGGTGAGCGCACGTCTGCTCCGCCGAGACAACGCCAGCACTTCCTCTCGCTACTGTCCCGAAGTAAAATCATTCTGGCTAGAGCAGAGCGTCAAAAACTTCCTATTTTATTCAATGCCTAGCGTAGAAATCAACGGGAGAAACGCTTTCTGTTTACTACTAACCATATATAAGGGTAGCGAACTATTTCCCTGAATACGCCGTACGTGGCCAACGCGAGCTCTTCTACTTCGAGAAATTACGAAGTTGAAAGCATCAACCATTGCTGTGATTCGCAGAAACTGAGAACGCGCCTACAAGCCTTAAAAACCTGCACTCAACACCTCTCCGCGACCAACGTTTTTAAAAACGTTGTCCGCGACGCCACTCCCTGGCCTTTTGCCTACCGCGAGCCCGCTAGCGACTACAGCCCCACCTCGTTTGTTTGCAAACATGCAGGAGGTCTATACAGGAACACTCAACGTTTTTAGATCAATTCTGCTATTCGTGATTTTTGCTTAAATTTAATGACAATCTCTATTTCATGCTCAAGTGTTTTTAAGGATTAAAAAATATGTTACTTTCAAAGGCTTCGAAAAGTGGATATTCAACTTCATGGCTTTTTAATAATTTCAAAGAGCTGTTGCTACCTGTACTCTCCACGATTTAATTAGTATTGTATTGCTCCAGGGTGTCAAAATTCACGCTGTTAATGCGAAAGCATATATGCCTCATCGAAGGAAAATCTGTCCCCGAAAGTTGTCCGCAGGAACTGTTTGCAGGAATTGTCCGCAGGAAGTGTTACCTCTCACATGACCTCATTTGAAAAAAAAAATTCGCTGCATTGGGGCTCAAACCCAAGCCACCTGTATGCTGGGCGTGCACACAATGCATATGCCACGAAGCATGTGCCACAAAGGGTCGTTGGTTCAAGTGTGTTAGAGGCGCACAAAGTGAACGCAATGTGGTGTGTATAACTGTAAAGTGTGTTGGGGATGTGTACTGATGTTAGACAATGATGACGTGCAAAACAAAAATTGCTCATGTCATCCAAGGATCACGCGACGACGACTTGCAAAAAAAAGTTGCCGACGTTCAAACACAAATGCGTTCACATTTCAAAAATGCAGTAGACGGCAGTGCTCACCAAATTTTCTAACCTAGCATGAGAAGTTCAGCAGAATTAAGGTGACCTTTGCTGAAAAGTTGCTGACGTTCAAACACAAATGCGTTGACATTTCAAAAATGCGATAGACGGCAGTGCTCACCAAATTTTATAACCTAGCCTGAGAAGTTCAGCAGAATTAAGGTGACCTTTGCCGACTCATTTCAAGATGCCGCTGTGAAGTAAAGCTGAAAAATTGCCATCGAGAAAGTCATCAGTAGTCAGGAAGATGAGCCTTGTGCTGCACTGTTAGGCCATGTCAGCCATGGCAGAGTAAGTAGTGCAGCAAAAACCCACACAACGAAAACAGTTGCTCAGTGCGCCTGTCACTGCAGTACTGTCACTGCGTGACAACACAGCAGGCTTCAAGCTTCTCGGCAGACAACAGACAAGCACACATCATCTAAATTGTGGGGACTGCCCCACCGTCCCCTTTTGTTTGGGTTCTTACACCGTGCCCGTGATGCACCCTGCAGCAACAGCATCGCCTCAATGCGGGGCGCGCCACGCGACTCTCCCTGGTTAACTGAACAAGAGTGGGCGCTAGCGTTGGAGCGGGGAAGACTGCTCGCTGCGTACGCGCAGGGGGCACAGCTCACAGCATCAGACTTCGGCTGGATCGTCGGCGAGTGTGGATGTGTCGCCCGCGGCTCCGCTCTTTGCCAGTGGGGCGAGGCCTCGTTCTCCCGCATCTTGTCCCGTCCAGCTTCGGAGTATCCCTTGCCCTAGCATGGGCGAACATTCGCTCGTAACCTTGCTGGCGAGTCGAACGATCTCAATTCCTTAGCGTATTTTGTTGCTAGCTGGCGTTATTGTAGTTGTAGAAATAAATGCCTCTGTGAGTCAGTGTCATTCCTTTGTTCCCTCAGAGCAAGGCCCGCCCTGGTCGGCGTGCGCTCGGTAGCGTACGCGGTCACGGGGTGGGGTCCGGACGGCTTTAAACTGTGTCAGCCGCTGTTAAATGGGGAAAAAATTTATCTCCCCTATTAAAGCCCCACAACATAAAGTGAGACAGATTACTGCAAACGCAATGGCATCTCAAAAGGGTTTATTAGCAAAATGTTTTCATCAAAGATATATATATATATATATGTATGTATGCCTGTTATATAAAGCTGTCCAATTTGAACAGCACCAATTTGTGTAACCTATATGCTGTCGGGAATAAAATATGCAAACAGGTAAATGTTGCAAACACAGCAGCACCAGATGGCACCACCCAGTTGCAGCAACAGGTTCCCAGCAGATGCAGCATGGGTGCATGCACAGTGACAACCTCAGGTGCGCTGGTTTGCACGACACTAAACGCTCACTTTTGGTCCAGACAGTCACACGTCACAATGGAACAGAGGTAAAGATAAAATATGCAAGCGACAAAAACAAAACAGAAAAACAACACCATAGTCCGCTTCACCTGCGCCTAAACGAATGAAACAAAAGAACATGCAGAGGAACATTTGGTGGCACACATCCTCTCAGCATACATGCACTGAAGGAAATGAAACGATGTCATAATTGCTACTAAATAATGAACACAAACAGTTGGCACAGCTATGCCAGGAGTGCAAATAAACTATACATTAAAAAAGCAAAAAAAAGAGGGCAGGGCACTGTGACAAATGTTGAAAAAGCTGCATAAATTAACAGTAAAAAGGAACACACATTGAACTCGGGTGTGGATTACTGCAATAAAAATGATGCAGAAAGAACAAATACAAAAACATGCAGAAGAAATGGCGGTGTGGAAAGACAATAAGATAATGTGAACTGTTTCTTGATTAGCAGTGTATATGACAGTGTCGACAATAAATTCATCCTACAGCGCCACCACTATTTTTTTTCACAAAAGCTTGTTCCAGAGGGTAAAAAAGAAGAATAAGATATGCACTTCTCTGTTACACACAGCCATATTGCAGCAGGAAGTGATACAGACAAGCATGATTTGAAAACAAATATGCAACATAGCTTTTAACAATCTAACAAATATAACCTGCATCTTTTCATAAATATAACCTGCATCTTTTCGAAGCAGCGCATCTATTCAAACACCAATAAAAAACGGGATGAAGGCCAAGGGGGATGCAAAAAGTCAGCTAATAACAGCACCTACGAAAAATTGCAGAAGGAGCTGGAAAAAACACGAGTCAACCAAGTTTTTCGGTCATGCCCTATCAACAAAGAAGTGAATAACAAAAGGCAGTTTTCTTTACAAAGGTTATAGGGGTGTGGGTAATGGATATTAAACTGAGTAGCATAGACTGTATTGCTGCATGTAATACCATGTATAGTCTGCCTTAACGCGCAATTCACCTGCACAAAATTCTCAACTATACTGCCATGCACTTCACGCACTAGTCCCATTGATCACAAACACGGCACATTTCTGCGCATGCACACAGGCAGCACGCCCTCTGCAAGTGGCCAGTCACAACCAGCACAGCCCATGGCTTGGTGCGACTTGATTGGGTGCAACTTTGTCAATGGCATCTCCGGGTGGTGCCTTGCTTGGGTGGGAAGAAAAACTGAAGTGTCGCAGGCCTCGGCTCGAGGTACGCGGCCCCGTCGTAAAGTGGCTCCATGAAGGGAATTGCTGAAAAGTGTGACAGCAAGCCTGCACACGTGTGTTCCTGTTTTGTCCTTCAGAAAACGCAATAGAGGAACAACCTAGGGGCTCATAAGTCTTTGGAGGTCTCGCTCGTACAGGGCGATCACAAACATGGTGCTCACTCCCAGTGAGATGCCCAGCAACTGAATGCCCAGCTGGTGCACAGCCCTCGCATTGCCATGATTTGGGTTCACCGAGAGCTCTGGCAACTGCACGCGCAAACAAAAAAAGGAAAACAAAAAAAAATGAAGAGGCAGGGATTAGCAGGTGCAGGCTGCAGCTGGCAAGTGTCATTGAACACATTTCTTCAGACATCAAACATATATGAAATCACTTCCGAACACCTATTGTATCAAACGCAGGGATGACAGTAAATGATGTACGTACTGTTAATTTAGTTCCCTCAATGGTACAGTGCCCCAACACCTGGCATCGCTTCCTGGCTTGGCTCACGGCTTTTTAGCCCTTTTGAGACTGTTCTTGCCGTATGGGTCTACGGCCGCATTTGTTCCTGCGGCATTTTTGCCATTCGCGTAGTGTGCTGAGCGCCCGTTGGAAATTTCGCGCACGCTGGGATGTGCTGCCACCTTTTGAAAAGTACAAGAAGTGCCAAGATACTGCTTATGCTATCATATTCCGGCGAAAAAGCAAACAGTCTGTGAATACCGGTGTTGGACGTGGATTGCAATGGCGCGACCACACACCGTGGGCGCGACTTTGTGGCTTCGGTAGAAGCGCGAAATTTGACTTTTGTCTTTGTTGGGACTCTTAGCTCTTTCTAGGAGGTGCTGCGGCCCCCTTCAGCAAAAAAAAGTTACAAAACTGCTTATGCTACGATCTTGTGGGGAAAAAAATTCTGATTGCGACCTTCAGTGTCACGGGTGGTTTCCGGCGGCTCACACGCATACTTTTGGATCCTCCGTGTGATCACAACGAAAGCATCAAAGTTGATTTCTAGTTTTGCCGGGACCCGTCCGGAGGCCCGCGGACACTGATGTTTATCTTTGTTGAGACTCTCGGTTTATCAACCCTCACAGAGTGTCACTGCTCTTCGGTTTATTTATCTTGTGGCGGTTCGGGTGCTCAGTAGCACTGCGTTATGGTCGCACAGGCTGCATTCTTATTTATCCGGACTTTGCCATTTTTGTTTGTTTTTCAAGGGCTACCATAACCCTATGTAGTAGTATTGAAAATTTTCATCGTTTTCATTGATGCTGTGACTGTAATCATCTCTCTGTATATTTTTCGCCTATTTATTCGAACTTTGCGAGTTTTTTTTGTTTCAAATCGCCAATAAAAAAATTTGACGCTAGGGGTGAATTTTCTTCAAGATTATTCGGCCGTCAAAGGGTTAAAGAGAGATTTTGATTCCAAATCATTCAAAAGTGCAACCTAAATGTTCACACGCTCAGGAAGTATATGATAAGCCATTTGAGTACTGTTAACGATATTAAAAAAAGAAGAGAAAATAAGTATTCCGAATTAGTGGATTTCGGACTGCTGTCTTACGTATTGAAAAAATGCAGCACTGATCCAATGTGACACAGAATCGATGAGAGTGAGCACTTTAAATTGTGCTCTTATTCTTTCTCATAAAATTTATTCTATGTATTTGCTGCTATGTGGCATTGCTCAACCGGAAGCTGTGGGACTGTACTGTTGAAGGAACGAAATCATGCGGGACTAATGGCCAATCTTCAATGTATACAATCTCTGGTTATTCTGCCGGTGACGAAACAGACGTGAAAGGAGTTGGTCAGTGTGCATGCTCACCATGTCCACCAGAGCAATGTACAGGAACATGCCCCCGACTCCAGCAAAGATCCACGATGAGGCTGAGTGGACGTTTCCAAGAGAAATGCCGATGGCCATTCCCAACAGGCAAAGCACAGATGACACCACATTGTAGAACACTGCCTGCCTCACCGACATTCCTGCCTTGAGCAGCACCGCAAAGTCACCTGCAACATGTCAAGGAGAGATATTGCAAGTTATCAGCTTGACTAACAAATCTTTTGCTCACAATCACTATACCAAGGCTGCCCTTAGCATCACGTTATGAAACAGGCCATTGTGGTTAGACAACTGTATAAGGAGAAGTGAAAAATTTCAAGGAAAAGTTGTATTCATTTCAAATGATATTCACGCAAAAAAAGAATGGGTACACAGAAGACTCCGACAAGATGAGCGCTTCTTAGTCTTCTGTGTCTCAGTCCTTTTTTTGTGCCGATGTCATTTAAGATGAACATTTCTGCATAACTAGCCCAGGTTCCTTTTTTTTTTGAAAAGCAGTAATTGGCATAATAGTAATTGGCATTAAATGCTCCAAAGTTGCATGTGCATAGGACCTTTGAGGAATAATAAATAAATAAATTAATTAATTTCAATCCCAATTTTCTGGGATATGCACTGACATCCCACAGCACATAGGCATGTTTTGCATTTAGCCTCCATCAAGTGTGGTACTTGCCACCAGGATTCAATTCCATGACCTTGAGGTCAGCAGCCAAAGCCACTGAGCCACCAGGTCAGGGTATTTACAAGGTGAAGATGTTCATTCACCGACATATAAAAAAAGAAGGCACTTCTTTTCTTTTTATACTGCTTTGCACAATTCTGCCTGAACTTGTACACTGTCTCATACCCTGCTTACTTGAACAATTTTAATGCCCACTAAAGCTAAGGCCACAAAGCCAATCAAATAGGGATCAGCTGGTGCCACACAGCAATTTGCAGTGACCACTGTACTTGAAGGAGGTTTGGGAATGACATTGAATCCCAAGCAACTCCGACAGCAGCCATGCACTCCCCCTGCCTCTTTGCCACCAGATCCACTTCTGACACATTTAACGTCTTCAGCTTCCCTCAGGCAGCATACATGTGTTCTTATTCCCCCGTGTACCTGCCCCTTCCCCCCAACCTATCACGGGTGGAGGAGGTCTCTCTGAGGCGGCTGCGGGTTGGAGTGGCCCTTACGCCTGCTGTTCACCACCAGTGGCAAAGTGAGAAGATTCCTGCGCCGGAAAAATGCCCTCACTGCGAAACACCCGCTTCTGACACCACTGTCCACCACATATTGTGGACATGCCCAGGAACTTCACTGATGCGCGCTCGCGTTCTTCAAGAGGCAGGCCTGTCCTCAAAAAATGACTGATTTCCACTTGTGGCTAACGAAAAAGATTTACGCCCGAAGATTATGTGACTTTTTATACATAACCGGACTTCATGCCTTTTTGTAACATATTATAATGTTCGTTAATGACATCATGTTTTATGCCATGCAGCACATTAAGCATCCCAAATAAATATGTTGGGGTAAAGAAAAAAAGGGCACATGAAAATTGCAATCAAATAAAAATTGTCAGCTGCATATTCCACTCAATGTTGGCAAGTCTGACACTTACCAAGTTCATGAGGAAGTTCGTGACAGAACACCGCAATGGTTGTACTAAGGCCCCCAGAAAGACCCGACGCAAATGCCGCACCTAGAAAGGAAAACACTGAATATGTCTTTATGGCACATGACAACTTGTAACCTGACAATGTCAGAAAAGGCAGTGTGTACAGCACTCATCCTTTCAGCAATAACTGCCTTTTTAATCATTCTTCCATCTTGCTGCACCATGTATCCACTACATAGCTAACCACCTGCACTGAAGCACTGAATAATTGATACTACTAGATGCCAAAAACAAATAGTGGCAGCTCCCCAGTCACACTCAGCCACTTCTCAAGGGCCTAGCCATGGCAGCACCAAACAAAAACGTGGCATCAAAAGGCATGCTAGCTTTATGTGGAACAAAAATTCCTTATAATAAAACATCATTCTATTCATGCACAATACTATGACACATAGCCGTGTATAAGCATAAGTTTCTTTCCAAGAACGGCCATCTGAAATGGGGGGGGGGGGTTAACCCAAACGCGTAGTCGACCTAGTAGTATTTGTGGGGTCTAAGGTAGCTTTGGCCGAGCCGCGGGTAGTACGTGTCTCATGCCGGTACCTGTTCCCGGCAGGACACGAAAAGCTTCATGTGGCAAAAATAAAAAAAAAAAAGGTAATTTACCGGTAAATTGGTTTGACTGCAAAAATTCAAAATATGCGCAGCTTGTCTCACTCAAGCTTGCAGTTACCCCATGAGTGGTAGACAGCGCGATAGAATCATCATCATCATCAGCCTGCCTACACCCACTGCAGGGCAAAGGCCTCTCCCATGCCTCTTCAACTAACCCTGTCCTTTGCCAGCTGCATCCAACCTATGCCTGCAAACTTCCTAATCTCATCCGCCCAGCTAACCTTCTGCCGCCCCCTGCTATGCTTACTTTCTCTTCGAATCTACTCCGTTACCCCTAAGGACCAGCGGTTATCTTGCTTTCGCAGTACATGCCCCGCCCAAGCCCATTTCTTCCTCTTGATTTCGACCAGGCTGTCATTAACACGTGTTTGTTCCCTCACCCACTCTGGCCGCTTCCGCTCTCTTAACGTTACACTTAACATTTTCCTTTCCATGGCTAGCAGCGTTGTCCTTAACTTAAGCTGAACTCTTTTCGTTAGCCTCCACGTTTCCGCCCCGTAGGTGAGTGCCGGTAAGATACAGCTGTTGTACACTTTTCGCTTGATGGATATTGGTAACCTGCTATTCATGATCCGAGAGAACCTGCCATATGCGCAACACCCCATTCTTATCCTAGTTATTTCCCTCTCATGATCCAGATCAGCTGCCACTACCTGCCCTAAGTAGACGTATTCCTTTACCACTTTTAGTACCTCGTTGCCTGTTGTGAACTGCTGTTCCCTTGCTAGACTGTCGAACATTACTTTGGTTTTCTGCATGTTAATTTTTAGACCCATCGTACAGCTCTGCCTGTCTAACTCAGTGATCATGATTTGCAGTTCATCTGCTGAGTGACTCAACAAGGCAATGTCATCAGCGAATTGCAGATTATTTAAGTATTCTCCATTTACTCTTATCCCCAACTGTTCCCAATTAAGGCCTCGGAATACCTCCTGTAAACATGCGGTGAATAGCATTGGCCTGACACCCTTGCCTGACGCCCTTCCTTATTGAAATTTTATTGCTGACTTTATGGAGGACTATGGTGGCTGTACAGTTCCTATATATATCTTCCAGTATTTTGACATAAGGCTCATCTACACCCTGATTCCTCAATTCCTCTATGACTGCTGAGGTTTCCACTGAGTTGAATGCTTCCTCATAATCAACAAAGGCTATATACAGGGCTGGTTATATTCTGCGCATTTCTCTATCATCTGATTAATAGTGTGAATATGATCTATCGTGGAATATCCTTTACGAAAGACTGCCTGATCATATGGTTGATTGAAGTCTAAGGCTGCCCTGAGAAAACTTCTATTAACCTCCAAAGCCTGCATTCCCCCTGTGCAGTTCCAGTGTCCACCGAGATATGCGAGACAGTTGCTGCGCCATTTCCTTTCCCCAAAAACCAAAAACCAACATGACCGTTGGCACTTCATTCTATGAATTTTTCTGCTCCTGCCTAAAGAGAGATAACACCTGCTTTTCCAGGGCAAGTAAACGGAGCTTTTTACAGCAGGGCAGTGGCCTGAAGGTGGCAGTCACACTTTCATTAGTTTGCAATAATTTTTTTTTCTCTTTTTCACTTAACAGAGTTTTCTCCATTTCCCTGCACCAGTTATTAAATAAAATTCAGTTTTCACACAGAAACCAACTTCCAAGTCAAACAGAGTTAAGAGGGACTTGTTTCTACACTCACCAATAGCAAGTCCATCAGAAAAGTTGTGAAGGCCATCGCCAATAATAACCATCCAGGCCATGGCAGCAATGGATGACGGCACCTACAATTCACATGACTTGTTGAGACATTCAGCAACACAATGAAATTCAATACTGATGCAAAAGCAAGAGGAGTGCACTGTAACTGTTTCCCTCCTCATCCCAGAATGTCCTCAACAATGGATCTCGCATGGCTTTTTCGGCTACCATCAATCCTTACCTAGAGCTGGTGGTGTTGACAGCCTATTAGCCTTTCAATGGCAAAAAGGAAAGGAGTTGCAGTGCAGGGGAAAGGAGATTTTATCCTCACCTGAGGAAACCTCCACAGCCTATCAACTGCCAGTGAGAGCAGGGCCAGATAAGCATTGCTGGTAGCCACGACAACCATAAGGGATCAATGTTTTTCACACAAGCACCCATCATGCAAAAAGAACTCAAAATAAAGCGATCAAAGAGATCAGCTAAAAGCAGCTGTAGCCAGCTGCACAGGCCACCGTACATCTGTGACTGTACCATTACCTAGATGGTGCTACTTTTCCAATATGGTGGCACCCATGACAAAGTCATGAACAGTCAGCATCCATATGAAGGACATTGCTTTTGCCAAAAACTTTTTTTCAAGTATGGCAATTTGTCATTCTCCGGAAAAAAGGGCAGTGAGGGATGTAGGGGCAATGGGCCCAGTTACTCTCATGTATTTTATGCGGTCTTCTTGCAACTATTAACTGTGGTAGATCCCTTCACTCATGTAGGTTTGGTTTCAGAGGGTTTAAAGTCCCAAAAAGATACTCGGGCTATGAGGGACACCGTAGTGAAGGGCTCGGAAAATTTCGACCACCTGGAGTTCTTTAACGTGCACTGACATCGCACAGTACATGGGCCTCTAGAATTTCGCCTTCATCGAAATGCGACCGCCGCGGCTGGGGTTGAATCAGTGTCTTTCAGGTCAGCAGCCGAGCACCATAACCACTGAGCCGCCGGGGCAGCTCACTCATGTAGGCTACAGCCCTAAAGAGACCATTTTCATATTGATTGCATCTGTACACTGCATATTTTGGCTACCCATTGCAGGGTGTAACAGCGACAAGCATGGTACCTCGTGACTGTGTGCATGGCTATGGCGGTGGTGGTGGTGGTGGTCGGCCACGGTGAGTGTGAAACTGTGCTCTTCGCCCGCCTGGCGGTAGACCAGCGTTTCCGTGTGGCACTCCTCCATTCCAGGGTCACCCGAGCCGTGACACAGTGGATGCCTGTACAGCACATCACACAACTGCAAGTTGCTCAATTCTGTCACACTTGTGCTAACTGGCAACACTGCACAGAATACAGTGCTTATAAGAGAGGTGGAGGAAAAAGAAAAGACAAAAAAGTTAAGCTGCTCATTGAGTCAAGAAGATAACAGAGTAGACTAGAATGAATAACAAGCGGCATGTGGACTTTTACAAAGAACTGATGCTTGTACAACCTATCTTGCAGTGTGGCACAACTGAAATGTCTGCAGTAAAGCTCCACCGACATTCGTGAAAGTCGCTGTTTCTCCGTGACAAGCAAATATACTCTGCTGTTGAAGCTTTTCTTGTTATGCAACAAAGAGCTAATCAAGATAAAATCATGAGTGTAAGAATTTTGATGTCTTATCTTCTTTTACAGAGAGGAACATTGAAATGTTTTTTCACTTACTGCTCTAAATGATTAGCGGAGTAATACAACACACTACAGGCCATGGGTTGCCACTTGCTTTTTGTTTTAAAAACTTCTACCTTATAATAAAAGGAAGAACTGTCTACTGGCTAAAGACTTTTTAATGTCTTTCTCAAACACTGCAGGGAAAATACTGTTGGGCACAGCAAGTGGCCATAAACATTGTCATTTTCCCAAAAAATAAAAATTCAGACATGTCGATAGGTGGTGAGTGAGCAGACTTTTTTGACGCACTGATAAATCTCATTGCTTTCAACTGTGAAAAAGCAAGCCAGGCTTTGTGGTGCACTGAGTGCACCTTGTATATGGATGGAAACCAAAGAGCATCGGAAGCACTGCCTACCTGTGGCCACTCTCCTCATCTTGCGGCAAGGGTGAAGGCGGACACCTAGCACCGGGGGTCAATTTGGAGCCCCCGTTCTTGACAATCACCAAGAGGTCTTTCTCTGGTTGAGACTCTTCTGTGTGGTGGTGGTGCAGCTCAGGGTCATGCAGGTCCATGATCTCCATGTAGCCCTCTCCCAGGGGCGACAGCTCCATCTCCTCAGCCGGAACTGCTGTTAGCCCTGCAGTGTGCATGTGCCCAAAGCCATATGCTCATGGGTAAAGAAAACTAAGAAGGAAGCGCCAGGTGACAGTTTCGGAGCTTATTAATCAAAAATAAAGAGGGAGACAGCTGGCCCCCAAGCGACAGCCTGTGGTGCGTATTTTGTTGGCCAGGAGAGGATTTCAGCCTTCATGTTCTGCAGAGTTTGGCAAGCCCGTAAAAAAAAAAGAGGAATAGGAATGACTTCAAGAAGGCTTTGCCTGTGGAGGCCACCTGCATGGCATAACACCCCACCCTTTTTTCTCCAAGAGGTTGGTAGCCGGGTGCGCTACTACTTGGATGCCACTAAAATATTCATGCGATGTCACAGGTGCCACTTTGTAGTAAAGCGCGCACGTAGAGTGGTGCAGGCCAGAGCAGGTAATAATAAGCTGATTAGACATGTGTGCAGTATATTGCTGTGCTCCATGTACACCAAAATGGCGGCCACTGTGATGTCAATGCATATGGTGAAAAGCTTTCCCAGTCCAACTGGAACCAACTGGGAATTGCTTCATAAACCAGTTGGAGAGATTTTCACCAGACACTAGCTGCTATAAGTGCAGGTGATGCCGATCTGGTGATGCAGACGATTCAAGGTGATTCTCGGCAATAAATGTGTGCCTTCAGCTGCCTAACAAGCATCAACAAAGCCACAAAAATCCGAACAATCGAATTTCACTCAGAATGAAAACTGAACGGAGTAGTGATCTTTGTCCCTTAGCCCTTTAAGAAGATCAACTCTGGGTTTTATTCGAGACTCAAGTACTCTAATTAATTTTAATGCAGGTTTTCCTCCTCACCCTCACTATTTCTACCATGTTTCGTAGCCCTACGACAATTCAAATTTGTACAAATTGATTTTGAAGTTTGTCATCTGCGCGGCCTCAGTTCAGGAGATTTCTGCGGGCAACACTGCATTTGCAGGGTCACAAACGTTGACTGCATGCTATTACTCACTGCCCATGTGAAGAAAGAAAATTTTAAATTAGACACTTGTATTAGGTTGTCTGGGGCATTTCATGAAGTGAGGCATCATTTGCAGTAGTTATTTCAGAAATTCAATGCACATATAGGCGTTTTCCCATAATGTCTGACGTTATTGCTGTATCAAATGGAGCATCATCCCTGGCTATGTACCAAGTCTAGTTTCGGTTTGCTGTTTTAGCTGTTTTAAAATACTGGTTCTACTTGATATTTTGAGAAGCACTTCCTTGTGCCGGAGGTAGGGGATTCTGAGGAATGTAATGAGATAATTAACTCAGAATGCTGAAGAAAGCCCCAGAGTTTCACTCTAAGGAGCATTGTACACAATTATATAAATACAGTGCAAACTTGCAGCATTTTCTGAGACTATCCTCTACATAGCTAGCATTTAGTATTTCTTTGTTTCAAGCAAATTTAGCATCCTTCATATTACAAATACAGTTGAACCCCGCTACAACGAACGTCGCTTCAACGAAATATTTTCAATTCCCCGTCAGCTCGCTATAGAAAGTAATGGAACGAAATTTTTGCTATGGGAAGCTGAATTTAAAAATCTATCTTACAATAAAACAAGCATATTGCCACCCATCTGTGTACTTCCGCAGGTCCACGCTGCTTTGTTTCACTAAACTCGCTGGGACCAATTGATCCACTCATTCAAACGCACATGAAGACCGCCATTGCTTGGTGGTGATAGCTTGCTGGCTGCCTTGCGACAAGGTGCGGGTGCAAGCTCCCGTTTTTTTCCAAGCCAGAGCCGGAACCAATGCGTCGCCAAAGCACGCAGCAGCCTGGCAACAGCAGCAGCACGTTTGCCCTAGTTTTTTTTTTCACTCGTGCTTGTGCGCTGCAATCGACACGAGCATGGCGACTGTCTAGGAAGCGGAAGTTCTTTATTATCAGCGCGGCATCCAGCGGCAGGAAAAAGGGAGACCTTGCAGCGGACTTGGGCACCTCACAGAGCACGCTGTCAGTGATGTCCACTAAACGCTGTCCACTAAAAGGACGCAAGCCAAGATGAACGAATTTTTTAGAAATAAACTATATTTTTGAACAGTGCAGTCAGATCTAAGTTTTTTAGGGCTGATTTCGCCACAACGATATTTCCGCTTCAACGAAATTTTTCGCGCACCACGTGAATTTCGTTGCAGCGGGGTTCGACTGTAGCACGCTTTTTATGTCAACTACCGTACGCAGAAAATAATAACACACTGAACACAACAGCATGTTCTCTGTCATTTCCTTGAGACAGATTTTGCCACTGGTACCAGATACCATATCCCTTCCAGGTCTGGAAGCATGGAAAGGAGGAATATAGAACTCTGTACTGAAGAAAATTTCCTGTGACTCCATGACAGGCAAGCTGCATTTTACGAGTAGCAGCGGGTCCCTCGCAACACCGCCTGACTGTAGTGTGCAGGAGAGATGCAGCAGGAGGGAGGCTGTACTTTATGCGAAATTTGCCATGCTTTTCATTCTCTCTCATGGAAGGTTCCACGCAAGTGGCCGTGGCAGACCTCAAAGGATTTCGTACAGCCACAGTTACAGAAGATGCGACAAACACCCAAACTTTCTCTAAGCCACCCCCTAATCTTTCTCACAAAGACGCACCCTCCCTCGGCGACACTCACGTTCAAGGGCTTCCATTCCAGAGGAGTCCACGTAGCCATACGAGCCCTGTTTGTGGTGCGACAGCTTCTCGCCGACGGCCTTACTCTGCTCTTCTTGGGAGGTGCGGCGAAGCTTCTTTGGAGTGGGGTTGGACTTGCATTAGAAAAACACAAACAACTGAGGTAAACAGAGAAAGAGAGGTAAAGGGAAAGCAAGAAAGGAAGAAAGAGAAGGATCAGGGGTTCACATAAGGACGGCTTATACACACAGGCACTATGATTGATTACAGCAAAAACAAAAACTTGACGAACAGTCATTCAGGAAATGCCCTGCAAACAGTGCGCAAGTAAAGGTATGCTCCATTTAATCTAATTTACGTCCAAGCTAGGATGGCTGATAAACTTTTGGAGAGTGAAACTGCAACTGTGTTACTATAGGTGCGGTATATATAGATCCAATGCCCCAAAGCTGCGTATATGTTATGAGAGATGCTGTAGTGGAAGCCTCTGGATTAATTTCGACCACCTGGGTTTCTTTACTGTGCACTGACATAGCATCACCGCACAGGTGTTTTTACATTTTGCCTCCCCTGAAAGTGGCCACTGCGGCCAGGATACAATAACGAGACCTTGGGATCAGCAGCCGAATGCCACAGCCACTGACCATGGCAGGTCGTGTTTCTAATGGTTGCCCAGTACAAGCACGGACAGTTGCTTGCTAGGCAATTAGTGAAGGCGCATCACTTTTGAACTGCTATAAATATATGCACAGTACCAACCAAAAGTTACAAACTGTCAAGGCCCCTTTCCCTTCAAGAAAGCTACATCAACTAAACAAATGTCAGGGCCTTTGGCAAAAATAAAAACTATCAGAATCATCTGTTTTAAAACAGTGCTGGTGATACTACTTTTACAAGTGTCACAAGCAAACTATTAATTAGATGGATTTCTGAATAAACTGTCTGGTCTGCTTCACAATTGGAAGTAACCAGAACAGTAAAATAGTGGTGAGGGGATTTTAACAGTAGCAGCTCAGCAATAAAAAAGTAGAAACTAGTTGACAAAGGCTCAAGGAAAAAGACCGACAACCACGGTAACAGCCGCTGCATGCAGTGACACAGAGTGCATACATGCAGCATACCTGTGCACTGTTGCTGGATCGAGGGCTGTGCTTGCCCTGCTTGCGGTGTTTGTGGTTGGAGTGTATCGAGAGGAAACGCTCGACAATCAGGAACAGGTAGATGCCCCCCAGGGCAGCCAGGCCGTGCCACACGTAGTGCTCCCCATCTCCCCCGCCCTCACTCTCGTCCGAGTGCTCGTGGTGGTGGTGGCCAGACATGGCCTGCATCAACCGCCCAGAAAAAACATACCAATTAAATAAGATAGCAACTGAAAGTGACATTCACTTGGAGCCCAGTTAAGGGCCGGGCTGCAAAGGAATATATCGCAAGAAATATCACACACCATGAACCTCGGCTCCTTCCTCAAAGAACACTGAGGTGCACTCCATCCAATCTTTGTTCCAAATTTCAATCGTTTGCCCTTTAGAGACCCACGTTCACATTTGTTAGCTGGCAAAGGCTTCAGAGCTGAAAAGTCAAATATTTTTTCACTGTTCAACTTAATCTTATGAAATTGATCATGACGAAAGATAATTTTGGACTTTGTGATAGTTGTCTGGAAGAGAATGGTGGTGCAGTGTAGCCTGAGAGGTCCGCAAATGAAGTTGACATTTCTGCCGTCTACATGTGAAGGTCTGTGGCAGAAACACATGCATTTCATTTTAATGCGATATTGTTAAAGGTGCACTAAAGAGGATTCTGAGCGTGCTTTTTTACTGCAGGAACTTGATCTAAACGATCCGAGTATTCTTAGAAACTGCGAATTATTCTCCTGTGCGGCCGATTTCCCTATTAAATCGGATTAAACATCCCAGCTCCAGCCGTTTTTTTTAACTGACCTCCAAAAGTAGGAGGAGTCAACGAACACGCGATGTGCCTTGCAGCCAGCCATGTGGCGGCTTGCTGCTCTGCAATCGGAGGAGTGATACATATTAATACACAGAGTGATCTGCGAAAGAAGAGAGTCCATGCATATCTTTATTTCTGTGGGCCTAATTTGTGGCTATGTTGTCTGCTACTAAAACTATTTATCCACGGAAACCTAAACACAAAATAAAAGTGAAAGCAAAGCGACCATGCGACTGGCTGAAAGGCATTCCACGTGGTGGTTGACTTCTCCTAGTCTCAGAGGTCAGTTAAAAAAATAAAGGCGGGAGCCGGGACGTTTAATCCGATTTAATAGAGAAATCAGCCGCATAGGACGATAATTCGGAAGTTTCTAAGAATGTTTGGAGCACGTCGACCGAGTTCCCGTGGTAAGAAGACGCACTCAGATTCCTCCTTAGTGCAACTTTAAGGGCCCTGTTCAGCGAAAAACCCGGCGACGGCAGTGGCGACTGTGTAAGCAAAAAGTCCCTTGACACGCAGGTGATCTACCTGCCACCTTGGTCACGTAACCTTGTGACGTCAGCACCGTAGCACCAGCGAAAGCACTTCAATCTCGAGGCAAGGCATCCAAGAAACCCCGTGTTAAAAAGTACACAAAAGACTACAACCCCGGTGCCTTTTGATGAGTGAAATAAAAGGTGAAACTTCGGAAGCCATTTTCTCAAAACTGTTTTTTTTTGTCATTTTCTCCGATTGTTTCACTGATTTCTTCGTGACCGCTGGGGCTATTTTGATACGGATTTTTTCGCTGCATTCCTTGAGAAATGATTCAGGTCGTCACATTCTTGGTTTTCCGGCACCCTGTTTGCTGACTTACTGATTCGACTAGTTGTTCACTGTTTAGATGCCCGTTGTAAAGTCTGCTCATAAAATATTAAAACTAAAAACTTTTACATTTTAAACAAAAACATCTAAGAATGTCACGACCTCATCCATTCATTTTTGAATGCAACACACTTTGAACAAGTCTTCTATCTTATTTTGTAAGTCGCTCAAGCCTGGTACAAGATGAAAAGGAGGAAAATTTTATAAATAAAAAAGTTGTTGAGATATCAGTTTGAAATTTTTATGGTGATATCACAGAAGCATTACCAGTAACCCTGCCAAATTTTATCAGAATTCATGTAGAAATAGGAAAGTTGATCCCGAATGCCACATCCCCCCTTAACAGACAATGGCTTTTCAGAGGAGTAAAAGCCCTAGTGCTAGTGAACTAAAATAGAACTGCAGGGTTCAGTGTCCTGAAGCGGTATGTGGCTGTAAGGGACATTGTAGTGAAGAGCTCCAGATTAATTTGGACCATCTGGGGTTCTTTAACTTACGCCGACATCACACAGTACACGGGCACATTCATTTTGGTACCAGAATGTTTCCAAAGCATAAAGAGCATAGAATAATTTTCAGTCCACATTAAAATCATGCCTGAAGGGTGCACACTAACTAGCCTGAGCTTCGAACAACAAGAAAAACAGCAGGAGAAGCAGCAGTTGAGAGCTTATGTGGTTTTGGAAAAATTCAGAGGTCACCTCTGCAACCAGAGCGCCAACGAAAAACAAAAATTATAACAATAGCATAGGGTTACAGATCCATGCAAGTATGTGTTAGCTAACAGTGGGTGGCATGAAAAAAGCTGCCAAATGCTACCTGTATGTTTGTTTTTATTTTTTGCCATGCATTTAATGCGCACAATCCCTACACTGTGCCTTAAAGAGGCAAAACCCTAGTCGAGACCATTCCCTTATTTCAGGAATTTTCAAACTTGGTTCTGCAGAACTATCCGGCACTTCAGTACGCTTTCTGGGTGCCCTGAGCATCTAAACCTAAGCATGCCTCAAATCCAATGTTTCATTTATGCTCATGGCAGACTGTTTCACCAATACAGCAAGCAATCAATAATAAATAGGGCCATTTTTGGAGGGGCCATTCATCAGTATGCTCTTCTGCACATGCCTGTTAGGCAGGACAGATTGGAAGACAAGACACACAGGGTTCTTCAGCTTCTTTTGGAAGCCACTAGGGTTCCCCGATAAGACTACAAAAATTGGCAGCCATGTAACTCACGTGCGGAAGGAGGTGGAGGAGGGCGTCGCCTGTCAGACTCCCCACCGCCAACCCCACCAGGAACTGGATTAACGTTTGGTAGAAGACCTTCTGCATGAGAGGCACTATGGCGACACTCAGCAGGCCACTCAGGCTGATGGCCAGCACCCCGAGGAAGGCATACATCCACACTGGAATAAATGCACAAACAGAGAAAAACAAATGAAGACGTGGATTCAAGACACTGGCCACAATGAACCAATGATCAGCAAGTGTAATTCATTACCATATGCTACACTATACTACACTACACTGTACAAGAAGATATGAGTTTGGGATACTGGCTACTGCAAAGCAATGATCAACAGAGCCAATGTATATTCAAGTGTTTAGTTGGGCTAGTAGGTGTTTCATACTGGCTTCTGGCTTTTGCACTGTGTCAAGAAGTGTGCAGGAGATAATACGATGCAATGCAACTAATCTGTGTTAGCAGCACTGGTTATACATTTCGCTTCTACAACGATCACTTTCCCGTTGAGTCTGAATTGTATTTCACCATTGAAGGCACCTGGAGGGTGGAAGTGAGTGGTTGGTGGTGGGTGAAGGTTCTGTATTGGTGGAAGTGAGTTGTTTGGTGTGGGGTGGAGTATTCTGGACGGAAGAGATGGGTCGAAGGCAAAGATGGGTGGGCATCACACAACACCAGATGGACAGATTTTGTAAAGATGAAGGGAGTAATGCTAATGCAATAAAAACAGTAAAAAAATATATGGCCACGTTTTGTGTTTACAGTGCCCGACAGGCTAATGCAGCTTTGCCCTGCAGTTACTGGAACAGGAAAGCTATGCTGTGATCTGAAATACGCCACAAACCAAGTTCATGGCGGAATGTGTGTCGTGTACACTATTCTGCCTTCCTGCAGCAAGATACATGCAGTGCCCTCTGAGTCAGTCATTTAAGCACCCTCCGGTTTCGCCTGAGTTGCTGTCCTATCACTAGCTGGCACCACTCATTTGGAGGGACATTGTTGAAAATGCAGAATGTCCCCCAACATCTGATGTGGCCGCTGTGACACACATGACAGGGCAACGGAGGGAATGGGAGATTTGCAAGGTGTACAAGATTCTCAGAGCGGGCGATTTCAGAGGGCAACATGCGTGTCAGTGTTCTGTCAATGACACTGGTAAAGAAATTATGTGCACTGTTATGTTATTATTATGACATTACATGCCAGGAACATGCTACGCATGAAAAGTGGTGATCAAGGACAGAAGTGTTATCTGTGACGAGGCATCTGCGAATGCTTGGTGGAATGAACACAGTATTTGGTGTATGCGTGCAGTAAAGTTAAGATAAATTAAGATAAATTGGTGGGTAGACAAAACCATCCCAACCCCAGTAACCTTAAATCCACCATTTCAAGTAATAATTTTTACCACTTTTCTCATACTGCTTGCCACTGGACTCCTCTTTCTAGATGCGGCCATTTCATTGCCTCTTCACACTTTTGTCAATGAAGAGCACTTTTCTCATATGTATTCCTTGTCTACGCACTAGATTCAGTTAACCACAAACTTGAAACACTAGACCAATGTCAGGACCAGCTTTTTATGAGCCACTAAGGAGGATAAAAATAACTTCCCATGAGAGAGAAGAGTTTTTCTTTCGGGAAAGAGCACGCGCTTTAGGATGTGAACACAAAGCTGTCAAGAAACAATGGCTCATTCTTAGTATTCACTGCAAAGCCGACACACAAGCGGCCACAGAAAAAAAAAAAAAAAGATACCGTAATGAGGGGCCAGCATCTTTTCGAGGTAGTTAGTTACCTTTGAAGTCCACTGTTGTCTCTTCTCCCTCGCTGTGATGGTGGATGTGGCGATCCATTTGAGGCATGGAGCAGTGCCTCTCATCCAGCTGATAAATGAGCGCGGGACAAACGTGCAGGAAGTCCTTGAGGCTTATGACATTTGCCTCCGGGCTTGTGTCCACAGTGTGCAGAATTTCCGTTGCTGTCAGACACTGCACCAGCAATGGACAATGTTTGACTACAGGCAGCCTTGGGTTTGACCATCTCCAGTTTGCCACATTTTGCACCAATATTAACTGCAGCAAGGCCACTGATGTAGCAAAACAGAGCGTGGATATCTGGTTTGTATCCAAACAGGAAATATGTTAGTAGTACAACTAATAGATGTTATCGCATTTAACAGCTGTTAGTACAATTTTTTTTTCATATGTATAATTAAATAGTGGAAATACACAATGTGAAGATGCAGCAGTCAAGCAGGGAATTCTATGATTAATGACTTAAAAGTGCAATGAACTTATTACAAATGAAATGCCACAGGGCAGTCAAGAACTGGCCAGTTGGTGTAACAAATGGAAAGACTGAAAAGTTGAATGCAGACAGTCATCAAGTACCCTGCAGCCATGATGAAGAACAATCAGCTAATCCAACAACCAACCTTCTCGAACGTCACCTCTGCAGTTTTCATCTTTGGTGTAATCTGCTGCACGTCGGGGACCTCAGTTTTGTTTGAAGGATCTGCTCCTTCAGTGTGGTCTAGAAGAAAAAAAAAGTGAAGAATTAAATTAAAGGTCTGCTTTAATGCACCCTTCCACCTGATAACCTCATCCAGATGCTCGCTGAACTCAATGTAGGCTGGGTACTGCCGCACGCACGACCATGTTACAGCATATAGCATGCACAAGTCTTCCAATTCTACTGTTTTGCAAGTTCACTCGTAATGTCCTGATGTCACTTCCTTTGATTAAAATGGCAGGCACCATGTTCTAATAAAAGTTCGCTGGCATGGCATCTCTGCAGCCTTGCACATATATCTCGACACAGGCACATTGCGGGGTAGGCATCTTGACCACAGCAACTTCAGCATCATAAGACCTCTAGGCTACAGCTAGCATGAGCGTCAATTCCACAGGGGGTAATGCACATAAAAAAAATGCCATTAAGCAAATGCCATTAAGGGATGGTCAGCATGGGTACTACATTTCACTACTCTAGATGTGCAGAAACATCCCAACTAAACACAAAGCCAATTGTTGCAAGTGTGGTCAAACCACACGCCTAGTTATGAAACATTGGAGGTCTCGTGTAAGCACCAGTATGGTCATACATAAGGTGAACATACGGCGCATACAGGAGACCTAAAGGTGCATACAGAAGGTGTGCACACTGCACACTGTCGAACACTTCAAATTACTTCGAAGAAACACGCTCGCGCTTACCATGACTAGAAAGGTCCCTCCGTGCCCTGGCAAGATGAGCTCCCTCAGGCACTTGCGAGTGATTTGAATGACCACTGCCTTCGTGCTGGTGGTTATCGTGGTGGTCATCAACAATGCTGCTTTCCTCACCCGTGCCGGCATGCATGTGGTGTGTGTGGCGATCCACGAACCCAACACTTCCGCCACCTGGCCGGTGGGCAGACAGGTCGTGATCATGTATGGTGATCTGGGCCAGGCCGAGGTTCTCCAGGAGGTGCTCAAAACCCTCGAAGGTCATGCGTCCGTCGTGGCCGTACTTGTCAAACAGCTTGCGCAGGAAGTACTCGTGGTCACGGAACCGTTCGGGAACTTCCTTGGCCTCCAGCGACGGCACCGCACTCAGCACACAGAGGAACACGTGGCACCAGAAGCACATGGCACGGTAGCACTGTCTCACCATGTGCACCATGAGAAAAATGGAAGGAATAAAAAAGAAGGAAGGAAAGGAAATCAATACAAATGGCCGTGCAATAAATATGGTATTATATTTCATTATCAAAAGCTAGACAATGCAAAACAGAGTGGACAACAAAGTTGTATATAGGACTGTGCAAATAAATGAAGTTGATTACTAATGTCGCGTATGGGGGGAGGGAGGATGGCAAAGGCATGTGTTCAACATTGGTTTTCCGATTCATTGCACAAAAAAGGCCAAAAACTTTCGAGCATTGTTTCGACACATACAAACACAACAGGATTGGTCTTATTTTACTGCTTTAGAAAAATTGATTTTCTGCATTTGTGAGAGAAGAATTTTCATTTGTCAAAGCATATTTAACAAATGCGAAATCTGCAATAGCTGCTTCCTTTGGAGTACTCATTGTGCTGCAAAAGAGAAGTTTGTTATAATGATGTTTAGCAGTATACACTCTCGAGTTGTCATGGAAAAAGGTGCAGTGTTACAGAAGCATCCTATACGGTAAGGTCTGGCCTCTGAGAGCACTAATGTGTGCTGTTTACTAGTGCCACCATGTTGTTCCTTTGTCTTAATAGACATCAGGCTTGGTTACTTGGTTGCAGAGCTTGCATACACGTGCCCAACAGCAGGTGCTTTGTGATTGGCCCTGCACTCCGCCTCTAAATCGAAGTGCATGAAGATACATACGCTCAATGGCTACACATAACGAGTGGAAAAGCTTCCCAGCAATGCAAGAACTTGGCTGCACAGGGCATCCACAGGGCCCTTGAACAGGTTTGCAGTTTTTAAATTAACTTTAAAACCTGTGCAACAAAAACGACCGAGATAACCTTCGAAGCCAGTCATTCTGATTATCAGGAGAGTATTTCCTTCCCTAGTGCCTGGTTTCTTGCTCCTTGCAGCTGCACCCCCTCAGTGCACTTTCGTTTCTGAACTGAAAATGTAGGTGCGTTAGTTTCACTCTTCACGCTCCATATCAAGCATTGTTCTGAATAAATTTATTCACTTGCTTGCTAGCAGTGAAGCAGAAGCTACAAGTGTGAGGCGACCACTTCTAAACCTGTGCAGTGGTTGGCTGGTGAGCACACAAGAGCAACACATCTCTGGAAAACAATGCCTAGCAAGCATCTATAGCTCCCACTCCACACTGAGCAAGTTGTGAGAGAGAGTACAGCCGCTTTGCATTTTTTTTTATGCCCATGTTTTTCATTGTATTCTCTCTTTGATCATTCGCTTGTTTCCTTTTGCATTGCACATTTATATGTTTTCCATGCATGCTAATTTTAAATTCAATCATCAAGCATCATCCCACTCTTGAGCTCCACCAAGATAGTTGTGCTCTAGCAAAGAACAACGTGCAGTACGCTATCTGCCTTTACCACAAGGATGCAGGCCTCTCCTCCTCAGCCCTGTCATGCTCTTTAGTGGCTGAAAAACCACCCACATGTAACAGGCGTGCACAATTCATACTGGCTACAGGTGCAGGGGACAGCTGCAAGCACACACACCTGCCACGGCATGTGCCATTGGTGCCTCACAAAAGCGGACTGTGCCTGAAGCAGGCACCGCTCCACCGAGGTGCGTTAGTTTTCAACCAGTTTTCAGAGTACCCAATGAATTTTCACGCACTCCCCGGAGGGCAAAAATAATGTGGACTGTGACCTGCCATATCTAGGCAACAGGTGTCTGCAAATTCCTGAAATCGCACAGTCTTCTGACGCAGCCTTTCCACCCTCCCTTACCTTAGAAAAGAGAAAAAGAAATCCTGGGCCAGCGTAACGCAGTGAAATCGCTTCGAATACAGCAGCTCTAACTTTGGTATTTACAATTTATTACAGCAAATTACTGTGACAATGCACTTTTTGGATGATGCCGCAAACGACTGAAGCATTAAACAAAAGATTTCGACCAGAGGGTAGGCATCTTTGAATATTAATTTCTTGTAGCAACTTGAACTGCACATAATTAAGCATAAATGAATAAAAAAATCATGAAAAACCCGCATGTTTTGCAAGTTGAACATGCCCTATTTGAGTTAGCTTGAATAAAGCTTTTGATGCCTCACTCGAGTTCTATAAACCACAGAAAGGCTATGTGCGAAAAAGCTGCATCATTTAACAGCAAAGCAATATGAGTTAGCACCAATGCTGGCTACAAACAACTAGAACACAACAAATAATTTGTGCAAATGCCAATAAAACATCAGAAATCAAAGTTTTGAAATCAATTCAATAAGGGATATTCAAAATTCTTTAAGTGCGCTTTCCTGCATGACAATGTCGGCCAAGACAAGATGGCTGGCCATGCGTTTCCAGCTGAAACAAAGCTAGAAGGACCAGTTTTTCGTTTGATTCTTCCTAAGTGCGTTTTTTACATTCTATCCACATCCTTAGTGCCTGTCCTGTAGCGAACGCAGCTTATTTATAGAGAAGTCTGCCATCTTTTGTTTGGCAACATAGTTATGTGGGAAAGCGCACTTGCGGAATTTTGCATATCCCCTATTCAGGTGTTAACAATAAGTATGAAATGACAAAAAGCTCAGAGCAATTGACTCACGTGAGTATTCCTGTGGTGCTTCGACTTGAGGACCTTCAAGAGCCTCTGCTTTTTTGCCTACGAAGGAAGAGCACAGTGAATCCTTACCTAGTGACAAAAAAAATTGAGCTGCCCCCAGAAAGCCTGCACTGGCAACTCATCACACTGTGGGCTGCGTGCCACAGCTCTGACTGTTGAACAAAGGTGGCAAGCAGGGGGAAAGAGGACGACTGTTGCTGCATGGCCACTGCTTGTAGTTACAAGAAAAACCCCTGTACACTACTGCAACTCGCTCCGCCAAATGCGTGACACCATGAAGTAAAAACTGGGCACTACTCAACATTTTGGGCAAAGCTCTGTTAATTAAAAGCATGCAAACTGATATGTGAAAGGTCAGTTGTGCCAGGCTTTGCATGCTATGTTCATCATCATTATCAGCCCGACTACACCCACTGCAGGGCAAAGGCCTCTCCCATGTCTCTCCAATTAACACTGTCCTTTGCCAGCTGTGCCCACCGCATGCCCGTAAACTTCTTAACCTCATCCGCCCACCTAACTTTCAGCCGCACCCTGCTACGCTTGCCTTTTCTCGGAATCTAATCCGTTATCCTTAAGGGCCAGCAGTTATCTCGCCCTCACATTACATGCCCCACCTAAGCCCATTTCTTCCTCTTGATTTCAACAAGGATGTCATTAATCCGCGTTTGTTCCCTCACCCACTCTACCCGCTTCCGGTTTCAATGGTGCCGATGCCGAATTTCCTGTGAAACGAGCTCCTTAATGCCATTGTATTAAAATAAATAAGCAGAAAGATTCAGAGCTGCCGACAAGAGCCGCAGGAGAACCTGGGCCCAGTTTCTAGCTCTAACCTTGTGGGAGTTGAAGTGCTCACTGAATGGCTGAAATGATGAAAGCAATTTGTGGCACTGTGACGCAACAAAAAATTCTGACTTGAAGCCGTGCTGTCTGCACCAGGATAGAGAAAACCTGAATCCTGCTTCAGTTCTGTAGCTCACTTCTTCGAACAAAAAGCAAAGTCCACTTAAAAACTAACTATATGACCTAATAAAGCCACCACCATTATAATAAAGTTACCTGGAAATATATTTCTGCTCATTAGCAAGAAATGAATCTACAGTAGAATCTCGATAAATGGAAGTCGGTTAAATGGAACCAACGCTTAAATGGAACAATCGCCTCGCAGTTGGTTGGTTTTGTATTAAGGCAATGTAAAAAAAATCTCGTTAATCGGAACAAAAATTTTCCGACCACCGTATAAACAGAACCGAAAATAGGCTCGAAACTGCAACTTGACGTTAACGCACAGCCCCATCGCGGTACGCATCAACATAAGCAAACAAGCGAACATAAAGTCCTTTTTCACAAGCCAATAAATTGCAGTTTCCACTGATTTCCACTGAATAAGTGGACTATTGACATTTTTTTTTAAATTTCAGTAGTGCTTTGACAAAAAAAAAAAAGTTCACTGCTTACTGCTTTTGTGCAATAAAGTTTGTATCCATAGTGTACCGTTCTCTTTATTATCTAGATTTTGTATTTGAGATCCGCTTCCGCGGAGACTGCCAACTGCGCGCACACTTGCCTCGTTGGGACCAAGCAGCGCGGAACGGATTGCGAAATCTTGAACCTTCTCTCTCTAAACGAAACTCCTGATAAACGGAACATATTTTCCCGGTCCCTTGATGTTCCTTTTAACGAGAGTCCACTGTATCTGAAAGCTTCTCGGCGATTGCACGTCCAAGTTACTATGACGCCATGAGCGACTATTCTATAATCGGCAGCGCACTCCATTATCTTGACAGCTGGTCCAATGATGCTCTGCACAGCAGTTGAGCACCACATCTGCTTCCACTTCTTCAGCCAATTGGTGAATGCCTCAAGAGATCAATCTTGAGGAATCAAATTTAGAATATGGGCCCTGGTGGGCACACATAAAGAAAGGCCAGTGCAATTTTGGAAGAACTGCATGCGAGCATGCATACATATTCCCTTTAAAAGAAGCAGCAAGAATGAGGAATGGAGAAAATGGACATATGTACCAGGCCACTGGTGGGGGGATGCCCAGGCCGACGCTGCTGGCAGAGGCCGGCCAGCATGCAAGCCTGCTGGCACTGGGTGGTCACCAGCCGATGCAAGTCCTCCAAGTTGAACACCCGCATGGTCACTCTGCAAGCGCACAACAACATGCATGCCTCGTTGAGAAGGAAGGGAAAAAAAAAATATGGGGGGGGGGGTTCATGCAGAAACATCAGAGCTGTAAGGTAACAGCTAGCCCATCAGCTTGCTATGAGTGACACTTGGCCAAACATTTACTTCTGTGCAATTTAAAATAGGTTCAACAGCAGGGTCAGACTACTACATTTGCACTGTAATTTTAAATCACTCAATTCTAACAATGTTGCAGAGCTAGTTAATTTGTTTCTCAAAGTACACTGAAAGATCAGGGTTTTGTGCTCAACAATACAAGTGCAGCAGCGAGCTGGCACTGAAAAAAAAAGCTTAATATACAAGGCATGGTCTGATCCGAAATGTGATCATAAAGAATACTTAAGGATGCGAAACAAATTTGTGACAACTCCAAATATACAGCTGCAATGTGCCACTGGCCATACAACATTTCTGCCATACAACATTTCAAGCCATAAACTATCCAGAGTCAAAAATGCAGCCCTGCCTCCTTCCATCCTTAGATTTAAGTATAGGCAAAGTCTCGTTATAAGAGAATATGAAGCTTACAGGCCTCCTAAAGGGAAAATTAGCTGCCAAGATAAGAACAGCACAGTGCGGCCGAGTTGTGCTGTCATCAGAAGTGCGCTACCAATTATTTTGGAGGCTTACAACAAGCAACTTCACACAACTTTTTTTGTGTATTATACTAGGGTGTTTGTCGGATTTTTCGGTTTAAACTGAAAAACACCAATAAAAGTATGCCAAATTCAACTTTTGAAATTTGCATTTTAACTGGAAAAGGCCAGTATCCCCGATATGTGCCACACACCTTGCTGTCAAGTGAATAGGAGCAAAGCTCAGTCAAAAAAGAAAACAAGGTACCGAAGCTTTTATCTTTTGCGTTTTATCCTTACTGCCGTTCTATATACGTTTCGCCACCCCCACCGATGGGTTTATGTACATTTTCTCTTTGTATCCTACCAGTATATGTATATGGCACTGATTGTGTAGTTTAAAAGAACTTCTATTTGGGGCTAGATGAAGTTAGCGCTCGTCCTACGTCGTTCTTCTGCTGTGTCTGTGTTTTTCTGCGCTACTGTTTTCCTTTCTCGCACTGATTGTGATCTATTGTATTCTTGCGATGTAACTATATAGGTATACTATGCAGGTTCCTGTATATACAACCATAACCACCAACATCATGCGGAAAGTGTACCCCCTCCTATGTAATAATAGCAAGTAGTCTGTTAGTTTCAATCTCATTTTCGTTTTGTTTCCTTTTAAGGGGTTTAACACCCCAAAGTGGCTCAGGCTGAGGGACACTGTAGTGGAGGGCTCTGAATATTTTCGACCACCTGGGGTTCTTTAACGGGCCTTTAACATTTCACCTCCATCAAAACGTGACCGACGCGACTGGAATCGTACCCGCGTCTTTCGGGTCAGCAGCCGAGCGCCATAACTGCTGAGCCAAAGCGGTATCTGTACATGGAACTTCGTATTTATGTTCATAATGGCTTAGTCGAACCAGGCAACATATACTAACAAGGTTTTCGGTTACGGTTAATTGTACATTTAAAAAAAAAAGGCTAAACCTTGACGCATAATGTAAGGTCAACCAATAGCTGTTACACTATGCTACGTTAACATGCCCCTTCTTTCTAAAATGCGCTGCCAGTGCAGTGTCCTCTTGCGTCCTTCCACGGAGCCTCGTTCTCGTCCTCCCTGTGTTCCCTCTCCCTCTTGCTACGCAGCTGCCGCAGATACTGGATCCTTTGCTCTCAGCACTGCACTACCCTCCTGCTCACAGCTCCCTGTGCTGAGGCACGCACGTGCCCTACCCCTCATCCCAACTCTCCCCCCCCCCTCCCCCCCCCCCCCCCCCCGACACCTCTCTCCTACCCCCATTGCTTTGCGGTCTCTATGCCAATGCAGATCCAAGGGCTCCTCCCTTTAACAGCTATCGCTGAAAAAGGCTCGGTTCTTATCAGGTGCTTCCTGAGGCAAAGGTCATGAGTCTTTTAAAAGGCGCAGTAATCAGAATGGCTATGCAGCTTAATATAAAATGGAAATTTATCACAATTTAAGAACTTCTGTGCAGCTGGAGACGGTAATTTGAAATAAAGAATGCACACACAACGAAATGCTAGGAAGTACAAGGCAAGACACGATGAGAGCAAGTGCGACTGCGCATGCTAGTGGATGTCAAGGGAACGGCCAATTGCCCACTCTAAGCTTCCGATGTTTAGAAACATTAAGAAACTGCAGCTTGAAAGAGAAGTCTTGAGTAGTCGAAAAAAAATGGGGCAAAAAAAATCTGAAAAGAAAAATGAAGGAAGGCATCAACAAATCGCAGCATCGCATGCTTCTTTAGATGATTGCTATGCTGGCTAATGACCGATTCACGGTAACATACAGGGGCACGTGCTGTGGAGGAAGCAACAACTGAAACATATATTATACAGCAAAAAATGAACAGCTTCTCACGGGTGGCACACAGATGTGTAATGTTGTCATTCTGACAGCTTCCCTAGCCAGAAGGACCCGAGCAGAGTACGCGGTACAATAATTCTGAAGCGCCGTGAGTAAGACAGCAGTTTGTTCGGTTGCATAACGGTTAAGAGCGAATAGCACACCGGCATGCGACGCATGCGCAGTAATAAAGAGAACTAGCGCCACAAAAAATCGGCAGCCGTTTGTGCGCCAAAGCGGCTGTCGCCCAGCACCGCCCGCAAGTTCAACGTTGTGCCGAAGTGGGAAAAAAAGCAAAGAAGAAAGAAGTTGGAAACGGCTGTCAGACGCCAGCCCGAGCCGTGCGACGTGCAGTATATATATACGTACTCTGCCGACGTCCCGCACCTAGAGCCCGTGTGCAGCCGCCGGGTCGCGTGCAGCAGAGCGTCTGGACGAGAGCACTAGCACTACCACTACAGCCGCCCTCGTCCACCTGTCCGTCCAATCGGGGCTCGAGTCTGGCGGCGGGGCTGCGGGGGAGGCAGTGGCGTGCGGCCAACGCTAGCGCGGGCGTCTGATGTTGCACGCACGCTAGCGACGAACGGAAGAGATCGGACCCCGCGGCGGATGCGCGTCGATACGTTCGCCGGCGTCACCTTCGTCCGCGTGCGACGAGGGAAGAAGAGACGGACAGGAAGGCGTCGTCTTCGCCTTCGGCGTCAGCGCTGCACGAGTTCTTCTGGCGGCTTCGGTGGCAGTAGTACGTCTACGGACAGACGACACCGTTGTCGGCTGAGACGCGCAACAGAAAGAGAAATGGCGGACGCGCGACGGAAAGACTCCGTAGTATATGGCCTACATACATGATCCCAACTGAAAGAGCTCTGCGCCGCGTCTCGATATATCTCCGGGAACCACACCTCTCAGGCGCATTTATAGCTATTGCTTCGGGGTTCGGCCGGGATTTCGACGACCCGTAAATCTAAACGGCGGCGGGCACGACGCAGGCTGCGTAACCTTCAAACCGGAGACCTTTTCGACGAATCCCCCCCCCCCCCCCACACACACACAGAAACAAGTTTTATTTATATATATAAATCCCCATAGTACGGAGGCCTTTGCGAAAGCATCTGGAAACGCGCCCGCGGTAGGGCGTGAGCCGGAATCGCAACGCACCGCGGCCTGCGTTCGCCGAAAGCGTCAAGGGCAGCCTTCGCACCTGTAGTGGATTTGCGTCTCGAGGAGTGAGTTAAACATGTTTTCTTCATTACCGACATGAATAAACTGCGTCCCGATAAATATGGGCATTTGCGGCAAGTGCGTCTCTATACGTCGGCGTGTGAGCGACCCATCCCACTTCGCAGCTTTCACCCGGTGCTCGCGCGTAGGTCCAAACGACAGACCTGAAGGGCAACCGAAACGTACGCGCGCATCCGCCGGTGGTCAAATGCCACTCGGTGTCCGACAGCAGTCATATGCCACGAATAACGTACAGCGGCAGGGCGACCTTAACGTAGCTCATGCGCTCATGGCCGATCGGACCACGCGCCTCACTATTCTGCGCGTGCGCAATGGCGGGCTTTCAAACGCTATAGAGCTGAGCTTCAAGCACCGTGGTTTCAAACGAGCTCTACTTGTACTCGTACAAGTCCGTAAGCGAATTTCATGTGAGGCTTATTCATAAGCATCGCGTTTCCGAATCAGGCATGCAAACGAATTTAAAATTCGGGGGTTACATTCGTGGTTCTGCACAACATCGCATCACCTGTGGCATCACAAAAAGAGCTCCGCGCAGCTCAGGAGTTGCACGGTGCCAGTTGACGCAACAGAAAACATGGCTCAGTCATTTAGCTCCGTGCTTGTACAGCCTCTATCCGTACAGTGTTAATGTAGAAAATGCACGAATTTAAAACGAAATGTCGCAACTGACAGCGCATTTCCCACCAGCCGCGATTAGCGACTACGGCTCCAGACCGAAGGCTACTGAAAGAAAATGCAAGCAAGCACCTCTGATATTTGTCCCGAAAGCCCAGATGTTCTCGCTGGCAGTACCTGAACCCTTTCAAATGGTTCCTAAACGATCGACGGCTTTGTTTAGTCCTTTCACGGGTCAGCGTCCACCCGCAATAAGTACGCACATCAGATTTTGCAGCGCAGGTGCCGGCGAAAGCTTCTTGCCCATCCGGTCGCGGGATAGACCCATTGCGTTATAAGGGGCTCCATCCACCCCTCCCACTCAGCTAATAAGGCTCATTGTCCGTCTGTTCCGACGCGCCAAGAAAACACTGATCAGGAATGCATCTCAGGGGGGTATTATCCCAGGTGCACATTCCACTGAAAAGGAAAAGCCATAAAGAGACCTTAATCATGCATTCGTCTTTGAAAGCGGTTCTAGAATACAGCCCGCAGCGGCGTTTGTGAAACACGACACACGAGACACGCGTAAGAAACGACCGGCAAATGAGGATATACTGCCCACCGAACGACGCTTTTGAACACGAGAAACGCCGTGACGCAAGCAGTGATAGGATAAACGCTCGCATGAAACGGCGCTTTACACATAGCAGCCAACATTTTCAGCATTCGTGGCGATGCACAGGGCTGGTACAGTGCACGGAATAACAATAAGTAGTGAACCGAAACCAAATATCGCAAAAAGCGCGCCAAGCTTGGCTTCACCACACACACTACATGTAATGCTCGCTAGCACGCTTGCTGCTACTGCAAGTGGGCTTCGCCCCCGAAACTATGCGTGCAGAGAAGCAGCCTTACTCAAGCTAGGTTTCGCGTTACCTGCGGCCTGCGATCAGGCACACAATTATGTCTAACTCGGTGCAGAAATAAGAATAAAAAAATTCACGGGTACTTTGAGGAACGTCTTATGTCATGCATCTGAAATTGCAAAAATGCGTACTGAACTGACTGCTCATATGCAGTGTATACAGTTATTAAGATGGCACTCGACTAATCTTGAATAACTGAGAAAAAGTTTACAGTGTAATGGGAATATAATAGCTCTGTTCGAAACTGTTCCCGGACAAAAATTATACGACCACTTGAGCACGCTTTATAATCCTAGGTCGGCTGGAAAGGCACAAAAAAAAAATTAGATCAGGCTCCTGACGCAACACCGCAATTCATTTTTTCCCTAATGTTCGCAGAAGTTGACAATTAAATAATTACTGATGAGCTACGGAGCCAGTTTTTTCTTTTTTTTGTTCCAAATTTTTCCTTCGCTTGTACTGATGAACTTGTCAGTTTAGAGCTAGCGTTGCTCATTGCTCCTTAAAGGGCACTCACGACAAACAGAAGCTGGCCTGTGTCGATACAGTACCGCGTTCTGATCACAGACACCACTCTCATCGAAAACAAAGCCTCTAAGCTAGAGAGGGCCCCCAACAGGTGTCGCCATCAGTGGCTGATCTCGCAAGTGAAGTGCATGCGCCGCCACCGATTTCTTGGCGCTGATCCCGGAGGCCACGCTACACCGCCATTCACTTCGAAACAGCGGCAACTCGTCCTTTTCGGCAAGCACGTCAGGGGGTTTGAATCAGGTTACGGTGACAGAGAACCAATTTTTACCGAGGAAAATAATTGGACGGAGTAGCCCTGAGCGTGCCTTTAAATGTTGAAGGCAATGTTTTCGCTCCTAAGGCGCTGCTACTCAACACCAAGCAGCGCAGCTTCCTTCTCGTGCTTTTGAAACATAACGCATCGTTCAAATGGTCGGCGCTGTATGCGGGATACGTTTTACAAAACAGTCGTCTGCCCGAAGAACCGGCGGCTGCGCGTTGCTAGCGGTACTGCAAGACTATCGATCAGCGGTGACGAGAACGACGACTTGCACGAGAAAATTCTTTCAGAGGGAAGACTCATAACTGCTGCCCAGCTGAAACGCAGAAGCGAGCAGCGTGGCAGATGAAGACCACCATAGCTGCCACAAAAAAAAAAAAAGCTTTCACACCACTCACATCGAGCGCCAAACAAGCAAGAAAACAAACAAAAGGTTTCAAGATGTTTACATATTCCGAGGGCACCGGACAAGGTGAGCGCTGCACACAGCATACGCGAGAGCGCGCTCCCCCGAAGTGGGAGCAGGAGCCCGAACTTGAAATTACGACCCGAAACAGACGCCGCGACGCGCAGCCCGGTCGCGAATGTAAATGCCGCGCGTGCAAGAAAACAAGTCATTCGTGCGTGGCTAATCATGCGGCTTGAGCGTGACGCACCGGGCGTAAACAGCCCTAACTCCTCCTATAGCGAAAGCGAGACTTTCCGCAGGGGGTGCTACTGACGCCTTTGGGTGAATAGGAGTTAGAAACAAACAAGGGTGAAAAACGGCGGCGGGCAATGCAAAACACGAAACCACGCATATCTTTAGCGAAGTGAGTGGTCGTGTAGAAGGACAGTCTCCAAGCTTGTGGCAAAAAAAAAAAAAAGTAAGTACAGAAAGAAAGAAAATTACGGGACGATAGGACATCCGATGTGACGATTCTGCAAAAGCAGTTGGATCTACCCTGGATGATTACTTTCATGATCTTAGTCTAAACCCAGGCAGGAGGGCGGAGTTGGAGTGGGTCGAGGGCGACGGTGCTGGATGGGCAACCCCTTACCCAGGGGGGTGGTGCTTCTGGAGGACAGCTGGGTTTCTTACTGGGTCTTTGAATTCTGTTTCACCATTGCATTTCCGTTCCGTTGCTGCGTGCGCTTCTAATGGGTGGATTCACTGCGGAAGACAGAGCTGCGTGGTGAAAAAACCCACATGGTTGTTGATGGCAGACGAGCCGCGCGCCTCCCTTACGTTGAATTCCAATGGCAGATCCGGATCAAGTTTTTCTGCTCTGTTGGGAGCAATCGTATTCCAATGGCAAAATGGGAGTGCGGGTTGTCTGTTCCAATGGCAGATCGGGATCAGACGACGATCCCGGATCGCTCCGTGGAGCAGCGATATTTGCTCCGCAGATTTCGGCCGGAACCCCGCGCGACGTTTTACTTTCCCGCGCCTGCTTCCGGTCACGACCGGCTGCTGCCTTCCTGTCGTCGCTACGCGGTGATCCGGGCAACGTACAAGCAGTATTTTTGACTTTTTCTAAAATTAAATTTTCCCAAATGTAATTATTTTTCGTTTTGTTTGCGTCCGCACAAGTTAAAACAAAAAATTTTCTTATCAGGATGTCAATTCCATCGCGGTCAATTCTTTGTGACCGCTTCTTAGACCAAAATCGTTGACTTGTTTGAACCTCCCGCGCTTTCTGACGTCAGACGACGTGTACTAAGCCTAGCAGCTCTGTAAACAAGGAAGCAATCTGAAAATTTGGCGCGTTTCATCACTAGAATTTTGCGGTGCGGGCATCATCACACAAAGCGAAAGCTTCGTACGCCTTTTGTTTGCCGTGAACGTGAGAGACAGAGTGGCGGCAAGGACGAATCGCTGGTGAAGCGAGAGGCTGCGCTTCGATGGGCGCCGCCATGTTGCCTGAACTTGGAGCTATTCTTGCGCTGAAGTGACCCCGCGGGAGCGCATGCATTCCATTGGTAAAATGGGAGGGAGTGATCTCCGCCTGAACTACGCGCTCCGTTTGTGATCCGGCGGAGCGCTCTCAATCTGCCATTGGAATTCAACATTACTCCCGTACAGCGTCCGAGTTCAACGGCCCGCTGATCGCATGGCTCGTTGTGGCCTCGGCCGCCGTCGCTTTCCAGGGGTCTGCGAAAAGCCACTGGTCTCTGACGAAAGGAAGCGGCGTCCCCAGTGGGGGCCACTTCCGAGGAAACGTGTAGAGGCAACCCCCTTGATGAGTTTGCCATTTAAAGGGGCTCTGAGACTCCTTCCGAGGAAAACACATCAACTCGCTCAATGACTGCATTGTGTTGTCATGAAAACCTGAGCCAAGTAATACACTTGTACACGCAGCAGAGGACCCACAATCACGCGCCAAAGTTGGCGAGCCCTTCCCGGCGACTTTTTCATGCTCGCACCCTCCTCCGTCGCCCGCATCCGCGTATACGTGTTGAGAGGCGGCTCCTGGTTAGATTCTATCAGACGTCAGGCAGCTACCAAGGCCGCGGCCAATCAGCCGCGTAGCTCCGGCGGGTCACAAAGCTCCGCTCCCAGAGGTAGGGCCGGCGGAGGAACGCCGACCTTCCAGCGTGCAAAAAGTGACGAGAGGAGAGGGAAAAGCGCGGAGACGCGGAAATTCGAATTCTGAATACAGATAACCCAGGTTCTACAAAGCGCATTAGAAAATTTATTGGAGGACAGTATTCGTGGAGAGGCGTGCTTTAACATATCAGGCATACCGCAGCTTTATTAGAGCCCTTTTAAGGGGCACGAGAAAGTGACGCCCGAGGTGTGCAGACGCCTCCGCAGGAAAATAAGGAGAGTTTCGGAGGACGTTGCGAGGGGTAGGAGAGAAGAGGCTGGCGGGACGACACCAGAGGAAGGAAGAAATTCCCCAGCTGAAGGTCCTGGGGGCAGTCCAGCTCCGGCCGCTAGGGAGATGGGACGATCGTCTCCCCTCGAGCAAGTTCCCGCTATGTGGTAAACCTTCAGTAATTTCGGCATGCATGCTGTCCTACAAGTGTCTTCGATGGCGGACGGTGCTCGGTCTTCTAGGGCGCAACGAGTTGTAGAAGGGATCGGATGCTTCTCGTGGCACTGATGCACTTTATTTTAAATTATTTTACAAATCTACCAGGGCGGGCCGCGAAAACATCAATCAAGAGCGACAGGCCAGACCTTGCACCTTACGAAGCTCTGTCAGCGTATATAACCGAAGAGCGCTAGCGTCAAGCTTCGTCCGGTCCGTACCCTTCACCGTGTCCTCAACGACCGCCCCATCACCCCAACCTGACGTAACTTTACCCTCCCTTCCACATGCGGAAGGGGAGTGGGTATCCAATCTCACCGCTTCCGTCGCAATTTCATCTGGGTAACGCACACATGCCCGCGCGCTGACAAGAAAGGTAAAACAAAACGGACGCGCTCGAGCGCACACTGTCTGCTTACTATACCTCTCAGGACTTGTCTCCGACCTGGCGATGGCGTCCGGCATCCGCACGTAGTCAAGCGCGGGTGGCCTGTTCCTCTAACGTGAAGACAAAATTCCAGTTGCTTCAACTGCTCGCACCAATCCTTTCATCCTGCAGTTCTCCCACGAGAACGTGAGGCGGCGGCGGCGGCGCGCGAATGCGATATCCGCGCCGCGCGTTTGCTCCGACATGGGCGTATACACCATCACCCATAAATGTACCCAGCTCTCTCTCTCAGGGAAGACAGAACCCTAGAAACGCTGTTTTTCTTGCGTCGCGTTAAGGCGGATTTGGTTTCGACACCAATAGTTGAAAGAACGGATCGCAATGGCTACGCGAGACGACGTAGAGAAGAGAGATATATCCCTCGCAGTGTACCGATGCGCAATTTATCGCTGAGGTGCCCCTCGAATGCTTGCAACAGAGGAGGTAATATATCTCTCTTTACCAACGCCCCTTACACAATGCAGCCATCGCTAGCGCCACGGCGGCGAATCGAACACGCGACTTAAGGAACGGCCTCACAGATGAGCTCAGCCAAACCTGCGCCAGTACGTAAACAAAGCCCGTACGGTCAGACAGGAAAGCACGTCGTCGCTGTCGCGGTTAATAAACACGATGCAAAGGAGCACCGGAGGAGGCAGTCACGCCCCAAAGGCGCCCGCCCGCGCGAGCACGGATTTGAAAACAACACGCGAGCGAAGGGTGGAGTAAACTCGCCGAGAAAGGCAGACGATGTAAACACGCATCGTCACGACACTCGAGCGAGCCAAAATGAGGTGCGAAAAGAATAAAAACAAAACTTCAAAAGTAGAACCGAAATAATAAGCATGAGACAGATCGCACAAGGTGCCTGTAACTGGTCAGCGCAATCGAAACACGCGGCCCTTAAAGCATCCTTGAACTGTGGTGAGGCCACCCACACATGGGCGGTTTGAGAGGGCACACGAGAAAGGTTAAAGGGCGAAGCCGCCTACACACTGGCAGGCGAGCTTTAAAAATCCGGCCGTTTGGGAGCGGACGCGTAATGCGTGTGTACAAGCGAGTTTCTCGGGAAAACGAGAGAAGTTTCTCGATACGCGCGCGCATATAAAAACAAAGCACGGCGCAGTTCAAGAACCATTAGGGCACCCCACGGAACCAACGCAAGCTGACGCCCACGCATTTGTCTTCCGAGGAGCAATCTGTTCGCAGTCTCTGCCGGTTTACCCCGAACGAGCGGCCGAATATAAAGCGTTTCCAGAAGCAGAGCTGCGAACAAAAGTGAAAGTAGTCTCGGGCAAAGGCGGCGGCGACGAAGCAACTCGCTTTCTGAGCAAAGAAACAGTGTAAACCAGTTACGGCTCTGTTTGCATGCGCTGGCGCAAACGGCAACACGGGGTCATTCATCTTCCAGAGAAGGCAAGACGAAAACGCAAGCGCCTCAAAGCCTGGTGCCTAATGAAACTGTAGTGGATGCGCAGATCCAAGACCGCACAAGGTGCCTAAAACTGGTCGGCGCAATCGAAACACGCGGCCCTTAGAACATGGCAGCCTCCATCAGTGTGGCTTTCCCGGATAGGAGCCTTGAACTGTGGTGAGGCCACCCACACCTCGCCGAAGCGGGCGTATGATCCTGTTGTGCCACCTCGGGTATGCATCGCAGTAATAAATAAAGTACTCGGTGATTACCTTCAGACTGTTGAAGCAATGACCAATAAGTGATCCCCACAAGTTACCCGCTATCTACGCACAGCTACTGGCAGCGTACGCTACCGTGACAGTCCCTAATGCCCGAGGTCACGCACTTCCCGACACAGCCGGTAAAAGCAGACTTGCAAAAATACAGCGAACTAAAGTCCAAAAGGTCGTGACACGAAACAGCGCTTACCCCCGAAAAGCTTCCATCGCCCCGCTACAGTGACCAGAGACCTATGCAACATCAATGACGTCAGCGTGCACAAAGACGTACGGAACCCAGCTGCCCTTTGGTGCACGTTCTCGGACCTTTAATGCCACACGGGTCATTAAATTAAACACTCCCATCTTAACTGCCTCCGCGGGGTAATCACCTCCGCCGCAGACTGCAATAAACAACGGCGCACTGTCATGGGGCTGTCTTCAAAGCTTTTCTTTTCCGTCGCCAGTTCTCAGTACATGTCGACACTGCTTTTTACACAGGCCGCGTCCTCCTTATTACAGCGCAAGGGACAACACCCACAAAACGCTCTTCTTTGCCCCGGCGCACAAAGCAGAGAAACCCAGGCTTCGTCAAATTTTAAACGACCTAGCTCTGATATGAGGCAGGCAGCAAGGTGGGTACAAGCTGCTGCTGCTGTTGCGTTATTACGGACTTCACTCCGCTGCTCCATTTAGCAAAGCTCGAGACTGCAGCCTACAGCTTCACAAACTTTTGCCCAAACCACGCGCTCGTTTGTAGCGAACTCGCACACGCACACTGCCAGGTGTATGTGAAGCGCCGGCAAATGCTTAATCGGCCCTCATAAGTTAAGGCACGCCACCCAGGACAAAGGCTGCCGAAGGACTCCATGTCCCGACCTCGGGCCCAGCAGCCGAACGCCAGCGCCACTGCAGCGAATGTCAGATACTCGAGCGTTCTTATCCTGACTTAGTGAACTACGTAGCCGGGGCGTGAGCGAATATGACGTCGCGTCCTTTTCGGAAATTTCCAGGGCACAGCAGTGCTGGAGGCACAGCGTCAGCAGCACACCAAGTGTCCAAGGATGAGAAGAAGCGTATCTCTATCCTTCGCAAAGGCGCCACATATGAAGTACCCCAAGGTGCTACTATAACGCTACTGTGACATTCCGTGTGTGCTACGAGGATCCACGTTCGACGGCGCGGCGTAGACGGAGACCCGTGACAGCGGCATCATCAATTACCCAGCCATGCTCTTTGAGTGACGACCAGAACAACCGGACCCGCCGCCGCCCCGGGGAAACAGGCTTTATCCTCCCCAATTTCCGGGCACATTCCAGGACAAGGGAGCTGTCAGCGGGCCAGAGCGCGCCGTACCACAGCCGACGCTATGCGCTACCGCGAAGACAACATTCTTTCCCTCCCCCCCCTTTGTCGTGGGCTATCGCCGGGAAGGCACCCACAGCTTCCCAGAAGGGCCGTGACGGACACCTGTCATGGCGGACAGGCAGTACTCGCCAAGAATGTGGAAAGACAGGCGCTAGTGAATTAGCTCCGAAGAGAGAGCCTGTGTATACTCTCACTTGAGAGAGAGTGGTGGCGTTTTTGTTGTTTATTTAGTTTGTATTGTTAACAGACTCTGGGTTCGAGGCTAAGCCCAACCCAAGGGGTGGTCCCCATCTCGCATGTTATTTTGGATTGGAGAATTGATGCTTTGGGCGGGCCACTGGAAATGACCGCCCTTAGTCCTTTGTTAATCAAGTGCTTAAAAGCACATGTAAACGGATGCAGTCCAGTCTGAGCTGGGGCTCCATGCTTAGCATGTAATGTGATGCTACTTAGGCACTAACCTGCCCGGTCGATGAGTAAAGTAGTGCAAAGTTTGTTCTTTTGTAAATTCAGTTCTGCTTTTTCCCAGTTTAACTCTCTGTATATGTATGTTGTAAAATTATGCTCTGCTGTCATCATCTACAAGCTCGCCTCCTGTTCATCTTCCAAGCCGAACGACACTAGAGGAAGGGTTTGTGAACCATCCTCGAAGAAACGGACGACTATTGAAATTCTACTGCATACACGCTGAGGACGACATCGTTCGCCAAGAGAGCCTTCAGTGCCGAAGCCCGACGGCGTGCAGCTTCTGCCAGCAACCGCTCGAGCCCAACTCCGGAGCCACTCCATCGCCCCCATGAAGTCGTCGGCACGTAAGCTCGGACGCCCCAGCCTCTGATGTATAACCTTAACCATGTGTAATTATTGATTATACCTGTTTGTTTAAACTGAGCCATACGGTGTCTCTTTGCCTCTCCGTCCCGTGTGGACCTGCGCATTATGGGGGTCATCACACTACTATTCGCCTCCATGGCTCAACACGAAAACTTCAGTTTCCTGAGCACTTCTGAAAAGGACCGCACCGTGGGACGGGGCGACAGGCCTACGACAATATGCTTTTTTCTTTCTTATATACTATTCCATCTCGAGGTAATGCAAGTTTTACGGCAAAATAGTGCGATTTGCATTTGCTCTATTCACGCTTTGCTTGAGGGAACGGCCTACAAGGACTCGATTGTTTAAACATTCCTTCGTCAAACCTACTTGTTTGACCTTGAGCAGGCCTTTAAATGCATGTGCCAAGTACTTATGCAAAGAAACAGGTTTTCCTGGCATGGCTGCAACAACGAAAACATTAATTGCAACGAAGAACACAAGCACTCGAAGCAGAGTTTGCCGGCTATCCCTACCAGTTGATACCAAAATTAAAAACAGTCTGGTAATAATCACTGATAATCTAAGCGTTCAAATGCCTTCGCGTCCAGTATGAGTTGCGTTCGCAGTCAACGCATCCGTACTGCGGTAATAGACACCTTTAGCATACAGTGTACCGTGTAACCGTTACCGGTACCGGAGTAGCGGGAGCCCGCGCGCAGTCAATGCGCATGCGCAAATCGCCTTCACTACGCCAGATGTCGCCAGGTAACCGGCAGCTGCGCGCGCGCCTGCAGCATCGGGACCAATCAGCGCGTATTCATCGGCGGTGAGCGGGCTCGCGGTACTCCGGTAACGGTGACACGGTATACTGAAGGTGTATAGTGTCAGTTTAACGAGGCAAGAAATCGAAGGCAATAAAAATATAGCACCGGGGCAACACTCAACGTACGAAAGACCTATAACGTCTACAGGCTCGTTTTTTATTACAGTACGTACGAAGTGTACTACAGAGGAGAAAGCCTTTAATTACAATACATGTTAACCCACTTACTGCAACAATAAAAAATTTGCAGGGGCAAGGTGCAACTCTTTCCCTTTGCCACTGCACCAACACCAGTAGCTCGAAAACTAACACAGGAGGGTTAGCGCACGCTGGCAGAGCGCCGACACTTTTGCGAGAAAAAAAAATACTTTAAAGTAGACCAGCAAAATGAAACAACACAGTAGCTAAGAATATTTGAAGAAAAAAAGTGCTGAAAAGCGGTAGGTACGAGGGAAAAACAGAAGCCATTACTGTTACTCACACCGCTATACATTCAGTGACACCATCTAAAAATGGGTACCTGCATCAAGTAGACGCGAGTTATTGGTCGCAGCACATTAACACAGTGTATGTCTGAATTGTTTCACATTTTGTCTAAGTGGCACCGCTAACACCCAGACGGCGTCTTCTGCGTGCCTTTCGGTCTTGCTCACAATAGTGGCCAAGTTTAGAGTCGACAACGGTGACGTCACTCGCTCGATACGCCCTGGGACGTAATCCCCTCCGCTCTCCCACCCCCGCCATTCTCAGTGACAAGATCAAGAGGGGATTGCCAGCTGTGTATGTCAGCGCATTTCAATGCTTTTTCTCACACAGCTGGAAGAGAACCAAGCGCAACGCTTACTTTCCCCACATCCCCGACTCTCTAACCGGCCTTATTCAATAACCTGCGCACGTTCCAAGAGGGGCATGCGATAGCCGCTGAATGCAAGCGTCAGAATTTTAAAAGAAAAAAAAAGGGGGGGGGGGGCGAATCCTGCACTGCGCACATAAGACGCACGGCCAGACGGACATCGTCGCGGCCGACGTCTGCGGCCCCTCTAAAACGCAGCGAGAGAGAGAGACGGGAGGCAGAGGATGCGAGAAGAGACCCACTTGGACGCTTACCAAAGGATGAGGGAGGCGCTCAGCTGGATGGACTGGCTTCTCCTCCCGCGGCTCTCGCGCGCGCTCCAGTCTCGACGTGGGAGGAAGGCGAGGGAACGGAGGGGCCGCCAGTCAACGGCCCGCAAAGAGCTCTTCCCCGCCACCACACCACACCGCCAGAGAAGCAGCAGCAGAACTCGCGCGCCTCACCCAAAATGCACGCGAGGTGAGCAGCCCCGACTTCTTCGTTTACAGACAGCCCAAATGACACTCCAGGCAGGGCCAGGGAAAAAATGAAAAATGGAAAACGTGGAGGAGACAGGCGTCTGCCGGCGCGGCGGGGGCGCACGGGGCACCCAGTGCAACGAGTCCGGTCCTGCCTCCCGTCTTCTGCTGCGCACTGGGCAAGCGAGCAGCGATCGCACGGCGGCCAACGGAACGGATCACCGTCGACGACGAACGGGCGTGTGGCACGCACGGCGAGGCGGTGGGCGCCGCGATGATGCTGAGGCACGAACGCAAAGGTACGCGGCAACGTTCTGGGACGGCCGGCGCGATGCCGGCCGGGGAAAGTAGTCTTTCCCGGCGAGAGGGTGCGGAGGAGACCGAGGGGAAGCGGCAGCAGCAACAGGGCGTTACGCCACTCACTTGCGCTCGACCAGCGCGTGGCACAAGCAACGCCACAACACGCGCCCAAAGCTGCTCACAAGCTACGGAGAGGAGACCTGCAACCTGCCGTGTGATCCCCCTCCCAACCCGCTTTTTTTTTCTTCGTCTGCGCCTCCTAGGAGTAAAGCACGAAGGCAGAGGAGAGGAGGCGGCAGGGGTATCCACCACACCACTCCAGCCAGCCGCCTCAAGACAGAAAGAATTGCGCCTAAAATGGTGCATCTTACTCAAGCAGCGACGACAGAGTGCAGAAGGGGGAGGGGGGGGGGGGAGGCTATACAGCACACAGGTCGCGCGTATGCAAGGCTTCACCTACAACGGCATTCAAATGAGCCGAGCTCGGGCGGAGGAAGGCACATCGGAACGAAGATACACCCGCTCTCTCTCTCTCCACACTCCCCCCCCCCCCTCCTTTTCCCCTTCTTCCGTGGTTACTCTTGCATCGCCCATAAGCCGCGAACATCTGGACACACAATGGGTTTTTCCTTCGCCCGTGGCTTCCTGGGCGCGTGGTCCCTCACAGTGGCGCAACGGAGCCAGACGATTGTGCTGGAGAAAACAATAATATTGAAGGGCCTGCTCATTCGACGAGCTTTGTGCGGTATTAAATCATGCGCCTGCAAAAAAAAAAAAACTGGCCACTATCGAGGCCCAGGTCGCATTTCCGACCCACTGGCGACGTTCCAAGGAACGCGAGCGCCCGCACCAAACGGACGCCGCTCTCTTTTTTTGTGCACGAGGTACCGCGACACTCCCCGGCTGCACCTCAGCGACAAGTTCATAACAGGTGCAGCCGTGCAGAGACGGCCGGCACGTGACACCTCTGGCGCCATAATTGTGGACCACAAATATCTTCCTCAGTGCACAGCACAGCACATGACGATAGGTGGATTAGACAACCGCGCCGTCTTTGGAGGACCAGAACCATGGTCGAAGCGGTGATCGCCCAACACGGTGCCTCACTTGAAACCACCTGGTACAATCCACAAAGCGGCTGCAGTACTGCACTCAGTTCCAGCTGTCAAACAGCAGAGGAATACAAGTGACGTAGAAGCTCGGATAGTGGTATGCGTTCGGCCGGCACCTGATGCAGGGTTTGAAACCGTCAGCTGTTTTGGTAGTTGTGTGGACGTCCCGAAGCTGCATGTGTGTTTCCGATTATTTTAGACTACTCAGGGCTCTTCAAACGCACTCTGACATCGCACTAGTAAACTACTGGGATTCAATCCCGCGACTCTGAGGCTCAGCCATAAACTTCATGCTGCACTGCAGCAGAGGCTAGACAGGATAGGGAAGGTGACGGGCCTTTGTGCCTACATCGTCGCGAGGCCCTAGCAACCCCACACCGTTTCTTCAACTTTTCCCCTCCATCCATCCATCCCAAGTCTGAACTCCCACGGTACGGCGACAAAGGATTCTTCTTCCCGTTCCCGCCTAGCCTCTGCTGCAGTACCACTGAAAGCTGACCGGGAGCACAGAAGCACTGCTACACCGCGGCGGGTCAGAACTATACCTCAGAAACGGTGACAACATGATGCTGCGCTCAAATCACTTGCCGACGGAATGACGTTTCGGTAGTTTTGGGGTGCCACGGTGCCTTAAGTGAACTGAGGCAGGGACATTACGCTCTGCGAGCACAAAGAAGGTTTCCAGGATCGTGTTTGCTTTAGAAAGGCGGCCCCGACCCACAATCCACGACCATGCGCACGTAAACGAAACTCTTATGAGCCGACGGTCAGGTACTGACCATCCTGCAGTTCTCGCGTACGACTATAGAACTACTTGCGACGGGAAATGGCCGAAGTACCACCGACGAACCCAGCAAGGTGAGAGGACATGTGTCAAGGAATACGCTTGAGAACATCTGTCGGCGACAGCCGAAAGGACAGCTATATGCATTGCGCGTCCGCAACTAGCAATCCAGTGGGGGCGCTCGGACAAGCGCGCAACAGCGACAAAGCTGATTTCTTAAGAAAGGTAGGCCTTTACTAGTAATACTCTATAAAGGCCAGGTGTAAGCACGTGTGTTAGGGCACGCTTGAGAACATCTTCAGACATCCAGAACGGTGAAGAGCATTCACAATACCACTGACTGCTTCATCCACCAGCTTGTTTGAATTACGGAACTTGAAAACAATATTGTAGGTTTACGAAATTGCTATTCGCTTCGAAGGCCGAAGTGAACGCCGCACCATTATTTGCTTCGATGTTCTAAACGTTCGAGAATTCCCACAACCCTAAATAATACCTGACTGGCCTCGAGCGTAGCAGGAGGCGCCAGAGTCAGGTGGGCGGATGAGATTAGGAAGATTGCGAAAATAAAGCGGCCGCGGCTGGCACAGGAGACGGGTTAAGTGGAGGCATTTGGGAGACGCCTTTGTTCTGCAGTGGACGCATGCAGTTCAGCTGATGATGATAATGATCCGGATGCCTACTCATCATTTGAGGAGGTTAATTAACAATAGAGAGAGACGGGCTAGTTGGTGAATATTAGTAGAATGCATCTTAAAACCGCGCAAAATAGAGAAGGGACGAGGAAGAAACCAACAGGACAGAGCGCGGAACTTCAACTGGTTTATTACAACAGTGCGTCACATTTATACAATCATCGTAATCACACTGTAACATGACAAACGGTCATCACGTAACACTGGTGCGCAGGCCTGTACGGGACATCATGCAATCTAGATATGAATACTCTTTATCAGACAGGTTTACCGAGGTTTTGCTGACACAGGAGCCAGATTCCTTCTTGATACAGTAGGCCTCGTACACTTCCCTGCTTATTTTAGACCCGAACTTATTCAGGATAGTGGTGTCGCGGAACCGAGGCGTCGAACCACGGCAGTGGCGACAATGGTCTGCCACATGCCCTCCCCCCGGCAATGCGCCTAATTAAAAGGGAGAGAAATAGAAAATAGAGTGACTGAGGAGGAAAAGTTGAGTTCGCTTAGTCCACGATGTCTATTCACGAAAACTATTTGTCGGAAACTTGACAACTGTGACTTCAGGGCTCTCGCATTACACAGAGAACTCGCACCGTCTCCGACTTCCCCACAAAACAAAGCTGGTTGGAGGCCACCACCTTTCAAGGCTTTGAAGCACTTAGATGAGTTCGTCCGTGGCTTGCACGTGTCTAGCTTTTGGAGTCTGCAGTTTACCCGGTAGTGTGTGAACGGTGTTATCCACCACCGCGATTCGACGGTCTTCAGGGATCTGATCTGAAGCAGATTACCGAGGTCGATGATGCGGGGCGACACTGAAGTTCTGCTGAAGTGCTCACCCCGGTACTCTGCACTTCCTGCCTTGCATGCAGTGCACAAGCGGAGCATGCTTGGACGAGAAGGAAATAAGTTTGATGAGGAGATGCCGCGACGATCGAAAGACCTCCCCCCGCGTAGAAGGACGCCTCGACCACAGCACCAGACAGGCGGATGATGGCGCAGTCGAGTCGAAAGTGGAAACAGCCAAGCGGCCGAAAGCGAGCCTCCCTTCAGAAGGAAAGCAGGAAAAGGCATGGAAGCGAGGAAGCGGCCCGCCGTGTACCTGTCACCGGCAGCGCAAGGCGAGGTGAGGAAGAAGCGAGAAGGGGCGAAGCTTCCACCTCCCCCCTTTTTTTGAAAGCGATGCGCCGACTCGCCCTCGGAGCGGGTAATTCTAAATCGGTGACCGCGATTTACGGCGTGTATCACGTTTCCATTCGAGCGCCCTCCACCCATTTCGGCCGTGTACCGCGCACCAAGGCCCGGGGGGGGGGGGGGGGCGGGGGGGGGGGGGGTTCGGCAGCGAGGAGTCTTGTCGGTCCGTTTGAGCACGGTCCTTGGTCCGCGACACGGTCGGAAACTTTCGGCGCGCCGCTGCGGGAAAGCGGCGCCCGGAAAGGTTACGGTCACGACGCGCGAACATGCGTGCGATCGCGCATGCCGCCGGGGCTCATGGACCGTTGTCTACGTATCGATACGTTCCCGATACTCCGGGAACTCCCGTCTCCACCAGAAGTCTTCCGAGGCGCCCAGGAAAGGAGGGGGATGCGGAAAGCTTAGTCCGACTGAGGTCCAAAACGTTGTGAAGGAACCTCTGAACACTTGCTGGTCTAGCTCGGGTCACCCATGATCCTTCCTCCTGAAAGGAGCACAGATACGAAGCTTCCTTTCTTTCGTCGATGATGGTGGGAAAGGCCTTAAGAACGACAGAGCGGGATATCATATGCCCAAAAGTGATTTGAGTTTATTACAGCACCGATTTTGTCCTAGTGTACCGTTTTCTCTTTTCGCGCATTGTGACTGACTGTCCACGGGTCGCAACAAAGCACACTGACGCTTTTGCTGCTCCGCGGCTTGATAAGTGCGCATGTTATTTGCGGAGGTTCGGTTAACTATCCGTCCTTCTATCACATCCCAGCCCGCGGAAACCGACTCACTCCCATTCTGGCGGTCTAATAGCCTTGAATGACAAAAAATAAAATAAAATAAACACGATTTTTCACAACAGAAAAAAAGGGAAGGAGGGAATCAGATAAAGTGATTAACCACTTTAATTCACTAGACAAGGTGGCACTCACCACCTCCCATAGACAAAGAGGATGCCAATAGTTACCTGGAATGCCAACCGTGCCAAGACTACCCGACCTGCAGTTTTTCTGCTCGCGAGTTTCGGTGCGCGCGTTCGTGCTTGCGAATCTTTTACGTTCGATCCGCCACAAAGGTGGGCCGACCGATGTGAGCTCTTCTGACGTCAAAAGTACATCAGAGTACAGTGAGACGAACCGAAAGGCGCGGGAGACGATTCGTACTTGTCGTCAAATTGAGAAGTTCCGGTACTCGGCCCACCTGCATTTCCTAAGTGGCGCCATCTACACAAGTTGGCGAAACAGTGCGGTTTCGACCGTGCATAGGTGTTTTTCTTCATCGCGCGTTGTTAAGAGGCCCGTTTGGATCGCGGTGGCTTCGTCGGCATGCTCGAACCAGAAGGCACGGACAAGTGCTGAACCGCGCACCTTCCCGTTGTGATCACGGCGACAACAGCGGTGAAGACATGAAGCCGGCGACGAGCACATTAGAGAAGTGATGAAGGAAGAAAGAAATTCATCCAGGTTGGTGAAAAAACGAACTAAGAAAAAGAAGGACGCGCATTAAATGCAAGCTTGCAAACACCGGCCCCGCCAGAGTAGCACGCATTTGAGTAATCATGCAGGAACGAGAAAACATTCTTCCATCACGAGACCATGGTTAGCTATACGAGTTGCAGCCAAATCAGGTGACGCTAGACTCGAGCAAATTTACGATCGAGAGAGTAAGAATAAAAGGCCGAATCGCATTAAAATTTTAGATATATAGAGAGATACGAGCACAAAGAGAGAGAAAAAAAAAAGATAACCCATTACAGGTCTACAAGAGCGCGAAATCACTCGCTATACTCTCCGAGCACGTTTTTATCAAGCTTGTCTATACACGCGCGATCGCCCGCGAGAAAAACGCGCGCGCCCTCCGACGAGAAGAGTGAGGGAAGGAAGGAGAGGAGGAGTGGGCAGGGATTGCCCAAACTCCAGGCGACCACTGCGCGCCGGCTTGCACTTCCTCAACTCGATCAAAACAGTTTGCGTAATGTCGCGTCGCGCGCACGGGTTCAAACATGGCCTTTGGCTGTGACACAGATACAATCTTGCGAACGGAGGCAGTGACACCAGGAAGAGTTAACGAAAAGACGGCGCCGCAAGAGCGCGCGCCTTGCCTAGTAATGCGACGCGTCGTAAAGAACGCGGACGCGATCGAGCAGCCGCCGCGGCTGAGTGCCTGCGGCGTTCGACAGCTGGGCCCGTGGTCGCTGGATTGAATCCCGGCTGCAGCGGCCGCATTTCGACGAAGGCAGAATACAAACGACGAACAGTTAAGTGCAATGTCAGTGAACGCTAAAAGAGCACAGATATCTAATTTCGGTGGCATGTTCTCTAAAATAATGCGGGAGACACTACTATGCCTAAATCATCACGTAGAATTGGCCTACGACCGCTAAATGATTTATAATCGATTTTTTTTAGGACAAATTGCCGGGCTAGTTGGTAATGATCCATTCTTGTTGCCAGCGCGTTAAAGCACAGGGACAGAAGAAACACAGCGCCTGTGATGTCGTCCTCTGTGTTTCTTCTGTCCCTGTGCTTTAACGCGCTGTCAACAAGAATCGATTTTTTTTTGCGATGCTGTCTCGGTTTCAACAGCCGAACGATGACTATGAAGCCAATGTGACCTTTTACGTCACGTGGGGCATGAAAATCTGCAATATAATCGCTGCTTCTACACTCGTTGTTCCGGCTCTTGAGGCAGCATGGCTTTAGCGTTGCAGTAAATTAAAACGACGAGGCAGACATTATGTCGCAGTTTTTTCATGTCTCGCGTGACCTTATAAGCACACTTTGACGTCACAGTCATCATTCGGCTGTTGAAGCCGAAACAGCACGAGAAATTGGATTATGAATATTTAGCGGTCTTAGGTTAATGCCACGTGGTAGTCCATGCATGATAATGTCTTAGGCATCATTATAAAAGCAAAAAAAAACATGCACCCAAACTAATTCGAAGCACTCCATACAGAGCGCCTCTTTACTTTTGCCTCCGTCGCTTCATGGCAAGGTTCGACTGTTCACAGAGTGCGGCAACTACTGCGCCTTTCTTTTTCCTCATAAAACATTAGCATTCGGCAATTGCATTTTTTTTCTATCCTTCACAGCGGAACAGAAAATAACATCTTAATCAGCTAAAAATAGCCAACGTGCGGCTCAGCGGGTGTCGAGGCACGTATTTCGGAAAGCGAGCTTTTCCGCAAAACCAAAAACGGAGATGCTGAGATGTTATGCGGGAAAGCATACATGCAGGGCCGAGTTCAATTTTTATCTTATTTCATTTGCAACCGTTTCGAAGCAGCATTCAGAGCACGCACAGACATGAGAAAGAGCGGAGAGGCCACGGAAACGGTGGCATGACTACTAGTTAGCGTTATCCGACGGCGCGCGTCGGATGTCGAGATATGCGCAAAGCACCCTCCTTAGTATGCTGGCCTCTTGGCGCATGCATTTCCGTCGGACACTGCTTTTCCGACAGAAAAGCCGCCAGGGACCGCTCTTCACTTGCGCAGTTACAGGCAGGCTGGGCGAGCGTGTCAGCGCGCGCGAGCAAATCACTCTGTCTCTATAGCAAGTCCATAGCAATTCTCTATAGCAATTCCATTTTGCGCGCAGGGCCTGACTACGGTTTAAAGCAACGCACAGCTTCAACTCGACGGTGGTTACTTCGCGTGACCATGCTCTGTAGTGAAAACTACATTAGCCAGTTTCTCGTGCCGAGCTGTCTCCTGCGAAAGTGTTGCCGCTTGCATGAGGCAATGAAAAATTGCCAGTAAGTTCCAAGATGCGATACAACGCAAATTTTTCACCACACTGGCCGTTTAGAACATGTGGCGCGTCGCATTATTATCGCAAAACGACATTCAAAGCCCACGCGCAACGTTGCGTACTGATAAAGCGGCTATATAGCGCGCGCTAACTCGCTCGCCCAGACAGATAGCCTGTCACCGCAGAAGCAAACAGCCGGCTCTTGCGGTTTTTCTGTAGAAAAAAAATCAGTGTTTGACGGGAATGTGTGGGTGAACCGGCCAGCATAATAAGAAGGGCGTACTTAGCGCTATCTGATGGCACGTGCCTGTTGTCGAGATATGCTGACAACCTCGGGTTGCACGCACAAATTCCTCAAACTGGAAGGCAAATTGAGGCGGTCCGTTCAATCACTGTAAATCAAGAGAGGGCGCGTTCAGCAGCTGCAAACCGCGCCACGACACACGGTGCGGGAATTTCTGCGACGCATCCTCACAAGAGGAATGGGAGGGGGGGGGGGGGGGGGGGGCTTCGAATCCTACGCGTCTAATTTAATGCGGACCCAAAAAGCCTCTCCGCCCCAAGCGCACCGAGGCTATCGCTCGCCGCATCAACCGCGCACATCCCCCCCAGTCTGCCTCGGAGGCGCACTGGGCACAGGGCCAGCTGCCACGGTTCGGTTGACCGCAGTGACTGTGTGCTAACTGAAGGTCGGAGCAAAGCTTGCCCCCGACACTGCAGTAAGCGCAGCAAGGTGAGACAGGGGAGGAGGCACCAACAGAGAACGATGGAATAGGCACGCTCGCAACCAATAAGTTGGTCGCTTTCGTTCCGACCTAACAAGACCCATAAAACTTGTCCTGTCGAGGTGGCCACTTAACGCTAAAAAAAAAATGAAAAAGCGGCGACACAGAAGAGAAGAACCAAGCGACTAGCTAATCTCGTGGTTTCGGTCAGCCTTGTTCAAAAATAAACTATGTTAGAGCAGGCTAATCTGAATCTGAACTGATAGCATTCGTATTGTGTCAGACTGTACAGTCGCGAGTAAACCAAGATTAGTAATATAGTGACGTGCCACAGGAGCAGCAGATAGCAACGCTCGACGCTGCGGTTACGAACACGCCGATAGGAAAAGTGCCAAGTGTGTTCGCAAAGCCCGGCTCCACGCCAGCCGCGCGGTGAGATTTTCACCGCTCCGGTGACGTCATTGTGCAAACCTTTTTTTACTCGGGACTGCACTCTGTCTGAAAGGAAATGGAGGGCGTCGACCTGTAATTTCAACACGTCGTCAGGAGCGTGCAAGGGCGTGTTTGTGCAAGAAATTCGGAAACGATAGCAGCGTAGTAAAAGTTACGGGTCCTCGTACATATCCTGGCATCGCTCTGATCATGATGACAAGGCCAGGTAGTGCTAAGCCTGACCGAGGCAAAACTGGTTAATTAACGAGTAATTACTCATTAATAACCACCTGAGAGCAGGCACGTGGCTTTAAATGAAAGCTGTAGAGATTTCCCCAATCTTCGCAGCTGAAAAAAAAAAAGAATCCGACACCTCCTTGGAGGATTACCCTAAACACACTGGACTGACGACTGGTCATCCCTCATCTCTACATCGTGCGCCAGGAGGTGGAGAAATATATTTGCCGTAAATGAACGGCTCTGGACTGACTCCGACCACCTGACAGAGCACGGGAATCTTCGGGTTTCCGCTCCATCGGAATGCGGCCGCCGCGGCTGGGATTCGATCCCGAGACCTTGGAGGCGCGCCGATGAAAAGCCAGTGGCGCAACCTTTGCAGCGGAGATCGACTAATCCCACATACCGCGCAAAAGAACAATGGACGATGTAGGCCAAATCCAATGGGGCAGACACGAGACCAGAATGACAAAGAAGCGGGCGCGCGCGCACACATGCGCATAACCAGAGGCACGTGCTGCTTCCTCGACCGACCTCGCTCCTAGTCACGAGGCGCGGCCGGTATACAGGGGCAGCCGCGTATAGTGCGCCGGGACAACGTCACATGGGCATGCCGGGCACGCGCACGGGTCCCCGAAGGAGACGCGATGTCGCGTGCGATATCGGCGACGGCGATGCCGCGTCAGGGTCAAGGCGTGCCCGTGGCCTGCCCCAGGAAGCGTATAGGCTGCCCAACCTGGCCCGAGGCACAGCGTCGCCTCAAGCGGGGACCGGCGCCACGTCACCGGTCAGCCACGCGCCCCGCGGGAAGTCGCCATAAATCGAGAGAGCGAACGCATCGGAGGTGTGGACGTCTGAACAGACCTTTGGTTACCGCTATGCAGCCCTGTCTCATAAACATCGAGTCGCTCGACGACTCCGCAATACGCGCGCGTCAGCCCTATTTCAGAGGTCTGCATTATTCTGCTGTAGGCCGCACACGCGCTTGGGCCGAATAACCATGCACCAGGCATTACGGACACAAAGAAAGCACGAGCAGAGATTAACTTGTGGAACTCTCTCGAGTACAAGAAAAAAATGGCAGAGAATACATTTTCATCAGATATTCACTAAGAGGTATGGAGGAGGAAAAAGGTGGGAGGGAGGGGGACACAATGCTGCCCAGAGTGCAAATTATACATATCCGTGGCACTATATCCCGTTGCGAGAAACATATTTCAGATCTGACAACGCCCATGCACGAAGAATCGGCTGTATATCCGGCCATCATACCACGCCTGTGAGGACCGCGCATTCCTGAGCTGCTGGCTGCCCTTTCTGCTGCACTCGTGTATGTGCCCTGCATCGTGGACGAGTCCCGACATTTAGAAACAAATGGTTTCACAATGCCAGCCTTGGTGCAAGCTGGCCACCTGCGGCCATTAGCGAGTTCAATGTCAAGCGTCACGGGACGAAATCTGAATGCCACTTGAAAATGTGCCAACTGAGCGATAAACAAACTGAAATGACGACACAGGGAAGAACCTCGATTGACGTCATTAAACGCACTAATTCGACGCTCAAGGAAAGTTGTTCCCAAGTTAGGCTTTTAAGAAGGTGTAGACGCTCTCAGGCAGCCGCACACTTAGAGTAATTAAAATCCTTATGCAGCTCAAGCCACACGATTGTCACCACCAGTGTAGTGTGTGAAGCGTACTCACCTATGCCGTGTCCGATGTCTTTTTGCGCTTAATTCCCATCGTGGCACAACAACTAGACCGTCAAGCCATTATAACTTAGGCCAGCCGCTGAAGCGCTGCACTGCTGAGCATGAGGTCATGGATTCGATACCTGGCGTCGACGGCCGCCTACCGCTGTAGATGCTGATTGTGAAAGATATTTCATACTGAGACTTCAGTGCACGTTAAAGACTCCTCCAGATGGTAAATGCTGATTGGGAGCCCTCCACTGCACGCGCCCCCTCACAGCGTCGTTAAAAATAATATAATCACAACGAAGTTGCCAGACAGTTGGTTTGAAGCACCTCACTCCCATGGACGGGCTTTCAGCGGCACACCAGTTTCGAACATATGCTGCTAAAAAGACTGTTTCGGTGACTGTTGGCTTCCATCATGTGTATGTCATAATGAGACCCTCATTTCACTTCCCTTATCTGCTCAATAGCTAAACGAAGGCCTCGATTCTGGCAGTCTTGATGTCACAGGTTGCATAAAAGGGTTCTCGCAAAGCTTCCGTCCTCTCCGTTCGATCACGTCCCACGTGAATGTCCCAGTATCACAGGACGTACTACGTCCGCCGCTATGAATGAGGGTGGCGCTGGTGAACACCCTGAAGATTAGGTTACACGCGCCATAAATACCTCCGAAAGCAGAAGACTGGAAAGCCGCCGCCGTAGCTTACTTGGTAGAGCACCGGACGCGAAATTCGGAGGTGGTGGCTTAGGATCCCACCGGCGACAAAGGCTTGTTTTTCTTCTGCTTTCTAATCAATTATCTTCCAGCGATAAAATATTTACACTATTAATATACCATTGATTAAACCCACATATTATAAAAAGAGGAAAAAAAACATTCCCCTATGCTACTTGGTTTCGTTGGCTGTTGGCTTCCTTTATGAAAAAGACGCTGTGCCGCTCAAAGCAAGCAGCCTTCACCGCATAACACTGTTGCCGAAGGGTTAAGCACGCTTCCAAGGGGCCACAATAGCTTACGCGCATGGCGCTCTTCGTTCATTTTACACAGCAAAACTATCAGAAAGAAACAAGATGTCTCAGGAGGTGCTCACCCACCACCTCCTCACTATAAGTGGATTACGCGCAACAACAAACCCTACCTAACGTTTATACTTCTAAGTGTTGCCAGACCAGCGAAGAGTGCCGCAGTGCGACACGGTATCGCACTTCCGATCCTCCATTTTTCGTGCTAGGCTCTCCGGTGCATCTCGCATAGCATCCCCAGCATCCAAAACCTCTTAGAGGTGAGGTGAACGTTCCTCCCCAGGGATGTTGAGAACAGGCAGACTTTCTTTAGAAAGGTGCAGTCTTACAAGGCAGCCGAGTGGCATGTCACTTTAAGAAAAGGTAACACCTCAAACGCATTAACATCGAAAGTCGATAGGCCTAAAAGGAAACGCGCTCACGGTCTCGCACTACCGGTTCGAACACGGTAAACTGCGGAAGCTGTGCAACCAAACAGGCACAGGCTAAGCTTTGTCGCCCCTCCTGTGTAAAGGTCAGCAAAACCATGCGACCAAACGAAACAACGACTACAACGAGAGCTCCGCAACTGTCCTCAAAAATCGGCTCCTGGTGCAAGTTTACACGAAAGCAAACGCAGTTCAACATCAGCAACGAATCTACCACCATCCGAATCCGGAACTAACCGCAACGACGTCTCTCCGCGCGTTCAACGGCCGCCGAAAGTGCGGTCCACTGCTCTCCCCAACTCCACGGCACCTCGTTCTATGCGCTGACGAAGCCAGGTGCACGAAGGTGCATATTCCGCGAATCATGCAATGAACAAACAAAGCGAAGGGGAAACCGCTAACTCGTATGCACAAACAATGCTATTAGTCCGCGCATCATGCATGGTTTAATGTATAACATTGTACCCGGATTCCACCAAAAATGATGGAACAGTGTTCACAGCTGTCTCAGCCGCGACACGGCGGAATGCACGGACAGTCGTCGCGTAGTGCATACCAAGCGCGCATCATGTGCACGCACGAGAATCGTGATCGAACATGCGGCATAGTTTTGCGCAGCGTTCTAATGCGTGCGCTTCTACTGTTAGCATATATTTCAGCATACACTGCAGTGGGCAGCGAACACGCAAAGGACCGAAGACTGATATGACGAAGGCGCAGGACAGGTTACTAAATCTTCTAAATGAGCACAGAATTCACTCAGAAGAGCAGGCACAATTGGCGCTCCAAAGCCGCACTTCACTGGAACAGAACAAACGAACAGATACTACATCACACGCAATGCAATTTTATACTTCTGACATTATATGGCTAGGTTTGCTCGAACATCTCGCGTTCCTCACTGGCTGTTCTGGCCACGTTTCAGATAGCCGCGCAGCGCACAGTGATCAGCCGGCCTGCGAAATATAGCACGCATCTCATCGGCAAAGACAGCTACTGCCCTGGAATGAAACATAACCGCGCCCGAAGCATAGCTGTAATGAGAAACTAAGCCAGAGGCTTAAAACTGTTACGTCTTCACCTCCCTCCGTTCTTTAATCCCCAACCTGGTCGTCTTGGATTGAGTTTCCAAAGCAACGCTGCGGGCTTTGATGCATGCTGCAGTGAAGAGCTCCTGATTGAATTCGACCACCATGAGGCAGAGTGGAAACCCAATGCACCGGCGTTAATGCATTTCGGCTACAATGCAATGCAGCAGCCGCTATGAACGGGATCGAATAAGAGACCTTGGCCAATCGTGTTCGTCTTATAAACGTTCAATACCGCGCACATGCCGATATGAAGCAGCCTGTATTGCCGACTTACCTTCAGTCACGTATCTGCTAGCTTCCAATCACCTTTGTCCGTGTGCCATCAAACAGCACAGTGTAAAGCTCCTGCACCCACGGCGTTGATTATATATATATATATATATATATATTGCGAAGGAATTTCACAAGTAGATTGAGAAATACATCGCTCGTATAATGTCATGCGCAGAGACGAACCCCTCGGTAAGGACGTGAATGGCGCAGTTGTGCCCAACCCGCTGCAAGAACACAACCTATGACTTTGTGCCAGCTGATTAGCGAGGAAAAAAAAAATGTGGTAGAGTTTCAACGTGGTTGAACCGAGCAGACGTGCGAAAGCATGTCTTCACACCAACGCTCCACTCGGCTATAGTGCCTAGAATATACTATACTATATTATAGTATAATATATAGTATATTCCAGGCACTATAACTCGGCTGCACTGGCGCGCCGCCCTTCTCCCATTGGCTGCAGCTTTGGCGACTCTCGTCCGAGCTTGCCCGAGTTACTCCGAGCTGTCACACAGCATTTCCGTTACGGCTAGCCTGGCCATATGGCACCACCCTCTTAAGTCCAGCGAGGGAACAATTGCAATATGCTGCTGCGCTGGTGCCGTAAACGAACTCAAACAGTTAACAACAAAAGGTACAGCAAATTCCGCATGCGTCGCTATGCCACACCAAAGTATGCGAAAGTACGTTCAATATGCGCCGCAACACCTCAAAAGTCGCAACTTGCCACTGCCTCCCCGCGGGTGAACTGGCAACACGAGCGCACATATCAGCGACGTAGAATTCTGCCGCCGATGACGCGGGGAAACGACATGCCGCCACATTTCACTCCTCTGTGTCATCCAATGATCGCCACAAGCATATTCCCACCGGCGCACGCAGTCCCTATCCCGCTCGGCCAAAGGTTGGCTTCGCGAGAACGCCACCGCGGGAGGACGCATGCGGCCGTTTTGCAAAATGTTTACCAATCATTCCGATTACGAAACTACGGACGAAAATTAGTGCGCTAACCGCGGCCAGTTCTTGGAGGACAAAGCAGAAGGAGGCGCCGCCTGTAGATCGCGCCGTTAACTAATGAAGTCACGGACACAATCATCAAGAGTGTCACATTCGGATACATGCGGCCCCCGTGGAAAGTTTCGCAAACTGCGGCAAGATCAGAGCACTGGACATACCAACCGTCCGCACAGCAGCTGCCGATATCGATTCCACGGCCACGCACGCACAACGAACGACAAGCGACGTCACATATCACGCTCCGCGACGAAACAAACGCGCGCGCGCAAGCAGCAGCGCGGCAGGCTGTGAAGGAAGTGCGGCGGCGGCCTTTCAAAGCGCACACGTCACAAACGCGCGAATATAGTGCAGAGTGGGCGCGCAGACCTTCCCGGCGCCGGAAGACGCGGCGGCGAGGGGACAGGCCGCGATGACCAGCGGACGAGCGAGCACGGCGGGAGACGAGGTGACGGGAACCGGAGCGGACGGTTTCGAAAAACAAGAGAAATTAAGCTAAATGGCACGGCACGCGGCGGCGCAGCGCGGCGCAGCCGGCAGAGGATCGCCCGCTGCCAGCACAGTCGGCGAGCGCGTGCGGAACAACTGTCGCGCTCGACACGGCGACAGAGTGGCAGCTCGCAGGAATCCGCAACGACAATGACAGCACGCCGCCGGCTGTAGCTGTAGCCCAGCAGCACTGTCGACATCGGCGTCGAGGTGAAGAGAGACCAGCAGTGCGCAAAATTGCAGACAGCGAGAAAAACGCGTAACTGCGCGATCCGCGCGGCGACACGCGACGCCGGCAGGGAGGAGAGAGGGCCCTGCGATGCGGGCGCGCGGTAAAGTTCTCCCACACTGACACGCGTCCGAGCGAGAGCGCGCGCGCGCATACAGACAGCTGTAGAACGCGAGCCGGCCGACATCGCTGACCAATCGAGCGGCGCCGCTGTGAAGAACGATATCCCCGTGTGGCCGCCAGCCAGCACAAGCGGCGGATCATACAACAGCTCGTCAGAGTCTCTCAGCGCCGGATGCACTACAACCAGCAGCACGGCGGGGAGCAGCGGCTGCTCGACGATGGGAGCGCGCTGATGGAGATGCGGGAGAGCCCCTCCGACCGCCTGGTGGGAGGACACTACGTCACCTTCGGGGTGAGTCCCGTGCACAGAGGTGCGCCGCCGCCTGCACTCACGCATGTATTACCCGGCAACGCAACACCGCGCAGCGTCGCTGCATCCAGCGGCAACGCACGCTGACGCGTTGTACGTGCATATTTGCCGAGGTTGGTGCGTATATCTGTATCGGCGCCTTGGGCAAGTGCCGCTCATTCAGCGCCCTCGCCCCTTCCGCGACGAGAAAGAGAAGGGAGGGGGGTAATGAGCGAAGGCACAGGGCGGTTGCGGTGTTATGCGAAGACGTATACGAGGGCAGAGAGATCGAGAGCTGGGAAAAGGTGGGAGCGAGCATCCAATAGCGGACAAGAAGGGTCCGCTGCCCCATCTAACCCCCCGAAAACGATGTTGAACTCTCCGACTGACAAAAAAAAAAGTCACTCCAAAAGCCACAAGCCGGTGAAATGGCGGGGCTAACGGATAGTTCGCTCGCCACGGTGTACAGCTCTCCTTCTGGCGAAGACTGCCAACTATGCTGCTGCCTGAATGCCTAAATTTACCGCGAAGCGTTCGTTTTACGCTACGAGGCGAGAGGCTGAAGCAGGGGTCCTGGTTGACTCGCATTCATCCATCGCACCGGGCGTATTCTCTCAAACAAGGAAGCGATATGTGCAGTAAGCATCCTTTCAGGGACGAACCTACGAGCAGCGCTGATTGGTTTCTGACATAAAAACGTCCGAAGACACGCTGCGGAACAAAGGAAGCACTTAGTTATTCTCACACGGCAAGGAGGCGTAGTGGCCACAGGCGTAGTGGCTGGCGTCTAATGGTTGAGCATATCTTCGGAAAGGCCATACGCTGCACACACGCGGTCCACAGCTGCTCCGCTCTGCGCAGTCTTGGAAGCACAAGCTGCCCAGCCCGCGGATGGCTCTCACGTGGTGTCATCATTTACGCGCACCGAAGAGCAAGAGGACTCCACTTCTGCCAGCTAGATAGTGGAAACGCAGCAGTGATTTACGTTCCATTGTGCTAGCGCAGCAACACGTTAGCTCCAAACAGACTGACTCGAGATAGTAGACGCGTCTATCTCTCGAGCCAAAAACACGTTCACAGAGATGTTCGCGCGTAAGTTCAGCGCCTGAGAAGCTATCAAGGATGCGGCGCATGTTACCTTATAGAGGTCCAGCTCTGCCCAGCATTGAGGGTTTTTGACTAATAAACTGGTTAACAGAGAGAGCACTAAGGAACTAATACAGGTAACAAACATTGAATAAAGACAGAACGAACAGCATGACGCAGCAACGTTTGCACAGAGACGAATCATTTGTCCGTAATAAACGGAATGAGCTGTGGCGTCAGGCTAGAACGGAACAAAATTTGTCCACCTTAAAGAGGCTTTCTTCAGCAGTGCGCTTGGACGACGAATGCATTCTTTGATGTGCTCCTTCGCTTCAGGATTCATTTCGGGCATCAGAAAATGCTAGTGCAGAGAATTCCGGCCGACAAAACGTGCCGGCGTGTGCGTTAAAATTGATTGCCCCTCGGAATTACGCTAGCAGCCGTCAACAGCCCGTTTGCAAGCTGCTGCATGCATTTTAAAGGGACACAGACTATAAATTTAAGTTGGCCGGTATCGATAGATTGCCGCTCTAATGTGACTAACAGAAAACAGAGCTATTACGAAGTGAAAACGAAAGGGGGGGGGGGGGGGGGGGGCCATACAGGCACCACCGGCTATTTTTACAAGCGACTGTAATGGCGTCAAGTCCATTTAAGTGCGGATCTTTGAGGCTAAGCAACACTGCCACTCACTTTTCACTTCCAAACACTGATCACAGAGCCCCTTTCCATCTTGACCTTTGAATCCAGTGGCGGAAAAAGGCGTTATTAAAATGAAACTTTCTGAGCGATAAATGACAAACACCAACGTAGCCCACAAAATGCGAAATAATCGATTTTACCGCGAAGAAATACTGCACGGAGTTCTTCTTAGGGCACCCTAAACGAGAGAATAACCAACGCAGTCACACCACGCCACAAGCGTCAGACAGCAACGGATGCATTCCGCCCTGTTGAATGATAACAGCGTTCACCTATAGTGATAGAGTTTCAGCGTCAGCTGTCAGAATATTGTACATGGTAATGCTGTATCCGGCAATGCATGTGACCCCACTGAAGCCCGTATAATGCTGGGGGAAAATAGAAAGTTTTTTTTTTTTTCGCATTGAACATAAACACGAGAACGTCACTAGATGCTTTACGCTCACAAAGCGCACCATGCGCGGAGGATTTTCCGCTATCAAGCGCGACCGCAGGACATTAGCGAACAGAGTGTGGCGTGCTTGACGAGTTCACGCGGACGGACCTCGTACTCAAGCTGTACTGGTTTGGTTTGGTTTATGGTGGTTTAACGTCCCAAAGCGACTCAGGCTACGAGAGACGCCGTAGTGAAGGGCACCGGAAATTTCGACCACCTGGGTTTTTTTAAGGTGCACTGACATCGCACAGTACACGGGCCTCTAGAATTTCGCCTCCATCGAAATTCGACCGCCGCGGCCGGGATCGAACCCGCGTCTTTCGGGCCGGCAGCCGAGCGCCATAACCACTCAGCCACCGCGGCGGCACTCAAGCTGTACTCAAGAAACACGCGGGCAGCGCAAATTCATTATATCAGCTATACGAACTAGTTGCACGGCTGAAAAAGTGTTTGTCCCAAGCCGTAGCTGTTTATCGCTATGCGGACAAACACAAAGACACTATTGGACGACAACCGAGCATTTTCTACTTTTTTTGTGTGTGCAGGGGGGGGGGGGGGGGGGCAGCTGTTCGCCGCCTTCCTAACACCAGAGGCCGAAAAATGGCGTGCTGAATTCAAGGTGGCTTGATCTTACCCAGTGCGTATAGCATATCGTATACCCACGCACCCACAGAGCCCAGTGTACGCCTTTCTAATGGCAATACGTACTCCCTTACACGACCATACATTCTACGCCACATGAGCGCAACATCCTATACGCACACAGCCAAAAAAAGAAAGACAAAACAGACAAAGCGGACGCAGCTGCCCAACACGCAGGCCATGGCGGGAGTTAATGACCGCATAATCGACCGGGCCGACCAGCCGGCTGCGTGAAAAGCTGCGCCAGGAGCGTTCTCCGGGTGCTTTTTTTTTGGCCGCGTTGTTGTCCCCGTCTGTGCTCAAACATTTGCTATCAGCACTGGCACCGAGCAGCGCCGTCGCCGCCTCATCAACGACCGCGCGCAACGCGGGGGCGAAATTTATGACGAAACACGGTGAACCGGAAAACGCGCGAAGACAGTACACACTACGCCAAGAAAGTTTTTCTTAACGAACAAAGAAACCGATTAAGTAAATGAGAAAACCTCGAGCACGTTCCGACATCGATCAGGTTTGCGCAAAACAGAGCAAATTGGTGAAATCGCGATTACGCAGATTTATAACGTTGAGGTCACACACTAACCTTTAGGTCTCTCTCTCTCTCTCTCTCTCTCTCTCACACACACACACACACACACACACACACACACACACACACACACACACACACACACACACACACACACACACACACACACACACACACACAACAAAACTATAATCAAATTATAATCAAACACACGACACGACATGACTCGAAATTTAATGAGCGTGCGATCACCGACTTGCTAGCTGCTGGAAGCCAACTGAGTGACAATTGCACGGCGTGATTTACGGTATCCACCAACACGTATATATCGATAAAAGATTGGTGATGCTGCGTATAGACAAATTATACACGGCTTCGTGAAGAAGCAACTAACGCTACTTTCAATAAACAAAAGTCGGAAAGTAATTTGCAGTTGAGCAGAACCCGAATGCACTCGCGGGGTACTGCCACGTGTCCTGTCATCAAAGTCGGTAAGAAAAAAACAAAAAAAAGCGGAAAATCACGCTGTTTGAGCAGACAATATCGGCTGGAAAGGTCAGGGAGCTTCATACCGTCTGTCCTACATCGAACACGCTCAATCGGCAGCTGCAGCATCGGCTTCTGATACGCGCCTGGTGCGGTTTCACAACGCAAGGTGTTCTTCACTAATACCCAATGAAAGAACACAAACGCGCCATTATCGCAATAATTCACCGTGAGAGCACGTCGATGCTATAGAACGGTCTCGATGAAAAACACGTCGCGCGTCTTTGGCCTTTTCTATTATTTTTCCACTCTCGTACTTCCCGCGGATACCATGCATGAGCTGCTACCCGGACGCCCCCTGTCTGCGATCCCTGTCCGAGGGAAATCCCAGGCCGCACTAGAGTACAGCTACGCGCGGTGCTTTAAGACGGGGGACACGCCTGATTAGCATTCAAGCAAGGAACACCACCGGAATTGCAGACGGACACCACTTACTAATGCTCCACGATGAGATCACAAAGCTTAACCTGCAGTTCAGCGCTTTGGGCTCTGGATGTCGGCTGTGCATACGCGCAGCGTCAAATGCTCACTGAACGAAGTTTTGGAGAAGAAATTTAATCCCTCGAGATACAGGGCGCATATCCTCAAGATTTAATTATGCACCGCGTATTGCACACTCAGAATCTGACTGCATACATGCATTCCGGGGTGCCTACAAATATCGATTAAATAAAGTTTTATCCCTAATGCTGCACTTCATAATCTTTTGAGCCTGGATGTACAGGCTGTTTCACGTTTAGAGGAAACACAGGAGCGTGTGGCTGCCGCGCTTCGAGAAGCGCTGCCTCCGACAGCCGGCTATAGAATGAGCGGCACCAGACGCACGAGCGGAAATTGCAGCCTGCCGCGCTTCTTATTGCGCACACGCCTCTGACACCGCGACATAGCGGGTGTTTCAGGGAAGCTCGCTACTAGCTAAAAAAAAAAAAAGACTTTCTGAGGTAGAAAGATGGCTTTTTGCGGCATAGAATGTTGACGGACGTCAAGAAACAGGCGAATGAAGTTTAGTCAGCTGGTTAACAAAATTTTAATAGCTAACTTTTTAGACATTACATTTCGGCACCCGGTTCTAATCACAGATCTGTAGCTGGCTATTGGTAACATGGATATCAGTTTGAAGTTTCGAAAACGAGACTGCAGCCCTCGGCGCTACGGCTCAACAAATGCTGGTCATCTCGCATGCCATTCAAAAAAACGCGCGCCGTCCGTGCGGGCGGGCACAGCGACGCCCGCCAGCACATGCCTGTTTGTGGATCACGTGACCTTTCCTCTCCCGGCAGCGCTGCGGTGCTCGCTGCTAGTCACTTTTCGCTGTTAGGCGAGAAGGTCAAGCCATTAGTCGGAATGGGAAATGGACAGCGCACCCCTCAAGGCGCACGTCTGCGACCGCTTGCAGGCTTTTGCAATGCTCACGTGGGGCAGTCTTTATACCAGGTGTCGCAGGGAAACCCGTCACTGACTCAAAAATAGCTGTTTCGGAAAAGAGAAGCTTTCTGCGGCATAGTAATAGCAGTGTTGGCGGACGTCAAAAAACAGGCCAATCGTGTTAACTACTGAAGTGATTAACTAAATTCTAATAGTTAACTTTTAACCATCACGACTGCAATTATCAGTTTTGAAATTTCGAAAACGCGATTACCCTCGCCACTGTCGCTCAACAAATTGACAAGTTACTGAAAACTGACAAGTTACTCATCAGTTGCGGCCAGTACTTCGCGATAATTCAAACGTCCAATGAAAATGAGTAGCAAGAGAATACAGATTGGCCCGCCATGGCACATTGCTCGCTACAAAAAAAAAAAAAAGAAGCTTATTCTCTACTGCTGCAACGCCACAGTCGGAGGAAGAAATACACCCACACGTCGTACACATTTGTACACGTGTGCGCACGCGTCCGGTCCGGAGGGAAAAAAAATGAGGCGCTTCCTCTGGCGGCTTTTGATTTCCTTCCGGTTGGGTGCGCGCAATGCAACTGCTTCAAGCTGTACGCGGTAACTTAATTTCGCAAGTGGTATCGTCACAAAAAAAAAAAAATTTGGGGGGACACTCAAACTCCGCTAATGGGTTAATGCCATATATGCAGAACTGGTCATTCTCTACTTAACATTCATAGATACTTGGGAATCCTCATGCCACTCCTGGCGCAGCGGTTAAGCGATGCGCCACGGCCCAGCGATGACAGGTGCTGCCACCGGTGGGCTTGTGTGACCCAGGTTGCTTTTCCCGAGCAACCTCTCGCGACCAATCATTAATTTAACTGCCGTCTGCCACCGTGCGCAGGTTGCTCACAATCCGGTGGGCAGGTTGTGATGAAGCCATAAGGTCACGTGACCTAGGTGGCCCACCTGAGGTTGCTTCTCTGGAGATTTCCGCTCAGGGTGAACGACGCCAGTTTTTTTGCGACACGAGCTCCTTAACTCTGTCGCGTTAAAAAAGTGGCAACTTCGGAAGGAAGAAGAGCGGCAACACTGCAGAGCGGCGACACTGCAGAGCGGCGACACTGCAGAGCGGCGACACTGCAAAGCGGCAACTTCGCAAATATATGGGGTTTAACGTCCCAAAGCGACATGAGCAGTGAGGGACGCCAACTTTGAAAATGGTAACTTCACTTCGCAAGAGGAAACTTCACAATCCCAGACAGCCATTACAAACTGTCCAGCGAAGAAGTAGCGCATTCTATGTATACGCTGCGTTCCGAATGCGCCGCTCGTTCACTTTTCGGGACAAGGTTCGCAAATGTCAAAGCGGCGTATTTAGGCGCCAAACACTCAGCGAACTCGGAGCCGTCGCAGGCTCAGCAGGAAGCACCAGCGCAGGGCTCCACCCATGTCTGCTGGCAGCAGAAACTGACGGGAGCCAACTCAGGAGCTCAAAAGGACAGGTTAATTTTAACGAAGACATTTTTAGTGTAATTAAGCACACCACCGCACGTGGCGAAAGCCTGAAATAAACAAGGTCGACACTCACTGCTTGCCGCACGTTCTTTTTTTTCTTTTGTTGTTGCCAGGAAGGATGAAAAGGAAAGTGCACAGGCCTGCCCACTGGCTCAAGCTGAGCCACAATCGCTACCACGTGCAGAAAGTAGGAGAGTTTAAAGATAGCATCGAAAGATAGGATAGAAAAGACGCGCGCTATTTTTCACGTTGCAAAGAAGGCAAAGAATGACAGCCTGTCACGGATTCAGAGGCGTGTGCAAGTTCGATCGCTTCTGTCAACGTCCGAGTTTCCAACGTCTCTCTCAGTGAGCTTTGCAAAATGCAAATCGCAAACAAAACGGCGTTTCGGAGAAGTCAAGGCTGCACTACTCTGAAAGCAAATAGGTGCGCACTGCTTTCTAGTTGTGGAGAAAAGCCTTGACATCTGGGGCAGCACATGAGGCAAATGCAGGGCACCGAATAAAAAAAAAGAAACGGAAGATAGAACGCCTACGCACAATTTTCTCCCCTTGAAAGGGATGTCTCCATTTAGGTCAATAAAAAGTAGTCATGTGAATATCGATCTACTTCGATGGCCCTAATCCAGTATTCCGTACGGGCGGGATAACAGGTACAAAAAGTAATCTTCAGCTTATAATTAGGCGCGACGCTCTAGGTACTTTACGAGTTATTGTTTCCCCCAACACGCACTGAAGCACTGTTATTGAGTGCACTGGATTTATTGCGATCACCTCCGAATTTTTAACGGCGAAATCTCCGCACACAAGAGTTCTTTTCTTCAATCGGACGCGACAAGGTGCTGCCACCGCGCGGCCATGAGGCGAACGTGCGACCGAGCGGTGCGCGGCGCGTGCTCACTCCTCTCCATTCCAGCAGTGCCCGTGCAGAGCAACAGAACGTGACATCTATTCAGAAAGAAGCACTAAACACAAACTTGGAGGACAGGATAGAGGACGCGGCTTCGCGTCAAGGATAAAAGGAGGGACAGCGCAGGAAGCTTCTCGAGTGCCTGCGTACAGGCTTCTTCAGCGGGGAGTGCTGTGGTCCTTCGCAGCGGGGCTTGGCAACAAACCCACACGAACCGAAAGGACAAGAGAGCACGTATTCGGAACAAAAGAAGGAATACGAGCAGCCAAAAAGAGAACGTGAACAGAGGGCCGAAGGACATCGGAAAGAGGCCGCCAAGACAGGAGGAGGAGGAGGAGGAGGAGAAGGAAATGCGATGAGGCAGACAAAAAGCATCAGCACAATGGCGTACCACTGCAGAGGTTGAAGAAGCCTCACAAAGCACTTCCGGACGTAGAGGCGGCGTCCGCTCTTGCGTGACCCGATTCTCGATGAGGCACGTAGGCGCCACGTGGCACTGCCTGGGACTACTAGGCGAGCCTCTCCGCTGAGGCGGCCTGAGGAGGCGGCGGGAGAGGGGCCCTGACTGAAGTAAGCTCACGGGGACGCAGGAGGCGGCGAATGCCTGAGGCGCGCATGATGCTCGTGGTCGGAAAAAAAGTAAAGACAAAGACGAAAGAGAGAGAAGAGAGAAAAAAAAAAGGTGAGGCCTGCCCCCGTTTCCGAGCGAGGAGAGCCTCACAGAGGCGAAAGGTTGCACTCAAGTTGCATCATGCTTGGCAGAGGCGGAACGCGGCCGGCGTGTTCTCCCACAGCTGCAACTTCCGCTCTCACTTTCTCTCTCCCTCTTTCTTGCGCACCTCCCACTTTTAACTTTGCCGGCATTTCTCGCGAAGGCTGGTTTCTCGGGTTTCGCGGAGTGTGCGCCTTGGGAGAAGATACCAAGTAGCGAGCCGTCGATGTCTCCGTGAATTGCATCAGACCAGATAGCAGACGCGATAACGGCGCTCTGACGCATTAAGGAGCCCAGTGAGTACGGGAGAAAAAACGACAAATCCAGGAGCTGTTCCTACGACGACCCAGCTTTTACCCGACGTCCAGCGGTACAGGCTCAAATAGACTTCAGTTTGCGGGCTTTGCGGCCTGTTGCGCCGACGTCTCAAATAAGGGTAGCGTCAAAAGCCGCGCACCTAAGACTACATAAGAGGCAAGCGGATTCGCCGAGTGAATCAAATAAGGCAACCTACGGACGCACATCGCTGTATCCGCTACGAAGTTTGCTGAAACTAACAGAGCCCAGATGCCGCAGAACTAACACTGCAAGAGGACAAAGGAACTGTAGAAAGGTTTCGAACTGCATGGGAGTCCTGTCCCTCATTTTTTTTTTCCTTTGATTAAGAACTTAAGCCAGACATGGCGCGACAGAGAAAGTGCAAGAGCCGCAGGCTGGGTCGATGATAGGCGGGCTGTCCGGCGAAACAAGGACAGGTCTAAAGATGAACTGTCGATTGTTTGCCGCTGTATCGATCGCGACCGCAAAATCGAACGCGCCGTGAAACACTGGCAACAGCACAGAGCGAACGACGGGCGGCGCCTCGGAAGGCAGAGGCGAGGCTCTGAGCCTCACTCCAGTGACGCGGGTCATCGAGACAGGAGGCTCGGCCTCGCAGATAACACGACGACGTCACAGCGGTACTCCAGAGAGGCCGTCATCGGGTATCGCACGCCGACGCGCTCAATGCCAGCGCGATAAGCAGCCGACGAGATGAGTGGCGAACAGCAGCGCACAACACGCTCCCCCCAGCCCTCAATCTTTCCCGCACGTTTTCAATCCGAGTTCTCGGAAAGAGATTCGATCTTGTTTTGAGCGGATGCGAAGTTTCGGAGTCTCCGCACCGTCTGCAGTGACCGCCGCTCGAGAGGCGACGGCGCGACCACACCTCCACGGGACGCGCAAATCGCCGAATGTTCGAATTTGAAGAAGCCAATACGCGGTGCAGTGAACGCATTCCAGAGGCAACAGTAATCATAGAAGGAAAAAAAAAACGACTACGGAAAGCTGCATAAGTCACTCCACTGGACTTTTGGCTCGGGCTACCCATCGGCGACAGGATTTCAAAAAAAAAACATGGCCGTGTAGAGTACTCACAAAACTATGCTTCACCTTCAATTCTTCCCTTACGGCACAGTTTAGGTGTCCCCACCGCGACAGTGCCTTTCCTTAAAGGGACTATGCAATGAATTGAGATTATGTAAAGCAGATGAGAGATAGGCATTCGATCACTCGTCACCCCAGTGCAAGAATTTTTGAGCTAGCATCCCTGCCCATGCCCATTTCTTCATTTCGACGAGCGTGTCATCAACTCGCGTTTGTGCCGTGACCACGGTGCAAGAAGAAGAAGAATGTTATTCTTACACCGTGCCCGTGACCCACTCTGCTCTCTCTCTCTCTCTTAACTTTACACCTACCATTTTCTTCCCATGGCTCACGGCGATGCCCTCAATTTAAGTTCACCCTTTTTCGTTAGCGTCCATGTTTCTGCCCCACAAGAGACTTCAACGACCGTTATTATATACTTTTCTCTTGAGAAATACCGGTAAACTGCTGTCCGCGATGTCTGAGTGCATGCCAAATGCACTCCACCTCATTCTTATTCTCCTAGATATTTCACTCGACATTACGCTTTTCGATACTTCGCTGCCTATTGTAAATAGATGTTTCCGTCCAAGAGTATTAAACATTACTATAAATTTCTTCATCCTAATTTTTAGACCAACCGCAACGCTTTGCTTGTCTAAGTCCTCAATCATGCTCTGCAATTCGTCCCCAGAGTTACTTAGAAGTGCGTCGCCGAATCGCGAGATAGTCTCCGTTAACTTTTATCCACAACTCTCGGCAGGGTCTGGGCAGACAGTTGTGTCTTGGCGCTTTCGAAAGCGCGAAAAGGCTCGCCTTTCACTCTCGGCACCACGACTGGGTACTGACGTAAAAGGCAGTGGTGCCGCCGCAGCTCTCTCAGAGGACGAAGCAGGAAGCCGGTGTTGACATACTTTTCGACGTGAATTTTTACACAGCCTCCAATGTGGCAGTTTGAAGCAAAGATAACAGTGGCCAAGAGATCTCAAAATTTTTGGTCAGAAGTTGATGGACGAAAAGAGACGACGACGGGGTCGGCCTTGAGGATGAGCTTAAATCGGCTCCCTCTCGTTCAGGTGGGGGCCCGGATGGTAGAACTGCAGCGACCTACTCCTGAACAGCACGGCGGATAGTGGGTGCGAGGGATGGAGCCAAGTCGGGAGGAGGGCAGACGGGGTCGGGAATGTGATGCAGCAGAGAAAGCTGGCGGGCGACTTCTTCGCGGACGAAGGCTTTGACGTGCTGCATAAACAGGGACTGCTCAGAAGACGAGCCACCAAGGGCCAAGCCAGCAAAGCCCTCTGGAGGCGCGCCGGACTGCCGCGTAGATGCGCGTTGCTTTCGTAGTTCGTCGTAGTTTTGGCACAGATGGATGACGGTAGCGACAGAGCTGGGGTTCTTCGCCAGGAGCGTCTGAAAAGCGTCATCGGCGATCCCTTTAAGGATGTAGTTGACTATCAGTTTCGGTCATGCACCGGTTTACACGCTTGCACAAGTCAACGATATCTTCGATATAACTAGTGAAAGTCTCAGCAGGGAGCTGTGCTCGAGCACGAAGACGTTGCTCGGCGAAGAAGTTTCCGGACGGCGGGGCGGCCGAAAACGTCAGCAGAGCTCGTCTTAAAGGAGGACCAGGTGGGAAGATCGGCCTCATGGTTGCGAAACCGGAGGTTGGCAACGTCCGTGAGGTAGAAGAGGACGTTGCTCAGTATAACGGAATCGTCCCACCTATTGTAAGTGCTGACTCGCTCGTAGGAAGCCAGCCAATCGTCGACGTCCTGGTCGTCAGTGCCACTAAATAGACTCGGGTCACGCTGGCGCTGTACCCCGGAACAGAGGACGGTGGTAGGGATGGGCTACGATGGTTCGCGCGGACCTTCCGGCATGGTTGCGGAGACGAGAAGCGTTCCGCTTCGAAGTTCCAGGATGAGGACCAGGACGGGAACCGAGGCACCTCCACCAAGTGTAAAGGTGTTTGTTCGAACCGCAGGTCGGTAGGCGTTGGTCGGACGGCGACACGACGGACACAGGCACCACTCGAAATCCCAGCTGCACTTCGTCTACATCTTCGCCGCCTCTGCCTCAACCCCTGCCGGTCGGTCCCATCACAATATATATAACACACACACGCACACACACCGAAGGGCAGCTCTGCTCTAGCAAGCGCCCCCGAAGCGACAAAGACAGATGCGGCTGGGAGGAGTATTCGTACAGTTCGCACAGATCAATCCCAAAGCAGTAACAGACAATTGTGCTCCACTGCCCCGGACCGGCTGCAGCTTCCACGGCAGAGCACGCGATATCGACGGTATGGCTAGAAAACAGCTGTATACTTCGGCGCATATATTGTTGATCTCTTGAGAATGACAGTTTTATACAGCAGTCGGCAATCTCATTTGTACGAGCCCTTTTAAAGTGATACGAAAGTTTGGTTTAATTTGGTTTATGGGGGTTCAACGTCCCAAAGCGACTCAGGCTACGAGGGACGCCGTAGTGAAGGGCACCGGAAATGTTGACCAACTGGGGTTCTTTAACGTGCACTGACATCGCACAGTACACGGGCCTCTAGAACTTCGCCTCCATCGAAATTCGACTGCCGTGCCCGGGATCGAACCCACGTCTTTCGGGTCAGCAGCCGGGCGCCATGAGCCACCGTGGCGGATCGATACGGAAGTGACGGCAGTTATGACAGGAATACGACCTAAAAGGACGACGAAGAAATGGAGCTCAATTCTCCTGTCGAAGCAAGTATAGACCTGAAAAAGGTAGCAGTGGCACGTCACTTTGGGTGGATGCAGAGGTGTTACGAAGGATTTGGGAAGCGAGTCCGCAAGATATGCCAACGGCGTCGAAGCAAGGCCGACTTGTTAACCTACGTGAGCGCTTCGGAAAATTAACAGTTCCGCAAAAGTAAAGTTGCTCGTTCGCGATAGGCTGAAACGGTTCAGAATAAAATACTTCCGAGCACAACAGCCGAGCACTGTCACCACCTCAAACTCGAGAGGTTGCACAACGCGCAAAGAAAAAAAAATGGCTGTATGTAGCGATCAGTAAGTTGTACAACCGAAAATACGGTACCTATAGGCGACGAGAGGCGCCGACGCGAGACGCAAAGCGCAGCAGAAATGATGGCGCGCCCCTACGACACCGGCGCGCGTACGCGGTATATAAAAATGCTGCCCACCGGCCGCGCGTAACTAAGGGCACTATTTCGAGCGCGCTCGAAAGCAGGGAGGGGGGGGGGGGGGGGGACGACAGCGTCAAGGTCGACGCCGCCGCGACACACACAGATGGCAACAGTGCCGCCGCGCTGCTCCGCGCCACGCACTGCCGGCCACACCAAGGACTACTTCGTGGTCCAGTTGCGCGGACCGCTTTGGGCGTGACATGGTTTTAGCTCTCGCTGCCGGCGCCCTCTTTCGAACTCGGAATCGAAACCTTGCCCCGGACTTCGCGTCACGAGTCCCTCCGAACACCGCGACGAAACCTGCGTTCATTCTTTGGCGCAAAGCCAGCTTAGAGCGCTCGACAGGGAGCGCTTTCGACGCAGTGGTGTGGCGACGATCCTCCGCGTTCGACGGCTGCACCTCATCGTGGTCCCTCCAAAATTAGCGGAGAGGCTGTGTTGTACGCAGCAGTTCTAAACTGGAGCAAACTGGTTTTACTTCGGCTCGCTCCGCACCGCCATCTTCAGCGGCGAGCTGTCAATGCCAGAAGCGCTATGCCAACCCAAGACACCCTGGATGACCATTCCGCCAGCTACGAAGTGACTTATACTGTCCCTGCCGCGCAAGCCCATGGCAACAACTACAGAGAAGCCACGCGCAGAAACGAATTGTCACAGCAGATGCTCCTCACAACGTGCACTAATGTGTGCCGGCTGTTTACAAGGGCGTTTCTACTCCGTCGAAATGCGGCTGACTAGGTCATGCGACTCAACTGCACTAAATCAGTTTCAATCGCATAGGGCACTCAGTTTTTTTTCTTCTTCTTAAATCTTGGTTATACTTTTAGCCTGGACATACGGTACAGACATATGTGCTCGCTACAGTTGCGCAGGGGCTAAGGTAACTGTGCAGAGCATCAGATAGCGGGATCGAGTCACAGGCGCGGCGGTCGCATTTCGATGGAGACGAAATGCAAAAACGCCCTCGTGTTAGCTGCGTGATGCCAGTGCATGAACCCCGGGTGATCTAGATATATCCGGAGTTTTGCACTACGCAGCTTCCGCCATACTAAGCCATACAATGCTAGACAGAGAAGCACAGTCGAACGTGTTTTCATCACGGCGTGCTTTCTTGCCCACAGTCTCAGTCTTGAGTAAATGCGCGCTCAGAAATTCCGAGTGGCGCAAAAGTGAAGCCTAAGTTTGACAGCGCCTGACCAGTGAGACAATCGCCGCATACCAAATCCACAGCAACGAGCCTCGACAGCAGAGCGAAAGCGGGCCATGGGCGTGTAGGAAAGAGAAGCCGCTCGTAAAATCCGCGCGCAAAAGGCCTCGAGTCCCGTTCCGACGAGGGTTATTTATACGCGATTCCAAGCAAAGTGAGCCCAGCACGGACCTCGCGACCACAGCGCGGCTGTCTAGCCCGCGCAGTTCCCCGCAATCACGCCGCCTTGTCCGCACCTGTCTACCTGCTGCTGAACGCCGCCCGGAAAGAACTGAACGCCTGCTACACTGCTTCCTTGACCTTGGCGATGTCAGCGCAGAGTGCTGTGACTGATAGCACGAAACGGAACGGGATTATACAGGAAAACAACCAGTTCACTGCAGCATTATGTCGTGCCACTTGAGAAGACTTGCTCTATGTGAAAAAAAAAAAAAAACATCGACCATATACTACCGCTCGCGAGGCACACGAAATGCTGAGGGGGGAGCGGGGGGCCTTAATAGGGAGCTCTAACATAGCGAAGACTAATTCCGCTATGCTAAATCTCCAATTTTACACAGCGTATAAACCCCGTGACTTAGCAGGCAATGCAGTAAAGCAATGCACACATTTATTAAGGTACGCAACTCCAGCTGACAGAGGAAGAAACGAATCATTGTTGTGCGTCCCTAATACGAAAAGTGGCAGAAAATGTACCACGCGCGGAAATTTGACGAACTACATCTTGGACGGCCCAGGTGACACATGACTCAGCAGCGGTGAGACTTAATTCCCTCCATTTTTGTGCGCTTTTCCCTTTTTGTTGCCAAACTGTTCAAGAGGAACAGAAAAACAAACCAAAAAGATGCCGGTTGCAAGGAGCTCCACGCTTACGGGCACGAACCCCAGTCAAAGCTGCTGAATGGGTCGCTCGCGCACGAAGCAGGCGATAAGGGTAGCCAGCTCTTTCTTGCTGCACCTCCGGATGCTCCGCGCGCACAGACTGCGCCAAGGTCGCCGTCGAGTGGCCCGCGTATCGCGTGCAGGGAGGAACTGTTCGACAAGCGTCGCCTACAAGGAGTGCCTCAATGCTGCCGAGCGCAAGCACATCGGTCTGCGCGGACTTTTCTCACAAAGTGTCGGTGTGTTTGCAGCTGACGGCAGCTGAAACACACTCAGGTGCAGGCTTTCTACTAAACATATTTTAACTAGTAAATACTATTACTACCAGCAGCAACAACAGAAGCAAACTTTCTAGCAAGAAAAATGCACGTTTTTGTTGTACGCCTCGGAATTCCTGAAGTGGTAAGGTCAACGATAAAAGCGGCAACAGCCATCACTAATTGGTGAGAGATCGACGCACGAAGTTCTCACGAAGCCAGCGACGGATGGCTAGGTGCTCAGGTAGCAAGACGCCGACCGCATCGTCACCACACTTCCGTACGGGAATGCAGCTATAGTTTCGAGACGGGCACCTGCACGTACTGTTACGCCGCCGGACCCACGTTTCTGCCTGATTAACCCCGGCATGGAACACAATTCGCCCGGCCTGCGTCAATGCTGCGTCAAGGAGACGGACATAGCTGTCTGTTGCGGGCGTGTCGTATAAGTGTGCATATGAAGCAAGAGACGCCTTTCAGAGAAACGGGTGGCGGCGATGTTTTCAGAGCAACAGTGTGCAGTGTGGCGCTTTATTATAGGCGAGACGAAAAAAAAAACAGGGCTACCATCGCGCGTGCTTCTCGAGATCCTCGATCCAAGCGGCGACTAATTTCCTTATTCATGATCTGTAACACGCAAATCACTGGAGCGCGTATGAACGGGAAAATTCCGACCTAGCTACGCGAGGCAGACTCCGCAGACGCTAACAAAGCAGCAACAGGAGCTACTGCCGGTCCCGTCTGTGCACTCAAGCTTGTTAGGTATGCACCCGGCAAAATTAACAACCGAGGATACGATGCAGAGTACTCGAGCGGAGCGTTTCAGTCAGCATTTCGCCAAGGCGGATCCACGGGCGTCAAGGCCAACAGCAACGAAGAACAAAAAGCATCTAACTAAACTGAAAGATCTCTACTGAAATGATAAAAAAAGAGCAGCATGGTGATGTCCGCCTCGTCAGGCGCAGGCCACACAAAATCGTGAGCTATATGAGCGTGCGGAAGAGCGGTGGGCGGACTCCTGTGCTGGGTAAACTATACAGGATGCCCGTGCATGAAACACGAGTACCTTTTCCTGTTTCTCCTACTCTTCCCGAAGAACAGGCTTTCCCACTGGCAAAGGCTAACGCCTCCGAAGTACGTGACAATACTGGATACCCCAGATTATATGACGGGGCAATGACACTATAGCCAGACGTTTCGGTACGCATAGCAGCCCGATCTCCCCTTTGCACTGTCTTGATGCTCATCAATACCAGCGGGTGCGTGCGGCCTCGCGCGAGATTATAATGCTGACGGGATGGCCGTAAACTGAGTGAGGCAGAATTCAGCGCCGTCGAATGAGGCCGGTCTGCGCAGCCCAATCTGCGAGCCTCCTGGAAACGCCTCAGCAGTTTTATACGCCTCCATCCTTGCCCACTCTGCTGATCTCTCTGCTGGCTGGACTTGACGACCAATTGAGGCTCGTTGAAGCTCCGTGACCTCTTAATAATTTTTTCTCTCGGGTCTTTTTTCTTTCCCTCGGGGATGCCCTGAATTGGTCCTTAATCTACAGCCTTAACTCTCTCCACTCTCCTACCCTACAACGACAACAAAGTTTTGATGAAAGGACGGATGCACCGAAAATCTACTGGAGCGCTCCGTGAAGTACAGTACATCCCCGCTGAGTAGACACTTGTCGCTGTTGCCTAGACCCCAATGCCAGGTTTCGATCATCTGTCTCCGTATAAAGCACTGCAAACGTGGCTGACAACACAGCCGTTCGGTGATATATGGAACACATATTAGCGGTCCATGTTACAGTAGTACTACAAGTACTACGAATAAACATATCCCGTCCTCTAGATAACTGTTCGCATTCCAAGAGTCATGCAGTGAGGGCTGCGTGTTATGTGTGTGCGCGAGTGGGCTTTCTGAAGGTGCGCATGGTCTAAGCTATTGCAGCTCTCCAAACTCACCTCTCGCTTCTATACGTGCATTCACGAAACATTGGCCACGAAGGAAAACAATTCATGGAGGGGGGGGGGGGGGGAGTATTATTTTCAAAAACTGGCAGGGAGTTCGCCACCCCCCCCCCCCTTTCACTTCCCCGGTTTATAGATTAAATCCCGGTAACGGCTAAGGCAAAGGCGCCATGCTGCACACAACCGCTCAAACCAAAAAGAAAAAAAACCGTTAGAAATGCAGCATGCGCGACACCATTATGACAGGGACGCACAGCCCAAAGACGATGAAAGTGAGATATCGCGCGCAACCCAAATGCTCTCCCCATCCGCGGCAGAGATGGTCGGCCGGCTGACACGAGAGCGACCCTAATTGGTCTCAATGGCGCGCAGAGAAGTAAATATGCGGGCTAGAGACCGGAGGTGCAATGGTCATCCACTGTCGTCAACTGGGTCAACGGAGTGGTGACCCACGAGCGGAGCGGCCTTTCAATTAAAGGCAGAGAGACTAGCATGCATACTATCGCAAGGACGGCTTCCGATGTCGACGACTGCGCTCCGGGAGGCCTTCGGCGAGGACGTAAAAGAAATAAAGGCAGCAGAACTCAGCAAAATAAACAAGGCACAAGTTAGCCCGTCTCTCTCGCGCACACTGCGGTCTTTTTGAACAAGTAAACGCCGCTGCACCCTGCCATTTTTTTTTTTTTGTCTGCGTACATCGCGGTGGCAGTCTGCTGTCTGGCGACAGGTAGAAAATCCTCAGGGAGGCTGGGGAAAACTTCGAAATAGGCTTTTTCTTTTCTTTTTTTTTTGGGGGGGGGGGGGGGTCAGGCGCGGGAGGAACTCGCTAGGAAGACGTTCCGCCCTTCTCCTTCAGAAGCGCAAAAGGTCCGGTAAAAGGACGTGCGCAGCAGTCGTTCGGACAGGTTGATTTGACATGCAGCGTCGGAGCCCCAGCGTCTCATCCACGCATCTGCTTGAAAAATTCAAGTACAACTGCAGGGCACGCTTCATTCGGAAAATATCAATTTTACAACAGGCCAAAAAAAGGGATACGGCAATCGTGCAACGTCATTTGGTCACAGACACGGGCCGCGACTCGCGCGTTAGCGTTATCGGCTTCTCCATTCACAGCGAATAAATACACAGTACAGTCTCACCTGAGAAAACCACTCGCCGACCTGAGCACTGACGCCCACAGCATGGAAGACGGCGGCCACCAAGGCATGGCTACGAAGAACACGCTCATTCGAGACGCAACTCGGTTCGCACCGATCTCGACGGCTGCGCGATATGACACGTGGAGCGGCATTCGCGCCGCGGAGCATTGTGGCAGCATTAAAAAACACGCGCGGCATAAAAAGCAAACAAAAGAAAGCGATGTACGGTGCAACACCTATTGCCATGGACATCAGCGTGACGGGTGTGACTTGCCACTCTACGTGTATCAAAAAGAATGGAAAAATCGGCTGGCAGGATTATCTCCTACGACAAGCTTCTGGAAGACAATATAGTGTGCGCCTCCCCTACGTGCAAAAAAGCCGTGCAAACGCAATGCCATTGTCAGTATACCGTAAAATGTAAATCGTTTATCGGCCAACAGATGCCGCGACAATCTGTAGACGTCCATATTATGGGCCTCCTGATGAGGCAGTTTTTATCGCTCAAGCCCTGCGTGGAGGAAGGTCTCAACTTAGTGAATATCGAACTATAGTAATCCCCTCCTCACCAGCGCAACAACTGAACGCGGGCCCCAGAAGGAATTAAATGATACATTTGTACTTCTGTACACATCGCTGTAAAGTATTTGAAACACGAAGAGGCGACATCGTGGACAGAATGATTGGTGAATGCTTTAGTGGCAATGAAAGTACGGAGGATGGTGAATCAGACGGCCGGGAGCCCTTGAGCCACTGTGGTTAGCCGAAAGGAATGAATAAATGTGTGGAATCTGCGGCTGATGCAACCGTTTTCTGCCACCCGCGAGGCCGACGTTGAAATTGTCCCCAATGAGCGATAGCGAAGGTCGCGCCGTCTACCCCAGTTGCAGCTCTCGATGCAAATACCAAGTCTGCCTCAAGTCTGTGCCATCGTGCTCGCGACAGTCAGAGCGACAGCCGGTGAAAGACGTCAGCAGACGATGGAAAGCACGGTGCTCGGCAGAGGAACAGCAGCGTGAGTTGCACATCACCCTTTGAACTGCTGCCGCACGTAGCGTTTGCTACATGACGTATGGCGCATACAGGAGGCGAACCTCCTTCTAGGGATGAATTGCTCATTTCTGGCGAGTACTGTCAATAATCTTTCAAGTGCTCTCGCGTCTGCATACTGCCCTGATGTCCAGCTCCATGTTACCGCGAACCCGCTCGCGACACTTTCGACTTCGTACTCGGCTTTCAAGTACACGGATACGCAGCTTCCGATATCGGCCGAACGTAGCTTGCGGACTTGGGGCTCCGCCAGAGCAGACTATATTTCTGTGACACACACGAAACAAAGGAACAGCGTTCTTCGAATGTAAGCAGTCATGCGGAAGTAGGTTTGCACCTACTTCCGCTGAAGTTACGTGCCCGCCTCGGTCGTCCCAGCGGAACTTTGTGCTCGCGGTTGTAACCCTCTCAGATGCGGTCTCTTAGCTCCTAGCTGTCGGCGACATATCACAAGCGCATGTTCACTCCTAATAACAACGCTTCCCTACACCACATGGCACCTTTCTAACTCACGCCCGGATCGCGCCAACACACCGCGCTACAAAAATACGCGATCCCATCAAACGAATTATCGCAGAGCAGATGCCGCTGCTTTCCCAACCACGCGGTGATAACAGTCTGGCCACTCGACTCCGTATCGGGAACGAGTCGCGCCACTCCCAGACCAACAGCGTTACGTCCCGCGTGAAAAGAGAAAACCGCGAAAGCTAAACTTAACGCTAAAAATAAAGGCGGTAAGCGCTGACGCCAGCTTGCGATATATATACATACAACCGCAGGTACATCCCACAGACCTCTCATAGTTCCTTTGTTCGCTTTTGTCTGTCGTGCACGTCATAGCGACGCCCTGCACTCTGTATATACACGAACCCATTGTTCATTGCGGGAACTCTAGAGATACCGCTACGCGCGAGTCACTCGGGCCAGAAATGTGTGGAAACCCTTTCCCAGACGAGCAGAACGCGTCGCCGAGACGTGCTGCAGGAAAGCGAATACACAACTGGCAGGAAAGCGTCGAGCGAGCCCGCGCGACGCGTGTCGATGTCATAGGCGTACTGAGTTCGCGCCAAAGTGCTCATTGGGCGCGTACTGCCACTTTCAAAAGCACGGCTTGGCGCAAGCGTAGACAAAGTGGTCTACGCCAACAGTTAAACGCGAGGAAATTGCTACACGCGGGAGTCGACGCGACCGCGATAGGTGCGAGTTACTGGTTAATAAATATACGATCGTTGCGCGGGGTTGGACGGAGAACCACTTAAAATATACCCGGGGAAGCAAGCATGAAAGTTTTGCAGGGCTATTTATTTTCAACGCACGCTAATGCTTATTCGGGACTGGCCTTCCGCACGAATTATGGAAGACGGGACTTTATGTATATATTTTTTTTATCGCCGACGTGGCTCGAAGCTTTAGCGCGCAGCGCGAAGTGATACTCTCATACACTTACATAAACATTCGCGTCGCAGAAACGATTTATAAGATGGGCGAATGCGGAGCACGGTATTCAATAAGCCGCCCGCAGCGCCCCCACGTCGAGCGATCGAAGGTCGAGCGGCCGCGCTTCGAATAACGCAAAGAGCGCTGTGCAGGAGAGGCTGTCTGCAAAGGACGGCAGACTATGAAGAGGAAACGAAGCTAAAGAGAAAAGGCTGCGTTTGGGTGTAAGGGCGCCACCCGGTGCCCTTTAGGCACGCAGAAATGCTACAGATGGGATGCACTCACACGCTGACCCAGAATAGCGTCAGAGAAGCAGCATAATGTATGCGAGAACAGAGAGTGCGCCCGCTGCGCACGTCAAGTGTGACGAGCGCGCGGAAAGGACACCGTCGTGAGCCGGAAAGGGAAAAGAAAAAACAAAACAGCGGCGTGTCCGCCGGTTGTTCCTAATTAATATTCCGGTATTCCCTGCACATACGAGCTCGACCGTTCATGATGCCTGCTTGAGACCTCACTACTGCTTGTCGGGGCTACTCCCTCGTCTGCCAGCGCGCACTGCGAAAAATAAAAGAAAATAAAGAAAGGAACAACACGCTTATCTGGGTTGCGCTCAGTGATGCCAATACCTGCATAAACAGCGTCTTAAACGTGCAGGACAATGACATCAGAAAAAGGTTCCCAGGCATGTTCGTGGATGGCTAGGCACCGATAATAACGTTTTCCTTAGTGCGCTACTCTGGGTGTGAAACAACAAAAGACAAAAGCAGGCAGACAGCGCAACTCGCCCCGCTCTAAAAAAAAAGTTAAAATCAAATACGAAACCCGTCGTTGTATACGGAAACAGCATGCACGGTAGCAAGATATTTTTTGTGCAGATGTATAACAGATTTTTGAGGCATCATGTGTGCACTGCACAACCCGAAAGCAGAGCGACATAGCCATCAAGCAAGGCACGCACCCAAGAAGGGGGAGGGGGCGGGAAGGCCCCATCGAATCAAGCTCTTTCGCCCAGATCTCTAGGCAGTGCTTTTGGGTATGTATCACGCCACCCCCCATTCCCCGCTTGATACAAGAAACTACTTTGGGCCCCTCCCGACAAAAATTTCCTGGCTCCGTGCCTGCATAAAGCAACAAGGCGAGGGGAGGGGGGTGAGAAAGGGAAACTGGGATCACCCAGGTTTAATAAGGCGTGGGAAAAATGGCGGTGGTGGGGGCTACTCCATCCATCTTCGCATTACGCTAACGCGGCAGCAAATCCTGAAGAGTTGGTCTGAAGACACACGAATGCGGTTCACTCGCTGCAAAGGCCAACTAAGTAAGCTTTCGTGCCGCGCCCGTATTCTTTGAGCCCTCGATTTCGGCAACTCTCCCGACCGGAGACGCGGTCCTAGAGGTGGCACGGGTCACCTCGAAGCCCGGCCAGAAATAGAAAAGGCGAAGAAAAAGGAAGCAGGAAAGGACGATTCTGCAGAGCGGACACCCACCGGTCGGCGGCTTCGGCGAAGGGCGGTCACTCACTCCCGGTTCACTTTACGTCGCACGCAAAATGCCGAGCCAGAAGGGACGCGGAGGCCTCCGAGATCTTTCCGCGCATGGGCACGACTACCTTGGGCAGCTTTCTACACTCCCTCGCCGACCGGTCTGCCGTGGCAGCGGCGGGCACTGTGCATGCGCCTGTAAACATCCCACCTGACAATTTTGCTGAGTGCGTACAATGCGGCGGGGAAAAAAACAACGGAAGGTGAGGCGCGTAAAGGGCTGGGCGCAATCAAGCGGCGCAATCGGAGCCTGGCACGCGCCTGTATACACAGAGGGCGGACTTTATTATTCCGGCAGTGCCCCCGTATAGATAACCGGGCCCTCGCCTCTGCGACCAGCCGCCCCCCGGTTTGAAACAACACGGTCAAGGTGCCACTCGAGACGACGGCACTGTCGCGTGCCGCCGGTGTCGGCAATTATCACACGTAACTACGTGTCTCCAGACAACTCCTGAAACAAAATCGCCTCCGTCACTGGGCGTGAGCGTTTCTTGCGCGCGGCCGTGTTTAGGCAGCCAAACGGAAATTCGGCAGCCGAATGCTTGAAGTTGCAAACGGTTTACACACGCAAGACTGAGGCGTTCGTCTTTGTCGTGTCTCCCTCCCGTGCTCGTCTCTTTTGCGCTACATCTTTATTCAAGTATGTGTCACCAACTAGCCCAGCAACAAGTTTTATTGAAGACTGAACGAACACGGTTCATCCGAATTTCCGGATGACACGAAAAACAAAAAGAACAGTGAATGAACAGCCGAATGCCCATTGTCGAAACACACTGTAGTGCCTTTCTCGCCTTCCTAGTGAGGTGCACGAATTTGTTCATTTTGTTTCTGAATTCCACCCACACTGATTTGCGCTGAGCGCCACCTTGGAAGCGATTTCGGGACGCCGTCAGCCATTCGGAAGCGGGGAAAGGGTGAAGACTAGCGAAACCGTCGGGCTCTTAAATGCGCGCCGCTGTTGAAAGAAACAACCGAAACGCACTAAATGAAAAGCACTCTCGTATACTGGACACTTACTGCAGCACCAGCCCTCCTTATACAACGCACGCCAATCGGCCACGAAAGAAACGCGACAACGCGAGAGAACATGCCTTAAGTGTATGCATTCTGCGCCGCCGGAAGGTGTGCCCAAGAGCTCCACTCCACGCATGGCTGGCGCAAGACGGAGGCGCATGTTCTTGAGAACCTCTCATGCACGCTTCAGCAGCGCTGAAGCGGCCTAGGCTACGCCGAAGGTCACACGTGTACATGCTGCGGCCCTCTGTCACGGGTCTGGCCGAAAAGCATGCAAACAGCTCTTCTATTTGTCTATTTTAACCTCAGGGCTTACAAAAGCATTATAGAGGGGAGGGGCATAAATTCAAATGACACTCTGCAATTTCATCAAGAAGATAAAAAAATAAAGGAGAAAATAAAGGCAACAACAACGAAAAAACAACAAAAAAACGGCATGTATCCAACGCACACGGGTAGGTTGCCAATACGCAATAGACTGGTTGAACAGAATGCAGCATATAAAGTTAGATGCTTTCGCATGAACGTATTAAAAAAAAAAGAAAATGAAGGAACAGTCATACAGAACATGATAAGCGCCAAGTTCGAGTGATATAGAAAAAATGACTTCAAAATATGTTAGTAAGTGAAGTACGAAAGGGGTGGTTGTCGGTGATACCGACCAGGGCAGCAGGTAGGTGGTTCCAGTCACAGGATGTTTTTGGCAGAGATGAATGTGCACACGTCATGGTGTTGTGGCGAGGTATGGCGACTTTGCAGCGATGATCGACACGTGCAGAAACATGAGCGGTATCTGATCAGGCGCGATCCGAGTTGGTCGTTATGATGGTAAATCTTATAGAAGAGGCAAATACCAGAAATCTTACAGCGGACAGCGAAAAGGGGCAAATTTAGATCTTTCTATTGCATGCACCTGCCACTTTTCACGACTTTACGTTCACTAATTAATGCAACTTGGTACTTGGCGAATGTTCACTGGTTAATGACATGACATGGCACACAACAGATTTCATGGCATTGCTCGATTTTCGGGATACTCCATTGATATTCCATAATTGCATATAATTTTAAAATCTCATCACTGCGTCCCGGTCAACAGACTATAAACTAAAATACAAAAACATTGCCGCGAAGCTAAGTGCGCACTCGCAAGCAAAGACGTGAACACAAGCGCAACTTGGCTTGTTGTGCTCCCTTCACGTCCTTGTCTGCGAGTGCGCAGTCAGCTCTACGACAATGAACGACGTACTCGATCAACATTGTGCTCTCATAAAAACATTGGTAATATCCGGTGGCCAACTTAAAGCCGTAACCTTTTTTTGTACCTGAAACCTATTCTTGTCTGGAAGTCAGAGCCTCCAGCTGAAATAAGGGCATTTGTGGTATTAAATAAATAATCAGGCTGGGGGAATGAATGGCAAATTCGGCAGCCACCGACATGTTGTCGGCACTTTTAAGCACGATAAGCTTCTAAAGATAACGCTGGGAGCTCTGCCGGCCCAGAACTTGCCCAGAACAGCAAAGATGAGTGCGAGAGTTGTCGCGACAATATATTCCGTTCGTTATATCCGGTGTTCGGAGTAAATGGTCTGTAGGTATAACAGCCAAAAAAAAAAAAATTACCCCAAAAGTGGCGTTTGCGTTATGCGCGTCTGCTTGTTCAAAGCAGACCTAACCGCGGCTCTCTTCCGGGCTCTCCTAGGCGGTCACGTTCTGGCTGAAACCCTCGCTGCCAGCAATCAATTTTCAGGGCGGGATATAACTAATCGTGGTTCAAGCGTCCATGGTAGCTAGTGGCAAGTCGGTCACATTAATCAGACTAAAATTAATTAGACTCACATTAATCAGTGCTAGGACTTTGCGTTCAACGACTTTCAGAGTACGCGGTAATGTGGTCCGCAGGAGCGCGCAGCCATCCGAGGAAACATCTGGCCAGCTATGCATCAACGACGCGCTGCCACAAATCTACACGCGTCTGATCACATGTGTGCTTTGGAGAGCTTCATCTGTCGTTTCTAGGCCCATGCAGCGACTAAAGTAGCGCATCGCTCGTGGCACAGAATGTATCAGCTGCACTGTCTGTCCGCTGTCTGACGTTGCCTGCACGTGGCAGCAGCGCGAAAGGTGGAGCCGACTGGGCAGGCGACGCATACCACGTGTCCAGCATGGCTAGCAAGGCATTTAAACTTCCCAAATCACTGCTGTTAGCTGATACACGACCGTGGGCAGTGCCTTCGCTTTCGACGATGACCCTGTCACGCGCCCACCGCGCTTCTACTTGGGAAGCTTTGCCCAGCCTGCGAACACGCAGGCAATGACTGTCCTCGTCGGGGGATCGGCGCGCGCTTGGCCGGCGGTCACTTTACTGTTTCAAAGCTGCCTTTTTATTGCATTATTTTGGGTCGACATGTTTTTCTTTTCTTTTTTTTTCCGGGTGGTGTCGCGAAGGTTGAGAGCCTCTCTCCTAGATCTTCGCGCTTGCTGGAAGCGCGACTTCTTCAACTTCGGTGGGCGTCTACGGCTCCTCCTCCTTCGCTATAACCGAGTTGTGCGGCCAGATTTGCTCCTTGTAACTAAAAGATTGGTTATCAGGATATTAAAGGTGCAGTAACTATCTCGCTTCTTTGTGGACACCTCAACCGAGCCGTGAGGGGCGGAGAAAGGAGAGTGAAACAAGAAAGATGTGCCATAGTGGAGGGCTCCGGAATAATTTAAACCACCTGGGGTTCCTAAACGCGCACTGGCTGACTGGCATCGCACAGCAACCTGGCGCCTTCTTGCGTTTCGCCTCCATCGAAACGCGGCCCCAGCGGCCGGGTTCGAACATTGGTATACTCCGGCTCAATCGTATCTGAGACGAACTGTCATTATTACCATCATGCACATTTTGATGGTAGAACCGCACTCGTTCGTAATAAACAAGCGTTCGTTATATCTGCAGCCGTTATCAGTGGGCTCGACATAGGGGTTGGACTCTGTTTCAAACGAACAGAAAAAAAGTACAACGAATTCAGTTTTCAAAACTCGGTTGTAACGGAAAAGGGTCAGTATTCTCCTCATGAAGGACATGACTAGCTGGCTGTTGAGTACGAGTTACACTCACTCATAGCTGACAATTAACAAAGCAGGGAAGTCAAGGGGACGGTGGTACTGTTGGATAAGCAGCGCAGTTGTGCGATTCGAGGTATTGCTCCGCTAGCTTGCGCGCCTCTGCTGACCGGGAAGCACCACTTCATTGCCGCCGGCTAGCTAAGCTCTGTTTGTTTACTGTCATCACACGCTGAGTGCAGTAAGTAGGTTTTTCAACAGCATGTGGGGCACGAAACCGTGCATAGGTGCCACAAAAAAGCGTCATGTTCAGGCCACCAAGAGGGCTGAGCGGCAGTTCCATCACTGCCATAAACACGCACAGCACATGAGCACAGCGCGACAACCCAACTATAACATTCTGTACGTTTTTTTTTTAAATGAGCTTGTATGTGCAATGTATCCGCGACCAATGACTGACAGTTTCGTGTTGCTCCATGCCCGCCATCTTGTGTTGCACATGTAATCTGTGGTGCCGAAAGCCCTGTCAGGTGACATTTATGTCACCTTTAGCCTCGGTCCAATGGCAAACTTGTATTTGCTAAAAATTTCAATAAACGGAAAGAAACATGTCATTCTAGTTCTAATAAATTTTCAACTCGAGTTTTTGTCTGCCGGCTGTTTCATATAACTTGAGTTATTTTTCTTAATGACGACAGAATTGTTTCTACAAACACAGCTCCCAGTTCTACCTTTCGTACGTTAATTACCTGTTAATGAACAGCTTATTCTGTTCACTGACTTTTAGCCGCAAGTAACTTTTAGCCACAAGTCAGAAATAATAATCTCTGAAAAAATAAAAGCTTGTTTTCTTAAACAAGCACCAAAAAAAAAGAAAGGTCACCGAATTTACAAAAAAAAAACGAAATGTCCTACCCCTAAATATATATAACGTTCACTTCCGTTCCCCTCAACGCGCCGTTCAGTAGCTTCTATTCGTAAATTAGCGGTTTCCTGAGGAAAGGAAATGGCGCAGTAACTGTCACTTCATGGTGAAAATCCAATCGTAAAGTGTATGAGCAGTCATTCGGTTACGAATTCTTCGGAAAGGCAAGCGCCACAGCAACCTCATCGTTAGAAGAGATGAAGACTTAAAGGCAGTTCTGTACAAAAAAAGTTTAGAGATTAGGTATTTACAACAATTTGGTGCAGGAACAGGGTTCACTTTAGAGCAGCTTCGCTGCTGTCATTCGGCTGTGCGCCGTTCACTTATCAAGAATACAACGCATTTGTCTAGCTAGTAAGGTCGCACTCACACACGAACAGCCACAGTCGAAAGTACTATGGAACGCAACATTAGCGAAAAAAAAAATACCGCCTTCAATGCACGAAGTCCGGAACAGATATATGCAGCCTAACCCTGAGTATGCAAATTACACAGCGTAGAGCGGTACAGACACAGAGTTAAGGATGTCCGCTTTATTATTTTTGTCTTGAAAAAGGTCTACGGGTTTAGTGATCATTAAAATGAGCTCAAAACACCACTGCGAAGCGTTAATGATAAATTAAAAACGATTCTGTACCGGCGGTTGAGGTCTCAGTCGGCGCCAGCGCTGACGTCACATTAGACCGGCAAACCTGGACTACCACAATCCTGATGACGTCGACTAACACTGTTTCCGTCAACAACCACCGAATTCGGTGACGTCACAATAATTGGGGCAAGTGCACCTTCACGTCACTCGATGCGGATGGAAATGTAGTAAACTATGTACCACTCACCCGCCGCGGTGGCTCAGTGGTTAGGGCGCTCGGCTACTGATCCGGAGTTCCCGGCTTCGAACCCGACCGCGGCGGCTGCGTTTTTATGGAGGCAAAACGCTAAGGCGCCCGTGTGCTGTGAGATGTCAGTGCACGTTAAAGATCCACAGGTGGTCGAAATTATTTCGGAGCCCTCCTATGTTCCACTCAACGACTGCGAATTAAACTTGTTAGCGGGCATCTTTTGTTTGGGTTGGATATTTTGCGCAGGTACAGCCCTTTAAATCTAAAGCAGCGTCCCTTGAATACACAGCAATTAAATTTATGTGCATAGTCGCGTACGAGAAATTTGACAGCAGGCGTCTTAAAAAGCTGCTGCATGCTCCGCGCAGCGAAACTCACGGACATTGTGATGCCTTGCACGCTGTCCAATTATCCGCATTCAACAACAAACGCCGAGACTTGGCACCTGACCTATTGTTCGAACGCGATACTAGACAATGGGAAAAGAAAAGCGCGCTAAACTAATTTCATAATAACAGCAAAGGGGGCCCCCCAATCACACGCACACAATAGTTAACACTATATTATTGTTTCGTTTTGTATTTATTACGGCCTGAACAATATTTCAGGGGTTCCCGGCAGTATGGAGATTTCAGGCGCGGTCTACTACAGATACGCCACTCCTCGCCTCACCGACAGCGCCGTCCGTGAATAGACACATCGCGAAGCTGTGGCAGCCCGACTTCCGTCGGTCGGAAAAAAAAAACACCGCCACACAATCGAGCGGAGAGCGTCTTCCTCAACGTGCTCTCCCCCTCATCCCGGCGCCTGTTGCGCAGGTTGGGAAGCAGCTGCGAAACGACCCCGGTATTTACGATTCGCCTCTGCCGTTTAAAAAGGCGAACAGAAACGCGCCGCCAGCGCAGTCCCATTCGCGCTGCACAGAACGGGAACTGAGAATAAAACGTCGGAGCATCGTCCGTGAGCGAGGGAACGAAAATTAAACTGAAACCGCCAACGTCATTTCCCTCAGGGCGCGATTCAGGGGCGCGCGACAGAGCGAAGATTAACGCACCTTTCGTTTGACCACAAAGCATTTGCGTAAACGCAGCACTTTTTTTCTTTTTGCAACGTGCTTTCCGACGCTCTAGTTACTATCTAACCACGACCAGACTCTGCCACGACTGGCGACACGGTGCGGCGCGCCGATGCCCCAATCAAACTTGAAATCACTCTTGCCCGGTAGCTCGTGGAAAATTGGCCACGGCTGTCCGTGTTTCGAAGAGAGCTTCGCAAACGGTACGAACAAAGAACTGAGCTCACGGCCCGTTAGGTGCGCGCCTTGATAAAGTGAGGTCCAATTACAAAACATGGGGGGACGCAATTAAGCTTCGCATTTAAGAGTAGAACTCGATAACGTTATCGGGTCCCGTTCGCATCGCCTACTCAACACACACAACAACCTAATTCCTAATTAACAATCATATTTGTTCATCTACGCGTCAGTGTAAGTCTTTAAGACGGTTCACCAAATCAACCACAACGCAATCACAAGGTCCACCTTCATTAAGCTTGAACCAACGAGTCTTCACGGCCTATTGCAATAATAATAATCATAATAATAATAATAATAATAAGAAGAAGAAGAAGAAGAAGAAGAAGAAGAAGAATAAGAAGAAGAAAATAAGCCTCGGCCTATGGGAAGTCGGCCAATCCGAAGGTGCCTGGGTTAGATTCCCGCCCATACCCAAATTACCCCCGTTTTCTTTTCAGCTCGATTACTTTCGTGAGGTTACGGGAGCCTCCCTAAGAAATTTTCCGCCTATTTTAACTTTCTTTGACCTGTTCCTGAATTTTATTCTCTGCTTCCATCGGGATTTTTCGCTGTAATGATCGTGATGCTAGAAGCTAAACAAATACTACGCAAGGCCAGAAAGAAAAAACAGCTCAGGAGCACACCAGCTCGTGGGTAGGGTGGCGGCGGGTAAAAAAAATAGCAGTGTTGCAACTTTTTTTTTTTTTAAGAATGTCGGGAGGGGCGGGGGCGTAGGGGGAACTTTAAGCATTATAACGGTGCACACGAATAACTTTGCCGATAAAGCCAGTTTGTACACCTGCGCCAGCTGATAGCGAAGGCAGCATGAAATACACGACCGGGCCCATCTGCTTTCTGAAGGTGCAGCCAGCAAAATTAGCATGCGGCCAATTTGCTACCAAGATTCGCAAAACGAAAACAAAAAAATACTGAAGAAAAAATCGTGCACGCAGCTAAACAATTCATGAGCTCCGCCTAAGTAAGGTCTGCTTGCACGCGCCATGAAAGCGGCACGTCTGGGGACTTGGCGGTTCTCCCACGAATAGTGTGAACAAAAAGTGCCAATTACGTCGAACTGTGCCACGCGCGCGCCTGTGCACGGAACAATAAACCGTGGTGTGCCGACCAACGACACGCAAGCCTGCTCACACAATAGTCGCACAGCAGCGCCCTACACATTGGCCACCACGCCGGTGTTGACAACGCTGGCATAAAAACAAGCCACACGTCTTTTTTTAAACTACCGACGCGACGACGAAAATTCGCGAGTGCTATTTAAAAACCCAGCTGACTGGACGACGCACGTGCCAACACAAACGTTTCGCGTCTCTACAGTTGCCGCGTGAAGGGAAACCCTTCCATTGTAACACAATCTCTCTCGACCGCACCGGTGAGTATTTGGCGGTTCGATGTATGAGCGGCACCCACGTTATGAGGCGATGAATGTTACTTCTGCGATGCCCAACACGACCGCGTCAGCCAGACGCTTTCTCTGCGTGTGTGAACGTTATTTTAGGCAAATACGGATGTGTGCTGAAGGCATCCTAATTAATGTTTCAAGCAAACGGACATCCCTGAAGCTCGTACAGTGAAGCCGACTTTGAAACTTGCACTCAAGGCTAAACATGGATCCGCGCTCGTGGATTCCGTCGTAACGCGACGCTCTTGAAGCGCATATTTTAAAGCTGCGGTCTAATGAGGGTGTGAGAAAGTAATAAAAAATAAGAGGTGTCGCCATATTAAAAAAATAAAACCATATCAAAGCGCGTCTCACACGCGCACGCTCCTGCGAGCACGCGCAATTGAGCCGGGCTGCTTGGAAGACAGCATTGCAGCCGCAGCATTCGGAAAGGCTTAGTGCGGCATGCCAGTGCTCGAGCACAAAAGCGCAAGGCCGACAGGGCGCGACACGGCGTGGATGTTGACACTTGCGGCTCATCGCCTCCGTGTGCCCGAGCGCACTGGGATCAACATCAGAGGATGGCGCAGCTTGTTGGAAGGCATTCACCATCCTTCCATATACGGCAACATACGCCGTAGTGCGGCGAAATCGCCTCGAATCGGCGCGGCTTTCCGGCGAGTGCCGCTACCGCGGTTCCCGGTGGCCTACACGAGCGATAGCAATGCTGAAATCGTATCTTACCTGTATCTGCCGTAACTTTAAATATCCCCGCGGGACTATATTCAGGTTGGAGCCGTGTGCAGATCACTCTCAAGATGGCGGGGATAATGCAAAGAGGAAAACGCCACCCGAATCGGAAATGACGTTACCGGAAGACTGTCAGCTTCTCGACAACCTGCCTGCTCCCTGAAATGCATAGATATATTTATGCCTGTTGGCGCCATCTATATCCGCGCACGAAAAGTAGTTCTATAAACGCTTTTTGGTTTTGTTGCTTTCATAAAAGTTGTGCAACCCAAAGCTCATGCTTGTAGTAAACAGTATCTGTTTGTGCAGAAATTTCGTTTTGTACAAAAACAACGCAATACTTAAGGTCTATAAATACGGCACAATGAGCGCTGCGCATCCTTCCGCGCTCCTGGACGTCACATTAGCTGTATTAGTGCTGTTTTGATACAGTTTCTGCCGTGACCCGATAGCTCGGTGTCGCAACATTTGGTTCCTTTCGTTTCGCTTTATTATCTTCCCTGGACTTTGAAACTCCTTAGCTGTGTGGATTGTGAACGATATGGGACGGTCTAATGCTTCGGTAAACAGTCCAAATGATTCGCGGCCGGTCCTCCTAGTGCCGTCGCTGGCCTCCGAGAGGCAAACCGCTGTATTTATCAGCTGTAATGGCATCCTGTGGTTCAGCCAAGTTTGCCCATGTTCGTGATAAAGTTAAACAGCTGTTCGTAGGCGATCGCGTTGCCTATTACTCTGAAGATTCTGTTTCCGGAGACGAAGAACTTTTGGACATTACGAGCGCGCCTCTGAGTCTGATGGATGACAACGAAGATTTCTGCCTGTGTCGTCGTTGTCGCAACAACGTCGGCGACCCGTCTTCCCAGTGCGTTCGCCAAGGCAGGGTACCCCCGGGTTTTACCGTTAACCCTGTCAGCGCAGCGCAACAGAACGGCGAGACCACGTCTGTCGCCGTGTCAGGGTCTTGCGTGAACTACAGGCAAAATGGTGAAGGTGCAGCGCTTCTCTACGTGAGTATTTATGGGACGCACCCTTCGAAAGCGGCAGAATAAGATACGCTCGCCCGCGCATTCATATGATCCCACCTTCGTCCTCTGGACTCCTAAAAGCCCACTCAAAATTGCTGGTAGTGCGGTCAGTTAGTGACTGCGTAGTTTCTGGTGTAACACTAAGTTTGGCGGGTTGGCTACGCTTGTCACATGACAGCCGCTAGGTGCATGGATTGGAAGTTTCGCCGTCCTGTCATTAAGCAAGCAGCGGTGATGTTCGTCGACTAATGGAGCTTTGTTAACTATTCGTTTGTTGCAGCGAACCTCAACAGTGCAAAAACTGAGAACACGGCGCTATCCCACATCAACATCTACGTGCAGGGCCTTGTAGCTTATTTTGACAGCGCGAATGAATGGACGATGACAATGACGTAGTGAAAAGTTACTATGAACCAATTAGCCCAGCAAGCAACCATCCTTAACAACAGTTCATCACAAGGCGCATATAATCCTACACGCTATTAACATATCGACATGCAACAGGTAAATTCACTTGAGTATGTGGATAGTTCTTAGCAAACGCTGAACCGTATTGTTCTGTAATAATTTTGAACTAGTGTCATGTGGGTTCCATGCTACAAGTTGAGGTTCTCGAGAAAATGGTGCAAACACAGTGTTTAAGCCATTAAGTTTTTTACTCTATTTATGGATGCCCTTATATTAGCTCTGTGTTCCTATGCAGGACTCCAGTGAAGACGAAAGTGACGAGTCACTCCACTGCCATGTGCGCCAGCAGGCGCGGCTGTCGTCTAAGGTGGCGCAGAAACAACTCATTGTCAGCAGTCTCATCTGCCTCACATTTATGACAGCTGAAATAATAGGTAAGTTCTTTTACTGCACCGACCACAGTATCTGAGCTTCTGAAAATTAATGCTGGGGCTTTGTCTGCGTACTCTCCCCCAGACTGCTGAAGTTGGTGTAAAAAAACTGCCAGGTGATTTGGAACCAATCTACAGAACATTGGCCTTATCCCGGCCTGTTTCAAATGCATATTAGTATTAATATGAACTATGACCATTCTTATCAGTTTGTATCTTGAAGGATAGCCATTAGCATGCTCTTTACAATTATCTTCAGAATTTGTTTCATTTACTCTCTTATGTACAAGTACTGCAAGCAAAAACTGTTTCACTGTTTGTTGAGGCAAAGAACTGGTTACTGCAGCAGTTCTGACACTACTGGCATTTGGTTCCCAGCATGTGTCAGTCCTTGTGTTTGGCATAACTTTCATACATATGCTTCTCGGCACTGCAAGAGAGCATTTTAGGAATTTGTTTGTGTGTGCTTGCTTGTGTGGATCTATAACAGTGTTGACTCGTTCAGGAACTAGAGCAGAACTTTAAGGATAAATTGAATTTAAGCCGCATTCATTCATTGACGCATTCCAAGTGACAGAGAGACCGCTTGACTGAAAACGGAAAGCTTTCTGTATGCTAGGAAAAGCAAAAAAAATTGATAGAGGCATTGCCACCACAGGCCATTTTCACAAGCAAACTGTGTTGATGTCAAGCGCTTTTTGTCAGCAGACCTCTGAGGCTAGGTCACACCATCATCCACTAGTAGCAAACGATCACAGTGTCCCCTATGCACTCATTGTCATCATCAATGTTGCTAGCTTGAATCGAGTGGTGGGAAGACATATTCGATTGTTGACTTCAAATTTCTCAGAATGAATGCTTTTCTGCCAAATGAGCCTCAAAACTTGTAAATCTCTGGGCCTCAAAAATGGTCACCATCTGTGGAAGGTTCCTCAGTCTGATGGTTGTGACATCAAGTACAACGTGTCTAACTTTCTTAATTTTTTTTCTGCCAGGTGGTTTCGAACTAAACATTGTCGATAGTGACAAGCATCTCATCGTTATATCTACTCTTAGCAATGAGTTGAATGCTTTTTTTTTTTGCTTGGCCTTATATAGCAGCCTGAATTGTCTCCCAACAGTCTGACTAGCTAAGATTTGGTACGTTCAGAACAAAAAATTTTAGCCCGTCTCAAACACAGTGTGGTGTAGTTGTGAAATGGTTGCTTTCTTGTTATTTTTCTCATTCATCTTTACTCTCTGGGACTCTGGAGCATTAGCACATGCCCACATGGTGGCGATGACAATTGTCAGCGATAAGGATGCATCCTAAGAGTCTTGTTTGACCTCTTCTGTCAAACAATAGAAAAAAGAGGGCACTCATATAAGTGCTGTGTGTGTCAGTACTGTGTAGCATTGTCAGTACTTAACTGTTATCAGCACTTGGCTGCTATCTGTGGTGGCATGCTGCCATTGTGAATGTGAATTGATAAGGTGAGGAGCAGGAACTAAGTGAAAAGTAAACGTCATTGCTCTTATTTAACATATTGGACAAAGGGTGAGAAAGCTTAATGAAAAAGTTTTGCTTTTAGAGGTTGCACTATTTATATCCTTGAGACATCTGACTTTTCAATGCCTCAGAGCAGACAGCACACTTCAACTTCTGGTACACGCACACCAGGAGGTGATGTAGAAAGCGAAAGCACCTTATTTGCCGACTTTGTTTCAGTCACCAAGGAGAGAATGAGCATGTTCTGCCAGGCCTGGTTGATCCTCTAACTGGCCAGGGTCAACCAGTCATTCCAGGAGGGAGGGGTATGGGCAAGGTGGGGGAAGGGGGATAGTATGGTGACTTGGCATGTGTAGAGGAAATATTTCAGGTTTGCATAGTATTCAGGGCAGTTAGGGCAGGCTGGGGTAGTTCGGAGACAAAATAGAGGTAGGACAGGTAGGAGTATTTTACATGTTTTGTTGTATTTTGTGCAATAGGCAGCGGGATGGTGGTGTTAGCGCTAGGTGGGGATAGGGCAGTGTTTGGAGGGCTTCCGTAGCATTGTCATAGTGAGTGTTTATGTTGCATCTGTACTGAAGGGTATCTTCCCATGTCATTGTTGGAGATGTTTGCCATTTTGGAAAAGTTACTCACGGGTTAAAGCTTTGTAAAGATGTTTACGCTGTTGGTCTGTCGACCATTTACTGAAGTCAAGTGTTACATGATGTACCGTTCCTTGTAGCTTGATTGATATGTCTTGAGTTCTGTGTTAGTTCCCGTTTGAGTTAACTACACACTTTGCAGAATGAAGCAAGACTGCAAAATGTTTGCTGTGTGCACCTGAATTTATAGCCGTTTATTCGCATAGCTGGTTGCTGTTAAGATAACTACAAGAAGCATGTAAATTTTTATGTTGATGAATGCAAATGAAGAGTCATGGTAGCTTTTGCAGACTTGCACTGGTGTTGATACTCGGCCATTGACCAGTTCATCCACGAGGGGCGTCTCCTGGTGATCCAAGTTGCCAGGTTCTCTTCCGAAAAGGACTCAATCACGTGAAAATAGTCTTCATCATCAGCCTAACTACACCCCTGGCATAAGCCTCCCCCATATCTCTCCAGTTAACCCTACCTTATGCCAGCTGCACCCACCTTAACCCACCGTCCTACTTTCTGCCGCCCCCTACTACACTTGCCTTCTCTTGGAGTCTAGTCCATTGCCAGCAGTATCTTGCATTCACATTGCATGCCCTGCCCACGCCCACTTCAATTTCACATTTTTTCCCTGACCCACTCTGCTCTCTTCTGGTCTCTTGACTTTACACCTATTGTAATCCTTTCCATAGCTCCCTGTGTTGTCCTCAGGTTAAGTTGAACCCTTTTCATTAGCCTCCATGTTTTTGTCTCATAGGTGAGGACCAGTAAAATACAGCTGTTATATACTTTTCTTGGGAGGGATAATGGTGATTTGCCATTCATGACCTGAGAGCACCTGTCAAAGGCACTCCATCCCATTCTTATTCTCCTAGTTATTTCACTCTCATGGTCCAGATCTGCAGTCACTGCCTGCCGAAGTAGATGTATTTCCTTACCACTTCCAACACTATGCTGCTTATTGTAAACTGCTGTTCTGTTCCAAGACTGTTCAACATTAGTTTAGTTTTCTGCATATGTTAATTTTTAGACCCATCCAGTCTTTAGGTCCTCAGTCATGCTTTGCAGTTCGTCTCCTGAGCTGCTTAGCACAGCGGTGTCTGATATCAGTGAATCACTGATTACTAAGGTATTCTATGTTAATTTATCATTACCATTCTCTTAATGCCACTTGTAAACACAACGTTAACAGCACCGGAGAGATTGTGTCTTCCTGCCTAGCACCATTACGGTTTGGGATTCTATAACCTTTCCCTATGGGGGACTTGGGTAACTGTGAAGCCACTATAGATGTTTTCCAGTACCTTTTCACTACATATGCCTCTTCTACACCCTTATTTCATAATGCCTGCATGACTGCTCAGGTTGTGATTGAATCCAATCCTTGGGCTGTATACTTTTGACAAAGACTATATCTCTACGCCATCACTGCCTACTGGAAATAGCGCCTTCTCATTAACCAAGAGTTTTGGACCATCGGGTCAACACAAACAGTACACTGGGCTATTTATCAAGGTCCACATAAACCTTCTAGTTTTTGTGAAACATCGGCATGAGAAGGCTAGATTTTGAAACGGTGCGTATAGCATTTGGCACAATTCAACAGCCTGACCACAAACACTAATGCATTTGGGTGGTATATTTTTTAAACAAAGATATGCCATAAGTAGGGCAAAATGGCATTCTGCCTTTTGGTTTTTTTTTCATCTTTCTTGCTTTCTTCTTTTCTTTCAGGTGGCTACTTGTCAAATAGTCTTGCTGTCATGTCAGATGCTGCACACCTGTGTGCGGACCTGGCAGGCTTTCTGATCTCCATTTTTGCCGTCTGGATTGCACAGAAATCGCCCACAAAACGAATGTCCTTTGGCTTCTACAGGGCAGGTGAGCAGAGGCAGTAGCACACGGTTGCCCTTCACGAGCTTTTTACTTTACATGTCATGACTGCCTTAAGGGGACATGCTCCCTCGCAGAACTTTTTTTGTCAATATTTATGCCAGGTGACTAAAAATTTTACAGTAGAGAGGTCTTGGTCAGTTCTTTTTAAATCTGTTGATGATTTCTGCCTATCTTAGTTGTTTTCATTTTGCAAGCCATGCATTTGAAGTGTAGGGATGTTTTTGGGCACCTATTTGTCATGTCACCAGTATATACACATGACGGCTCTAAGAATCATCTGTTTGCTCACTGATTACGATTATGCAATGGGAAAAAAAGTTGCTGTGCAAAAAATTTTCTGTATTTTCCGAAAATTATTATTCTTTAGAATGTCTCTTTATGATTGGACTTCAATGGTTGTAACAAATTTAACTCTCATTCCTCACAATAAATTGCAATAAATAGAGTATAGCTGCATTATGCATATAGTGAAGCATATCCATGCGAAATTTCATTGTTATGTGATGAGAGTAACTGCAATAATATCATGTACAAGCACCGAGGTTGCGTAAAAATGATAAACGAAGGAAAATGCGTCCCAACTGATTCAGAAAGATGGTGGCGATGCAGCTTCTGCAGACAAAAAAACATTACTGTTTAATTTATTTTTTTTAGCTTCGATACTGCTGGATGCGTATGATACAAGAAGGCTTCCTTTACTTGCTTGCAGGACCCCAATGGCGGGAAGCACCGCTATTTAAATTTGTTGCCATTGTGAAAGCAGATGAATTGTGCTCATTTTTCAGTCACTTGATATGTTTACATTGCTGGTTTGATTAATTTCGCGTCTGTATTCAGTGCTGGTTTTGTTGGACATGAAAAAGAAACCTTGCACATAGTAAAACAAGCTGTATCGTCTACGGTCCATGCGGGCCGCAAAAATAACAGCAACATCCCACTCGGGTTGCCAAGATGGGAAAGAGAGCTGACTTCATTTTGACAGTGTGTATATACAATCCTTATTGCCAGGTGCACCTGGTTAGTTACACAAGTGCAGGCTCCGTCGCCGAGGTAGCTTAGTGGTTATGGCACTCGGCTGCTGACCCGAAAGATGCGGGTTCGATCCCGGCTGCAGCGGTCGAATTTCGATGGAGGCGAAATTCTTGAGGCCCATGTACTGTGCGATGTCGGTGCAGGTTAAAGAACCCTATGCGGTCGAAATTTTCGGAGGCCTTCCCTACGGCGTCCCTCATAGCCTGAGTCGCTTTGGGAGGTTAAACCCCCATAGACCATAAACAAGTGCACAGTCCACTACATCCCCCTTTCTTTGGGAAGCTTGCCACTCATATCAAACCGTTTGTCTGAAAGAGCCATCATACATCAACTTATGGCATGGATGACGTGTCCTTGAAGAACGTCATGGGCCTACTGGTGCTGACTGTAGCGTGAAGGGGCATGGTGCATCACTGCCTGGTTGATTTATTGGTTGGCTGCTGTGCGAGTGTCTTCCAGTATGATGGAAGCCTCCTCTGGGACTTGGTCTGGCTGTTACCTTTACTGCAAAGGCAGAAGATGTCTATTTCTGTTGAGTTCTTTGCCATCATCTGTGACGACATGTTATGAGCGTGGCGCGAACATGCTTTGAACCTGTGCCTTGGTGTTCAAGCAAAAATCAAAAATGCTATATTTCGACAAAAATTGTCAGTATTTACCGCATATGCACTTTCCAGTTTTTTTTTTTTGACTGAATTTCAGTTTCAAGGATCTTTGGGACTATGTAAATAAAATTAGATTGCAATTGAGGGCACTCCCTGTCACTTGAGTGGAAGTGCAATATTTTATCCACAAAACATATTAAGCCATGAAAGGTCTACAATTTTTCTGCATTCTTTGTACAACAGTAGGTTTTATTTTACGGAAAATTTGTATGACTTGAAATTGGAGGCTTACCAGGCGTCATGTTTTTCCTGCTTCTAGTGGGAAAAACCATGTTGTTGGTTTAACGACATAGAAACAAGGGCTCCACATTTGGGATAACTCAGCATAACTATCATTATCATGAGGTGCCACCGTGATGGCTCAATAGTTATGGTGCTCATCTGGTGACCCGAAAGATGCATGTTCAGTCTCTGCTGCGGTGGTTGCATTTTGATGGAGGGGAAATGCTGGAGGCCCATGTACTGTGCAATGTCAGCGCACGTTAAAAGAACCCCAGGTGATCGAAATTGTCCTGTCATCCGCTATGGCGTCCCTCGTAGCCTGTGCTGCTTTGTGATGTTAAGCCCCATAAAACCATAAAACCAAGCCATTATCATGAGGTCTTGGCAAAAATGAAGTGCCTTTGTGTCTATGTTGCAGTTGCGGTAGTATTGCGCCCTTCGAACCTTACCTTGGTGATAGGACACATTCCTACCTATACAGCACATTTCTTAATATTTCTTTGCCAAAAATGGGGGGAAGGTGTTGCTGTTTCACCAAAGAAAATTGCTTTCTTAGGAGGTGGTGGTCGTTCATCCCATCTCCTCAAATCTGATGCTGTGCTTTGGTTAGCAATGCTTGAATTATACTGGTTGATTCCAATCATTTTAGTTCATGCAGTGCCCACTTTGTGTGCATGTTAGCTTTTGTCTTCCTTTTGTGCCATGCCTTCTGGCTCAGCAGAGAGCAGCAGCGTGAAACATGTTTGCAGGCTTGGCATCAGCAAACCTCTGAAACAGTTAATCGTGACAGGCAGGAAGAGATGCCGTGTGATGAGCGTATCACACTGAAAACATGGATGAATTGGATACAGTGCCTTGAGCATTGAGAGGCTTTTGTTCCACTATTTCCCGCCATGTCTTGCAGAGGTCCTGGGCGCAGTGATCAGCGTGGTGTTCATCTGGGTGCTGACGGGCATCCTAGTCTACACAGCCGTGGAGCGTATCTACCACGACGACTACGACATTGACGCTGATGTCATGCTCATTGTCTCTGGAACTGGGGTGGCAATGAACATCATGTAAGCTAACCTTTGTGGGTTTGCTGTGGGACACTGTAGTGGGCAGTGAAGCTTGAAAAAAATTCAATTCTTTTGCTCAAGGTTGCATTCAAAATGTAATTTTGCTTGATATTTTTTATTGTAGTGTTATAAAGGCGACATGAAATAATGGGGCATTTTGTAGTTGAAAGCTCTCATGCAAGACGAAAAAAAACTAGGAAAATGAGTGTTAAGACATCATCGCAAGGCAGAAACAAAGAACAGAACAGAAATTTAAGTACGTCTCTGATGCAAGGGAATATTCAGAAGCGCAGTAACAAAAGTAACAGTGCATTTGAAGGCAAGCTTTTCTTTTGTGTAAGAGTTTGACGAAGAAGAACTCCAAGTGCAGATTAAATTAGTGATTAGTGATTATTTATTTAAAATAACAAAAAGGAAGGTAAAAGATGTTTGCTCACCCCGGCATCTGCCATCACTAAACGGCGGCACCTGAGCTGGGGTAGCGGAAATATAGGATAGCAGGCAGTTTGAAGAAGTGAAACAAAAGAGGTGAGGGGATAGCAGGAAAGAGATAGGGGTGAGGGCATATATACACTATTTACAAGTCAACTGTTCAGACCGCGCTCGTTCAGCCGCCGCGGCCGCCGGGCGGGAGAGGGGGGTGTCGCCGATGAGGAGGCGGCCGGCTGCGTTGGGGAGAAGGCGGCCGGCTGCGTTGGGTCCCCGCGTCGTCTCCAAGGGGGAGGAGCCCGTGTCGTCGCCGCCAGGCGCCGCCTGGAATGCGGATGGCTGCGCGCGTGCGCCAGCCCAAGTGCAGGGCTCATCATTGTGATTTGATTGTCATGGAATCATTCTGATTCTTAGCTGCACCCAAGTTCGCTGACATGTCCTTGCAATGGCTCTCACATTTTGGTGGAGTCCGAACTCAGAAATGCTCTTTCAGTACTCCGATTTCGTTGCGTTTTAACTCTTGAACCACAGACCCTGAGCTGTACTTGTCATGGGAGATTGTAGCAATATCCCCAATGACAGGTCACGGTCGTCTGGCCCAATGTTGTGCTGCTCCCACCACCGAAGACTAGTTACAATTGGCAGTTGCTTTGGTTGTCGTTTTCAACACTAGAGGGCTGCAGTTGTCCCTGAAAAAACGCTTTTTGCGCCTTTAGCATGTGTTTTAAGCCTGACAAGCCATTTATGACTGTTGATTACTTTAAAAATTTTTGCAATTTTGGTACTTATTTTGGGAATTAATTTGGCTGTTTAAGGGTTAATGAACCCAGTGTGTGCATCTGAAGTTCTTCTGAAGCTGTCTACTGCAGTGTGCCAGAGCTTTTTTTGTTCTGAAGATTTATTACTGTATTCCTTTTTAATTAGGAGATAGGCAGTCCATTGATAAAATAACCTTTGGTAGTAGTGTTTCAAGAGAGGAAATTTAAGACGCAGCCTCTGGAGGTGGATGAGATGCTCAGAAACTGTGCCTTTAAATTTTATTTATGTTTGTCATACATTGTTTCCTTGCTCAATCACTTTGGAGGCGCTGAAAATATGGAAGTTGTTTCGGCAGCAACCGCAGCAATAGTTATCAGAAATGTTGCACATTTTTCAGAGAGGTCCGTCATGGCAGCAGCGTAGCTTTGCAGTCGGGCTGCTGAGCCCAGGGCTGTGGGATAAATCCTAGCTGCGGCAAACGCACTTCGATGGATGCAAAATAATTTTAAAAATGCTGATGTGTAAACCGCTACCACAACCAAAATGGTAGTGCGGAGTGCAATGGCAGTGCGCATTGATAAGCCCCAGATGTTCAAACTAAGTCTCTCTTAGCCCGCGTGCAGCAGTGGGCTTTGCTCATCATTCCAACCAGCGACCCAAAAGCCTTGATAATGGGTGTCTGAGCTAATCCATGGGCAGGCTGTTCCACTTCTAGTATCTTTGTATTTGCGCCTTAGGTGATGGTGGTGGTTAGATACGTGAGTCACTGCGAGCTCAAGGTGTTTAGCTCACAAGTGATTGGTTTGTGAATGGAGAGAGTGTGTGCCTACTCTTCCCGCTCTTGTGCTAAGCCGGCATTTCTTGTCCCTCCTCACCCATCAGCATGGGTTTGGTTCTCCACGGCTGCTGCCCTTGTGCTGGGGTTGCCCGGCACGGCCACAGCCATGGCCTTGGTGGCCACAGCCACAGACACCGCAATGGTGGAGGGGAGCGTGCAAACATCAACATTCGCGCAGCCTTCATCCATGTGCTGGGAGACCTGCTGCAGAGCATTGGCGTGCTCATCTCGGCCTACGTCATCAAGTACAGGGTACGGTGTCACACTTGTATGGCTCATGTTGTCATCAGTGTTCCTGATGTGGTTAGCAGGTCAAGCCTTTGCAAGTGTAGTTGAAGTATTTGTAGCATATAGGTCTGTCTCTCTTTTTTTTCTCGCCCATCAAAACCTAAAAGCAATAGCACAGTGTTCAGACGAATGCAATATGACCATGATTGCAATGCGAGAGTTCACCATGTGGGCGCATAAAGGAATGCAACTTGACGGGGATACTTAAAGGGGCCATGGCATGGTCGCTCTTCATATTGCAGTGCTGTGCTTCAGTAACTAATATAGAAGAGCTTATGATTCAATTTTCGAAATTTGGCTGCCCTGGACGCGCTATATTCCAAAAAATGCAATCGAAATTGAGACCGCGAGACTCCTCCCACCGGCAGCAACTGCCATATTGAGCGCTCCCGTGACATCACTAGGGCATGCACGGAGCAACGTCGTCTGCTGTCGTTGCTGCAATATGCGCAGCGAGGTCTCTTGTCCCCTGTACTCCCGCAAGTGATCGAAGTAGCAGTCGTCCCCCATATATGAGTGACTGGTGCCGCAAAAGCGATAAGAACAGTAACGCAGTTTTTCTTCGGTATAGGTAGGGTCCAGTCACACTATAGGCCGATGCGACGGCAATCGAGGTCGGTGGGCTGGTCGGTATGCAAATGCCGTCGCTGGCGCACTGGTCCGTCACGCTAGACCGACAAGAACGCCAGCACAATCAACGACCGCGTATTGTAGTAATGTTAAGAGTCAGCTTAGTGGGAACCAGAAGAGTGTGGTAGGGGACTAGTTGGTATGACATTCTATAAACTTAAGAATTTTTAAACTTATTGGACCTCATGCTAGCCACGGCGACATACGCGATCTGCGTACCAGCGATGTTCTTTCAATCAGTGCCTGCGCATAGAACCGATCAGCGAGGCAAGCGACACGGGCAGAAAATGCCGCACGACGGTGCCGCTCGCCGCCATCACCTGGGCTTGTGCGGCCGAGAGAAAGCTTCACGCCCGGTGAGGCGACGACCGGAAAAACAGCGCTTGTGTACCATATCCATATCGAAAAAAGCGAAACGAGCGGCTACATATCATATCTTCACAATTTCTTACTAATCAGTGAGGAACTTTTGCCATATTCTTGAATTTCTGTCAACGGTGGACCGCCGGCCCCTTTCGTGACGAGGCCTAACGAGTACGCAGAATTCGTGTGTGCGATTTCGGCGATTGCTGAGAGTGAATTCGCAAGTTTTAGCGCCTGCAAATAGCTGTCAAGCGTAGTTTTGGCTGCAGGGCCCTCAAAGCGACGACTGCCTACATCGCAGGACGCGAGTACAATAAGGGGGAAGTGCCGATATGTGACCTGGTCTGCACAGCATGTGCAGAACGCAGCTGCCAGCAGCCGTCGGCGACGACTGTGGGCAACAAATCTGGTTGTTTTCATTAATTCAAGTAATGGCAAACGTACTTTTAGCCGAAGCGATCTAAAATTAAATTTTGGTGACATAAGAGAGCAATACAATTACAATTAGCAGGAAGCGGCAGTATCCTATGCAAAGCGTTTCCCAAGCAGGCGATATCGCATCATCGCCGCTTATTGCATTGTTATCATGGTGTGTAAATGAGTAAAAGTGCAATTTGTGAGCAAGAGTACGTAATATTTAAGATAAGGAGAACCCATCTTGCGTTTTATGCCACGCAAACGAGCAGTACTGTTTACGCACAGCCATGTAAACAACCTCAGCGCGGGGCTGCGGTTCTCGTAATCGTTGCAATCCTGGGGCACAATGCGCACACACAGCAAAATGCTAAATGCTGTACTATTATTTTGAAGCACTCATTTAGACGGCGGCAACTATTCATCGGTGCGGGCAGTGAAAGCAATCGAGTCACGTAGGGTTTCGCAAACGGCTTAGTTCCTGCAAAAGGGTTCTACGAATCGAAGGGAATGTATGTCCGACATACAAACGCGGAGATGCAGCGGGGAAGTCGTCGCACTCGGCACTTTTCTCTGCTCTTTTCGTGCCTCAAGGTTACTCTAGTGCCACCTTTTGATAATTTGAGTTTACTTATCGAGCCGATGAATAGCGGACAAGAACTTGGTAGCTATAGCTACAAAACGCCGCGGCTTTTACGGTGCACATTGGCAAAGGCATGCACGGCACGTGCCGCTTTTCACATACAGGAGCACTTGACTGCTCGAAAGAGACCACACTCATAACATATGAACAGCATGCTTCTAAGTGTAAATAATAAAACAGGGGTCCATCGATTTCTGTTTCCTCAACAATCGGAAAACGGGCGCCTCAAGCAAGTCCGCTTTCCCAAGGATCACTCAGCTTGTGTACTATGTTGAAGGCTTCCCAAAAGAGAACACGAAAAATGCATTTTATTTCGCTAAGAAGAAAAAACTTTTCAAGCGACCGCGGGCCGTGTATGCCCTCTTGACGTCAGCGATCAGAGGTTGCCAGACCAGCAAGCAGTTCGCAAAAGAAACTAAAAAAATTCGTTTTAAAAATATTTACCGCACAGAACCAACTGAAAATTTGGGGAATTGTAATTTAACCTTTTGGGAATTAAAGGCGATAAGCAGGGTATGCATTGAAATAGGCTGTCGTGGCCCCTTTAAGGGGGGATGTAGGTCTTAAGACTGTTCCTTTTTTATTTATAGAACGATCCTTATCATAATTACTATGAAAATGTGCTTTTCTATGTAGAGTCCAAATACACAAATAGATTTAGAATATGATTTATAAGCAGTTTTGTGGTTTTTATTTGGCTCTTCAATACAGGCCCTAAGCCAGAAAATACTTATAAATTATTAAAAATATTTATAGAACGGCACCAACCAATATTCACTTTGTGCGGTGATGCGATTTTTACACTTGTGAAAATACGTTTAAAAAAAATTTGTGATCATAACATACAAAATGGGTTGGCTGGTAATTTAGGAAAGCAAATATTTAAAATTTGGTGGAAGCTTGGGCATGTTGGTGTATCATTGTGGATAATAATTTAATCGATTACATTTACAATAATAATTTTAAATTTAGGCATAATATTAAAAGCCATTAAACATAGCATCACCACACAGCTCTACTCATCCCAAATAAATTGATACCAAGCTCCTTTCAGTTGCCCTAGGCAAATCAGAGAAAAGGCCAGTAAGGCAGAGACTGTATTTGTAAAATCCCAAACAGAGATAAGGAGTCTGTGTGCACTTATTGAGTCGTGGGAAAACGGCTGTAGCATTGGCTGCACTGCTCTGATGCCATCTTGGAAGGTGTAAAATGAAAGGGCGTGAAACGGGCTTTCAAATGGAAGTAAAAAGATGGGGGTTGAAGAGTAGTTTCAGAATTATGATCACTTGAAGTGGAACAGTTGCTTCGTTTTTCAGCCGCACGACTCTCAAAAATCTTTTTTATACTTGGGGATTGTTTTGAGCATGGATATTTTGCTGAGGTATAGTTTGAAGTAAATTTAGTACAAAAAACGGTTTCTAAAAATCGACCTTTCCGCAATTTTTTCCGATATCAAGACCCTCATCCTCTCTTAAGAACCACCTTAACGGTATGCCGCAGTAACATTAATGGGTTCCTTCAGCAGCCCGGCTCCTCTTTGTGTGCCACTTTGCAGACTTGGACACTTCTTTCTTTCACCATTGAATGACACTTAACCTACCCTTAAGGGGAAGCTGAAATGGTTTTTCGATAATTCGAAATTATTGAAGAATTCGAATCTATGAAGCTTTTGGGTTAAAGCTTGCAAAGTGTTTTTCCACTAGCATTTAGAATGGTGACGTAATCATCGATTTAAACTGCGACAATGTTCAGGCTTCTCCTTACTATGTTGGAGAATGCGGGGAAACTCGCAGTGACGTCATTTTCGCCGGAATTTCAAATGTCTGCTGCTTTCGCCTGCATGCTGCTGTGCGTTGTCCGATGCTGCCAAACAATGCTTCATGAGCTTCACCTTTGATGGTGGTTTTCTTCCATTAACAACCGTTTCTTCGCTAGAAGCCTCGCGCCGTTGTATGTGACATCATCATCAGGGCCTGTGCCCGTCGCTGTGCACTGCAGAGAAGCCTGAACGCGGATGCTGCTTTATTCAGCGGCAATCACGCCACCATTTCAAATGCTGGCACAAAAACTATTTTGCGGGCTTTACCTGTATGCTTCACACGTTCAACCCTTTTAAACTCATTGAATTCTAAAACCTCTTCAGTTGCCCTTCAAGAGTACAATGCAATAGCATTAGGAATCCCTCCCGCTCAGGTACACCTTCTCTGTTGCCTAGATTCTGCCTACATGCCCATATATGCGGAATTGGTCTCTCTCTACTTGACATTCATAGATGGAGGACAGTCCTCATACCACTTTTGGCACAGTGGTGCAGCGGTGAAGTGATGCACCACTGCTCCAGCAGGTGACTGTTTCAAACAAAGCCACCTCTGGGGCTTGCGAGAGCCAGGTTGCTCATTCCGAGAAACCTCTCGTGACCAGTCATTAATTTAACCCCCCTGCCATGGTGGGGGGCAAGTTGTGATGACATCACAAGGTGACGTCACCTAGGTGGCAGGTGGGCCATCTGCTTTCTCGCTCACAATGCCGACGATGATCGCACCGGTGACACCAGATTTTCTGCAGAACAAGAGCCTTAACACTGTCGCGCTAAAATGAAAGGACACGAATATGACGCGAGGAACAAGGCCGCAAAGTACGCAAAGCTGGGTAGAAGTTTACAAACAGATGTGCCTCAAAAAATAGCTTTCAAGCACTACCTCTGTTTCAAGAGAGCTGCATAAAGGTTATAGATTAGACTGATACGAAGATAACTCTGGAGTTCTGCCACGCGCTCACCGGATCAACTGTGCGCTTGTTTATGGTAATGTGCAGACTACTTGCATTGCTTTCTAGCCAAGGTAAATGCATCAACAAAAATGCATCAACCAGTGCCAAAACTCCCACATATCACAAAGAGAGCACACCATGAAACTCCACTTTATGGAAGTCCACTCTGTTACATCCAGTCCACTTACTGTGTACATCGAGATATGATGAACGGTGCATGGTGCTCAGGATCGTTATACGGTTACCTGGATGTAACAAACCTCCATGTAGCGAATTCCTCGATAGTATGAATTTTCTCGATTCCCCAACGCCATCCTCATTGAAGCGCATATGTTTGCGAACTCCATGTAACGAAGGTGCTGCAGGGTTAACCTCATAGCAGTCGAGGAAACATAGTTGACTTATTTAGGAACAACGCACCAAACTGGTTACAAGAAAGTTAATACAGATGCACGTGGATGACTAGACAGATGAAGCGCATTCATCTTTTTTTATATGCAAAGCTTAGGTGTTATGGCTATTCATTAGTTACTACCAAAAGGTTCCGTAATGAACAAAAAGTAATCACAACTAAGTGTTTCATAAAAAAAGGAGCTCTCTTGTGTGTAGTAAGTCATTCTTGAATGCGTTGTTCTTCTGTTTATCATCCCTGTGTGTCAGCCTTTGTTTTTTCATAGCCAGTTTTGCGCATTATTTCTTAAATACGAGCATCTAGCTCTTGCTGTATAAACATAGTAGAGGCTCACATTGGTGTTCCTTCTGCGTGCGCCTTGTCATGCTTCTCTTTCTTTCTTTGCAGCCCGAGTACAAGATAGCTGACCCCATCTGCACATTCATATTCTCGGCCCTTGTGCTGGTCACGACGGTGACGATCCTGAAGGATGCTGTGCTCATCCTTATGGAAGGTGGGTGGTGCGTCCTTTAGCATGGAGCTTTGTTGTGTTGCTGCGTGCACGTGCCGTATTTACTTCGATAATTTGCGCACTTTTTTCTTTAAGTCTAGGCTTCAAAAAAGGGGGTGCGCAGATTATACAGAGATTTTGTGAATGCGTCTTTTAAAGCTCTACGAAGGTCACAGCATGCAAAATATACCGTATTTACTCGCATAATGCTCGCACCCCCCACGTTGGCTATCAAAAATTGGGAAATTTTTTTTCCCCGCATAATCATCGCACCCCCAAAATTACTGCCGCGAGTTGTCTGCTTGTCGTAGCGATCGCCATCTATTGATTGCGGCCACAACTAACTGCCATGGTTGGGCGTGCGTGCTACTAGGCGGCGGTACTGTGCTATCATCCGCTGCCACCGCCGCTACCGCTCATCCACTCACCACCGCTGCGCCATTTTGCGAAGGTGTCTCCAGCTCTCCGGTGTCTCGTAGGCCTCATTTGCCTTGTTTGCGTGTTGCACCGTGCTCTTTGTGCCGCTTCGCCATGGGACGCTACGCAAGCTACTCAGCTGCTTTTAAGCTAAAAGCTATTGAGTATGCGTTGGAACATGGCAACCACGCCGCCAGCAGACACTTCGGCGTTAACGAGTTTTGCGTCCGGTATTGGAGACGGCAGCACGACGAACTCAAGACGACTGCTAAGACGTGCCGGGCCTTCCGTGGACCAAAGACTGGGAAATTTCCTGCCGTCGAATCCTCTTTACTGGAATATATCAAGGCTCGACGAGCGGATGGGTGTGCTGTGTCGATTGATTTGATACGGAACCAGGCACTCGTAATCGCAAGAAAAGAGGGCATCCCGGTGCAAGACTTCCGCGCTAGTAACGGGTGGGCCACACGATTTATGCGGCGCAATGGACTCTTGCTCAGGAGGCGAACGACGCTTTGCCAGTGCCTGCCCGCAGCCTATGAAAAGAAAATAGTGGACTTCCATCGATTCGTTATCAGGATCCGGCAGGAGAAAAAACTTCTTGCTCTCCCAGATAGGGAACGCGGACCAAACTCCGCTGAATTTCGATATGCCCAGCAGCAGGACAGTCGAACAGACAGGCGCTCGGACTGTGCACGTCAGGACTACAGGGGCCGAAAAACAGAGGTGCACGGTCATGCTAGGCGTGACGGCGGACGGGCGGAAGCTCCCACCGTACGTCATTTTCAAGCCGAAGACCCTCCCGAAAGGAAAGCTCCCCCCTGGTATACACGTGGGCGTCCAAGAAAAGGGGTGGATGACCGCGGACCTTATGGTGGACTGGGTGCAGACTGTGTGGGGGCGGCGACCGGGTGCGCTTCTTTTTCCGTCGCTCCTCGTGCTTGATAGCTTTTGGGGCCATCTTCAAGAGTCGGTTCGGGCGAAGTTCAAGGAACTGCGCACGGACCTGGCTGTTATACCCGGCGGCCTCACATCAATGCTACAGCCTCTTGACGTATCTTTGAACAAGCCATTTAAAGATAACGTCCGGAGGCTGTACGCAGAATGGATGGCTGAAGGTGAACATGCTCTGACGCCGGGCGGCAAGATCAAAAGACTGTCCGTGGAGCTGCTGTGCAGCTGGGTATCAGAGGCATGGGGGATGATTGATGTAAACATAGTGGCCAGAAGCTTCAAGAAAACAGGAATTTCGAACGCCCTGGATGCAACCGAGGACCACCTGGTGTGGGACGACGACGAAGCATCAGAAGATGAAGAAACCATCGATTCCAGTGTCGACACGGACTCTGATGAAGAGTAGAATTGCCTGCAGGACGTACGCAACACGAGTAGTGACGGGGAGGTTGCGCGCGGCAAATAAAGTGCTTTAGCAGCTTGAGCTTACGTTCACCCTGTACTTTCATAACGAAGGTAAGTTACGCTTGAAAGTAATGTTTTCATTATATTTACAATTGTGGACCTGACAATCCTGGTCTTGCACCCATTCATCTTTGCACTTAACACTCCGAAACATTTGCTTGAAAATTTTCCCCGCATAATTATCGCACCCCCAAACTTCGCGTTGATTTTCAGGGAAAAAAAGTGCGAGGATTACGCGAGTAAATACGGTACTATATATTGTTGCTTACCCACTCTCCAAACTCGCACCCCTCGCTGGCCAAAAAAAAAGTTGACTCCAAATATAAGCATACCCCTCTCCGCACGTTATACTGTTCCCTGTGGTATGGCATGACAGTGCATGCGTAGCAATAAATGCACAATGATACATTCGCAAAGCTAGCATTCAGAGGCAAATGGAGATAAAAGGCAATAAAATGGCACCCTCGCGTGTAGCCCGGCTGACTGGTGGCAAAATGAACAGCAAATGGTTCAGTAGTTTTGGATTCCGGTGATTCTCGAGCACTCCGTAGGTTACTGGAAGTTTCCTCTCGCAGCTGTTCATTCAGGAAGCGATTGCCTCCACGAGCAAGCCGGGTAAATGGCGTGCAATGAAATTTTCACCAATTTATAAACGAATTAGTGACTTTTCTTTTACACGTGGCGTGCCATGTATGCGTGCTCAGTCGAAACTATGTTAGACCCCGCTAATAAATCGGCGCCGCATACCATATTCACACCATTGTAAGTTGACTGAAATGTAAGTCGACCCCTCCCCATATCGCATGTCAGGAAAATATAAAAGGTCATGCCCGTGGGCACACTTGAAAATAAAAATATATTTGTCGCTGGACTACTTGTCCAGACTTGCGCCATCGTCCTCACAAGTGCTGTCATCATATCGCTGCTGCGGTCCCACAGTATGTTGTTCTAACATCGTCCAGCGAAATCTCCTACTTCACAAAGAGCCTCAGCACGTCGACATCCTGCAAAATCCCGCACTTCACAAACAACCGCACCATGATATTGCATGGAACAGCTGAAAATTTTGCCTCGCTTCAGCTGCCACACCTGTATCACCTGTTACAAAACGTCGAACTTGCGGCCCGGCATGCAGTTGTTCATTTCTTCAACGTAACGAATGACAGCCATCTTGCATGTAGCCGTGAACAAGCGCCGAATGCTTACCGGTCCCGGAGTACAAATGACAATTGATGAAGCACTGCATTAAAAACTGGTAAAACATGCCCAGCAGTCAAGCCAAATACATCAAACAAATGAAGCTTTGCATGAGTGGCGTCAGCTCTTCCATCAGCTATTGAGACTCCCCGCAAGCGCTGCCATTACAAGTGGCGGTGCCGCCGAGGTTGGAACAGCTGCCCAATCGGTCAGCTATCACCACTCCCATGAGTAGCAAGTGCGCAGTTAAAAATAAAAATAAAATATCCTTCCAAATAAATGCGTAGAATAGCCAAATACTATTGGGTAGAGCTTAAGAGCAAACGAAATTGCAAAGAGGATGTAGCATCCCTGATATCTCATTTTCCTGGGCTTTATTTATGCTGCTATACTTTGTTTTCGATTATAAGTCTAACTCCCCCACTTCGGATATTCAAGTAAAAAAAAATAGTCTTACAATTGTGTGAATACAGTATATATTGACACACCCCCCCCCCCAATTTGGATCGGTCGTTTTTATTTATGGTTGGTTTAGCTTTGGTTAAACCTGGTGAGACGCGAAAGAAACCTCAGACTCTGCGTCGCTGGTTAGACATACCTCCTGAAGTACTTTCTGCTGTTTCTTCGCCAGTAGCACTCTTCCGTCGTTTCTCGACGCATGTCACACATTGTTCTTCTTTCTCTTTGGCACTGCGTTTCTTCCTAGCCTCATTGAAACGTTGAAGCTTCGCTTTCCAGTGCGCTATTGCCACAGGATGTTCTTCCTGCTCCATCACAAAACCGGTTTCTACCCCCACCGGCTCGACGTTAGTATATATACACAGCTCTCTAATGGCGTCACAGGCAGTGGCTCCGCCCCTGTTGTCAAGCAGAGTATCTCCATGATTGATGTGCTTGTTTACTCAAATTCCTTTTATATGACATCATTGTCATACAGCATTTGTCCCAGTTCTTCAGCCTTTGATCTTGACCTTTGAGAGATTTGGGGGGTGGCCCACCATCTTTGTTTGGCACATATGCGCCACCATGGCCTACGTGGCTTTGCTCCACGGTTTGACCTCTAAAGCTTTTCAAGGTCATAAACAAAACTACACTACCCTCTTGAAAACCTGGCGTAGTGAAGCTTTCGCTTCAATTTGACTTTGACCTTGACCTTCGAGAGATTTGGGGGGGTGGCCCATCATCTTGGTTTTGCATATATGTGCTAACCATGGTCTGCATTACATTGCTCCATGGCCTACAAAACTGCTGCACGGTTTGACCTCGAAGGCTTTCTATGTCATAAACGGAACCCTCTTGAAAACCTGGCTTAGTGAAGCTTTCGCTTCAACAAATCCACTTATACGCAGCAATATGTGATGTATTCACGGTGTGACCTTTGAATTCCCCAGAGAAGGATGCACCGCAGTGCGGCTGTTATTTTTTTCCATTATATTGTTATCTCATGGCTATTTAGCTGGTGCTGACTCGTTTCCACTTTTTTTTGTGCGTGCGTGTGTGTGTGTGTGTGTCAGGAAGGGGGGTTGTTATTCAAAGAGCACACTGGTTCCAGTGCCCTAGTCTCATGCTCTCACCTCAAAAGCCTGTTGTGCTCGCACCTCGCACTCATCTGGTATGACTTTGTTTTAGTACGGCCTTGGCAGTGACATCTTTAGAGCAGCGTCCCCTTGCCGCTCATAACTTTGTCAAGCCTGCCTTGCGAACCCAGGTGCATGCTGTTTTTTGTTTGTCTGGCGCAACAGGGCACGTAAAATCTGCGAGTAAACGTTTTTTATGTATAAACTCTGGTAGTAAATTAGGGGTGCACGAATTATGTGGGGGGTGCAATTTACGCTAGTAAGTACTGTATGTAGAGTCAATTGCTCCCTGTGGAGGAGATAAGGACTTCTTGGTGGGTTTGCCATGCTGTACTATTCAACTCTGTCCCGTCAGTGCACACTGTTGTTTTGTTTTCCTTAGTTATTTGTGGGTAAAGCTGCTGCCATGTATACAGGGTGACCCAGCTAGCATATAACATCACTGCCACAAATTCCAGTCGAACAGCGGTGCCTAGGAGCAAGAAAGGAGAAATTTTATGAAAGCATATAAGAACACTATTGAAAGTGCTCGCTGGCATCGGTACTGTGTGTGCAGTGGGTTAGTGCTGTGGTTTTGTGCGCTTCAGACACTATGTCCACTCCCCATTTCTCAGCATTTTTTTTTTATGTTTCAACAGTGTGTCATCCTAAGAATGGGCGATTTTCACAACCTAGAGGGGGCACCTCAATTGATCCAACATGGTGTCACTATGGAGAACTCCTTCTGGGGCTAGCCTAGGTATAGTCACACTTATTATAAAATTTCACAATAAACTCACTCTCGATAGTTGGATGGTGGCAGCTTCATGAGAGCCAAAGAGGCTCATTTTTGAAAACTGTGGGCATCTGTGCAGCAACAGTTGATGCGTGCTTTGGAGGGAATTTAATATCAATCACATTGACACTCAAAACTCGTCAACAGTGGGCAAATAATTAAACTAGGTGAGCAAGTGCTTGCATTTAGCACTGCAGGCAAGCACAACATAGCAATCATAAGGCTACCTGTGCAGAAAAACAATCTTTAAAAGTTTAAAATACTGCCGTTTGACTTTCAGCTGATAAACCCGTGCCCATTTGCCTTTTTTGTTTAAAATTTTTTAACAACGTGCAACTTTAAATAACGAATTTTGACTTCGAGTCGTGTACAGATGGAAAGCAAGAAGCAAGAAGGTTGCCTTTTTCGGCACTCTGTTCTCTCAGGGCCAGTTAGTAACCAGTCTTTGTGCTCTCAGTTTATTCGTAAGCAGTGGATGGAATGCATATAATTAAAGTAAGGCCATTATGATATAATTATTTTGGTCACATTCTATTCAGTTCGTATCATCGCCTTTGTGGTGGACAGATCTATTCAATCCTTACTATCCGTCTTTCTAGTGGACTGATTCCTTTGACGGGGAGGGCAAAGCGCAGTAATGAAGGGCAAAAGGAATCGTAACGAACTGGAATTCAAATGAAATTGTAGTACTCTTGCTCTCCTTAGATAACAAAGTGCCATATCATCATACACTCATGCTTTAATAGAGTAAATAGAGCCTGCCATTGTAGAAATAGTGATGTGCAAACCTCTTTGCATTTGAAATGCACTCGTTGGTCGTGTGCTTGGTGACACTCATTCACAAACAGCACTTCTTACCCACATAATTTTTTCTAGACTGGGCAAATAAACTCTTTAGAAATATAGGCTTGGTTTCTGATAAGAACTGCGCTCTCATGGTCCTATATGCATTCTGCTACAGCAGGAAGCCAAGCTTCTTGTCCCCAAGCTCTTTGCGTACCGCTGGCACCAGGAAGCTCACGCAATGGCTTTTCAAGTTTTCATGTTCAGGAAATCGTCGGAGGGAGCAGTTTCATAGATTTTGTTGCAAAGTGGAATGTTGAGTCCAGCACTTTTCGATGATCAGCCTACAGCCTGTTCATGCTGATCAGAGCACTGTGCGAACGTCACAAACATACTGGTCCCCTTTCCCATTGACAAGGGATGCTTTAATGCCTTTGTTTCCTCTTTTAATGTTACTTCAACAATCTGGATTTGTCGCCAGGTTTTCCAAGGGACCTCAACTACGCAGCTGTGAAGACTGCCCTGCAGAGCATCAAGGGTGTTCGAATGGCACATAGCCTCCACGTCTGGTCACTGACAATCGATAGGAATGCCCTGGCTGTGCATCTAGCTGTTGGTAAGTTGCGTAATCTGCATTGTTTTATTTTGGAGGAAAAAAGAAAAAAGTTGTTGGAAATATCTTTTTCTTTAATTTAGCATTTTTGACACATGCTGCTACATACAGTATACCCCCGTTAAGTTGAATTCTCGGATAAGATGAGCAGTGTGAGGTCATTTGGTTGGTTCCCTTAGGATTCAGTGTACAAAAAAAAATCCACTTAACTGTTTCACAAGTGCTTCGGTTAAGATGAACTTTCACAGCGACCATGATCACCGGCGACCTCTCTCAACAGCACTCGCGGGGTGTCCGCACGGCGTTGTCGAGCAAAGGAAAAAAAAAATTGGAGAGAGCACTTACGCTCTGCCTTTTGGATATGAAGCGATAGTATAAATGAGTTCATGCCCATATTCGCAGAATTGGTCATTTCCAACTTTACATTTATATGTCCCGGGAGTCCTTATACTACTCCTTGCTCAATGGTGCAGCGGTTAAGGAATGCGCCACTGCCCTGCGATGGCAGATGCTGCCTCCAAGGGAAAACCCGAGCAACCCCTCGCTATCAACCATTGATTTAACTGCCACCTGCCAGGGTGATTAGTTTGCTCACAATCCAGTGGGTAGGTTGTGATGTTGCCACAAGGTCACGCGACCTAGGTTGCTCTTCGGAGGTGGCTGCCTGGGTCACCCACCCTATTTTATCGCCCACAACGCCGACAACGCTGACACTGGATTTTCTGCATTACGGGGCTTATAACGCTATCGCTTAAGTATAAAACTTCCACGGAAGAAAGTGCACCCTGGCAAGATAGCTTCCCAGCAACTTCGTGCAGTTGCGCGGGGAAGCTGTCTTTCGGGGACGTGCTTGCGGGGTAGGCTTCTTGCCAATGCTGAGAAGTCTGGGCACCTTCCCTCCTACCTGCGCGCGCGATGCAGAGATGCGATATCTTGATATCATGTATGTGTCATGTGACACGCGTTGCCTCCGGTGAACCAAAAGGCGTCTAGGCGCAGAGTGCACCCGCTCGTTGACTTGGGGCTTAAAATGTTGGGATCTGTATTTTCAGGTGACACAGCGCTGCAGTACTTGTGACGTGCCTGTTTGTGGAGTTGGTAGCAGCTATGCTGCAGATGGAGCGAGATGAAAGAGACGCATGGTTACCCTGCTAGGCACCTTCGAAGCACTCTGAGCAGGATGGAAAGCAGAAATCAGAAAAAATGCACACAAATAGCAGCCATTGTGGGATGCGGTAAAAAAAAAAAGAGAGATGCCGAAAAAAAGAGCGCTAGACTAATGCCAAGTAGGATAACCTAGGCTTGTTTCTTGCTGAAGAAGAATGGATGGCTGTGCAAGTCAGTAACAGTTCATAGTGGATGGCACAGCGGTAAACTGACAAAAGAAAAGGAAGGAGACAACACAGACAAGTGCTCGTCTGTGTTATCTTCTTCCTTTGTTTTATATCTGTTTCATGCTGTACTATCCACCTTGAACTATTTCATGATCTAAATCTTCAGCTCATTTCATGCATAGTGCAATAAATGCTCTGTTTACTATTATCATCTATCTGAAGGGCTATTTTATTTATTGCTTTCATGTAACAAATATATGGACTTACCTAGCTCGCTTACATATATTTTTTAGGTGCACTTCTGCTAAGATGAACTTCTAATACAACTAACAAATTTTCTGATCCCTTCAAGTTCTTCCAAGGGAGTCTACTGTATAGTCATGAATCCAGTTTGCTGCAGAGGCGCATTACCAGGTTTTTTTTTTTCAAGTGGGGGCGGGGGGGGGGGGGGGGGGGGGGGGCAACAATGTAAATTGTTGTAGGAAGGGGAGGAAGCATGCCCGAAGATGGGAGAGTTATTTGGGGTGGTCTTGGATACTGTCTCATTTCAGGTGTAAGGTGTCTCACGCTGCATTTGTGTGTGTTGCTTGCAGACAGCGATGCTGACCAGGCAGCTGTGCTTCAGGCTGCCCAGAAGTTGGTGCAAAAGAGCTTCGGAATCTACACCTCCACCATTCAGGTGGAGGTGTTCAGCCCAACCGAGATGCTCTCCTGTGACACTTGCAAAGGGCCCTAATGATCCCTCTTCCAGCATCTGGAAGAGTTCCCAGCCAAGGATGATGACACTCCAGTGCAATCACTCCACAACTTGCGTACGTTTCCTGTCCCGGAGTAACGTGGACAGGGGTGGCACATTCACTGCTCGCCAGCCTGTTTGCTCTACCCTCCTAATAGGTGGAGCAAAGCATTCTGCGAATGCTGTGCCATTCTCTCTTCCACCCTGCTTCTCTATCTACTATTAGCCCTTGCTTGCGCTTTCTCCTCTTCCCAGTGAACTGCACTGATGAGTGGCATTGTACTTGCCATTTTCCCAATGGGGTGGTGATAAGTCGCAGTGCAGGCATCTGTAGTTGGGAGCTGAAACAGATGACGCGTTAGATACAGGTGGTAAGTACCAGAGCTGTAGCACCAAAAAAATTTTTTTGAAACGCCACTCTTAACTTCTGCCGCACACCGCTCGACAGTGCTGCCCGCAGTACAGCAAGTGGCAAAACTGCCATCATGGAAACAATAGCAGAACACTGCTTTCGGCTGAGTTGGCGTTCTTGTCTGTTGTACTCCACGCTTCTTGTGTGGGGCCACTTGCCAGACGCAGTGGTTTTGTGTGTGCAAAGTCGGTATCTGGTACACTGCCATTTGGCCATTTCTGGTCACAGTGCACAAGTGGCTTGTGATTGTATTGTAGGCATTAGGATTACGCCATCAGCAGGGGATACTGGTTTAAGTGCTTCTTCCTATGCTAGCAAATAATATGTGCTTAAAGTCATGCAAAGGAGGCATTCGGTAGCAAGCACTGCTCACTACCAAGTTTAATTTGCTTGTGGTACTGGTCCGGTTTAGCTAAAATGAACGTTGCCATAGCATTACCTGCAAATAGGGTTAGCCTGTCGCATATATTTTGTGAAAGCAAAGAACTGCCATCTGCCCCTAACAAAGTAAATAAAGCATTCATTGAAACAAGCAAGGAAATGTGGCCAACTACCTGTGTTCTGAGCTTTATCACTGCTAGCAACATATATTTTGCTCATTTTAAGCTGAAACAGGCAGTCTGCACAAGCAACCAAGATATGATAAAACCTGCCACCAGGTGCCACCACTACATGAAATTTCAGCACATATTAGTTGTCACAAATGAGAAGTACTTGTACCAGTCTCCACAAGGGGTCTGATGGCTGGTAGGTATGCCTTGGCAAGCTTGCACAAAGTGGAAGGATGCTACTTGCAGTTGTTTTTTTTTTTTTTTTGCATTGGAGTGAAGCTTAATTTAGCACTTGTTCTACTGCTCATATCTTGCCCCCTTTTATTCCCTAGTGCTGCTTTTTTGCGTCATTGCAGCTAGACTTGCTGTACATTTGGTTATTCCGAATCTCTAGAGAGTTTTGTGAAGCGTGTAAATGGTAGAACTTGCAAAAGTTCGTGTAGTGTTTCTTATTTTGCTTCATTTCCTGCCTGCAGTAAACAGGCATTTGTGTTAATTATAGACGCTGGAAGTATGAGAGGGGGCAAATCTGAAAATGGAAAAATGCTGATATAACTTGCATTTATTCAATGTTCAATGTCTTATCTGCTTCCGGTCATGGGGTTGTGGTTTAAAGTGCACATTATGCACATCTCAAGTGGCACTTTTGCAGTTTATCTAAGCACATACCTGGAGGGATCATCTTTGCATTTAAATCCCATAGATGTCATGCTAATCTACCTCTTTGCATTTAAGGTTTGAAGAATGCTTTTTTTTTTTACTGCAGTGAGCACATACATTCAGAAAAGACTGCTTCGACTAGCTCATTATTTCAGTTGGCTAAGTATGTTAATTATTAGTTTGTGACCTTGTAACAAACTTCTGGTTCTCAGGCTTTCCTGCTTTTATCTTTCAGGATGTGTTCGGCGCATCATCATTTGTTGGTGGCTGTAGCCCTATGCTTGTAAATCGGCATGCTTTCATGTGCCTGGGGTGCAATGCTTACCTGTAGTAACCATGAGTCACTACCGATATAAATTTGCTGCTTTTTCTTTTTGGGACTTTAGGAGCGAGCACTCATTCTCGATGTGGCAGTGGGTAGCTGTGGGCCATAATGGTCTGTCAGCTGTACTTGATGGTGGCCCTGTTGTGTAATTTCTGCTGGAGTTCAGGAGGAGCTCTGTGATGCTTGTGCATGTACAGATACTGGCATATCTTGTCATCAGAAGTAGATGTAAGCACCAAATGCCTTGCTGAGCAGGTAGCCAAGTACCTGCAATACAAAGAACCTTTAGGTGCATCATATCTGACATCTCCAACATAATTGTACTCGAGCTCTCTCTAATTAGGCTTAACTGTGTGCCATGTTGAGACTCTGCTCTGATCGTGAGCAGGCAGACACTACCACTCAGAACCTTCTTTCGCACAGCGATAAGAGCTCCAAGGCATCAACAAGCATTGTGCATTGCATTGAGACACTTAGGCTTTTGCAAATTTGTGCGTCTATGCCTGTGACGCAGCAACAATGATGCCTTAAAAGCCGGAAGCATTAAACTGGAAATTGGAATGCAGGAACACTTTTCTTTTGTGTGTTTCAGCAGCACATTCTTTATAAAGCAGCATTGCTTCACACAGCTCTCAAGCCCATTTCTTTTTCATTGTAAAGTAGTGCTTTTGTCGTGCTTGTTTCATATGACATTGGTGATGCCTTTGGTGGTGGGCACTGCGACACAGCCCCTGGACCGGGAAGGCAGTTCTTGCCACAGCAGTGCATTGATGAGCTGTGCTGGCATATTTACATGATCTCTACAATCTTAGCTGCTTTTCCCAACAAGTCATATCCCTGCTACACACAATCAAGGATGACAGGTCTGCACATTAGTAGTATTTGTGAAATGCATACGACCATCAAAGATTAGGACCTATTGACTTTTCCAAAAGACTTCTCATTCTTTTGGTTACTCGCTTGCGTTTTCATGCACCTTGTGTGGTGTTTGCATTTCCTGCCATTTTGGTAGCACAAACTTGAAAAAGGGGAAGCCTCATTCCAATCACCAATGTATTGTCAAGGGAATTTGTCTTTTTTGCCTTGTCCTTTCTTCATTTGATCCATACAAAGACAAGTCCATTTGTCAAAACGCTGGTCAGCAGATTGAGGCCTCCTCGCCTCCCCATGCTCAAGTTTGTGATTCAAGTGAAAAAAAAAAAAGGCTTTAGGTGACAAGAATTTGGTCTCCAAAGTTTTTAGGCCAGTCAGGGCAGTTATGCAATAAGCTACGAGATCGAAAGAACTGTTTTTGTTCAGTAAGTGGTACTTGTAAAGGTTGCACAGGGTCATTTCCTGCTAGACTTCGCGTGGTAGTACTTGAAAAGTGACTGCTAATTCAGTGTCAATGCAGTAAGGTTGTGCTTTTGATTCCGAGTCAAGTGATGCAACATTGAGGGCAAGGATTGTGGCTTACCTGCAGCGTAAAGCAGGTGCAAGCAGTCCTTGTGTGGCGTTTCCCTAAAAGCCTTATGCAGCCTGCACTGCTTTGCTTTAATTTCAGCCAAGCAAAAATACAAAACAAAAAACACTAGATAAAGCACGAAATGTCTCCACAGTTTGTATAACATAATTCAATGAAAAATTACTATAGTGGTTTTTTTTTCTCTTTCTGTGCTGCCTTTATATTTTTTTCAAGCTCATTTCAGTGGCTTTTCCTGCTTTCAGCATTGCTGCGCTTGAAACAGCTATTTTTCATGTAAATGACTGGAGAAAAGTTAATTAATTGTTAGTGCTTTCGAACAGTTCAATATCAAGCGTGTTAGTCTTGACTCATTCTAGAATAGGCTGTTTCCAAGTGTTCTTGTAATGTGTATTCTTTTTGCCACTCTGTTGTTAGATACATAATGAAGAGCAGTGTTCTTCTGCGAACACTGTACTTGATGCATAGTGCTGCACAGTACGCAGAAGACACCTTTGCCGTACACACTATTGAGAGCTGGCACAGTGTACGGCACTCTCTCAGATGGCTTTGATAAGAACTACCATGCAACTCTACATGTGGTTTCTCAATGCAGCCTCACTGTTTGTTAGAGGTTGAGAGCATTCTTTTTTGTTACACTAGTCTTTCACTTACAGCAGTAAAAAAGGTACACTTACTTAAAGGTGAGATAACGATGCGATTCAACCCTGCAACAGATGCATAGCAGCATTACAGTTATTATTGATGGACCACAAGCCTTGTGTATATTGTTTGGCTTCGTTTATTTCGTAGTGAGATAACATGTGATCCAGCCCTGCAACAGATACATAGCATGGTTACCATTATTACAGATAAAGCACAAGACTTTGTGTGTATTGTTTCGCATTTCTTTACATGGTATTCTTTTGGCTTCTCTTTCTAAAGATAATTAGCACGTGCAGAGTGCAGTTTCGATTTGATGCATGTGGCTCCGAAGCAGTCTGTACATAACGGCCAAGGTGCAATGTCCTCCACCAACTCCTGTACAAGGCATGCAATATTGGCTGTGTTAGGCTTTAGGTAGCAGTTAGATTTCCAATACCAAACATGCACCAAGTGTACTGAAAACTGCTCATTCCTTCTTACATTTCTACGCAAGCACACATTGTCACTTTCACACCGTCCAGTACCATTCCCCGTGCATTAGCTTGCACTAGTGAAGAAAACAGAGAAGTCTTTAAGCTGCTTTTCCCAACTATAGCGTCTTCTGTGATGTTTGCACAGCGATGCAACTTGGAGACCGAATGTGGTAGGTGTGTGTGTTTGCGAATGATGTGGAAGAAACAAATATATTTATTCCAAGAGAGTAAACTACAATGTCATTGCAATGAGACTTGTAATGCACATTGTGTGTTCACCATGTTTATAAAATTTTATGTATGTGCACAAGGCAATGCCATGAGTCAATACATTCCTTTTTGTTATCCAGGCTTTCTCTGAGCAAACAGTCATATCGTACCTTTCAACCTGGCTTGGAATGCAATGTGCCTGGGAAGTATACTTTATACTGAAGCATGTTGGCCAATGTGGCACACCATGCAGGCAAGAGTGAATAAAATATTTTATCTACTATGTCGCACACTTCTTGGACAGCTGGAGCTGACCCACCACAGTAGCCCACCACACTACAGTGTACCCACGTGCTGTTCAGTGTGCATGCACATCAAAAAAAACCCAGGTGTTCAAAAGTCATCTGGAGTCTAAATGAAACGCGCATGTGGTGCCTCTTGTCTATGTCCTGATTTGCGCAGCCGTTCATTTCATCATGCACCAACTCGCCCCTCAGGCCGTTAGAATTGAAATACCTTTGTGTGCATGTGATGTCTCTTGCCTGTGTCCTGATTTGCGCAGCCGTTCATTTCATCATGCACCAACTCGCCCCTCAGGCCGTTATTCATCTGGAGTCCTTTACGTCACGACTTCCACCCCCTCCTTCGTTCCTTCCCACATGGCACAATCGAGTTGTGCACCATGAGCGAGAAAACTGCTGCACCTCTTCTTTCGTTGCAGCCACCACAACCCGCCACTAACTGGAGCAATATGCCGCAACTATGCACGAGCTGAAAATGACTTGCAGTGATTTTCTTGTGCTGCGGCCCACCTTCACCAATAAGAGGAACTTGATAGTTGATGCAGTGCATTTGATGGCTATGGTGTCTGTCTGAACATTTGAGCAGCACTCATGGCACTTAGTGTTACTTGAAACTTTGGCATGCATGGTGGTACATGGTGCTGCCGACGTAGCGAATACCCGGCCCGGCGCTTGTGTGGGCTCCCATGATTTGGGTGCAAATGTCCGGGTACAGCTCCTTCATGTGATATAGCAATTCTAACACAGCTGCTGCTATGGCTGTCCATGTCCCCAAAAATGCACCCCCCTTTCCCCCAAACACATTTTCTTTTCTATTGCCTGACTTGCATTACAACAGCTCCATGAAAACTCTATGGTGTAGGTAGACACCATTCAGACACTAGTGCAAAAGACTAAACGTGGCAGAGGAGAATGATGGAACAAGCGCTACTGTTTCATATGTGCTCAATATATACCTAGTGGCCCAGGTGTCTGTTGTGCACCTGTTCCACTGCTGATGGTGATATTGACTCACCTGTACATCTCCCATTTCTCATATACTCTGGCAACTACAAGGACTTTTGATGTAGTGACATGTGCAGAGTGACTTCTAGAAGTTTTGAAGCATATATAGTCTTACATACTTAAGCTAGGCACAGTTGACCTGCTCGGCACACCTAGAACTGCCAAGATTCCAGGCTCTTCAGAGGAACTCGTAGTTTTCCCAAGCTTGTAGCCATCAGCAGAGAAGGCTTGGCAAACTAAACATTTGGTTTCTGCCTAGGAACTCTACATATAAGGGCGGGGTACTTGTCCTGATGGGCTTGTCGCAGTTTGCTACCCCTCGTTCACAGGAAGTCACATAATTTTCAAATAGTTTCCCAATCATCTGGCTACAAGCATTGTGTTTGAATGTGAAAAGTGGCTCCATTTTGAGAGTATTTAGACAATTTCGAAAACAAATGTTTTATGGTTATAATAAGGGAAAGCAAGATTAATATAAGGTTTGGTTTAGTTAGTGGGGATTTAACATCCCAATGTGACTCGGGCTATGAGGGATGCTATAGTGGAGGGCTCTGGATAATTTTGATCACATGGGGTTCTTTAAGGTGCACCAATATTGCACAGTACACGGACCTCTAGCATTTCGCCTGCATCGAATATTCAACGTAAGGCTGCAGTGGCAAATGGGGACTGCCCAGCAAACATAAAATTTAAAGAAGGCATGCAAGCTAAAATGTTCAGAATTATAACTGCATGAATACTGCTGTTTTTACCTTAAACCACGCTAGCCAGATGCACATTGCTATAAAACACTAGAGATAAAAGCATTGTACTTTACCGTATAGCTAGCAGTTATTGCTATCAGTGTCTCTTCTTTCATGCCTTCATCAATGGCCTAAGAAAGCAGAGATAAAAATTCTACTCCAACTGCCCATGGGGCAAAGCATGGGAGGTAAAAGAGTTCTTGGACTTTCTGCACACCACCTTCATACAGTAGTATTCATTTCACTTCCCTTTAGAGGAACACTGCAACACTTCAATGCAGTCCATGTTGAATTACTAGGTGAAGCTCCACTATACTCCTTATCAACCTTCTGTGGCTCTGCAGCCGAGGCTAGGTAGGAAAGGGAAGGACATGAGCCTTTGTCCTGTGCCATAGGGAGTGAAGATTGGTAAAAGTGAAACGGATGGATGCTTGGGCATGTACTCAACAGCACCTCAGTGGCGTCTTCCCTTTCATCCCCACTGAGTATGTGCTGTTCATCACAAAATGGGGAGTGGTTTGTTTGTTGTTCTGGCTATGGATAAGGAGGGTGAGAGTTGGAGAGAGGGTGCTGGCGGTCAGAGGTAGACCACAGCACGGAGCCATAGACCCACCTCCTCCCCTTTCCTGCCTAGCCTTAGCTGCAGAGTCGCAAAGTTGACGGGAGTATAGCATCATAAGCCTACCACTGCTGCTGTCGTGTGTTGGGTTTTATGGCACATAGGCGGCTAAGACCATCATGCGCCAAACGCAAGGTATGCCTAGCACTGCTGCATTCAGCGTGCATGATTAAATTTCAATAGCTCCATGTTTATATGCAAAAATGAATTTGTTTTGCCAGGACTTTGTTACAAAAAAAAATTCATCTCGGCACATGAGGTGTGATGGCAATGGAAAAAACTGTCGTGTGATTTTCATCCACTATGCCAGGCTGTTGCAGTGCTAGTGCAAGAGTTCATAAGTATGGCCCATTCTTCAACACCACAATCACAACACAGATGCAGCTTGCTGCAGAAAAATATTTATTGCATCCACCATCTGATAGAAAAATAATTTATGTAAATATCAACGTTCACTTATGTGCACCATGACAAAAAAACAAACAAGCAAGCGTGTCTTGTCAGTAGTAGTCTGGTACTGGTGCACAGACCACCCGCACTAGGTCATTATATTGGACAGGGCCATTGGGTGAAATACGGGCCTCACGAAATATGCCGTCCACTGAAAGAAGCCAAGGTGTAAAGGGTAAGCCACGACACATCGGAGTGGAGCAGACAAAGTGGTTACTGCTTACACAGTGCTTAAATGCTTCTTCTTAAAGGGACACTGAGGAGAAATTGAAGTTGGCTTGTATCCATAGAATACCAGCCCCTGATCACAAAAACGCCACTCTTCCTGAAAACAAAGCTCTTGTAATGTAGAAAATAGCAAGAACCAAAATACAGGTATTGCCGCCACAGGCCAATCTCGCAAGTACAAGCGTGATGACTTCCTAGGACAAGAGGCGCCACCATGGAGGAATTTTCCTTACTTCATGGATGTCACGAATCTATTGAGGCTTGCAAAGGAAGGTTGCGCACCGCACCGCTAGCTGCCAGAAATCACGGAGTCTCCGTTTACGTCACGTTTCACGTCACTCCGTTCTGTGTTGTGATAAGAGTTCTCCGTGTCGTCATAAGAGTTCTCGAGTTTGAATCGGAGCGGCGGGAAAAAATTTTTCAACTTCGAATCCAAATTACTTTGAAATAAATGCATCTTTCGCTCCCGGAAAAGCATCAACAAAGCCATGAAATGCCGAACTATCAGATATTGCTAACAAAAAAATTTTGATAGGGTTCTCCTCAGTGTCCCTTTAATGCTCGTTAAAAAACCTGCGAATGCACCACCGCACAGTATAAATGTCCAATAAAACGGGTGGATCTATGAAAAACTCTTGAAGGAGGAAAGGCAGCCTATTTGCACAATGCATTTCTTAATATTTCTTAATGAAGGAATGGGGACCAAAGTGGTTTTCACTGCCACTGCTTGCAGTAAGCACAAGCATCAACTGATAGGTAGAGGGAACTCTTGCTGGTTTGTAACTCGCTTAATCCGAATGCGACTGAATTTGACCAAATTTTCGGGCTCCTTCAAGTTCGAATTATTGAGTTGACTATAGCAGACTCCCGTCATGCACCATATACACTACCTGAAAGGGCCAGCTTAGTGACACTCCTTGCCATTGCAAGGAAATACAATCACATTATATTTGACCAAATCATAGTACTCCCATGCGAGCTCGGAACGTGCAATGGTTCAACTGGATGTCTAATAAATGCACCAAGTTTCAGCGTTACAGTCCAATGGTTCCACTCTGCCGGTCGGAACATTCTGTACTGCAACTGTGACCATCCCGGAGAGGGACTGATATCGAATCTCGTTGCGAAATTAGCTTTAGTACAACAAAATTTGCTCCTTGAAACCAGCAGTAAGCCACCTATATGTTTCATCCTGAATACATGTACCTCTGACCTTAGTAGAAAACAGTGACCTTCACAGGTAATGGCTACTGAGCATCGTCAACTATCTGTACATATGTGCAAAATAAAAAAAACCGAATGCCCACATTAGTACAAAGCAATGACAGTGCATGAATTTGCAGCAATAAAATATGATGCAGTGAGCACCTCGCCACAGAAGAATGTGTGAGGTGCGCTATCAGTTTTCTTCCGGGCGATAAGCTTTTTTCTTGTTTTTGCTTCAGCACAAGTGCGTTAGTACTCATGTAGGAAAAAGTGTCCGCCATTGGCGACGGTTTGAAGCCTTCGAGCATGAAGCAACCGACCGCTCCAGCAACCTAGGTGGGCCACCTAAGCCACGTGACTGTGTGGCATCATCACAACCTGACCATCTGATTGTGAGCAAACAGACCACCGTGGCAGGTGGCAGTTAATGACTGGTCAGGAGAGGTTGCTTGGGAAGAGCAAACCGGGTCTCACGAGCCCCACCGGCGGCAGCACATGCCATCACAGGGCTGTGGCGCATCGCTTAAACACGGCACCACTGCTCCAGGGGTAGTAATAGGACTCCCACCGATCTATGAATATAAATTCGAGAATTGCCAATTCCTCATATATGGGCATTATCCTGTTAATGCTATCGCGTCATACCCTTACGGCAGAGCCTAGGTGTCCCCTCCAGTTTTTTTCCTTATTACAGAAAATTAATGTCACCTTGATAGCATGGCACAACTAGAAATCAATGTTGCAAAAGCAATTTTTACTGCAATGCAATTGATAGCGGTCACTTAATTACAGACTGCATTAGCCTGCTGTACAAGCACTGCAAGATCTGGCAAACTGGCATGCCCAGTTTATTATAAAGACGGATGCACCGTACAGGCCATATTTTATTGAAAAAGGAACCACTGCAGTAGTGCAGTGGCTAAAGCGTTTTTCCTGTGCTGAGCACAAGGTGGTGGAATGAAATCCCAGTGACTGTGGCTGCATTTTAGAGCCAGCAAAATGCAAGTGTCATGTGTTGTGCAATGTCAGTGCAGGTTAAAGACCTCGAGATGACCAAAATAATTCAGAGGCTACGACGCGTCTCATGGCCTACGTGCAGCCTCGGAACTTGCGAGCTGACAAAGACCCTTGATCACTGAGAAGGCATTACATGTTGACTTTTCACAAAAGGAAGGTAAGTGGCATGCAGCACTATTTGTCTGAAGAGTGACAGAGCACAGTGACAGGTGGCTGCCACTTTGAAGCAAGCAGAGCAGTGGCTGGTTTGAAATGATAGCAATGACACTCAATTTTGAATAAATGTTGCAATGAATGAGCCAAGCTCCACACAAGTGTTTTTCAAATTTCTGAGACATTAGCCTTTACAAACTTTGATTAGTTAAACTACTCCTGGAATGAACTGGCCACTTCATATAGGCATGTGCATGGTCCTGCTGACAACACAAAGTTATGGACCGTTCTAGTGGCATGGCGTAGCTAAGCATACGTTTCCTGTACCAGTGGAGCTGGACTTTATTCAAGAATTGTGCTTGTATGGCTAGGCACCTAGCTGCGCATCTTGATATAGCAGAGGACGCATGTGTCGGTCAAGAAGTCTGCATTTCTAAGCACTACATCACCTCACATGCCACTGCCATCCACTGACCTTTAGTACTCAGAATGTAGAGCACATTCAAGGTGGATTCCAAGAGCACGCAAGCGTAGCAGGGGGCGGCAGAAAGTTCGGTGGACGGATGAGATTAAGAAGTCTGCGGGGATACGATGGCTGCAGCTGGCAAAGGACAGGGTTAATTGAAGAGACATGGGAGAGGCCTTTGCCCTGCAGTGGGAGTAGTCAGGCTGCTGTTGCTGATGATGAGAGTAGTCAGGCTGCTGTTGCTGATGATGACTTCTTTGTTTGTTTTGTTTTGGGGTTTAACGTCCCAAAGCAACTCAGGCTATGAGGGACATCGTAGTGAAGGGCTCTGGAAATATGGCGACCACCTGGGGTTCTTTAACGTGCACTGACATCGCACAGTACACGGGCCTCTAGAATTTCGCCTCCATCATAATTCGACTGCCGCGGCCGAAATCGAACCTGCGTCTTTCGGGTCAGCAGCCAAGCGCCATAACTACCGAGCCACCATGGCGGCGATGATGACTTTTGGCAACCGTAAAGTGCATCCAGTCTATGTTGAAAATAATTGCAAGCAAAAGTTGGACTGATGGAAAACAGCTCACCTTCACGAGGTGTAAGTTTCTCTCCCCAGTTTAGGAGAATACGACGAAGTTCCCTTCCAGAAATCTGACCAGATCCAGTTTTGTCACTGGCTCGGAAGGCTTTGACAATCTCGTCGGGAATGCTTTCTTTCTCACTGTGTGCGTGCATGATTTCTAAGAAATCTGCAAACGAGATCTTTCCTCCTGCATAGATGGTTGAGACAGTCATGAACGCCTGTACAGCTGCTCCACTATATGATGATCGAGCCCAACAACTTTGCTGTATTTCACAATAAAAGTCAGTACAGAGCAGCAAAAATGTCTGAGCTTTCGGCTTAGTTTTGGAAGGAGAGCCAAGCCTGCAAAACTGCCAAGGCAATGGCTAAAACCACACACAAAAAAGAGGCAAATTCATTCACACATTTTGCAGTGTTACAATATGGTCAACACGAGCTCTAATGAAACTTGCCAGGCTCGTTGGTTCATATTACTTCGTTTCTAGTGCGCGCTTGTTATTGTTGTTGCCCACTGTTGGAATGGCACATATCCACGGTGGGTCATGGTGCGTTGAAAAATCAAACAAAAGATAGGTACACTTAGAAAGCTAGGCAGACATTGGTTTATTTTTGCGCGTCGAATGTGTTCCTTACTTCGTCCTTTTCGCACAGAAGAAACAAAAGTATACACGATAAATAAACACTTCAAGTATACAAAAGCGGCCGGCCGTTTTAACTTACCTTTGTCCTTGTAATACTTCTTGAGCTCCGTGATGGTTGGACTCAGCCCCAGAGATCGCATGATTAGAGTAAGCTCATCAAGGGTGCGAATTTGTCCGGAATGGGCATTCAAATAGAAGCAATCCCGGAACTCTGAAATATTCAACAGGCAGCACATTTGGTTCTGTTAGATTAGGTTTCGACTACCTGCCACATCACGACGGTTCATGCTCGGTCGCTTACCAGTAAGCATTTTGCAAAAAATGCAATTCAGGATATAACGGTCGGTTCTTACCATCAATATCTTGCTCTCTGAAATATCTCGCCTGGAAAACGAAAGCAGCGATGCATTACACAGCCCGAAGTCGTTTGACAGAACGAACAATACTACTGTGAAAAGTCAAATCCTGTTCTTTGCTGACTTATCAGCGATTTGTGGCAATGAACAACAATGTGATCGCTCACCATGATTACTTAGTTGCAAACAAGAAACACCAGGAAGTTGAGAAGATTAAGCAGATTGAGCCGCGTAGCGTCGCACGAACAGGAAAAACGGCGGCGACACGGCGCGACCAGTTCAGCGGCGGTGCAGCACCAACGCCAAATGTGTACTCCGAGATGCGCTCTTAAAAATAGTGCAGGATATTGTAGTAACAGCATAGCTGTTTGAGAAGACAGAACTGTTTGGTCTGAAGAGGGTGCTAACAATTATGCTCTTTAAAAATGATTAACAACAATGTCTGTTGTTGAGATAGTAAGAGACGTTGTGGTCTAATTCGCTTTATTTTTTTGTATCCATGCGCTTCTACAGATGTTCGCACTTGTTTACATGCAGTTGCACGTGTTGTCAAAATAAGTTTCGTTTTTCGGTTCATATATTAGTTGCCGGCAATGAAGAGCCTTGAAGAAATGCTGCAGACTCACGGAGGACGGGACGTAATCATTCGGACTTTGGGCTACGCTTGCCTTTTGAGCAGCGGCCTCACGAAAGGAAGTTTATCGCGAAAGTTGCGAGTCGCAAGCTCGGAGTTCAGCCACTGCCGTGTTGTGTGCAGGCTTCTCGATGACTGGCCAATGTTGCAATACAGTTTATCTTACGGTCTTGGGAAGCAGGTGAGTGTGCAGGCTACTGATTCTTGCGTAAACCATGCAAAACCACTTCCCTTGCTTCGAGGTGCCTCTCCGGTTCGGCAAACATCACGCACGAACTATTCATTTGAGTCTGAAGATAAAGTTTGCTCGTATACTGCCTAGAAATCGCATAAGTATTCTTTCGGCCACGACCTGCTTTGTCGTGGTTTCGGCAAGTATAATACAATTTCGAGAGCCTGACTGCACTTCTGTATTGTTAGAATTAGCTAGCAGAAAAAAAGAAAATTGTCAAATTTCAAATAACCTTGGCACTGGTGCTTCATTTTACATGAACCATAGAGTTCATCGCGCAAACGGCGATCTGTTAATCTTTTATGAATTTGCGGCGTGCTGGAGAGTCAGGTAAAATTTGGGGAATAAATGAAAAATTAAATTGCATCGAGCTAGAAAGTAAAAAAAAAATGGGAAGCCGCTGAGCTAACCAAAATTAATAATTCAAGCAGAGCGCACAGGTGCTAAATTTCCTATGTGACTCTGAAGTAATAGCTAGCACAGACAAGTTTATTCCATTACTTATCGCTGTCAGGAATAAATAATCTGTACAGCACCAATTTAAAATTTCTTTTTTTTTCAATAGGCTCAACAAGTGCCCTGCTTGAATTTTAAGGTACTGATATACTGAAAGCTAGCATTGTAGGTTAATCAGAAATGTGTAAATAGGTTTTGCACTGTTTATTTCAAAGGGCATTAAGGTTTGCTTGAATTGATTTCATGTTGATTGTCAAGCAATATCAGCCTCTGTGCGTAGTGTCTTCTTCCTTCAGCTTACCCACTTATTTCTGGAGAGTCACTGTATCTAATGAACACCCTCCACCTCTTTTTGACCTGGGCCGTTCTCACTTACAGCTTCTTTTCCCAAGGATCTCTCTCAACCGGTTCTCTCCACCTCCTTTTGGTTGTCCTCATGTGCATTTGATGTAGTACATACTCTCCATCCCTCCTCATCATGAACATGACCATACCAGGGGAACCTTGGCTCAGCTTTGCCCCTATGTTTGCCATTTTAGCTGTGTCCCTTATTTGGTCATTCTGCACTCAGTCTCTGCTGGTGACACCACACATCCCACTAAGTATTCTCATCTCAAGTCGCTTCTACCATCTTGCATTCCTTTTCTCCAGAGTTGTTGACATTGCGTACATCAAGGCTGATTTCACCACCGTCTTAAAAATCTACCCCTTTAGCCGGAGGGGCACCCTCCTATATCACATAGCGCTCCTGACATATGTCTCTCCAGCTTTTCCATCTCACCTGTATTCTACACCGAACCTCTGAATTAGTTTCTCCATTCTTGGGCACTGGGGTGCCAAGGGTTCTTCAGAAATCCCTATCCCCAGAAATCGCTTGGCGAGCTGGACATGTATTGCTGTCCTCCACTTCTCCATTTTCTTCACCGCTGCTTCCGTTGATTCGGCCAAAAGTATGATATTGTTGGGAGTACAACATGGTCCAGAGTTGCTTGGTCCCTAACCTCATCTTTCAGCACTTCCATCATGAGGTTAAACAGAAATGGGCTCAGTGCCAACCCCTTTGTGCAACCCTGCATTAACCTCAAAGCTTTCTCTCTCTCCCGCACAGCTTCTAACCGTTGTCATTGCACTCCTGTAAAGTTTTTGGACCAACATGACAGGTTTTTGTGGTACCTAGTACAGGCACCTCCTTATCTCCTGCTTGAGCAGCATATTAAAAATAGTATCCAATGGCAACCAGCGTGAGATACTGTGTTAATTGTTATTCCATCATTTTGCAGGAAAATGACTCTACTCTCCAGGTGTTGGGAGTCCTCAAGAACGTTGCCGACCAGGCCTTTTATCCTATTGAGCATATATCGTGGCTGTGCAACAAACAAATTATCTCACTTGATGGCGGCCGGTGGGAGACTGCTGGCACAGTCTTGTGGGCTTTCTCTTTGTACTGCGGCATTGCCAGGTATGTCATAGCAACAGGCATGAGTAAGAAAATGGTATCGTGATATGTAGCCGTTTATTCCTTCATTGTTTGTCTACCATTTGGCTACAACAGAAGAACAGAGCACTGGGAATTTGGTGCATTTGCATATTTGCTCGAAATAGCATGAAATAATGAGGTGTGGAAAAAATACTAAAATGCAGGGTGATTGCTCTTCTTTTGTTTGTTAAGCAAACAGCTGGCTACAAGATTGTACAGAGCTTCGAGGCACTGGTTTATATCTATATAGTGTGAATGATTTGTTTTGTATTTTTTGCAAAATTAGAAAAGTGCAAATAAATATGTTGTAATTAGTTTAACAAAGCAGGTTATTAATGTTACACAGATTACATAGGGCCAGTGTTTTACCGTGAGCCATGTTTGGGGGGGGGGGGGGGGGCGTGGTCTCTTGAAACAATAGCGCACATGTCAACTCTGGTGGTCTGCTAGGGTGGGGGTGTGGGGGGATGGTGTCATCTATTGGGGTTCACTTGGCCCACATGCACAGAATTAACACATCGAGGAGCTGCACAAACTGTAAAGGGGTCCTAAGTACTGTGCGAATGCCTACTGCATTTTGCCATGAAACCAGTTTTGCATGTTGTTTGGTGACTGTCGGTGAATAGTTTTTTCTCTGGAACGTACTGACTGTTGCGCCGATCAGAGAAAATCGAAAAAAATTATCTCGGCCTAACTGCTTGCTTCTTCGGGCTCAAGTTTCGCACAGTGGTGGCATTTTATAGTCATTTTTTGTTTTATATTACGTTTGGGTGGATTAATTGTCTGATTCGGTCAAAAATAATCGAAAATCTTCATCGTCTGCGGCGATGGCAAACCAAAACAGCAAGCTTTCGCAGCACTGAGGCTGGTAGAGCTATCATGCACCCTCCGGACGAATGAGCACTCTACTATGCAGGAAGGCTACGGAGAAACGCAAGGTGCGGGGAGGGGGGCAGTCGCTTGCAAAATATGTTTTCTGCGCCTAGTTTTGATACAGTATTCGAGGAAGCATTTTCAAACCAACCGCGCAACCGCTTTCTCCACCTAGCGTTTCGCCGCAGCCTCAACGGTAGCTAAAGGAAGAGCGCTCGCTTCTCCGGTGGGCGCAGATGTCGCTACTGGTACAACTGCTTTGAAAGCTTGCTGTTTTGTTCTGCCGTCATTGTAGACGATGGAGATTTTCAAATAATTCTGACTGAAATAAGGCAAATACTCTACTGAAACATAAGATAGCACAAAACAGGCAAGCTTAGAAACACGTCCTATCCTTGCTTTCACGCCAGGGCTTGCAGCAAGTGCCACCTCTATGCGAAATTTGAGCCCGAAGAAGTGGACGGTTAGGCCGAGATGACTTTTTTTCTATTTTCTTCGATCGTCGCAGCAGTCAACAGCCGCTTGGTGAGCAGCTTATCCTGAACGTATGTTACTGTGAGATGTTCTCAGAATCAAGTTTTTTTGTTTTCACTGCCTATTAACAGCATCAGTCAATGCATTCATTGCATCAATGTTTATGGTTCTTGAATTCTACAGTCGCAGTCTTTTTCTCCTCGTACCATGGCGAATGAGACTTTGAGGTGAAGGGTTAGAGGGCAGGTCGCGCGACGAACCCTGGTGACGGGCTTTGCGACTGGCAGTTTCAGATCGGTGTGCAGGTCTCCTGCACGTGAGGCTTTCCAAGGCTTTCTTAGATAAGTGGTTTAGTCTATGTACAAAACTGGCTCATATTAACATTTGCAGAATCACTTCGGACTCCCTGTCTTTACCGTAACCTTCTTGCTGCTTCAGTGATTTCTACATTCACATTTTCAAAATACTCTTTTCAAAAGTTAACTATGACTCTGGACAATGACTGATCCATCTGGGCACTACTGAAGAATCTTCGTCTGAACTTCATGGGATTGAACCAACCGCCTTCCACGTTCGACCGACCTACCCGGCTGCCACCAAACCATCCTCCCATGCTTTACTCGCGTGCACCCATTCCATCCTGTTAAATTTGTCTGCCAGCCAATAGCTGATTCTTCCGCCTTTTCTTTAGTTTGGGCATTCCACAAAACTATGAGAGAGAGAAAAACGCAACATCAAAAGCAAGTGCGACTTTGCCCTGCTGTGAATCGGGACAAGAAAAGAAACTCCTCGCGTCAGTTCCACATGCTCTGTAGAGCAGCAGAAATGCACAGTACGCATTTCATGGGATTTGTACGAAGTTACACGATAGCATAAGGGCCCTGTGTTGCCGAAAAGACAGTGTCGGCATAACGGAAGAATCCGGATTGGTTGGAAAGGTGATCCTCAGCCGTCGAAGCAGCCACGAGCAACACGCCAAGCGCACAGGCTGTCGGCCGCCGTCTTCCTCCTCATCCTTAAATAAACACGGATCAGACGACGATTCACCTTACAAGCGTCGCCTCTCAAGCTGCTATGCCGCAGACCCATTGCTGTATTCGTACTAACCGCAGCTATGTAGTCTACACAGGAATCAAACCCCTGACCCTCGGGTTGCGAGTCAGACATGATACCGCTACGCCACACAGGTACGTTCGTTCGGCTTCGTTAACGTGAGACTTTATATGTATGTCATGTGGTCTTTCACATAATGATTGGGATTGTGAAGGAGGAAACAGTTTTCGTGTCTGTGTGGGCATGAGGAACTGCTGTTGCGTCATACCCTTAAAGGCGGTGCCCCCAACTTTTATCGTCTTGTTTTCGGGAAGACCAAGAGGTGAGCCCCAAAGATGCTTCCCTCCATTCAGCTGAACCATCTGTGAGGGTCTGTGTATTGTCGCTGTTATTTGCGGGCCCATGGCACCCTGGGGCAACCACGACAAGCTCCCGGCATGCCTCTGACTGGTGTGCTCTCCCATTCTGTTTTTTATTTTCCACGATGCATCCACATTGTCACATATACCCTTTCACACCAAGGAATAACCTGACTGTCTAAGAAGGACCGAGACATATTGGATCTAAAATTGGCAGTGCATGACAAAATGTTCTTGCTGTCATGCATAACCACTTCCAAAGGGGATGTATTCTTCACTGCTTTGCACTTGTGCACTCGCGCGTCGTGAATTTTTTGTTTGGCTCTCGTCCTGATGCTTAGTTTGCGAGTGTGAACATTTCTAGGTGATGAATGCACAGGTGTCAATAAAAAGTAATCTTCTGGCTGAGATAGTGTGGTAATCTATCGAAGTGAAGTTTAAAGGGACCAAACACTGAATTTTAAGCACCCGATTTTTTTTTTTTTTTTTTCACAATGGAAAGTGTGCTGTCTAATGTGCTGGACTCTGCAACAGTTGTGTTGGAAGTGCTGTAGAAGATTTTTACCAAGAATTTTTCAACCAGTGCATGTGCCCATTTTTATGTATCCCGATGCTGGAAACCATGATCAGCGAGTGCGATGACAGTTGCTTGTCGGCAAACGTGCTGTACCTGGAACTAATAAAATCTCACCTGCCAGATAGTAATTAGACATTTTTAGAATAGAATACCATCTATTTTCATTTCCATACCCAAAGCTGTTAGGGCATAGTGATGTGCGCCTCCTCGATGAAAGTGTTAAGGGACCATGGTTTCCGCGCCGTCCAAGAAATGCAAAACACTGTGGTGCCATGTAGTGGCAAAAGCTAAAAGCTCATGGTCAACGATGCGAAGGGAGCGTTGCTTTTCATTGAAGGGCACACTGGATAGAGTATAAACTATAATAAAACATGACAATACTCCTGAAATAAAAATACAGTGTGCACGTAAAACAAATCACCGATATTTTATAGAAATATGGTCCTGTGGTAGGATATACCGATAATGGCGGGTTTCACCGCTTTTTATGCGATTGCTTTTTGTGCTTTTTATGCGATGCATGGCTTTTTTTATGCGATTTTCAATGGCAAATGGAAATTACGAATTTTTATTTCTTCGATAATGCAGTACTGATTTCTTAGAATATGAGGCACAATCTTTTCGTTTTCCCATAATCTCATTACACATTTTGGGTAGTGTTCGGTCCCTTTAATTACTCCTCATTGTCCTCCACCCCAGCATGACATGTGAGAGATGTTGCTTGTTTGTAAACAGAGAGGCTTTTCTCGGATTACTCCTGTTAATTCGGTTGCCCAACCGAGGCAGCCTTCAGCTGGTCTTGTTCTTTGTTTTTACCAGGTTTTCTTGTTCATTTCATGGTATTTCTCTTGCATATTATCTGTGGTCATGAGGTAAGGATTCCTTCCTCTCTATAACTCTGCCTAATATGTGTCAAGCACATATACAGAGAGAAAAATGAGTGGCAGAGGGTTAAAGAAACTACTCTGATTCAGCTGAAAAACAGAGTGAAAAGTCAATGTGACCATGCCAAAATTGGCGTGATCATATTCGAGTCTGCTGATTTTATAACAGCCCATGTTACTCCCATTGTGTGTGGACAACTTGAACTGGGTGCATCTATTTGAAGCGTTTTAACCAAACACTTGGCAGGTTCTTTCAGATCATGAATTGCAGTTTACCAATATCCCTGAAGAGGAAAGTATATAACATCTGTATCTTACCGGTACTTGCCTATGGGGCAGAAACGTGGAGGCTAACGAAAAGGGTTCAACTTAAAGGGACTATGCAATGAATAAAAAGTCACTTGTAAATGTTTTCAATGCTTAGAAATGATGCTAAGAAGCATTCACACCAAGTATGAGTCTTCAGAACTGAGCCGGCAATTTATTATGAACTTCTAAAAACCATGTTTTTTAAAATTCGCGGGCCGATTGGTGTGCTCGTAGTGACCGATTTTGGAACTAGAATCATGAAACAAAGACGTCACACTACCCATGATGTCGCCAGGCCACCACACGCTCTCATTCGCTGGAGCCATGGCAGCCACGACGTCACGGGCACACTTCCGGTAGCCATGAAAATCGTCTGCTCGCGCCGCCGCGCAACCCTCTTGGGCAAGCGCGAGCCAGGGCATTGCCTTTGCGCATATGGTTTCAGTTTTCCTCTGCCGCCTCCTTCTGTCGGAAGTTCCGGAGCCACTTGCACAGCTCTTCGTGCGCACACATAGGGCTCGATGCCCATCGCGGCCGTAAAAGCGATCAGTCGCACCTCGAGGTCCGGGTTTATTACTGCTAATTACCACAGATAACAAGCAAAGAAACCCGACGCGCGCCGCAATCCAGGAAGGCGAAGAGACCGGAGAGATGCCGCCACGCCGCCGACGCTGCTGCTGGGGGGCTAGGAGCGACAACTGGAAGTTGCTAAATAAACGTCAGCGGATGACGTATTCATGGGCAGGGCCCAGTCCCAGAGCTGTTTTCTTAATTTTTTTCTGGTGCTCCTCGTGTTCGAGTTGAGGGGGGAGAGGAGGAGCGAAATGTTTAATCGTCTATATCTTCGCTGTTATTGGTGCTAGCTCAAAAATTCTTGCACTGGGGTGACGAGTGATCGAATGCCTATCTCTCGTCTGCTTTACGTAATCTCAATTAATTTATTACGTAGTCCCTTTAAGTTTAGGACAGTGCAGCGAGCTATGGAAAGAAAAATAATAGGTATAGCAATAAGAGAGAGGAAGAGGGCAGGGTGGACCAGGGATCAAACATGGGTTAATGACATCCTAATCAAAATCAAGAGGAAGAAATGGGCTTGAGCAGGGCATGTAATGCGAAGGCAAGGTAACCAATGATCCTTAAGAGTAACGGACTGGATTCCAAGAGAAGGCAAGCGTAGCAGGGGGCGGCAGAAAGTTAGGTAGGCAGATGAAATTTAAGAAGTTTGTGGGGATAGGGTGGCCGCAGCTGGCACAGGATAGGGTTAATTGGAAAGATATGGGAGAGGCCTTTGTCCTGCAGTGGGCGTAGTCAGGCTGATGATGATAATGATCCAGACAAGAGCATTTTGTGGATTTCATTGCTGTCTGAAACCTGATCAAGAGCTTGTTACTGTATCGAAATACTGGGACAAGTACAGTTATCCTATGCTTTTGAAACAGTCAGTGACTGACAGTGTTTTCCTGAATGCTTCAAGCAAGGCTATGGTTTGTGGTAACTCTATGTGCAGTGTATTGAACACTCTGTAGGGCTATTATAGCACTGTGTACTGAGATTTCAATTAATAAAGATTAAACTGTGCATCCAATTTGAAATGAAATTTTGTTCTAATATGCATAGAGCTTGGCTAGACCCTTCATCAGTGCATGTGTGTTGATTCCACATTTTTGCACACTCAACAAGAAAGTTGAAGAAACTTTAAAACTCTATATGCATTTCTGGGATTAACAATCAGCTGAAAAGATGTGAAGGGGCTCAATTTCCTTTTTGCTCTGGTTTCACTTATTCTTTTGCACTGAGTATTTATTTCATGTGTCCAAGTTTTCAATCATGTTGCACTGTCTTTGCACATTTTCTCATTATTTTCTTTTACATACACATACCCTTCACAGCTGTCACATTCATTGGTCATATATAATCTGCTAAGACAAATTTGTTCTAACTGAACATAAGATACCATCTTTCTGCAGGAAACCGTGCCAAACTGGTTTTGAAAAGATGAAGACGGACACAAAGGAATGACTAGACGGATGAAGTGCTTAGTTTGGCACGGTTTCCTGCACAATGAGCAACCGAGTAACCTCATTTCTAATGTGTTGCCATCTTTTTTTCTAATTATTACAGGTCACTTCGCACCATTAACCTCCTGCAACAGAAACGAGAAAAGCTATCAAGCATTAAAGGTGACAGTACAAGGTTGGTGTTGATGTGCTTTTATTCACGACATATTAGTTGCATTTTCCGAGTTAGGTCCATTTATCTGCTTCTTTGGCATTTAGACTAGCCCATTTTGGGCTGTTGCTATTAAAGTTGTTTTCTTCGTCGATCTAAACTGGCATACTTATTTCTTAATCTTATTTAATGCTGTAAAGGGTTGTTAACTCTTGCAGGCACGCGTAGCGTTCTACAATCGAGAAAAATCTGAAAATTTGTGTGTGTATATTTAGAACCCCCTATTTCACACAAGCATTATCAATGGCTCAAAAACTTTGGGTATTAGAGTATGCCACACACTTCCATGCTTGCAGATTTGCAACCTTATTCATCTGACATACGCATTTTTTTCCCAATTAATTATTTTCTATATCATTCGAAGCTGTGTCTGGATTGAAAACTCGGGTGCAGTGTCCTTTAGTAGAACATTCCACTGCATCAGAGACGCAAGTGACAGCACCAGACAGCGCCTCCTATAGGTGCGCCATGGAACTTCGTGGCATCCATCTATATTTTTCGTTTTGAAAAGCGATTATTTTTTCTAGACACGAAATGGCCCTACCAATCTGTCCAGCAGGGATTTCAAATATAGGTGGCACCACTGACTTCGTGAATATAATGCTAGACACTTCGAGAAAAATTATAAAAAGTCACCTGCACAAACATGGACGCCGTGCTGCAAAGGGTTAAACGATGCAAGCTTTATGTAAAGGAGATATAAATAAAGAGTGAAATGTAATTTGTATAAACAAGTAGGATTGCTTTGGTGCATCTGCTAGTTAACACCTAACCACTTACACAAGAAACATTCTGAAAGGAAATGTTTGGTGTGCAAGACGTTTCTAAATTTTTGTTTAAAACAGTCTGTGAGGTTTTGTACTGTGGCTAAGAAACGCCTGAAATCATCAATTAAAGCATCCAACTTTGAGTTGTGAAAACCACTGCACAATGTCCATCCTTAACTGATACATGCCTAGCATCCTACTTGTAGAGTACCGCTTTTTCGCGCTGTAACTCTAAAAGTTTATTCTATATAAGCTTGGGCTCGCTAGCATAGGTTCAAGAGGATCAAACTTTTGTGCAAGGGTTATTTTGCGTGCATTCATTTTTGTGCATCGTGTGCATTCAGAAAAATTCGCCAGTCTTCTCTGAATGTAATTTCAGAAATTCAACCCCATCGACTTAATTGTAATTCTGTAAGAAAAACCAAATATATTTGCACATTGTCATTAGGAAACCACCGTGCCTGGTGAGAAATGTTTTTACAGTTAATGTATAATGTTTGAAGCTTTACGTATGTAACAGGTAGGGAATTTTCCTAATAATAGAGCAGTGCGTAGCAAGACAGGACATAAGGAGGACCACAGAACTAGCGCTCGTGTAGTTCTGTGTCCCTCCTTTTGTCCTGTCTTGTTATGCGCTGCTCTATTATTATGGATCAACTTGCCCAACAAGTCACACTTCTGGAATTTTCCTAGTATCGTTTATTGTAGGACAGCTCAAAATCAAGAATTATGTGTTGAAAAAATATTTTCACTAATAAAAGAATAATTTTGAAGTGAAATAAATGTTTTATAATAAAAAATTATTGTTTAAAAAACCTAAAATTTCAGTATACATGGGTTAAAAAACTGAAGTTAATATTATGGATTGCGGAGATGTTTATGTTGTCACCACAGCAGTTTAAGCATTTTATTCTTGCTCAATTTTTGTTTATTGTTTCTCAAATGCTTCTTGGATGGGTTAATATGTGTGCAATGAATCTGGCTATTGCATCAATCACTGTGTTTTTTCTATGACTGAGTTGAAATGGGCTGATATGAAGTTGTGCACAATGTCGATGGTGGCCTGTTCTATTCGGTTACTGTACTGCCAGAAAAGAATTAAAAAGAAATTAAGCGAAAAAAAAATTAGAGCACAAATTTACGATCAAGTAAAACGTTTTACTGACTACATTAGCAGTTTATAGAATTAATATCGGAAATAATATTTATTTCCTTTTGTATGAGCATTGATCTATGTGCTTTTGATTAGACATGTATTTCTATATTTTTCTCTGCAAATAACATTAAATTCTCATAATGTACTTATTTACTTCCTAAATCATTTAGTTAATTTTTGTTTATACTGTTTATGAAACTGTGAAATGTTGGTGTAATTTTTGTCTGTTGAAAGAAATTCTTCCTTGCACATTTTCTGTGATCACAGGCATCAAACTACTAACAATTGATAATATGCATTTTGTATAATTATTAGTATATACAGAAGCCACAGTCAAGCATAAGTGTTGTCTTTTGTTTCCATATTGTTCCTTGTCTAATGCAAGTAAAATAAATTGTCGATTACTCAGTCAATCAGAAGAGATCTGCAGGAGGCATAGGGCTTTTATTGCAATGTCTTCAGGCCGCAGTGTGTGCTTTGAGCCAAATAACCAGTAACTTATGGCACCCATGAAGTTCGGAAAGTCTAAGAGGGATAGGAACAAGAGTTTTTCTTTGTCTTCTGGCCCTTGAAACATCTGGTGTGCCATAACTGCCTGAGTTCACAACTCAGAAGCAAACCCTATGGCCTGAAGGACCTTTCACCACGGCTGTACATGTCATTCCATGCCACAAACAAATGGAACGCATATACGCATTCAATTCTTCCAGGGTTGAGCGTGATCTTCTAGCAAGGGAGCAGCTGGGTCATTTGTTGGGCGTTATGAGGAACATTGCTGACCTCATCAATGCCATCAGCTGGCTACCATGGCAGTTCCTCTGGGCAGGCAAGCTGAGGCCATGGCACAACGGGATGCTGGGATTACTCTCTTCTCTGATTTCCTTGACCTCACAGCTGCTGCTGTAACCACCGCTGTTGGTAGGCTGTTTTAGTGTGCCCGCGTAAACTGATGTCACTTTGATGACATGGCATTTACTTCACTTACATGCACGACCTTAACATCTTCACTGCTCTCTTTCAACTGGTTCTGTAAAGTCTAATGAAAATTTTGAGGAGGCATGCTTTCAAGACTTGAGAGGTCTGTGCATTGTGATAAGGGACCACATCAAAAGGACTCTTGAGTACGAATTCAAGTTGCCGCAAACTGTTGCTGTGTGCCTTTGATCACTGGCGGTTACAACTCTTGTGTTGAACCACTGGTGCAGTTATGTTGGACACAGTGCAAAAGGTGTAGGATCTCATTGTGCACATTTTTCTTATGTTCATACTTTCATATTTCTTAGCATTATTGAAAAACATAATTTAAGCCCTTCTTAATATAATTCTCAGCAGTTGCCAAACATTCACTCCATTTTTTAATCAAACAAAATGTAATTCGAATCACGGTTGTGATTGCTAAACATGAATATTTTGGCACTGTAATTTAATCAGATAGGCATTGCTGGAAGCAATTCTTAAGTCAGCATGAGTAAGACAGAGTTAGGCTAATGTTTCTTGTATTTTTATTTTGTTTTTTTTTTTAGTCTGTGCTTATCGCATGTCTACTTGGTTGTATGACTGCTATATGTAGTTTTACACTGAAACCTCAAAAGTTTGAAGGTGGCATAAAATACAACGGAGCTACACCTGTTGCCATGATTTAAAACATGCTGAAATAGTATATTCTCTTTCCTTATAAAACTGCGACTTCTGGAGGGGCTTTAGTTAGCTGTTTCCTCATAACTGTTTCATTAATTGTGCTTCCTAGTGATATGTAGTAGTGCTACAAGAAAAAAAAGGGCGGGGGGGGGGGGGGGGGGGGGGGGAATAGTATAAGGCAGGCATTGCCATACTCTGAGTCTGTGTAAATAAGTAAAGCAGGAAGGAAGAGAAAATGAAAAACAAAACTTATTACCGCTAAGATAAGAGTTCATGCTGTGTTATTAGAGGCCATCGTGTACAGTCCCAGCCATAATATTATGGAGCACACTTGAGCAATCAAATTCTTGTCCCACCTTACCTAGCGAAAATTAAGAACTGTACTTTACACATATGTTAGCACATATGCTGCTCGTGCATTCATACGTGAACCCAACTAACCATGATATCTCCTCTACGGAATGCATGAGAAAATTTCAAATGCTGAAGCGTGCTTCATAATATTTTCTCTTCACCTGTACATTCAGCATCAAACGTATTAGAGCGATTGAGTATTATGCAGCAGTCTGTAAGGGTGCCGGCAGTTTGCAGGGGACATATGTATGCTTGCGCCCACCTGGCTTGTAATTGAGCAAGGGTTGCCTCTAGAATGTAGCAGCTGTGACAAGGGGTCACTTTGGTTAGTCGGGCTGTGTGCCACTCAAGCACTGTACACAAGTTTGAAACTGAATTAAGATTAGCTTTTGGGCAATTACTTTCTTGGGACGTAACTGCGGTGCTGAAACCACAAACACATAAGAAAGAAACACCCACAGACATGGAAAACCGCTGCAGACACTGGCAGTAACGATTGTCCGTGTCTGTGGGTGTTCTTCCTTATGTGTTTGTGGTTTTTGAAACTGATTGTACAACAAGCATTCTTGCATTTTACTTATATATTGGACAACTGTGCCCAAGTGACATTCACAAACACCTATTCCTATCTAATTGCAATGGCTGACTCTCCAGTGTATGAAATTTGTAGGTGCGAAGAGTCACTTGAGCACCTGCTTTGTCACTGCAGTAAAACCTCGTTAATTCGGACCTCGAGGTCTGAATTAACGGCCTCCCTCCGCATTTCTGGTGGCTGCACCTGGCTACTCCAGCAGACTCAGCAAAAGGAATGCTCTAGAGTTTTTGCATGCGCTAATGTCAGTGTAACAGCATAAATATGACACAAATTCACAACCATGCACAGAGTTGCTAAATGCTGTGATTGGCATCAGCACTTTGTAGCAACCTAGGTGTTGCTTAAAATAACATTACATCAGAGGTACACATTCAGTACATATTTCTTTTTATTCAACAATTTCAAACGTTTCTTATGCCTTTCCGTCTTTCTCTCTCTCTCTCTTATGTAAAGCTCATGTAAAAACCCTAAAGCTTTGGCTTCTCTACAAATGCCGGCAATGATCTAAGTATCATTGCTGCCAGATGCGTGTACTCTACCATACCATTCATCGCTGAGTATGGCATCTGTACTTTGCATGCTTCTTAGTTGCATGATTAGTGTACCGATAGGCAGCACTGCATTGAGCTCAATTGACATGATGATTATGATGATGATTATAATTCAGTGATACAATTTGTATGCTTCTTTGTTTTTGACCAGTCAGTGTACCATGCTTTGTAACATTCTGCAATTAAAGAGCTCTTACAGTTGAGATGACAGTGAAATCTGGAAAGCAATAGTTATAAAGACAATAGGCTTGTTGATGTAGACTACAGTTGGCTAAATATGGTCGGTAGTCAATGACAGTGCCAAGGGTAGGCATTGGGTGGCAGCCACCACCACAAAAATTCTGCAAGCTGCACAATTTGCATACCGCTTCGTTTGTACCCTGTTTTGCGATATTGAAGTCCACACTGGAAGTGAGTATGCGAAGCTCTTACTGCTGCATTTTGTTAATTTAATTTATTTTATTTTCATGAAGAGTAAATTTTTACACAGGCATGGTACATGCCCCAAATCTGACTCCCTTCCCACTTTCTGCTTATCCAAGCCACCCCATCGCTAATGTCCTGGCGCTGTCAACTGTGGCCAAAGTGAGCGTTTCCGTTTTTTTTAGTTGTGAGCTTCGTTATTGTTATTGTTGTTTTGTACTCGCAAATAATGTTGTACACTATGATATTCACAATAAATTTTTGTATTTTGTTGATAGGCTGTTAAAGTGCAATAAATATGTCACATTACTCATGTAATACTTTCACGCACTCCACTGCCTTCTTTTTGTGACCTTTAGAATATGCTTGTTATGCTTAACACATGCAAACCCTCACATACAAATACTAGCACATGTCTGCATGATATAATTAAATCAACACCTCAATATGCAATCTGTTATTCAGAAAAACATGATACAGTTGAACCTCTTTATATTGATGTCGAAGGGGCCCCTCGATTTATTTGTTGTAGCCGTTGCTTCGTTAAGGGGTACACCACCTTGGTTGCAACTGTTGCTTGCCAACGGGCTTACCTGACGCTGTACATTCCGAGGACAGCATGGCTAGTGTTTAGTGTGCCGCCGGTGTGCGTTGCGGAAGCCTTCAACACGCATGCACCGAGCATCCACCTCTGAGCCGCAAACGCTTCGTGCTAGAAAGTGAGTCTTGGACGAATAGAATGTCGTAGAGGATAGGAGATACTTATTCAGAATATCTAGCTCCTTTTTCTAGGTGCTGACGCTGACACAGGGTGCTGTAAAAGAGGCCACGCAATGGTGATTTCTTACAGATTACCCATTTTGGTTGGCTTTGCCGCACAGATCATGTGCACGCACACCACGCCACTTCACTATGACATTCACACTTGTGAATGACACGAGCGTCATAGAGAATGCATATGGCAGTCCCATGGACTGGAGGATAGTCTTCTCGTCAACTGGCATTGTTTTGCGCTTTCGTTTTTCAACGCTTGGCCATGTGAAAAGAAAGGAACGCCAGCATCAAACCACGCGGCGAAGTTGACAAACTGCTGTGACAAATGCTTCACGCAGGCCACGCTTGTGGTGGGATAAGTTTTTGTGTGCTGCTCAACAGAGCAGCTTATGCACAATGGTTTCAGTCTTGCGCGTCTACTCGGTGCGTAAGAGTTGCGCGTCGTTACAAATCGACATATTCTGCTGAACGGCAGAATTCTTGAAGGTTCATTACATCTCTTTAAAGGAAAATTTTACTTTGTAAAAACGAGATATCAAGTTCATGGGCTTCTATGGGAGCTTCCAAGGGCAATGGCTTTCCTTCGTTATAACATTATTTCATTATGAACCGTTTTGTTATAGCAAGGTTTGTCTGCGTTGGCACAGCCTATATGTGTAGCACAATTGATAGTAGTGAGTGTTTCTGCTCTCTCCCCGAGTTTTTTTTTATTGATGTTACATGCATATACTAGGTTTTGCAGACAAGGTTTCTAACAGTGCTTATGCTATTCTAGATACCTGATTGGCCTCGTTTACGGGCAAACCATAGGCGTTGACATTGTGATGATGCCTAAGTGAATTATAATTAGTCAAGTAATGGACTGGTATGGTATGGTGTGGTAATTGGGATATAAAGTCCTGAACAAAGATGCATGTCGGCTGCAGTGGGAGGGCTCTGGATTAATTTAAATCATAATGCTCCTTCATGATCCCACGCCTGCCCGTGCTGAGCCACTGCGGCTGGTCGGACCACACAAGGTTTGTACTTCATCCGAGGTCCGGCAGTGGCGAACGAGCTGGGCTGAAAAGAATAACAGGTGAAGGGGCACAGCGGCACGAGAATGAGGACGCGGACATGCACAGGAATTGTTATTTTTTTGCAACGAACAGGTACGTGTTCAACTGAGTACAATTTTTAAATTTCTTTTCTAGCATCGGTCATGCTTGAGTAGATTTTTTTTCTCTGTGCACTTTGCATATTTGAACTAGTGGTTGTTCAGAGTCGCGTGGCCTAGTCTGCAGTATTTTTCATTCTTCAAAGTTAATTATTTAAGCCTAATTAGATAACTGTAGTTATTGACTTTAAGAACAAACTGTCAATGTAAAAGTTGTAGACCATCTTGAAAAACAGCTAGTAGCATTGTTTCCATCAAGGTACTATTTACATAGCTCTATTTGCTGGCTACTGGCCATAAATAAAAGCTATCACATGACCAGCTGCTGGCTCACATCTCTGCCACAATGGGCATGTAAAGGCTCACCAGGGAGAGCACTTCAGAAAAAAACGGATTTTGTTCTTGGGATGTTGAAGTGGCACCGTTGTCAAGTGGAAGCTTTTTTTTTTACTGTGCGAGTTATGGTTGCCGGTGAAAAAACTACGTAAACGGTATACCATGGTGCAAACGTTCCAGTCAGCTGTTTTTCAAAGATATTTAGAACTTTTTCATTGACACTTCGTTTCTCAAGTCAATAATTAAGAAGTTAGCTAATTAGGCTTAGTTAATTAACTTTGAAGAACGAAAAATACTGCAGACTAGGTCACGCGACTCCAAACAACCAACCCTCAGCTGGTTTCACACGACTAGGACATTCCGTGTTTTAAATCGAGCCCCGGCCGCGACGGCTACATTTAATGTCGGCGTAGGTTGAAGAACGCAAAGTGGGGCCTGAATTTATTCAAGTATTTACCAAAAGAGCAATACGACCAAAATAATTCATGTAATTGGTGTCTTCATGAAAGTCCTGTGGAAGGTACTTAGCAAGAAACCCATCGTCTTTTCGTATGCTTAGAGCTATGCTTCTCTGAGAGGAATACACAAAGTAAAGAAGTGTCGATCCTGCAGGATGTAGAGCACTATCATCTGATATATATGTGTAGTAAGTTTGCGTTTTTCGCATTTCTAGCCGACCATTCACATAGTCGATGTCACAGTGGATGTAAATTACATAGCTGATTTCATTATTTGGGTCAGAGCCTTGTTTCTCAAACTGTAATGGTATTTAATCTCAATAAGCTCAACTGCGCTGCCAGATATTGCAGTGCCGTCGGGACTGCAACGCAATCATGGTTGCTCGGAATCGGCGATCAGCCCAACCTGAAAGCAATTGAAACGAAATGCAGCAGTGGTGGCGTCAAAGCTTTCAATGCGTTGAAATCCGCAGAGAAGAAGGCGTTGACTTAGAATGGCATCGCGGTCAGTGCGCGTCTGCTATGCGGCCGGGCTGGCGCGAACGCATCGGGCATGGAGGAAGGCGCAGGGCCAGTCTCGAGGGGGGCGCGCGCGCTCTCCCTTCGAGAGACCGGCCGTGACTGAGCGTCCGGTTAACGTGGCGAGCGCCACGAGGCGGCGCTGGCGATGTGGTCGCTGCTGGCGCCACCATAACAGCGCACGGAGCCCATACGGCGACACTTTCTCCGTGCCTTTCACCCTTACCTTCATCCCTTCCCTCTCAGCGCCGTACATGTCTTAGTGAGTTACTGCAGCTTTCTGTTCCCCATGAAACATTGCAATGTTGCATTTTTTTTCACCTCACACGACCGTGCATGTAGCATCGCCCGCCCCACCTTTGGCGCCCGCTCACCGCCTCGTGTGGAAGCTTCCTTCACGAGGTGGTTGAACGTCTGCGCGCTTGCGGTCTAACATATTTCATGGTATGTATTTTTTGCGCACTATTTTTCTTAGCGATGTTGCTGGGATGCACGCGCTACTAGAACTGAGACGATCTTGCCTATGTGCATGGCCTCTAAAATCTCTAGTTCCACCACGACGTCGAGTGTAGAGAGTAAAAAAAAAAAAAAGTTCGTCGATCTTTCCAGAGCAAAGTGTGTCTGCGTGACCCACGGCACGGAGAAGACTCGGCGGGGCACCGCAATGTCAGGATTTTCTTGCCCCGTTCCAGGTGGGAGCAAGGCAAGAGTCAAGCTATAAATAATTCACCATTTGTACTGTGTGTGTGTGTTTCCAGATTTTTCTGAGGATCCGGATGCGATGAATCCAAGAAGCACGGAATCTTGTCGCGCACCGCGGTAATATTTCACCTCCTGTTGCACCATTGCCCCGCCTGAAAAAGAAAATAAAATAAATAAACATTAGCCGAAAACTGTTGAAAAACACGTTGGTTGCGAGAAAAAAAAAAGTCACCCTGTACCGCTTATGCGAAGAGGAGCAAACAACATGTGTACAAGAAAACGGCCTTTCGAGTACACAGCCGTTTGGTACTCGTGGAACTCGACGCGTTTACATTTGTTGTTCGCTCAGGTTGATAAGTTGAGGTCATGGATGCGCCCCTGTAATTCAAGAAAAATCGCATGAGCGCTTATTTAATGTGAAGATAAATTTATGTATGGACTTTCGTACTGATTTTTTTTTTGTTCCGATATTCGAATAGTGGACAATATTTTGTACTTTTCTGGAATGAAGTGCGAGGCTGTACGCATATACAGGCTCTTCTTTCACTGAAGGTGACTCAGAATGTTTAAAAATTGGCTTTTTGAGCTAAATAGGTACGACTTCTGCAGGACTGTAATACTAGTAGTGGTAGCGAAAATAAGAAAACAGGTTAATCATTATTATACAACCTTTGTCCGTTAAGTTTCGAGTCTGATTTATTTTCTTCTCTAGAAATGATCTCCTAAAACAAATGTTGGTGCATATGTGTAGATCCATCCTTTCGGGCTAACATGAGCTATTTATGTTAATTCCAGTTGCAGCCGCTTGATGGCACTACATATAGAAAAATACGTTGTCACTAGTCCGCGCATTCTACTCTGAGTGCATGTGGAGAGATGGACGTCCACCTCGAACAACGTGTAAACATAAAATTCTGTGTGAAGCCTGGCAAGACAGCCACACAGACGTATGAGCTCCTTCGTGACGCTTGTCGCGGGCGCGAGTTTTCGAGAGGCAGAAGAAGTTCGTTTCGGGGAGAACGTCGGTGGAAGATAACAGAAGGCAGGGGCGCCCTTCAACCTCACGGAATGAAAACAACGTGGCTGGGATCAGAGAAACCGTACAGCAAGACCGCACCATTACAGTCCACATGCTATCAGATGCTCTCGACATTAGTAAGACAACATGCCACCAAATTTTGCGTGAGAACTTGGGGAAACGAAAGCTGAATGCCAGACATGTGCCGCACTCCCTCACACTGGACCAGAAGTTGCACGCGGGCATCAGTGAGCGCTGATTTGCTCTCCGAGGCAGAGAAGGATGCTGCATTCGTCGACAGCATCATTGCTGAAGACCAAACATGGTGTTTTCAATACGATCTTCAAACAAAGAGGCAGAGCGCCGAATGGCGGTCCACAAGCTCTCCGGCGTCGAGAAAGGTGCGGCGACAGAAGACTAAAACAAAGACGATGCTGATGTTTTTTTTTTTCGATGCCATAGGTGTCATACACCACGAGTTCGTCCCACAAGGGCAGGCGCGTGCTACAAAACATGCGTGATGCACTGCGACGCCGTCGCCCTGACTTACGGGCATCTGGACAATGGTTCCTTCTCCACGATAACGCAATGCACACATTGCTCTCAGCGTGACAAAATTTCTCGCCAAGCTCAGCATTACTGTACTTCCCCATCCGCCATACTCGCCTGACCTCTCCCCATGTGATTTTTTTCTGTTTCCTCGTGTGAAGAGAGCCCTAAAAGGTCGCTGGATGGGGAGCGTGGAGGCCATTCAAGACGCCACGACAAAGGAGCTGACAGCCCTGCCAAAAGAAGCGTTTTCCAACTGTTTCAAAGACCTCAAGAAACGTTGGAATCTGTATAGACCGCAAGGGAGACTATTTCGAAGGGGTGCTGCACAAATTATTTCAATGTTAAACGCATTTTTTAAATGAACTCAGTCTGGGAACCTTACGGACAAAGGTTGTAGCTTAGCGCAGCCATACAGACAGAATGGACAGACAAACACTCCATGAGCGCTAACATTCAACTAAATGTCTATTTTAGCCTCCACCCATATGAATAACGTCGCATGCGCTGCTTCTGCCATTCAAACCGCGCCAGAGATTAGTTTAACAACTAAAAAAAATGCACACTTACCAAAAAATGGCAAGCACATGCATGGCTTGGCATGATCTTGTTCAAGGAAGCGGCGCATGTGGATACCGATCGAGAGAGAAAAACAATGGACATGAGATAGCGAAGTGGACCGTAGTAAAAAAACAAAAAGAAGTGCCAAATAATTCGGTTACAGGATGATTTGAATGAACAAACATCCATTCTTTTTATACCATGGTGTACTGAGGACTAATGGAAGTATCTGGATCGCGCTACTTGGTTCGATCCACGTCTAAAATCTCTCTATCAAACTTTAGTTTCCTTCGAGCCGTTAACTGTCTTAAGGAGGTGTGGGGAACATTTTCAGCATTCTTTACAGTGCGCCGGCAGGTGTAAGCCATACAAATGTTCCCCGCTCCTGCAAGGAGCGCGATGACCAAAATTTGCTGAGCGGCAGTGCTGAGGATAATCGCGTTTTCAAAATTCTAAAAAGTGGCATGCCAATTATTAAAGCGACCAGTGTACTAATCTTACACACACACACACACACACACACACACAGATATATATATATATATATATATATATATATATATATATATATATATATATATATATATATATATATATATATATATATATATATATATATATATATATATATATATATATATATATATATATATATATATATATAGGCGAGTGAAACCAGTTGCATATTGGTGACATCCATCTTGCGCACCACAGGCTATTTTTTGTATCGCAATTAATAGTTTAACTAAGTTTATCTAAATTAATAAATATTGACTTTAGGCAACAAATTTGCAAAGTTGTGGAGCACCTTCAGAAACCCCCATTCCATAATTTACGACAAGCAAACACTCATGTGTGTTTTTTTTTCGGCTGCAAAGAAAGCACGCGAAATACAAAATAAAGCACGTGACTAAGGCACTAGCGCGCCAAGATCGTGCTGCTCTCAAGCGTGGTTTGAGCAAACGAAATCACCTGCAGCCTTGACTCGACGGACTCGCACCAGCGGCAGGCCGATATGTTGGCGGTGGTTTCTCGTCTGCGTCAGCCAGCGCACACATGACGTAGCGAGTTGCCGCAGCCAACTTATCGGCCTGCCGCTGCAGCGGGGCTGTCGAGTCAAGGCTGCAGGTGATTTCGTTTGCTCAAACCACGCTTGAGAGCAGCACGATCGTGGCGCGCGAATGTTAGTCACGTGGTTTTTTGTATTTCGCGGGCTTTCTTTGCAGCCGGGAAAAAAAGACAGACGTGAGTGTATCCTTATCGTAAATGATGGAATGCGGGTTTCTGAAGGTGCTGTACAACTTTGCAAATACAGTTTGTTGCCTAAAGTCAATATTTATTAATTTTGATAATTAAAATAATTAATCTATTAATTTCGATACAAAAAATTGCCTGTGGTGCGCAAGATGGCTGTCACTAATATGCAACTGGTTTCATTCGGCTGTCTCTAATAATTCATTTTTTAACCCTTGGTTCTAGTTAGCTGGGACAGCCAGTATATTGAAACGGGCGTGTTCAGGTGAGAACGGTAGTCGACGTCCCATAACCATTTTTTTTTGTTTTCAGCTCAATTTTTATATGTGATGGCCAAATGTGGCGACGCAAGGGAATCGTTAGCTAATAGCTGTTAGAAATTAGTTAAATATAGCTTGCTAGTCACCATGACACCGGTTTTCTGATATCAGTTAACACTGGTATACAATGCCGCAGAAGCCACCTCTATACCACAAAAATCCTGCTTTAAAAAATGCTGGCTCACCTTTGCTGAAACAGCCCATATACTTTGTGATTCGATCGACGGCCTCTTGTTTTCATCGCCCGTGGCGCCACCTGGCTCCGGGGAAAGCGAGGGTGTAGCATTGTAAGGGCAACCCAAGGGAGACAACATAGTGCGATCTTGTGATCGCTGTCTTGTCCACGAAGGAATGTGCTGCAAGCGCTCAAGGGACTCGTAGTACCTTGAGTGAGACGGCCAGAAGCGCTAAATGCGGGTGCGCTGCCGACGCGCTTTGTTATGTGCGCAAGTGTGAACGGCACGGGTCCAAGGGCTTAGCGTGTGAAGAAGCCAACCGGGCTGTGAACTTGGCTCCTTTCCTTCGCGCATCGCTATGCACCGCGCTCATCATTGGCACCCCGAGCGCAATACGGCGTTACAGGCCGGCTCATTGTAGCATGACAGCAATCGGCTGTCCTTGGAATAAACTGGTCGAAGGTTCGTTTCCAAGCTTTGCCGTTGGTGCGGGGTTATAAGGCTTGCTTCATTTGCCTGATGACCGGTGACGGAGGATTTTTCGGACATGACTTGGAGATGGCGAAATGTCGAGCTGGAATTAAATTTATGGCGCTAGCAGTTAACAAATTTAAGTTAGGGCCCCCTAAGCCCACCGGAACAACTCCGCGACCCTGAGCGACGCCATGTTGCTGTGAGCAAAAGTAGTAAATGTAAGTGTATTTGAATTCGTGGCTGAGAATGGAGCCTCAAGGAGTGCCCAGCATTTACCTTGCCAACTGTGAAAATGCGTTTGAGGAAATAACGAAAGTTTTGATTTCTTCTGAGGTTTTGTTTTCCTGATGGGGAAGGATAGCCTCCACCGTATATTGAACGAGCAGATGCAAACTTTTCTTCTGCATTGAATAACGAATTCGGCCGTGGAAAGCTCTTCTGGAGGAAAATACCGCACTTATTGCCCTGTTTGGCGGCTATGAGTAATAAACGGCCTCCCCTTGAATGCGAAGACACTTAATCTGGATGCCTAAGGATGACGAATGATGTTTTGAAACTTTCTTAATGATGTAAGCACGTGCCTACTGATGAGACATTTGTAAAGGCTACTCGATCACGTAGAAGCTGTTTTTCTTTAGGGATTCTTTCATGCGCACACTTGGACAACAGAGTAGTTAAGTAAGAGAAACCAGAAAACTAACGGGGAGAACTGCACGGCCGCTGCTTTATGGTGTGCCTTTCCTCTTTGAGGAGACCATATGATCCCAACTTTGATTACGAACTTTTCACGGTTTCAGCAAGGACGAACCCTATAGTAGAAATCTAGCCGAGAGTGCATTCTATTCGAACTTTGTGCAGCGCACGAGTGCTCAAGTCTCGTCAGTGTCATTTATGTCATTCAGCGTGAGCACTGTCTGCGTGAAGTTCCTTCATAGAGCTGAACGCGGAGGCTTATTGCTGCGACAATTGTTAAATGCGCACAGCCAGCGTTACTAGTCACTGCCACGCAAAAGGAAGCGTGCTTTGAGAAGTCTTGTCGCAATTCCTGCAAGAAGAAGAAAAAGGAAGGGGCCACACTACTCGACACGACGCTACGACGAATACGGAAACTCGCCTCATTAGCTATTCTGCATTAAATTCAGTCAGGTAGTATGCGTGCCTATTTGACGACTAATCTGATTTAACTTACGTCACCGCGCATGTAAATTGTGTCCTCTTAAAATAACTTGTAGCACTACCTGCTGGAAGCAAGATAGGTACACGCTGGGCGTTTCGCGTAATCGCGTCACGCACCTGCGCCAGGTTCCAGCCTGGCAGCTGCTCCGGCATTATTCGGTATCGAAAAAGGAAACTGCGTCGCTGATGGGATGGCTTCTCAGTCGATGCATGTGCAGACGAAAGAGAGAATGATCATGGATGCGGAGAATAAGGAAAAAAAAGTGATCACACTCGCCAGCAAAGGACAAACAAGTCGAAAGGCTTGTTCCTCCTACACTTGTGCAGTGTTTCGCTTCTGCAGCTAAGTTTAACTCCGGAAGAATGTGCACCAGCATTTAATGAGACGAAGAAATTTTTTTTTCCCTGGGTCCCAGACAGGGATTTCACTCTTGAAGATATCATTACGGCGCTGATGGAAATGCGGCGTGGCACAGCCCCTGGGCAAGACCAAACCATGGTGAGGCTGATGGCAAACCATGGTGGGGCTGATGGCAAACCTGGGCGCGGTAGTTTTATAACAACCCACGGACTACATCAGCGAATGCTGGCATACGGCCTCCATCTCACAGGCATGGAAGACAGCCCAAGTACATTTCATCTTGAAGCCATGGAAAGAAATCAACATAAAAAACCTGCGCCCAATGTCCCTGATGGCGTGCGTGAGAAACTGATGGAGAAGACAGTTCACGCGTGTATTTACAACTACGTGGAAGACAACGAGCTGCTACCGCACATCATGTTTGGTTCAGAGCACACCTGTCAACCCAGGACGTACTCTTACAACTCAAACACGAAGTCACAGATCCACCCAAGAAGAACAGCGAGCGGGCCATGGTGGCACTCGACTTGAAGAGAGCGTTGGACAACGTCAGACACTCCATAATCCTCGAGAACATGCGAAACATCAGCAGCGGACAGAGGATGTACTCGTACGTCCGGGACATCCTCACAGGTAGGATTGGACAACCCGAAGTCTGGGTATTTCAGTGCGCTCAACACTCCAGCTTCGGTACTGGGACAGAATTGACTATTCGTGAAGTTGCCTAATACTCAGGGCGCCTTCCGTATCGTGAAGGCTTTGGCCACATTCTGGTGAACGCCCGTATTTGGCACCGACACTGAGCTATCCGCGTAGCTGTATCTTGGCTTGTCGACAGCTATATGTGGTGCACGTGACTGTCAGCACGAACTCTTCACGAGCGCCGTTCTTCGTTCGCCTTCGAACCGCAGAGCGCGTATACAAAACGGAATGTTTTCAACAATTCTTGTTTAATACGTTTTAATGAGATAGGCCGCCCATTCTTCGCAAACCCTTCGGAACAAGAATGCTGGGTATAAAACAGTTTCTCCCATCACTCCGTCATGATTAGCTTATCTGCTTATTGTTCGGCCGAGAAAATAAGAAAATCGTCACCGCCGTGAGCCCCCCAAGGCTTGGGTTTCTGCGCTTGCAATGAGAGGAGAGAAGGAGGGTGCAAGGACTACGAAGAAACAAAGTTGCCGGGGGTAGCCCCAACGGGGGGAGAACCGGCGGGTGCGTGTGTCCCTCAATCTGGCCGCCGTCGTGCTGACCCCTTGCACTCATACCGTTCACGTTGGAGTACCTGGTACTCGACGCCCGCTATGCTTTCGTTAATCGCGAAACATGAATAAGCGTCCCAAACGCTTCGCGTAAGCAGGCCTGTTGCTACACTATAATCGGGCTTCGGTATCAAATTCAGGGCTCTCCACCCCGTGAAAGAGCAATTTTTGCAAGCTTAATGGCTGGCGTTTTGCATTGACGTCAATTTAAACTGCCAAAAAGAGGGAAGAACAGCAGATAAGGGCGCATATCTTTCGGATTAAGGGACCTCGCGAAGACACTGATAATACTGTGGTTGTAACGTTTGCCTTTGGTTAATCCTGGGATCATCAAAAGGGGGAAACGCTCTCCGATGACATCTGCGCGTTAGGAATACTCTCGTTGATGGTTTCAAATCACCTTACTTTTATCACTCACATGCGTTAAGTAAAAAAATAAAATAAAGATAGCTATAAGACAAACTGCTGTGCTATTCCGGGGCTGGAATCTTGATGCACTGAGGAACAAAGAGAGAGAAGGAAGAAAGCAGAGAGCGCCCAGTTGTTCCTCCGTTTCCTCTCCGTTTCCTCCTTGCCGATCGCCTCTGTCGCTCTGAGGTTTTACCATGCATTCAAATGAGGCGTACACGTTGCCTTTAAACGGGTTATATATGGTCACCGCCATGAATAGAACACTTGGAGGTGAGAGACAACATCCTGCCGTAAACAAAATGCAAGTGCTACTGACCTGCTTCCAAGAGCGACGGTAACTTATGTTTTACTGTTGACGAATAAGACAGGAGTAAAGATGACGTTAGTTGTTTGTTCCGTACGTGTGCTGTACCTCGAATCGGCCTGTGGTGTTTCTTTCCTCCTCGTCTGTAAACAGCACTAGTTCAATGCACACTTAGGTTATAATGCGCGCGGCACTGGTTGGTACTGCTCTAACAGGCTGCAACCCTGATGAGACTGTTTTTCACGACTAGTGAACACAGAGTGGGAGGAAGGCGTCGTTGACTTGGACCCTAAACGCTCAAATCATGAACTAATCAAAGAAAAACTTGATTACCTCCCTATTATGCTAGCTGATGTACCTACATTAAAATGCCGCAATAAAAATATTGTTAGCGTTGCTAGAATTTGATGAATTGGCATGTCGCCAATTAGCAGCAATTAGCATTTGGCCCATTTGTGCTGCTAGTCGTATCTATGTGGAACCAAACTGAAGGCCCTGAATCAACTCGACAGTCAAGAATCGGTAAACATTTTTTTATTCATCAAATACCTTACTATTTTAGCATTTCTCTGAAAATCAATAACGAGGAATTTTTGGACCATGGCTGAGAGTCACACATTCGCGCCCCCCTTTAAATAACAAAATTTGCTCACAGTCATGCCGAACATATTCACTAGAAAGCGCTGTCTACAAGGAACATGTCGATATCGAACTGTGCATGCAAGCTCTGTGTAGTAAGGAGTTAACGGCACGCAAGCGGTACGTCGCAAATTCGCGACACTGACCAGTTAAAGGGTTAAGAAAAAAACTGTTTAGAGCAAATAAATTAACGGTGGGAAGGAGCGTGTTGCGGTTAGGGGCGTCTAGTCTGCAGCGTAAAAGAAGGAAGAAAGAAAAAGATAAGATTAAACAAATAGGAGTTCAACGTACGAATAGAAGAAACACAGGTGTGAAATGACGTATGTTCATTAGGACGTAAATATGTTCATTATGTCGAAAAATTTTCACTGCTGCTCCGAAAGCACTCATAAGCTGAAATGCACCACTGAGTGTTGAAACACACAGTACATACGTGTAACCATCCTCGCGCTTAGTGCGTGCTACTTCTCTTGATAAGGAGGGACATGACGCGAGTTGATACATTCCACAGTTGTTTTTTAGCGGTCATTTCGCACTTTCTGGTCCTGCTGCATTGCTCACGGATCAAACGCAAGTGCTTCACAAATGTGGATCTCATTTTCGATGAAAAAGTCCGCTCTGAGGGTTTTCGGCTTTCCACAAGTTTGCATAATGAGCTCAGTTCAAGTTCATTTTGCGACGGTCATTTCGCACTTTCTGGTCCTGCTGCACTGCTCACGGATCAAACGCAAGTGCTTCACAAATGTGGATCTCATTTTCGATGAAGTCCGTTCTGAGGATTTTCAGCTTTCCACAAGTTTGCATAATGAGCTCAGTTCAAGTTCATTTTGCGACGGTCATTTCGCACTTTCTGGTCTTGCTGCATTGCTCACGGATCAAACGCAAGTGCTTCACAAATGTGGATCTCATTTTCGATGAAGTCCGTTCTGAGGATTTTCAGCTTTCCACAAGTTTGCATAATGAGCTCAGTTCAAGTTCATTTTGCGACGGTCATTTCGCACTTTCTGGTCTTGCTGCATTGCTCACGGATCAAACGCAAGTGCTTCACAAATGTGGATCTCATTTTCGATGAAAAAGTCCGTCCTGAGGGTTTTCAGCTTTCCACAAGTTTGCATAATGAGCTCAGTTCAAGTTCATTTTGCGACGGTCATTTCGCACTTTCTGGTCCTGCTGCATTGCTCACGGATCAAACGCAAGTGCTTCACAAATGTGGATCTCATTTTCGATGAAAAAGTCCGCTCTGAGGGTTTTCGGCTTTCCACAAGTTTGCATAATGAGCTCAGTTCAAGTTCATTTTGCGACGGTCATTTCGCACTTTCTGGTCCTGCTGCATTGCTCACGGATCAAACGCAAGTGCTTCACAAATGTGGATCTCATTTTCGATGAAAAAGTCCGCTCTGAGGGTTTTCGGCTTTCCACAAGTTTGCATAATGAGCTCAGTTCAAGTTCATTTTGCGACGGTCATTTCGCACTTTCTGGTCCTGCTGCATTGCTCACGGATCAAACGCAAGTGCTTCACAAATGTGGATCTCATTTTCGATGAAAAAGTCCGCTCTGAGGGTTTTCGGCTTTCCACAAGTTTGCATAATGAGCTCAGTTCAAGTTCATTTTGCGACGGTCATTTCGCACTTTCTGGTCCTGCTGCATTGCTCACGGATCAAACGCAAGTGCTTCACAAATGTGGATCTCATTTTCGATGAAGTCCGTTCTGAGGATTTTCAGCTTTCCACAAGTTTGCATAATGAGCTCAGTTGAAGTTCATTTTGCGACGGTCATTTCGCACTTTCTGGTCCTGCTGCACTGCTCACGGATCAAACGCAAGTGCTTCACAAATGTGGATCTCATTTTCGATGAAGTCCGTTCTGAGGATTTTCAGCTTTCCACAAGTTTGCATAATGAGCTCAGTTCAAGTTCATTTTGCGACGGTCATTTCGCACTTTCTGGTCTTGCTGCATTGCTCACGGATCAAACGCAAGTGCTTCACAAATGTGGATCTCATTTTCGATGAAGTCCGTTCTGAGGATTTTCAGCTTTCCACAAGTTTGCATAATGAGCTCAGTTCAAGTTCATTTTGCGACGGTCATTTCGCACTTTCTGGTCTTGCTGCATTGCTCACGGATCAAACGCAAGTGCTTCACAAATGTGGATCTCATTTTCGATGAAAAAGTCCGTCCTGAGGGTTTTCAGCTTTCCACAAGTTTGCATAATGAGCTCAGTTCAAGTTCATTTTGCGACGGTCATTTCGCACTTTCTGGTCCTGCTGCATTGCTCACGGATCAAACGCAAGTGCTTCACAAATGTGGATCTCATTTTCGATGAAAAAGTCCGCTCTGAGGGTTTTCGGCTTTCCACAAGTTTGCATAATGAGCTCAGTTCAAGTTCATTTTGCGACGGTCATTTCGCACTTTCTGGTCCTGCTGCATTGCTCACGGATCAAACGCAAGTGCTTCACAAATGTGGATCTCATTTTCGATGAAAAAGTCCGCTCTGAGGGTTTTCGGCTTTCCACAAGTTTGCATAATGAGCTCAGTTCAAGTTCATTTTGCGACGGTCATTTCGCACTTTCTGGTCCTGCTGCATTGCTCACGGATCAAACGCAAGTGCTTCACAAATGTGGATCTCATTTTCGATGAAGTCCGTTCTGAGGATTTTCAGCTTTCCACAAGTTTGCATAATGAGCTCAGTTGAAGTTCATTTTGCGACGGTCATTTCGCACTTTCTGGTCCTGCTGCACTGCTCACGGATCAAACGCAAGTGCTTCACAAATGTGGATCTCATTTTCGATGAAGTCCGTTCTGAGGATTTTCAGCTTTCCACAAGTTTGCATAATGAGCTCAGTTCAAGTTCATTTTGCGACGGTCATTTCGCACTTTCTTGTCTTGCTGCATTGCTCACGGATCAAACGCAAGTGCTTCACAAATGTGGATCTCATTTTCGATGAAAAAGTCCGTCCTGAGGGTTTTCAGCTTTCCACAAGTTTGCATAATGAGCTCAGTTCAAGTTCATTTTGCGACGGTCATTTCGCACTTTCTGGTCCTGCTGCATTGCTCACGGATCAAACGCAAGTGCTTCACAAATGTGGATCTCATTTTCGATGAAAAAGTCCGCTCTGAGGGTTTTCGGCTTTCCACAAGTTTGCATAATGAGCTCAGTTCAAGTTCATTTTGCGATGGTCATTTCGCACTTTCTGGTCCTGCTGCATTGCTCACGGATCAAACGCAAGTGCTTCACAAATGTGGATCTCATTTTCGATGAAGTCCGTTCTGAGGATTTTCAGCTTTCCACAAGTTTGCATAATGAGCTCAGTTGAAGTTCATTTTGCGACGGTCATTTCGCACTTTCTGGTCCTGCTGCACTGCTCACGGATCAAACGCAAGTGCTTCACAAATGTGGATCTCATTTTCGATGAAGTCCGTTCTGAGGATTTTCAGCTTTCCACAAGTTTGCATAATGAGCTCAGTTCAAGTTCATTTTGCGACGGTCATTTCGCACTTTCTGGTCTTGCTGCATTGCTCACGGATCAAACGCAAGTGCTTCACAAATGTGGATCTCATTTTCGATGAAAAAGTCCGTCCTGAGGGTTTTCAGCTTTCCACAAGTTTGCATAATGAGCTCAGTTCAAGTTCATTTTGCGAAAAAATTCCGGCATAAAGGTGCCGTGGACCCTGTAACACTGCCTGATCTCAGCTTAACTGCAAAAGCCAACTTCCCGAATTCTGCATTTTCCCAAACTTTTTTCTATATTTTTTTATCGTTCCTTGGCTTTTGGGGCATTGCGCAAGCCCTTCAATATACGAGTATAACACTTCTGTTGGGCCTAGTTGGTGCGTGATAAAAATACAGACGATCGATGTGCGCAAAACATTAGACGAACCACGAACACGCCTGTCCTTGTGTTTCTCTCCTGTACGCCTGTACGTGGTTCGTCTAACGTTTTGCGCACATCGATCATCTGAATTACTGCCTTCACTATATATATCGTAAAAATTAAGAAACTCTATACATGGACACCGCAACAGACCTTACGGCAATGATGGCGATGGCAGCTGTCGACTGGAAGAACGGCATAGTCACCACAGCAGTACGCACCGGAAATAGCGCAGAGGCTGCATAATATGCCGTAGCCCTGGCAATATTGAAGGGCCACAGAAAGGGGTGTTTTAGCTTGCCTTTAAAGTGGTTGCACTATGTATAAACGTTGGTGGGACCGGTGTCACGCTCCTTGAAGGCTCAGGGAACCAAAGCGTGCCATGAGCGTGTGTTAGGTGTTTTTATTCTTTAATTTTTATTTTTTGTTACTTTCTTCGCTTGATCGGGTTCTTCGTGCCGTTGATCTCCCGATACAAAGGGATAGCCAGTATCATCATCATCATCATCATCATCATCATCAGGAAAACGCGGAGCGGCGATGCATGTGACGAATCACTTCACAGCGCCGCGCCGCTGTTCGCTCTGTTAAGCGGCCTTTATGCGGCCCTTTATGCGGCCGCCCTTTATGCGGCCTTCCCCACGCTTCGGCGCATTCTTGTGTCCCCTTCGGTCCTCCGCCATTTTTACCCCATGCAGTCGAACACACTGATATTCACGCTGATGCCAGCGGCGTGGGCCTCGGCGCAGTTCTGGTGAAACGGAAGCGCGGCTTCGCCGAACATGTAGTTGCGTATGCCAGCCGCACTTTCACAAAAGTCGAAAGGAATTATTCCGTAACGGGAAATGAATGCTTGGCGATTATGCGGGGTATTGGAGAGTTCCAGCCTTATACCCCTGTCACACGGGCATTTCGAGGGCCCTCGAACCGATAGTCTATCGACTCAAAGGCGATCGAGCGCTGCCACACGGGCAGTTTCAATGGCGATCGAGTCAATAGCCTATCGAGTCAACGGAGTAGCGCAGAACTCCATCGAGATTTCGAGGGCCTTCGAGCGCTGCCCAAGGTTGCTAGCGTTGCTCCAAGCGGCGCCAAGCGCACTTTCGTACACGACACATTCACGGTGAAAAAACATGAACAAACATTATTCGCATAAAATTTAATGTAAGCAGCCTGTAAAATTATTTTAAAATTATATTAGACTGGTTTTAAGCGCATTAAGCGCATTCATTTTGCGTTGCAGTCTTTGCGTTGCTTGCGTACTTAACGTTGACAACATGGCGGCACCCTGCCCGCCCGCTTCACAGCGATAACAGCTTCGTCGCTAATCCCTCAAAGCAATATCGTGTTCTAAGCTGTTGTATTCGCCTTCGATTTGCCCATTCTTACCCTCGCATAAGGTTTCAAGAGACAAATAGCTCTTGTTTTTCAGATATCATGGCGATTTCCCCGGTCTTAAGCCTGACGAAGCAGCGCTCCGACGCAGTTGGACTGGCTTGGTTTTGGCTCGTCTTGTATTAAAGTGGCTACAGCAGTGTATGCATATGTACGTCGCGTACGTGCAACTAAAAGGGTTTTTAACGACTTTCGCGTATGCCTGTATTTCAGCATTTAGTATACATTTATCAACTATTTTTGTTATTTTTGCAAAATCCAAAGTAGCGATTGTGGCGCCACTCATTTGTGGCGTAAGACACGAGAACCATTTCAATGGCCATTGAGATTTGCCGTGTAGCAGCGGCGAGTTCGATGGCGATTGAGAATCTCGAAGACCCTCGACTCGAGGGTGATTGAAACTGGCCGTGTGACAGGGGTATTACATACACGGTGTTTCATCTAAGACTTTACGCAATTTAAAAAAAAAAGGCTTTTTGAGTTAGAAGAGCGCTTTTTTCGGCATAGCATTGTCAGCGGTGTTGTACATCGGAATACGGATAAGACGTTCTAACTTAGCAGGTTGGTTAACTAATATTGAATATTTGACTTTCTAACAATTACTGCTAGGCTCCTTGATTATTTACAGGCGGGAAGCTCAGCGAAAGTAATATATCTATATCAGTTATTAGAATTTCGAAAATGCTTTTACGCTATAGGCTCTTGCGGCCCAACAAAATTTGTCTATTTCGATGAGTTACGTACACTGGAGAGGTTGCTTTGCCTGCAAGCTTCTCGAAAGCGCATGTATTTTTGCGCGATGTAGCCAAAATTTGCTTGGCCACAGCGTCGAGGGTAACCGGAGTTTCGAAATTCTAATAGCTGATGTGCATATTACTTAAGGCGCACTACACGCCTGTCAATAATTCGAGAGCCTCAGAGTAATAGTAAAAAGTCAACTATTCCATATTAGTTAACCAGCTTGCTAGTTAACACGTCTTAGTCGTATTCCAATGTTCTACATCGCTGACAATGCTATGCCCAAAAAGCGCTCTTCTAACCCAAAAAGCTTATTTTTAAAAATTTTGCATTCTTAGGTAAAACACTCTGTATATGGTAGCCCATTCCCAGCCTCTCTACACTCAAGTCGTCTATAGATCTGGCCCTAAGCATTTTGACGCCGACGCCCTCTCCCGTTCCCCTCTATCCTGTGACTTAAACTCCACATCTTTTGGCATTGCTTTGACATTACGTATACATTCCGTTCGAACAACGCCGGGATCACTGGATTCGCTTCCCTCCCCGCTCTACTATCTACACCCTCTACGCGTCCTGCGGCCCGTACTGTCCACCGTCAAGCCCGACACTTCGCAAAACGGGACAGCCTGCCCCGCCCATGATGGAGCACCGCAGAGAAGGTGGGGCTGAGATTGCCGCGCGATGCGTGCGCCATAGACTGTCGCGATTTGACTGGCGTCGCTTTGCGCCTTCCCGCAAGCCCGCGGTTTTCGAATGGCTCGAGAAATGGCGCACATTAGTTGAGCCACAGCCGCGAGGCTAATCGCGTTTTCGAAATTCTAGGAACTGATATGGCTATTACTAAGGGCCGGCTACTGATGTCAATTGCAAGCAGGTGCCTATAGGTAATAGTTAAAAGGTTGACTATTAAAATTTAGTCAATCACTTTACTAGTTAGCATGATTCGCCTGTTTTTTTTTTTGACGTCCGCCAACTCTGGTACTACTATGCTGCAAAAAGCTTCCCTTTACCTCAAAAACCCCATTATAAAAATTTTGGACCTTCTACAAAAAAAAAAATAATCCGTTAGAGTGCGGCGTCCCAACCGCTGATATGTATGGGCGCCTGCGACCATTCAACCGAACATTTAGTACAGAATCTTTCGCAACGGAGGAAGAACTGTAGCGGCGACGGCACAATGTTTGCCAGGGGCACGAGAACAGCCGCCATATAAATTGCTCTTTGCGTCAATGCGTAGCTCGCAGTGTGGAGCATGCGCAGACGACAGCTTCCTACCGTAAGTCTTGAGTGACAGGCGTAGCGTCTGCGTCATAGAACCGCGTTTGTAGGCTGGCAACTGACTGCTTTGGCTATGAGGAAATGTCCGCCTTATACTTTACATATAGAAAGAAACAAAGAAATCCTTAGATAAAGTGCTGTCTTGTCGTGCACATTAGTCGTTACGTACGCAACTTCGACAATATCGTCTTCTGCCTTGCCCGCCGTCGTGGTTCAGTGGACTTGGGAGCTCGGCTACTGAGCCCAAGGTCGCCGTATCAAATCCCGGCCGTGGCGACCACATTTCGATGCGCCTTGGATTTGTGTGATGGCCGTGCGCGTTAAATAACCATAGGGGGTCAAACTTAATCCGGTGCCCTCCATTACGGCGTCGATCAAAGCGCAGCTTCGGAATGTTAAGCACTTTTATGCAATGCATTCCTTGTGTCTCTTTAGTTTCATGGGCTATCTGCAGCTGGCGGGCTGAAGCAAAAATTATATTTCCGGCCGTCGAACATGTTTCTCAGTGACAAGTGGGTGTAGGTTTGGATTATGCAACTCCGCTTGGTCGAAATTTGACTTTAGCTCTCTGCTCCGCCATCATCCCCTGTAATTCTGCCACCCTCTCTCTGATAGCTGCTCTGTCACCTATCATATATTTGCTAGCTTCAGGGTACACTCTCGACAAGAGCACGCATGTGGGAGGTGTCTCACCGGTGTTTTAGATAAACTTTCTTTTTGCACTTTCAAACGCGGTTCACTACTCGTATCAGAGGTATAGTGGTTTTACTTGAGCGACCGTTATGTCATTAAAATTCAACTCTGGTAGTTTTGAAATTGTAGTGACTTCATTTTCGTCTTAAGCATCGTATATACGCGCGCAATTGTTTCCAGGTGCGAGATTTTTTTTCGCTTTAAATGGTGTGCGTTTCAGAAACCCTGATGGCAAAGCTTCCCACGTGGTTCGCGCCGCGCTGAGCGGTAATTGAATTTCAGCGCTCCCTAGGAGGCGTAGGCGAGGCTTTCTATTTCGCAATGGCCAGCGACGTTGCTCAAAAGCCGTACTATATGGACGCACCTGCAAATAGCCGAAAATTTCGGACGCGTAGATGAGCTGCTTTAATTTCGCTATACAGATAACACGGTAGCACGTGATGGCGCAATCAAGAACACGTGATGAGGCAACTAAGAACCTCTCATCACCGCGCCGCGAATCAACTCGCCAACGTTAATCGGGCGATCATTTGGGCTGCAAAAATGCCTCGACTCCCGATGAACACGCGCGCCGCCAGCGCAGGCTGATTGATACACCCACGCGTATACGCCGGTGCGATAAGCCTAATAAACGGTGACGTAACCGGGCGGGTGTCACGCGGGGGCATAACCGCACACTCCGCGGTACGCGATTGGTATTCAGCGAGCGTGTAGCGTTACACGCCGAGATGTTATTTTGGCCGCATCATGAATCGTGACCTCCCTCTCAGTTGTTCCGCGGTGCCGATCTTGAGAAGCCCCCCCCCCCCCCCCCCCCCCCCCCCCCCCCAACCTGTGCGAGCTAGGACGGCGGGGCGCCGTGTCTCTGGTCACGTATCCCCGCGGCTCGGTCGGACGGCACACGCCGCTCGAGGCGGTGTGCCATCGCTCGCGTGGTTCGGTGATGGCCGGCGTGTGGAAGAAGGTTGCGCGAAGGCCGTCGTACGCTGAGCGGCTGTCCTTACCGTCGTCAAAGCGCGCAGAATGCCGGACGCAATGTTGTGGTCGGGTGATGCTGCGGCAACGGAGCGCTTTCGAACATAGCTGATGATTCGTGGTCGCAGAGGTCAGTGCTACGGCGCGTGGCGAACGGGCAGGACACTTAGACAGACTCGGCTTACTACATTCTATAGATTCCAGGAACTCAATTTTCTTTAATGAGCCACGTTCTTTTCTAATCAACCGGGCTGCAGCCTCGAAAGAAGTGTTTTTCGTCTAATACTGAGAGCTTTCCTGATGGCTATCTTCGTCAGTCTGCGTCTGTCGAATGTGCACACTGTTTTTTTGCTTTGCTGGGTTCAAACTGTCAGGTGAAAAGGGCTCGGTGAGTTAACTGTCCCTTTGCAGATGACTAAACGATTCTCTTGTGCCTGACTCCGTGTGAAATCTCAGCGAGTACTTGACGCACTGTGGGTACGTCATGAAACAGAGAGGGTTTGGGGTGCAGGGGGCTTCATCGCGAAATTCGATGAGAAGGTGAAAATGACGTGACAGAGATAATGCTCAACTCTTGAACAACTTCTTTTAAAACATACCTGTTTAACTTGTCTCGTGCTTGCACATTAATTACCTTCATTGGGCGCCGTTTAAAGAACTCATAGTTAAGCAACTGTAACAATAAACGATGCCTTGGTATGTGTACGCTGCACTACGGCATTGAGTTGACGCCAAGCTGATACGACGATCGTAATTGAGAGTTTCGTGCTCACGCATCACTGACATTGGAAGCAGATCTCATTCATGAACTGAGGTTCCACTTCTTGTGAGGGCGCTAGGAGTGATATAGCTGGTGGCATAGATCCTTTCCTATGACACTTATCCATCCGGCATTCCTTCGTGAGCACGTAGTCTGCCTTCAAAGTGTGTGTTCGCGCCTTCGCTTTACTGTTAATTCATCTCAATTGCATGTTCTGCCGTCAACTTGCGTTACGTGGACTCCGGGGAAGAGTTGGCTCGCACGAAGTGCTCGAATTTCCCGGAGAGATGGAACTAAGCACAACAGGGTGACTCCCTCGCGCGATCGAAGCGAATAAAACATGAATGTAACCTATACCGCAATCAGAATGCCGAGAATTTGATAACGCGCGACGAAGTTTGCCATCTCGAGCGGTGCACTTTCAATGTCTGTTGTGTAAAGAAGAGAACTTTCCAGAGACGAGGGCACTACCCCCGTTGCGCACGTTTCATTTCGCAGGAGTCACTCGGTCTTGCTGTTTACAGGTTGCAGTTACGTGAGGTGTATACCTGGCCCTATCATTCGTGTCACGTCATGGTGCTTTTGCGACCTATAGCCTATCGTGTAAGTATTTCCCGAAATTCCTGCCTCGTAGCGTTCCTTAGTATCGGCTTTTTCGTCGCGTTCTTGGCAGTCCGATGCGTTCAGAGACTCGGCTGGCATTCCGATGCAGTTGTCATCCGGGTAAATTAACGGTAGAGCTTTCCCGCTTGTTGGTATGACCGTGCTTCCATTCCCGGCTTTTATAATAAACTCCTCACGAGGGCAGACGGACAGGCCAGACAGTTGCCATCGGGCTGTCGCATACCGGCACGTAACTGCGGCACTCACAACAACGCTTGTTGACGTCTAGCGCCGGCTCAATCTGCAGTGTCTCTGTTAAGTGCCCTCACGTAGACGCATGCCAGGCGAAGTTTCATAGCGTCGTCGCATGTTCGCACTACCGCAAAACAATTTGTTCTCACCTCCGTCCTTCTGGTTTATGTTCAATAAGATGCCCTTTCCTTGAGAAATAACGAGAAAGTGAAGGAATAGAGTTTAACGTCCCGAAGATACACACGGGCTATGCGAGACGTCGCAGTGGAGGGCTCCGGAACTTTTCGAACGACTCGGGGGACTCGATGTACGCTCACAACGCACAGCTCACGAGAATTCTTGCACTGCAGCAGGAATTCGATCGCGCGACCTCGGGGTTAGAAGCCGAGTGCCATGAGTATTGAGCATTAGTGCGAAAGGAATGAGTTCAACATTAATTAGGCCGATCAGAAAGTGGGCGCTCTTTTTCTTCGTTGTGCTGAAGACTTATAGTGCTCGTGACTTACAGAGCGCAGCAAACATGGAGTAAAGGCAGATTAGACAAAACGGGCGCTTGTTTAGTATCCTTTCTGTTCGTGTTTGCTGCGCCGTTTATGTCCTTCATTCTTGGATAAAAATTTTGAATATTGGTAAACTGTAAGGGACGGGTATAGGAATATTGAACGTAATGGTCCATCCTTCCGATATGTAGCAAAATATTTCTTTTATAAATATTTCCATCGCTCGCATTGAACATTGGAGACTGCCATAGAAAACCAATGGGGAACGCTTTTAACGATAGCCAAAACGTTAATAGCAAAAAAATTCTGGCCCGCCGACGAGATATCTTCGGGTATATTGATTGTCATAGTCGTTGTCGTTCACCCTGCCAACACTCCTTAATCAGTACAGTAAAACCGGTATTCACCTTTTCAAAAATACTAAAAAAAAATGCGCCAGTACTTTGCGCTCGTGTCAAAACTATCTCATTGAGACATAATTTCACCACCGAAAGTACGAGACACCAGAAGAAGACGAACACAGGACAACGCTGACTTCGTGACTATTTGTTTTCATTGAAAGTGTTTATTTCTATGAAGGTTTCCATATTTATTACTGTTTTACTCATAGGTTATATTTTCATTGCAGATGGTGTAAATATCGAAAATTTTTGGTGATTCAAAAACTGTCAATAATGTATTTTGGGTTCGTTTCCTTTGCATACTGTCGTTTTGTTCGTAAGAGGGCTTTGGTCAAGCTGCCGTTCGTTCGGGCGGCTTTTATTTGCAGCCCCCTCCATCTCTTGAATGAAATAAGCTATATTTGATTAGATTTGATACATCTTACAATATATGAAAAAATGCGCTCATAAACCCTTTCCTGTTCAAAAATGCATTTGTCCAGAATTGCTAGGTATGTGTGTATCATGAATCTATAGCAAGCAGCCAAAATTTCTTCATTGATCAATGATGTAGTACTCGTACTTTCCATGCGTCGCTTTTGAAGCGACAGCGTTAAGTGTCCCGTTCAGTGGAGAACCTGGCGTAATTAGCGTCTTCGTGGAGGTGCGCGGAAGAGCCGGATTGGTCGAAAGGGTGGTGACGTCGCACGCGAAGCTGTGAATTGAAAAATGATTAAAACATTAGAAAACTGATTATTAGAAGGTCGCAACGTGACTCAAACGTCATAATACGACATTCAAGTATATATTATAAAGCAAAGGAATTGCATTCAAAATAAAATTCTGGTATTTAGTCCGGAGTTGCGTACCAGAAACGCTGCCCCTTGACCATGTCGGATTTTTTTTTATGGCCGGACCAGCATAACAAAACACCAAAAGTGTTTCGCACAAGAAGAACAACTCCTTTAGCGCCAACAAAGGCTCTATCCTTGAAAGCCAGTCAGGGGAATGATCAGCAACCTTTTGTGCCTCAACAAACCAGTGTATGCTTTCCCGAAAATACATGGGAGCAGGCCATGCATCTGAGTCGCAGTAATAACCAGCTATTCGGGAGCGCCAAATAATGCGGACAACCGCTAACACTATTAAATCAAAGGGTACACCATCCTCGTTGTTCATCGATGGGTACTGGATCCCATATGTGTCTAGCGGAAATTCTTTCCTGATTGTTTGTTGCAAAACATCCAAAAAATAAACCCCTTCCCAGCAATGCAAAAAAAAAAATGGTTTATCGTCCCTGGTTGGTTCCAGATAAGACAGTGCAATCCCCATGGCAGAAATAAGCCTAAGTTTCCTGAAAACTTCTGAAAGTGTAATGTTTTAGCGCGTAATTTTAAAAAAAGAAAGTTTTGGTTGCTGGTGGAACTTGCATTTTCTTTACTCCCTTCAGCACATTATTGCTGCGGCTCCACGGTACAAGGCCACGTAGACACTTTCGTACAGCTTGTTTAAAGCAGGGCTTTATACGTATGTCGTGTAGTCTTTCACATAATATGGAAACAGCGTCCGCGTATGCGTGAGAAAGAGCAGCCGCTAATGGGACCCATTGATGCTATCGCGTCCCACCCTTGGAGGCACAGCTTATGTCTGCCCCATGTTTTTATAACGGGTTTATAATTCTATTTTGCTGCCGACGAAGGGATGCTACACCGGCTCCAAACTATTTCGAGATCCGGTAGCTTTCTTTTTTAGCCGTATGGCTCCGCTTGAGTGGATGCTTAATGAGTAATTACTCCCTTATTACAAATCTAATCCACCTTGGGGGATCCCCTAAAACATTAGCCCAAAATAAGAACACTTCCTCGCGATTAGAAAACCAAATCTCAACAGAGACGTGCACTGCTTTACACTTTCAATTCCGGGACACACGATCCTGGTTATGATGACATAATGACTGCACTAAAATCTGCTCACAATGCCATTTCATCCTCATAAGTTCAAAAGAATAGTTGTTCCTGTGTGCGTGCGTTATTCTCTAAACACAACATTTTTCTTGCGACGCGGACTAGCTTTGAATGATGGATAAATAGGGACAGTTTCGGAGAGGCAGTGGTTTCTCGCCGAAGAGCACTACAAATAGTGCACATTGACAGCACAAAGCGAGTGAGAACGAAACCGGTGAGATCTTCCTTTTACCTATTGAAGTCTGTTTATTGTATGCATGCATAACAAAAGGGTTTTGCGTTTTGTCGGCACTATTTTGCTGAAAAATAGCCGCTATTGCGTTCCAAGGCGATTCTACTCAGAAAGGACGAATTTTTTTTTAGGTAATGAGCTTGGTGATCAGACCTCATACGCCACTATAATGCCATTCACAGTTGCCACGATCATTACTTCTTTTAGGCGCCGGCAACTTTACTGTAACAACCACGCCGACGCCGCAAACAGTGTGTGGCAAATGACTTGTAAATTGTCATGGTTTATACATTAGCCTTCTCTAAATAGGTTTTCTTGGTGCTGTGCCTGGATTTTGTTGTAGCTCAAGGTAACAGAAAAAGAAACATCTAAGCAATGAACTCTAATGGCTTCATGCCTGCTGCGTTATAATATTTCAGGCCGGTATCCAAAAAAGGAAAATTACCATGTTCCCGCGACCAAGAACTATCAACGAAAGTAATAGTTGCGTTTGTAATACACCAGCCCGTCATGGTGCCTGTATCACGCCTCCGACAAAGTCCCCTTTCTGCTCAAGTCGGGCACAGCGCAATTACGTCCTTAAGCTGTCCATCCAGGACTGAAACGCAACGCTGAATCTCGGGCGCACTCCACCCCGACTTTTTTTTCCTTGCCTTTTCTGACGCGAACATTACAACGTTCCTCCGACCGTCGTTATCGCGGTTAATGGGGCGGTGCCTTTCATACAGGGTGGACGGCGGGCGCATCGCATATGTGCACGAACCATGTCTTTCTGTCTTGACAGGCACGTGGCCCATTCATACGCTTGGACTTGCCTGTTCTTTTCTTAACTTGGCGCTGTACAAACACTGAATCACTTAGCTCGGCTGTACGAGCAGCTTTCCTTCCTCGTTCGCGTTTTATTGCTCTGGCATTGGAAGTGCCACTGCACCCACGTCTTAAATGGCGAGCAAACTGCTTTACGGTTCGATAGGCTTAATCTTGGGCGTACATTTCGCAAACGGAAGACAGTACGCAGGGGCTTCTTCTGCGTTTTCATTACTTCCGTGCAGCCCAAGTACCACAGCTATATTCCCGAATGCCAAGTTTCTTTTATCCTGTGTTATAACACTCCGTGCGAATGCTGAACAGCAAGGCTGAACGACTTCTTGCGACACTGTCTGGCTCTGCACGAGGCATTCTGCCTTGAAGGAGAGAAGCGATTTGACGCAAGCGCGCGTCGCGTCGCAGTCTCCTCGGTTTGTCATTCGTGTAGAAAGAAATGCAAACCCTTGACAGTTGCGTGGCTCGCACAGAGGTAGAGTAGACTGCGGCGTCCTAAGCGTCAACGCTGATTTGTATGGGCGCCTCCGACCACTCAACCCAACATTTAGTTCAGATTATTTCGCAAGGGAGGAATAACTAAGCCGCGACGGCGCGGTGTTTGCTTGGAGCAGAGAAAAGCAGGCATACAAATTGCTCGTTGCGTCACTGCAGAGCTCGGAGTGCGGGGAACGTGCAGACGACAGCTTCCTTCCGTAAGTCTTGAGCGACAGCCGTAACGTCTGCGTCATAGAATCGTGTTGCTGGGCAAGCGACTGCTCCTGCTAAGAGGAAATATCCGCCCTAGAAATAAAGAGGCATTCAGGTTCGGTACTCTCTTGTGGCATACGTTAGGAGTTACCTATGTTACTTCGTTAATACCTTCTTCTGCCTTGCCCGCCGTCATGGTTCAGTAGCCCTGGGCCTCGGCTACTGAGGCCAAGGTCGCCGTGTTGGATACCGGCCGCGGCGGCCGCGTTTCGATGGAGGAAAAATGCAAAAGCCCCTGTGCTCTGTGCAATGGCGGTGCACGTTAAATACGGTCAAAATTTATCCGGAACTACAGCGTCCCTCATAGCCCACATGCAGTCCATGGATGTTAAACCACTATACCTTCGTGGCGTCTTGTTGGCTTGAGGGGCTATCTGTCATTAGAAGACTGAACGGAAATTTATATTTTAGGCCGCAACGGCTACGCTTTGTCGAGAAGAAAATTAGAGTGACCGTCATTTCAAATGCTTGTGTTCTTTTGTTAAAATTAATACGGCCGCTTTTACCATGGCATTTTTAAGTTGAAGTTACATTAGAAGCCCCATCGGGTTTCATTGGTTGGAGGCAAGTCACAGACCAGATAGGAAGTGTCGTAACTTCCGTTCAATGCATCAACAGATGCTAATGCTGTCGCACCGCCAAATTGTAATGGAATTAGGTGTCATTGCGAATTTTTTTGCTTCTTGTTATACGGTTTGCATTGCAGTTTGTTACTTTCAGCAGATAAGATCTGCCTATCTACTTAGCTCCTTGAAGAAAGAACCAAATGTTCATTGCTACAGCATTGCACACGCGTTACAGACTGCATGGTTTTGTCCAGAAGCAGCATAGTCATGTGTTGACATCTCGGTGAGACAGACGATTGTTGCCATCAATGGCAAGGTAGACACCTTGGTGGCACGGTGGCAAAGTGCTGCGCGCGTGCTTATAATAATGATTATGTTGAAAGGAAAGGCGCAGTGACTGTACAAATTAGAGTGGACAGCATAACCAAGCCACGTTGGAAGACATGAAGGAGGCAGAGAAAAACCTGACGGTCGATATGCGTAGTTAGGCCAGATGCGAATTAGGTCCTAATTTAGGCTTTTATTTAGGCTCTCGTGTTAGCATCTATTGATCCCGGATATGGCCATATATGCTGAATTGATCATTCTCTACATTCATAGATTCTTGGGAGTCACTCCTGGCTTAGTGATGCAGTGGTCAATTCGCCACTGCCCTGCGATTGCAGGTGCCGCCATCGGTGGGGCTTGTCAGACCGAAGTATATATATATATATATATATATATATATATATATATATATATATATATATATATATATATATATATATATATATATATATATATATATATATATATATATATATATATATATATATATATATATATATATATATATAAGAAAGGGAAATGAGGGGCTTGTTTGACAAACACATGAACGAAATCAACAGTCACCGAAACCAAGGTGCATAGGGGGTATGTTTATTTAGGGTATGTTTATTATTATTTTTACAAGCAGCGTTAAAGAAACAATTAAAAAATAATAAAAAAATATTCACCTATGCACCTTGGTTGCGGGGACCGGTTTAGGTGAGATAAATTTTGTATCGTCTTAAAGACTGAGATGTAGAGTCTACTTACACAGTGCTTGCTCACAAGCTGATTAGTTCACAGTAGGATCTTAGGGTAGATTTCGGGGAAATAAATTTTAAAGCAGATATTGGAACGGTGTCAGTGTAGGTCTTAAAGCAAAAACGTCCCCTGAGGTGGGCTTCTCAGAAGTTCTGTAAGGACGGTCATCAAACGTTTTGTTCAATAAACGACACATTTTGTAGGAAGTTAAGGAACGGCACGCAGTGGGCTGCGACTCCAAAAACTGATCGAAGTGCGAGGGCATGCAGCTAAAGGTTTATCGACCACAAAGATGAACGACTGAATTAATTTCAAGCAACACGTCGGAAAACAGGCCGTGACCCTCTGATACTCAAGCCGTAGTACGTAATCTGGAACAACTCTCGGAGAGCCCACAGGCACGGTTTTGCTCGTTAGGCCAGGGCTGACTACATATCTATCGCCCCGAATACGTCCAAACAACTTTGTATCCCGAGTCCATTTCTTTGTCACAGCGCATGCGTCTTGCCCTTAATCACGCATGTCTATTTGCTGTTTGTTTGGTCTTCGTCGCGCGTGATTAGGGCACACAAGACACACGTAGCATTAATAATAGCTTCACCAGAAACACTCTGCAATTAGACTCAGTACGCTTGCGACCTGGACAGAATTGCCTCGGCTTAAAACACTCGGCGAAACCGACGTATCCGCGGACACTGCCTTGGCCTGCACAGTCGCCAGTGCGGCACAATTTGCGACGTTATAAGCTGCACCGCAAGGAATGAGCGAGCCGATGCGGTGAAACGGGGAAAACACGCATGCGCCGCTCAGATGGCGCATTGAGATTCGAAGCTGGGCTAGCAAGCCCGAGGGAAATGCTATGCCGCGACTCTTTCTCGGTGGAAATATTAGCACGGAGGCAGGGCTTATCTCGAATTCTACATGAGACGATGCCAAAGGCAAGCGCGACATGCTTTTGTGATAGCCGACGGTTGAAAGGGGGATATTTAGAAAAGCGTAAGTGCTTATCTTAATGCTTCGTATGTTTTGATTCGAGACTTGACTATCATTTCAACAAGCGGTGACACTCTTGTTATACCTTCGGAAACGAACATGTTTTTTTATCCGCCGATTAGTGGCGCAGTGGGCTCATGTGGACACGTTTTACAAATAGATAGCCTCATTACCTCCGATGAGTTTGTCCTACACGCGTAGTGGTGACCTTTGTTCTGTTTACTGGCTGCCTACGTTTAGTTGTTGTCCGTGGCTTTTCCGTTTCGGCAACGATTCTAGTGCAACAGCTATGCAACACGCAGTCGCCCGTTGCGTTTGTCCGATGTCGTTCAAAATGATTTTTGCCGGGCTGGTCAACATTCAGGCTTTGGCATGTCTCGCTGAATGGCTTTGAATTAATTGCCATCGCAATTGTTGGCGTTCTCAAACGCATACTGAAATCATGGGTACTAATCTGGCGTTTTAAAGCGATCGCTGCACGAGAAACTTGCTCCGGTGCTCGTTGCAGCTGTTGTCGTCCGCTGTCTCCGTTTTCCACTATCAGTGTTTTCCAAAAACTCCCGCCTTTGTCCACTGGAAAACTGGAGTGTGACCCCCGGGCTATTTGGTCTACGTGTTCAGGGCTTCATGGACTACGTGAGCCTGGGCGGCGCGGTCACGGAAGCGGGCGGTCTTAGTGATACATGGGTTACGTAGGCCTGGACTGCGTGGTCGGGGAGGTGGGCTGTTGTTTCTTCGCCACTGTGCAGAGCGAAAAGTCTAGGCGTGTTTTGAAATTACCCCCCCCCCCCCTCCCCGCAAAAAGCGTTTCGTTCTCGCAAGGGGCCGCAGCGATGAAGAGAATGAGTTTTACCGTTTTACTTGTCACGTCCGCGTGATTGCAGAAGCGCCCGTCTCCTCGTCACGTGTTAACAAGAAAAGAAGGGGAGCGTTATGCCTATTCATGAACGGAGGAAACCGTGCGAATCACGCCGCTGCGTCGTTGGGCAGAGACGATGCCCGTCCCACACGTGCCTCAGACGTGGACTGGGTGCGAAAGGTGCCAATACGCGTAAACAGAAAAAAGAAAAGAGTGGATGAAAACAGCTGTCGGCAGAAACCCGCCTCACGGAACTTCTCTTGTCAGCTTAGCACATCACGTGTCACGCAGACGCCGTGGGCAGGCTACCCTTCCGGAAGGGTGCCTTTCCGTGGACCTTGCGTAACTTGATGAGAAGCGCTCGAAGATGCAACGGCGCCTCAAGCTTGGAGTTTCTCCATTTGTAAACCCTTCCTTTCCACCTCTCCTGCTTGCAGCAGTCCTTGACCGCGTCGCCCTTGGTGCGGTGCGAAACAAACCCGCTCCATGCGAGGTGCTGAGAGTCTTGACGGACGAATGCCTCGTGGGCAATATATAGATTGAAGCGAACTGCTTGAACCGCGATCGTTTCGACATTTTGCAAGTCCATGCACGTCTACACCTCCTGAGAAGGATGTGCTCGGTTGCGTAGAAGCAGTGTTTGCACAAAAATACGGGCTTCGTATGCACCGCAGTCTCAGTTCTTCATCTTCTGTGCCCTTTAAATCGTTTGCCCCTTTGCTCTCCTATCGTGTTCTCACCGCTGTTATTTGACCACAACAGCTTGGAAACGGGCTGCCATCTCTAGCATTCAATGGTCTTCCAATTTCAGTACGCACTGTGTTTCCGACAGAGGCGATTGACGCTGCGAATTAGTCTTTACTAAAGTCCCTGTATTTCCATCTTTCCAACAAGGTAAAAGGTGTCGCCGAGCATTACCGCTGTTTTTGTGCGCGTTATTGTGCGTGTTATGCGCACAAGTCACACCAGTATTGGCTTGTATGTAAATGTGAGCGAAGAAAATTCATGGATCGTAATGTGGCACCAGTTACACGTTTCATAAATACTCGAAAAGAGCATGAAAGAAACGGTAGACACCCATAAAAAAAAAAAGCAACGGGCAAGCGCTGGTAGCATCCTTGCTGACGCTGAAAGTGAAGACACACGAGTCGGAAAAGGTTGATTCTGTGTATAAGGAAGCGCACATCGTATCGCCGCGCAAAATGAAATCATGCACAGGTCGCGCAAAGTGTTTGTACATTAAGCTTGAGAAGCAATAGCTGCTAAGGTCATTTTCTATGAGTCTCTAGGTGTGTTATTACACAAGATGAGAAGCATGAACGGCGGTAAATGACTGAAGTCATCTCTGATACGGAGGAGCAGGTGACAGACAAACAAGGTTATATGAGTGCAGGGGGTAAAATACACCTATTACACACTTATACCTTTACTTGCAATTTACGTACGTAATCTGATGCTTTCCCTAGCCATCGTGGCTTTAAATGAGCGAGTGCACTGCTTAGAATGCCAGTGGCTTATCATCGCTGGTAATCAGACTTATTCAATCCTCGTTGCCAAGATCCGTGAAAAATCTGGCCTCTATCTCAGTAGGCCTGCTTGGGGAGTGATTTGGCTCACCATACAAAACTGAAAGACGTCGGTCAGCGGTTGTGAAGCCGCAAGCAAACAACACAAGAAAAGGAACAGTGAGAAGGAAATCTTGGGTGGCCTTGGGAGTGACCGAAGCATCTTATTTACAACAATCGACGTCCGGGCTGGGAACAGTATGAGTTCCGGTGGATAACACCGGAGCATGGGAAGGGGCATTGGCAGCTCTAGGCTGTTGAACATGGGCGACGTGTAAAGCTGGACAAGGCCAAAGAATGGGGCGAAGATGCGGTGATGGAGCGGGCCAGCTCTCCCATGCAAATGAAACATGGGGAGAAAGCAGGGGGGGGGGGGGGGGTAGAGGAAGTGTAGCGATTGCTGGACGAGAGCGCAGTCCAGCACGCTGGTTTTGGGCCAAGGCTACCGCCAAAGAGCCTAGAGTGTAGTATGCTGTCATTAAATAGCGTGGCGTGTTATTAGGCAGCCCAAGAGCACCACAGCATTTAGTAAAAGCGCCCGTACAGCAGAGTGCGCCCTCATTTTAACGGGCAGGATGAACGGCACGGCGCTACTAGTTTGGCATGCAGTATGCAGAGTCCGGCGCCAGCACCCATCGTGGTGAATCAATGGCTGTAGCGTTCAGCAGCTGTGCCCCGGGTCGGGAGTTAGATCCCGCTTGCGGTAAATAAATCTCCGCACAGACGAAATCGCAAAACGTTCTCGTGAGATATGGTGCACTCAAAAGAAGCGCCACGGGTCGAAGTTAGTCCGGAGCTCTCCACCTCAACATGCCTCACAGCTTACGCTGCTGATTTGGCACCTAAAAATCCACCAACCAATCCTGCACCACTGTCTGCACCACTACCTGCACCAGTGCTTACGCTATAGTTCAGTAACTTGTACGCTGTATTCTGCACTATACTGGCCACGAAGAGAAGCCGGAAAAGCTGAGTGGCGAATCTGCAGTTCTTCCCGAAAAATGGGGAGGACAGCACTGGGCCTTGCCGCGCGGGCTAAGGAAGGTTCTTGGCGACCACATTAGGCGATAACGCTGTTTGCCAAGCACGTGACAGAAGCACAACATCGTCTACCGTCTATTGGCACGTGATGTAGCCTTTCAAAGCATGAGGCGTTGAAACGTTGCCGTTCATTGAGACCGACGCGGCGGACCGTTGGCGTCGGAGCAGAACCTAACAGGAGTGCCAGTTTTTCTTTCACTATGCGTTACATTTCCCTTGGTCTGACCACGGTTGCAAAGTTCGCCCCATATTTTCAGGAACGGTTCAGCATCAGTCTCTCGTAATTTCTGTTTTACATCAAGTAACAGCATGAGTGCTTGGCTGCAAGCATACATAACAAATCCTGCCACTTTTAACGATCCTTCACTCAAATTTATTTGCTTGAAACCATACCTCAGGCAAAAACATTGCTAATTTTTTAATGTGTATTCGCACTCTTTGCAGGGATCTGCTTAATTTTGTCCGCTGGTGCCATCCGCCTGTATTCAATTTGAACTCTCTTCGTAATTGTCCATTTAACGCCCAACACGCGCTCAAACACGCTCAACATCACAGGAAGGTTTGTGAAATAAAAAAAAATGCGTTTGCATATTCGGAGATCGCAACATGCAGTGGTTTACCTGATGCATGCGCAAATTAATTTCCCATTATTTTCTCCCTAAAGGTGTTGCGTTCACAAGACCACCCACCGACTATTATTTCGAAAACCGCTTGCTTGCACAGAAGTAACACAACACTCTATTGGTCTTGTTGGTGTTGATGCAAGCTCCATTCGCACTGCACAAAAGAAGACAGAACAAGAAAAAAGCACAAAGTACAGCACGTGTCTTGAGTGCATCTTTTCTTAATCTTCCCTCTCTCCTCTCCTCCACCTGTTTTATCGGCTCTGTGAATCCAGGCTCGCAAACACTAGGCTGCAATCTTTTTCACACTGCCGCAGCAGCCTTTAAGGATAAAGCTTGCGTAACTGCTTTGCCATTATTAGTTGTGCGCTTTTCGGTAAGCTTGTTGTGCAGCCAAGACGCAAGGACAGTGATCAGAATATCAGAGCCTTTCTCACTGCGCAATACGCATCCTTATCCGAAGCACGTGCGCCATGCTAAGCAGACAACAGTGCTTCCGTCTTAAGCACTGGCCATTGAAACGTTCATCGAGTGTCTCGCTGTTAGGCACGTGGCGGGACTGTGATTGGCTAATGGTGTCGTCTCGGCAGGGCTGCCTCTGCTCGCGGTCTGTTGCGAACCTTCTGTGTTTGCAAGCGTGTCGGCGTCACCGTAAACAGCGAATATCCATCGGAATTCTTCGCTAAAAGGCTGCTCAAGGTTGGCACCGTTCGCCTCACGTCTAGCACGCCGGCTTCTGTTTCGCAGAGCGTCCAGTTCAACGGCCTTGATTGCGCGCAATTAGCCGACATCATCGGTGCTGCATTAATTGTGCAGCTGCGCACGATCGCTCACGTCTTGTCAGGGACTGTCGCTAGGTTCCCGTCGCGCTGTTGCCATGCTCTCGCTGTACGGCGAAGCGAGGACGCGTTTATCGCTAGCGACCAGTCGCGGGCGTGACGGCCTTGTTTGCATAACGTCGGTGTTGTTTAGCCTTCAGATAGCAGCATAATTAATTTTACAGATCTGTTTTTTGCAGATCGCTTTGTATTGATGTATCGCTCTGCAGTTTTGCAAGTGGGGTTATGTGCTTCGTAAATTGCAGTTTTTTTTTTTATTTTTAAAGCTTTTCACGTCAGCCTTGGCTAGGCCATGCTTGCTTTTGTGTAGTACGCTCTATGTCGTCGTCACACCTGTTCAATGAACTGCTCAGTCAAGGTCATTCAAGAATGAGAACAAAAAGCAAATGGGGGAGAAATGACATAACTATATTTCATGAGATCCTACAGCAACCATACAGACAGCAATATATAAGCGATAATTTTTTAGGAATGGCAGGGCATTAGGCAGTTAAGTGGAGATCTGTTACAATCGGTGACAAGTCAAGCACTTTTCAGATAAATTAGGTGGAACGAATCATAAGTCGTAGGGCTTTGTAATAGTTTGTAAAGAAAAAGTTGTTCCACGTGGCTTTTAAACGCATCGATCATGCGGTCACGTTAAATTGTTGATGTAAGGTTTTATTCCTGAGCAATATTAATTATCTGCAAACTCCTGCACTGCACTGAAGTAATCGAAATGCTGCATGTGCAGATAAGGGCTTGCTCCGGTAGCCCGGAGCTCAAGTGTAACGGGAGCTCGAGGAAGGAGGAAAGTAATGCGCGCGTAGATAGGGATGCTTTGCGGGATCACTGCGTTATCGGTATGAGACATATGGGTGGGGACTGAATACTGATTTGAAGTGTTATTCTGACTAGTAAGCGAGAGTGTGTATAAGTCTACTTAACGCATAATTTGACACGAACTTCCACACGTTTTTGTAATGCTTAAAAAATTCCCGATTACCAGCTTTCGCAGTTTACGCTCTGTGCCCGGCCACAAGGATTGTATTTTTCTATGGGCACGAAGTGCAGAGCGAAGTTTTATAGCACAATATATGCCAAGATGTAGTTGACTCTCTTGGCAGTTTATGCTGCAGCGGTTATATATATTACACGCACGTAAAAAAAATTAGGTATCTAGGCTGCCGAAAACAATGTGCCTCATTCCGCCCGTATTAAATTTAAGGGCATTAAGGCAGCATAAAGCCCCAGCCAAAATTGGTTCCATGTACAGTCGTGATTGTATATAAGACACCATTTCGTACTACCATACCCTACGAAGGCTAAGCGCGAAGGCGCTTGAAATACAGGCTTGGCACGCGACTGCATTCGCTCAGGTATAAGCCTGGGAGAAAATCTTGCTCACCATCTACAAGAGGCACTCTTGTTAGTTTTCGACAAAAAAAAACAATTTTGACACCAACTTTTTACAATTTTTACACCCAGAGAAATTTCGGAAGCACTTCCAATGCTTTAGGGAGGCACGCACTGCATAATTGCCATACCTGGCTTTTTAGGCAAAAAATTTAAGTGCATAATGAAGAACGAATCGGAAAGACATCAATGCGAATTAAAAAAAATGGGGGGGGGGACGTTGCTAATAAGTCGTAAACACTCTAACGTTCGCACAAAATCAGAATCTCGATAAATTCTGTATTTTTGAAAGACACGTGACACCTTCTTTTATTACATGCGCCAGGATTTTTAGCGCGAAAGCAATACTTCACAGAGTGCAGCCCAACCAAGAATCTTGTGGCGTCCCCGACCTTGAGGGTGCAGAAATAACATAAATATTGCCCGATTGGGTTTCCAACCCGCGGCGGCGCGATCAGATCAGCTTCGCAGGCCACTGCACGCCTTCTTTTAACATTTCTGCAGGACACGGATCTTGTTTCTAAATGGTGACAGCAGGAACGGACTATGGTCTACTGTGATTGAATGTGTGCGCAGATGGTGTCTTCTGGAGTGGACTACGTTATACTGTGAGTGAATGTGTGTATGGATTGTGACACTACAATGGCCTATGTTCTACTGTGACTGAATGTATGCATAGATGGTGACTTCTGGAGTGGACTGTGATGTGGACTGTGTGGATTGATTGTGTGCATAGATGGTGACTGCGGGAGAGAATGTGTGCTATTATAAGAGACTGTGCGCATAGCGGGGTAGATTCGACATTGTTAATATAGAAGGGACGCTGCGGTGGAGCAATTGCCGGCAGATAAAGCAAGGCTAGCCCCACCTGTAGCATTCAACACCTCAACTCAACTCAACTCAACAACTCAACTCGCCACTGCACAAGAGCACTATGCTATCGCCGCTTTTTCTTTACTGCACTACGCTACCGCCGCGGCCGATCACGCCCCGCGTTATTAAACTGCTACACACTCTCGCTCTGAGCATTGCGCATCGTCGTCTTCATAAACTTCAGTCTGCGGCGCGAACAGATCGGATCCGCTTAACCTCGAAAAGAACTTCACCTGAGTCTAATGTCGTCGCTAGACGTGCCGACGGCCCAGCAAAGCAAACCATGAGCCAATGAGGCTGAACACATGTTTTCGCACGTCTACTCGGCTTAACTACGTTAAAACACTACCACCTTTTTTCTGTATTGGCACTGATGCTAAGAATAAACGTCCGCTATTTTCTACCTACCTGTGTATATGCGTGTTTCCCTCCCGTGTCCGGTCCCAAGCAATGTTAGGACAGCGGAATGGTTTACCACATATCAATTGGGTGAAGCGAACTGTAATTTATGCATTATTTCATTCCGCAAGCTATATCTGTTTGCTGTCAAGGAAGAACGTATCGCCACCCTGAATCAGTTTCTCCAAGAGGAAGGCAGATAAATGAAAATCAACTGCGGAGTAGAATGTCCACTGCGCAGCAGGCAGTAGGCGAATCAGCGTCGTGCTGAATTATGTCCTATTCGACACGAATTCTCCGACACACGCCATGAGCGACCAGGAGCCATCGTGTTTGGCGCCACCAGGAAGGCATCCACGGAAGTTGGAACACTCAGAAGCAGTAAATTCACACCTGTTGTGCGATGGCTCGGCAGCTTTTGATATACGCTGAATAAGAGAAAAGAGGCCCATCACATTGCGCCTTTCCTTTTTGTCTGGCTTGCTTACGCCGACAGTACTCTCTGCGTCCATACCCAGTTTCAGTTCGTTTTCCTTGTTTACGGCTCGTAATATGCCGGATAAAAGAGATAGAAGCTCTTTTGAATCTATCATGAAAAACAAAACATAAGGGGGCTAAGGTACTGCCAATTGTGCCGCGCTTTTGGAGTCAAAGGGAAGAGGTCTCTAGCGGAGCGTTAGTAAGTTGTCCGCTTTGTTAATTTATGTTTCATGTTAACGAGTTCTACGCTGATGTTTGACTGCGGTTAGTGGTCTTTATTAATGTTCACATCGTTAAATGCGAAGAAAATAAATCGTGGAAGTGAGGGGTCCCAGCAGGAAATTACAGGCAAGGCCAGCGAAACCAATGGAAGACACCTGTGTGAGCCAATGGTGTTTTATTTATTTAATTACACGCACTACAAACTCGCCCTTGAAAGGCTTCAGTGGTGTTAAATAAGAAACCTTTGAAATGCAGCAAACCTTGAAATGAAAAGCAACGTCAAACACATACAACTAGAACAAAGTACATTGCGGCAAAATTAAGACTGGAAAAGAAAATGAGCGGCAGTAGTGCGTAGCACCAAACTATTACTAAAAGAACGTTTTAATGTTAGTGATTGGGAACTAGGAGAGATAAAAAAAAAGGAATTTCGATTGGCCCTCGTAGCGCCCAAGAGCAACTTCTTACGGGCCTTGTTGGTGCCTGCTGACGAACATATTTTGCCGCAAATCAATGCGAACACGCAAAAACACACATGCGAAAAGATGGGTCGTGGAATGTTTCCACGCGTGCGTTCGACTCGGTTTTCAGCAAAATACGCCCATGGTCGTTGCCTTGCAGGCAATGAAAACAGTTATATGTATTCATAAAAGTTTGGGGAGGAACAGGCTGCGGGAGGAACTTGCTGGGAGATGAAATCTGAAATTTTCCGCTATATACCAGGTGTTTCAGGAAATGTGATCACTAGTTTTTAAAAATAAGGTTTTTGAGGTAACGAGATATGAGTGTTGGCGGACGTAAAAAAACAGGCGAATCATCTTAACTAGCTAAGTGATTAACTAAATTCTAATAGTCAACTTAACTATTAGCAATAGGCGCCTGATTGCAATTAGAGATTTGTGGCCGGCCGTTAGTAATAGCTATATTCTCTCGCCGCTGTGGCACGACAAAATTTGGCTATTTCGACTAGTTACGACCACTGGAGGGGTTGCTTTGCCTGCGTACTTTTCGAAAGTGCATGTATTTTATAGCACGATGTAGCCAAATTTTGTCGTGCCACAGCGGCGAGAGTGATGGCGTTTTCGAAATTCTGAATACCGGTATGGCTATTATTAACGGCCGGCTACAAATCTCTAATTGCAATCCGGGGCCTATTGGTTGTAGTTAAAAGTTTAACTATTAGAACTTAGTTAATCACTAAGCTATAGTTAAGATGATTCGCCTGTTTTTTGACGTCCGCTAACGCTGGCATTACTACGACGGAAAAAGCTTCTCGTTACCTCAAAAACCCTGTTTTTAAACACGAGTGAACACGTTCCCTGAAACACCTGGTATATCTGGGGCTGGCTTGGTTTATAAGACACTTTCTGTGACGACTACGGCTTACTGGGACGTCACTTAGTTCATTTGGTCTCTCCTGTAAGCGTAGCCTTTTAACTATTGATTGTTTAAAAGTAAGAAGCGGCTGTCGCACACGTGCATCAGCTAACCATGTGCCACCCTTCTGTCGATATAAAGTCAATGGTCTTTGAGGTCACGGAGTACAATGGAGTAAAGCCACGTTCCCTGCGGCGCCTTATTCTTTGTTGCTACGTTAACTTGTTATTAGTTTGCGGAGCAAACTTAGCAGCACACTCTACGGAAGAGTTAAAAAATTCTTTAAAAGTGCAAGGTAGAGCCTAATTTTGCAGCTTCCGATTAATGTAAATGCCGCGAGGTTTAATATGCTATGACATCTTGAGGGACAAAATATACCTGCCATTACTCGCACAAAACTCTGAGTGAAATTGCTCTGGCAATGCATTCCCATCGACAGCTCAAAGAAGCCCATAGGACCTATCAAGGCTATCTTCGTCTTCCTCGCGCTCCCAGCTTATCTGGATCACATGTATTTAGAGACGTTGGTGCACTCTGTTGTGATCCGCTGACCTGGATTTTTATCCACGTGTGCGCTGGCACGCCAACATAAGTGTTGCATTCAGCGCGAAAGCGCTAGAATTCATTTCTGCCGCCGCGGTCGGGTTCGAACCCGGGAACTCTGGCTCGGCTACTGATCCGGAGTTCCCCGGTTCGAACCCGACCGCGACGGCTGCGTTTTTATGGAGGAAAAACGCTAAGGCACTCGTGTGCTGTTAGATGTCAGTGCACGTTAAAGATCCCCAGGTGGTCGAAATTATTCCGGAGCCCTCCACTACGATACCCCTTTCTTCCTTTTTTCTTTCACTCCCTCCTTTATCCCTTCCCTTACGGCACGGTTCAGGTGTCCGACGATATATGAGACAGATACTGCGCCATTTCCTCCCCCCCCCCCAAAAAAAAATTATTATTATTATTAATACTATTAAAAAGCAAGCAAGAATAATTTTCGAGATACGTTTCACGACGCGAGACCATCACGATTCCTCGTTCTGCGCGTCAAGACGGGCCGCGGCCGTCTCTTCGTGTATGTGTACGGTGCCATGATGCTCCAACCACATCGTCTCTTAGTCCATGAGATCGACCCTGCAAACGCTGCGAGAGAGGGGGAGCAACCACTTTCGACTCAGCCCATCCAAATGACAGAAACCAAAACGGGACAGCATCGTGCTCTTCCACTTGCTTCTTAGTTTGCCAGCACCACTGCAGAGGACGGGACAACATTCACAAAAAAAGTTGGGCACCACCCTTCATAGCACTGACAGGCCACTATCGTTGCTTAGGCAACTGCAGTGATAACCCCTTCAGAGAATCGTCGAGGGGAAGACCCTTTCAGTGAAATCCATGCTTCCAAAGAACTGACTCACTCTTTCTTTATCCTTGTGGAATCAACCAAGTCTCGGCTCAGCTCTCGCACTGTCGTGTCTAACAACACTGAAGTAAATGTAAAAGAAAAGCATGTATCCCTAGCCGAATTGAGCCTTCGACGTCTGTGTTGCAAGGTCTGCGATCCCCGAAAATATTTTTTTCAACAGCGCGAATTCGTAGAAGCTAGTTCCGTTGCTGAACCTCGCCGTCAGCAAAACTGCCTACTCCTGCAATCGAGTGAAGTACTGTAAATTAACTCTGAGAAACACGCTAATGAATTGATGTAACTTTTTATTTTGCATTTCAATAACAAAAAAATGAAGCTCGCGGGCTTGAGCGTCAAACTACCGAATGCTAGAATTTCTGTTTGTAATAGTTAGGCCGATATTAAGAGCACAGTACACTGTTTGTCCCTTTAATTTTCACAAAACCATTGTTCGATTAAAACCGTCTTTCATGCCACTGAGAGAATATAGCGTTCTTTTAGTAGTTTTCTTCTGTCAGCTTATTTTCCTTTGAGGAAGTAGTGTTTATATCTCGCTACATTGAATATGCGGGAATTGAAATGACATATATAGCAAAAGCAACGCTGTAATCTGAACGGTTTCGTTTATTAGCGACTAGTAGTCGGCGGTGCTCATACCTTGACAGTATTGCGAAGCCTACTGATCAGGCGGTAATATATATTGTTTTGAGTTAAGCTGTAAAACGCGTATCAGGACAGCAAAGTTAGGGTTAAACATGTCCATCTTCTCGTTTCTTGTTTTTTTTTTTGTGGTCAAGGAAACTCACGCACAAAAGAGCGTCGCAAGTTTATGCCACGCAAGTACCGCTTCTCGGGATTTATTTTAAAATAGATCCCCATTGCATTCCAAGATACGCAACACTGAGCAACGCAGTAGCCTTTCTTCTGGCCAATAAAACAGTCAATGAGTTTTATTAACAACTGTAGATTTACACATACAGCTCCGCTTTGAGCTTCGACGAATGCGGTAGTGAAGGGCATTGAATTAACTCTGGCCTCGTGCAGCTCGTTATCGTGCACGAGGAGTCTCCGCGCGTGCGGTAGTTTTTGCGACGCGGCCAAATCGGTACGCAGATGCCGTGGCCAAATATGGCATCTGCGTCGTCGCGCTGAGCGGCAGATTGGCGACTTCCCCGCATTGGGTTTAGGTAGACTTTGACGCAATTTCCTTGCATGCATTTTATATTTATTCCTAAGTTGTACCGACTTCCTTAGAAATATATAGCTTACATTTTATATAGCCAGATTTGAAGCAAGCAGCAAACTAAAAATAACTTTCTGCCGGTGATATCCTTCGCTCGTGTCCTGAAGCGCTCGTGTCGTAGCACCTACTCATCCCGTATTTTGCGCTAATTTATAGTCATGCAAAACCGACTAGTACAACTTTATGCTCTAACTTATCTTTTTTCGCTGCAAAGGCTGACAAAGTGCTTGGCCGTGCATAGAGGATTAAAGACTCGAGTTTTGAGCTTTGCACAAAAATTGCGAGATAGAGACTTTGGTATACGTGGCATAATTGGCACGTTCCCTATAACACCGCACAATATGTCATTTATGCTGGTTCAGTAAGGTTTGGTTTAGGTTTATGAGGTTTAACGTCCCAAAGCAACTAAGGCTATGAGGGACGCCGTAGTGGAGGGCTCCGGAAAATTTCGACCACCTGGGGTTCTTTAACGTGCACTGACGCCGCGCAGCACACGGGCCTATAGCATTTCGCCTCCACCTAAATGCGACCGCCGCGGCCGGGAACAAACCCGCGTCTTTCAGGTCAGCAGCCGAGCACCATAACCACTCAGCCACCACAGCGGCTAACTGCCGACTATAAGCGGCAGATTGACTTGTTATGTGCCTGAAGTGACCAAAACCAAGCGCGAATTTTTGTTCTGCAGCAAACACAGAGTTACATCAAAGAGCGCGCCAAACTTTGACGTCACAAACGCAGGGTTGCCAGTAGAAATTGCCCCGATTGAGGCCACGAAATGGAAAATCTTAAAATTCATTCATCGCCCGGATGCGAAATTTGGCACAAATGACCAGAAAACTGCGGAGAACTTGCCCTGAAAGCTTCCATAATATCCATGGAGGTGCAAAAAACGCCGGAGTCGCCCTTTAACCCTACGCTTTAAATTCGACCAATACCTTTCATTAGTATGGATATATGGATATTGTAGTAATATCTGGAGCCCGAAGAGCGCTGTCGAGTTGGCATTAGTTCCTGGTAAAGGTTTCTGGATTTAGTTGCTACGACGTGAGGGCTTGTGTGGGACCCGGAACGCTCCTTTACCGCTGTGACGTGAATAGCACTGAAGCATGCAATACCGAAAGGCTCAACGTATTCTTCCATCATATTCAGAGGCAGGGGCACTTAGCACTCTGGTTGAACACGATATGAGTGTGTTCTATTGTTAGGCCTGGCCAAAGTGAACTTTGTGACATCAACGAGCCCCTCATTTCCCTTCCATTGTCTGCTTAACGTGAACTTTGTGACACCCAGGAGTCCATCGTGTAACTTTAGCGCGCTGGCTAGTGGGCTTCACTGCCACATTTAAATATCCACTTAAATTTCTGTGACTTTGAGTTACAGCATTACACGCGTTGAATTCATAATATCCCAGACCGTATGAAACATGTTCCACTGGGTCCTGTCACACGCATCCATATGATTTGATAGTCTAGACCGCTTCCAAGCCTTTAGAGCCCAGCAGCCAAGCGGTTCTAGACAGATGGAGGATTAGCAGCTCCTTTTTTAGCCCAGTGTGATGAAAGTTGACATCTTACTAATCGAAGAACCCGGAATGCCCGCCAAAACCGCCTGAGTTGTTTAGTAGCTGCTCCCGCGTAAGTCTATGGGTGCCAATCGTCCCTGATGAATTGCAGAAAAAAAATGTATTTATTTCTGTTTATGATCTCATGACTTGTCATGACAGTTCTACCTCGTTCTGTACAACATTGCTTCGAATGGATAGGAGAAGTGCTTTTATTCAGCACCATTGAGGCGAAAAACGGTGCATAGTTTCACATCAGTGCTGAGTGAAGCGATTCGCTCCCTGTAAAGGGAAGCAGTGTTTATTCTAAGCTCCTAACTCTTGATCTCACTTGCGTTGCCTGGTGAGAAAAATGTGAATACATTGTCCAAGAAGCCGCCCGTGCAGCAGTGGATATATGAGCACCTCTTGGACGGTGCGGGTCGGAGAGCAAAATGGTTAAAATGGTTCCATATTCGTCGGAAGGACAGAAAGTTGGGCGCGTTAGTTGGAAGTTCACATTGTTGCAGCAGCACCCAACACGACGAACAGAAAAATGACAAGGCAACCAGTGCTTTTCTGTTGTCTTGGTCATATATAGATGTCCCGCATACACCATGCATTTTCTAAAACACTATTCCCAGAAAGTGTGAGCTCTTACTGATGCTCCACCAAGAATTTCTTGCCCCGTGAAAGACGGGGAATCAGTCTCCCCTTTAATCCGCGCCTGCGTGCATGAAGAATAGTAATGAAAGAAATCTGTACTGGCTGTTCGTGCAGAAAGATAAAAAAAAAACTATAGTGGCTCGTTATCTCGCTACTGTGCAAGTACGGCGCTTCCGTTACGTAACGAACATTCTGCATATGCCCTGATCACTTTGATTGAATGCGAAAGAAATAGACATGATCATATTTTAGATTAACGCAGCGTTGCGACCCCGGCAACGTGAAAATCCACGAGGAACTGGATTTAAGCCAGCCTGACCTAATAAAGGAAAGGATGTGCCTAGGAAAGGATCTCGGCGCGCTGTGCGTCAGCGGTATGTGAAGCTGATTTCTTATCACTTCTGCCCATGATTCAATCACATGCGAGCTCCAGGTATGAGCGCATATGCACAATGCGTTCTTCAGAGTGCTTTTCATTGCGTAACAAATGAGCCTAGCTGCTAATAAAGACAGACAAAGAGAGCATCTGCGTCGGTGACCATAGGCCTCGGGCGTAGGATGCGATAGCTGGCCTGCTGAATGGTGCAATGAATGCTCCGATAGCAGACCTGAGTGGAATATTAAGAGGCCCGATCGCGCGTAATCTAATGTCAATGGCTTAGAGAAGTGCCCGTTCCACACTTATTCTGAGCTCTTCCTTGTCGTTGGAGGACGGAGGAATTAGCATGCGACGCAAATTTTACTTGTTCTATCTAAATATTCTGCACCGCCCAAGGCGATTTGAAGACACTAGAAGACTGCGTCAGGTGTGGTTGCATAATCTTCTGAACGCCTTTGAATGCGGATCGATATATTAAGCCCTCTTGGAGACTACAAGCGCGGCAAAAGGTAAGATTGTTGCGAACTAATTTGAATATTCAGCCTTTTGAAATCATTACGCGGTTCAGGCACTGTCCCCAACGGCAGGCGGAAATATCCTTCGGCGCCGCATGGGTGTGCAGACGGGAAGACGTATTATGTACGCGGCTCTGAGTCCCGCGCCAAGCTAGTTTTCCTTTAATAAGAGTGCCACCGTGCAGGCGCCTGCTTTTTGCATGCACATTCAGGTGACTCATCCTGAGCGCAATAAAAAAAATACGGGATTTATCAAAGAAGCTGTTTGCTGGTTGCCAGTCAAACCCGGCGCAGAAGCCGTCGGCGTGTGAGAATAATTATTGAAGGGCCTGGTAATGCTGACATAACTACTGTAAGTCATGCGTTTGTACAGGTAGCCGCAAAATGAACGGGAACATTTAATCCGCGTGCAAGAATGAATGTGTGTTTATTTTTGTGCGTTGAAGATTTATTCTGGGTACTATTCATCCAAAGGAAAATTAGAAGAAAGGAGTAAAATTTGCCTTCCGCCCGTAATTACGTAGTCACTGTGCGAATAGTCATAAAGTGTTTCCTTTCACATATGCCCACTATGTGTACATATTCACTTCTCTCTTTACCACCGCACCCCAACATAACCCTTCCCTCATCTCTTCTTCCTTTTCCTCATCGCAGTAACATGAGGCCTCGCGCACTTTTGACGCGCATGCTCAAAAGATGCGAAAGTCAACGGCAAATACATGGTGCAAGGCGAGTACTGACCGCTAGTTTCTCGTCTTTAAAACGGCGTCAGATGAACGAGGTAGGCGTTTAGCGCCGTAGTTTTCTGGACGCAAAAATGGCGGGGAATGCTGCTTTGTGCACAGGACGTGGATCTAGATTCGCATCCACTCGTTTAATTTTTTTTGTTATCTCCAATAGCGCATCATTTTCCACTAGCTTCAGTTATTTTCCTGAGCATATTATCTGGACAGAGAACTCTGCTTCGGTCAGATAAGCACATCCAAGAGTGTCACGATCGGCGGTATGAGGAAACATATCTGACAAGCAGCTAACTGTTTACTTTAGTAATCAGGTTGGGCACATTTGAACGATAACAGCGATAAACAAAGCAATAAAGCGCACATGTAAGCTGTCACACCTATCATAAAAAATAAGCTCATCAACCAAGCTCAGCGCGGCATGACAATTCAAATTTTCTCAAAAATTGGTAAGCATTTCGAACTGGCGGAGAAATAAAATTTCTACAGTGAACTTCTACTTCTTCAGTATTGACTAATAATCGCAAATATTTCGATGACAACGGTAGTTACTTATAATCTATCTGTCCATCTTATCCCTATGACCTCTCCTACCTATACAGAAACCCTGCCAAAAGAAGCTATTGGTTGTTTCCTTTTCGTCAAGTCGTCTCTCTTCTTGTGATGTTTGTGCGATGCTGAGTTGCTCTGGTAAAAACAGCATTTACCGACTAGCGCTGAAGCAGCTGTTAGAGGCCGACACCCTGAGTCGATCTGCCAGTGGAACATGCACACGCTTTCCTTATCTTTATTCTTGACGGAACTACACAAAAACATCGTGATCTGGGCTCCCACTGAAGGTCCGCCTGACCACATCTACTGCTCGCCATTGGCCGAATATAAACCTTTTCTTGAGAGCAATGAAATTGGTAGTGAATTTTTTTTAAATTAATGGTTAATGAACTACATTGCAGAGTGGCACATTTAACCATTACACCTGAGGTATCAGGTACTCATCCGCTGAAGTCTTCGCATTAATTTCGAACCCTGGAAAAAGATTTGAAGTCGAATGCACCGCATTCTGTGGCAGATCCCGCGTGAAGAAGAGCGATGGAATTGCGCAGCACGCATGCATTCCCGCAGTAACGCAGACCAGGCGTAGCATGGATAAACGGAAAACTTTTAATTGCAAAACGAATGAAGGGCTGCAGAAAAGGGTGATACTTATTCGGGGATGATGGCTTCTGTGCCGAAGTGGAAGAAGGCCTTAGGTTTTTTTTTTTTGGATTTGTTGAGAGAGGTCCAGTCTCGGTAGGTGGTGATTGCGCAGTCTTAAAGGTGACAGCGTTTCTTTATTCCTTTTTTCCTCACAGATAACAGAGGCTGTGGCCAATAGAGCTCAGAGAGATGCGTTGAGACATACCTGTCTGCGGTCAGGTTACGTAGCCGTGCTCAGAGAAGAACCACAGAGGCGGGCTTAATGGCAGCACTTGCCAGTTTTTCGTGGCTTGAAAAGGCAAGAACAAAAAAAAAACGCCCTAGGGTAAAGGCGACGCTGCTCAAAGGCATTCGTGCACCGCTCGCACTGACATGTTGCCCAATAAGGCGCAGAATGCCGAAGCTATCAGCAAGTAATGATAGCGGTCGAACCACTCAGGTGCCTCACGGAAAAGGTGCCCAAAAAGGTACAAAGTCAGGGCGGTGCAAGAAAGCACGTAAAAATGGCGAATTTAACACGTGATTACCTCCGCGCTGCAGCTGTGCTCCGGCCAGCCTGGGGAGCATGACGCATTGTAGCAGGCCGTCGCTGTGTTTGTTCAGGAAGCGTTCTAAGAAAGTTAAAAAAATTTTAGTTTATTTTGCAGTCAACTTGACGGGTTGTTTGCAAAGAAAGGCTTTACTCTTTTTTTTTCTCTTTTGCTTTGCTGATCAGTGGTCTTTTCAGTCACGCATGAACGTTCGATCTTTCTGCATATTGCCTAGGTTAGTTTTATAGGATAACAGTGGTGGCAACTCCACTCTTGTGTTTATTCGTGTTGCACTGTTACTCGCGCAAATACAAAAAAAAAAACTGCATACATATCTCTTTCGTCATAATGCCTGACCACAGGGCGAGCGGTCCGACCACCGCTTATCGCACAACGTGGCACTCCGTCTTTGGCGGCCTCAGATGAGACGCGGACGCTGGCTTTGACCATAAATTCGGGCAAAATTGAGGTGCCAGTTTTTTTATTTCTGGCGTAGTGTAGTCGCTGTTATTCTTCTTCTTTTGCTTCGAAATTTGCTACCCCTGTTCAAATCGTGTACGGCGAATCGGGCTTTGGCAGCCAATTTGGCAGACATGGACGCTGGCCTTAGTAGCCGAGACTATTGCTGTCAGCTACAAAATTATGTACTTACGTTTCTGTTGACAATGCAGTCGTATTACATAACAGCCTGGCGGCTCTCGGGTGAATTTCGTGCACTGCTTGGGGAGTGGCGCTGTGTTGAGGGGTTGGTTTCAACTAATGCCTCCATTGTGCGAGGTTTAGGTTTGTGGTCTGTGCTCGCAGAGAAGATCAAGATGGGCCTCCCACGCTACAACTCAAGTCCATCCCTCCTGGGCCAGTGATTGTGACCACTGGCCGATCGAGATTCTCCTGGCCGCGGAGAAGCTGTTACGGACGAAGAACGCCAACATGACAATAATGTTCAAGCGACTGGGAGTTGTCAATCGACAGATGCTTCAAGGAGGCGTCGGCTTGGCTGCGGCGCTACGAATGCAGGTGGCGGCGTCAACGAGGGACCCCCTGTTGTTTGTAGGGTGAAATGGACATCCGCTGCCTGGAAAAATTTTTCGGGACCGTGGTTCTGATTAGTTCACGGCGCCGGACCCACCCGGGACGCAACGACATGGTGTCGAGTGTCGGCGGAGGAGGCGGGCAGCGGTGCTGCGAGTGATGCACGGCAGACGCGGCTGTGTTTGATTAAGGTGAGCAACGACGCCGGAATGCTCGTGCTTCGGAAAGGACCTCGTCTTTCCCTAAGTGTCTTCCTCCTAAGTGGAACCATCTGCGCAAGTGCAGCGGCGGCCTTTCGTTCCCACGGAGCGCTGTGCAGTGCAGGTGTCTGACCTTCGACGCCGATTGGGGCTCCATTCGGGCTTTTCATCACAGCTGCAGGGACAGCACGGACCATAGCTTGTCAGAAGTGGCGGCAGTGAGTTGTTGGGGGCGTCCTGGTAGGCGGATCTTAAAGGCTGGACACCTGATCGACATCACAGTGATTGGACGCATTTTAAATTAACTAAATTCCCCAACCAGGGACCTGGGGACAGGGGACCCTATTTAAGCAGCAGTCTGGCATGTGATCAAACAGCTCTTGATTCACTCTTTTGAGCTCTGTAAAAATGTAAATAAACCCTTTTCAGTCTCTTCTCCACCTCCAAGCCCATCTCGTCTCTTCGTCACCCCACAACAGCAGACTCCCGATCCGGAACCCGTGGACCTCGGCCTGGCGAGAGATGGCCATGAAAACCAGGGGCCTACATCTAACAACTTCTGGCAGCGGTGGGATAGAAGCCCCGGATCTAACAACAGAAAACAGACTACGCTATCATTTTCATATTTCCCGCAAATGCGGTCATATCGCCTGGGTAGTAGAATCGCGATTTTGTCTTCAGCAGTAGGGCTAAAGCAAATGACCGACCCGCCACTGTTGAAGTGCGCTGCATACCTGTACGAGCGTCTACGTAGGGGCCACAACCATTTTAGGTTCAAGGTGCCATCCCGTGAACTATGTTGCATCTAAATTGAAAATTCACCCACCGCCGAGTCCTTTCAAAACAACGAAGCGTTTCATGCTTTTGTTGCGGACAGGCCCATTTTAAACTTTCGGCACAGTCTACGCTTTCGAGCGTCATTTTCATTTAAAACCGGATTTCCAGGAAGGGCAAAATTTGTTTACGTTGACGATGGCGAAGTGTAATAAAAGCGGCGGTAGACGACTGCTAGCAGGATATTATCAACTGAGCGCGTACTATGCATGGCACACACTTCGATACGCAGCTACGTCGGTTGACTACAAAATGCAGCAGTGCTTCGATTTGTATTCAGGGCAGGGACGTACACACACTCCTGCTATGTTTATTACAGTTCGCTTTTTCTACTGCACGAAATCAGAGGACAAAAAAGGAAACCCGGTAGCGCCAAACCATGGCGAAACACTAATAACAGGCAAGTACGTGCAATGCGTGCGATGGAGTGGAATATTTTCTGAACAGTTCTGTTTTGGGGCGTTCGTGTGAAAACAGGCGCCGTACTCTTGCGACCTGCACATGCTCCAGGTCAGTTTGAATCTTTAAGCGGGAGTCTGTATTCCAGTAATTACTTTAGCAAGAAAGCGACCGCCTGTCAAAACACTGCCTGCTTACCTTTTTCAAGAGGAAGGCACTTTTCGAAGTTTTCTTTTCTGTTCTGGCTTTTGTAACGGAGGCGAACGTTCGAATGGCGTCAGAGCTAATGGTGTTCTTTATAAAACGCCGCTGAGCGGCTTATTGACATCACGATTAGCTCTGACACCATTTGTGAACGTTTGCGTCCGTTAAAGAAGTCAGAAAGGAGAGAAAAAAAAAACTTCGAAAAGTGTCTGCGGCTTCTTGATATCACCAGCCTTCGTGTTCGATCACATGCTTCCAGTAAGAAAGCTTGAGGAGCAAAAACAACTAAAAGACAACGACTAAAAATAAGAATATTTAGAGCTTGTGCGTATTTATTATTTTTTTTTAGTGCTGGTTATGCACTCCTTGAGCGAGCGGGGGCAAGCATTCAGTCACCCAAGCGGCTGCTATTGATGTCATGCATGGCAGGCGTGCTCTAGGCCGATCCTGGCTCTAATTATGAACGGTAGCTTGTGTTGGCTAAAGGATCTTCTGGTTTGCTCTTACGTTCTTCCCACAACTTGCATTCGCTCTCAGATGAAATTAATATAAAGAAATAGGAGAATGTATGGCAACCACTCTTTCAGTTTATGGAGCACCCCCCCCCCCCCCCCCCCCAATTAAGTAGATTAAACAAAATACTTTCGTATTTTCAACGCTGTCCTTGGCATCGTTTATGCAGAGGAATCAGAACATGTGCCGCGCTTTTTAGTATGCTTCGAACACGTGCATGACGCTCGCGATAACACTCGCTCTCTGCTTCACGCAAACGAACTCAACAGCCAAGCGAGCTGAATGGCGACATGTAGGAAGCACCTTTTGCAAAGGTGTGTTTCGCGTTTCGGGGATTAGCCTAGGAGAGAATCTTGTAACGTGGCAGTAAGTTTGTCAAGTTTACCTTGTATAAGGCGATAGGTTATATAAAGAAACACACCTAGAGCAGGGTGTTTAAAATGGTCGAACAAATGTTTATGAATGAGGATATGGCCGGAGGCCTATTTAAACTAGCGTTCGGCTGGAGGTGTTGGTGTTCTTTTTCATTTTCCTTCTTGGTACGTATGGCGAGGAGGTTATCATCGAGTCAGGCGCACGGCCGAAATTCACTTCGGTCCCCACACATCCCGCCCATAAACCCTTAGCGAGGGTGGCACCCCCCAGGGATCTGTCCTCTCCCCTTTTCTCTTCAATGTCACCCTCATCCCCCTCGCCTGCAAACTACAAACCATCCCTCACCTTCGGCATACACTCTATGCTGATGATATCACGCTATGGACCACCCATGGCAGTGATGGAGACATAGAGAATACTCTGCAGCCGGCAGCTACCCTCGCCCAAACACATGCGCGGAATATCGGACTCTCATGCTCTCCGGCTCCTCATACTCCGCCACACAACCCGAAACCGCCCCACAGCTCCCATAACCGTGACACTAGAAAACCGCTACATTCCGGAGGTACACACTCTCCGGGTACTGGGCCTCCACATCCAGAACAACGGGAAAAACACTCTCACCATCCAGAAACTCAAGCAGACGGCGGTGTAGATATCCCACACAATCCGCCGAGTTTCTGGACACCACTGGGGCATGAAGGAGCATGACCTATGTGTCTCATTCATGGATTCGTCCTCAGCCGCTTTCTCTTCACGCTCCCAGGCCTACCTGAAGCTCCAGGGCAGAAAAAACTCAACCCTGGATGCCATGATCCGAACAGCATTTAAGACAGCACTACACCTACGCCTAAATACCTCAACCGAAAAACTTCTCCAGCTATGCCTACACAACAGGATAGGTGAGCTTATCGAGGCCCGCCGACAGACACAATACATACGTCTCGCGAGAACCACTACCGGCAGACACATCCTACACATCCTCGGTATCAGGACACCAGCCACGGATCCCACACAGCTCTAGGTCCCTCAACACATTCACCGCGAACTACTTACTATACCTCTCTCCAAAAACATGCGGCCCAGCTACCACGAACCCCGCCGCAGAGCTCGCGCACGGGCGCTCCACAAACCCTATGGCACGGAACCGGATGCCGTGTGGATGGATGCCGCATGCACAGGCGAGGATGCGGTTGTAGCCATCCCGAACCCCTCCCTACAACCGATTGCCGCCCATCACATATCCCCCACTGCCACTTCGCAGGAGACTGAAGGGGCCGCCATTGCCCTTGCCACCACACACATGGAGGCCCGATATATACTATCAGACTCCAAAACGGCCATACTAAATTTTGCTCGCGGGAGAGTTCACGTCCCTGGATTTCGCATACTGAACTCCCTCGCCGCACACCCGCCCCGCCAAATGGAGCTCATATGGGTGCCTGTCCACTCCGGGAATCCCGGAAACGAGGCTGCCAACGCTTTAGCCCGAGGTTCTCTCAACCGGGAACAGCGACCTCCGATCTAGGGTTCTCACGGGAGCGCATGCATTCCTTCAGTGAACTGACGCAGGCCTGCAAAGCCGAGCGTCGGCTCTATCCCCCCCCCCCCCCCCCCCGCCATCCCTCCCTCGACAATTATCACCAGACACTTAGGAGGCGGCTCCTCCCCGTATATACGCTTGCGCTATCACCAAGTCCACAGAAACCCCTCCTGTACCCTCTGCCACCACCCCAAAGCCACTCTCGATCATATCCTTTTACTCTGCTCGGCGGGTCCTCCCCCGCGGGGCCTGGAGCACCTTACCACTTGGGAGGCTTGGGAGACCTTACTGCGCTACGAGTTTAGGATAGCGCTGCAAAACCGATATTCGGCTTTAACTGAGGAAGACGATCTTGATGTTCATTCAATGCACGATAATCTGACATCAATAATTACGGAGTGCGCAGTAGAAGTAGGCGGTAGGACAGTTCGAAAGGATACCGGGAAGCCATCTCAGGTGACGAAAGATCTGATTAAGAAGCGCCAAAACATGAGGGCATCTAACCCTACCGATATAATAGAACTAACGGAGATATCAAAGTTAATAAATAGGCGCAAGGTAGCCGACATAAGGAAGTTTAATATGGAGAGAATCGAGCATGCTATAAAGAACGGAGGTAGCCTAAAAACAGTGAAAAGGAAACTAGGCATAGGTAAAAACCAGATGTATGCATTAAGAGACAAGCAGGGCAATGTCATTAACAATATGGATAAGATAGTTAACGTAGCCGAAGAGTTCTACACAGAACTGCACAGTAGCCAATGTAATCAGAGCGCTAATGAGAAAGACAGCAGTGCACAGCAATGCGTCATCCCGCCAGTAACGAAAGATGAAGTAAAGAAAGCCTTAGATGCAATGAAAAGGGGAAAAGCAGCTGGGGAAGGTCAGGTAACAGCAGATCTGTTGAAGGATGGAGGGGACATCGTGCTTGAAAAACTAGCCACCCTGTATACGCAATGCCTTATGACCTCGACTGTACCTGAAGCTTGGAAGAATGCAAACATTATCTTAATTCATAAGAAGGGAGACGCCAAGGACTTGAAAAATTACAGGCCGATCAGCTTACTATCCGTTGCCTACAAAGTATTTACTAAGGTAATCGCTAATAGAGTCAGGGAAACGTTAGACTTTAATCAACCAAATGATCAGGCAGGCTTTCGTAAAGGATATTCCACAATAAATCATATTCACACTATCAATCAGGTGATAGAGAAATGCGCAGAATATAACCAACATCTATATATAGCTTTCATTGATTACGAGAAAGCATTCGACTCAGTGGAAACCTCAGCAGTCATACAGGCATTGCGTAATCAGGGGGTAGAAGAGCCTTATGTCCAAATACTGGAAGATATATATAGCAACTGCACAGCTACTACAGTCCTCCATATTGTCAGCAATAAAATTCCAATAAGGAAGGGCGTCAGGCAAGGAGACACGATCTCGCCAATGCTGTTCACCGCATGTTTACAGGAGGTATTTCGAGGCCTGAATTGGGAACAGTTGGGAAAAAGAATAAATGGAGAATACCTAAATAATCTGCGATTTGCTGATGACATTGCCTTGCTGAGTCACTCAGGAGGTGAACTGCAAATCATGATCAATAAGTTAGACAGGCAGAGCAGATCGATGGGTCTAAAAATTAACATGCAGAAAACCAAGGTAATGTTCAACAGCCTAGCAAGGGAACAACAGTTTACAATTGGCAGCGAGAGCCTAGAAATAGTGACGGAATACGTCTACTTAGGGCAGGTAGTGACAGCTGATCCGGATCATGAGAGGGAGATAAATAGAAGGATAAGAATGGGGTGGAGCGCATATGGCAAATTCTCGCAGATCATGAGTGGCAGTTTACCAATTTCCCTCAAGAGGAAAGTGTACAACAGCATAATCTTACCGGTACTCACCTACGGGGCAGAAACGTGGAGGCTAACGAAAAGAGTTCAGCTTAAGTTAAGGACAACGCAGCGAGCCATGGAAGAAAAATGATAGGTGTAACGTTAAGAGATCGGAAGCGGGCAGAGTGGGTGAGGGAACAAACACAGGTTAATGACATCCTAATCGAAATCAAGAGAAAGAAATGGGCTTGGGCAGGGCATGTAATGCGAAGGCAAGATAACCGCTGGTCCTTAAGGGTAACGGAGTGGATTCCAAGAGAAAGTAAGCGTAGCAGGGGGCGGCAGAAAGTTAGGTGGGCGGATGAGATTAAGAAGTTTGCAGGCAAAGGGTGGATGCAGCTGGCAAAGGATAGGGTTAATTGGAGAGACATGGGAGAGGCCTTTGCCCTGCAGTGGGTGTAGTAAGGCTGAATGATGATGACTGCGCCACGAGGACCCGGCCAAGCAAGCCATCGCCACTGGCCGGGCTGCCCGTCATGAGCCTGCGGGACATGAGCGTTTGAGTGCAGTGGGGCCGTGGGGGGCCCAAGGACCTGCGTGTCCTTAACTCCCTTGTTTCAATTAAAGTTTTCACCACCACACACTCCGACAGCTGCGCACGTGCGCATGCTGCCTTCGGTTGCACGCTTGAGAAAATAGCTAGAAGAAAGACAAAAAAGGAAACGGCGCGTGCTTGTTTCTTCACCGCGGTCGTTCGCGACGCCGTTCCGGCAGTAAAGACGGCGCGCCTGCATAAGCAGATATATGTTGGCCCGCACGTTAGCCCGGCTCCTCCGCTGTCGTCGCATGGCGTAAAAGAAGCGGACACCGTAATCGAAGATGGGTTGCCACGCGAGCAGCGCGCGTTTAGACGCAAACAAGGACACCAACAAGACGTGACTGCTCCAGCAGGACGGCTTCATGTGAGGCTATCGCGACGACGACAAGCAGACCTGTCGGTTCTCGCGTCTTGGCATCTCGGCTGGTGACACTCGTCGAGACCTCGAAACGGCTTGGTATGTGCGGCGATTTTAGGAAACACCTCCCATCTTCCAATTCGGCATGGAAGGCCCCGTATCAGAGGCAACGAAAGCGAAAAATTCTCGGCGAGAATGTTATCGCCGGCGAACGAGGAAACAACAGCAAATAAACAACCACTCGTGCCACGTCGGCTCACATCACAATGGCGGGAACATCCCTCCCCGTTGCCTCTAAAGGCCGTTTCACATGATGCGATTGTTGCCGCAGCGCAGTGCGATTTCTGCCGCTGTGCGACAGAAATGCGCATCGTTCTCGTCGCAAGGCCACTGCGACAGACTTTCAACAAGTTGGTCGCATTGTCGCAGCGTCGGTGCGGTCGCAGCGATGGCCACAGTAGTCAGCCAATAGGAGTTCAGCGACATGACAGGAAAATCTTGAAAACGTTTTATTGAACTTAATAATACATCACAGCTCAATGTTATTACTCACGATTACGAAATCAACGTCTGCCACGATGTTTGACATTTATTGCAGCCGAAGAATTTTCGTCCACTGAAAGGCCGCACCGACGCTAGCGTGCCGACGGCACCGACAGAAATCGCTGGCATGTGAAACGGCGGCTGCGATTACCGTCGCAACGACAGTGCGACCGGGCCGTAATTTTTCGTTCCCGTCTCACCATGTGAAACAGGCTTAAGGCGGTCTCCCGAGACTCGGCCGCCGCCGCCGCTAGTGGAGAGGGGCGCGGTTGCCTCTTCACTGTCAAGGCCGGGACGGGCGCGCTCTGCTATTGGACGCTTGCGGGGCACATGGCGTTCGGGCTCTTCTCTAAAAGAGGCACCCCTTGCAGTCAATGGCTCCACTGGCGATTTGGGACCGTTCGTGAAACTTGGAGCGGTTGCTGCCAAAGAATTCATCGTGTCCAGCGAACTCACCGCCAACACCATGCTCGTTGTCCAGGCGTCGCTCCTGCTCGCTTTCGCGTCCGCCTCCGCGATGGGTTTCAACCCCGTCGTGAAGACATCCTCCGGCAGCGTCATGGGGCGCCGCGTGGAACACAGGGGCAACGAAGTGGATGTATTCTACGGCATCCCCTACGCCAAGCCACCTCTCGGAGATTACCGCTTCAGGGAGACCTTCCCTGTGGAACCTTGGACTGGGACCTACAACGCCACCGAGAAACGACCCTCGTGCATACAGCTGAGGCTGAAAGAGGACAACTCCTCCTACTCCCCGCTCGTCAGAATGATGAACGCCCAGCCCATCAGCGAAGACTGCCTGACGCTCAACATTTGGCGACCGGCGTCGTGCAGCGGCGGTGACTGCAAGGACCTGCCGGTGTTCGTCTACATTTACGGAGGCGGCTTCTCGCTCGGAGACGCTTCTCTCTTCATCTACGATGGCGTCCACTTCGTCGCCTCGACGGGCGTCATCTATGTGACGATGAACTACAGGATGAACATATTCGGCTTTCTGGACTCCGGCACCAAGGAGGTGCCCGGAAACATGGGGCTCTTGGACCAGACCATGGCCTTGCGTTGGGTCAAAGACAACGTCAAAAACTTCGGCGGTGACCCAGACCAGGTGACACTCGGAGGCCAAAGCGCTGGCGCCATTTCGGCTGGCTACCACACGATATCGCCCTTGAGCAAAGGCCTCTTCCGGCGCGTGATTATGGAGAGTGGGAGCCCGCTGTCCACGGTAGGCCTCCACCACGCGTCGGGACCGGGCCAGATGGTCGCCGTGGCCAACGTGGCCGGATGCTACGACCTTTCCAGGCCAGCCGAGCAGCAGATTGACGACATGATCAAGTGCCTGCGAAAGAAGGACGCTGAGAAGCTGCTGCAGGAAGCGAAAGAAGGTCTGGGCATGAAGCTGTACCTGTACTTCCCCAGAATCCACAGCCAGTTCATGCCTATGGACCCGTCGGACGCCGACACGTACTCGATCAACGCAAAAGAAGTCTTTTTCGGACTCACCAAAAATGAAGGTTTGTTTTTTTCGTACGCCATTCACAAGCTGTTCAAGAGCCAGACCGACTTCATCCGGAGCAACTTCCCTGCCGTTATGCGAACCGTCCTCAGGAGATTCTTCCAACAGATGCCGGCCCGAGCGGCCCATAATCTCGCCATGGCCTACATGGACGGCAAAGACGAGCTGTCGATAGAAGAGCTCAGGGACATCTCGAGTGCCGTGTTCAGTGACATCATCTACAACTGTCCTAGTCAGCTGTTCGCCGATATCCTGCAGCAGAAAAAAGTGCCGCTGTACCACTATGCCTTCGTGCACAAGCCGACAGCCAGTTTCTTGGGCAACTTTTCGAAAGAGGTGGCCCACGCCGAAGAGCTGCCCTTCACAAGGGGCGTGATCGACTCGCAGAGGGAACAGTTCAGGAAGTTCACGGCTGGACAGAGTGATCCGATGCTCAGGGACTTTGTGGTGACGTCCGAAGAGATCCGGTTCAGCGAGGAGCTGATCCAGACCTGGGCGGCGTTTATCAAAACAGGGTAAGTAACTTCTCGTTTACTTGTTTGGCAGCGTTTACTGCTTGAGTACTTCACGTTTATTCGACCCGCAATTTTTTGCATACCGGTTAGCCAACGCTTCGTTCAATTCGTTTATGACTGCGTCATCGCACTAATATATGGCTCTCAAGAAATGGTACGAAAGTCGTGAATTTTTTAAAAATGAAGACAATCTCTCTGTGCATCAAAAGTTGGACATATGCGTTGTTTTATTGCGCTGTTCAAATATGAACCAATACCAACTCGCCCAGTTCGCAGCTTTAATGCGATGATTTTGCAGTTGAAAATACCTCGTTATATTCCGCAGATATCAAAACCGAGTGAAAAAATAAGAAAACGAAACTAAAAGGTTCTAGAGCCTTATGGCTTGACAAAGCGTGGACAGGCCACGAAATGTATAGGTAGGAAACTAGGCGTTCGTACTTTAGGTAGAAGGCTTGGGGTTTTTTTACTTTTAGACCATGTCGTGTCCACCAGACGCTGAGCATACGGCGGCCACAACGGTAACAGGTGACGGCGCCAAGCTCTGACCTTCCTTTACGAAGCATTGAAGTGGACTCTAAGTATTCCAATATGATGACTCTGGAACTAACGATGCTCTCGTTTTGTGGCATTTCGTATCACGTTCGGAGGAAGCTTCGCGGTTATGGAAGCGACATGTTCTATCAGAAAAAAAATTCTCCTAATTCTCCTGCCCTAAAAATTTATGGCTAGTCATTTCTATGTGGTGAAATTTGGTCCTTGAGGCACCACATATATCTCAAAGGTAACTGATTGCTATAGCGACTGCTAACCTCTGGAAGTGCAGCGCCGCGTGACGAGATATAGGGCGTCGTACATTCACTCCTATCATTTTATTATCACTCCTATCACTCCTATCACTTTATTTCTTCTGGGACGCTACCCAGACTATATTTTATTGCACCCGCCACTGTGGCTCAGTGGTTTGGGCGCTCGGCTACTAAGCCGGAGGACCCGGGATCAAACTGCCGTGGCGACTGAGTTTCGATGGAGGCGAAACGCAAAAGGCGCCTGTTTGCTGTGCGATATCAGTGCACGTTAAAGATCTCCAGGTGGTCGAAAGTATTCCGGAGACCTCCACAACGGCACCTCTTAATTTAGGAGCCAACAGCCTTACTGTAATTCCACGGCGACGCCGCAAACGATATATGGCAAACGGCTTGTTAATAGTTACGGTATATACATTAGCCTTTTCTAACTGGGTTTTCTTGGAGCTGTGCCTGGATTTTGTTCTAGCTCAAGGTAACAGGGAAAAGAAACATCTAAGCAGTGAACTCTAATGGCTTCATGAGTGCTGCGTTATAATGTTTCAGGCCGACATCCAAAAAAAGAAAAATTATGTCCCCGCGACCAAGAACTGAGCATCAACGAAAGTAATAGTTGCGTTTGTAGTACACCAGCCAGTCACGATGCCTGTATCACGCCTCCGTCAAAGTCGCCTTTCTGCTAAAGTCGGGCACAGTGCAATTACGTCCTTAAGCTGTCCATCCAGGACTGAAACGCAATGCTGAATCTCGGGCGCACTCCGCCCCCGACATTTTTTGTAGCGTAAGCTGCACTGGCCAAAATTGAGCAGTTTCGCGTGGCTCCTGGAGACCCGTGCTGCGCATGCGCGAGGAGCAGTGACGTCACACGGCGCACAGCTGGTGCGTCGCCGCCGCGCGCACCTCGCCGGTCTGCGCATCCTTTGGAAACCGCACTACGTGACCAACCACGTGACCAACCACATGGCCAGCCGCGTGACCAACCACGGCGCCGCGCCGCCGGCAGCTGCTCCGCACCACGTGACCGACCACTTCACCAACTTAAATCCTTGGCTGCATGCATGAAGTATAATACTGAAAGAGATCTGTATTGGCAGAAAGATGCAGAAAGATAAAAAAATCTATAGTGACTCGTTATCTCGCTACTGTACATGTTGTGGGATACACTGGTATCCCCTCCTCGTCCCCCGCGCCAGCGGCGATCGTGACTTACACGGGCGCGCTGGCCACCAGGAATGTGGAGAGAAGGCACCCCTGAGAAGGCACTGTAGGAGCTTACCAATGCCTACATACATTCCATCATCGAGCACAGTAAACTTAAAAAGCGTAACACACCGTGGATGACAGCGCGTATCTTAAGAATAGTTCGGAAAAGAAGGCATACATTTTTTAAAATACCAGACAACTAAGAGTAATTGTCACTTTGATAATCTGCGCGCTATATTCCGCGAATACAGTCAAAATATAAATGAAGCTAAGGGGCGCTATTTTGAAAAACTCGGCAGTAAAATAAAAACGAATGCTAAGGCGTTCTGGCAACATACGAAAGGCTGCGGAGCAGAACCAGCTGGCATCACCTAAATTGTCTTTAATAATGAGTCATTATTAGACGCACTGAGAAGGCTACTTGTATAAATAACAAAACTTTCGTTCAGTGTATTTACCGAAACAAAGCTATAGTCCATTATCATACGTAAGTTCAGTCCCGACTATGGATTCAGTAGAGCTAAATGTGAATGGAATCAGGGCATTACTAAGCAAAATTAGTGATAGTAAGGCAGTTGGACCTGACGGCATTTCCCCTAGAATTCTGAAGAGATGTGCTGAACCGATTTCCCTTTATCTCTATGTAATCTACACCAGGTCTCTCTTTTCCGGTACCCTTCCAGACGGCTGGAAATGTGCACATGCTGTTCCTATTCATAAAGGTGGATCAAAAAAAGGATGTAGTTAACTATAGACCAATTTTGATTATGTCCATACCGTGTAAAATTTTGTATCACATTCTATACAAAGAGATAATGACACAGTAACAAACAACTTGCTGACTTCACAACAACATGGTTTCCGTAAGGGTTTATCTTGCACAATACAACAGATTGAATTTTATCATGACCTCGCATCTGATATGGACAACGGCGGACAAATATATTACCTTTTCCTGGACTTTCACAAAGCGTTTGATACTGTTTCCGACTCTTTGCTTTTAAGTAAACTTGTCGCACTAAATATTGACCGTACAATTCTTGCCTGGATTGAAAACTATCTATCATCTCGCCGACAGTGCGTGTTATTGAATAGTAAGCAATCCACTTTGGTAGACGTTACATCGGGTGTCCCACAGGGCTCAGCTCTGGGGCCACTTCTGTTTTTAGTTTACATAAATGACATCTGTTCAGGAATCGGTTCTAATATACGGTTGTTTGCCGATGATTGTGTTTTATACAGAAGAACTAGAAATGAATGTGATGTTGCCCAGTTACAAAGTGATTTATCATGTGTTCTTGAATGGGGCTCGAGATCGAGAATGACGTTAAGCGCCAAAAGGTGTGTCCATGTTACCTTCACATGTAAAAAAATACGAAGTTAACATCTTAGTACACCATCAACAACAGTACACTGGCGCAAAAATCGCAGTATAGATATTTAGATGTGACATTCTCGGCCGATTGTTCTTGGAATACCCATATTGACACGGAGCCGCCGCGGTGGCTGAGTGGTTATGGCGCTCGGCTGCCGGCCCGAAAGACGCGGGTTCGATCCCGGCCGCGGCGGTCGAATTTCGATGGAGGCAAAATTCTAGAGGCCCGTGTACTGTGCGATGTCAGTGCACGTTAAAGAACCCCAGGTGGTCGAAATTTCCGGAGCCCTTCACTACGGCGTCTCTCATAGCCTGAGTTGCTTTGGGACGTTAAACCCCTATAAACTAAACCATATTGACACGGTGGTTGCGAAAGCTGCAAAGACCCTAAACTTTTTAGAACGAAATCTGGGTCACGCGCCGTCTCACCTAAAATCAACTGCTTTTGTTACATACGTTCGGCCCGTGCTCGAATACGCACCTACGGTGTGGGGCCCATGGCAAACAACACTGAGCAATATGCTTGAAAAAATCTAAAACAAGGCTGCAAGGTTCGTCCTACGTCGATATTCCAGAGGTGATAGCTGTACCCATATGAAAAACGAATTAGAGTGGGACAGTCTTTCTGCTCGAAGAGGAAAATTGCGCCCTAAACTGCTGTATCAAATATTTCATGATAAAACCGGCATTAAAGAGGAAAAATATTTAGAGGCCCCATTATGTCTCTTTTCGTATTGATCACTGCTTTAAGATTTTGGAATACCGTACCAGAACTAACAAGTATGCAAATTAATTTTTTGTACGTTGTATCAGCGAATGGAATCGCCTTTCAGGTCAGCATGCAAGTGTGCTGTATGAATGAAGATGTCTTTTTTTCATCATTGTAACCCCCCTGCTGTAGCGTCTTCGGGCTAAACGGGGTAAAAAGTGAATAAAAATAAAAAGAAATTAGCATGCGACGCAAACTTTACTTGTTCTGCAAGCGGCCTATGGCCTCAATAGATATCTAAATGTTCTGCACCGCCCGAGGTGATGTGAAGACACTAGAAGACTGCGCCAGGTGTGGTTGCATAATCGGTTTAACGCCTTTGAATTCAGATCGATATCTTAAGCCCTCTTGGAGAATAGATGCGCGGCAAAAGGTAAGATTGTTGCGAACTAATTTGAATATTTAGCCTTTCGAAATCATTACGCGGTTCAGGCACTGTCCCCAACGGCAGGCGGAAATATCCTTCGGCGCCGCGTGGGTGTGCAGACGGGAAGACGTATTATGTACGCGGCTCTGAATCCCGCGCCAAGCTAGTTTTCCTTTAATAAGAGTGCCACCGTGCAGGCGCCTGCTTTTTGCATGCACATTCAGGTGACTCATCCTGAGCGCAATAAAAAAAATACGGGATTTATCAAAGAAGCTGTTTGCTGGTTGCCAGTCAAACCCGGCGCAGAAGCCGTCGGCGTGTGAGAATAATTATTGAAGGGCCTGGTAATGCTGACATAACTACTGTAAGTCATGCGTTTGTACAGGTAGCCGCAAAATGAACGGGAACATTTAATCCGCGTGCAAGAATGAATGTGTGTTTATTTTTGTGCGTTGAAGATTTATTCTGGGTACTATTCATCCAAAGGAAAATTAGAAGAAAGGAGTAAAATTTGCCTTCCGCCCGTAATTACGTAGTCACTGTGCGAATAGTCATAAAGTGTTTCCTTTCACATATGCCCACTATGTGTACATATTCACTTCTCTCTTTACCACCGCACCCCAACATAACCCTTCCCTCATCTCTTCTTCCTTTTCCTCATCGCAGTAACATGAGGCCTCGCGCACTTTTGACGCGCATGCTCAAAAGATGCGAAAGTCAACGGCAAATACATGGTGCAAGGCGAGTACTGACCGCTAGTTTCTCGTCTTTAAAACGGCGTCAGATGAACGAGGTAGGCGTTTAGCGCCGTAGTTTTCTGGACGCAAAAATGGCGGGGAATGCTGCTTTGTGCACAGGACGTGGATCTAGATTCGCATCCACTCGTTTAATTTTTTTTGTTATCTCCAATAGCGCATCATTTTCCACTAGCTTCAGTTATTTTCCTGAGCATATTATCTGGACAGAGAACTCTGCTTCGGTCAGATAAGCACATCCAAGAGTGTCACGATCGGCGGTATGAGGAAACATATCTGACAAGCAGCTAACTGTTTACTTTAGTAATCAGGTTGGGCACATTTGAACGATAACAGCGATAAACAAAGCAATAAAGCGCACATGTAAGCTGTCACACCTATCATAAAAAATAAGCTCATCAACCAAGCTCAGCGCGGCATGACAATTCAAATTTTCTCAAAAATTGGTAAGCATTTCGAACTGGCGGAGAAATAAAATTTCTACAGTGAACTTCTACTTCTTCAGTATTGACTAATAATCGCAAATATTTCGATGACAACGGTAGTTACTTATAATCTATCTGTCCATCTTATCCCTATGACCTCTCCTACCTATACAGAAACCCTGCCAAAAGAAGCTATTGGTTGTTTCCTTTTCGTCAAGTCGTCTCTCTTCTTGTGATGTTTGTGCGATGCTGAGTTGCTCTGGTAAAAACAGCATTTACCGACTAGCGCTGAAGCAGCTGTTAGAGGCCGACACCCTGAGTCGATCTGCCAGTGGAACATGCACACGCTTTCCTTATCTTTATTCTTGACGGAACTACACGAAAACATCGTGATCTGGGCTCCCACTGTAGGTCCGTCTGACCACATCTACTGCTATCCATTGGCCGATGATCAACCTTTTCTTAAGAGCAATGAAATTGTAATGAATTTTTTAAATTAATAGTTAATGAACTGCATTGCAGAGTAGCACATTTAACCATTACACCCGAGGTATGAGGTACTGCGCCGCTGAAGTCTTCGCATTATTTTTGAACCCTGGAAAAAGATTTGAAGTCGAATGCACCGCATTCTGTGGCAGATCCCGCGCGAAGAGGAGCGATGGAATTGCGCAGCACGCATGCATTCCCGCAGTAACGCAGACCAGGCGTAGCATGGATAAACAGAAAACTTTTAAATGCAAAACGAATGAAGGGCTGCAGAAAAGGCTGATAATTATTCGGGGATGTTGGCTTCTGTGCCGAAGTGGAAAAATGCCTTAGTTTTTTTTTTGCATTTGTTGGGAGAGGTCCAGTCTTGGTAGGTGGTGATTGCGCAGTCTTGAAAGTGACAGCGTTTCTTTATTCCTTTTTTCCGCACAGATAGCAGAGGCTGTGGCCAATAGAACTCAGAGAGATGCGTTGAGACATACCTGTCTGCGGTCAGGTTACGTAGCCGTGCTCAGAGAACAACCCCAGAGCGGGCTTAATGGCAGCACCGGCCAGTTTTTCGTGGCTTGAAAAAGAAAAACCAAAAATAAAAACGTCTAGGGTTAAGGCGACGCGGCTCAAAGGCATTCGTGTACCGCTTGCACTGACATGTTGCCCAATAAGGCGAATACAAATCATTGCAGAACGCCGCTACTATCATTACGTAACGATAGGATTGTAGAACCACTCAGGTGCCTCAGGAAAAAGCTGCCCAAAAAGGTTAAAAGTCAGAGCGGTGCCAAAAAATACACAAAAAATGGTGACCTCATAACACGTGACCGCCTCCGCGCTGTATAGCTGTGCGCTGGCTATCATGGAGAACATGCCGCGTTATGGCAGGTCGTCGCTGTGTATAGTCAGGCAGCCTTTTACGAATGTTGAAAATGTTTCATTTTTTTTGCAGTAAAATTAACACGTTCTTTGCGAACAAATGCTTTCCTGTTTTTTTCTTTTTGTTTAACCGATCAGTAGGCTTCTTATTTATGCATGGACGTTCGAGCTTTCTGCGTATTGTCGAGCTTAGCTTTACAGGATATAAGCGGTGACAACTCCCTTTTTGTGTTTATTCGTGTTGCACTGTCATCCGCACTGAGATAAAAAAAAAATCTGTTTACACTACCTCTTTTGTCTTAATGGCTGACCGCAGGGCAAGTTGGCGCATGTTCTCAACTTGAACTTAAATTGTCTTCTATATTGTGTTTCTTCTTTCGTCCTCTTAATATTGATTCCTTTATCGGGTACATACTTGATTCCATTCTTCAGGCGTCCAAGAAAGGCTTCTTCATCATCAAACATACACAAGCGAATCATGGGTGGCTCTTCTGTTGTATAAACAGAGCGCATTCACCTTAGCGCGGTTTCGGGCCGGCAAGGAAAGCTTTTATAGTGTAAGAAATTGTGGTGGCCCCCAAAATTTGTGAGCGCCATTTCCCGTCACAAAAGCCACTGACATCGAAACGATCGCGTATGAGTAACGCGCGCTGATACTCCAGCCGATACCTCTTGACGCATGTCGTCCGGCGGCTCCAGAAAGGAAAAGGCCGCTGCGCCGTTCGCGAACTCTTTCAAGGTCACACCTCGACTATCGGTGCTCTTTTAACCCGCTTTTAACTGCGTGCACAAGACACTGAGGCGCTCAGTGTGAATGTCCTTTGTACTCCTCTGTCCGTTAACCGGTGGCATATTTTAGCGCCAAGCACCGCTCTAGCCAAGCTCACTCAGTCTATATTTAGCGAGCTTACACGCATGAAGAACTAAAGCGGGGCGTTTGGCTAGCACGAGCGAGAGGGCGGTTTTCTTTTTGTTGCTTCGAGAATGGCGTTGGCATCGGGGCTGCTATTAATACTCAGGCAGCGGGGAAAAAATGAAAAGGTGGTGAGGTTTTTTTTCGCGCGGGGAATCCGAAACCAGGCTATTAAGACCTGCTGCTAATTGCTGGGGCTGCGTGTCTGATGCGTCATCCATATTGTAGGGTCATACGCTATAGGCGCAAAGAAACAGTCGAGGTGCACGAAACTCGGATGCTGTGTTCTCCCAGCCTGTTTGCTCGCAACGCAAGGGCTTCGGGTAAACGGCAGCACCGATTAGTGTTGTGACATATCATATGCGCCGACCACGATTCTAATGTAAGCGTTGAGAGCAAGTTGGTCCCTTCGACCGAAGTAGCTGAACGTCGAATGGAGATATATACAAAATGACCCTGCTGTACACGGACAGCAACAGCAGTCTCCAAGTGCCCATATATGTTGTTTTTCATTGCCGCTGTGTCCACACAGTAGCCGATCTGTTCGTTTTAAATGGTAATGTGTGTGTGTTTTTTTAATGTTACCCAGCCCATTTCCCGCAAGCTTGGGCTTGTAACGTCTTTGTCCTGACGTTTTAAGGAATTATCCCATCAAAATTGCGTCTGGAACACTGAAACATGCAATGATTGAATCATGCAAAAGTGACTGGTGGTCTGGCGCTGTAGCCTTTGAGCTGAGGCCTAAAGGGAAAAAAAACCCTTTGACTTGTGCTTGTAGGAAATCTTGCGCAACACCACCTCAGAGATGAGAACGTGCTCGTGACGGGTCCTGCAGTGGACACTAAGCATCGCCGACACTACTGGCGCTGGTCCCAGGCTGCCTGTTATGGAGTGGAGTAAGTGCCCTTGTGGAATAAGGTCGATTGTTGCTTATTAGATTTTGAGGCGTCATAACAATATTGTTGCCTATGAGGCTAGTCGTAGCGCCGAGGTCGGGCTGTATTCAATCCCCCCCCCCCCCCCCCCCCCCGCGCCTCTGTAACCTGCATCGAAGACTCAATGCAGAATCGCTTCTGCATTTCGCCTCCATCGGAATGCAGCTTCCACAGCCGGGATCAAAATCGCTAGCTCTTGCTCTGTATGCGAACGGCGTATTCACGGATCCACCACGGTGGTTAACAGGGCTGATGCATGGAGAGCTTGGCGGAAGACAAAGAATACAAAGTGAAGCAGGCGCAACGTAACCACGGCAATGGGCGATGCCGAGCAAGTCGCACCCTTTACAGCGCAAACCTGCAACACACTCGCGCTTGCATAAACCCCGATAAAATAGAAGGCTTTTTACGGTTACCGCGAACGCTTGACACCTACAAAGGAAACTTTTTAATAGGAATTGTGCGCCAATACACAACTTCAGCAAGAATAATCTACGTGAACGGCATACGGAAGCGCTGCACCCTATTGCACTATTGAAGGCCGACAAGGCGATCAAGGTTAAGCCCCAAACTCGGCCGTGTGTGTACCTGCGTGTAAAATCCGCACATCGAATGACGTCGGCAGGCGCGTTTCTCATGGTGTTGTTGCTAATCGTTCTTCCTCCGAAATCGCTCTGTAAACATATCTGATGCGCGCAGAGGCCTCATTCCCTGTGCTGATGTGTCATGTGCCGTAGGCAACCGACCGGGGGGCCGTACTATCGCCTTGCATGAGCAGGCAGGCAGGCTGCGTATGCATTGTTGTCCTTGTATCCATGAGCAACCACGCGCTAAACAAGCTGGCACATCATTCGCATCTACGAGGCCGCGGTATATTTATTGAACGGCGCTTCCCGCGGGCGCGTGTCGTGCGTAACAGCAACACTTTTATTTGTTTTTAAACTGTCTTTTTTTATGCCAGCGTTTTCTTCCCCGAGTAATTTCTGGACTTCGTTGGCCGTATTTCCCGAGTGCGCTACGTGTGCGCTGTGATGTCACCGGTTCTTGCTTTATTTGTACGAATTGTTTGCTGACTCTGAGCACATCTGGCTTGCATTGATGGTCGCCGACCGACGACAAAACAAAGGCAAGCTCGTTTTTCCGCTATTACTCCCTTTCCACTTTCACCAAATGATTCGCGTGCCAAGTGCTGCTCGCAAGCTTCGATAGATATACTATACCGTGATATCATTTCACTATTTTGTCTATCAACGCTGTGTTTCATGCTGCGAAGAAACTTGTTGCCGCTGTTTATGATCGGGCTGTGAGATCTCGGAGGACTATTAATGCACCAAAGTTGTCTGCTGCTTGCCTGTCACTGCATGCAGTCATTCTAAGAAGTCGACAGGAAACTGCTTGCTAAGAGAATCAACTATTTCACTGTACAGACACCACGAATTGGTCCCTGACAAAAATTCCCAGTCGTGATGGCCGAATTTCGCAGGTAGCGAAATGCGAAAAGTGCCTTTGTGTTTTGCGATGTCACCGAACTTTGGAATTTTCCGTGTGATCGAAATTAATCCGAAGCTCTTCACTAAGGCGTCTCTAGCAGCTCGCAGTCAACTTAGAACCGTTGAACCCAGAATACCTTGTCATATAAAAGTCGTAGTGGTTGGCTCCGGATTAACATGGACCAAAACGAGAGTTGTGTAAGGTACGTAGAAAATAGACTACGATAGCGCTTACATATTTCGCGGATAAGCGGTAATATCGTTCGGGTAGTAAAATCGCGATTTTGTCTTCAGCAGTAGGGCTACAACAAATGGCTGACCCACCACTGGTGAAGTGCGCTCCATACCAGTAAGAGCGTCTACGTAGTGGCCACAGCCATTTTAGGTTGAAGCTGTCATCTCGTGAACGATGTTGCACCTAAACTTAAAACCACCCACCGCCGGGTGCTTTCAAAACAACGAAGCGTTTCATGCTTGGGTTGTGAGCAGGGGCAGCCTTCTTAAGTTTCGGCACAGTCTACGCGTTCTAGCGTCATTTCCATTTAAAATCGCATTTCCAGGAAGGGCAAAATTTTTTACCTTGCTGATGGCGAAGTGTAATAAAAGCGGCGGTAGACAACTGCTAGCAGGATATTATCAACTGAGCGCATACTATGCATGGCACACACTTCGATACGCAGCTTCGTCGGTTGACTACAAAATGCAGCAGTGCTTCGATTTGTATTCAGGGCAGGGACGTACACACACTCCTGCTATGTTTATTACAGTTCGCTTTTCCTACTGCACGAAATCGGAGGACAAAAAAAGGAAACCCGGTAGCGCCAAACCATGGCGAAACACTAATAACTGGCGAGTACGTGCAATGCGTGCGATGGAGTGGAATATTTTCTGAACAGTTCTGTTTTGGGGCGTTCGTATGACGGCAGGCGCCGTACTCTTGCGACCTGCACATGCTCCACGTCAGTTTGAATCTTTAAGCGGGAGTCTGTATTCCAGTAATTGCTTTTGCAAGAAAGTGACCGCCTGTCAAAACTGCCTGCTTACCTGTTTCAAGAGGCAGGCACTTTTCGAAGTTCTTTTTTTTCTGTTCTGGCTTTTTTAACGGAGGCGAACGTTCGAATGGTGTCAGAGCTAATGGTGTTGTTTTTAAAAAGCCGCTGAGCGGCTTGTTGACGTCACGATTAGCTCTGACACCATTTGTGAACGTTTGCGTCCGTTAAAAAAGTCAGAAAGGAGAGAAAAAAAACTTCGAAAAGTGTCTTCGGCTTGATATCACCAGCCTTCGTGTTCGATCACATGCTTCCAGTAAGAAAGCTTGAGGAGCAAAAACAACTAAAAGACAACGACTAAAAATAAGAATATTTAGAGCTTGTGCGTATTTATTATTTTTTTTAGTGCTGGTTATGCACTCCTTGAGCGAGCGGGGGCAAACATTCAGTCACCCAAGCGGCTGCTATTGATGTCATGCATGGCAGGCGCGCTCTAGGCCGATCCTGGCTGTAATTACGAACGGCAGCTTGTGTTGGCTAAAGGATCTTCTGGTTTGCTCTTACGTTCTTCCCACAACTTGCATTCGCTCTGAGATGAAATTAATATAAAGAAATAGGAGAATGTACGGCAACCACTCTTTCAGTTTATGGAGCACCCCCTCAATTAGGTAGATTAAAGAAATTCTTCCGTATTTTCAACGCTGTCCTTGGTATCGTTTATGTGGAGGAGCCAGAACACGTGCCGGGCTGTCTAGGCTGCTTTTGCAAAGGTGTGTTTCGCGTTTCGGGGATTAGCCGAGGAGAGAATCTTGTAACGTGGGAGTAAGTTTGTCAAGTTTACCTTGTATAAAACTATAGGTTATAGAAAGAAACACACCTAGAACAGGGTGTTTAAAATGGCCCAACAAATGTGTTTTGCTTGGGATGACCGGAGGCCTATTTAAACTAGCGTTCGGCTGGAGGCGTTGGGGTTCTTTTTCCTTCTTTGTACGTATGGCGAGGAGGTTATCATCGAGCCAAACGCACTCCGACAGCGGCGCACGTGCGCATGCTGCCTTCGGTTCCACACTTGAGAAAATGGCTAGAAGAAAGGAAAAAAAAAGGAAACGGTGCGTGCCTGTTTGCTTCACCGCGGTCGTTCGCGACGCCGTCTTCCGGCACCAAAGACGGCGCGCCTGCATAAGAAGAGATATTTTGGCGCACATGTGAGTCCGGCTCCTCCGCTGTCGTCGCATGGCGTAAAAGAAGCGGACTCCGTAATCGAAGAGGGGTTGCCACGCGAGCAGCGCGCGTTTAGACGCAAACAAGGACACCAACAAGACGTGACTGCTCCAGCAGGATGGCTTCATGTGAGGCTATCGCGACGACGCCACGCGGCTGCATTCAGCCCGCGCATTAATTCCACGTGCGGAGCTGATGATGGAGCCTGATTAGGGAAGATCTATATAGGAAGGAAGGAGACAAGCAGACCTGTCGGTTCTCGCGCCTCGGCATCTCGGCTGGTGACACTCGTCCAGCCCTCGAAACGGCTTGGTATGTGCGGCGATTTTAGGAAACACCTCCCATCTTCCAATTCGGCTTGGACGGCCCCCGTATCAGAAGCGACGAAAGCGAAAAATTCCCGGCGAGAATGTCATCGCCGCCGAACGAGGAAGCAACAAACAGCAAATAAAGACCCGTTCGTGCCAAGTCGGCTCACACCACACCGGCTGGAACATCCCTCCCCGTTGCCTCTGCGGCGGTCTCGCCAGACTGGGCCGCCGCTGCCGCCGCTAGTGGAGAGGGGCGCGGTTGCCTCTTGACTGTCAAGGTCGGGACGGGCGCGCTCTGCTATTGGACGCTTGCGGGGCACATGGCGTTCGGGCTCTTCTCTATAAGAGGCACCTCTTGCAGTCAATGGCTCCACTGGAGATTTGAAACCCTTCGTGAAACTTGGAGGGGTTGCTGCCAAAGAATTCATCGTGTCCAGCGAACTCACCGCCAACACCATGCTCGTTGTCCAGGCGTCGCTCCTGCTCGCTTTCGCGTCCGCGTCCGCGTTGGGTTTCAATCCCGTCGTGAAGACATCCTCCGGCAGCGTCCTGGGGCGCCGCGTGGAACACAGGGGCAACGAAGTGGATGTATTCTACGGCATCCCCTACGCCAAGCCACCTCTCGGAGATTACCGCTTCAGGGAGACCTTCCCTGTGGAACCTTGGACTGGGACCTACAACGCCACCGAGAAACGACCCTCGTGCATACAGCTGAGGCCGAAAGATGACAATTCCTCGTTCTCCCCGCTGCTCAGAATGATGAACGCCCAGCCCATCAGCGAAGACTGCCTGACGCTGAACATTTGGCGACCGGCGTCGTGCAGCGGCGGTGACTGCAAGGACCTGCCGGTGTTCGTCTACATTTACGGAGGCGGCTTCTCGGTCGGAGACGCTTCTCTCTTCATCTACGATGGCGTCCACTTCGTCGCCTCGACGGGCGTCATCTATGTGACGATGAACTACAGGGTGAACATCTTCGGCTTTCTGGACTCCGGTACCAAGGAGATGCCTGGAAACATGGGGCTCTTGGACCAGACCATGGCGTTGCGTTGGGTCAAGGACAACGTGAAATACTTCGGCGGCGACCCAGACCAGGTGACACTCGGAGGCCAAAGCGCTGGCGCCATTTCGGCTGGCTACCACACAATATCGCCCTTGAGCAAAGGTCTCTTCCGGCGCGTGATTATGGAGAGTGGGAGCCCGCTGTCCACGGTAGGCCTCCACCACGCGTCGGGACCGGGCCAGATGGTCGCCGTGGCCAACGTGGCCGGATGCTACGACCTTTCCAGGCCAGCCGAGCAGCAGATTGACGACATGATCAAGTGCCTGCGAAAGAAGGACGCTGAGAAGCTGCTGCAGGAAGCGAAAGAAGGTCTGGGCATGAAGCTGTACCTGTACTTCCCCAGAATCCACAGCCAGTTCATGCCTCTGGACCCGTCGGACGCCGACACGTACTCGATCAATGCAAAAGAAGTCTTTTTCGGACTCACCAAAAATGAAGGTTTGATGTTTTCGTACGCTATTCACAAGCAGTTCAAGAGCCAGATCGACTTCATCCAGAGCAACTTCCCCACCGTTATGCGAACCGTCCTCAGGAGCTTCTTCCAACAGATGCCGGCCCGAGCGGCCCATAATCTCGCCATGGCCTACATGGACGGCAAAGACGAGCTGTCGATAGAAGAGCTCAGGGACATCTCGAGTGCCGTGTTCGGTGACATCATCTTCAACTGTCCTAGTCAGCTGTTCGCCGATATTCTGCAGCAGAAGAAAGTGCCGCTGTACCACTATGCCTTCATGCACAAGCCGACAGCCAGTTTCTTGAGCAACTTTTCGGAAGAGGTGACCCACGCCGAGGAGCTTCCCTTCACAAGGGGCGTGATCGACTCGCAGAGGGAAGAGTACATGAAGTTCACGGCTGGACAGAGTGATCCGATGCTCAGGGACTTTGTGGCGACGCCCGAAGAGATCCAGTTCAGCGAGGAGCTGATGCAGACCTGGGCGGCGTTCATCAAAACAGGGTAAGTAACTTCTCGTTTGCATCTTTGGCAGTGTTTACTGATCGAGTACTTCGCGTTTATTTGACCAGCAACTGTTTGCATACCATCAGACAACGCTCCGTTCAATTCTTTTGTGACTGCGTCATCGCACTAATATATGGCTCTCAAGAAATGGTACGAAAGTCGTGAATATTTTAAAAATGTCTCCATGCATCGAAATTTGGACATATTCGATGACGTTTGCAGTTGAAAACACCTCGTTATTTCCCGCGGATATCAAAACCCAGTGAAAAAATAAGAAAACGAATCTAAAAGGTTGTAGGATATTATGGCTTGCCAAAGCGTCGTCAGGCCACGAAGTTTATAGGTAGGAAACCAGGCCTTCGTACTTTAGGTAGAAGGCTTGGGCTTTTTTTTCTTTTCGTCCATGACGTGTCCTCGAGACGCTGAGCCTACGGCGGCCACAACGGTAAGAGATGACGGCGCCAAGCTCTGACCTTCCTTTACGAAGCATTGAAGTATTCCAATATGATGACTCTGGAAGTAAGGATGCGCTCGTTTTGTGGCATTTCGTTGCACGTTCGGAGGAAGCTATGCGGTTGTGCAAGTGGCATGTGCTATCAGATAAAAAATTCTAAATCTCCTGCCCTAAAATTTATGGTAAGTCATTTCTATGCGGTCAAATATGATCCTTGAGGCACCACATATATCTCGAAGGTCACTGATAGCTGTAGCGACTACTAACCTCTGGAAGTGCAGTACCGCGTGACGAAATATAGGGCGTCGTACATTAACTCCTGTTACTTTATTTCTTCTGGTACGCTACCCAAGCTATATTTTATAGCACCCGCCACTGTGGCTCAGTGGTTTGGGCACTCGGCTACTGAGCCGGAGGACGTGGGATCAAACTGCCACAGCGGCTGAGTTTCGATTGAGGCGAAACGCAAAAGGCGCCCGTGGGCTGTGCGATATCAGTGGACGTTAAAGATCTCTAGGTGGTCAAAATTTTTCCGGAGACCTCCACAACGGCACCTCTTTTTCGCTCCCCCCTTCGTTTACTCCCAGCTTCATGCCTTCCCTCACGACGTGGTTGAGGTGCCCACCGAGTAGTGGGAATGTTAATGCGTTTTTCATTTCATCAAAAGGAATTATTTTTCATCACGGCCGAGGTCGGCTGTCGTCGAGCTCCATAGTACGGTCGACGCGGGCATTACTTCGTCATCGGTGCGAGCGTGACTGCCTTTGGCGACGGCCGCTATTCCGGATGTCGCCCAGTGGGCCTGCAGAGAACGCGTCCGCTCCTTTCGGGAGTTACGCGAAGTTATTCCGCTGGGTGCGAGCGGCGTTTCTCCGCTGGGCTCCCCACGGAGCGATAAATGTTTTATTCAAGCTGGTCATCCGTGGCTGCCTTTCTTCCGTGAGCGCCATGACCGGAGGCAACGGCCTCTTTCGCTCTCTCCCGAGCGAAGCCTGTTCCGAAGGAAGAAAAAGCATCGTGGCTAGTCTATAGGCTGACGGTTGCGGCGGCCGTCCATCCGTTCCTGTAGTGCGCGTATGCCTCTTGGAACGAGACCAACGGCCGTCTCGCGTAAAACGCTCGCGGGCAGCGACGGAGGTGCTGCGCGAGCTGATGGACGTCATCGTCACGCCTCGAAGCTCTTGAGGCCGGCGCGTACACTACTATACTACGTGCGCGCGTCCTCGCTCGCGGCGCCGGGCCTGGTGCACGTAAAAGTTGGCAACTCGCATTTCGGTGGCTTCATTCATCATAGCCCGCGGGCTGTGGCAGATGACGGTGGAGTCGTCCATACTGACGCTTCATCTTATCTCCTCTAACAACCCCCCCACCCCCGAGTTTACTCCACACCGTCGCTTATCGCATGAATGGCGCGGTATATTTGTGGACGTTACGTGAGCAACTGAATGCGTTCTGATGTACGTGGGCATTGCGGTTACGCAGACAGTGCGGACGACGTGGAGGCGTGCGTATCTCTTTATCTGGGATGCGTATCTCATTTTTAAGGTACATACGGTGCATTATCCGTACGTGCTTTTTCCGGAAAGCGCTGTGTCCCATATCCTTCGTTTATGTCGTCCTTATCATTATGCACTAACAGAACGGCGAAACTGTGCACTAGTTAAGCCTGCAAGAATGATCTCACAGGGTATATTTTTCCGTGGCATGTAGGCGTCGTACTGCGCTGCCACCGATGACTCTAGCACTCATCGATCAGAAAGCGATACATGTTAGCGGTTACCTGCAGTTCTTAATAATACGCCCGGTGAGATCATTCATCCACGTGCCTCTTGGAAAGGGCGCTCTCGTACGGATAGGAGGCCGTAGCATTGCTAACACTCGTAGCTCTTAACCGAGGAGCAATATGAAGATTCTGCGAGTTTCCCTGACAAAAGCAGAGAAAAAATTCGTGCAACTTGCCTAACCTGTGGGCGATTAATGAGTGGTCAGCGCCTTTCGCATCAGATAGCATGAATGACGTTTTCCCATGCGATTATCTGAATCTTCGACGTATGAACCAACTTTTGTGCAGCAGAGATGTCCGCGATTATAATGAAGAACATAACCGTCTACGGAAAAAATAAAATCTGTTTTATGTGTTGTCTGCTCTTGTCTTTATTACGTAATAGCATCCGAAACAACGACAGTCTTTCCCGGAAGGGCGTGTGAGGGCAACCAAGGGCTGCGCCCATCGGCGGCTGGAAGTTGGTCGCTAGATGTTCGATAATTTTACTCTTCCTTTCGCGTCTGTTGTCTCTGACAAAAATAAGTTTCATTCCACGAAACTTTTTCTCCCATAGGGTAGCGTTGCTGTAAAGGAGCATCCTGCTGTGCGTTTTTCCATCGTCGCTTTGCGTGTACAGTGTTTTTTCCTCTCACTGAATTCTGTACAATAGAACCGCACCAGGGAGCTATCATGACTGAACACAGAATGCACGTCGAGTTGCAAATTGGTTTCCAGTAAGGCGGAATGTCCGCCGAAATTAAAAGTAAATGCGCTAGAAGCAAGGTTGTATTCGGAATAGTATTCGGAACAGTATTCGCAATAGGTCAAGCGCGCATGCGAAAACAAACCTGCCTTTTTTGTCTGCGGGCAAAATGTTTTTCATTAGCCCGAGACTAAAAAACGAGGTCTAAGCACATATACTATTCTTTTTTAAAGCTACTTGTTTCATTTCAGCAGGGTGTGTTGCTGGGCGAGTTGGTTTGACATTGTGAGCACTGAAGCGCTGGCAGACGACGGACGAAAGGAGGACGAGCACTGTGTGTCTCGTCCTCCTTTCGTCTGTCGCCTGCCAGCGCTTCAGTGTTCCCAATTGTTTCATTTGTATTTTCTGGAGTACTGGGAGTATTATTTATGTGCTGACAAGGGATCAATTCTAATGTTCTTTTTTTTTTTCAACCGGCTGTACGGACACTCCATATGGACGCGCATTTAGGCGTTGCTAAAGGCCAGAAAATGTCTACAATAACAACATCTACTTCACAGCTTTAGTTTCTCGCTAACTGAAGTGTTCTTTTCCGCTATATCCGGTCCTCACAGCATGCGGGGAGTCGCATACATTTAATCTCTCAGCGACGCAGCGAAGGGCAGGTTTTCGAGCGCGTATCATGCCCCATGCCATACTTTTGGGGGCACTTTGACGAGACCGCTTCAGCACTCTTCAGCTCTTAGGCGCTTTATTGTATTTCCTGTCGCACAATTTCGTGCATTTGCAAAACGACAATTTAATGGCGGAGACATGTACCTGCCGTAGGCGAAGTCTCTCCACTCTTTTTAGCCAACAAGTCATCCTTATAGTGAGCTCTAACTAACACTCCCGTGGCCTACCAGTTACGGCGTAATATTCCTTTAAGCCTGGCACCACAAGTAGCTCATTCACATGAAATGCCTGGAATGCGAGGCGTAGATAGCTAGAATTGTCGAAAATGATCGTGGAGGTGCAGCTTAAGACCGTGACGTAAAGATGAATCGTGCGCTGAAGGCGTCGGAAATGGTTTCTCCTTCCTACATTTACAATGTTTTTGTAAGTAGCGAAATATTAGAAATTGCGATGCAGAATGGCACGTGCGGTATTTTAACTTCATACATTCACCGTATAAGACCGCAACCACCGGCTGTGATGAGGAGAAGCCAATTCCTCAAGGTAGATTCTTTCGAGCAGTTTGTGGGGAAAAGCCAAGGCCACGAGAAATAAACCGTGAAGCCGTTTGAAGTGAAAGAAACGAGGAACTCTGAGACACTGGTCGCATTTCCTCTTACTGAGTTTCCGAAAGTTACGGCGAAACGTGAAAAAAAGGGGCCTTTCAGAAAAGGTAAAGTGAAAGGTGTCGATAACGCGTTGGTATAGTGGAGCGCGTAAGAGTGAACGAGAGATTAAATTCTTGGGAAAACACCTTTAGGAAGCTTGGCTTGAATTATTCTTCAGGACGACGGTACCGACCCGGAAGGACGCCCGCCTGGCGCCAGCCGCCAGTTGCGATAACATCAGCTTACCTTCATCGCGTAGCTCGCAGCCTTCGCTGTGATCTGTTGGCCTCGCCTTACGCGCAAGATGACGTCACCAGCCGGATCCGTGTTAGTTAGATAGTGGGCACGTCTGTAACGTACGGCTCGTCGAAATTCAGTTTAACCTCATTCGATAGTTCAATAAAACTTTTGGCTGGGCAAGTTGATTAATTTTGCTTGAGGGGATGCTTGTAGCGCGACAAAAAACAGACAAGGGACAGAAGATTAACGGGACAAGCGCGACTCTCTACTGGTTTTATTCAAAGATCAATCGCACACATTTATACAATTTCCCTTTTTCCTTCAAGAACACAATCGCCAGAATACTCATGCGAATGGCACGCAAATTTCACATGCTTGCATCAGATCAGGCTATCTAAAAACTTAAATTCGTTAGCATACATCTTCACCGAAGGGCTGCTGACGCACCATTGAAGGAAAAGGGAAATTGTATAAATGTGTGCGATTGATCTTTGAATAAGACCAGTTGAGAGTAGCGCTTGTCCCGTTCATTTTCTGTCCCTTGTCTGTTTTTTGTCGCGCTACAAGCATCTCCTCAAGCTCATTCGATAGCTTAAAGCGTTAAGGCTATACACCTAGGTAACCACCTGAAAAAAAAAATAAAGCTTGAAAAATAGGGGGAAAAGATTTTGGGTGTTACCTCTTCTTTTTTACGTTTTTTTATTTGTCCAGACGGAAAATAACAGCGAAAAATTTCAACCGGAATTTGCTGCAAAGTATCACCGCATTAAGCATTGTGAAATTTGGTCGAAGAAGCTGTTTGGTGGTCTGCTAAGCATGCGGAGCTATCGACATGGTGGCAAGATTTTTTGTACCAACCAACCACTGATGTCCGTCGCATGTCAGCTACTTTCAATTCATCTATCGTCTGCGTCACATGAGAAAAATAACTCGTTTTGGTTCCTTAATGCGCATACGAAGGTGCGCAGCAGGCTCGCGGGAAAGCGCGTGCAAAAACGCGTGTGCGTGCACTCGAACCTCAACGTGGGTAAAGATGCACAAAGATGAATTTCCGCACCAAGCAGTGGGGAGTCAGATTGATTCATTACAAAGCGTGGGTTGTATTGCACGTAATATGTCGCCATAGTATTCCGAAAAGACTTTGCAGGATCTTTGTTTTGGCGGAAAATGTACGTTACATATTTCTGAGTTCCTATATAGATGTGCTTAATAAAACAGCACGTTATCGTTTTTCATCAAAGTTTTATAACTTTTGAGAAAAAGAAACAGGTTGAAAAAATGCTTTCGAAACGTCTTAAAATTTCAAGGCTTTTAAGTGCACCGGGTGATGGTTAACGCCGGCCAGGGTTGCATGACTACCTGGGACTCTTCGAAAAGCACCAAAACATTATTATTACGAGAGCGAATGTCGCCTTCAAGCCTAGCACTGTCTGTTTCGAAGCGCGCTTTTAAATAAACACAGCTGCTGATAAGAAGAAAACACTACAGACCCTACTTTACTTAAACGCAGTTAATACGCGAGAGGTGCGAAGAGTACAATAAGCGCCCTATAAAATTATACAGTTTTAGTTAAATTGTAAAGTTAAAAATTGTATAGCTAATTATTTTGTGAAAGATCGAAAAATAAAACTTGAGTAGAAAATGTGTCTACTGTCGATTACATCGCATTATCTTCAAACGAGAAAAACTGTAACTCGCAAAAGAAACGCGCAATGATTATCTCCCTGATTTGCCGTTATAAAATTGCATAGTTGACAGCTGCATTTATTTATTTGCACTGCGAACCGCTACATGAGGGAATGAACGAACGTAATACAATAGTTATTTCATTACGTTATGAACGAACATAATGAACGGCATGCAGGAGTAAGCATAATAACATTACTCAGTAAAACATTTATCGGTTCTGATGCGACCAAGACATAAACGAACACTACTCTATCTGAGAGGATGCCCCTATGTTTTGCCGCTTCTACATTAAAGTACTTACGTGAAGTGCATGCATTCGAGTCCTCTCGCTCTATATTGTTTATAACTACTTGTTTGTGCAGATTGTCTTTTTCTGTATGAAGTTTGCTTGCATGCTCGTTCTTTGCACGACACCGCCGCTCTGTTCTCTCGCAAGAGAACCGGCTATCGACACATTCGTGGCTTCGTGTGCCGGTTTTGTCCGCCCGGCAGACTCCCGGCCGCAGAATGGTCGTTCGTGGAAGGCTTAAATGCACTCGGACGTTGACACCGGTGCCACCAAGGAGCGTCGCGAGATCTTGCTCGTTTGGAGTTTGTTTACGAAAACAAGGGTCGGTCACCAGCGGTCGCGGGCATGTTTGGTGTCACGTCTTTCGCGTGATATAATCAATTATCCTGCGTGGCCCTTTCTTGAACGGTGCCTTATTTCGCACACATAATCTCGATGTACTTCGCAAAAGGGCTGTGTGCGCTGTCGATGTAGTTAGGATTAAGTTACAATACACGGACGCCAATGCAGCTTAAAAAATAATTCGCGCCTGTTCAGTGCCTGTTGGTGCTTATTTCTGAGGATCACCGCATGCTTTTTTGAAATGTTCCTTCGATAGATATGCTGTGAGAAAGGCGGTAAAATGGACGGTATGGCTTACCTGTCACAATAATTAAATAAAAACAAGGGCTCCCAAACCAAGAAAGAATGATGAATTTTCGTGTCCAAGCCACTTTAACGGCAGCGTAAGCAGCCGTGGCTGCTTAAGTTTCCAGCTATATATATATACGGCTGACGTCGGCGAATCAGGGGTGAAAATCTCTGTCTTTGTGTTCATTAGAACAATCTCTGACTGGCACACGTCTCGGCTGTCTTTCGCGGCGCTGTCTACACTGCCGTGGTTATGAACACAAGCCGGTCACCACCGTTCTTGCGCAAAAGAAAAAAGAAATATTGAGAAGAATTTAATTCTCGATTTGATGACCATAGTTTTCATTTCAATGCCAAAAAAATTACATGTGTGAGAGAGAGGGTATATCGAGTCCTTACACCGCCCTGTAACCAGCGAAAAGCTAGGCCTTCCACAGAAAGGTAATTTACTAGAAGGTGTACTCTTATCAAAATTTTGAAGATGGGAATTTCTTTTATCACAGTTGCCGGCAGAGCCCGTAAGAGAAATGATAGAAACAAACAATAAAACTCCAGCATGTCGGCGTTGCAGCAACAGTCTTCCTCGATGAGATTAAGCGTCGCCCGTTCAATCGGTAACCATTACTGAGATTTCGCGCTCTCTCTCTCTATCTGGTCCCCTCGGCCGGATGTGGCATTCGCGTTGTTTGTCCCTGCCGCCATCTCAGCGCAGGCGCACTGTCACTGTTTGTAAATAGCGCACGCTAAACCGCAGAGCCTTGTCTGGCGATCGCCCTTGCTGATGCAGTCCGTCCTTTCGAGGCACGCATTAGTCACACAAAGGTCCGTCGCACAGGTTCGAAGACTGAGTTTCGCGTCTCTCCGTCGAACCTTCTAGGCGAACTCGCAGCTGATCTTGATCTCAGTCGGCACCATCAAGGCAGCGCGCAACTTTCGCTTGCTTCTCAATTATGCGCTCTCGAGCCGCAACTGGCTGCAGCACCTTCAAGTACGAGCTTGCTCGCTGTTCGCAAGCAGTGATAAAGATATCGCGCACATTTTCCTGCAGGCACAGGAACTGAGTAATCGTAGCGCTAACTCTCCTGTGGCTGTAGGCACGCGCAATGCCTCCCAACACCTTGTACAGTGCTGAGCTACAGATCAGCTTCTCCGCCCGCTCGTCGAAATCGCAATGAAGTAAATTGCACTGCCGAGAATGCAAGCCTGTCTCCTTTGGTCTGTGCACCTTTTTCGATACACTGCGTATAATCGAGATGTTACGAAGCCGATAAGCTCAGTGCAATAAGCGATTACGATACAGTCGCGGCTCATAGATGACATGGAGTGGCATTATGAGACTATGTGTTTGCTGGTATGTGCTATTACGCGCCAGACTGTGTTAATTCGTGATAAAAAGGCCGACGAAAGTGAAGCCGAAGATGAAGTGTCTGACGGATAGAATTAAGCACTCACTAAAGCTGCCATTTTAATGTAACTTGATTGTTAAACTCAGAAGGACATGAGCGGGAGACGATGTTTTGGAGTGTATTTTGGATGTGCTGTCTAGTTAGAAACAGCAGATGATCGATATTCCTCGGTGTACTCACCTAAGGCCAACGAACAATATTTAGTTTATATTGAGGACAGCGTGCAGAGCTATGGAAACGAAAATGATAGCCAGTTAATGTTTAGAAGGAGAAAGAAACCATCATACATTGTAAGTCAGTGATAAAATCAAGGGGATGAAATAGACTAGTAGAGCGCGTGCAGTGCGAAAACGAAAAAACCAACCGGTGTCCTGTTAAAGCGACATCGTTGATAGCGAGAAAAAGGAGACCTATCCGTGAGCGACATAGCCTCAAGTGGAGAAGTGAGATCAGGAGATTTCCTGGGAGAAAATGGTTGCTACTTAGCTGCTGCTGTCGACGAGGATGGACTGCTCAGTGCGAGCTCGACACATCACGCTCTTTTTTTTCGTTGTAGCATTTCGAACAATGCAGGAACATGTTGCCCATGTTAAATGTTTGTTCCCAGCTTTCTCTTGGGTGTCCGGCTGCGGCCAGAAAGTGATGTTTCCGAACCTTGCAGGCTCACGCTGTCGGTCGGGAGCTGCCAGTCGTCTGTCCATCGGCATAGCCAGAAACCACCAAGAAGGGAAACAGGTCACCTACAGTCCGACATTTATTGTGCCGGAACCGCGCCTGACTGATAATGAAAACACAAGCCATGCATAAGGAACGGAATACAAACGAAGCGGGTACTTTTATTACTCGCGACATGGCGATTTTTATACAGAAGCACAGAATGATAGCGAAGTGTGGTTCAAAGACAAATCAAAAAAATTCTACAAACAAAACAACGATCCTTTACCCCTACAGCGTGAATCAGCCAGATAACGCCAGCCATTCAACACCACTATCTCCGAGAGCGACTGATGCAGTGCTGATTCAATTTATTGCCACGGCGGTCCTGATCTGGAACGCTTCAGTGACCTCTGTCTCTACCAGTCAGAGGCGGTTTCTGCACAGTGAAGGACCAACTAGCCCCGTTATTGCCCTGTTATCAACAACATTCGCGTTAATATCATTTTGCGACGATGTGCTACTGCTATGGTACCGCTGCGCGCTTTCTGTTCGAGCCTGCATTGTTATGCAGGGGAAGCATCGTACGTATAGCAGAGCGAAGCAAGCAAAAAGTTTTACAATTCTTTGTACCGATTTTCCTGCAGCGAATCTTGCATGAAACGAGCCTTTTAACGCGTTAGGTACTTGCTTCCTGGTTACAAGTCTATATACTTTAGTCCCCCTACTTAAGCAAAGTAGGAAGGGACAAATTGAACCTCGGGAAATCCTGTGCCAACTTTGCTCTGTTCACACAGTCACGTTACAGGCGCCACGTGCCTAATAGTGGTTCGTGCAAACCAAGGCACATGTATACAGCGCGCATGCTGCTTTTTCTCACACAGCAAGAACAGCGGCAATGACCTAAAAAGGCGTCAAGGTGGCTTCGGACCCTTCCGAAGTCGCGCGCTGTCACACACTTTTTTCGACGCGTCTAATTGGGCGTGCGGTACGACCGCTGTCAGTGTCACATGCGAGGACGACATTGACAAGTGCAAATGAACCGCTAATGATCGTTAGAATGTCACCGCCTCGCGGAAAGACTTCGTGCAGGGCTCGCCTATCTCATTCGCCTGGAGGTCCCTCCGCATTTCACGGTCCTTCGTCAAAGGTGAACGGAATCATAAACCGTAAAGAGCTCCTCACATTCACTCGGCGATAGAGCGTTTCAATCCAGGAGCACGGAACTGCCACTGTTGATTGTGCAGTGAACCGGAAGTCATCCTAGACCCACTTATGCTTCAAGTAGGCCCATATATGACAAAAAGTGATGGTAAGTCTTTTCTCCAGCGCAGCGGCTGTTCGCTTCGCTTACACTCTTCGTTGCGGTGAACCTTGGGAGGATTAAGAGAACGAGCTGGGTTTGGTGTAGCGTGGAGTGAATGAGCAAAATAATTTTCGTCAGTTGGGCTGAGACGACCTTATAAGCAATACGGCAGTAAACTATGACAAGGTTGGCTAAGTGTCTCACGTGGACTTGGAAAATCTAAGATATCGGACTGCACAGGGCATTTAGCGAACCAGCTTGGTGGCAGGTTAGTCGTGCGCCTTGCACGCCTGGAGTAAAAATTACCCAGCTTCGGACGCACTAGACACAGCGACTGCTAGACGAAGCTGCGACCATGTTACGTGCATTTGAATTCGGTGTCTAGTAACATATTTTATCCGTTACGATTAGCGCGGTATGGCGTTCTCCTTAGGAGTTGCTTTAGGTCTGGCGAAACTGGTGCCGTCTACCCCCGTCTGTGTAGTGTGCAGGTCCGTCATGAGACCCAAAGAAATTATCTTTTGGACTTACATTTCTTCCAAGCATGTAGGAGTGGCCACTCAAACAACTGAAGCAGAACCACGATAAATCCGATGGAAACCGGAGCAGTCATGGTGGGCGGCTGCTCTTGAGTCCTGCCTAGGGCACGGAAAAACATCGCCAAGTTGATTTACGAATAAGTAGGAGCTGTTTAGAGCCATCCTCGCGTCAGGCTTGTATTGCACGTTCATTGCGTTGCAAAACAAACTAACATCCACAAACGCTACAATCCATCCTCACACTAAGCTATAGCTACACAACGGGCAGTGTGAATTGCGGACACACTACTGGTGGAAGAAAGTCGGAAGTGTTTTGTTTTTCTTTCTTCCCCGGAGGTAATGAAACGTAGGGAAGCGTGAAGTATGCGCGGTGCTGCAATGAATGCAAGGCAGAGAAATGTGAATGGCCAAGGCCCCGTTTCTTGCCTTCGGAGCGGTACGAAGGGGAAGCCTTGAGAAAGCGAAGCCCATCGGTGGCCGATAGACGCTAGATTACGGTCTCGCTCCGCGATAGAAATCGAAAGCGCCGTGAGCCACCGCCTCCTCACCTCTTCCTGTCGAGGCCTGTACTTCGGGCACGGCGACGTCGTCCTAGCATCTGAGGTCGACCACCACGCTGCCTTCTTGTTTCCCTTGCTTCGTTCTCGCCCTTTCTGTGAGAAGCCGACGTCGATTCGGGGGGTCCTTAAAAGATGAATATTGGTCATGAAGCCCTTTCAGTTGCGTTCGCACTTCGGGGCCCGCAAGCATGTCTCGCCGTGCGGTCTCTAGATTCTCGGTGCTCCTGGTGACGGCAATCCACGTTCTCTTTTGGACCACAACTCTTGTTTGCTACGTTGCGAGCGTCGAAGATGAGCGCCCCGTTGTCAAAGTGAAGCAGGGATTCATCGCAGGAGAGCGCGCCACCGTGGACGGCCACACGGTTTACAGGTACGTCGGAGTGCCATTTGCGGAACCGCCTCTGGGAAAACTCAGGTTCCGAAGACCCTTGCCTGTGAAGCCATGGGAAGGAGTCCTCAACGCCACAAGCTTTGCTCCGGCGTGCATGCAGATGCCACTGCAGGTGGACGACAAAATATATCTTGACTACGGCGAGAACTCGGAGGACTGCCTCTACCTTAACGTCTGGCAGCCCGCCGGGGCGCGGGCCTGCTCTGGAGGCACTGATTCGACCGGCTGTCGGCTTAGACCCGTCGTTATTTACTTGTACGGTGGCGGGTTCTTGACCGGTGACGCGGGCTTTTTTATCTTCCGTGGCGACCGATTTGCCTCTATCGCCGACGCTATCTACGTCACGGTCAACTATAGAGTTGGTATGTTCGGCTTCTTCAAGACGAACATGCCCGATTACAAAGGAAACGCTGGTATGTTCGATCAGGTGGAGGCGATGAAATGGGTTAAGGAAAATTCGAAAGCGTTCGGCGGAGACCCGGAGAAGATAACCGTCTGGGGTCAGAGCGCGGGAGCTGTGTCCACCACGTACCACATGATATCTCCTGTCAGCAGTGGACTGTTCAAAAGGGCCTACCTTCAAAGTGGAGTGGCTGGAACGGCACTGGCGTTGATGAAGCTCAACACACCTGCAGTGGCGCACAGGGCACTAGGCCTCCTTGGATGCTACAAACCGACGGTTCCTTGGAAGCAGCAGGCTCAGGAAAGCATCAAGTGCGCGCAAAGCCTTAGTGCGAAGGAGGTTCTGGAAAAGACCGCTAAGGAGCTGCCTATTACGAGCCTACTGTTCCTACCAACCATGGGAGACGAGTTCCTTCCGGAGAACCCCCTGGCTGAAGGACAGCAGATCAGGACTGGGAAGGAGCTTCTGCTCAGCACCACTCCGGACGAAGGCTCCCTATTCGTCAAAGGGATGTTGCTGAGGAACCCGCATCTCCGGGAGCTCATCTCCGAAGACTACAAGACACCGATCAAGATCTTGATGCGCCTTCTGCTGGACGTGCCGTCCTACAAGACCGAGTCGCTGGCTGACGTGTATCTCAAAGGTATGGACAAGGGCGACATTAACGAAACCGAGTGGAAGATGAATCTAGGGCGCTTGTTCACTGACGCGTTGTTCGAGTGCGCAGTAGACAGCTTCGCTCTGTCGGCGGCCCGAAATGGTCACGACGTTTACCGGTTCCTGTTCACCCACAAGCCGACTTTCTCAATCTGGGAAGACTGGATGGGCATCACGCACGGGGACGACATCATCTTCACTGCAGGCACGTCTGCGGACCTCACGAGCAAGATCAAGATGTACGGTCGTTTCCCCGGGGACCGTAGCATCTCGCTTCCGGAGCCCAGCGAAGACGAGATGGAGTTCTCACGTGACCTCGTCCGCGTCATCGGAAGCTTCGCCAGATACGGGTGAGCTCAAGAATTCAGGCATACGCTGGTGAGGACTCTGGGGGAATTAATTTCAGTTCAGTGTCAGGCAGGAAAGCACCGATGTAGCTCACTAACCTCAAATGAATCGCCATGTAGCGAATGCAGGTGGCTGAACGAATCAATTTTTTTTCGATATATGGTCATGAGGAAGACGAGGAGAATAAGTATTATGCTGGCGGTTCGACCTAACGCTAGATTTTGCAAACAAGTCGCTTTTCTCGAGATGCCGGTTTCATCCAAAGTTGGCATGATGTCACCTAATATGTGTTTTAATTTTTGAGCGGATTTTTCTCTTTTTTAGTATAGGGGTGGCGAGCGCAGCACTGCAGGGAAACCGCACGAACGTGTCTGCAGGGCAAAGCGGCAACAGGCGCTTCCCGCCATTTCTTTTGAAGCGATAGCTACATTACGGCAGCATTTCGAGCCTTCAGCGTGGCGGCGCCGCCACGCTGCCACATGGTTGGTCACGTGGTGCGGAGTAGCTGCCGGCGGCGTGGCTCCGTGGCTGATCACGTGGTTCGTCACGTATTGGTCATGTGACCAAGTTCCACTCGGCCAGCTGTAGCTATCGCGTCACTCCAGGTTTAACCAAAGCTAAACCACTGTCAATTTTTTTTCCGCCGAGGGTTATCCTCGAATTAAGAGACAGGCAACTAGAGAATGTTGGGTGTACTGAATTTAGGTATTTTCTTAGCGGGCGGAATGGGTCGGCATCATAGTTCGCTAGGCTTCGTCACGCCAAGTGTCGCCATCTATTCTGTGGTAATCATGTGCACTTTGGGTGATGCTGCGAACGCTGGATTGTTTAAGAAAGCGCGATGCGCGATGTTAATGCGCATTTCTCGGAGTACGCACTACACCGGTCTGTGCTACACCGGTCTTCCGGGCTCTGCTTGTGGGAAGTATGCGCCACATGTGCGTAGTTTCAAGTGCCCATGCGCAACTTGAATGTCATCGCTGGTCACGCTTTGCTAACGCCTCTTATTTTTTCTGATGCTCTGGTTTCACCGATGGACCGGGCCAGCGCCTCTTTTATAAAGGAGGCATTGACCGGGCAGAATCAAATATTTCTTCGTTCCATTACTTACGCTGCACTTTGAATGAATAGGCTTAAAAAGCGTGCGAATGGATTGCATGTCTCTAGTGAATTTGTCTGTTGCTTCCTCTGAACTGGCAGCAAATGACGAGAACCACGCAGTTTCGACAATCGATCTTCATATTTTTCCTCCTCTCCTCAAAACGCCCAGACACCTTTTTTGTTTCTGCCGTCAACGAACCGGAAAATGACCGCTACTGAGAAGCTCGAGGGTTGCTGCCCCTGGGCCTTTTTCGTGGCCTACCGGTCGGCCGCTTATTTCAACACGGAAATTAGATGAGAGCTAATCGCGAAGCGTGTCAAGGCCGTCTTACCAACGGGACCGGAATCCGTGTCGTATGCTGCGGTATAGGGGCGCCATCTCGTAGTGCGAAAGTGAAACACGTGCTGTCAAGGTCTCGTGATGTTTCTTTTTTTGCTTCTTTCGTTCGTTTCTTTTCTTCTTGTTCTCTTTCAGCTTTCTTTATCCTCTCTCTCTCTCTCTTTCTTTTTATTTTCTCCTTATTTCTCTCTCTCTCTTTCTTTCTCAGCCACTACGAGTTTTCTGTTCTTGCTCGTCTCTTTTTCATTCACATGCTCCCAAGGATGTGGAAAGTGCTCCGAAGGCTGGAACCTTTCTTTTTCTTGCCTTCTGTTCAATATTATGCGTACGGCCAGCTGCCGGACAGTATTAATTATTCGCGGCACAGCGCCGACACGCGGTACTGCGCACCGCTTCGGTGTGATGTCGCACAAGGACCGAGTGCTTGAGTAACACATTGCAACAAAGTGTTTTCACTCGTCCTGCCGTAAATGCGTTGTTGTAGACACGTGTCAAGGCTCTCTAGTGTAGGAACAAAACAATGGTAGGCTTGGTTGCTTAACAATGAGCAAATGGCGCGTCTTAACTGCGCTCACAGCGGCTTACAAGTGCTCGTAACGAGCAACTCGTATTTTTCCCTAGCCACATGGCTTGCACAATGTGCGTAGATAGTTTTGCGAATCAGCAATACAGCGCGTTTTGAAACTGGGACGAAGGAAAACACGCAAGAACCAGCGCTGACTTACAACTGAAGTTCATTGCTTGGCCCGCGGAAATGTATGACGGGTTCAATCAACAAAATAATGCATATCTACAATCACAAGAGAAGATACATACCAACAACTGTTGATGGCGACAACAGCGGCGACAGTTGATATTGTGTATCTTCTCTTGTGATTACCGATATTTTTTTTTTTCGTTGAGCCTGTCATATATTTCCGAAGCAGTGAACTTCAGTTGTAAGTCAGCGCCCGTCGTCGTCTCTCTCCCATCGCCTCAGTTGAAACCGCGCTGCATTACTCAATATTACCAACTCGCCAAAGCTCCAGTTTTATTTCTGCGAGGAGGAATGAGATTTTGCGATGATTTATTTATTTTGTCGTGCATTTTGCGAGAAGAGTGGCATGTGCCGTTCTGCGCGAATTGTGTGCCGTGCAACCAAATATCACAAAAAGCATCTCCGTGCTATAAATTATTTTCATTTGTATAATACAGAAAAAGTAACGAGACCATCTGTCTCTCAGTCACGATGGCAGCATTCTACTTGTTTTTTTCAGCACGCACGTCGCCAAGCGTGCCATTGGCTAATGACGACATACTTGTGAATTGCGACACGGCTTAAATTACCTTGTTGATTGTTGAGGTTGAGGTTTATTTTCCTTCAAAAATGAAAGAGGGAACTGCGACAAAAGGCTGTAAAGCCTGAAGAGGTCACAAATCCCAAGAACAGTTTATACAGCAGTGAGCAACACAGAAATAACAAATATCAACATAGTATGATGGTGAACAAAATACATTGCATCAAACGACAGTATCATCGTAAAAAAAATTACTTTTGATACAAAGACAGTGCACCATAAATCAAATCAAAGGCAGTGTATAAACATGGCATGAGGTCACTAAAGAAAACAACACAAACAGCATGACACGAAAATAAGAGATGCTACGCTAAGTAAAAACTGAAATTATATTGAGTCAGTGCTGATTAGTAGCCTTTTGATGTCTTTTTTAGATGTGTTCTTAGGGAAATCAAACATGACACTCGAAGATGGGTTATTGAGAACGACTGGAATCTGGTAATCGAGCTTTTGTTTGCCGTAATTTGTCCTTGTTTTTGGGACCAAGTTTCTGTCCTGCCTAAGGGGGTATTTAGAAGGTGGGCGGTTTGGAGCAATGGAATACAAACTATTACGATGGATGTACTGTAACAGGCGAATTGCTTTAAGTAAATTATGCTGATGGTAGAGTGGTAATGTTGGGAGGTTTTCCGGCCTACCATGGTAACCCTCTGTAGTCCGCAATGCCTTCTTTTGCAAAAGCAATAACTTATGAAAATTACTTATTGTTGTAGTGCCCCAGACCAGTGCACAATAGGACAATTTGGAAAAAAAATAGTGAGTATTATATGGACACTTTTAAGAAACGGGCAAGAGATCGCTGATCCGGTAAAGACAACCAACAGTTTTACTAAGGTCAGTGAGAAGTTTAGAAATATGTGTGTTCCATGATAAATGTTTATTAAACCAGACACCAAGAAACTTCTGAGTTGTTACCTGTTGCAGTTTTGTGTTGAGTATGTTAGGTTAAGTGTGCAATAAACAGGGGCATTAATAGGCCTGAAAATTATGTACCTGGTTTTTGACAAGTTTAAGCTAAACTTATTCGCCTGCATCCAAGCGTATAATTTTACCAAATAAGTGTTCACGATAGTTTCTAATTCCGGCAGATTATATGATGTGAAAAAAAAAAATTATTTGTATCGTCAGCGTACATAAGCAAATCTGGAGAATCAGATATGTTGCAGATGTCGTTTATATACAATGAAAACAAAAGTGGACCTAATATAGACCTCTGCGGAACCCATTGGGTAATGCACAAACGGTTAGAAACAAAATTATGCCATTTAACGTATTGCATTCTGTTATTCAAGTAATTTTTCAGCAGGTTTAGAGCTATTCCGCGTATCCCGTAACTGTTCAGTTTACTGAAAAGAATTTCATGCTGTACGCAGTCAAAAGCTTTCCGAAGGTCTAAGAACAGACCAAGAGTGTATGCTGTGGAATAAATGTTGTCAACAATATTTTCTTCAACAGCGAGTAAAGCTTGCTCAGGCGATTTATTTTTCAAAAAGCCATACTGAGAGGGGTAATAGCCGAAAGGTCTTAAGCAGAGAATATCAATCTACCGTGCTTCGTGATTAAACTGTACACGCATTGTTTAGGCCAGTTAAACGAGCTTTTGGGAAACTTGGTAATTTCCTTGAGACATAACTGCAGCGCGAAAACCAGAACGACATAAGGCCTTCCTTACGTGCTCGTGGTTTTCGCGCTGCAATTATGTCTCAAGAGTCGGTTGCGGCCAGAGCCACACCCGAATGATCGCGAACCACCTCTGCAGCCGCCGACGATGTTTTACTGTCAGGTTACGGCCTAGAGTTATACCTGTCCTTGGTTTTTCCGACATTTACATAGAGAATTGAAGGACGCTCATGAACCATTCTGATTTGAAAACATTTTGTAGTCTGATTGGGATAGTTTGAACCCGAAGGAGACCAAAAATGTGTTCGAAACATGCGGGGTTTGAATTAAGGGGGCGCCCTATCAGGCTCACCTTAATACTCGTGACGTTGACAGGAGAAGCACGCTGGTTCGAATTAACCGGAAATTCGAATTAAGCGTCATTAAAAACTAACTGAGTTTTGAGCCTGAGATAGTAAACCGCGCAGTTTGCGTAAGCACTTCGGTTCGCAGCTGCCGAAGTCAGTCTCTTCGGCAGCCTGGCGCGGCAGTTAACACAGTGCGTTAAACAAACGCGCTGTTTACGCTCAGGGAGCATAACATAAGCTGAACTAACCGTATCACGAGGTGCGTGCCTATGCGGAAGCGTCCTTAAAGAAGGACATATCGCCTAACGCGAGCGCACGCCGCGGGTGTGACTGCTCAAGGCCTGTACATAGGTAGTTATGCGTGTGGAGGGAACCTTCGAGAAACCACGCACTCCTTGCGCAGTCACCTTGTGTTCGCGTACCAGTTGCTTGCGGTCGGATCGAATTACTTGTGGCGCCCGTCAATGCCATCGCCTTCGCTCGAACGACAGCTCGCGCCGGTTCGGGGCATCGGGGCACGCCGTGCACGAAATTACTGCGAGCACACACGCTGCAAGAAGAATCGGGAGTGATTGTTCTGCCGCGAGTCTGAGCCTGGTCAGGTATTCCGCGGCTTGAACTACTCGAACCTCTTCGAAGAAGCCTTGGCGGGAAATAATCGCTGCTCCTCGGCCAATGTGGGCTCAGTATGGCATCTTTGTTGATCACGAGTTGGCTGGTTCATACCGCTGCGCGGATGTCACCTTCGTCTCCGGAAAATACAAAGCTGGCTTCCACGGCTCCAGGGTTTGCAGCTTGGGGGGCCTTAGAACAGCACGCTTTCTAGTTTCTCCATCAGTTTTGCGAGATATAGATGAAGAAAGTGTTTAGACGCAAAAAAACATGATGTGCGTGTGTCACTAAACGCAAATTCCCACAAATTCGCTGCGTCAGTGAACACAGATGTCCAAAAGAATTAAAAATAGTGCAATAATACAGCATTGTCGAATAGGCCACGACGGCAACGAACACATTTTACCCACATTATCGCCGTTGAAATCAGCCTTGTTACCTTAGGCCGGCTGCTGCTTCGCACAGTGTACAGTTCTTCAAGGGGAAACGATGTGAGCAACTCTTGGCATATCGCGCACGCATTCGTGGCTCCATGGTAATGAATATTAAAAAGGCTTTGATTTCTAGTATGTTTAGCGGGCGCATCAAGGGCAGGCTTTGCTGCCGTCTCCTTTCCTCCTTCCCTCTACTTCCTTGTTGCCCTTTCTCTTTTGTTTTTCCCTTCTCTATGGCTGCAACCGGCCCTCACCCTTCCAGTATTCCCCTCGCAACGACGTTGCCCCGCCCAAGGCGACGAACTGGAAAGCATGCTTTTCCTCATGAAACATGTGCGCAGCAAGAAAGACCACCTTCTGTTAAATTTGTGTTATGCTTCTGACATACCGCTTAGCTGGTGTATTGAAGAATTTCCATGAACCAGTAGCCATTCTTTCAGTCGAGAAGCTCCTGGCTATTCTATCCACTGCTCGTCCTTTAGCAGCCCTTCTTAATTCTGGAGCTGCGTTCTGATTGACAGCAGTATACTTCACTGCGTGACCTTGCTGTTTGCAGGAGAACAAAGCTCTGCGCTGTTTCCCATGTCCATTCGTACAAGCATTCACGAGCTCTACGAGATAGTTTTTTAGCTTTTAACTGCTACTGCTTTTAAGAGCTTGCCATTGCTATGGCGTGTAGTGCGAATGTGTAGGCGAAATCGGAATAGTCTCAAGAAATCTTCACATGGTTGCTATTAAAAGCTGCTGAGAAGCATCTTTTCAAGCTCCCATCACCTTTATTTATACAGGGTGATTTTTTAAGAACTTTCACAGATTTTATTTAAAAACTGTGAGAGATACGTAGGTGTAGTCTGTAAAGCAAGGCGAACATTGAACACTTCATAAGGCTCAATAAGTACACGATTAATTAAGTAGAGTTAACTAACAAACCTTTTTATTGATGATTTTAGGCGGCAAGGTTATACTGTGAAATCAATGGCAGTCAACATCGAAGGTGAGCCCTGTTTGTAAACTTTTGTAATCGGCAATGTCTTTCGAAATATCGAACGTCAAAAATACGCATTTTAAAGCTCATTGAGTTGGCTTTTACGCATTGCGTATTTAGAAAACGGTGCCTCTCGCACTTCATACGCATACAAAAGAATGCAGTTGCAGTTTGTGTATTTGGAGATGTAGAAGTAGTTAACTTGATTTCGGCAGAGACGTCATATTATAATTAGGTAATACGGGTAAGCCGACCCAACAATCATTCAGATGCGTATTTTTCAAGTTTGATATTTCGAACCACATTGCCGACTAGGAAAATTTCAAAACAGGGCTGACCTTCAATGTTGGTGGCCATTCATTTGTAAATATAATCTTGACCCCTGAAATAAAAAAATAAAAGGTTTAATTAATTATAATTAAGTTAAATAATCGTCTAATTATTGCCCCATATGAGGCACATAACGCCAACCTTACTGTACAATCCACCTCAACAGACCGTACAGACGTATCTTTCGCAGTTTTTAAAACAAAAATATGTAAACGTTAAAAAAGAATCACTCCGTATCGCCCACAGCAGAACCACATGAAATACAAATACATGCAGATGAAGAGATGCAGATTAACATACAAGTTTTAAAAATTGAATGATAATCTAATACTATATCACTTCAATCATTCAGAAAGGAGCACACAGTTTATCAAGAGTGTAGGAATAGCGGTAGTAAAAAACGCGCACTAAAGTATTTCACATATATCGGTTAACATGTATGATTCGCATATGTAAATCGTGTAGACAAATACTACGTTAAAACATGTTTTACAAGAACACTGTATATGAAGCATACACGCAAAACTTCCGGCTTACGCTATAAGAAGTCGCCAGCATGTTGACTTACGGGGCCATCCCGGCCACCCGCGTACGCATGCACACACTGTGACAACGGATGAGCCGGGTCTGCAGGTAACCGCGCACTTACTTGCCAGAAGCAACGACGGGCCATGTTAGGCGAAAGGAGTGCGGGCGGTGTGCGTCCGTGACCCGGCAAGTCACGGCTGGAGGAATCATGCGCTCATTGTGACCAGCGGCTGAGGTGCGAAGCCTGACGAGCCCCATTAGTGCGATAGCTTATTCCGCGGACTTCCGGCGCTCGGAGATGGGACTGGAACGTTAGCGGCATCTCTTGTGGCTCGACAGTTGTCGACCGCCGCTTGGCGAGACCTTCGCCGCCGGCTTTAATGGACTTGAGAGGATAAACGCTCCAAAGCATATGCAAATAGCAGGGGACAAGCGAGAAGGGTACCATGAGGGCCGGAGTTTAGGACACGCAAACGGGCACTCGGTTGGAAGCGTTAAAGGAAAATGAGTGAGGAGGCACGTAAGCGTTTACAGAGCGCTACGAAGTGTGGCCATTCTGAAGGAGTTTTTCACTGTGGTTTTGTATACGAATCGAGCAATTTGCGCGGCAAAAACACGTGAAGCCTCCGTGGTGTGCCGCAACTGTTGTTTCTATTTCTTCTTCCACCGGAGCCGGCCATTGTTCAATACCGCGCCCGTCATGTTCCTTGCTTCTTCGGTACTTGGTATGCATACGAGCTCTTGCGATGCTGCACCCGCAGAAGCCGTACTGCTGAGGATGGCAGTAGGAATTTTGTTTTCAACGTTAAACAGGAAGTAGGGAAGCTAGAAAGGAATAGTATCTTTTTTATGTGTATGAGCTTGTGACTTAAAACCCATTCCATGGAGAAACAATGCAGAGGTGTTTTGCCCCTTGTTCTACGGCACCGTAACGGCACCACTATGGAGCGGAGCTCCCATTCTGAAACTGGAAATTCAGGTCGTTAGAGCGCGTAGCAGTATAACAGAATCTTTTGTCACCCACTTCTATCATGCGATATTTCGCGGGGATTTTGGTCAGATTGGCTTAATCTAGCATCGTTGCCTTGCGATGACGTTCAATTCCTTGCCATATGCCAAAGCTATGAAAAAGGGCTTGTCATAGGTTCCATTAATTCAGACGGGGTGTTAGGTGCCAGACAGTAGCAGAATGAGTTAAACATTAACCAGTAATCCTTGCCATAATTATGACTCAGTATATACTCTGGAAGAGGCCTGTATCGAGGGTGCCAAGTTTGTGTGAGAATTAATTTTTATTTTGCCTCTGACGACGAGCGTCTTAGTCAGCACACTTTTTTTAAATGCACTAATACGCGCCTGAAGACTTCTCTGTTCAAGATTATCCCATGGTGTCCAGCACCACGCCTGATACGACCGCCCACGACGACATGATAGAACAGATTAAGGAGACACTGTTGATACCGCTGGGAGCCCAGCGTAGCATAAATCAGTATCCGGCCTTCGGAGGATCAGCGGTCTCCGATTGCGCAAGCTCATGTCAACAAGCGCGGCAACGTGATCTACAGCACGTGCTTCACGGAAACACTCGGCGACCAATCATCGACCATGTTCGCCTGACAGGCGGTCTGTACAGCGGCAAGGAATTGCCTGCGTGGCCTCGGCGGGAAGCGTATTTAATTGCGCCTCCATCGCGTAAAGCGTAAGGGAGTCTTGTTTGTTCCTGCCTGCGCTTAATATCAGGCACGGAGACAAGCAGGCCCAGCTGTAGGCTCGCGAGACCCATCTACTCGAGGAAGGAATAACGCCTCTCCGCCCGCTTAACCTTGGCTTCGCGCCCGAGTGATCACCTAGCGGGCCAATAACGTACTGTGGGACCACCGATGCTGGGAATGCTTATTCCCTCTGGGGCCGCGTGCCGTGTGGCCCACATAATGATACCAGTTGCCGGTCATGAGCGCACAAATGGACGCACATTCGCTTTTAATGGGATGTTCGGGCTGCCACCTCGGAGGAGTCATTAAGTTCAGGTGCCAGGTTATTATTCTCGACTGATCATTGTGGAAGAGATCGGAGAGTCATGGTCTCGCGAAAAATTGAATTTAATCTATGTAATCAAATACGGCGCTCGTACTCTGGCGGTGACTAAAGGCGCGAAAGATTCGCCATTCGAGGTATTTATCTGCGTTCTCAGTCAACAGAAGTTTTCACTTCGGATTCATTAATGTCCAGCAAGTCGCTCTTCTGTGAGCTAATTTGCTCACTCTTATACAGTATTGTTTACTTACGGATTGATTTCGCAATACGCACACCACGTTTCTGTCAGCAACGTTGCTGTTCAGGAGCCCTGCGTTCTTGTTATTACCGGCGACTCAAGAGAAATTGCCCTTAATTACTACTGGCCAGAGAAGAACCGGAAGTACTGAGCAGACATCGTGTATCGCTGTTTACCTCAAGCAATTTTGTACATAGGTAGTATTCACACGGATGTTCTTAAGTAGGTGCGATTCGGAATTGGTCGGATTCCTTGCGCAGAGAGAGAGACAGAGAGAGAGAGTGAACGAAAGAGTGATAGAAGATGAAGGAAGGGCAAAGGGGCTACTCTATAAGGAAAACGAGAAAAACAAACAAAAATACAGAAAGTAACTTAGAAGAGCCAGTGAGCGAGGCTGTAGCGCCCCTCGCGCTGCGCTCGACTCGCAGGCCATGGCCACCGAGAAATGAGAGGTTGCTTTGAGATGATAGCCAAGAGGAGTTTGTCATTGACGGACTGATCTCACCCCCAAAAGCTTTGCGAAGCTCGGGGAGGGTGAATACTTCAATTGGATGAACTGCCGACGAGGAAATGGCCCAGCTATCATGACTACGGACGAAGACGTTAACCAATCACGAATTGCGCTTCCGGAGGAGGGTTCCAATCAATATCTTGCCCCTCGAGCCGCATAGGGTTGTGAAAACAGCGCGAAAGCGCGTGGACCCGTATTTTGTGGGAACGAGAAGTATCTTGCTGAATAATAATAATTGGTTTTTGGGGGGGAAAGGAAATGGCGCAGTATCTGTCTCATATATCGTTGGACACCTGAACCGCGCCGTAAGGGAAGGGATAAAGGCGGGAGTGAAAGAAGAAAGGAATGTGCGATTTCAGTGCGACCCACTCTACCGCTTCCGTCAACAACTCCGCGCAACCCGTAACCACGATATATAGGAAAGGTATTGGCGCGCTGAGAACGGTTAGCCTGTCTTGGACCTCCACTTCCTCAATACTCGGCATTTTCCTAAACCTTGGCCCATATGCGGATGCCAACGTGCCTGTCAGCCACGCCGACAATTTGCCGGCCACACTTTCTCCACTCTGTAGGGATGCCGAAGAAGCAGCCAGACGTATCAAACAGCCCAATGCGACGACAGTGCTTTTCCTTACTGCGTTTTTTCGCCATGTTGGAAAGGAAAATACAAAAGCCTACAGGATCCTCGTCTCTTCCGATGCCTTGCAGACAGGCGCTGCACGAGGGCTGACTTGTACACGAGGAAAGGTCGTGTCGTCTAGCCTCATTCCCCCTCTCTCTCGTTGGTGGCGGGGCGGCTAATGAAGAAGGAAGGAGTTGGGGGGTGAGGAGATCCAATGCGGGTGTCCTCAACGTCCGCCGATCGAGCGCTTAATTGTTGCGAGCGGACAGTCTCGCCGAGAGGCAGGAGCCGTGTACAGGAGTTCCGAATGAGAAGCCGGGGGCTCAAGGCAGAGCCCGTAATCGGTGCCGCAGTCCTTGAAGTCGCAAAAATGGCAACTACAAAAGGAAACCACACAGGAGACGTGGCGAGGGCAGTAGAGTGGAGGGAAGAGTGGTGCAGGACTGGTGCAGCTCAGAATGGTCTTCGGTTGCGAGAATTACGTGCCACGAGCACGCACGAGCACAAGGCCTCTTGTCGTGCCTTTTTTCTTTTACTTTTCCTTCGCTCCATCGATTGCTCCGGTTCTTTTTCGCACGCAGCCTCTGACTGCTGATCGGGAGCGCCCGTTTGACCTTCCGAGCTTTGCATTAAGCGGTTCCAGCCACCGGCGAAATCCCGTCGAAGGTTGCGTCCGCGGCAGCTTTCGCCTTGTAATTTTTTTTTCAGGATTTGCTTCAAAGAAGCAAAGAAACACGAGGTGGAAACTTGTGACCTTTTATTTCGATTTATTTTTTGTATGCGGTTGAGTAAGCGGCGGCCGAAGAAATCTTGTGAGTGAAAACCGGATGCTCTGATACATTGAAACCTAACGTATCCTTGCACTGGTTCATTTGCTATGGGATTAGTGAAGGCGATCTTGGTGAGCCATCGGCTTTGTTGTGAGGTCAAGAAGAAATAAAATGGAGTTATTTTTTTTTGTTGACAGCTAAATCACTCACACCGCAAGTAACCACTTCAGCGGTTTTCAGTCCTTCAAACCATAGTTTACTCTGGATGCCATGTCGAAGACAAGAGTATGATTCCGAAACCGGCTTTCATAAATGGCCAGTTTCTCAGGTGTCTTGAGGGGCTAAGCATACAAATCATGCTTGTCTTCTGTAGCGTGGACCACTCGACTGGACGGCTTTCTTCTCTACCAATTTTCGAATGCTGCTATTCGAGACGTCTTAGTTTCCTTGCTTATTTTCAGCCTAATTTAAAACTTGCTGCTTGAGTGGTTAGTTAGCCCAAAATTTCTCACCATCTTGATCACACTTTGTTTACGTTGCAAAGTTGTGAGTAGCATTCGCATAATTATTTCATAGCTGTGTTTTTGTTACTACTCAAGGAAAATTACTAAAAAGAAGCTTGTTTTCTTTGTTGCAAGACACTTTTTTTTTTCGGTTAGCACTCTGTGTTGCGCGCATGCGTCACTGCGTCCTGTGTCGACGTGTCGTATTGTGCTGGGTTTTGCTTTATTCCGATATTCTACCCATATTTAGGGATGTCGCTGGTCTAGATAAAAAATTCTGTGTAAGCAAAGCGGCAGCATGTCAAGACACCTGTACGGTATATTTAAACGAACGAACAAATAAACGAACGAATGAACCAATGAGAGCTGAAGTGAAGTAAGTGTGAATGAATACCCGACGGTAGTTCATAAAGAGAGCAACAACAACAACAACAACAACATAAAGAGAAGGGGCGGCGCACTGATCTTTTTGTTCTTTCCGATAAGCGTGATCTGTTACGAGTGACGGCGACCGAAATCTACCTATACCTTGTAGCACCAGACTGCTGCTTGATCGGTGTGAGCTAAACACGGATAAATATAGAAGAAAAACAAGCACGAGAAAAAATGAACACAGAAAGAAAGCAATGTAGGAAAACAGATGCAGTAGAAAAAGGCGTTTTGTGACCATGGAGAACGTGGTGCGTGAAAAGAGAAACAGACGCTTGAGTTTGACGCTACGAAGCACCGGCGAAGGTTGATGCCTAACTACATATTTAACAGCGCTGGTGGAGCCGTGATGTAAGTACGCTTCGGAGAAGAAACTAAACAGAAAAGCCTATGCAAAGAGGAAAGGGGGGGGGGGGGGGTAGCGTGTTGCGGGCGGTGACAACGCGAGGGCGAGCGCTCTCGGTGAGAGCAAGCGCTAGGAACCTTGGAACCCTCTCCGCCATGAAGCCGTGGTAGTTCTCTCCGCTCGCTTTCTGCATTCGGCTCGGGCCAAAGGAATCCCAGGAGGATCCCGTGTGCGTGTTGGGAACGCGGATTAAGAATGGCGGCGATCATGGCAACTTGCCTGATAAGCGGCTCTCTGCTAACCCTGGCCCGGGCCTACGACCCGGCTCCGCTCGTTTACACTCGCCTGGGTGCGGTCACCGGAATCCGTCTCAAGGAGATGGGCAGGATCATCGACACCTACCTCGGCATCCCGTTCGCTCAGCCACCGGTCGGCGCCTTGCGCTTCAGGAGGCCCCGCCCGGCGACGCCCTGGTATGACGTCCTCAACGCCACCGAGTTCAACCCGGGCTGCGTTCAGACAGACCTTCCTCTCAAGCGAGGAGCGGTGTTCAACATGTCCGCGACCGTAGAGGACTGCCTCTACCTCAACTTGTGGACGCCGGAGAGGACGTGCCTGACCAAGTCCAAGAGTCCCTGCAAGAAGCTTCTGCCCGTCCTGGTATACATTTACGGTGGGTTCTTTGGCTGGGGCACGTCTTCGGCTTTCATCTTCAATGGCATTTTCCTCGCCGCCCGCGCCAATGTCGTGGTTGTGACGCTCAACTACCGCGTCAACATCCTTGGCTTCATGAACGCGTCCATACCGGATGCCCCGGGGAACATGGGACTGTACGATCAAGTGGAAGCGCTGAGGTGGGTAAAGGGCAACATCGAGTTCTTTGGCGGCGACCCCGAAGCGATAACGTTGGCTGGCCAGAGCGCCGGGGCCATATCCATCAGCTACCACATGATTTCCTCTCTGAGCAAGGGCCTATTCCACCGCGCAATGATGCTCAGTGGGTCGCCGTCTTCGCTCGCCTACGCGGAAAGCATCGACCAGGACGACAACTTCAGACGGATCAGCCATTCTTTCGGCTGCACCGACTACTCCAGGCCGTGGCACATCCAGAGGGAGGGCATGGTGGAATGCCTGCGACGCCTAGACCCTCACAGGCTTGTGGACGGAGCCATGGCGTCCTTAGCGTACCGATACATCACCGTATTGCCAAGTTTCGGTGATGATTTCCTTCCGAGCAGCCCTATTGAAAACGACCGCGTTAAGCTCAACGTGAAGGACGTATTTTTGGGAAGCACGCGCGACGAAGGGGCGCTATTCCTGGAAGTGTTTGCTGCGCAGTACGGTTTCGACGTCGGCGACGTCGACGGCCTGACGGCGCTCGTGCTTTCGATCAAGGCACTGTTTAACATCAAACTCACCGAGAGCCGGGCTTTGGCCGACGCTTATATCGAAGAAGACGACGTGGAGAACCCACTGGCAGCGCTGAAAGGAATTAAGAACAGCCTCAGCGATGGCGGATTCGAATGTCCCGCGGACGAGTTCTCTGAGCTCGCAGAGAAAAACAACGTTACGGTCTATCGCTTTCTGTTCGACCACCGACCTTCGTGGAGTCCCTGGCATCGAGCAGTTGGCGCTACGCATAACGACGACATTGTTTTCTTCCTTGGCACCCTCCACTCGGACTTGAAAGCTGTGAACCGGACGATGAGCAAGGACCTGTTGGCTGTGTACCGAAGGCCACCGACGCCGGAAGAATACCGCTTCTCAGATGAACTCGTTCAGGTTGTCGGGGAATTCTGCAGGACTGGGTGAGTGGAAGTCCTTATACCGGAAGTAGCGCTCCTCGTGTTATTCTTTCCCTTTTGGTCGATGACCTAAAACAATTGGAACTTTGCCTGCAGTGGCGGTGTAAGGCGGGCGTTCTGCTTTAATTTTAACCCCGTTGACAATTGATGCGGCTGAGGTATTTCTATAACAGCAGTGGTTTGCATTGTTCACAAGCAGGAGATGAAATATGACACCTGCGGCCGTTAGTCTTCGCGGTGTCATGAGCTTTAATAAGCTCCGCTGAAGGCGCTCTGTGTCCCAGGCACGAATGCGTGGGTCGCCATTAGTGGGGATAGAAAGGTGTTCACGACATTTCCGAGTACCACGTTAATACTGTTGAGGCATAGCCCATGGTTGCTCAAGCAGCCCCAAGCGCAGCTCTGTTTTGACTGAAGAAGAAAAGAGTCTCGTAGCTTGGGTATAGCGCAGCTATTCACGTTCACATATTTTCTTGAGAAATGCTGAGTGGCGCAATTTACAACACGATTTAGGCGCGTACATAACGGTTATTTTCGCATACGATAGCAAAATAAATTCAGTGAGGTAATTTTATTCTCTGAGAGCTTTCAAATTCCTGGTTGTCTTTCATTCTCTTCTTATTTTCATATTTCCCATGAGAGAGCTCACCATAAAGCGATCCCGCTCTTCTTGATGTTTTTTTTTTTTCACGCGTGGCTTTCTTTAACGCCAAGCTTGGTTTGGCAGTGTGGAGTTTTTGCGTCCGCAAGACTTTCCCACCTTCCTGCTTGTGCCGCAAGGCCGAGGCTGCCGTCAGCATTTCTGGCACCTCATTCAGTACCAGTCGCCTGGTTCTGAACGGACTGTTTATCTCGAACGCTTTCCAATGGCTGCCAGAAGGTGCAACGCTGACTCTTCGCGCGTTACTGATGTCACCCGGGCTTCTCTATGGCGACAAACTGGTGCCACTCGTCAAATATTTTGCTATACAAGCACACAAAGACGGCCATTTAAAGAGGAAACCGTTACAGATAACCGTTGTAACCAGAAACTTATATTAAAATTTTTAATGTTTACATTGAATAACGGTTATCTGCGCGGACGTCAGTGCATTCTTGCTAGGACCATTTGTCGCCTTGCTATAGCGCGTGTTACCCTCAAAATGTTCACATTTATATTTTGATTAATATAATTTCTGTCAGTCGATCTGTGGAGGCCTCCTCTTACCTCCACTTATATTTCTGCTTTCAAAGCTCCTGATTATTTCTTGCAGAGATAGCGCTCTCACTATAAGACTATCCCATTGCCCCACTATAGCCTTTGTTACATCCCTTTAATTGCGATGTACTGTCTAAATGATTCTAATTGCATAATTAAACCACTCGGTCTACAGGAATAGAGGCAATGGACAAAGCCACCGTGCCTGAATAAGTGGTCAAAGCACAGCACTGCTGTTGCCGCGATAGGCATCTTTTGTTAATGAAAGAAGGCGCATCGAGTCGCACGTGCTACCAAGCCTGCCAGCCCAGTCGAAGCAAGGGCATAGATAGAGATCAGACTTTCGCTTGCAAATAAACAAGAAAACCTCGGGTGCAGTTACAGCAGAGCTTACGGCACTTTCTCCGCACACCGTTACTTATAAGCACGTCTGGATCGATGTTCACACCAGATAAGGCGAGCTCCGCTGGGTAAATGAACGGGCCAACTCAGCGGCCGCCTGTGAATGCATGATATCGACGGGTCGCGATAAGGATCTCGAGCCGAGAGCTTTTCATTGAGGAGAAAAGCGACCGCGGAGGCTGAGGTGAGATCGGCGGCGATTACCTTGCCCGACACGATCGGCCTTAGACTTGAACGTGGATTCTTGTAGGCTGTCTGTGCACACGCAGAGATGTTAGAGATTAATGACAAATGCAGGGCAATGTCAAGGGGAAAACGGGGTGAAAGCACTTGGGATTCAGTGTTGATATTCGCTAAAGACCATATCGGCGCCAAGATATCGGAGCCAAGAGTCTGAAGCCTAGAATAAGCAGGAGAATAGTGTGAAGCGCTTGATTACGTTTGCGTAGTTTCACACTGCAGCGCGTGGACACCTTTGTGTTGAAGTTTTAGCCAATCTCTTCGTATAGTTCCTAGCATAGCTGTAGTCTGACGTACTCGCGACGAGTCTTAAATGTTCTGCTAAAGACTTAGTAAAATAGGGGCCCCTTAAAGATGAGTGGACGTGGAGTCCTTGCATTTTGTTTTTAATACTCGACCGACGCGATACAAATATATGACTCGCGTTTTGTAAATTGTGGTTTTAATTTTTAGTAAATACCTATTAAGAGGAACAGGTAAACATTTTGTTAGCGTTGATAACGTATTTTCAACGCCTGCATGCAGAGCAGCCCTAAACGGATATAAACCAGAAGCTCGCATGGCCTTCACGGTTCGCGCCGTATGCAGACGTAACAGGGAGCCAAGGAAGTTGCACGTACTGGTGTGACTGCGAAAGCAGAAATATTGCGATGCGCTTCTTTCCTTGAAAGCCGAAGGCAGCGCGAATACGCAACGACAGCTGCCTCGGAGATGAGTGCTCATTGCGGGGCTCGAGAAGCGCAGGCTTAATGCGGAAAACTTGTTCCGCTAGGATTCTCAGAAATTTCTTCCTGAGCTCTGACAAATGCTTCTTGTATGTCTATATTCTGTTCCCGCTTCCTGGCTGCTTTAAACGGCTGTCAAGAGGCACCGCTGAGCCCAGAATGTCTGATTTGTGATGTGTTCTCCCTATCACAATTCATTTTTTGCGTCACCTTTGTTGAAAGGGTTCAAGGAAGCAGGATGATTCACACTCACACCATGCCCGCTCACAGCGCCCGTTACCTATGTCAACTCGCGTAGCTGACACGTTAAGTGCCGTCCCCTGTGTGCTTACGACACAATGAATGGCGGGCGCTGCTACAAGAATGCAGTAGAGTATTTCAAGGCGCAAAACGTTCGTAAAACAAGTCTTGTGCGTCGTCGAAGAGGTTGAGGCGCTCGCGCAAGAAACTTAACAATGAATGATTAAAAGGTCGCGAACCCTGCTCGCTCTACGAAATCGCCACGTTAGGCTAGGTCGAACGATAGGCCTAACGCTCAACTGTACAGCTTATTCCTCAATACAGCGATCGCTTATCAACAAACATTCTTAACCAACGAAAAAATTATATGCTCATTTGGTGCTGCTTCCAAGGTAGCGGGTTCGCAGCCACGGCGGCCGTATTTCGATAAAGGCGAAATTCATAAACGTCCATGTGCTGTGCTATGTCAGCGCACTTTAAAGAACCCTAGGTGGACTAAATTAATCTGGAGCACTCCACTGCCTCGTACTTCATACCACATGTGTCGCTTCAGGCATTTAACTCCAAATTTAAGATTTTTATATGTTCATTTGGGAACAATCAGAGTTTAGACATGAGTGTGCGCTCGATGAATGAAGGTACGATGCGCTCCCAGAATATCAACAGATTTAATTTAGCCTCATCTGCATCAGATTTTCTTGTACATTAGCGCACCTGCTTAAAAAAGTTGTCCCCGGCGATGGCAGTTTCGTTTGCTCTGCGTGACACATCGTTAAAGCGTCGTCAGCGAGCGGTTTTTCGCATGAGCAGTTATCAAGTGCTGTACACTGTTTTCGATTTGGCTTTCCAGACAATTTTCGGTTCACAGTGCTACAAAAACGTAAGCGTCCCCATCGGCACGACCAAATCCGCGCAAATGTGCCCATGCGGGCTGCGAGGGGGGGGGGGGGGGTGGAAGGGGGAAAGAGGGTGGTCCTAGCGTCGCCTCAGTGGGGAAAGGAGGTTAAATGACAGTAAACAACATGTTCGGCGACGTCGTCCGCAAATGCAGATTTGCGCTTGACCTTACACTCTTCTCATCGTTAATCACCCTGTTTATAACTTCCGCAGCACTGGCGTATCTCATCATCGCAGCGCACCTGAGCGTATAGCTGAAGGTCATTCGCGGAATGGGTAAAGGCTTCCACGGCAGGGTGTCGGTTTTACAATTAGAGTCGATGGAAATGCAACCCGAAGGATGGGAACAGGAAAGCGTAGGAAGCAGCAAAGCGCACCCGGAAGCGAATCGAAATCCTTTCCCGGCGGTTTTTCGCCACGGTTTTCCACGGCAGGAAAAATCCCAGCCGAAGGAGAACCTTGATGCAGTCATGGACGGCTGCTCTTGTTGCCTGGCAGTTACCGGCGACGCTTTCCTCATTAGCCGACGCTGGGCAACCTTCGCGTTAAGCCGAGGAATGGGCTCAGCGCCATGTCACCTACCTTCCCTCCCCCACCTCCTCCTACCACTTCTTATAGGCTTCTCTGTTAAGTTCCATAACTGTTCACGAGGCATAAATGCCTACCCTTTACCTACCTTGCGCACGGAACCCAGCGAGTGGACCTAGTACATAGTTGCGCGATTGTGAGGAACATAGTCCTACGGAATGATTCGCTATAAGAACAGATCAAACTGTTTTTGTCGCTCTACGATCCAAATCGTCAACGTTTTCGGATGGTCTTAACCATGCCCTTTTATTCCGGCGCCCGCGACATTCATAAGAAAGCTTGTTCGTTGTTTACAGGGGCTGGGTACAAAAAGGCACGGAACAGGGATTGAAAAGTATGTACAACTTTCAACTGCCAGCGCAGCAATAGACGTCCCATGCTGTAGTTTGAAAAAAAAAACTGCTTTCTTCAGGTACACCTTTTTCTCTCTCCCCACCGCTGAAATTAACGGTAGTTTGCTTTGACCTATGGCCGATGCTGAAGCGACTTCAAGCACAGAATGTATGATCACCCATTCACTTCCGACAGCTTGAAGAAACCTATCTACCTTCGGGCTGAGTAAGATTTCATCTTGCCAGAGTGTTTGATTACGGCTGTGCGAACCACCCATGCCGTGAGCTGCTCTACGCTCTCACTCCTGATGCTCGTGATAAACCGAGAAACTGAAAAGTGCGTGCTAAGGCAGCGATAGCTCGTGACCATAAATCGGGGCAAGGCCTCACAGTTCGGTGAGGCCATGGACTCTGCGTGCGTGGCGGCTCGGGCGCGCTCTGGAATTCTACAGCCTTGGTGTCGGCGACTTCGGTGCTGGTTCCGCGAGTCGATAGACGGCAGAAGAAGGGAGGCGCGTGGTCGGTGCGTGTGTGAATGGATCACCTTCGGAACCCACGACCCCGAAAAAGTAAAAAAAAATAAAAAGAAGGGTGGCTACGAGATTTTCGCATTCGCGCGCACGACCTTCGGAATAGCGGCGGCAGCCGGTCGGTACGGGTGTCGCTGCGGGCTCACGTAAACCACGAGGACAACGCCCGGGGGGCTACCTCGTGGATTAAACGGCGCGAGGAAGAGGGGGTGTTATTCGAGTGATGGTTATCTCCGAGACGGCCGGCTGCACGTGTCGTCGCCACGGCAATTAGCATGGGCCCGGGGCAGGTGCGTGAATTAACCGCCACGATCACCGGTTAGTTTTCGACACGAGGCTGCAACGCAACTCAAATAACACGTTCAAGTTGCTGCCAAGCGCTTCGTTCAGTTGTGGCTGCGGCGAAGTGTTAATTTCGTTGTCTCGTTGGGATCACGAAGCGCTTCTAATATCTGAGATAGATCCATATCTCTTGTTGGCGCGAATAACAGGCGTCGAACTTTTCAAATCGCCGCTTATTAAGGGCGACCTTCTTCACGCCTTGCTCTTGTGCTTTCTCAAACAGGCGCTGCGCAGGGGCTCGTGAACTCTGGTTGTATATTCTTATTTCCGTTTCACGGTTATCATAACCTTTGCCTGCGCCTGGTGCACTTGTAGAAACACCTGTAGTAAGACGCGTTTCGGTAGGGCCAGTGAAGAAGGCGACGGATGAAGTTCAGGGAAGAAGTTTGCGTGTATACTTGTGTCGCGAACGTAGTTTCATGACGGACATTCTTACAGAGAAATGCGTAAAAAGCGGTGCGAGTGCTTGCATTAATTCCTGTTTTATTCCTTGACATTCTCTACTTACGAACCTAACAAGAACGTTAATAATATTATCATATCCATGAACGAAATGATACGGCATAGAACAAGAATTCTCCGCAGCATTCTGAAAATTTCGGCATTCAGAAGGAAGACCCTTCTTCAACTGACCAGGACGTCAGCCCTCCTACGGCTTCAAACTTACCAGATGCCAGCGACTGGCATCTCGGAGCCCAATATATATACACCTCAAGGCGGAAGCGATGTTCCAACATGTGCAAGGGAAACCCCGCAAGGCGGGGTAAGTTTCAGGAAGGGAATCCCCTCCTTGAAGATTGCCTCTCCCGGGTGTGTTCTTCTACCATAAATACATTCGACCGTGACCGTAAGGTTATCGCTTTGCTCAGATAATTAGGACAAACAAATCTCTGCGATAGATGTTGACGCACGTGCTGTGGCCTTCGGTTTTTTTCGTCAACACCATGTCGCGCCAACTGCTACGGTGCGAGGGGTGAAGACCATTTTGGACATGACTGAAGCTTCATGTTGAGTTGCATGTTCATGTGCTTAGTGCTCATGCGATTCATGCTCAAGCACAAACCTTTGAGCATGGGAAGCGAATTCGCGTGGCAGTATAGAATTAGGTGGCACCAAGGCGAAAACGCTGTGTTCTCTCTTTGTACCTTTCTCTCCTTATCTTTAATTCTAATTTTAACATCGGGGCCGTATCCTTGCCACATTAAACACGCCCGGTGCTTTCAGATATGCGGCGTTATTTAGCATTTGCGGAAACTGATATTATGGGACGGCTTGCTTCTTGGTAAAAGCCCGCCAAGTTTTTCCCCCGTTTTGAAATCATGCTATTTCGTGAGCTGAAAAACAAAATAAACTGCTTCTGTTTGCCCTGAAATATGCGCGCGACCGTTTCCAGAAACGAACGCGGCATACGCGTTTTATTTTTCGGCTTGCCTTAACAACGAGTGCAGCGGAAAGAATCAGCATTCAGCCACCACCATTCTCGCCTTCCTCGACCGCCCCGGCGTGGAAATGAAGCACATACACCACTTGACCTTGATCTCGTTCGACGCGCGCGCGTTACAGACGGAAGCTTTTTGTACCTAACCTTCCGCCGCTGTGCCGCTTATAGCGGCTCAGCAGCTTGAGACAGTGAAAGAAACACGACTTGTCCGTCGCTCATTCTCTGAATCCAGGTTAAAACGTTTCGCCTTGGCTGTCGCCACTCGCTCGAGGCGCACCGTGCGACAGAAACATGACAAGAAACAAGAAGGACAATGATGAATGGTTGTGGACAATTAGGGCCCATTCCTACCGCCGCACTGCTGTTCCCGAATCGCATAGTACGCCCTCCTACGGCCACGCATGCTCGGGCTTCGACTTGCGTTGTCGTCGGGCCGCGCGCTAGCGACACCTGATTATGCTTTGCGCGCGCAAAGGCGGCCCACTGAGGTGGCTCACAGGCGCGGGGGTTTCCGTGTGCGAGCATGCGATCATGCTGACCTCGCCGAGCGACCTTAATGGAGTCTTTTTAAGCTGCAAAAAGGAAGGGGAAAAGATGGAAGCAAAAAAAGAAGTAAGCCACTCAAGTTACGGCCTAAACGAACCGTGGCGAGCGTCCGCCGGCCGCTTGTCCGCATGGTGGCGCGCCAAGAAGACAAACACACAAACTACGGGTGCTCGTACTTTCCCCCTCTCCAACAGGAGGACCCCGCAGTTATGCACGTGGTGCCCCGGGCGATCGCATTAACAACGAAATAGGCTGGGTTGGGATAAAGTCGTTGCGTGATTCGTTCGGCTTCGCTAATAGCTGCTGAATCTATCGGCACTTTAGAAGAAGAGGGAAACCGCGGTGTCCCGTAGAACAAAGCCAGCTCGAGAACGGAGCCAGACGGACATGCAGACCGCCTCGTGGCTTCCGCGACTGCTCATGAGGGCGACGGAAGAACGGCAAGTCTGCCGCCGCCGTAGAGTCGCCGCCGCACTTGTCACTGTTGCTTTCGTGGTCGTCATCTCTTGTGTGCCATGCGCCGAGGCGGACGTCGTAGAGGGGGACTCCAGGGCACCGATAGTGAGCACGGACTCAGGACCTGTCGCCGGAATAACACTTCGCAGTGGAGACTCTGTCGTCGACGCGTACTGGGGCATACCTTTCGCGAAGCCACCCGTAGGTGAGCTCCGCTTTTTGCCCCCTGAGCCCGTGTCACCCTGGAAGGAAACGCTTCAAGCTGTGCGCAAACCCAAGGCTTGCGTGCAGACTAGCTTCGAACTGCCCGGAAGCGTCAACATCAACATCGAGGACACTTCCGAAGACTGCCTCTACCTCAATATATGGGTTCCGCGACGCAACTGCAACGACGGTGAAAACAACGAATCGTGCGGCAGCGGCCTCTTGCCCGTGTTCACCTTCGTCTATGGCGGTCTCTTCGTTTGGGGCTCGAGCGCCTTGGGGGTGTACGACGGACTTGCGTTCGCGGCGCGGGCGCAGGTCGTCTTCGTGAGCTTCAACTATCGGGTGAGCGTCTTCGGCTTCCTCAACGCGTCTTCTCCCGAAGCTCCGGGAAATATGGGTATGTTCGATCAACTCGAAGCACTGCGCTGGATCCACAAGAATATCAAGCACTTTGGCGGTGACCCCGATGCCATCACCCTGGCGGGCCACAGCGCCGGGAGCATGTCCGTCAGCTACCACATCATGTCCGAGCTGAGCCGAGGACTGTTCCGGCGAGCCGTGCTGTTCAGCGGCACGCCGCAGGCCCTGTCCTACTCCGACCACGCTGACCAGCACCAGAACTTCCGCACGCTGAGCTACCACTTGGGCTGCGCCGACACCAAACTCCCGGTAGAGGCCCAGAGGGACGAGATCGTTCGCTGTATGCGCAAATGGGACGCGCACAAGTTGGCTCTGGAGACGGTTAAGGCGTTGCCCTTCAAGTTTGTCACCATCCTGCCCGGCTACGGGGACACATTTCTGCGGCGAAGCCCGCTCGATCAGGGCAACCCGTTCAACGTGAAGGAAATTTTTCTGGGCACCACGCAGGACGACGGAGCCTACCTGGTGTACGCGATGCTGGATCAGCTGAAGTGGCTCGACGGGAACCTGGACGGGCCGACGGTGTTCAGGGTGACGGTGAAGAGCTTCTTCAACGTCGACTTCGCCACCAGCGCCAAGTACTCGCACCTCTACTTCGACGAGAGCGGCGCTCCTCACGAGCAGTGGGAGATCGAGAAGAACCTCTCACTGCCCATCACGGAAGGCGCGTTCGACTGCGGCACCGACTTGTACGCCACGTCCGCGCTGAACAACAACGTCACCCTACTGCGCTACGAATTCACGCACCGGCCTGCGCGCAGCATGTGGCACAAGTGGGTGACGGCTACGCACATGGACGAGCTGCCTTTCTTCCTGGCGACGACCGACAAGCTCTTGATGAACGCATCTGAGGCAGCGAAGGGGGCCGATTTGCGCTCCGCTCTCTGGAAGGAGTCGCTGTTCTCGAACGACCTGGTCGACACTTTGGCGAGTTTTACCAAAACTGGGTGAGCGGATCTGACGCAACTCTCGTTTTTAGTTCGGGCACGCGTCGGTTCATCGGAGAGGTTTGTCAAGGCGACAAGAAAGTTCGGAATTCTTGCGGGTAAAACAGAAAGAGGCTGCGAAAGCAATGTATTTTACGCACTGTGGTTTTTGGCTTCTATCAAATAACCGAAAAGGAAAAAAAAAGATGTAATCTATTCTTGCGAAAGAGAACTGAATGTTCCTTTTTCCTCAACAAAACTTTAGCTGTACTAAGGCCATATTTTGATCATTCTAGTCACTTTACTTATCTTTTCTAGTGTTTACTTTCATCCTTAGTCTACTTCAGTCTCCTTCTTTTCAAGCAAACCTGATGTTACACATAGAGACAACATTCGCTATGACAGACACGCGCTGCTTGTTGGGAGGCCTTATAGGTTGCCAGCATTTAATAGTATGATCAAGGTAAAATTTCGAAGTACGGCTTTTCACAAACTTCAGCGACGAATTTTAGAAGCGAAGAGACAGTGTGCTTTTGTGCGGAGGATGGCGTATCTTCGTAGCGAGACAAGAGCCACTTCTTGCTCGAAGCGTATAATCCGATGAACTGACAAGTATTGAAGCAAATAGTTGTCGAATACATTAGTTTGGGGCAAAAAAGAAGTTCTTAACCTTTAGATAACGCCGATGCGTTAATTGCTGTTCTGCATCTCTCGCCTCTTATTGTGTAACGATTCGATGAAACGCACAGTTTGTACTTAACCTTGAATAAGTGTATACATGGCGTACACAATATGACCTTCATGTCAATATTTCATTACTCGCAAAATGTTTTGCTGCGCTCACCACACAAAGAAAGATGTTTTCATATAATAACCGGATATCATCATCCGGCTGTTTCAATGGCACTGCAGTCGCACTGACGAAAGCGGCTCCTAATGAGAAGAAATCAATGCGTGTGGTGGCGGTTTACGTACGAATATTTGAAAGAATCTTCCGCACAAGCTATCGATTCGTGCCTCTTATCCACAGTTCGTGGCCAGCTGTCTTGACTGCGAAAATGAAAGGTCACCAGCTGGCTGCGCATGAATGGCGAAGTCGACATTGAGTCCCTGGTTGGCGCGATTGAACGTCGTTGGCGATTGTAGACACGGATGTTTGGGCATGCTAAGAAGTGCCTGTTGGGATCGAAACCAACCCGCCGAGGTGGCTCAGTTGTTTGGGCGCTCGGCTACTGATCCGAAGTTCCCGGGTTGGAACCCGACCGCGACGGCCGCGTTTCGATGGATGCAAAACGCAAAAAGGCGCCCTTGTGCTGTGCAATGTCAGTGCACGTTAACGATCCCCAGGTGGTCGAAATTATTTCGGAGCCCTCCACTACGGCACCTCTCTCTTCCTTTCTTCTTTCACTCCCTCCTTTACCCCTTCCCTTACGGCGCGGTTCAGGTGTCCGCCGAGATATGTGAGACAGTTACTGCGCCATTTCCTTTCCCCAGAAACCAATTTTAATTTTTTTTTCATTTTGGCATCGAAATCAATTCGGAGCTTACTACTGGGAGCACCTGGTCCGGGTGTGACCTTTGGCAACTAAAAATGTAATGAAAAAAAAGAACAACATGCCGGTGTAAAATGGTTCTCGATACTGCCCACGCGTCATAATGGAACAAATAGTGAGACTCAAATCCAAGCCGAATTCGGACGCACAATTTTTTTTTCGAATATTCAAAAGGTTCTCTCAACCCTACTTAGTCATTGTGGCTAAAAATTGGGGGGGACACTTAAGCTCTGCCTTAAAGTTATGACGCGAAAGCTTTGTAGATGTAGCGGGCATCATGATATGCGATGCAATTAAAAGCACGAGTAAAACGCAGATCTACAACATGGAATTATATTATTGAGAAGAGTGCGAGGCGTACACAGGCCGCAGCTGAGTGCAAATCTGTCAGGACAGAAGAATTATTTGTTCAGTCAAGGTCACTGCTCGCGCTCGGCGCGAACACATACCGCGCCGGTTCTGTGTCGTCTTCCACCGCGTTACCGCTGGAGATGGTGCTGCAGCTTTACACGTTTTAGTTTTGGTGACGTCCACATGTCGGCGCCACTGCTGCAATTTATAGCCCAATTTATATTACCGTTAAAGAAATAATAATAAAAAAAAACGCCGAGCATGGCGGCGACTGCCACCACCCCGTTTCAAAGGGGACGCTCCTATCTTCCATTCATCCATCCGGTGAGCTGCGCTCCAGCACCAGCCGACCAATCCTGGATTTTTCGCTCACGCACACGGCCAATAACGGTCAACGCCGACGACGTCACTTTTTCTAGAATTCGGGACCCTTCAGCTATCGCTTGAATACAGCCGGCCTCGGAGTAAGTGTGACAGAAGCGCATGAAGATTTTCAGAGTGCGAAGGCGGGGCTAACACAGCCGTCGAGGCCATGTCAGGGACACGCCTGCGATTTCTACCGTGACCGAGGGATGCTTTGGAAACGGAACGTCTCAAAAGCGAAACTAAACGTAGCCCATCTGACAGATCTGTCGGCGCGGTTCTCTTGGAACGGAGACATCGGGACACCAGTTCAAGCACGGACGGACGCGCATACCAGGTTTCAGGGTGTCACAACCTTCTCCACTTTATTCTTTGTTTACCATCTTCCGCAGCAAGAAATTCTATGCTGTGCAATCGGCCTTGATGGCGCCTTTTTATTTTGAAGAGGGGCTCTCGCCTTCTGCAGCCTTCTTTTAAAAGTCGACCTTTCATTTTATTCGTTCGTACTTGGCCTGAAGATGATGTATTTATTCCGTAAAGATTTATAGTGCGCATTGGAAATTGTGAAATCAGCAAGGGATGTTGTGTTATTTTCCTCATGTGACGTTTTGCATCAAGTGCCTTCCAAGGCCGGATAATTAAACCTGCAGAGCACAGGTTTTGCTAGCTTGCCACGCCGTTCACTTGGTGTGCTTCGAGTCGAAAGAGACACAGTCGCCCCAGCAAGCTAGATGATAATTTTAAAGGCTAACGAGGGATAAAACCAGAGGCGCAGAAGACTAGGTAATACATAGTTAAAATAAGATCTGAGACTAACTAGCATGAAGATACTGTTCATTATGGTATGCGTTGTGCTTCAAGTATGATACTGCTGAAGAGACGTCAAGTAAACTAATTGGAGCAAAGTACAGGATGTATAAGAACTTTGAAGCAAAAGGAAAGGGGTATTAACTCTCTGCTGGGCTTAACGCACACAAAAATTGCATGGAAGTGTCATTATCTGTTAGGCTGACATGTTTGTCAGTGGTTGCTTTCAACCCAGTTGCGCATCCAGATTTATTGCAGCATGGTTTCATAGCCATCTTTGTTCATTTTAAGTATCAATCCACATTATTCAGTATATAAAGAAAACATCGCATTCATACACAATTTGCGTTTCTGACTAATGGCTTCTCATTTCCTAGCAGTACCTTTCATTCTTTCTTTCTTTCTTTCTTTCTTTCTTTCTTTCTTTCTTTCTTTCTTTCTTTCTTTCTTTCTTTCTTTCTTTCTTTCTTTCTTCCTTTCTTTCTTTCTTTCTTTCTTTCTTTCTTTCTTTCTTTCTTTCTTTTTTTTCTTTTCTCTTTCTTCCTTTATTCTTCCTTTTTTTCTTTCTTTCTTTCTTCCGTTCTTTCTTTCTTTCTTTCTTTCTTTCTTTTTTCTTTCTTTCTTTTCTCTTTCTTTCTTTCCTCTTTCTTTTTCTTTCTCTCTTTTTTCTTTCTTTCTTTTCCGATAGAGTTTATTAAGTGAACGTGATCTGGGGTCTTTACATATATAAATCGCGTTGAAAATTCTATCTGATCCACCCACAAAGTTGTTTAATATGCTCTCTGAGTTGATTCCATATGGTATTGGACCAAACTTTTCCATGTTATTGAAGTGTGCCTAAAATGACGTCGTTTCGAAGGCCGCGGGTGCACTCCAATAACAGCTGTGTCCTTTTGACAGCCGCTAGCGTGGCCAGTGACCCGCGCGCCGTCGCGATGCCCGAGGGGCAAGCCGACCGGCCGGAGGAGGCGATGAAAGGGGCATCGCTGCATTCCCGAGGGCACCATGCTGGAGAGGGAGCGGGCACGCGAGTGGAAGTGCTTTATATATACTGCCTTGGGGGTGCAGTAGCAGGGCGGGTGCGTTCCTTGCGGCACGGTGGGTGAAACCAGCTTGACGCATAAAGTGGGCTGATCCTCCAAGAGTGCGGGCCTGCCATTCTCTCAACGCGACGTCCGTCTGCGCGCGAGTTGTTGGCGGTGGCCCTGAGTTAGCGTCGGAGAAAGCTTTCACTTCTCGTGCGCCACCTGTCTGACACTCTAGCGGGAGTGATAATTTTGCACGTGCGCGCTCTGCCAAGGTCGCGCCGGGCATAAGGAGGCGGAGAACGTTCACGCGTCGAGGCAAGCGAGGCTCGTCTTGACGATGAAGCTGGCTTCAGTCTTCGTCCTGACCATTTGCTTCATTTCGTCGGTAAGCGCGTTGGAGGGAGATACGCCGACGGTACGGACCACTACCGGCGATGTCGTCGGCAAGCGACTTCGCGCCAACGGTAGAGACGTGGACGCCTACCTGGGTATTCCTTACGGGCAGCCTCCGGTCGGTGAGCGAAGGTTTCTCAAGCCGCTACCCGTTTCCCCGTGGAGCGGCGTGTTTCGTGCGCAAACTATGCACCCGGGCTGCACCCAGACCGACTTTGTCGTCACTGACAATGCCAAAATGGACATGTCCAGCACGCTTGAGGACTGCCTAACTCTGAACCTCTGGGTGCCAAGGCGTGACTGCGGTAGCGGCAGTGAGAATGACACCCTCGGTCATTCGTGCAATGAAAGCCTTCCCTTGTTCGTTTTCGTTTACGGAGGACTTTTCTCCTGGGGTTCCAGTTCGCTGTTTTTGTACGACGGGCTCCAGTTCGCCGCGCGTTCCGACGTCATTTACGTGACGTTCAACTACAGGCTAGGCCCGTTGGGTTTCTTGAACGCTTCGGTGCCTGGAGCTGAAGGCAACATGGGTCTGTACGATCAGGTCGAGGCTCTGCGCTGGATTCACAAGAACGCGCATGCTTTTGGAGGTGACCCCGAGGCGATTACTTTGGCAGGTCAGAGTGCCGGAGCAGTCTCTGTCTCCTACCATATCATGTCCGATCTCAGCCGGGGTCTGTTCCAGAGGGCCGTACTCCTCAGCGGAACGGCGGGCACTCTTGCTTTTACGGATAGCATCAACCAGCACGAGAACTTCTGGTCCATCTCAACCGCGATGAACTGCACAAATTTTTACCTCTCGGAAAAAGAGAAGGTCGACGCTGCCTTGGACTGCCTTCGGAAGGCAGATGCCAGCCAATTGGTTCGCGACGTGGAAAGCAGCATGTCCTTTCGGTACATCACCATTCTTCCTGGTTACGGAGACTCGTTCCTTCCACACAGTCCTGTAGACCTGGACGTAGCTCGGTTCAACGTGAAAGACATCTTCCTTGGCAGCACTCAGGACGACGGTGCTGTACTGGTCTCTGCCATGCACTCCAAGCTGAAGTGGCTAAGGGGATCTGTCGATGGCCGAACAATTCTCAGGTTCTTCCTTCGGAACTTCTTCAACATCGGTCTATCTAAGAGCGCGCAATTTGAGAGTGCCTACTTTGGCAGTTCCCAGGAACTTACGGAGACTCAGGGGCTCAGAGCACTGTCCTCGTTCGTCACGGACCTAAGCTTCACCTGTCCCGCTGACTTGTTCGCTCAGACAGCCCTCAGACAGAATGTATCGGTGTTCCGATACTTCTTTCAGCACAGGCCATCTTACAGCTTCTGGGGCGACTGGGTCTCCGTGACCCACAACGACGACTTGCCTTTCTTCTTGGGCACAGTGAGGGAAGACAAGAAGGTTATCTTGGAGAAGCACAATGATTCGTTCGGTGAACTGATGCGAGTGAAATTTTCGACGACGCCACAAGAGCTGGGTTTTTCTGACGAGCTCATCCGAGCACTGAGCGAATTCTGCTGGACGGGGTGAGTTGAGAAAGAACAGAATAGTTTTTTCGTCGATTTAATTCATTTCTTTAGCTGAAATGTATCGCTAGCCCTTCCTGCTTAGAATCAAGCACCGCTTTTCGGAGCGTGAGCGATGAATGAAAGCAAGTCTGGAATTCAGATTTTCCAATATCTTTCTATTGTTGGATAGAGCGGATACACATAGCCTCCAATGCGAGTCTTCCACTAGTCTTCACTGCACATTTTCGGTGTTTCATGCTGTAGGGTGTACGGGTGAGGGGGTCAAGAGCACTTCTTGGAAATTACGCTCTCTAAATAATTTTCTTAACCCGCGCCGTGTATGAAGTCTGCCATTGGGTTCACTGCCATGAATTCATGTAGACTCCGGTAAGAGATGAAACGTACTCTCAGTATCAGCCAATGCCCGCCAAGCCCTGCTGCTAAGATATTATTCTGCGCCGACGGGAAAGCGCATTGCCTTTTAGATGCAGCCGTAAAATAACAATAAAATAATGGTCTTGCGTCTACCGGACGAAGCTCGCAATTTGGAGTAACTTATCCTTCAATCTCACTCCTTCCCTTTTGCCACTGGGGTCAAGGGGGCGGGAAGATGCGTTTACTCATGTTTTCCTCGCATTCCCCCTACTCTTGGCGTCGGTTCGTGAGATGAGTTTTACGCATTCGCGTATACAATTTAATGCGGTCGCCTCAATGTCGTTACCCTATGGCAGGTTTAAATTGCTCACTGTGATAGTGAAGCACATCCTGTCAGTGTTCGCCTTACTTACCGAGACGATTAGCATGCCTGAGAAGCCCACTTCGCGTAGTTACGTAGGCAGCGCACAAGAAGGGGTGGGGGGGGTGGTTGCGTTGTTTAAGGGTGAGAAAAGGTGTATTTGTGGGGCATTCACTGAGAACGGGGAGTGTGAAAAACGCAAGTTGCGCGCGTTAGGGGCCTTCACATCCTCCTTGTGTTAGCCTGCAGACACCCTGCCAGACTTCAGCCGTACCTGAAAGCATCGCTTGATTAGACACACCGGCGTAACTTCAAAACGCACAGTTTATCTCTGCACGTCTTCTTTCCTGAGGCTTTATGTCATTTGTTTTGCTGTCTCTCTTCTTTTACGCGGCAAGGTGCCCGAAATTGCTGAGCATATTGTTTGCTCTGTGTCTGTGTATGTTTGTGTCAAGTTTTAGATAAAACTTACCTTGTTTTTTTGTTTGTTGTCGCAGGAAACCAAAGATTCCAAAGACCGACATGGAGTGGCCCAAGTATACTAAAGAGAGCAAGGCCTATGTGGTCCTCAAGCCCAACGACTATAGCGTCGCGTACGGACCAAGGTCCAAGAAATGTCACCTTTGGGAGCCCTACCTCATCAAGAGGTGAGATTTCGCGCTTGCATCTTAGTTTACTTCAGTATCCTAATGTGTTGCCGGGGTGGACATTGCAATTTTAGCATACGCTTCTCTTAAGGCCGCGGGCAGAGAAACCAAACTGTGCTCAGTGCATTAACGGTGCTTGTGACAATACGGGGCCCAGTACTGCGCACTTAAACATCTGCGTGCAAAACAGCTGCTTGCTATGGCTCCGTGAGATGATTCCTGTCAAACTTTTAGCGTTCCAGAAGTCGGAAGTCATGGCAATATTTAGTAAATGCCGAGTGAGCTTACGGAATCATTGAACACAAAGTTACTGACAACAATAACATCAAACACAGCTAAGCAAGAGATACAATGTAAACATTATGATAAGCAGTTGTAGTCAGCTTTATTCACAATACACTGTGCAGGGGAGAAACAGTCAGTATAGACGAGAATAATAGAGCAACTACTCATTAGCATCCATTCAAGAACATGTTTTCGTCTAGAAAGCGATATATTAGCTGGAGTTCTTTTTTTCCTGTAAAATGATGCCAGTGTCTCAGTTGTTGAAAGAGTTGGTCCCAAAACTCACTGCCATGCAACCTATGAGTGAAAGACGACGTTTCTGGGGTCCTTTTTCCCGATTAGGAAAGTCAACATGACGTCCAGACTAGCGTATGCTTTTCTAATGTTGTAAACATCGTTTGCTGGCTGCACAAAGTGGCTACGAGAGGACATTTCGCATAATGAGTGTCGAGGGCAGTTTATTCAGGCTTTCCATCCATTGTTGCTCGTTGGCGATTCGCATGCAAGATATCATTACACGCGGAGAAGTCTTCCTTTTAACATAATACTCACTCATTCTTAAAGAATGACCTTTGCACGCATTTAGAGAAGGACGGCTTGTGAGACCCGGTGTATAAACGATTCTATTTGTAGATCTCGTTTTTTGTCTAATTCGTAAGCTGTGGCAGGAAGAAAACTAAGACATTTGCGATGAATCTGCGCCTTTGTGCTTGAAGGAGCGTTTGCGCACAGCTGGCCAGATTAAAATGTTACACTTGGTCCTGCTAGTTGCCCCAGAATTACTATGAACGACGCAGCAGCTAAGCACTTAAAACAGAGAGGCTGGAGGTTTTTTTTCCCATAAAATCTACTTTAGATGTGACGCGTTCAGAACTTGCTCGAATTACTTTTTAACGCGATGCACAATATTATAAAGACTGTAAGCCTTAGGTAGGATATGTTCTTAGCAGCAAAACTCTCCTTTTCATTTCAATAACAGATATTTATTTAGTGTCCCGAACTTAATAGCTGTGTGCGATTTTGTCTCACTTTCCTTCCCTGCTCACTAAGTTTTCCAGTTCTGCGCAGCAACTCTTGGTAGAAGGCGTTTTTACTCTTCCATTTTGTTATCTATAGGACCTCATCAATTGAGCGTTCCTTTTCTTAGGGAGATTTCCTTACTATTATTTTCCTTCAGAAGCGCGCCTGTCTGCGAAACTAGTCTTTCGACACGCCACATCGCGTTTGCTGAGATCGAAACGGACCTTTTCGAACGACAGATTCGCAGAAAGTCGGCGTGTGGTGGCGCTTACTTCCTGCAAACGCATCATTGTGGCCTTGGCTGTCCGTAGGAAGAAATTGCAGGAGAGTTTGTTGCGTGCCGGGCTCTTGGTTTCTCATCACTCTCAGGCCAGCATTCAGGGCGTAACCAAACAACCAATAGCGCGAGCACTACTGCTGCATTCAACCTAAATTATCCGGTGATTAATAAACTCGTCCTCAATCTTACGCCAGAGCTGTGCGGTAGCCTGCTGCTCCAGAGATACATGCATTATGCCGTTGAGATTTAGGTCCCTTTTCCTGGAGTGTGAAATTCGCGGAAAACAAATTAGAGTGAGAGCAGTTGTGCAACATCGCAGCCTTGAAAACAGTTGCCAGTTACCATTCGTCCTGCCGCAGGCTCGGCTGTAAACGCCGCGGTTGTGGCACTGTTAAAGGATGCGTACTGCGGCAATAATCAGCCATATATAGCTGGGCGTCACGGGATGTTTGTTGGTGTTTTTGTTTTCTCTTGCTTCTACGGTTGGATTTGCAATTTTCCGCGTTCATAAAATAAGAAGCAGTTAGTTCGATGCCTAGTCCACCCGCACGCTCACGACTCAGTGTAGTTGCCTAACTGGCGACCAGATTCTCGGCGTCAGGGAACTCTCGTGGCCAGTATAAAGCCATTTCTGCAGCTTTGTTAGAACATTCAAGTGCAGAATGTTCTTCTTTCTTTCTTTTTTGCTTGCACCCATAGCAGTAACCGCACAAGGGAACTACTTATAGTTTCGGGGCCGTGTATTTGCCGCAAAATTTGTTCAAACTCCTCGCATCAGATCTTCCGGGACAAACACTGAAGCTCGACTGGTTGTTTGCATTTGAGCTGAGTAAGGAAAGCGTTTTTACTTTCGTAGCATTGAAAAAAAGACAGAAGAAAAAAGATAGAGACGCAGGGTATCCTTTGTGAGCAAAGGCAAAGCTAAATATTATTTTTATCAATGCGTTGTTCTATTGAAAGGCCACCTCTTAACTGTTGTTAACTGGACCGCACCGGTAGCATAGTAGTCTGAGCAGCCGCGTCGCATGCGGGAGGTGTGGGGTTCGATCCCCAGTGCCGCGAGTCGCCCACCGGTGACACAACGGGTACAACTTTTCCTATGGCCTGGTGCTCGACTTCTTTGGGGTGAAATGCTTGGAAAATGGGTCATTGACCGCACATCTTCAGTAGACACCTTGTGTCATGGCGCTTTTTGGCAACAGGTAGCTTTGCGCGTAAAAAAGTCATCATGTTGTAAATTTCCGCTTATACTCACGCGGAACTCATGCCCTGTATTCTTGGACGAAAACTTTGTATATTAGAATTTTGTGAGCTACTGTTACGGAAACATTGAATGTAATTGTCCATTCCTCCGTGGCGTAGCAAAAGTTGTCTTTTAAAGTTCTTCCGTAGCTCGCATCGAGAATGTTAAAACTGCCATAAAAAAAAATACAATGCGGAATGTTTTTGATGACAGCAAAAGCGTGAATAATAAAAGAACGCAAGCCTGCTCACGGGAAATCTTCGGATGTACTGATTTTTGTAGCGAAATCTTGCAGTGCATAAAAAATTTCGCTCATTAACTCTCTCCCGTTGAAAAATGCTTTTGTCCAGAATTGATGGGTATGTAAGCACTCACACAAGCTATTCGCACCATTCGACCATTTGCAGATATCCTCAATGGCTTGTGGAAGCTCAGACGAACCCTAGTTGTATTTTATGTGTACGCAAGTTTAGGAATGTGCAAGCATGAGAAACATTTACCTCAGGTACTAGCAGCATGTCGGCTGGAGTAGCTTTAGCAAAAATCGAGCTGTGGTTATGCCAAGTTAAAGAAATTGAATGGTCTTTAGCAGATTTTGACTGTGGCCAACTGTGAGCAGCAATTTGATAGTTGCATCCAATCAGGCCTCTGACCCCTCACAAAAACTTCTTTAGACAGTCTATAGGCTGTCCATAGAGTTCTGTCTACACAGTCTATAGACACTCTATAGAAGAACCCAAGAGAACAGTCTATAGGCAATACAAATCCTACAGACAGTCTATAGACAATCTATAGGTTTATGGCCATACACTTTTAGTAGACTTTTTTGTATAGACTTTCTACAGACTGAGTAGACAAAAATATTTATGGGAAGGGAATAGAGTCTATAAGAAGTCTATAGACTGTCGATAGACAATTTTTATAAGGGGTACACGTCCTCTTTCGACCGCTGATGTGCTGACAGCGCCGTTCTATTTCTTTTTCCGCGGCCCTTCACGCAGGAAACCTGCGCCAACTACGCCTGCGCCCAAGCACAAGCCGACGCCTAAGCGCATTCCCGAGAAGCGCCCCGGCAAGACATTGCAGCCCATCGACAACTACATCGAGTCCTCGGCGTCCGCCGGTCCCCTCTCTTCGGCCATGGCCCTGGCCTCGCTGCTTGTGTGCCTCGCTCTCAGCCGGTCGTGAACACACCCGAGCGGCACCACGCTGTGATGCATGAGGACTGCTCTTTGGCTCTACACGTGCTATCTCTTGTGCATACCTGACTGCGCGTTCTCGTCAACATAGGCGCAGAGAAAGCGTACGTCAATCAGGAGGGACATCCGCTCTTGACCATGCAAGGCGGCTAGCTCTGTTTGTGGCGCTAGTCTAGCATATTGCGGGTCGTCTCCTTTTGTCTTTTGCGAGAGGGAGAAAGGAGGGGCATATTTGAATGAGCAAATGGTGGCAACGTCCGGCTTCTATGAACCTGCCATCGGCAACATAGAAAATGCACAAAAAGAACGAAATTAAAAAGCACGTCCATGTGGAAATTGAAGAACGCGTGCACAATTTGAGTGCGGAGAAGTAGAAAGTAGCTGTGTGAAACGCTTGGAAAAGCTTTTTTTTCTATTCATTGGCAGCATTCCTGTGCCTTCACCGCACCCTTCGCATCGTTTTTATTTTGCAGAGGAGATGCAGACTCTGCCGTCGTTGATCTTTGGGCATAGCACGTGCTTAGAAAATGGGCTGCGACGTAATCTACTCCGCATTTATGCTTTTCTAGACGCGAAACCTTGTGCCATATGCGAGAAAAACAAGTGCAAATGACAGCCAATGAATGGCTGCGTTCAACGGCGTCCTCCGCGGCTCATTGCCCTTGAATTTTTACTGTGAGACGTGACGGGTCCTAGCGCTTGTCCTTATCCTTTTTTTCCGTCCGTGTGTTTTTTTTTCTCGTGCTTTTCGTCTTAGAATTTTGGTACACGGTGTCTTGCATGTAGCGCGGTTTAGGTGCCCTCAACGCTTAGGTGCGAAAATCATGCTAAGAAGCGCTGGTAGCCTCTTGAGGAAAAGAATTCGCTACAGGGCTTCGTTTATTGCAAAACAGTGTGCTTAATCGCACGCTTCAGCTTATATACCGTTCTGCGCTTAAGTTGGGCGCGTCCTTGTTAAGGTGCTCCGCCACACTTTAAAAAATAAGGCTTGCACTTACGCATTAAAATCTGAATTCCTAGTGAGCGAGACAGAAAATAAACCTCACAGGCATAGGAAGCTAACCTTAGGAAAATATAGATGCTTACGAAGGGCACCGGAGTTTAGAAAATTTGTTAAGGCGGGAAACTTGTCGAGATCGCGCCATTTCACAGCGTAGTTCAGTATCCTCCAAACGCACCGATGGTCTACAGCCAGGCAGGGACTATTCCCATCTTTCACTCCATACATGTATTGTCGTTATGTTAAGTTGATTTGATTTTTTTCCTAGCGCCAATTAAACTTGGCAGTGTTGATGTTGTGTCTTCATTATTTGTTCCCTTGGTTCCTTTTGCTGACGTGTATAGTCTTGGCTGTATCAAAATGTTTTAGCTTGAAGCGCATGCTACGAAACCTTACCCGTCTTTACTATCCAAGCAATATCTGCTAGAAGCCTGAATTTTTTAATCACGTAGTATGAAAGGGAAACATTTATTGATTATTGATACATTCACACGAAGCGGAAAAAATCTTTCTTCTTAAAAGATTTCGGATTTTCTCCACAAGCGATGCTTTTGTTCAGGTTCTGTGTGGATCTTTGCTAATGTTTCGGTTATTATTCTCTGTGTGTATTTTCTATACGACGCACTGCTGGTGATTGTGTGTCTGTTGTAAATTCTGTCAAAAATCAAATGTACCATCAACGGTGTCCTATGATGGCACTAGAGCACAGCCACTTACCGGTGCTCCAGAAATGATACTGTCAAAAGGCACGTGCGAATCCCAATAGCTCTATAAATCACCGGAATATTTGTGCTCATCATTATGTTCTATACGAGCTGGTTATACCCAAGTGCTATTTTGAACAGTTGTTTTTAATGGTTACTGTATAATCTAGGAGAACGAGAAAGTGTGTGTTTGTGATAGCATGTCGCACCTTAGGTTGCGACAGCTGACACAGCAGTGACATCTGCGGGTCAGCGCTTCTTTAACCTTGGTGTATGAGAGTACTTTCCTGCCTGAAGGTAGCGAACGAGCCAAACGTCCCTTGAGAAGCCCATGTTTCAACCATAAATATACATCTGTAAATATCATTTCATGCTTCATCAAAACATGAGGATCCATAGCGCACAAAATTCATCAAAACTTCTCACGTGTTAGGTGTATGTTTGAAAGAATGACTGCGAGCAGAGTAGAGAAATTCTCGATGTCTCGGTACATCTGCAGATCCTCTACACACACAACATCGCGATGATCTGCCTGTTGTCATCGCATGTGGCTCATACGCGTGAGCATTTCTGTGAGAGTGGTGTATATGCGGTTGAAATAAAAAACCTTTCAGTAAGGAACGTAGCTGTGCCTTTTTATGGTTTTATTTCCACATTGCGACGTTACAAAGAAGTGGTACGCGCACTGAGGCGTCACAATTGAAGTTTTGAAGCTGTGGACACATCAGAATTTATGCAGGAAGAAGGCGGGAAAAGCAATCATGCAAAGCATGATATCCGTGAAGCACCATGTTACATATCTTTAAAAAGAAACTGGCACTCAACCACACAGCTTACTGAGCTTGCAGGAACAACGCCAAGGATAGTGGCGAAATTGGCTACTGGAAAACCATTCAGTGCGATTATTTCTGTCGAAGTGACAGCACAAAAAATAATGTTTGGTCAGAAATGGTAATGAGTCCGAAATGACTGCGTACGACAACGACGTCTGGAAGAGAGCCCCATGAAAAAAAGTACTCATAGCAATGAACATTCTTCGACGGCAGCACGAAGCAGTTTGCATTCAGTCCTTTCAATAAAGTAGAAAAGCTGACTTGATCATTAGGGCATATATTTCCATGAAGGGCACGATATTCGGGTGAAAATGATCGAATCTCCACTTTACATTCAATACCCTTTAAAAGAACTCAAATGCAATCATAGCCTAAAAGTAACCTAATTAAAAACGAACTGCAGTTAGCAGTTAATATTGCTAGCGCTGATGATTGAACTTTCTATTTTAGTGGACGCTGTGGGATGGGGAAGTTTATGCCACTATTAAGTCTGATCTTCGTAATGATTAGACTTAGATGGCAATGTCATAACTAAATTTTAGTCATGCTGTCTGCAGTCGACAGAGCGAAAGGATACCTACATAAAAAAGTAAATAGGAATATTTTAGGACAGGTTTGTTCTCTCCTTCACAAGTAACCGAAATCGCCCGGAGCTTCAACTTTAGGCGCGGCAGTCCACTGCTGTGGTCTCTCAGGCGACAAGGACCCGGGCGTTCACAGTTGGCAGGTGCGTGGCGACTAGTTATGGCTTCAAATACAGTTTGAACGAGCATGATTCGGAAAAACGGACCTTATAGTGGATTGGTATCAGTGTTTATTACCCTATGGTTGTTCAAATATGCGTGGTGGTCGCGTTTTGTAGCGATAGCTACATTACGGTAGCATTCCGAGCCCTCAGCGTGGCGGCGCCGTGGCGGTGGCGGTGCCGCCACCCTTTGGCTGCGCCTCCACGCTGTCAAGTGTTTGGTCACGTGGGGCGGAGCAACTGCCGGCGGCGCGGCGCCGTGGCTGATCACGTGGTTGGTCACGTGACCAGCCACATGGGGCGGAGCAGCTGCTGCTGCGGCGGCGCGGCGCGCCGGCGAAACCGAGCTGCCACAGCTGTGCGCATGCGCCGTGTCAAGTGGGACGAAGATAAAGAAGGAATGCCCAGCGAAACGGAGCGGCGAAAGACTTACGCTGCAATTCAACTGAGCAAGTTCCACTCGGCCAGCTGTAGCTATCTCGTCACTCCAGGTTTAACCAGAGCTAAACCACCGCCATTTTTTTAGCACTATTTCCTCTAGATAGCTACACTGAGCTTGGCATTTGCGAAGACCATTTCGTGAAGCGTTCCAGAAGATGGATTAGACTGTCGACGCACGTGGCTGGGGCTCAGTGCATAACATATGATAACACACTGCATAGCCCTTCCTTCTGCCCTGTCCGAAGGTTGGCCTCCAAAAGCAGTGGCTTCCCTTAGGCGATGGCGTCTGTACACGTATGCGGTCAACGCCCTCCTGTCTACAGTTATAGTGTACTGAACAGGACAGTGTCTGCACGTGCCCAGGGCAGAGTTCAGGCATGTGCAACTCTATCGTCAGGGAACAATGGGTTAAGACGCTGTGGTCACCAGAGGCACCTGCAGTGCACACAACACATAGTGAGTTCCGAAGCCGCAGCACCGAGCCCAAGTGGGTTGGGTGCAGTAGGGCGGAAGATGTGGGCGCGAGACGAGAGCTTCCGCAAGTTTATTATTCTGTGCGTCATTAGTGCGCGTTCAAGATCCCAAGGTGGTCGGAATTATTCCGAAGCCCACCACTACGGCATCTCTTTCTTCTTGCGTTCCAACCCTCCTCTTTTCCCTCATGACGCTGCTGAGGTGTCCACCGAGGAGTGAGACAGTTGCTGCGCCTTCAGTTTCCTCAATACCAATTTTAATTTCTCAGGTAAGTGAGGACTTGTGTGACTTCGAAGCGAACTTGTTGCCAGAATTGCGACTTGAGTACCTTTCTGATCCTTCGTTCATGGCCACACAAGAGCTAAACCATCCCAAACATGATCTGTCTGAGGCAGCATGGCAGGATTCTTGACTTACATGTGGTGAGGGCGATCAGCTGAACAGATATGATTTAATTCAAGACATTCAGCTTATTGGGGCGGAAAGAGGGGCTAGTTGATCGTGGTAATTGGAATGCATTTTTTCAGCGCAAAATTAGATAGGACGTAGTAGGATCTGCGTGTGTCTTTTTGATACGTCCTGTCTAATTTTGCAGTGAAAAAATGCAGTTCAATTACCCACGTATAGCTTACTTTAGCTATCACTAGGGCGTCATTACCACGTTAAAATTGTCAAAATTAAGCCAGGTACAAAGGGGTATTTATTAATATGAAAGCATTAGATGGCTCAGTATCAAGGTCATGTCCGCAAGAAACTGCACCACGTGACGTCACGAGACGACGAGTCACGGGATCAAGATGACGACGTAGCATCAATAATTAACGCTGCTCAACATATCTAATTAATGTAATTACCTAGCGCGAAAACTAATTAGTATAATTAGTTATGACATCATATGAGTGTGACGTCAAACCAAGTCACGTGACAACGATGTAATGTGACGTCGCATCAAGTCACGTGACAGAGCCGTAAAAATAACCTACGACTTTTGTGATCATCCGAGTATTGGGGTTGATAGGAGGTCGAGCCTAACGCCGTAGAACTGCTAGCCTCCGTTTTTTTTTAGGCTTTTATGCCCAGCAAACCCTGCTTGTAGCCACTTAGATATCATGGCTAGAAGTCGGCGAGCTTTGAAAAGCGGAGCGCTGCGCACAGCGGATAGTTAGCTTTAAGATCGACAGGCCTGGCCACTCGCACAGCACAGGTCGTTTTTTGCGTTTTAGATGTAGTGGTTTGATACCAATGCAAAAAACGGACGGGAGAGTCGTTGCTGGCCGCGTCAAGCGCTTTTTAATACCTGAGGCACCCTAGTTGCGGTCGAATGGAATTAAAGGCATAGGGAGAGGGTCGCAAGGAGAGGGGGAGAGAGAGAGAGGTGGCAGTGGATAGGTAAGAGCTATATGGACGTTTTCAAAATACAAAAACTAAAGTTTCCGCAGCTCCCCGCTAGTGTTCAGGCACAGTTCGTAGGACTACTGTGCACAAGCGACTCCTTAAAATATTTACTATATATAAAACAGTTTATATACTAAGCAATGCGGGCGTAGCGTGCTGCTTTCAACGAAATGCGGCCGTCGCGGTCGGGATTTGATGTCGCCAACATGTAATAAACAGCCGAACGCCAAAGCCGTTGAGCCACGACGGCGGGCTTCTTTACGAGGTTTTATAGCGAGGGTAATATATAATTTAAAAGTACGTTGTGCTGCACAAGTTGGAAGTAATTTACATTGTGGACAAGTGCAAAAGAGACAACGGACCTAGGAAAGAGAAAACGACACAGGCGCTGTCTAGCAACCAAATTTAGAATTGGCGGAGGCGGTGCGAACATTTCAAATTGAGAGACTTAGCACCACGAGGACAGGAAGAGCCATTCTGACCAAAGTGGGAATAAAACCGGTAGGGGTCCCACGCAAACGGTGGAGGTTCTGTTCTGAAGTCAGACAAAATCTGAAGATTACCCTCTGCCGAAAACATGCACCCGGAATATGGCAAACACAGGAGGCAAAAACGAGCCGAGACATTAAAAATTAGATTCGGGAAAATTTCGGAACATGAGGTTGCCTATGTAGACGCGGCGGGAGATGGTGGCGGTTTTACGGTGGCAACGATCGTCAGCGGCCGCGGAAATCCCTTGACAGCTGCCACTTTGCGCATGCGGAGCATAGAAGTTGCCGAGGAAATTGCGATCGCGTTAGCTTGCGTTGGAACGGAAGCGAAGTTTGTCATCAGTGACAGCGAAACTACCATACAAAATTTTAGCAAGGGAAGGATCCCGCCCTTAGCGGCCAGAATTCTAGGCGAGAGAAAGTTGGATAAGAAAATTCAAATAATTTGGACTCCGGCGCGCGAAGCCGTCCCCGGCAACGAGGCGACCCACGAACTGGCTCGAGATCTCTACCGCCGAGCCGCTACAGGGCACCTCGATGGCCGAGGGAGCGGAGAGCGCATGCTAAAATATGGGGAGATCACGCAGAATTATAGATTGGAGCGTAGACTGGTACCCCGCCAGACGCGAAATTAGACAAGAGACAAGCAATCGCGTGGAGGCGACTGCAACTTATACGTATCCGCACCCGGTTATGGCGAACCACATGTTCCCCGAGGCCAGGAGCAATAAATGCAATCTTTGTGGCGCGAGAGGACCCTCGACCACATAAAATGGGAATGCACGTACTTTCCCGGGGCGACGCACAATATAGACAGTAGAGACACCTGGGAGACCCTGCTGCGCAGCTCGGACCCTGAGCTCCGGTTCCTGCTCGTCCAACTGGCCGAAGAGGCTGCTGGGACCCAAAACCCCCCAGCCTGCATCTGAGGCGGCGGCATCCCGCCTCCTCACATGCGTGTCGGGGGTGGGTAGGTCACCTTATCCGTTGGACAATAAAGTTTATTCTATCTATCTATCTATCTATCTATCTATCTATCTATCTATCTATCTATCTATCTATCTATCTATCTATCTATCTATCTATCTATCTATCTATCTATCTATCTATCTATCTATCTATCTATCTATCTATCTATCTATCTATCTATCTATCTATCTATCTATCTATCTATCTATCTATCTATCTATCTATCTATCTATCTATCTATCTATCTATCTATCTATCTATCTATCTATCTATCTATCTATCTATCTATCTATCTATCTATCTATCTATCTATCTATCTATCTATCTATCTATCTATCTATCTATCTATCTATCTATCTATCTATCTATCTATCTATCTATCTATCTATCTATCTATCTATCTATCTATCTATCTATCTATCTATCTATCTATCTATCTATCTATCTATCTATCTATCTATCTATCTATCTATCTATCTATCTATCTATCTATCTATCTATCTATCTATCTATCTATCTATCTATCTATCTATCTATCTATCTATCTATCTATCTATCTATCTATCTATCTATCTATCTATCTATCTATCTATCTATCTATCTATCTATCTATCTATCTATCTATCTATCTATCTATCTATCTATCTATCTATCTATCTATCTATCTATCTATCTATCTATCTATCTATCTATCTATCTATCTATCTATCTATCTATCTATCTATCTATCTATCTATCTATCTATCTATCTATCTATCTATCTATCTATCTATCTATCTATCTATCTATCTATCTATCTATCTATCTATCTATCTATCTATCTATCTATCTATCTATCTATCTATATATCTATCTATCTATCTATCTATCTATCTATCTATCTATCTATCTATCTATCTATCTATCTATCTATCTATCTATCTATCTATCTATCTATCTACCTACCTACCTACCTACCTACCTACCTACCTACCTACCTACCTACCTACCTACCTACCTATCTATCTATCTATCTATCTATCTATCTATCTATCTATCTATCTATCTATCTATCTATCTATCTATCTATCTATCTATCTATCTATCTATCTATCTATCTATCTATCTATCTATCTATCTATCTATCTATCTATCTATCTATCTATCTATCTATCTATCTATCTATCTATCTATCTATCTATCTATCTATCTATCTATCTATCTATCTATCTATCTACCTACCTACCTACCTACCTACCTACCTACCTATCTATCTATCTATCTATCTATCTATCTATCTATCTATCTATCTATCTATCTATCTATCTATCTATCTATCTATCTATCTATCTATCTATCTATCTATCTATCTATCTATCTATCTATCTATCTATCTGCCTATCTGTCTGTCTGTCTGTCTGTCTGTCTGTCCGTCCGTCCGTCCGTCCGTCCGTCTGTCTGTCTGTCTGTCTGTCTGTCTGTCTGTCTGTCTGTCTGTCTGTCTGTCTGTCTGTCTGTCTGTTGGAAAAACACGTGGAATATATAAGGCGAAAAACGCACGAAACAAAAAAAAGAAAGCAGAAACACATCGAAGATTACACTGCGGATGGAAGGCTCTTATCGAGGAAGGCAATCTCATTTCCCTGTAAAGTCACGGATAGTTTCGCCACACGCGTGTCCGTGCTCTTAGCGATGCGATAAGCTGCGAAGATTTCCCTGCCTAACTGATTGCTGCTATAGTATTGGATCTCAGTATTATGCAAGTCAGGCGGGCAAGGGTCGTCATTTTGATCTTTGCAATCGCGGCAACTGCGCTAGGTTGGAAGATGGGGAATTTTTAATCTCGAGAGAATTCTCGTGCTCTTTCAGTCTGATGTATATGCACCTGCCCGCCTGGCCATAATATATTTTTCCGCAAGACAAAGGAACCCTATACGCGACGCCTTTTTTGCAGTTCATGAACCTTTCTGCGTGTAGCACTGAGCACGGCCGATTATCTTTTCTGGAAGAGGCTGACTCTTGCTCCTTGTGCACAGCAGCGCAGACTTACCCAACTTTATGTTCGGCGGAAAACAGCACCTGCACATTCAGCCGCGCAGCGATCTTCTTGAGACGATGTGAGACACCGTGTAGATACGGGATGCACACGAGCTTGCTTCGTGCTTCTTCCTGCTGGCCCCGAGGATAAGGTGCCGCCTTTACCTCCAGCTTGCACAAGACAGTTGCTAGACAGCGCTCGTGTCGTCTTCGCTTTTCTAGGTCCGTTGTTGGTTTTGCGCTGGTCCACATTGTAACATATTATGTATTCTTCAAAAAGAAAGCCAAAATATTCCTGTCGACCACAAATGATGTTGCTTTACTCACTCAGTATTACTAGCATCGAGTCGTTCCGAATTCCTAGGAAGCGGGAGCGTATGTGAGGAACTTATAAACCTGCTCCAGATTATATATAGTTTACCTGAATCCTGTCGTAGAAGGCGACAGGAGCTCGGTGTAGAGGTACCGTATTTAGGGTCCCCTTGTGAGGCCTCACAAGGACTAAGAATCGCGGCTGAAGCACCGGAGCGTGTCTAGCGACTGTTTTTTCCCCACTCAAGCATGGCAGGATTCCAGAGAATGGCGGAACCTAGGAAGAAAACAAGGGGGCATAAATCACAAACGAAAGAAGGCAAGCCAAATGAAGAGAGTAAACAGACCCCTGGCGAGTTGTGTTGCTTGTGTGCTCTAATTTCGACCGCCTGGGAATCATTAGCGCTCTCGACATCGCGGAATGCGTTTTCGTATATCGCCCAAATGGATGGGCCCATCCGTCCGTCCGTCCGTCCGTCCGTCCGTCCGTCCATCCATCCATCCATCCATCCATCCATCCATCCATCCATCCATCCATCCATCCATCCATCCATCCATCCATCCATCCATCCATCCATCCATCCATCCATCCATCCATCCATCCATCCATCCATCCAGTCCGAGTTTTTTTCTACTGGCTACTGCAGTAGTTGCATTCTCTTTAGTTTGGTTACCCGTGAACCCTAGGGCACTGGAGAGACTGGGTGGGCATTTAGCTTAGTACGATGCCGGTGCATTCTAAAAAAATTATGCTGCTTTGTATTTTCAAATTTGCTATACACTGCACATGAGCGATCACCTTTAGCGTATTTCATTTCATATAGCTGCGCTTTCTAGGCACCTTGATTACGCTGCCACGGCGCTGCCTCGTGAATTATCATAACCGATGCTGTTGTTGTTAGCCTTTCAAAAGACGGCACATACCCACCCTGGGGAATCGGCCAAGAATCAGGAGGCAGAGGTTGCTATTCACCTATACTGAATAATGACAAAAAAAAAACACGCGGGAGAGCAACACCGGTGAATTCTACCTCAAGAATTCATAACCGATAACCAAAAACTCTCTCTAATCTATTTCCTCTTTTTTTTTGCGGGTCCATGCTAAGCATCTTTTTCATCGAATCGGTCCAGTTCATAGCGTCTGCAACTTTGACACTGCGTTTAACGCTAATTGTAAACGCGATTTTGCTTCCTCCATACTTATTGGTTAGCTTTGTAATGCTTATTATCTACTGTGATTTGGCGCTACATCTGCACAAACGCCGAAAACATCTCGGTTGCCCATCGGTTTTTCTGAATATTCGTCAGCCGTTCTTGATACCAGAGTTTAATCTGCGGTTCACGCGCTTCAAAGGATGCTTTGCCAATGTTGTCCTCTAATGACATTTGCGGTTCTGCCGTGAACGCCTAATGTGGTTTTCTCAACAGCACTCTGGTTTGTTTCTAGTCCCGACTACGTCCGCCGCTACGTCCGCGGCTCTCGAACAGCTTCCGCGCTCACCGTTCGATCACGTTGCACGTGGCACTTGTGGTCATAGAGGATGTACTACGTCCGCCGCTATGGACGGCAGCGGCACTGGTGAAGACTCTCAAGGTGCGCTTACCCTACACATAAATACCCCCGGAAGCAGAAGATTGGACAGCCGTCATCATAGCGAAGTTGGTAGAGCACCGGACGGGAAATTCGGAGGTCGTGGTTGCGGATCCCAGCGGCGGCATTGGTCTCTTCCTCTTCTGTTCTCTAATAAATTATCCTTACGTAATTATCCTATTAATTTTTCATTGATAAACACCACCAATCAAAAAATCCTTACGCTCCTTGTTTTCGCTGACTGCTGGCTTCCGTCACTTACAAACAGTAAGATATTCCTAAAGTTGAGGCCTTGCACCGTTTCCTTAACCAATCCTTCCCAGCTTGTCAAGCCTATTGTATCGTAATAATAGAGCAGCACGTAACAAGACAAGACAAAAGGAGGGACGCAGGACGACACCGGTACGTCTCTTGTCCTGTCTTGTTACGCGCTGCTCTATTATTATGGATCACGAACTCGTCCAGCAAGCAACGCTTCTCTATTGTGTCACCATATAGTGATGTATAGGGGTATACAGTAGGTGGAATGCAATAGCAAGCTAGGGTGCTTGGATGCTCGCTCGCCTCTGGTCCATCGAGGTACTCTATAGCACGCTAAAACCCCTTGATATTGAAAGTGGCGCATTTCTGTGAACTTTGCCGCCGCGCCGCGAACTCTCGCACATCCTCCTCGCCCGAATCTCTGCTCGGCGCTTTTCTGAACGGTGATTGGCCCGCCTGTCCGTCGCACAGGCAACGCGCGGGAAAGGATCGTTTTCTTGCGTTTTCTTCTTTCGTCGGCGCCATGTGCAGGCCGTCTGCCACTGCTGCGGGTCCAGCTCCGTTGACTTAAGCGCTGACAATTCGAACTCTACTTTTAATGCCGCATTATGTCCGATTGCGGTGCATTTCAGTGCACAAGCCAGAGTGAAAATGGCGTCGTGCTGCTCGCGATTGCTCAGGAAAAAATGACATCAGCCGAATAACAAAGGGGACCCACAACATCGCCCTTAAGGACTTGGTTCCGGCAAAGCACACCACCCTCGGCGAATTCCTATGCATTGTGTGGTACCTAACCTAGTGAGCATGCTTAAAACATTTTGCGAGATCATCAGGAAGCTGATAATATTGCTTCATTCGCTGGTCATTCTGCGTCGTTTCAAATGTTAATTTTTCCATTTGATTGCATTGCTCTGTGTGTTCTAATCGCGTCTGTCGGCGTGAGGATTACGCCTATTATAGTCACTTTAATTTCTGAATCTCAGTGTGGGTTTCCGCGAAAAACGTGTGCATCATCGACGTTCTTTTTTTTTTTTTGCTAGTAAACATGCGTGCTGTTGACCTTGTGCAAAATAGAAAACATGTTCATTTTTGTAGCGTGTACGGCAGACTCTCTCCCTTGTGCCCCAGAGCTCTAGCGTGGTAGCTTTAACGGCGTTATACCATCGTATGTCTGTGGGATTACAAGGGGAGTGAATCTTAAGGAAATTAAGGCGCTCGATCCACCGTCGCGACTGCGCGCAGCTCTACCGCTATTCTGACATCTGATGCCACCTGAGGAGCGAGTCATAGAAAAGGTGCTTTTTAGAGCGAGCTTTGAATTGTTGCAGTCGAAATTGTTATGATAACTGCATTTAATGCTGCTTTCAAAATAACATCAGATTCTTTAGCTCCGTAGTTTATAAGGGTACAAATCGTTTACCTGAGACTCACTTAGTCACGGAATCGATCCCTGGGGACACTTCCCTCTTCTTACATCCATGGTTTGCAGCCACTGAGCCGGAAGTCTTCAAAACGAGGGCTTAAAAAGCCAAGCTGCGCCTCGCCCATAGTCACCCCAAGATGAAGGGACCGAAACGTCGTGTTTTTCAAAAACTAACCTGGTTGGCGTCAGTATAATCTTTCTACTAAATTAAATTTCCCAACCAGACAGACTTCAGTGAAATATTTTCTTTTGAGTTTTTTTGAATGAATACATCATTTCTGATCGCGCTTTAAAGTGCTGAATATGGATTCATCACGGGCATCTGAAGCCTTCCTTGATTGCATTCGAGGGATTAGCGTAGGTGAATCATCAAGAGGTGAATCATATCCTTCCGCCACTTAATAAAATCTTCTGTTGACACCAGCAATCACCCCAAAATTTTAAGCCAATCCCTTGGCCAGGCTCGCTTCTGCAGTAGTTAATAAAGTTAACGAAAAAAAACCAGAAAATAAAGTTCTTCTCTTTCAAGCAGCCCTGAAATTTATAATGAAGGTAATAAAGCCGCGGCGTGTGCATCACTCCGACGAGCCAAGCTTAAAATTTTCGGTCTGTAACCTGCTAAAAAATGCATAACGCGCATTAATGAAAATTTTCTTGCCTTTTTGCAGCCAATCACTCACTAGTGAAACGATTTCGTTACCTAAATTACCGCAATCTTTACCTCGTTCGATTGCAAAATAACAGCGTCATAAACAGTATTTCCGCAAAAATGTAGTGCTAGGTCAAATCTACATTTAGCGGAGCGTCAGAGAGCTGAAAGTATTCAATAAAAACGTAGCGCAAATCTCAGGCTAATAAAAACTCTGCCGTATTGAGGTGCACGGAGTGCGGTTTGATTGCTCATGCCGCAAGCGCTCACGTTTAATGCTTTTCTTGCTCGAACGAGAAAGTGATAAATGTGGTTCGTGGTAGAGTCACGCATGTCGCATCACTTTCTTGTGGATGTGTTTAATAATAGAGCGTGAAAAGTGCACACTTCAGCGCGCTCATGTGTGCCAGCGAACACAACGGGCCGGCGAGCGCGCGATGGCCTGCGAAGCGTGCCGTGCGCAGCGCGCACAGCCGGCGGGCGAGGATAATAGAGGAGGAAAACGCGGGTGTGGAGGAGGATGTCGCTACTTTCAATATCAAAGGGTTTTATAGCACGCTAGGGTGCCTCGATGCCAGTGCCGCCGCTGGCATCGAGGCACCCGATAGCACGCTGCATCGTTGCGCCCTCTCTGGATGAGGAGCTATAGTTCGTGTGCTTGGCCTGTTTTTTAGACTGACGACAGATGGCGCACACACCGCATAAAGTCGGCGCGGCAGTTCAGACGACTCCCGTCGAAACGCCTCGAAGCGCTCGCTGACAAAAAAGAAACAAACGAACACAGCGAAATAAAAGAAAGAAGAACCAGCTCAGCACCAAGGTTCGCGCTGATGCGGAGAGAGCCTGCAGTGTTTGCGTGACACCAGGCCACCGAAGCGGGAAGAGAAACCGGGCGTGAACGGCGCCGCAGGAACAGCGCTCGCGTTCGCGCGCACAACACGGTGGCCGTGATTACGCCGATTAAGGAAGAGGCTAGAAAAAAAAAACGAATCAAGGACCCGGTTCCTCTTCGTGACGGCCATTAGCCACTAGTCACGTGAGCAGCTGCCTGTGGAGGTAGAGTCTGCAGCGTGACCACAGAAGTTACACATCGGTGTCAGCCGTGCATAATACGACCGATCGGCTGCGGTCTCCTTCCTTCCGTGTCCTTTGTGTGCACTTAGCGCGCCTTGTGGACGCCGCACGCGCAAGATTGAACACCGCGGCAACCCATTTCTTATTCGCTTTGCGTTAGGCGAAGAGCGGATTGAAGTCCCGGAAGTGCGACGGGGGCAGAAGAAAGTTGTCGACTGCACGCAAGCTGCTCTTGCGCTTTACGACTGGCTGAAAGAGAGAGATATATATAAATTGTACGAGGCCAAACGTACGTTCAGCGCGGAGTTGAATATTTTGTAAAAAAAAATGCAACTACTGATTTTTTTGTCACACATTTGCCTTACAGTATCAACGGCAGCAACGCGAAGGAAAAGGTGAAGCACGGACGTTGTTGTTGTTGTTTAAATTTGAAAAAAGTATGTGGCAATCAAATCACGCTGGACAACAAACAGTGAAATAATATTCACAGAACTAGGTGGAACGCTAATATGGAAGAACGATGCCAGATGCGGCTAATCCGTCTTCCCGAACACCGCATATTTCATTTTATGGTTTATGGTTTAAGACTGGTTTCTGGTTTAAAGGGTTTAACGTCCCAAGGCGACTCGGGCTATGAGGGACGCCGTAGTGAAGGGCTCCAGAAATTTCGACCACCTGGGATTCTTTAATGTGCACTGACAACGCAAGTACACGGGCCTCTGGCATTTCGCCTCCATCGAAATTCGACCGTCGCGGCCGGGATTGAACCCGCGTCTTTAGGGTCAGCAGCCGAGCGCCATAACCAATGCGCCACCACGATGGCCCGAAGGGCTTTTCGTCACGGCTAGGATAAACGTACTCTAACCGGATAAAACCTGGCCCAAGGAGTCTGAAAAGTCGCCGGTCGCCATAAGCCAACGGCTGAGGCCCTAAGGATCTGATGCATATTTGTGTGAACAGATTAAAATTTTTGGCGCTCGTAAAATTTGTATCATACCTGGTACACCGCTCATTGCAAAACAGAATTGATGCGACCAGCTTCGCGTTGTAAAGAGCAGTGCGCGCTATACCCAGCACCTAACCTGGCGCCTCAAGGCATATAGTCGCAATGTCTGCCATGGAGGCAGCCGATATGGTAACGCCACTTGATAGCCATCCGCTGCCGTGTCGACCTAACCCAGGGCGTACGTTTCTGGCATCAACAGGGTTTTTCACACAGATCACGTGATTCCAACAGATACCACAATGGCGATTGTTACAATAACATGAAATTAAAATTTAGGCGTCATTTCGGCAAGCGTTTTTAAGATCAGAGTGCTTAGAAGTAGATAAAAAATGCCCTTTTTGAACACATTTGAGCTCTTGTTGAAGAAGCGACTCGTTAATTTTGAGCTTATTTTTGTGCACGCACTTCTAGCAGCACCGGGATAGCGTCATACTTCACACCGCGCTTTGACCCCGAGCCTCAACGCCTGCGCATATATGTGGCAAGGCGAAGCCATTGCGTGCACAACTAAGCCTTCTCGCTGGCGTAGCCGTCTGCGACTTCGCACCTGCCAACATTAAAACTGCAGATCAAGGACCCCATGACGACGTAAACAAGACTCGCTTAGGTCCACCCGCCTAAAAGTGCGCGGGTGGCAGCGCTGCCACGCTTGTACTGTTTTACATCGTGCCAGGCAGCCTGACGCATCCCTTTGCAAGTGAAATGCCTTGGCAGACCCGTGACCTCGGAGGAGTCCATGAGAAGCTTGAGTCGCCGAGGTAAACGCGGTCGACGCCACAGCAGCCAGCAAAAGTTGCACCTCGTTAAAAGTCTGCTAAATATAAAAATAAAGGTGATGAGAAACTGACAGAAAAGTGAAAAACAGTAACATGTAAGAATGATTCGTGCCCCATAAAGTACCTATACCGCGTGGTGGTGACGTTGACGCTGAGAAGCTATTTTGTCGAATGCAATGTATGCACAACTCTTTTAGGTCCTTGGTAAATAAACAGTTTCAATGCCAATCGCACATATATGCAGCCAGAGAAAAAAATGGCCAGGCTTATCTTGGTTAAGCCAAGAATGCGTTGCATATCTCGATGGAGTTCCGTGCTGCTCCGTTGACTCGATAGGCTATTGACTCGATCGCCATTGAAACTGCCCGTGTAGCAGCGCTCGATCGCCTTTGAGTCGATAGACTATCGGTTCGAGGGCCATCGAAATGCCCGTGCGACAGGGGTATGACTGTCCCGGCGAAGGAGCGCAGCTCTTTTATACATATGCCATGACGTCAATCATAGCGCAGCGCCCCTAGCGGGAGGAGCGGAAGTCAGGTGGTGGCTGCGGCCGCGCGCGACCGCGCCAGTTGGGGCCCAGCTTTTCCTCCGTGACGTCACGCGCCGGCGCAGCGCCCCCAGCGGGAGGAGCGGGAGTTAGGTGGTGGCTGCGGCCGCGTGCGACCGCGCCAGTTGGGGCCCAGCTTTTCCTCCGTGACGTCACGCGCCGGCGCAGCGCCCCTAGCGGGAAGAGCGGGAGTCAAGTGGTGGCTGCGGCCGCGCGCGACCGCGCGAGTTGCGGCCCAGCTTTTCCTCCGGCTGTCGTGACGTCACGTCACGTGGTTGCGCTAAAGGTCAATGGTGGCTGCCCGGCCGCGCCCAAGGGCTGAACTGAGTGATTGCAATATGCAACGCATAAAAACTAACACGTTGTGATCGTAGTTACCAGAAATTTACTAATGATCGCGGTGACGATAATACTCGAGTGTCATGATCTGGGGCTTAATTATATCTACATATATCTAATTATATCTAAGAAGAATATATGTAGGACCCCTTGATTTCGGGTAAAACGCGGTTTAAACCAGTTTTTGTACTCGAAATGGACTTTTCCAATGTCTGGTTAAATCCGATTCCAACCCGAAAATTGCGCCTCTATGAGAGTGTAGTTTGCCAGCGCATTGAGGTGCACGTACAGCGTGGAATATAGCGGATGAATTATGCTGATTCTATAGTGATATTTTAGTCGTTTTTTTCATTACTTTGAACCTCTGTTATGAATCTTCATGACTTTGACCGCTTGTCATTCCCGACGTGGCTTAATCAGACGGCAAGGTTAAAAAATGTTTTAGAAGCGGGGAGTTAGAACACAGGTACTCAGCAAGCTTCTCAATGGCATCATTACACCTAGCGCTATCTGCGATAACAGGACCGCAAAGCTGCTAAGAAACTTCTGTGCTTTTGAAATGACCGGTGTGTTGCTGAAGGAATGTTTTTGCTGTGTACAAATGAAGGCAGGCAGATGCAGTCAACAACGCAGGTGCTGCGCCCAATATGGTAATATGCATGACTGAATAGTTATAATGAATGAAAAAAAAGATATATATGTTTTGCTAAACAATTCAATTTATTGTCGTTGGTAGGCACAATCTTCTAGTGTACAAATTTGAGCAGATCCACAACCAAAGGCTTGTGACGCATCCGTGCACATAGATATCAATGAGGGTGAAGACTGCACGCACGAACACAAAAAGTGATTACACTCTTCATGTAACCCCACCAAAAACGTAAACCTACGAACAATTCATAAGATGGCCGACATTGCATGATTAGCGTTGTATTGCAAACGGATTAGTTTCTCATCAACAGATGCACTATAATAGGAAATCACACATTACACACTTTGAACAGCAACAACAACACAATAGACTGATAATTTACACAACACATGTTTAACCAATGCAGTGAGAGCACATAATATGTGACCATATACATTCTGTTTTAGTGCTTGCATAATAGAGGGATGGTTAAAACACCTGCGCCAAAAATACTTTTTTCAAGTGCCGCTATGTGTGAGGTATAGAAACTATGAAGACTGCCTTGTGGAATGTAGTCCTACACTTTCACTCCTGCGTACCCCAGGAGCCAGTGGCCTTAGACGTTATTAGACAGTGGTATAAAAAAAAATCAGTGTCTTGGGGCAGCTAGCATTTCTAGCGGTTTGTTAAGATGAACAACAAATTGACCATTTTTCCGACGCTAAGCAAGAAAGAACGAAAATTGGAAATTATGTTTTGCTGCCTAAAGCAACATGAATGCATCAATTACGGAGCTTTTTGTTGAATACTCCCCGTTTGTACTCGAGTGTGAACTGAAAAGAATTGCATCCGGTTATTAGAACGATTTGTTTCTGAGCTAGTTGGTGGTTCATGTTGCAAGGGAACTACAGCCGACAAATAAACGCCACACAGCAGAGAAGACACGTACACAAGGCTGACTAACAACTGAGCTTTATTGATGCAAGGACAAGCGCAAAGACAGTGTATTCAAAGTTAGACTTTCAGGATTTTTTAAAATGATACAAAGAACACTACACAAAAGTTGTTTTTGAACATCGGATAGGCGGCCAGGCGGACGCAAACTGTGATGATAACTGTCATCTTAATGTCAGTAATCAACTAAATGCAATTATTAACTATTTAGTCACTGCAGTTAGCATGCATGTTTATATTGAAAGCTTAAAGCTAGTGGCATTCGGTGACTATTCTATTTATTATAATTTTATTAACGTGCCTGTTTCCTGAGCTGTGCGTGTCAAAAATTCCAGCCCAATCCGTCTAATTATCCACGCGAGACCGCGGCACAGGGCGTGAAGCTACTCCCTAGTGGGACGCAGCTGTTGCGTATGACGCTCCGTCTGACAACAAAGTGAAGTGACAAGCGAAGGTGATTACTTATCGTTTTTGGCCAGCAAAGCTGAAGGACGACTGTGCGGGCGGCGTGAGGTGAGCCCTGTTTCTTTAAGCGATTACTTCTTGAGCGGGTGATAAAACGTGGTGCCGCTTTAGACTTCGCATGCAGTCAAGCGCAGTGATTTCGCATTGTGTTATTATCTAACGCAGTGGATGGTTTGCAAAGTATCCGTCAAACGACTGGTGGCAGCGTTCCTGACGAGTCCAGAGGCCAAACCTTTCAACTTGGCTCTCGTGTGAACAAAGTTTTGACGTTAAATTGACAAAGAGCGGTCTGAACGAAAGCATGCGACGACAACGATAGATAATTATGGATACAGACAAGGGAAAAAATGCAATCGCCGTAGAAGTCCCACACCTGACCAAGGCGCACAGCGGTAAGGCCAAACCCAAGTATTTACAAAGCCACGTAGGCCGACAATGAGGTCAGGGGTTAGAGCCATGACGTGACAGCGGGCCGCATCACGAGAAAGGAGGCCATAAGCCAAGAGACGTTTGCTGCGTGCGTGACCATCCATGAACGTTCGTTCAAGCGCAACCCTTTCAGACAACTCCCCCCCCCCCCCCTTTTCCTTCTCCAATTCTTTCCACACGCATTCCACGAATTGGTAACATAGTTCTCGCTTTGTGCGTTTCGTGTGCAGGGAGGGCGGTCCTCTGGCAGAGGTGTATCAATCTATTTCCAAACGTAGACACGCAGTGCACCGACCTCCAGCAGGGAAGTCGCCAATCACTGTGCAGTTTATTTTTCTCCTGTTTTTTTTTTTTGCGTACTATCTGTTCTCTAACATAGCTTGCTCCATGCTGTTAGGCTGTCAGCTGTGATTCGCTGTTTTATTTTCTTTTTTCCTACCTTCTCTCGCTCAAACCTATTGAACAGGCGGCGGCCTTAATTCCTCCTCTCCCAAGCGCAAGTCTGAATCGACTTTCCTTTCGTGTCTCCACGCGGAAAATCAGACACGATAAAAGCGTCTGAGAAAAGAAAAAAAAAACAAGGCAGCACGAGGGAGGTAAAGATATAATAAGAAAACTCTGCCGCGGGCAAGCTGCTCGGTGTCAAGATGTCTACAAGCCCTGAAGACATATGGCTGACCTTGGCTTTGACTTTGAGACCACTTTCTGAGGCGGGGAGTTTTGCTGAGGGCAAGTGGAAATAAAAGAAGCAACGAAACCGGAGACACGCTTCCTGGCCTCGTGCATTTTACTGTTGCTAAGCGTGATGTTGTTTTGCTGATGTTGATATCAAGAAAGTAAAGAATTCTGCTTTCCTGTTTTACTTTTCAGTGGAAGGGTTGAACTCGCTTCAAGCTCACTTGTGCCTAACTTAAAGGACAGTTCCACAAAAAAGGCACGCTGTCTGATATGCGAATTCAGATGTGTTCGATAACTTTCGCCGCTCTTTATGCAAATGGGAAGCAAGAAAAGTGGATAGCTGAGTTCGAGTGACGTCTTCTGAGCACTATCTTGACTGATGCAATCGACATCCATAGGTGCCTGCTCGGTTTGTATGGAGCGGAAGTAGGATGTACTGTTCTTTTTCAGTGCGAGCAGCAAAATGTGTGAGCCAAAGGCGATGCTTACTCTCGGGAGGAGTAGTACCTATTGTCTGTAGAGTTACAGTGAAAATACTTTTTCTTTTATTACGCAAGTACTCATTCGAGGTTTTCTTTTGAAACTTTAAAGCTGCCTCTTAAGTTCCTCCTTTCGGAAAAAGGCAAATAACATTATAATATGATGAATCTCTAAATGCTTAGATCGAAAGTACTTACTCCGTACACAGATGTGTGCACGGCGGTGAAGTTATTACAAGTCAGGTTATAAAAATTAACTCCTCCAATTGGGAGAAATATAGATTGTAGTCATCCGTTGCGGCCGTCTGCTATTAACTGCTATTACAGTTCTAATAAAAAGTTAGCACCCTCACAACCACCAAACGCCGTAGAAAACAGGTTTTAGAGAAGTTTAGTTTTTCTTGTTTTTATTTCAGCTTCATACCTTCATTATCGCTTCCGGCGCGCAGCCTGAGGCATTTTTTGTGTGTCGTGCAGGGCCAGTTTTCTGCGGCATACGCACGATCGAAGCTACTCCTGTGCCGTCCCGATAAACACCCCAACACATTAATCTAAACACAGTTTTCAACAAAGGAGTAAGCCTGGCTAGTTGGTACATTCTTTGCATGGAAACAGCGCAGCAGACGTGCGTATGTGTGTCTTCCTTTCTTGGTCCCGTCTGCTGCGCTGTTTCCATACAAAGACAATTTTCAGTGCGCCACCGAATGAGGATGGCTACACGGTTATCACGTTCGCGCCTGAACGCACCTGTAGCTGACTCGTCAGCGCCGTGTTATCAGGATTATGCGCATGTTGTGCATGCTCAGATGAAGCTCCCGTCAAGGCGAAAAAGAAAGACGGTGACCAATCATGCACCCCGGCGCTTGTACTTTCCTTTGCGGCCTGCTTTGCTGCGCCCGACGTCCAAAGAGGGAAACAGTGATAACGAACGCATGCGCTGTGGCCGTCAGCTGCTGCTTGGCAGCCCTGACGATGCCATTAATGCCGTCCTCGGTTTGCCATGCCTGTATACTCGAATGCACGCCGGGTGGGCAGCGAACCAGACCTCTCCGTTATGCAATGGTTGTTTATTAATACAGAACGCGGCTTAAAGGGGCGCTGAGAATCCTCCATCCAATTTTAGGTGAGTGAATGATTCTGTTGCTCTTTCCTGGTACGTTGATATTATTCTTGCAGCAAAGACTCATTTACTGCTGAGAAAATTCCAGAAAAAATTTCTCTCTGCTCGACTAAAACGCTTAACGTCTACATCAAAAAGGACTCCATGACCACCTGTTTTCAGTGAATGGCGGTACAGCACGGCCTCAGTGATTCGCGAAAAAAAATCTGTTTTAGTTAAAATGGCGTCTTTGTCGTTAGGACGAGATAATCTAGCAATACAGGCCAGGAATATTTTGTCCCCAGTGTTCCTGTTAAGCGGCCGGCGTTCCGATTCCGAAGTCATCCAAGTGCTTGTGTCACCGTCACTGACGGCAAGTTTTCTTCTCTCGAAAGCCCAGTTTCAACAATGGACAATTCAGTTCTTAGTTGTTCGTCAACTTGTGTGGTGCTAAAATAAAGTTGACGCGCCATCTAACGCTGTCATGAAGTCGCCGATTGTTTAAATGACACGTGTTTGTTTGTGTGTGTACGTTTCGTTCATTTCAGTATCGCCTGGAAGACGCTGTTTGTTACGCGTGCGCCTTTTAAAATGCTACGTGAGCACTTCGCTTCTGATTTTGTCGCGGCTGGGCTTATTGTAAGTCCAGCCGCGAGTCGAAGTAACGGAAAAATCTCAGCGACGCCACTGCGTCAACATCTCTGACATTGCTCGCATTAGAGTGAACCAAGCGCTGTGTTTGTGCATGGTGCCTTGACGACGCTTGTGGTTAAAATATACTGAAACGAGGAAAACTGTTGCGTGGTTTAGATGTGTTTACGACGAAACCAAAGGCGAAACCGTCCTTCGGAGCCTCAGGTGGCGGGGTAATGCTTTTGCACTCGGTAAATAATAGCTCGCTCTTCGTGGGATAACATGCTTTCTATCTCCCAGCCCTAAGGGAACTGGTAGCTGCTGTACCACTTGACCGCTATCTAGGGTGCAGTAGAGGAACGCTGGCCTTTCAACGTACGTACAAAGGCAAACAAAAGTAAACGAAGGGCGCAGTTGCGATCTGACATTTTTCAAGCGTTGCCTAATTGAAACTGGCAGGTATGCGATGTACTACTGGGGACAAATGTTTCCGGGACGCGAGTTCTAAGAAAAAAACGTTTATTGCAGTTCCACCTCACTACCCAGTCGCCTGACATTGTGAAGAGAGAAAGGAGCATTTATTCCTTCAATGCCTTCATACAATATCAGGCGACTGGGTAGAGAGGTGGAGCTGCAATAAACGTTCTTCCTAGAACTCGCGTCCCGGAGACTTTAGCCCCAGTAGTACATGCTGGTAGCCCACACATGCGCGCACTTTTTTTACAAACAAACACTGTTTCTTCGTTTCCGATAGGGAAAGCGCAAGTCAGAACGCAGTAGCAGCGTGCTCTCCAATTACTTATGTCCGCACCCCTACTTGTCTTGATTCCGACAGCCGCAGCCTTTAACCTCTCTGATGAACCGCTTGGTGTTAGACAATATTGCATATTCGGTTCACTTTGCAGTAGAGATCATACGTGTTTCCCAATAACTTCGCGGCGATATCCAGATCGAGTATATATACCGCATCGACAGGTGCCCATCAGTTGGGGTTCCGATGGCGCGCTCGTGCGCAGGGCGAGGAAAGAGACCGAGGCGTACAAAGTTGAGGCAGCATCATGATGTCAGTATATTGGGGCCTGAAAAGGCCACGGTTCTTTTTGCTACTGAAGAGAAGTCAGCACCGAATTTTGTGTCAGCAGCCCCTGCGCGAGTAAGCACTTGCATTTGCAAGGAAAAAAAATGAAAACAAAATTATCTGGCTATGGCTCGACTGGTACAAAGGTGGACGCTTCTCGGGTGCGTGTCCACGACAAAGGTCAGTCCCAATAGCACGGTCGTAGGAGATGTCTGTAGAAACCAGCACAATTATTTTTCCCTGGAAGTGCTCCAGCAACTCTGCGCGCTTTCTGCTGTCCAAATACTACGTGCGGCCATGGAAATCTTCGCGGCGGCCCGCTAATGGCCTTCAGTTTAGAAAAGAACCACTGGCCTTATGACCGTCTACCTCTGAGAGCCATCCGAGACCTTACACGTTCCGGCCCAAAAATGCTTTCGGGTCACCCAAAGAAACCCCAAAGAAGCTGCCACAGACTGGCCCTGATCACGAGGAAAAGAAGGAACGAAAGGAAGAAAGAAAATGCAGGACAACTAAAAGCTGCAGGAAGGTGGAGGAAGGAAAGAACAAGAAGACGTCACGAACCGTGAAAACGACGGTTAGTCAACTGCCACGGTTCACGTGATTGAACGCGCTTCTTTGCATCCGCCGCTATCTCCGCTGGAACGAAGCGGGAAGACGGTACTTCCTTTCTTCGCCGCCGCGCACGACTCACGGTCCGTGGGCGCCTAACGACGGCCGCTGGCCTGCGTGCAGATCCTCATCGGCCGTGGAGCGGTCCGCTTTCCGTCCGAAGCGTGCCCAAACATAGCCGCCAGTTGTGGTGGCCCGGATACCGAGACGCAGCCCGGCGTCGCCTCTTGCCCGCACTGGCACTGATTGTCCGGCGGAGTGTCAAGACCACACACACGAGGAAGAGGAGGATTGTGCTCGTACAAGGAAACAGTGATGAATTAGTTTGAACTCCCAAGCACCTAAGTCAGTGTTCGAGCAAGGGACTCGAGAGAGGGAAGTACCATTGTCTGTTACCTTTCTCCTCGTTTAGAGGCAACGCTACATATAGATCACTTGAACGTGCTCGCTCTAACGATGCCATTGAGTGCTTTGCTTTTCAAGTTTCTCGGCTTCCTGGCTGCAGAATCTCTAGCGCTCGTTATTCGTGCTTCTGTAATTGTCGAAGACGTGCAGGTTTATTTCTGTGGACGATGGCCACTGGCACTGCGCACACACCACATAAACTCGGAGACTATGGCGTTCTCGTGCAGACCATTGCGTCACGGGTTCGATAGCCGGTTGCGGCAGCTGTATTTCGCTGGAAGAAGAGCGCAAAATCACCAGCTTGTTGAGATTTTTGTGCCAGAAATCGCAGAAATATAATATGGGGCCCACCACAACGACTGCGCTGACAACTGTCTGAGCAGCATTTTGGCGCGAAAAGAAAATAAAATCATATACCAATACGACTGTACCAGGTCGCTCAGTCCATCCAATGTGTAAACTTGAAAACACTGTAGCACAAGACTTCGTGGTGGTTTGAACGGTATCTATGAAAGCATTTGTAAGCCATTTTCTTCATGGCTGGAGAAGATTCAGGGGAGAAGGCGCAGGTGCGAAAGCCTAAAAAATCTATTGTTATTGAGTTTCCTCCGCCCTTCGATCTTCTGAGAGCACCAGAAGACTGGAAAGAAGATGAAGAAGGTGGCAAGAGAGAACGCGCCGAGTTAAATGAGAAGGCGGACCATCATCCTTAGCCTGACGCAACCAGCAAGCACTAGCGCAATGAATATTGAATTGACATGGCTTCGTCGAGCGGAGTGCGCAGGCGAAATACACATATCAGAACCCGCCGCAACACGAATTCCTCGAGCCCAAGATCACGTTTACCGCAAGAGACTAAAGTGCGACATCCCGTGTCACAGAAGCCCCTCCTCGGGCCGCTGCTCGTGGGAGAACTAACGACATGCAGAATTGCAAAACCAGCTCGCTCTCATAAATCATTCACGCAATCACCGCGCAAGAATTTGACACCGGCGCACGCATTTGGTTTATACGGCGAACAGTTTTCGCTTCTCCTTGGCCCTGTGTTTTTAGTTTGATCTTGGATACCTGCAAATACAGACTGCTGCTTCTGCAAACACGATCGTGCACACAGGAGGCGAGAGGTTGCTTCGGGTTTCCTCCACTGCTGTGTGAGCTGCTGTGCTGCTGGTAAGGCTTGTCGCCCACATGGGAGGTTGGCCGGAGGGGGTACCAGGGAAGGCTGCATGGGCTTCCTAAGTCACAGAAGGCGGCGGCTGCGAGCAGTGCGCGACGGTCCGAGAGCGAAGGAGTGTGTGTGCGCGCGGAGGCGAGGGATCATTGCCCGGCCGGGCCTCTTCACCGAGCCCTCCTCCCACCAGGAAGACTGCAGGCCGGCCGCGAGCGCCGATGGACTCTAAATAGTGCGCGACCTAAATCGCCGACGCCCGGGCGAAAGTCAATTCGCCAGACGTCGGCCGCTGCGAGTCCTCCGGTGACCACAGCAGCGCGACACACAAGCTCGCCGTAGCCTCTGCTGGTCTGAAGTGCTCGCGTGCGACTGCGCTGGTGTCTGCGGCGACGAGGACGACGGAGTCAGCGGATGACGTGTGGACAAGACGGCTGAATCGGAGGTGAGGAACCGGCTTGGCGAGCCAACGAGCCGATGTTAAATGTAAGGCTGTGCATTCGTGCAGCGGGAAGAGCTTGTTTACATGTTGTTATGTTGCACGCACGTGGGGTTCGCGGTCGCCTGGACAAGTTGTACTCAAGGATGCGGCTAATTGGAGGGTTGAATGCTACCACCGGCGTGACCGACGCGCTGTCTGTAGGATGTTGGAGCTATCGATGAATGGGCTTTGATTAACGAGCTGGTAGGGGCGGAGAGGAATGTTATGCGGGAGCTTCTCGCTGGTGTAGATTTCCCAAGGCTAATGGCCTATTGACAAGAATAAGCGGCCCGGTGATAATTATAGAAGACATTACTTTGATGAGACTCTGCTGTGCTTTTCACCAGTGACCTCTGAAACGGAACGATACGAATTCAGATATGTTAGCGAAATGATGACAGAGTACTTTTGTTTGCTTGGCTGCTAAGTTCGCCTTACTTTACATGACAGCATTCCGAAACAACGTGAAGTTCCGAATGAACGTTTCATCTAATTGTTTACAGAAACGGGCATGACAGGGTGGCATTTTGGTTGAATAGAAGCAATCAAACCGCTTATGGGAAGACGTATATTCTTGTGACTCCGTTTTCTTTTTAGTCCCGATATATAAGAGGAATATTTAATCTTATATCCAATTTAGGCCATTCGGCACTGGTCGGTTACTACTCCAGTCGGCTCTGGTCGGCTCGCGGCAGCCACAGTTTCTACGTCTGGTAGCATTTTCTGAGTTTACCTTTTTCTCCTGACAATTTCCACATTTTATGCCCTTGCAACTAGTATATTTCACCAATACTTTTAATAGGAATAACTGCGCACCATTGCTGTACCACGAGAACGTCGACCTTGAGCCGTCTTTCAGAGCTTTTTGGGTAGGTATCTGCCACTACAACCACCGCTCTGGCCTTTAGCGCAGACAGTTATTCTGATAGCCAAATGAGCCGATTGCTCCAGGCGAATAATAGCGCTTTGTCGTAAACGACGCTTGCAGACCACCACCGAGGTTCTCACAAACTTGGCATTTAGATAGGTGCCCTAAAAATGCCACCGAACAGGAAGAAGGCAACACACGTCTTGCTAGGAAGTTCTCGGCTCGTGCTTTTCGTGGTTATTTTTGGCGGAGGTAGACTCAAGTCGAACACACTCACAGTGATGTGTAATTGCGCCGTGCTCTCGCACATTTATTGCGCGATGTGCAGGTCAGACTGCGCAATAAGTCAGTGATTTTCTTGTTGTTTTACATGCGAATGGCTGGAAAAAGTTCGAGAAAAAGATTAGGACACCACGACTAGAGCTAATGCTTATTCGTAGGAAGCGTAAACCACGTCGGCTTCGTCATTTTAACGACGACATCACGAAAATGGTTGCTTTCTTTCTTGCTGCAAACATTTATGGTCCCAATGATTCCATGCTCAATGCAAGTAATTCTACCCAGTGCCATGAAAGCTACAGCTTAGGCTAGTCTATTCGAGGTGGATTAAACTTGTGGAGCACACTAGCAAAGCACTGCTTCCTGTGGCGTTGTATTACTGAATACGTTGTTATAAATTCGAATAACTGCCACGACGGCTGTGTTTTAATGGCAGAGAAGGGCAAACATGGTGGTGTGTTTGAATTTTGTTGCTTGGTAAAAATATAAAGCGATCGAAACAATTTCAGGATTATTCTTTACCATTTGTCTCAGCCCATGTGTACCTGTGGCACATGAAAACGCATTTATTTGATTGAATTCAAAGCATTTATTTTTTTCGGTGTGCACTTAGAGACTCCATGTCACGGGTTTATGTGAACACTAAGACATTTTTATTGATCTTTCAACTTACTGGAACGTTTTATATTGCACAGACACTGCAGACGTCTGTTTTAGTATAAGTTTTGTGAGGAAAAGCACATGAGAACTTACGAAGCTTCGGTTTCTTTATTACCTCAGAAGGAGGGCCGTTTTATAAGTGTCTATATATGATAATGTGCTGCTTTTTTTGATAATACGCTGTTGTATTCCAAGGTGCTCACGACTCACAAATGACTGTGTTAAATACGGATTTTTACCTGCTGATATTATTAACGCAGTAGCGTGCGCAGGTACTGAGAGGTCAGAAAGTTTTTCCCGTTCATTTTGCAATACGTGCGGTATGTCAGTGGGAGATAATGATGTTGAATGTTGGCACCGCTGTACGTAGCGTTGCCGAAGAACGAAATTTTGACATGATTTTGTGTTTATTTCAGAAGCTGAGCTAAAAGAAAAAAAAGAACAATGCACACAGGGCTCATCGTACTGCTTCTTTACGGGTGCGCGCTTCGAAGCGCCCAAGCGAGATGCTACATATTTCAACCGGGTGATCCTATACAAGACACTGACGAGAAGATCTACCTCCCGCAGCCCTTCAACGTGACTAGTCCTCTTGATGCCGCCGCGCCAACCACAGCGCAACCGGTGTCTACGGGCAAAGATCAGTTGTCGCTAGCCGTGCCGCCTGACGACGTGCAGCCCGTGTCCACGACAACATCGCAGCCTATATCGACGGAGGAAAGCCCCATCGTCGAGACCAACTCCGGACCTGTGCAGGGACAAAGAGTTTACGCTGCCAACAGGACTCTCTACCAGTTCGTCGGCATACCCTTCGCTGAGCCCCCGGTGGGCCCGCTCAGGTTTCGGAACCCTGTTCCTATCAAGCCCTGGAACACCGTCTACCAGGCGACGAAAAAGCCGTTTCCTTGTCTGCAGACGGACTTCTACATTAACAGCAACGTGACAGTCGCGACAGCTAACTCCACCGAGGACTGTCTGTATCTTAACGTTTGGACACCTTCGCGGGAATGCGTTCTCGGAAAGTTCAGCTGCGTCCCGAAGACGGTCATCGTTTACATATACGGAGGAACCTTCAGCTTCGGAAGCAGCGGGTGGGACTGGTACGACGGCAAGGAGTTCACTGCTCGCGGCGACGTCGTGATGGTCAGCATGAACTACCGGGTCGGTCCGATGGGCTTCTTTCACAGCGGCACCCCGCACTCGTCCGGGAACGCCGGCCTACACGACCAGCTGTTAGCTATGAAGTGGGTCAAACAGAACATTCGCAACTTCGGCGGCGATCCCGATGACATTACACTCGTGGGCCAGAGCGCTGGAGCCATCTCCATCGGCCTGCACCTCGTCTCGCCCCTTAGCAAGGGCCTGTTCAAGAGAATCATAATGGAGAGCGGTAGTCCTTACTTCCGCATCGCCGACAACACCAAGGAAGGCCCGCACAAAGTGGAGAAGCTGGCACGAGCCTTGTCTTGCGCGGGCAACGACATGACCATCGAGTCCCACATGGCCGAAATGGTCGACTGCTTGCGCAAGATTGACGGCAAAGAACTTCTAATCATGTCCAACACGATATTCGGGGTGCACGCGCTGACGTTCTTCCCGATTTTCGGTGACGACATTATTCCCGACGACCCGTACCAGATGATGGAACAGAAAAAATTCCACAAGGCCGATTTGCTCATCGGCAACAATCTTGACGAAGGCAGCTATTTCGTCTTTTATCTCTTTGGCCGAGCTCTGGACCTTGAGCAGGCTTACAGGATCACCAAATACGAAGTCGATCTGTACGTATCCTACTGTCTCCAGATGCTTTTGAGAAAGAACGTCTCCCCCATACGCCACTACTACCTCAGCCACATTGGAGAGAGGGAGAATATCAAGGCCCTTCAGAAGGCCGCGGAAGCGGTCGGAGACTTTGCCATCATTTGCCCGACCAAGTACTTCGCGGAGAGCTTCGCGTCCATGAACAACAAAGTGCACTACTACCACTTCACGCACCGGCCATCGTTCAGTACATGGCCCGGCTGGGTGGGGCCGACGCACGGAGACGAAGTCTTCTTCATGATGGGACACCCCTTCAGCAATCCCACCATCGCCACTGACCAGGAGAGAGAACTGTCCAAGCTCATGATTGAGACGTGGTCTACATTTGCAAAGACTGGGTAAGTGAAACATTCTGGAATCGCCGACGATGCCACTGAGCCATTAATATAGTCAAATCAGCGTACCGCAAAATGTAACTGCGTCAGTTTTTCACTGTCTGAACGCTTGTCGCAGCTGCGAACCACGCTTTCGAGATGTGTTGAGTAGAAGTAGTTCTAAAGCAACAGATAGCTCTCTTCCGCTACGAGCATGCAGTGTTTCGTGCCAATACGAGAGTTAAACGCACTCCACACTCCCATACGGTCATGGTGGTACCGCTCGCATTTGTCTGCTTATGTAACGAGGTACTGAAACTGTACTGAGTGTAGCGGGAGGTGTAGACTGAGACCATCTATGAAGTAGACTATTGAGACTCCGATCTCAACCGCAATCGCATGACCAGTATGTTCTTAATTGTAGTTGCAGACCTCTGCGGTTTTTTTTCATCCGAGTTGCACTGCAATGCCTAGGTGGCGTTGGCAATGTGCCAATGCTAACTGAGCCATCGAGCGAATCGCTAAAATAATGACCTGAGCCCAGTACTTGGTATCTTTTTCCACTTAATCTTTTGTCTCTTTGCTATGCACGGTTTTGATGTTTCTAAGCAAACGTGGGGGCTGATGATGATTCCAGTCCCAAACCGCTTCCGGTGTTATTGGCTCGGCGTTTGAGATGGTTTGCAAGGGTGCAGACGCCGCGCTTAGCGCTGGTTTTGATAAGGCAGCGTGGCAATGCAAGAATTCGGCGCAGTGTTTGATAAGGCGCCGGTGCAGGGGACGCGCCAGCTTTCATTGTTTCTCTTTTTTTTCCCTGGAGTTATTGCTTGCTCGAAAAACGCGCCCGTCCAAATTCTTCAAAGAGGAAGTCTTCTGAGGCTAAATCTCAGTGTTGCGGAATAAAAAAACGTTCGACAAAACCGTGTATTGCTGAGCCCTGCATTTGACCCTAGACGAAAAACATCGCTTGGTGGCTCCACACCGTGATGATGTAAAAGGAATTGTTACAAAATAGGGCCCCACAGAACATTCTTCTGGGAGTAAAAAATAAGCGCCCTGATAGCTCAGCGCTTTTCGCACTTGTATCCGAGGTGTCCCGGCATGCAGCATAGTAAAGGGCTTTTTACATTCAGGATTAATTTTCCGAAAATGACGTGAAGAGGGGCGTGTACCGGGCCAGTGTAATATGGCGATTTATTTCACTCGATTCTGTTCAATTCTTATCGTTCGCCTCATCCATTCGATTATTCCTGTGATAGGAAGAACTCGACACGTCAGCCAATAACAAAGTGCGAAAATATATGGAATAATGATGGACTGTTGCATTATGCCGGTCCTGGGAAGCTGCAGAAATAATATCGCGTACGTGCAAGAAGGAAGAAAACTGTACGCAAACATTTGGTACCAAGGACGTTACGCCTATAAGAAGCATTCTCGTGAAGTAACGGGCGTCATTTTGTTGTACAGTGCGCAGCTTGAGCTGTGCAGGTCGAAAAAGGTGGCGATAAGCCGACTAGAGATGCGCGGAAACTCTTACTCTGCTCCATGAACGCCAAAAGGGCGGCCACAGGAGCTTGAGTGCATATCCCCTCTCAAAAACTAGCTCCAGCACAAGTTTCACGCAGTAGCTTCAGCGCCGGCTGCACATGTAGCGTAGGTGTGCAGCCTTTTTCGATCGCTTTTCAGATGCGCCCATGTCGACCTGTTTCGAACAGCGGCTCGAGTTTTTTTTTTTAGAAAGTTCCTGGCTTTTGATCACGCTGTTACAGAGAACAGCTTTGATGAACGGTTGTTTAAGTGGTCATGGATGCAAATATTCGTGCTTAACGACCACCTAGTCACCTTAGATTTTGCGGAGGTGCTACGCTATAAAAATCTAGCAGATATTATGATGATCAAATTGCCGCCGCGGTGGCTCAGTGGGTATGGCGCTCGGCGGCTGACCCGAAAAACGCGGGTTTGATCCTGGCCGCGGCGGTCGAATTTCGATGGAGGCGAAATTCTAGAGGCCCGTGTACTGTGCGATGTCAGTGCACGTTAAAGAACCCTAGGTGGTCGAAATATCCGGAGCCCTCCACTACGGCGTCCCTTATACCCTGAGTCGCTTTAGGACGTTAAAACCTCATAAACCATAAACCGATTATCATATTGGTCAGCTAATCGGCGCGCTGTACCATTACAACTTGCGAACTTAAGAATCATGTAAACTTGTTCTGAACGCTTTATTAAATGCTTTGTCTCAACGAACTAATTTATAACGTTTCGGTGCAGTCAAGACAAGGCTGTATAGCAGTGGCTGGAAGGAGTCAAGATCTTTCTTGTATGAGAGCCCATCGCGAGACAAAAAGCCCGCCCGGTTAGGGCTGAAGGAAAGTCAGTGTTGAACTACAGGAGGAACGAAAGAATGCCGCTTTCCGTAATGCGCGCGGTGCTTCCGTATGTTGAAGCTGATTCTATTCCGAGCGTTCCGGGTTTTGCGATTTTCCGCGTTATCCGCATCGCAGTTGGAAAAGGCGACTACTTTATTTAGCAACGGTGAAATCTTGAGACATCGTGCGCCGCACTTTTGTGAGTTGGAAAACACTGCACAAGCAAAAAAAAAGAGCCTTGTCTAGAGGGCGCTCTCGCTAGCGTTACAGCGCAGAGAAAATTTCATCCCAGTGAAATGTGTATACAGATTTCTAGCAATTCTTCTTCTAGCTGTTGATAGTCCTCTAGCTGAAGCATAGCGCTCGTCCATGTCTGTCTTCCTGTGTGCGTGAAAAATCTTAGCGCTTGCGAAATTATCTTTGCGCACCAACTATCCCGATCTATCTCCTTTTTGTTCTGTAAGCACATTTCTCCATGATACTGTGACTTTTAAGAACTAAACAGCTTGCGAAAGCTTTAACAGAAAGAGCATTCTCTCGCAAGGGCATGGGAACTTTTGGAGTGAACATGAAATTAGGATTTGAATACAAAAAATACGAACACGTTCAAGCTTTTTCCATTCCGAGTCAGACAATACTTTTGCCTTGAAGAAGTCGCACCTAGAGAGACTGAATGGTAACGTTCCGAAACTATACTTCCCTGTTTAAGTGCTGGCTATAATACCAGGGACTGTATTTTTTTCAAGGTAGCGTATTCACTTGTGCAGATACTTTTATTTAAAGCAATGGGAAGAAAAAGTGGTTGTCAGTCAGTGGTGTATTAGCATGAGGGAAGATTGCGGACATATTTCGCCGCTGGTATCGAGGCCATGGCGTCTATTTGTAGAAGTGCTATCTGTGGTATGACAAGGGCAGAATGCATGAGTGGCCGTGCAGTGAGATTCTTGGGCAGAAGAAGGAAGTTTGCGGCGAAATATAAAACGCTCGCCGTCAATTCGGTGTTTCCCACATCATGGAAAACGTTAGGTACGGCGCGAAAACATGGCTAATATTACCAATGTTCTAACCCCTTTTTCACATCGTTACAGCGCATGAACAAGAATATTATGTTTTGTTCTTGATCTTTGAATGTAGACTCGGGGACAACAGTCTTCTCTGGACCGCGTGCTCTGTAAAGGAAGAGATAGCTGTATTATTAGCCGCCGGCTTGAGACTATTCTTGTGGTTGTGAAAGTCGGCCTTGAGTTCACACATGTAAGGCTGGAGAAATCAGGCGATTTTTGGTTAACATATCGCTTATAGGCCAAAATCGCCAAACGCGCGACTTAGAGACTTCTGTCCCTGATAGTGCGTACGCATGCAGAAACTGACCGTTTTCCTTTAGGTGGGGTAGTTGTTTGGATCATATTAACTAATGGCCGTTTACAAAACTACTGTAAGACATAATGCTTGCAAAACGTTGTACAACATTTTCTGGAATTCCAAAAGCAGCAGAGCATTTTCCTTTGAAGCTGCCCACTGCCGTATCAAAGTGTCACTACACGGTTTCTTCTAGAAACTCATGACTGAACGCTAGCAACAGAAAAATATGGGTGACATAACGAGCAAGCAAACTTTTAGCAAAAAAAAATCCATGTAGAGATGCAGGAAAAAGAAAATAAAACGAGCTTTGAAAAGAGCATTCAAATATTCATAGTTCACCCTCGTAACTTAAATATCATCCTAACAGTGTTTATGCACACGTCCAACATGTTGCCGCTTAGTTCGTGCTGCGTGGCAAAAGTATTTTACATATCCCATGCACCGTGATACTCGTGTCCAATATATTGAAACGTAAAACAAGCGTAGACGTTACAGGCAGCAAACTCTTTGTTTTGCCTTTATTTTTATTCGCAAAAGATGCTCTATAAGTGCGAATTTTCAAATGCAGTGGTGGTATCGTCCTTACATGAAAAATAAATGATTTACATGCGTAATCAGTGAAGATGTAGATTAAGATCCATGGACCCAATACAGAAGCTGAATTCATGCAGCCTGGACTACACATGCATTCTCTGCAACCAACAGCGTCCCTTCAATCAGTGGCTTGTGATAGATATGTTTCTGCTGAAAAGTCATGTTTGTGTTCGCCATTCTCGGCGGTCTCCTTAACCTCTGTTGCAGGAAAGTTCCGGACATTGCCAGCAAACCGTGGCCGGAGTTCACAGCGAAGAACCAGGTTTACATGGAGCTGAATCCCAAGAGGTACACTTACGGCCGAGGGCCGAACGAGAAGAGCTGCAACTTTTGGAAGAGCTACTTGAAGCCCTGAGACTGCGCAGTTCGTGCGAAACGCTGAGGCTGATTTGCTCCAAAGCCACGCGGACACAGCATGGAATCAGCCGTGTGTCATCTCTGTCCGACTTCATCGCTGCAGTGTTCTATCGTACAACAGAACTCACTGGCTGACGGAAGCTACGTGTATCAAAACGGGGATATTTGTGCAGGAAAGCCGATTTCTCCGTGGATCTTCCAGCCTGACGCCCATATTGTATAGTAGACGTATCAAATCATTGTCATTTGGGTGTCGCAACAGCATGTTGTTCTCTTGAGAGATTAGATCACTGTCACCTCTGCCGCTGAGATCATACTATGTATGCATCTAAAGCAAAAAAAAAAATATAGAACAAATGCTCATATCTTTTTTCGGTGTTCTTTTTTCTTGGATCAGCGGTATTTTGACTCTACAGGGAATACTTACGAGTGCGTCAAAGAAAGGGTCTGTCATCACCATTTGCTGACGTAAGTATTTTAAGTGTAATCCACATACGCAAACTGGAACAAAGCGTTTGCTGGCTGAGAGATGCTGCGTGCCTTAAAGTTGAACTTTAGAGATTGTTTGACTGTTTAACAGGTTGAATTGAACCGGGCTATGACATAGTATCATATGTAAAATATCTCCTGTGAAATGTTTTGCTCACTCGCCCGATTTAGACACTCGTGGAACAGTGCAAACGAGCCCACTGCGTGAGACCATTAGGTAGGAGCAAGGCTGCTGTTAGACTAACTGGCAGAAGCACCTGTAATTTTTATCCTGTGCTGTTTTCAGCGTGCCATTTTGTGCGCTTCTGCATTTTCTCCTAATTTATTCAATAAGTTGCCGCCACCGGCACCGCTCTTTGTGGTAGTCCTTCCATTCTCAGTGTAATTAAACGCGAACGGGGTGATTTAAACTCGAACGCGTAAGCAATAAAATATAAACTTGAGGTAGGGGAAAGAAAGAAGGTTCGTTTTTACTTTAAGAGGATGGTCACTGGAGTTTGGAAGTTAGAATGAACCACGCTTTTATTTGGTCTCCAGTATTAAAACCATCTCATTGTGCGGTCCTTGTTTGGTTGCAATAATAATAACAATAATAATTGGTTTTTAGGGAAAGGAAATGGGCCAGTATCTGTCTCATATATCGGCGGACACCTGAACCGCGCCGTGAGGGAAGGGATAAAAGAGGGAGTGAAAGAAGAAATGAATAAAGAGGTGCCGTAGTGGAGGGCTCCGGAGTAATTTCGACCACCTGGGGATCTTTAACGTGCACTGACATCGCACAGAACACGGGCGCCTTAGCGTTTTGCCTCCATAAAAACGCAGCCCCCGCGGTCGGGTTCGAACCCGGGAACTCCGGATCAGCAGCCGAGCGCCACCCAGCGCGGTGGCTCAGTGGTTAGGGCGCTCGACTACTGATCCGGAGTTCCCGGGTTCGAACCCGACCGCGGCGGCTGAGTTTTTATGGAGGAAAAACGCTAAGGCGCCCGTGTGCTGTGCGATGTCAGTGCACGTTAAAGATCCCCAGGTGGTCGAAATTATTCCGGAGCCCTCGACTACGGCACCTCTTCTTCCTTTCTTCTTTCACTCCCTCCTTTATCCCTTCCCTTACGGCGCGGTTCAGGTGTCCGCCGATATATGAGACAGATACTGCGGCGTTTCCTTTCCCCCCAAAACCAATTATTATTATTATTAGCCGAGCGCCGTATACCCACTGAGCCACCACGGCGGGTCTGTTTAGTTGTCCCGGTCTGAATTTCATTTAACACGAATATGGTTTAAAATCTTTGACCTCTCAGTAACTGTGAAGAGATTTTTTGTATTGCAACGGTGTCTGAGTTCGTAAGTTTATCGAAAGAGAAATAGGTTGGTGACGAAATCGCCGCCGAGCTCCTAAACAAACGTATCTGCACTTCGTTCCCTACTTTTTTAGAGGGTAGTGTTTGCTTATGAGCGCTGCTATGTCGAACACGTTGGAGAGCTAATGAGCAAATGTTCGTCTTGTCGCGCTTTGCCTTGGCAGGTGTGATACGCTCATGAAGTCAAACAAGTATGTGATACCCTTTTCCTGCTTGTCGGCTGGTCATAATATCGCACATTGAGAAATGCGTTGAGTAGATTTCTGTCTAGACAGCAAGGGAATGCTGCGCTAAAAGAAATGTAAATGCTCTTTAGCCAAATGGGCATCCAACCGCTTGTGTGCCAACCGGGCTTACCGAAAGCCCTGCGCAGATGTGAAGAAACCGCTGGAATTGCACTCTGGCAGAGACCGATCTTCCATGCAGAGGAATCGAGAAGCGAGGAGAGTAAACGTGCTTGATTCTTTACTATTGCGTTTCTTGCTATGTGCGAACAAATGTGCTAATGTTTTTGAAGACACGTGCGCCTTTTAAATTATGGTTCACACCAGACTTCCATTAACTAAGGACGCTCTAAATCTGGAAAGTCCATATTAATTCATGGCAGCGCAAAGGCGCTCAGTTTGGGCAACAACTGGGCTATGCGGAATCAAGTTCGTTTCTAAAGGTGAATTGCAAGCGTTGATGCCACAAATACGAATCAGGCAGCGAATACTTTCTAAAATGATGAAGATAAAAAGCAAAGTGCGCATTAACCCTCTGAGGCGCCATTTGTCATTTCGAACAAAGAAAAATACTTTTTACTGCGAAATAGCATACCTAGGTCTCATGAAATTTAATGCGATACTTTTCCAAAGGAAACCAGCAATGACAACTTTTTTACACGCATATAGAAAATTTTTTCAAACTGCCACGATGCACGTGACGAAAGAAAAACCAGAAAAATAAACATTATCACTGGTAGCAAAACGTTTTAAAGAAAATGACTGAAAACCTGCTACCATGCTATTATGTGAACTATTTTTTGCTGCGTTTCCGAAGCTGGCATAAAAATAACATTATTTAAAAGATGAAGAGTGCTAAATTCGCCTAATATGAAGAAATAATTGCTAGGTAGTGCACATTTTGAGAAAAATGCGGTGAGCTCGCAATGTGCACAATTGCGTACAAGGCGCTTTGAACGGCTAAGCCTGAACTTTTTAGCATTGTCTCTAGTTCCTTAAAAACCGATACTGGCCAATTTTTGTTTTACCACTGCAGTTTTATACTCCCAGCGTTCAAAGAACAGTTCCCAACTTAGGCGAGTTATTAGCTGCTTCGCGCACGGATTCACTGATCATCCATACTTTTACGTCGTTAGAATTGTATTACAGAGCGTTGACATTTAACCCTGCAATTCTCGGCGTGTCACGTATGACAGAGTAATATGATGCGAATATTTTTAATTCATACCAGGGGATGTATGCCAATTCCTCACATTATTGCAGAAATGTCCTTTTTTTAATATCCTTATCAAAGCAAGGTAAAGTGCCAGCCCCGAGATGCAGGAGACCAGCTGGATTAAAATTCCCGTGGTCGTACTGCTGCAGGTGACAGAACAGTTTTGTCTTCTGTTATTAATTCATTATATGCTCTGGAGTATTCTGCTTAGCTTTATTGATCAAAGACACACAGAAATCATCATAATTCGCTGCTTTTAATTACGCAGTAATAATAATATTGTTAATAAACCTGCCAGGTTTTTTACGTTTATGCAGTGTAGGCGCCACTAATGGCGAAATGCTAGAAGCTCACAATTTTCATTAGACGTTTTAATTGCTTGGGCATTACAGGACTAACATTCGCTGGTTTGGTACTTAGCGATTGCTATCTAGCAGTTTTGTGAATGCGAAATTCGGGAAATTGGGTCGTAATAAAGGTTTACGGAGGCCATTTGACCTGAGTTCTCATCTTCAACTGGAAGCTCATTTCCTCCCTGTGTGCACCAGAATGGCTTGTCACTGGTGCACGCGCTGTTGAACGAAAATAAATGTTTAGCGTTGTACATAGCGACTAAGAGCGATTTGAAATTACAGCCAGTGAGTAAGTTTTCACTCGCTGGAAAGCTTAGCAAAGAAACCGAATTTACGGTGCAGCTGTTGAAACATGTGCACGAAAATGTAAGCATATATCGAATTAAAGAATCCTGTAGTTGTTACAAGATAAGCATTGTTTATTGAAATTGTCTTGCAACCCCCACAGGACTGAGTGCAAGGTTTTGAACTGTCAGTGTGTGCCCTTTGTACCCTGCAAGTAATGGCCAACGGACATGTGAAAAAGTGATCATCTCTCTTTGCTCTCTCCCCTTTCTACCTCTCCCTCCGTTTCCCTTCCCACGTGTACGGTAGCATACCGGGCGCTGCCTAGCTAACCTCCCTGCCTTTCCGCTCGTCTTTCTCTCCCTCTCTCTCTCTTGCAACCACATGCACCAGGCTTGGCTGCTGGCGTGTACAGTGAAGTTGATTCAGGCGGTGCAATAAATGTATAGATACCAATCCGCATTAAAAGCAGAGCATCATCGAGGCTGAATGCAAATGAAAGTAGATAGTCAAGATCCAGGCTAATAACACCGAAGTTTTGTTCATGTTGAGAAAGGGGATTCGGCCTTCTTAGTTTCTTTTATTTCCAAATGCTGTCTTTCATATATTTCTATGCGCTGCATATTTGAGTGTTTAATGATGTGCGGCCTATAGATGCAGAATGCTGCAACACGATACAGATCCATTCATGTTGGAATATGATTTAGAATACCATGTAGGTGGCGATTTCATTGATGATTTTATTGACTGGAGAGGCTACAGGAAGGAGTATAGAACGCCGAAGTGATGCTATTTACGTAGCCATATTTATTCTGCGAATAGCTGAACGGTGACATTCTGTTGAAGCATCCCATGAAGACGATATGCGTGTGAAATGTTGATGTCAGTAAAAAAAAAAAAAAATCTTGCACCAAGTTATGTGACTAGGTGGTGCGCCTGTTGCCGTTCACTCCTTCAGCAGAAAAGGCTTAAAGAGGTTGCAAGGCTCGCTGAGCTTTGATCGCTTGAAACTGTTTGGTTTCATGTGAACAAGCTCGGGATGTTCCGCAGAATACTTAGGCCACGTCTCGTTTGTGGTAGGGATGTGGATTTTGCTGGAAATAAAAAGAGACAACGGCGTTATGATTTTACGCAAAAAAATACGGTTATGTTGCGGCAACAACACAATGATTCGCATGCGACAATCTGACTATGTATAGTGTCAAACACTGCATTTGCTTAAACACATCATTCCTGATTTGACTTTTTCTAAACGTCATTTTTCTTTCCTAACAAAAAGGCTTCTAGAAGGGTAAAGCAAAAAAAAAATCTATACTTCAAGGAAGTGCCGGTAGTCGTCAATCGAGCAGCAGCTAAGTATTTTCGCGCTTGTTTGGTCCAACGAGCCTGTGATGTTGTGTGACGCGCTGACGACGTACCATGTCCATCGCTTATCGTCCTCGGCGTACTCTGGGTCGCCGACAAACCTTGTCCACGTTAAAAAGAGTCTTCTCCCATATACCGAATAAACTATGTTACGTAACGCATGAACGAAGGCTGCGGTAAATTTCACACACGCCAAGAATCCCGCCAAGACTTGATCTTATTTCTGCATCAGTCTTGTGGACGTGTAGCTTTATTTTTTAGTCTTCTGTTGTAAAATGAGCGGAAATTGGAATGAGGAAAGACCACCTTGATTTGAAGATAATAAGATAAGCGCACTGGCAACGCTACGATGTTTAAATGCGACTAACGACAGGAAATATTTCTCGCCCAAAAAGTGGATGCAGTGACATTTGATGAGAATAGCGACGGACCTTTTCTGACGAGGAGGTTAACCTCAAAATAATCCTTTGCCAGCGAATTTCTTGTTCGGTTTTACGGCTGAGTAGAATATTCTGAATATTCTGAATATTTTACTGATTGCGTTCCCAACGCTTTCACTATTTCACTCACGCGCACTACGGGCAGGAATTGGGCACGGCATGCTAATACGTTATGTAGAATCACACAACTTGGCAGATTTTGATGACCATTACTTTTCTTTGTTTACCTAAAATATTATAGTGGAAGGAGTCTTGTTTCAGCTTCTGTGCATGCTTCCTTTAAATGTTTATTTTTGTTAAATCTAGGGTATACATTACCGTACGTCGGAATGCATGCACATACCACCGGAAAGAAAATAACATTAAGAAAACACAACTGAGTTAGAGCATTCCATAATGAGGGGCATTAAGGGAACTTTTGCGAAGCAGCCATTCACTCACCCTTTCTTAATGAAGGAGGACCAGACACCGACGACTTGCTCCATGAAAGTATGCTCTTCAGGAGTAACCTGGACTGACTTGATATATTTTCTTGTCCCATCAGTGAGTGCCGGTGTGAACCTACTCTCATCTGAGAAAAACGGCACAGATCCAAACGTGAATGGAATGTCCTCTGCGTGCGTGGGGCCATATTGTTTGGGCCATGTGCTGTATGAAGGCCGGTGGTCAAATCTATACATGTAGGTGGCGACGCCTTCCTCTGCCGCGGTTGTCGCAAAGAAATGCGCCGGGCAATTGAACAGCACATCTGCCATTACGGTGCCGGTTATCCTTATTACACTCTCTAGGTCGTGCTGTACTTCGGGCCCACCGAAGTACTTTTCTACGATAATTTCGGCTTTGTCCACAGGAATCTCAAAAACAATGTAGAGGGTAACGGCGAGTCCCCGTCTGTAGTCTTCGGTGAGCACAGCGTTGAGGTCGGGAGCGGCACTGCGGATGATGTCGATGAACAAGGCTCCTTCTTCGGACGTTGTGCCCAATAGCATTTCATCCACATGCATTTTCTTCCAGTTCGCCGCTGAGAGTAGGTTAGATGGTACAAACTCGTCGCCAGTATGCGGCGCGAAAAGTTGGCTCTGTAAAGACTTGGCATCAATCGCACTGTAGATGTCCTCAGCGTTAATTCGACGCAGGCACTCCAAGGTTTCGGGCACCGTCTTCCTAACCTCTTCGTTGGGGTCATAGCACCCCAACTTTTCCGCGTGATTTTTAAACAAAACCGAACCCGAAAATGCCGCTCCGACGATTAGTGCTATTGGCGTTCCACTTTGTAAGATGGCCCTTCTGAAAAGACCTCGGCTGCTGGGCGAAATGCTGTGAACCCCTATACTAATGGCTCCCGCGCTTTGTCCCACAAGGGTGACATCGTCGGGGTTGCCTCCGAAGTTTGCGATGTTTCGCCTGACCCACCTCAGAGCCGAGAGCTGATCGTAAAAGCCCATGTTGCCGGAGCTGCCGTCTGGAGCTGGCGGAAAGAACCCCATCACGCCGAGTCGGTGGTTGAATGTAACGTACACGACGTCGGAAAGGGCGACGAAGTTAGCGGGGTCGTAGATGAAAAGCCCGGAGTCGCCCCACTGGAACCCGCCGCCGTAAATGAATACCACTACTGAAAGGTTTCCACCTTTGCAGGACGCCTGGCTCTCGCAGATTCCCGACGGTCGCCATATGTTCAGGCGCAGGCAGTCCTCGGTTGCCGGGGGGTAAGTCAGGCTGATGTTCCTTATCAGGACAAAATCCGTTTGCCAGCATGCCGCCGTCTTCGTGGTCGCATTGTAGACACCCTTCCAGCGCCCAACCGCTTGTGGCTTTCGGAACCTCAGACTGCCGATCGGTGGCCTCGCGTACGGTATCCCGTAGAAGGCGTCCACTTCTCTGTCGGCGACCCGCAGGCGCCTTCCGGCGACAAGCCCGCAATCGGTCCGGGCAATCGGCGCATCTAGTGACGAAGTGCCTTGGAGCCGGCACACTGCCAACACAGAAGCGAGTAGGCAAGCCGCTGGCCGCATGTCGTTCGCACCGATGCTCCTGGTCTTTGCGAACGCGCTGCTCAGCGGAGAAGGAGTTAAGTAGCAGTGGCCGCAAAATGCAGGGGCGGATGTCTTTTAAGGCTCATTTCTAGCGAGCGCGACAGGAATGATGTGCGACGGTGGAGGACGTGCCATCGCTTTTTCCTCACACGCCGTTGGGCATAAAGTTGAGTGAAAGCGCCCTAGGGCACCCCGCGGTAGTGAAATGACCGACTGCGCCGTTTTTCCTCTGGTTCGCCAAGGACAATTTGTTTGCGTTCCTACCTCCCTCCACGTACACAGACACATCGCGCACCACCTCGTGTCGCATTACTCGTTTTTATTTTTAGTCTGGGAGGTATGAGGCATCTGTGCTGCTTAGAAATACTGCTGTGGAGACCTTGCGAGTTGCTTGCCAAGTGCTATCGTGGACAAAAGTCTCCAGGACGCATGGTCCGGAACCAAAGCCGGCAGCTAAGTAACTAGACGGTTCATCCAAGACAAGCTTGCGGAATTTGTTGTCAGACTCACTCGCTCAGAAGCGGTGATACTACAAATCGCTAAATAAGGCGTTACACCTATGCGCCTGATCGGTTTGTCCGCATAACGCAGACGTTTTGCCCCGTTATTATATGCTGCACACGGCTGTTCATCGGAGGCTTTGAAGTAAGACATTGATTATGTTCACGTTACTTATTTCTTCTCTATGTGCGCAACATGATGCCGGTGTTATGTTTTTCATGTTGATTATGCATGAAACGGAATAATTGCATGTTTTCCGAGCTTATCCTTTAGATGCGTTCCAATACACTTATGAGCACGACTTCAAGAAAAGAGGCGAACAAGGAAGACTATGTTAGTTTGCAGTGCCTAGAGCGCAAGTACTTGTCAACGTTTCCAAAAGTTTCAAGTAACTTTGAGGCACGTTGAAGAAGATGGAAGAAGTTACTGCCGTTCACACAAAGTTGTACCTTTCTTGAAGCAATGAACAAGATGACCCGTGAGCTATGGGAAACGTTTCACATGCATTCAGGGAGAGGTTGTGGGTAAGTGAGCTTATAACACCACTACCCCAACAGAAGATCGAAATTCTAATGAGGAACAATCAGGATTACATATGCACAGGCTAGTGTATGTGATCGACGACATCTTGTTGCGGGTCTTCTCTTCGTGTCAATAAAATCTATTTGAGCCTACCTGCATGACAGAGATTGTATTCAGACAGAACCCGGCACTGTTTTGTTCCATGACCCGCTACAGACTTGTCAGTTGTACAGCCGGGTTTTGCGTGTAGCCTATTTGCGCAGTAACATAATTTTGTACCTGTTTCGTAAATATTTTGTGTTCAAATTTCAATTCTACTTCTCTTTCGCCTCGTCTCTGTCGAATGGACGTGCGATTTTTATTCGATTCGCAGTGTTTGATTACGAGCTTTTAGACGAAATTGTAGGTCAGGCCGAAAAATGCTTGCTGCATTGCCATAATGTGTTCTGCAGGTAACCTTCTTGCTCGCCAGTAAAGAATTCGCTGCTTGGGTTATAAAAGAAACTTGCGCAGTTCCTGGCATTTACGCTCCCTTATTTTATGCACAGTTTGGTTGTGGGCGACTTCAGGGACGCCGAAACGCTTGGAGTCACCGGCGCAGCTTGGTGGTCTGCAGGCCTTCCTTCATGTCTTCTTCGAGCCATTTGGCGCAAGTGTTTTCTTTCCGTTAAATAAAAGGAAGCGAGAAGCTCCGAAACAGGCAATAAAATCATTATGTTTAGTTTAGACCTTGCAGAAAACCACCACTCCGCGTCTTTCTCCCTTTGTAGCCTGCTGCTAAAATACTTCTCTCCGAAAAAACGTGAGCCCCTTACGTTCTTAAACTTTGAGTAGGACACTAGTGATGAAAGTTTTTCCGCCCACTGGCGTCTCGTAAACTTCTGCGGTCAGCTGTACACGCCTTACCAAAAATATTCGCTTGTTCGATTTTCTACTAGGAATTCTTAAGTTTTGTAAGGGTGAGGACAGTGCTTCTAACCCTCAAGAGATTTCGAGCACTGAGGGAACAGTTGGCCAACGCTGTTCCCACTTCGTGTTACTGATCAATTCGCTTTCGCCCAGTCATAGGCTAGCCGGCCCGGTTAGCTCAATTAGTAGAACGACTGCTCCGGTGAAGCGGTGTTGCGGGGGTCGAACCCCGGACCAGAACAAATTTTTCTTGAACTACACAATTTCAAAGGAAGCTGTATAGCATTCCTTTGTAGCCTTATGTCTGCGCTTGGGTGGTTGCCAGCGAGTAATTACTCCCTTATTATATACACCATCAATGCATCATGTTTAATAGATTCCTTGATGAAAATTGCCAAGGGCATTGCTTCATACGCAATAGTTATTCTTCAAAGGAAAATAAAAGATTCCTTTGAAATACTGTGTTCACGCCGTCGAAGAACACAGAGCTGGATATCTTTTAGAAATACTTAGTAGTTGCGAGACCGATAATGAAAATTAGTTACTCTCCATCACACTTGTGAAAAGATCTTCCTGCAATGCTCCGCAGAGACAGATATAAGTAGAATGTGCGCGATGGTCCACAATAACCCCGGCTGCCAGTTTTGAGCGTTGACTACAGAGACTAGGCGCTACAGGTACGATGTGGGCACGTGCTGACATGCGATCCGCCAGCTCTATCTAGGTCAACAACATGGTGTCTGTTGCGGTGTTTACAACTCTACTAATCGGAAATCTGCTGCACCTAAGGAAAAGAAGTGTTTTAAGGATGGTTGAGCCTAGCAGATGGTGAGGTGGAAGGTTATATATTGCGCTGGGCTTGGCAGAAAAATGTGAAGGTCGAAGAGGTACAAGGGGGAAAGCTGCAGTGTCGGTGCCACTGTTCTTGCATGCGTGAGGAGCTAATACTTATTTTTTCATGTAATCTGTACGATGTTATCTATATGTTACTCTTATATTGCAGCATATGTGCAAGACATGTGTTGCATGTGCAATACGTCGTCTGCGAGAGATGAGTGCCACCCAGGGTGCGCGTAGTCCTTTGTAACCCAGACCACGCCAAGGAATTCCTTGTATTATGACGTCATCGCCCTCCAACAGCACCCTACCTCTCTAACTCTCCTTTAACTTTCCTTTTCCTTTTTCCCCAGCGTGGAGTAGCAGGCCAGGGTAGCCTGCATTCCTTTCATTTCCTTTCATTAGATTACTTTCTCCCCCTCTCTGCCACAAGTATCGCGATCTATCGGCTCTGCACCATGATTGTCTAGTACAAGATGTTTAACTTCATGCAACGCGTCACGTAGATTTAGCTAGGCCATCATACATAGCATATGTCTGCTTGCACTGTTTTTTCTTAAGCAGAGAAATTCAAAGCAAAACAAACTTTGTATCAAGCGATAACCGTACATGGTAGCCCGAAACAGATGAAAAAATGGTAAAAAGGCTCCTCCTTGAGGAGTTGTAAAACTACCTGAAACCATACTGGTTTGGTTTGGTTTATGGGGTTTAAGTCCCAAAGCTACTCAGGTGGCGTCCCTCTTAGCCTGAGGCGCTTATTAACTTTCACTCGTTGCTCTCCAAACTACATCACTGCGGAGCTTTGGCGACGCTCTCGGAAACCATAGTTTTAAATCTAGAGAAAGCCCCCAATTCAAGCAGTTCTTATATTTCGTCGGTTCCTGTGTGGGTGAGGGCTTTGTGAGAGCATTCATTCTAAGACGGGCTAAAAGCATGTGGTCAGCAGAATGCAAGAGAACTTTCATATATATATATATCTCTCTCTCTGCGCACGCGCTCACACGCACACACACAAACGCACTCACTCACGCACATTCGGTACATGCCGAATGCTAGACCTAAATTCTGTTCGGCGAGCGTATTTCTTATGCTAATGTATTGTTGAATAAGTCGTGACTTTGCGGGATGCTGTGAAACAACAGGTCTATGAAGTCTTGCTGCGTGTATTTAACAGGTCCGAAGAAAACAAAGTTCACAAGATCTCATAACCAGGTTTGAACTTGGCAGGGAAGGGTTCTGCGTTTAGATTTGCCTCTTTTGCATTATGTCATGATTATGTTTACCCTTTGCAGCTGTCAAGAAAAAGAAACCAAGGGTGGCTTAGTCGGCAGAGCGTCTAGATGGCACTCAACCATCTTAGGTTAAATTTGTGGCTTATGTGTGTGGTGTATATTAGGTGTCAGTTTACCTTCGACAATGCATCAGCAGCTAGGAGAGTCAAAATCCCCGAAAATTATCTTTCATGCCGGTACGTCGGTAATAATGACTCTCACATTCAGGTTGTTTTCCATCGCCAAAATATCCTCCATGCAAGTTCGTAGGAGGAAGAAGTTAACGGCTGCGGGCATAACACGCTTTCCAAGGGCACGCGACAATAACAACTGGTGGGTGACAGATACATAAAAATTCCGTGGTCTATGGCGTTGCACAACGGTGATGAATTCAGTGGTCTAATGCGAAAGAAAAACCTTCCTTAATAGGAAATTTTTTTCGTTGAAGGCATCCTATCCCTATACTATAGCATCGGCGTGCGGTAGCAGAGTCAGCTCAAGAGGTACCAATGACCATTACTATTGTGTTTCATGTTGTCAGCGATATGAAATGCGGTCACGCGTTGGAACCTTAACATAAGACCCCCCCCCCCCCCCCAAAAAAAAAAAATCAATATACTCAGGCTCTCCGCAAGAGCCAAGCTAATGCGCAAATTAGTTTTTTCAGTGTTGTCTAATCAAAAGTAAATTTATATCCTTTCTTCTATTCCGGTCGCACAATATTGATTTGCGCCCCGGTGTCTAAGCATGCGAGCACAAAGTGGTAGCTTAGATACTCCTCCGCGGCGGCTGCTTATTGAAGGCGGCGAAATGAAAAAAAAAAAAAACTACGTGCAGACCACAGCAGTGGCCTTGTCGTGTGAGCATTCGCCTCGCATGCTGGAGGTACGCCATTCGATCCCCTGTGCTGCCGTGCGCTCAACGGTGGTACTGTGGGTACAAGCTTTGCCCTGGCCTGGTGGTCGGCTTCTTTGGGGTGAAGGGCTTGGGAAATTGGTCCTGGGCATACATTGAGTAACGAAAAGCCTTGTGCCATGGAACTTTTTGGTGACACATGCCCTTATCATCATCATCATATGTCCAGGAAATTTTATGCACTGTAATTATACGTAGGAGGTCGAATTTATCCTGGGCCTTTAAGCGGATCACGCTTCGTTGCTGAAGTATGTCCTTATTTCTGTTAAGACAAATTGTTCTGCTCATAACTGACATATTGTCACTGGCGCGGGCGGAGCGCTCCGTCCTGCCGCTTCGTTATGTAATTATTTATTACATAAATATGTGTGGCTTCGTGCAGGAGTGCGTGAAGTGGCATGAATACGTCAGTGGGACCATAACATCGAAAACGGTTTGACTAACAATGAACTCCGTTGAAATACCTATATATGGATCTTTTATATGGGTTGCGTGAGAGAACTATTTTTAGTAAAAAGAAACTCACTTTAGTCACTTCTGCGTTGCTGAAAGCCTGGGAAAATTGCGGTAATATATACGCTGCAAGCCATGAAAAAGTGACGGAAAGGGCTGCTCTAAGAAGGCCTACTACGACAGAAGAGGAGCCAACAAGAGAAAGCATGATAGTGGAAACAACCAGTTTTTTTTTAGAACCGCTTAGAGCTCTATATTTTGCGTTCAAAAGGCCAACGCCCTTTTTTGCACATTCTGCGCCGCGCTGCCTGGCTGGTACCATACTGTTCTTTTTGCGTACACATTAGCGCGCTCCTGCTTGCGGCCATGGACACTGTGCGACAAGGGACATTAGAATACGCGTACAAGTTGGCATGGACACCTCCCGCCTGTAAAAAGCATTTGCCGAGTATACCGTGCGACATCGGCAGCGACGTCAAGAATGTGTCAAAAAACGATGCCAAAGGCGAGCTCTTCTCCAGCGTCATGTCCGACACAACCTGCGTTCCACTGACAATGGCCGATGCTGCCGGGAGCTTTATGTTCTTGCCCGCGACACTACTTTGGCTATGGAATACTCCAAACAACGCAACCGACCGCCGGCATCTCACGCTGCGACGCCTGTGGCTAAAAGGGGCGTTTAAAAACACTTATTCCCCAATGTCTGTAGAGTGCACGCACTGTTAGAGTAAAGAGACAGTTGCGCACCTATTTTGGCATCGCTCCAGCTTTGATAATCAACGAATGTCTCTGCAGGCAGCTCAGCTCACGCCCCCTGAGGAAGGCTATGATGGTGAGACCTTAGCCTCAACCTTTGTGTGCTAGGAAAGCCATCAAGGCGCACCTCAAAAACGCGAGGCACAGACTTGAGCGAAAGTCTGCAGACTTACTGTGGGTGTACTTTGTTGTTACACACCAAGGGCCGACGAGGGACACGATCCTCGCTACGAAGTGAGCTTCATTATATCTTCTCTTGCTCTCCTTTTACTCCGTCTCCACGTGGAGTGCCAAGAGGGCATTGCTTGGCTAACATACCTGAATTTCCTACCTTCTGTCTCTCTCTCTCCAGGTATAGACCTTGAAAACACAACCCCCCCCCCCCAAAAAAAAAAGAAAGAAAAAAAGAAAACAGCATTAGTTTGAGAGCTATTCACTGCACGTCGTCGCAGCAGCAATTCTTTATTCGCCAGTAAAGAATGTCGTATCTCTGTCGAAACGGCTCCAAGAAAGTATATAGTGCTTACAGTCAGCAACAAAACAGGCAAAATGTTTGACAGATAAGATGCTGGCAAAGGTGTGGCAGCTGAAGCACGAACAAAATATTTCTGCTCGATTCAGAATGCAGCCAAGCAGAGACTCAAGCAATGCCAACATTGAAGGTTCTAGGTCGCTGCCGTCTCAGTAACTTGACATGATGAAAAGCATCTCTGCATATTTCAACGCCGCGTCGTTCCGCGACGGTCACGCAACGCTTTCGGGATGTTAAGATAAAACTTCGCTCAAGTCAACTGCCTCACTGACATGCCTAAACGTTCTGTTTTGTTTTTTCTAAATGAACCCTGTCAAACGCATGCGTCTTGCACGTCCACAAAAGTAGGGAGCTGCTTCGTGCTTAAGAGGGCTGTGAACAGATTAGGCGTAGCTTCGGTGAGTACCTGTAATTTTTATACCGGGTTGCTTGTATGCTTGGTGTACTCTATGTAGATTTACAACCAAAACGAAAACGCATTTCCGTTTGCATTTTCTTATGAAAAGTACCCGTATAGCCCTTGCAATGCCAACACTACCCCAATGCTGGAATGCGTGCGTGTTGACCCGCGTTTCGATGCCATAAAGAACAAAACAGTATCTGAGAACATGCAATTTTATTGATGCGCGTGTTTTGTGCTGTGGGCCAGGACGGCGAGTAGCGGCTTATGATAGCTGAAGTACGACACGTAATTCATGCCGGTCTCGCCGGTCGCTTCCTTAGGCGATCGCGCTGTCGGTAACGTCCCGTGGTTAATCTTCTCGCCTGTCGCTTACGAAGGCGATCACGTTCTCGGCGTTCGGCAGCAGCACTTGTGGAAGGTTCCGCATATATCGGCGCCGTTGTGACAGGTCATAGCAGGAAATTTAGAGAGAGAAAAGTTCAGAGGCGGGTCAAAAAAGTTCACTCTATTTCGAGCTCCGGGAGAAACTTTTTCGCACCGCTTTCTCGTAGTCTATGAAGGCTATGTTTAGAGGATGATTATATTTTGCAATTTTTGTTATCACCCGATGGATGGCGTGAATATAGTCCATTGTCGAGTCATCATCATCAGCAGCAGCATCAGCCAGACTACGCCCATTGCAAGACAAATGCCTCTCCCATATCTCTCCAATTAACCATGTACTGTGTCAGCTGCGGCCTTCCTGTCCCCGCAACCGTCTAAGCTTCATCCGCCCACATAACTTCTTGCCGCCTCCTGCTGCGCTTTCCTTCTCTTCATAACCAGTTTGTTAGCCTTAACGGCCATCAGTTATCTTGACATCGCATTACGTAGTTTCCCAAACCCCTTTCTTCTTCTTGATTTCGAGTAGGACTTCATTAACCCGTGTTTGTTCGTTGGCCCACCCTGCGCTCCTTTGGTCGCTTGCTGCGTTGTCCTCAACTAAGTTAAACCCTTTTCGCTGGTAGCCCTTCTGAAATCCAGCCTTCTTGAACGAAATTTAAGGTTGGTTTAATTCAATTTGCGCTTACCGCAGTAAATACCTTGTATGGTTTGAATTTTAGGTGTTTATTTCAAAGCGCAAGTTTCACTTTCGACAAAATTAGTTTCGACGAATGAATTAGTGACTTTTTCCGATTATTTAACGTGCCAATTCTGAGTGTGTCAAAAGTCACTTAGAGTCGATCACAGCCTTTTGGTTGGCATGAATAGTTTATTTATCAGTAATTAACATGCAAATGGTAGTACTTGCAGCTGTGCTTGTACAAGGAATTGCTATCATCATTTAAAAGGAACGCAGATATATTTAAACAGCTGGCAGAAAAACATGAAAGTGGAAGTTTACTTCTAAGAGCTAGGCTGGCATGTAATTGTTGAGTTGTCGCGCTGAATTTAGTGAGATAGCGGGGCATCTCGTCTTTGGCGTGATGGTGCTATAATGAACAGGTGAAATTGCGCAGACAGCTAGAGATTAAAACTGTTACTGTTGTACCTTTTTTTTCTTCACTGAACGTGGCGAAAGTCCGCAACAGATTAGTGGATAAGCCTGTTTTTCAAAAGCCACGGCGTCTCTCGAGAGAAGGGAAAAACTGTGAAATTAGCTGCAGACCTGGCGTAATTTTTGCGAGAGTGCCAAAAGCAATGTGTTTTGCCGGTTCGAAGCATGACTGTCCTTGTGCAGTGCACAACTCAAGGTGATTCTTAAGGAATCGTCAGACTCCTTTAGATTTCTCATGATCCAACGAGAATTGATGGCCATCGGCAAGTTGTCGGGAATTTTACAAAATGCTTTACAAAACAGCACACTGGCCGATCGGGCTTTGAAGCAACCTTGTAGGGAGAGTTACGGAATCTCTGGACGCACTTGACAAATGGATGCTCTTAATCAGCCTTCAGATCTACGGCTCATGGGCGTAGCGATAGCACATAGCTCTCTACAGAACATCAACGGAATCTTAAGAATTCACCTTGATGCTTGTCCCATTTGAATGCATGGAGGCATCGCCATGTCGGTGCTATAATTTGCCATTACGCAAGTTGGTAGCCGAAGGCAACTCTGTTACCGCGTACTTTCTTTTCATATTTGGTGCGATTTCACGCCATGCGGAAGTAATTCCTTTTAGACTCCAGCAGAATGACAGAACACCTGTTGGTATTGTTAACAGCCTTGCTCGGGGCGCTAGGACGCTTACCGGAATCGCAGTTAGGCGTCTGAAGCCGACTGGCATATTGCGAGATTTGAAGATTGCTTCGGTTTGAGACCAGCGCTTTGTTCCTGAAGCTCGCATCATAACTTTTCGCTGAAAACCGGATAATCGTCCCACAAGTATATCTCTCACGCTGACTTGGCTGCAGGGGCACGGGCCGCTTTCGTATCGCGCTTGGCTGTGTCAAGATATATGGCTGTATGAAGTTCGCGCCTATGATTCCGGTACGCTTGAGGCAGTGGTGATGCGCTATTTTTTTTAGCGATAGCTACATTACGGTAGCATTTCGAGCCTTCAGCGTGGCGGCGCCGTGGCGGGGGCGGCGAAGCCACCCCGTGGCAGCGCCGGCACGCTGTCATGTGGTTGGTCACGTGGTGCGGAGCAGCTGCCGGCGGCGCGGCGGCGTGGCTGATCATGTAGTTCGTGACGTGTTTGGTCACGTGACCAGCCACTCGGCCAGCTGTAGCTATCGCGTAGCTCCAGGTTTAACCAGAGCTAAACCACCGCCAATTTTTTTAGTCGTGGTATAGATGATATTGATATGGTCTCGATTTGATACACTTTTATCTATAGATCAGATGTTTAGGGGAATCCCCCAAGATGGAGTAGATTTGTAATAAGGGAGTAATTGCCCTTTTTTCTCAACTACAAAGTTTCTGAAAAAGCTATGTAGCTTTCCTTTGTAGCCGTATGGCTGCGATGGGGTGAATTTCAATGAGCAATTAGGCCTTTATTACTTTTATACATAGCTTTATCTCTAGGCAGTTATGGTATCCCGGCTTGCAATAGAAAAATTGCTTGCCGATAGTACAAGGGGAACTATTCTACTCCTGATTTGCTGGCGCCATTTGCGTAGCTTCCAGCTTAGCGCCAAATTATGAAACGGAATATAGTTTGCTGGGATTTCGTATAACCAACGTGGTTAAGCTGTGTGCGCAGCTTTTGTGGACAAGCCTCGATGCCACTTCGCTTCTCTTCCGGAGTGCGTACGCGAGCCCCTAGATTTCGCGTACACGTCACAGAGGCAGTCGTAGCTGCAATTAAAAATACAAGAGTTAGATCGTACGTATGAACGAATGTTGTTATTTCTGCACAGAAGGTGAAGATTTCTCTCATCGGACCCATTCATCCACACACAAAAAAAGATTTTTACAGAACGGAACAAACATGCTAGTCGCCTCTCAAACCTATGCCGTTATCGCCGGTTGAGGGGTTTTACGATTTTCCTTTTTCTATTGCCGCTACCTGTACGTGACAAGGCTGCGCAAACGTGATGCTCGTTCGTGCTTTGGAAGCCTGTTTTTAGTCGGCCTCGCAAAAACAACAGCAACCCAGCCCCATCGCTACGATATACAAGCTCTCGTTGTTTGCACACGGTTGCCTAATGTTCGTGAAGCATAGTAATGTATAACTGCAGGTGCGCTCACTGGAGGGAAGGGCGATCGCGTACCCTGGATGTGATGTAGCCCATCGCTAAAATGACGTATTTGAAAGTAACCGCATGTCAACATTTTATCACAAGCCTGGCACCTTAAGTAAGCGCTGCCTTTTAGTCTTCATTATGGGTGCTAAATCTGAAGCGAATGTTGAATTTCCCATATTACTGACCACTGAACGACAGAGAGCATTCGAAAGTATTTCATTGAAGCGCTCTTGCGACAAGTGTAGGGGAGGTGGGGGAGATTTTAAAATAATGAGCAGATTTAAGAACAGAACGAGTTGTTACTACACAAGCACACAGTCATGCTAACCTGTCAGCACAAAGTGGCGACAAGGCTAATTGACTACTGTTGCTATGATTGGACTGTAATTGCATCATTTCTTCAGAAGTACATTCGAACGCGGTAGCCCATATGTTGGGATGTCATGCGACCGTGTTTTACGGTGTCCGTTGTGATTGCTCGACTATTGTTACACCAAGTCACATGATGAACCAACAGCTCAAGAGCTCATCTTTGCCAATATTAAGACGTTATTTTCGCCAAATTAACAGTTCAAGCCGAGGAAATATGCTATATGAAAGAGAATGCGTTCATCTTTATTAGCATACTAAGAACACAGGATTGGCTCAAAATATCACTATGAACAACACAGCGTTCATGGTCACAACAGCGTCGTGTACATGTATTCTTCTGTACGTGACGTCTATTTTTTTACTCTGATTCTCCCGGATCCTGCACTGACTAGCTCAGACACAAATTCATCTTCAACATAGCTTCGAATGTGTTGAAAATAAATAATTTTATTCCTGGTAAAGATAGGGTTTCCAAATTTCGCACCGCTCGTGGAAAGTCCCCGTCGTGAAGTTATTCGGTCGAAGAAACACGCTTGGATAACTCGTCGCAGAATAGGTTGGCCAAGATCGGGTTTGCTGTAGTAAGCCTGGTTTCCTGCGCAAGCAGATAGAATAATAAATTCAGGTGATTAAACGAAAAAATAAAGAAAACAAAACTAAACTTAAGTCTATCACACCACTCGCTTTTGCCGCTTTCCGTATCACACAAAAATAATCTAGAGGGCTCTGTTAACTTCCCCAAAAAGAGCTGAAAGGAAAAAAAGTAAAAAATGTGCTGGCCAACCGCATGTCATCGAGTACCCGGTGGTGTGAAATGATATTTCTAGATGCATTTGCTCCGCTCTTCACGGTAGCAAGTAGATCAGACAAAGCCACAGTGTCGGAGTAGTCTACGGACTGCAATCGAGCGTTCTGTTCATAGACACGTGTAGGTTTTTTTCAGTTCAGGTGAGGGCTGCGCATCTTGCCCTGTGGAGGTTAGCGCCTTGTTCCTTGCCCTCCAAATACAACAGCAAAGACTGCAGCTCACGCTATTCTTTTTGCAATCGCAGTAAGTCTGACAGCAGCAATGAGGGTACCCAGTGTCGACCTAGGGCTTTGTGGAAGGCCAGTCCTACGTATTGAAGCTAGCCCCCATGGTGGCTTGGTGACATTGGCGATGGGTTTTTGGGCCTCTAGCTTTGGGTTCAACCCAGAAAGAATGGCTGTGCTTCGATGGAGGCAAAATAGAAACAAAATAACATGCATGTACTAATAGTTAGTTAAAGTTAACGAACTCTAGGTGACCGTAATTGAATGCGAGCACTCTACTATGACACGCTTCACAACCGAAAAAGGGTTAGTACTTTGCGAATGAGACACGACACGAGAACAGGAACCAAAACGACAACACAGGCGCAGACTTCCAACTGTTTATTTGAGACCTAAATGCAAACGCTATATAAGGCATGAACTTAGGCGCACAACCATCGCTGTCATTCACAAAAGACCTGATTAAAATCTAGACAACATTAACACAATTTTACGTTGCAGAAGAACCGATAAACCACACAGCACTCAGTCAGCATGTCCCCAAACACCCCATGTCATGAAAATGATTTTTAAATAAGTAAGGAACCTAACAATCAACCTGAGTAAAGAGAGTGAAAAATACGCGAAGTGACAATGCAGGTGATTCAACAGACAACAAGAGTAAAAAAGCTATGCAAACGCGATAAAATCATGGTGTGGCATATGAAAAAAACCGGCATGAGAGCATGGAAAATACAAAGAACACGTGTAAAGGTGAAGATCAAAATCAGGTTCAAAGAGTGGGATGAGGTATGGAAAAACAAGCATGACATGGAAGCCAACAAAGAACAAGTGTACAAGTGAGGATTAAACCAGATAAAACTAGATTTCCGTCTTTGAGGTACTACATACATATTAACCAAATTAGAACATAAGTGAAACACTTATAGATGGCCTTGTAAAAACGTGATTTCACTCGGTGAAAGCGAAATAGACGGGGTGCTGACGCATTTTTCACGATGTTTTAAGATGTGATAGGCTTCGACCACCTCCCTTTCCGTCCTATCTCTAGATTTAAACAAAAGGGTAGTGTTGCGCAAAACTGGGTTGCAAGGCACTTTTTTCTTTTCCTTACCCTTCCCTTTACAGTTCTTACAATGCTGCGCCAGATGACCTCCCATATTGTTCTTCATTGCCAAGTTATGTTCGCGTGCCCGTTCATTAAAACACCTAGCAGTCTGCCCAATGTAAACCACACGTGAGGGGTAAGTTCACAAAGTGCGATTCGGGCCTTGTCTACCAAATTCCCCTCACCTGTGGTAGAGTTTACATTAGGCAGACTGGTAGGTGTTTTAATGAACGGGAACGCGAACATAACTTGGCAATGAAGAACAATATGGGAGGTCATCTGGCGCAGCATTGTAAGAACTGTAAAGGGCTCCGTATATTTCGCTTTCACCGAGTGAAATCACGTTTTTACAAGGTCATCTATAAGTGTTTCACTTATGTCCTAATTTGGTTAAGATGCATGTACCTCAAAGACGAAAATCTAGTTTTATCTAGTTTAATCCTCACCTTTACACTTGTTCTTTGTTGGCTTCTATGTCATACTTGTTTTTACATACCTCATCCAACTCTTTCACCTGCTTTTAATCTTCACCTTTACACGTGTTCTTTGTTGTTTCCATGCTCTCATGCCGGCTTTTTTCATATGTCACACCTTGAAGATCGTGCTACTGCTTCACAACCCATAGCGTAGTTTCGGCATATAAAAATGAGCAAAAGCATCAACCATATATCTGAACTTAAATGGGTGTCAACCGATTCGTAGAGGCATCAATTAGTGAAAAGTACGAGAACAATCAAACCCCATTAATGGCTTCCGAGACTACGGTTGTTTATATATATGCCCGATATGGAGTATTCAGAAAGGACAGCTGCAAATATTGAAAGAACATGTGGTCAAGCAGTGCTGTCTGTGTCACTCCTTTTTACAAGGACCCACCATATATAAGCGAACTCCCTGGGAAAGCCATACAGCAACTGAGCTGAGCGCATAATTCAGCGAGAAATTTTCTCAGAAGCCGCGAAGTAGTGAGTGAAAAAGTGCGCAGTAACAATGAAAAGATTGGCTTGTGGCTACAATTTAAAGAGATCATAGCAAGGCCCGCACCAGGGAAAGCGAACACAGTAAAGAAGAATAGGATGGAATAGTATACGACAGGAAAAAGCGCGTCCGCTTTAGACGCGAGTAGTACTGGCTGGTCCAGGGAAAGCATGCGCATTCTTTCTGCGGAAATCGTTGGTGTCAAGCAAGCGGCAATGCGCACTTGCACTAGCCTTTTGCCTTTCTTTTCAGTTCCCGCGTAACGCCTTCAATGGGCGTATGATTATAGTCATTCCGACACGGCGGGGTACACTTTTCAGCTGTCAGCTAAATTGTGACAGCCGATAACGGTCAAGCAGAGAAAAAAAAAATGAAAATGCTCTTTACGCCCACTTAATTTCATTGGTGTCCATATTTTATAAACTACTTCTCGCACTAAGGAGGCTATATTAAAGTTTATGCTTATCCTCTTCAAGCCCATTTAGCGCATAATGAAGCTAACGTGACGATTTTATTCCTTCAAGACTGCGGTAAAGAATAAAAAAAACAGAACTTACCCGTACTTCGCAAACTTGTAAAGCATCCTCATCAGCTCTTTAGAAAAGCACTTCTCTTCTTCGGTGACTTCAACTCCAGAGAGCAGCTTTTGGGCGTCCGCGTCTAAAGCATTCGTGTACTTCGTTTTGTCACTAATGGCTGAGTCGCTCCCGTAGAAGAAGTAGATGTCGTCCGAATGCGCCACTCCGTAGCTTTTCGGCCACAGACTGAACGACGGGCGGTGGTCGAAGACGTACCTGTACGTTGGTATGCCGCTTCTAGCGGTAAGGTTTGCGAAGAAGTGAGTCGGGCAGTCGAACAGGGCATCACCAACGACCCTTGCAAAAATTGCGAAGGCAGATTCACTGTCATGCTCAACGCCGTAATCGCCGTAATACTTGGCCACTATTCCTCTGGCTTCCTTGATTGGGATCCCAAATGTAGTAGCCATGAATGCCATCACGGCAAGCCTGTAGTCTTGCTTGAGGAGCAGGTCGATTTGTGGGCTCAGGTATCGGATGTTGTCAACGAACAAGGTGCCTTCGTCTCGAGTTGTTCCAAGGAAAACGCTTCGAACACCCATTTCTGTCCAAGTAGCCGCAGCTTGCGGATCATAGGGCATGAATGAATCGCCGAAAAGAGGAAAGAACAATTGGTTAGCAGGATCTTGTTGTCTGACGGCATCCATGATTACCTTAGCGTCGAGCTTCTTCAGGCAGGCGACAATGTCGCCCAGCTGCTCGTCCGATGGCCTTCCGCTGTTGTAGCAGCCCAGCACTCCCGCAATGTTTCGCATTTTGGCAGCCGAACTCTGTGCCTGCCACAAGATGACGCTCAACGGGGTCCCGCTGTGCATCACGACCTTCTTGAACAGCCCTCGGCTGTATGGCGACACGGCGTGAAAACCGACCGACATCCCACCCGCGCTCTGTCCTGCGAAAGTTACGTCACTGTGGTCGCCGCCAAAGTTTTCAATGTTTTCTCTCACCCACTTCAGAACGAGGTGTTGATCCCACAGGCCATTGTTTGCAGGAGCGTCTGGAGTGTTGGTTGTGAGGAACCCAAACACGCCGAGGCGATAGTTGAACGTTACGAAGACAACGTTGGACCTAGAAACGAACCTTTCCATGTCGTAGACGAAAAGTCCAGAGTCTCCCCATTGAAACGCGCCTCCATAAACAAACACAATTACCGGCAACTTGGAGGGACAGCCTCCGTCCTTACAATCAGGCAGGACTGGCCTCCAAACGTTAAGGTAAAGGCAGTCCTCCGAGGAACTTTCGTAGTGCAGCGTGACGCGCTTGAGGAACCTCAAGCTCAACTGGCGGCACGGAACCGGCTTCTTCGTGGCGTTGAAAACTCCTTTCCATGGTCGCAGGCGTCGGGGTTTCTGGAAACGGAGTTCTCCAACGGGAGGCTCGGCGTACGGAATGCCGTAGAACGCATCGACAAGCTTGTTATTCACGTGAAAGCGCTGACCTGAAACAAGTCCCGAATTTGTACGGACGACTGGACTATCGGCTGCGCAGAGGGCTAACACGGCGCCGAGCAGAGCGCAGAGCAACATCTCTCCGGAACCCTCACAATACCGGCGATGAAAACAGGATTCGTGTGGAGAGGGCCGCTGCGTCGGGTCCTCTTATAGCGAGACGTCCTTCGCGTATTACGGGAAGCCTTCGTTTTCTTTTCTCTTCTTTGCTTCTGCAGGCAGTTGAACCTCAACGAGCGTTGGTATATTTGGTCGGCTTTAGCTTCCTTGCGATCTTGAAGAACCGATTGGAGGTGGAAAGTGCGTGGGATCGAGAAACGACGCTGTGACGTCAAACTTGGTCTCCTGTTAGCGAGAAGTTAGAAACCAGACGAAAGAGTGAAGAGTGGTGCTTCTATCTGCGGCTCACACGGGAGCCGTTGCTGTGATCATGGCCACCCTTGCCCTGCAATTACGATAGCAATGAAGATGAGCTATGGGGTAGTAGCAGTAGGCGCACGTCTGCGGGTCAAAATCCAACGACCGCTAGTGTGCGCCAAGGCTGTGGGCTTGAGAAACGCTAAAGGCGATTCCACGCGTCACCTGTCTGCTCCCAGACGCCGGAGTTCATCGTACCCGGGTACTACAATTACTGAAAGAAAACTAACCTCCAAGGCAGTAGGTGCCCTGCTTGTCGAGCATGTTTAGTCCAAGTCTATTTTCTTTTTGTAGAAAAGCACCTTAAGGAGGCAGCCTGTTTGCTTTCAGCGCATGCTCCCGATGCGAATGCAGACGTAAATAACGACGTAACTTTTAAATGCCTTTTCGCATGAGTTTTGTATAATATTAGTTGTGAAAGAATGCTCTGCTCTTAGACTCGACTTAGCGGCGCTGGCTTTTATGACGGCCTAGGCCGGTTAAAGCCTAATAATGATTGATCCAGCACGACGAAAAACTCATGCTATTTGTTATTGGGCCGCGCGGATGCAGTTTTACCCTCTCCACAGGCGCACAATAAATTTCAGCATATGCTTAATGCCTTAAATTTGTGAATTCTATTATTTCGGAGCATGCACTACAAAAGGTTTGATGTCATTATACGTACGTCATAATCACTATAACGCCTCTGAGCCATTCAGAAATTTTACCTGATTATTAACAGTGCTCACAAACACATCTCGTCGCTGTGATTTAAATGCAAAATTAATCATATCTTGCAGAAAAAAGCGCCGTTATTTACTGACAGATCGAAAATGTAGCCTTCAGCACATAAGCCGTGACTATGAGTCATAAGATACGGTTAAAATGGCGCCAATTGCACCGAAAATGTAATAGAGGTGCCTCCTCTGACTGAAAGTTATGAATAAAGCACATTCTAAATTTTCTGCTTGAAAGCTGGCCGTTTCTAATAAGGTTACGTGCTTTTATGCATGAGGAATGGGGACAATAGTGTCTTGCATATCTTGCATGCATATGAGTTTGCGAGTCTTGCATGCATATGAGTTTAGCGAACTCAGTAGGTGGCGAATGACAGAAAGTATAAAGACATCAACTTTTTTCTATGCGACCCGGCGATAGTGTCGTTACAGAATACGGAAATAAGCACATAATCACATTAAATATGCCCGCGTGTTAGAGGTATCAGGTTACCGGCAGATTGCGTTTTGAGCGGTCTCTTTTTACTTCCCTTTTATTTCTCAGAAACATCACGAGCCTGTGAAGGCTGTGGAGCACGGCTGAACGCAGTAATCCTCAAAACATACTTCTACGGAGTGCAAGAAGAATGAGAACTGAGTTTAATATGCGGCCTTGTGATCACTCATAGTGTGTCAGTATTTACATTAGCATCACGCCATCAACCTGTTATTTTTCTCACAATATTGGCAGAACGTTCAAGGGCGCTGGCCACCGCCCCACAGAATGAAGCAGGTAAGGGCGCACTTGAAAACGGCTTATCGATATCACATTTTTTTCAGGTGCATTTTTCGTGTTATCAACCAAGCCGGCCGTTCACTTTTTACTGAGGGCGAAGTCTACACGTCGATAGGAATCGTTTCCGCTCCTATCTACCTCACAGCCAGACACATTAAAAGATCACCCAGATATATATTTTTCTTTAATTCTCAGCATTTGATAGCATGACTTCAGGGCGCACGTGGTTGACCCTTGTAGCAAGCGATTTAAGCGAGATGAGGACACCTCATTCCACCGTCTGGGACTTTATCTGTGCATCTTTGGCCGTCCTGTCCTTCCCTATTTGACACAGGCTCGCGAAAGTGCATTGCTCGAAGATAACAAGCGAACTTTACATGCATGGATGCCGTTCAGCAGTCAACCCTGGAGTCCTTAGCGTTTTCCGTCCATTGCTTCAGAAGGAAGCCATCACCTCCTACGCGACCCCGCGCAAGTTTCTCCCCGTCTACCTCAGTAAGCGAGTTGTTAAGGTCACCTTCACGCAGTCCCGAGCAGTGCACCTGCGTGATTCTGTAAATGTGGGAAGCGAAAAAGTCGTGCTCATAAAAGCTTTAATCTTTGAGGGACTATAACAACGTGACTTACCCAGAGTCAGTGTGCACGAATACCGTCCTTCAGGGCATCGAAACAACCTAGGTCGAACTAGAAGACTAGCGGACTAGAAGGAAACATTTAATGCAATGCGACACATTTGCGCCTGGTCCTCTGCACCGCTCTTCTGTTTTCTTCTGTGGAAACATATGGACGGTCACGTAGACGCAGTCACGTATGTTTTGATGGGGCCTGTGTTTGTGCAGTTTGTTACTGACCCTTGAGTAGGAGTGATAACGGCGTTTGCATTGAAGATTATTGACGATAAGTATTTTCCTTGCACTATCTTTGTAGAATCTTATTATAAACATGAGCTCATGAGGGTGCGTTCTAAGCTTGAATATGGTTTTGCATTTACATTCGTGTAGACTTAACTCCCTGCAGTAAAACTCTACAAATGGTCTCATGTAAAATGACAGCAGCGCAAAAAGGAGGAGGGCGGGCGATGACGACAAAAGGATCCGAGCGCTGAACTCCCAAGAATGTTTTTTTTCTTTTCTCACTTGTTGCCCGAGGCAAGGTAATCAATCATTCGTGCATGAGGAAATATGCCAGCTCTTTTTCTGAGAGAGAACTGGAGGCTGTGTTGGCACAGCCCTCCGCAAGTCTAGCAATCTGTTTTGATTCCACAATTCCCTGTGTGTCACGTTGTTTACTTATCTTGATTAGAGACTCTATTTTTGATGACAGTAGTGTTCTCTAGATCGAGGGAGAAGTCCCTGTCAGTCAAATAGTGAGTTGGAAGAAAACGTGCATAATATTTGCTTTCAGGAGCATTTTTTACGTTCTTTACATTCTCTCTTGACATATTCACGCATATCCTAGCTTGACAACGTACATCTTTCGCACCTTAAGGGAATCTGGCACACCTTTTACGCGTTCAACAAATGGCAGCCTGTGGTTCTTGCTGCAGACTCACTGCTGAGTAGCCTCCGGATGAGTCATTCTGTACAATTGTCCAAGTATATCCGAAACTTCTAAACCTATAAATCGGAGAGTATATTTGGACCATATTAATCTAGAATTCGGCATTCACAAATCATAGCACATGCTTCTGATTTATTCTTACATGCTGCACGACTTTTTGTGGACAACTTAAGTACGCTTATAATGGACTTTTTTTTCCTTAATATAACGAAGGAATGGTTGCTGCCATTGCGCTGATTATGATCATAGTAAAAGGCAGGACAGAGCCCCACTTCGGAGCTATCACATCTTCAGACGAATTAAATGTAAAGCATCGATGGGTGACATAGCGAGAATCGGTATCAGTTGTCCGGGCTTGTTATGGTCACGTTAATTGCCAGCGTATGAGGGATGAACTGAATTGGGCATTGTTAAGCATCAAAACGCACTCAAGTGTTCTATGAACGGTCTGTTATCCGTGAGCTAAAGAATCTCTCCAGTAGAGCGCAAAGTTCTCGAAATTCAGCACTTTCTCGTCCAATGCTAGAAATAAATATGACGTTTAACAAAAATGCACAAAAAAAGCTCAACAGGCATAGTTGAGTTTTAAAAGTCAAGTTTTATAGTCACCGGCAACTTCAATACTGTTCATTGTTTCTTGCCTTTGCTTCCACTGGTACGAGTCAGCGACCGATTTTCCTGTGCCTGCTTCTCTTTTTTTTCGAGAATAAGTAAAAGGTATTATTAAATCCCTTCAGTAATTAAGCCACCCCGGTGGTTAAGTGTTGCTGCTTGTCTGCTGACCCGAAACCCGCGCGACAGGTCTCGGCTACGGCGGTCGTATTTGATCGGGGCGGAGCGTTACAGGCCCATTTACCGTGGGATGTCAGGACACATTAAATAACACCAGGTTGTCGAAATTATCCGGAGCCCTCCACTACGGCGACTCTCACAGCCAGAATTGCTTCGGGACGTTAGACCCCGTAAAACTAAAACCAAAATAAATGCTTTCTATTTGTTTCTACTTTGTGCTGTGACGAATGATCATATTAATTTCTTTTTCTTATATACCACTGGCCATGACCGTGTTTGTAAGCATAACTCGACAGAACATATGATCGCATTAGAAAGTATTTGCACACATTGGGAAGTTTATGTTTTATTGCCAATGGTAAGCGACAATAAAGGCCAGTGCAACAGAAATGGCACTCGATGAAAAGGCGGGGCTGCTCGATGCAGTCTTCTTCTTGAAGACGGAGTTCGTCTTGTCAGGTGAAAATTTTGTCTTTGATGACTGGCCACCGGAGTTCTCAGCTGTGCTCTTCGGCGTCGCTGGGGTCGCAGTCTTGGTCTCCGACCTGCGTTCAAACGAAGAGTGATAGCGTTATTCACAGCAGTGGCTTCACTTAAGTATGCATACCGTAATATCGTGTCCAAGAGGGCCCTACGAGTAAAATTACTGAGATAAAGATCGTGCGGGACAGAACAATTGTCTTGCGGAAAGTATACAACATATGATGCATTAACAAATCACAATGTAATGTGTTGCTTGCCAAGTGTTCCATGGGAGATATGATGATATGGGTGGCTGGATACCGTTCAGTGGCCTTCCCAGTTTTGCTAACTTTTCAGTTAGCAAATGATAAAATAAATTTCTCGTGCCCAGCGGTTTATGCTACAAAGCAGTGCAGCGCCATGGTGCATCTCGGGCCGTCCTGCAGATAACTGTGGCCGCTACAGTGCTGACGAGAAGGAATCGTCCAGAACATGCCCGCGATGCCTTCAGAGGTCCTGAAAGCAGAGAACCTCCTCGACAACTGTGGACACGACAGTTACACACCATAAGCTGTCAATAGTTTGGGTTGAGAAGAGCAGTCATGTCTGTCCGAAATAAAGTAAGACAAATGGACGGGATCTTTTCGTACAAAGCTGTCGCTTGCACCTACAGAGTCAAGTGTCGATGCTGCGAAACTTCGAAAACGCTATCACTACTGAGCAGGATGTGCGCGAGAAGAGGACGCCACCTTGAGCGCCATGCTTGAGAGATCGCTCCGTGTTTACAGGTTTCATATGAAGTTTGAAAATGCTCCATCATGCGGCTGACGAGAAAACCGATCCGGAAACTGAAGTGCAGTCCTTTTGTTGCATAATAAATGGCGTTACTTTTGCAGAAGCGGCCCGGTTTGCTCAAAATGGGGCACAATTTGAATAGGCGCGCTAAGGAAAGAGGTACAGAGCAAATTGTCTACTCAAGCACATAGTAATTTTGTTGCTTAGAGCTTGGAAGTTAGTATTGCACGAATTTTGAACAAACGGATCACATCAATGATCATTTCGGGATTCCACGTATTCACCAACAAAGTTTCTCTCTCTCTGAGAGAAAAATCAGTTTTCCAGCAGTGATGTCAATGGCCCGAATTGCTTGCAATTTTTTTTTGCACGCGACAGTTATTGTGAAATATTGGCTACAGTCAACACGGGAGCATGTGTATCGCCTCCCATATCCAAAATTCGTGCAAAGACTTCCTCCTCGGCACATTTTTTGTGCTGTCCAATATTTGTAGTGTTCCGAGATAATATAAACCATCCCAAGCCAACTCAGCTGAGATGCGCATAACGAAGTACTGGATGCTCTTATAATGCTACTGATTGTTCGGGCCAAGTGGGCAAGCTAGGGTCGTAACGCTTCACGTAAAAAAAAAAGCATGAGTTGGCACGCAGCTTTTTCCGCGAACCCGGCTGCGGAAGTAATATAGACGAAAGAAAGGTCACTTTCATTCCAGTAAGATCTTTTGTAAAACTCTCCCTGCTCCTCCTAGTTCTCTCCCATATTTAGTATGCAATAAAACTTCGTTAAGAACGACGCAGGATCCTTACCCGCGTTTCCTTTTTTACGTTAGTTCTCAGGTCAAAGTGCAATATTTTTGTGCGTGACGGTTTGTTTCTCAAGGTAACGTGATGTGTGCTCGGCCATGCTTGCATTCGTAACGCCACTTCCGTTGAAGCATGCAGTTTGCAAAATCACCGACGGGCTTGTCACTGATTCCAATAGTAAATTAATATTGTTAAACCAATTTCTGCTTAAAGCTTAAAGGCGATGTATAAGGGCGATGCAAGCCCTTCCAGAAACATTCGGTATTTTCTGGTTAGGTTATCCCCTGCCCTATAACCGGGAATGGTCTTTGGCTAAACCTTGCTCATGGTTAGTTTCCGACCCCATTTTCTTGCCAAAAAAGTGATCTGTTGAACCAGGAGGAGTCAGTCCTTGCGGTAGGTATGACATATGCTACTACTGTTTCCGGCGATGGCAGTAAGGAAGGTACGTAAGTAAAATAGAACTAATCGTGGCGTTCGAAGGAAGTATGGCGAGAGAGGAGGCAGACTCTAGACGAGCCTATATAATGCCACTAATTTGTGTTAAATGGCGAAGAAGCATATCAACTTTTGCACTGAGTAACTTGTAAAAGCGAAAGAAGTGCTGACAGTGAAAAGCGAATATATTTTAAGTGTTACTACAGTGTGCTGAACAGTGTGCTGAACCTACTGCAGTGTGTAGGATTTGTCTGTAACTAATTTTCTAAGTTTCGAATTTTCGTTATTTGCTCTTGTAAAGTCTTTTTTCTTTTTGCAGGGTCTTCGTGTCCTTATTGATTTGTTGAAACTGTACGGCATTCCTGTAATTCAAGTATATATTTTCTTGTGTGTACGATGACTATTTTTTTAACCTCCAATGCTGCCGCCACAATACATGGCATATGAACGAAGACTCACAGACTTATGCATGAAGCTTGCATACTCATATGTGTGACAGGCCTCCCATGCATCATTACACCCACCCTTGCCGCGGAAAATGCGTCATTTGGAGCTTTACTGACAGCGTGGAAATATGGCCGCGACTGCATAGAACCTTTTTAAGTTAGAGTTGCGTGTAGTTGCTGTTTCTGTATGCGGAAACGAATACTGCAGCGGAAAATCCCAGTAGATTAATTGTGTGCATGGTGAATACTGCATCAGCCCCGCATTGTGCGGGAGTGGCGAAGAAACTTAAGGAAGGCTGAACGGACATTCACGATGACGGTGGGCAGCGACGGAGGAAAGTGGAGGGGGAATTGTGAATCGAGAAATTGAAGCGGTTCACGAGAGGCGTAGGCTCACGATCTGCAAGTTTTGCGATGGAAAATTTTCACATGTTTCCCGCGACTGGTAACTATTTGGAAGGGCGGCGTTCGATATTAAACGAGGACGTGCATGACATCGCGATGGCATGGCTGAACTCATAGGCAGCTACGTTGTTTGAAGAGAGTATTATAACGCTCATGCTCCCATTACGACAAATGCCTCGACTGATATGGCGGTTATATGTAAAAGTAGGTCGTAGATATACTTTCGTACCGTATAGAAAATTCTTGTCAATATTCGTAACTGTTTTTGTTTCCAGCCCCACCGGAAACCGGACAACAACAACAAAAATAACCATCGTACAGCACGGTTGGGTTGATATATGTGTCCGATTGTTTACAGTTAATATTTTGACGTTTGTTCATTGTTAGCACGTATTAAACGCTTGTGCACCCAGGGTCAGAAGTGTAACAAGCATTTGTGATGTAAATGCGTAATATAACAAAAACGCGAGCTTATCTATAAGCGCGAGAGCTTTATATCGGACACCCTTCGCCGCCAGGTAACGCGTAACCCTCTAAACAGTTCATACGTCAAGCGCAAGCCAAAAGGAATACTTCTGGAATAAGTAAAAACAAAGAGAGAATTAAGTGACTCTGCGAGGCATTTTTCTCTCTAACCTTAGCGCCAAGCTGTTGACAAGAGGCCCACGTGTGTGCACGCACCAAGCGATGTACCTGCAGCCATAAATGACTGTTGTCCAGATAATTAAGTATGGCCACGTGTCTTCCTGGAATCGTTCGTTCATGCCGAGGGGAAACACAGCGGCACAAAAACACTGCGCGTGGGGCGGGTGCGGCCTTCGTCATATGGCTGCATCGACAAGCGCATAGCAGAGCGTATTTTTCTCTCCAGCGAATCATTGGGCACAAGGGACGGGCTTCCCATCTGTCACATCAAACACGCCATAATTACTGCTTTTCGATCATACAAAGTGGCTGAGTGGACCATTGGAGATAACTGAGATGGTCGCTTGCTCTGCAGTTTACATGACATGATGATCGATGAGGACTCGGCTGTTTGGATAAAAAAAAAACCATGTGATACATGCGCAGCCTATCACAGAAGCGCTTTGTTCAGCACCTAACATTGGAGAAAATTACTGTGAGTAGTTTTGTCAGATATTATATTTCAAGATATGAGGTGATGTTCAGAAAGACAAACAAAGTTCTAACACCTTAGGAGTGGCATGATTGCAATGTAGCCTGCGTATGATCGAAGAAACAGTTTGGGAAGAGGTCTGTTTACTGTCGCTTGTGCTTGGTTTTCAGTAATGAGCGCCAGAGGCAAAGCAGAACAAAACAAGCTGCCGTCCTATTCGTCACTCCACATCAAGGTGGCTTCATAATTGCATAGACTTCAAGGGGATCTGACGTTCAATCGGTTTTTCTGGCACGTGCCGTCTTTCTGTGGGGTGGCATCGAACCCATCATCTAGGAACTCGTAAGAACAGCGTTTTTCGCGAATACTCGGTAAACACTCACGAACACTTTGTGTCACGCGTTCAGCCATTCCTGTACATAACAATTATTGCATGATCGGCGAAACGTCGCAAAAACAAGGTAAGCGACGAATACAAACAAGAGTTTCCATAATCTCCAACTGGCGCCTTAATTGGAAAAATGGTTACACAGGTAAATTTTATATAAAACGAAGTGGCCGGAGTAGTAACGAAGCGGCGATCTAATGCAGAACCTTCTAGCAGATTTTAGAGTCTGTTTGAAGATGTGATTTTTTTTTTTTGTAAAGCACAGCCGACTTGTCACCGCCGCATGTGTTTCTTTTCTTCTCCGAAATAGGATTCCGCAATTTCGCGAGGCGCAGACGACTTGTTCGAGCCGTGGCCACTTGCCCTGCACTTCGCTTGCTCTTTAACGAAGCGGTGCCACCTGCCTTAGCTAAGATCACAAGCATTCCTGATCACTACGTTCCATCACTACGCCAATAAGAGTCCGGAACTACCGCATTGCGAGGGCTGCGGAGATCTCTATAGGGAAATGCACATACTAAAAACATTGGAGAGCCACTCAAGCGTAATCTTCTCTTATGTAATTATCACTGCTTTCTAACTGCTTGCCTCTCCATAATATGATGGAGCGGGACATCTACGCCACCGGAACTGCTTTCCACGCTGTAGCCCCGTCTGGCTGCACGCAATCATGGTATCTCGGAGCTCATCCTCCGCCTTTGTCGTGACATCAAGGGGACCAAGTAAGGCCGAATACACCGTGGATGTACACGTGACTCAGACGTTAGTCGCAAAATTATGGTAGCTCTCTCTATCTGCAGTAGGCTACCTGCGAGCGAACGCTTTATTTTTCTTGTTTAGTATTTTTGTCACCTAAAAGAGTTGCTGCTGGCCGCAGGAAAGGCAACGAGGGGAAAAAACACGCTCATTTCTTTTGTTTCCATTTATCCTCGTGTTCTTTCACCCAGCCATTGACATATCGGCCATTTTGAACCATGTTAGTCTTTCTGCTGGTCAGCGAGATTCCATACATACCACCGGCGGCGTCATTGGCAAAACCACTTGAGTATCATTGTTCACAACCGAGCAACCTTGGGCTGCGGCTTGCAGCGTGCATGAAGGCGACAAGAACTGGGGTAACCCGTAGTAACGACTTTCGTGTTAGTTGAGAAAAAAAAAACTGGAAATTTAATTTCGAACACCATGAATATCCATAAGCGTCAGCTTAGGGCACGGTGCAAGGTACCTAGGTGAGTACGCACCACACGAAACGCACTGGACGCCAGCGGCTCGTATAAAGTACCACTATCGCACTGCCAAACCGGGTCTTTATTCGCAGCGTCTTCTACCCGCCTAAATGTTTAACTTCGCCAGCATAAAACAACAAAACATACATAGCTATCTCGCTGCCGTATAATCCGGATGATATCGAATGGCACTTGTTTTTGTTTTTTTTTCTTTGGCATGTAGCCAACCGGTCAAAGTTCAGCTCAAGCACACACATACGCTGCGGTAAGTTTTTTTTTTTAACGCAAGCTGTGGACTGGGCCCCCAGTGAGGAAGGCAAGAGGCAATGGCAAGCAAACAAGTCAATGATCGGGTGACGAAAAGAAAACCGGGACACGCTCCAAATTCTCCACACATTAGGACAAATCTTTAGGCGAAAGCTTAAGCTCTCCGGCGTGTTTTACACTGATGGCGTATCGTTTAAGCAATATTAATTCGTATTTAATGGCATACTTGGCCCCTATATTATTGTGCCAAGCACGGCTTGCACACGGCCGTGGAACGTACTTGCGCAGCAGCAAGGGTTTCCAGAGGTTGCATCGGGAGCGTCGTTGCTCTCCCGTCACGTTGAAGTTGCTGGGCTTGAGAGTGACGACGAGCGTCTGGCTTGGCGAGTGCTGCGGCCACTTGTCGCCAGGTGTCAGCATCGCGGGCGTCCTGGCATGAGGGAAGGTGGAGGGAATAAGAAGATAAGAAGTGCTTGAAACAGGCGTTCACCATCATTGGCTTCAGTACCGATGGACACGATATGGTGTGCAGAGAAAAATGTAGCCAACAGGCTTAGAAAGCATGGAATGCACGGATGAATTTTACATTATTTAATGTTGTGTATATAGGAGAGGAAAACTCATTGCGCAATCATTTTAGGATAGTATACTTCATAGACAAGGTAAACAAACGCTTGTCGCCTAGAGAAGCCAAAACCGCTATCTTCGCACATGTCACACGTGCCACGTGTCGTAAAGTCCTGTACACAAGCGGAAGGCCGTGAACTCGGCTCTCTCAGGCGGTATGTGGTTGTCTTTTAATATTTTCATTAAAGTCATCTCCTACATAATATCATAACTCAATGAACTTAGCCCTACTAGCAGAATTGATTCTCACCTGGTCATCAGAGCTATCGGGGTAGCAAGCACGTCATAATAAAGTGGTACATAAAATTAACCAGCCATTAGTGAGTATGAAACGTAGATTATTTCGGGTCCTAGATTTGTTAACAGGACAACTATAATAGCAAGTTGGCTTTGGCGACTCACATTCGTATGACATACGAGAGCAACGGCCTGCACGGACATTATCAAATAGCAAAGAAAGTGAACGCAGGTTAATAGAGGGAAAAGGAGCATCGAAGGCGAGAAGACGAACGGCTGGGCACGTGGGAGATTAGAGAATTTAGGAAAAGGCTGGCGATGGCCTTGAATGCCCTTCAGGCAACGCTATAGCACATAGAATAAAGTACGTACGGCTCCAGAACTAATCTTGTGTCAGTTTAAGTCGTGCGCACACTGATGTTCTCATTAGGAGAAAAACGCAGGAAGGGTACGTATGTACGCTTAACAAAAGCAACTTCAAGCACGCGAACTTTTTTATTCAACTCTACAATCAGCAGCGCCGGTTTTAAAACCCATTGTAAACGTTCTTGTTAATCCCGAAAGTTTCTTCTGAGCTGGATCAAAAGCCAAACCTTTAGAAAGGGATTTCTATGCCCAGCAGTCAATACGTTCCGATACGTAGTGTTTGTAGTCGTCTATATGCAGAGCAGATTCAACGTTTCGCCCTTTTAAGGTAATTAATTAGAGGGGCGCTGATTTTCTGGCCTTTTGCAAAAATGGTTTTCTTTGAACCTCTTTTCTTTATTTTAAAGTCTGATACAAAGAATCGTATATGTCTCAGCACAAAAAGTTTTCGAAGCGACTTTTACATATCGTGTGTAGTGAACGAAAGTAAGTTCTTTTTAATTTTTTTTTTGTGCAGTACCCAAACGACTACACAATGCCGAGGTATTCTGATGCGGTGACGCACTTCAGTATGCACCTAGTCGACTTTGATACAGTGCGACCGTTCCGTGTCATCATCGTCAACAGCTTAACTGCGCTCACTGCAAGAGACAGTCCTTTCCGATATATCTCCGATTAACCCTCTCCTGTGCCTGCTGCGACTACCTTATCTCCGCAAACTTCCAAATCTCATCCGTCCACTCGACCTTCTGCCGCCGCCTACTTAGTTTGCCTTCTCTTGAAATCAACCTTGTTTGCTTGCGAAGGCTTCTTGCTTCGCATTATACGCCCTGCCTTGCCCATGCCCATTACTTATTAATTTCAGCTGGGATGTCGTTGACCCGCGTTCTTTCCTCACCCACTATGCTCTCTTCTTGCCTATTAACGTTACACCTATCGTTCTCTATTTCCATAGCTCGCCCCGTTGTCCCCAGTTTAAGTTGAAACCTTTTCGTTGTCCTCCACGTTTCTGCCTCATAGGCGAGTACCGCTAAGACGCAGCTGTAATATGCCTTTCTCTTGAGGGATACTGGTAAACTGCCATTCATTACCTGAGAGTGTCTACAAAATGCACTCCACCTCATACTTATTCTTCTAGTTCTTTCAGCCACGTGGTCCTGATCTGCGGTCACTGCATTCATTCCATTTCATTCCCTCCTTTATCCCTTTCCTTATGGAGTGGTGCGGGTGTCCACAGAGATAAGTGAGGAAGTTACTGCGCCATTTACTTTCCTCAAAAACCAGTTTCCAGTTTGTCTTTCCAACGCTCGTTCGAACACGTTTCCCTTCCTTATTACGCGCGTTGTGGTCGGTGGTCGCGGCAGTGTAGATATTCGCATGGAGGGGCCACGTGCTCGGGTAGCTGTGACACATTTTCTCAGGGAAGAATTTTTTTAATATCAATGCTTGTCCGTAACGCATTAATGCATGTCTCTCAACTTGCATCTTTTATTGATATTTTGGAACAGTGTAAACCTTCTCTCGCTGCTACAAGAGTGAGCAGTCGGAATACGAAAACAGTTTGCTCTATCTCAATCTTAGAAAACTGTCATAAACTAAATTATTTAAAGAACTTGCCATACTGAGCTAACTAGTGTTGCATAACAGGAGCTGTGAAACATGCAAACGTGCACAAGAAAAGAAATAAACACACCTCTTTAACTTGTGCTTTTTTATGTGTGTTCTCCTCTCCCCCGAATGTTTTTGACGACCTTTTCTGTTTTGATAGGCCGGAATGGGTGAAACATCTTGTTTTGTTGATGGCGGAACTTGATAAATGATCCTAATATGCTTGCTAGTTGTCATAAGCGAAGTCACGCGCTCTTACGTTGTATTATTGTGATGTAATGTCAAGATATTCGATAATATGCCTAGTTAATGAATCTTACCACGCAGTAAACCATGATCTGTAGACGCATTTCCTGGCACCTTGTCCTGAATATTTATAATTTCTTGTTAAGCTCGTTTATGTGATTACTTTATTATAAACCCAGCCTCAACATGTGAACATACACTGCTTTCTTTGTGTCTCAAAAGATTGCTGTATTGACGCACTTTCATTGAAAAAATTGTTGAGGTAATCTAGAATATCATAACGGCAAAATTTATCAGAAAACACTTTTGCTCCTTGCTTCAAAAAGGCAATTATTTTACCTATTAGTCGCAGAATACTTTCGCAGCGTTTCACTTTCAATCAGTAAAATGTTTCGTTTACTTGCTAGCTCTCTGGCAGAAATAAGCACTTTTTCCTGATCTATTTCCTAACTTGAATAGGCAATAATCGAAGAATATGGTTGGAGTGTTTCTCCAGTTAAATATTTTCCTCCACATACCTTCTCTAGGAAATTGCGCGTTCCAAGCACGTGCACCTTTGGCCGCCAGCTGTAATGACCGTCTGGGTCGATGCCAAATGGCTGGGAATACCAAGCCATAGAAAAAGCCACGTGCTCGACGACCGGGCCATTGATGCATGGCTAATTAATTTCCTGCTTTTTCCCTCAACCTTCGGCTAATGCAGCTGCTAGTCAGTAATTCGACAAAATTTAAATTCTGGTGGCTTTAGCGGCAAGTACAATTTCGGCATGCAAGTGTGTAAGGAGAATGCATTTTCCTTAATATAATAATAATAATAATAATAATTGCTTTTTGTGGAGAAGAAATGGCGCAGTATCTGTCTCATATATCGTTGGACACCTGGACCGCGCCGTAAGGGAAGGGATAAAGGAGGGAGTGAAAGAAGAAAGGAAGAAATAGATGCCGTAGTGGAGGGCTCCGCAATAATTTCGACCACCTGGGGATCTTTAACGTGCACTGACATCGCACAGCAAACGGATATTCGCAATCGATCGATGAAGGAAAGCGTCAGTTAACAGAACATGTAAAATTTTAGTTGACGTACGTCAAAGACTGGACTGCCGAAATGAAGACATATCTCTACCATTTCTCAGTCAAGATTGATAACCCAGTACGCTGAATTTTTTGTGGTGTGGTGCTCTTTCTTTGCCTGTCTAGTTATGAGCACTCTGCATGTCTTTCCGTGGCGTAGCCTCTGTACTTAGAAAGACGCCCCAAACCATTTTGTTTAGCACTGTTTAGGAGTTGCTTTATTCAATAAATATTGCCATGTGCTGAAATTTGTGATGAAAAGATGATTTCTTTTTCTTCATTTTATAATTACAAGCGAACGCGAAGCGCATCAAAAGGCTGAAGTAATGCGGTCGCTATCGGACACATTGATTAGTGGAGCGAGTAGAGCACCCAGAGAAATTGAAACTCTATTATGGCTGAGGCCTTCCCAGGCATAAAGGTTCGAATAAAATGCTCAAGGGTAGGACTCAACCCCGTCACATGCAAAGCGTTACATTAATGTGTGACATGCGGATTAATTAACACTGTTAATTGAAGCCTAATTATGAGTTCGAGGTGTGGGAAGGAGAAATTACGAGCACAGAGAAGACAGCTACGTACCCGTCTTTCGCGAAAGCAGTCCAGCTTGCGATGATCTGCTTGACGAATTCCTCTTCAACTGGAGTGTGGGTCTTTTTCAACACCAGTTCGCGCAGATCTTGCCCCATACCCGGAACAAACAGGTTCTCGTCCTTGGGCAGCAGCAGAGATCCCATCGTGTAAGGCAGGTCGTCACCGTGTGTAACACCCATCCATTCGGGCCAGTAGCTGTCGGAAGATCTGTGGGCGAAAATGTAGCGGTATGCCTTCACGCCCCTCTGAGTAGCAATGTCCGCGAATATCAGCGTCGGACAGTATATCGTGGCGTCCGCGAACAGTTCGCAGATAATGTCAGTGACAGACTTTTTGTTGTGTTCCACACCCTGGTGACCAAAATAGGCAACGGTGATATCACGAGCGTGTGACAGGGGTATATTGAACATAGTCTTCAGCGCGAGCGTCACAGCCAGGCGGTAGTTGCCAGATATGTAGTCATCGAACTGAGGCGCTATGTCACGCATACTGTTAAGAAAGACCGTGCCTTCGTCTGTGGTTGTGCCGAGCATGATTTCATTGACATTCAAGCTTGCGTATGTTTCGGGGTTCAGCGGGTCGTTCGGAAAGAACTCATCGCCGAATACCATCGGGAACATCTGCTTGAAGGCGGTCTCTTCTTTCAGCTTGGAGATGATAGCGTCGCTTTCAACCTTCTTGAGACAAGTGACGATACTGTGTGTATCCTCCCTCCAGTCTTTTGAGTTGTCGATGCAGCCATGCGCGTTCGCGACACTGACGAATTGGCCCACCACGTTGAATGTCACAGTAAGGAACAACGACAGCGGAGTGCTGCTCTCCATTACGATCCGTTTGAAGAGGCCTTTGCTCTGCGGGGACACAGCGTGTAGGCCGGCGGAGATCGCGCCTGCGCTCTGCCCTCTCAGTGTCACCATCGCGGGGTCACCGCCGAACCGGTCGATGTTCTTCTGAACCCACTTCAGAACAAGTACCTGGTCCCAGAGTCCCATGTTGCCCGGGAGGTCGGGGTTCTTGGCCGAAAGGTATCCGAACATACTAACCCGGTAGTTAAACGTGACGAACACCACATCTGCTTGAGCCACGAACACGGAGGGGTCGTGCAGGAACAATCCGGAGTCGCCCCACTGGAAGGCTCCGCCTTGTATGAACACAACGACGGGCAGCTTGGCTCCGCACGACTCCGAGTGGGGGCAACTGGACGACGGCCGCCATACGTTGACGTAGAGGCAGTCTTCTGCGCTGGTATTGGAATAGTAGATCCGCGTTCCTCCGAGGAAGGGCGCATCCAGCTGGCGACATGGCGGAGGCTTTTTGACCGCTTGCAGCGTGCCCTCCCAAGCGTGCGCTGGCTGAGGCTTCTCGAAGCGCAGGTTGCCTATCGGAGGCTCCGCGTACGGTATGCCGAGGAACGCGTCCACGTCCTTACCCGACACTGTGATGCGCTTGCCCGCAAGCAGTCCGTCTCCGATGCGCACCACCGGAGCCTCCTCGGCACAGCCGCCATTGAAGCACAAGAGAAACAAGGCAGCGCCCAGCGCTGCCAGAGAAGGTATGCTTCGCCGCTGGTGCGGCTTACGACGCGCCTGCCACATCTCCATCGCCGGCAATAAGAAAAGGCGCGCGCACTCTACGGCGACTGGCTTCTTCGACTCGTCATGTGTGCGGAGTAACTCGCTTGTGACGATCGCCAAGGTTGGAGTCGGCACGCCAAGTGCCCCACTGCGCGACGATACCCGGCGATGCCGCGCGCTACTCTTGTTTTTTTCCTCAATTATTGTGTCGCAATCGAGAAGGAAAGCTGGGACTCGATTATAGGCGACGAAAATACAAGAACAGCAGCAGAACAGTTTGATTTGCACAGGCGCGAACTACGATAGTGACTCACCGGACACATTGACGCAGGTGCGTAAAGGGGAAAAGATGGAAAGCGTGGTGACGTCAATGAAAGCTGGTTTTCATCCTTCCGCACGTGCTTTCAAAATCGTTCTGGGATCGCAGTAGCGTCTACGTGGGCTGCATTAACTATGTGTGAAGTTGGGCGGGGGATCGAGCTTTCAGTGTTGGACTCGCTTATTTTAGAAGGAACGAAGTCCACAGTGCGCCCAGAGTATGCATTTTCTCTTCACTAAAAAAAAAAAAAACGTGGAACCGAATGCTTATGCTGACGGGAATGCGGAAAATGATACTTGTATTAAGCGATTGGAGCAACGCTGTATATCTGTTCTGCTAAAACGGTGCAACACTTATATAAATTTGTGCAAGGTGAGTTGCTGACTGCGCAACAAATATTGTGGTTAGCGTACTACAGCATGCTCGATAGTACTGAGGAAACAATTTTCATACAACCGCTATTAATTTTAACTTTGCTACGAACAAAACGATAATACAAAAAAAAACTTATTGACAAGGTAGTGCTAGCATAGACCATCAAGTAGTATACTTGTTCGGAAGCAAAAAGCGAGTAAGAATGCTTCAAACGCAAAAAAAGAAACTGAAGTTAGTTTTGAAGACAATGTTCTATCAAATGGTCTAATGTACAGTTAACGCGTGAACCAATTTTTATCGCCAGTTTCATTGCCATATATGCAGTAAGGGTGCTAGGACTGCCACGCCCTGCTGACACTTGTCACTTACAAGTGTACAGTGTCAACTAACACATGTGCGGTGGAACCTTCATGGAGGGGGCAAGAGGGCAGAACTTGTTGACCTTGCGAAGAGCGGAGTCGTTGTGAAACTGGTCGGTTGGCACGTGATCCATTCAACACCTCGTGAGTATGCATATCAATCGCTTTCAGAGCCACGAGGGCTGAGGCTGTTACGGAAAGATGTTTTCTGGTAAAACAACTTTAAGGCAACCTTTGCCACTTGTGTGGTTGCATCGACTCGCCTTAAAAATATTAGCGGTCTACTGGGGAATGTTTTACTGAGGGGCTTAGTGCTGTGTTGACGCTGTCTCCAAAAATGAGCTTGTTTACGGAGCTGGCTTTACCGCATTCCAGAGGATGACAAAAATGCGGCGGATGTGATGCAATAAGTGCATGTTAGGGGTCTTTCCGGACCCTTGCTGACTCATGCGAAAAAGAAAGCTGTATAGCTGACGCGAGCCACCATTGTCCTATTTTTAATCACGTACTTCCTTTACCATTAAGTGTTGTCCAAATCGGACACACAAAAACACATCTTTCCTTATGCAACTGCGTTTGTTGATAATCCGTTCGCGGGTATGCCATTTTGGGATGTCGAACACAAGCACGCCCAATATTGGACCATTGGAGATGAAGAAAGGCATTCCGATGCTCTCGTGATTCGTTCTTCACGTAAGTGATACTCCTGTCCTGCATGTACGGTAGGCAGCTGCTTCCGACGGCTCCGTTCAATGCCATTCTTTATTGAGGAAAATTCTCGGCACACAATTTTTCCTTGTATTCGAAGAAGCCTGGCGTTAGTGCATGCACCCGTTTTTTCCACTACTCCGAAACACGTAAATGTCGTGAGTCATAAAATATACCTCCGCCTATCCTAATGATATTACTTCGTCGACTGGTGCCATCTGCGCAGTTCTTCGTTGATGCAGTAATTCTCTTCGGTATAACGCGTCAGTATTTTTCTTTTGAATATTACTCTGGACTTTTTCGTAATTTCTTCCCCGAGTTCTATGTGAAGGGAATTATTCGCTCTCCTTACGGGAGGCAGTCCCTGGACTGAAAGAGTGGTTTGACATGTATTACGAGGAAGGAAAGAAATGGAATTAATCATTATCATCAGCCTTGCTATGCCTTCTGCAAGACAAAGCCCTCTCCCATATGTCTGCAATTAACGCTGTCCTTTGCCAGCTGCACCCATGGTATGCCCGCAAACTTCTTAATCTCATCCACCCACCTAATATCTGCCGCCCCCTGCTACGCTTGCCTTCTCCTGGAATCCACTCCATTACCCTTTAGAACCAGTGGTTATCTTGCCTTCGCATTACATGCCCTGCCCAAGCCCATTTCTTTCTCTTGATTTCGACTAGGATGTGATTAATCCGCGTTTGTTCCCTGACCTACTTTGTCTTCTTCCTAGCTGTCTCTTAAATCCTATAACATTTCCCTCCATAGCTCGCTGCGTTGTCTTCAATTTAAGTTAAACGCTTTTTGCTAGCCTCGATGTTTCTTCCCCAAAGGTGAGTACTGGTAAGATATAGTTTTTGCATAACTTTTCTCTTGAGGGATATTGGTAAACTGCCATTCATGATCTGAGAGAACCTGCCATAGCACTCCACCCAATTCTTATTCTTCTAGTTATATCCCTCCCATGATCCGGATTAGCAGCCACTACCTGCCCTATGTACACGTATTCTCATTCCCATTCCAGCGCCTTGCTACTAATTGTAAACTGCTGTTCCCTTTAGTGACTTGGCAAGGCTATGTCATCAGCGAATCGCAGATAACTAAGGTATGCTTCATTAATACTTATCACCAACTGTTCCCAGTCCAGGCTTCTCAATACCTCCTGTGAACAGCCGGTTAATAGCATTGGAGAGATCGCGTCTTCGTGCTGACACCACTCCTTATTGAAATTTTATTGCTGTCTTTATGGAAGACTATGTTGGTGTGTGCAGCTGTTATAGATATCTTCCAATATTTTTGCATAAGGCTCATTTACACCCTTATTCCGTAATGCCTGCATAACTGCTGAGGTTTCGAATGAGTCGAATAGTTTTTCGTAATATGTGAAAGCTATATATAGGGGTTGGTTGTATTGTGCACATTTCTCTATCACCTGACTGATACGGTTAAATACAATTAGTATCTGCCTAAACGCTGCCGTGCCGCTTCCCACAGGGAGGGTACGCAGCTTTATGCAGTATATGCTGTTGATCTTGTTCCGCATATGTAGACAAATATTGCAAGTTGATATGCTTATCACTTTGGGTAATACACTTGGGAGGCAGGAGGAATTCAACCACAGGCGCTTAAATCAGGTTTTGGTTCATTGACTGTGAGGAGTCGTGAACTTCAAAGATGCATTGCACGGAGATAGCCGGAACATCAAAAGAGCACTAAAAGAGGGAAGGCATTCTCTCGGTAGTTGCATTTTACGCCGAGCGGCGGCATCTATTGTTATTAGTTAGACTATAGTTATTTTCGCGATTACCAGCTAAGCGTAAAGAAAAATTTTGTGCGAGAAAATAATCAGATTCGTCACTCAAGCTGTCGCGCTTTTTTTTAACGCAGTGCCGAAATCTACTTTAAAGCCAACACTGCGTCCTGACTGTATTAAAACTTCGGTATAGAGCTCGACCTACAGGACTAGTGCGACGGAAAGAGACGCAAACAAAACATTTCTCTCACCGCGCTAAAAATATTTCACAGAAACAAATCACGTTTCTTATTTACCCCATGCATTCTTGTTCAATTTCATGACGTCACTGCATTAGCAAGTCTGGCTGTTTCTCTTGGAGAAATCAGATGAATGTTCCGCTTTGACTTTGCATTTCAGATGCGTACATTATTGCACACTTAAACAAGGGAATGCAAGAGGCCTCATAACACTCTCAGTAACATGAGAAATTTGATAGCAGTAGTGTGTTACAAGAGGCCAGAAAGGCTCATATGCTTTTCTGCTTACATTGATTTTATTGCTCTCATTTACGTTTGTTATGTGGGAAGCACACTTTAGCCTGAGCTAGCCGTAGCGCCGTCAAAAACAAAACAAAGAAAACGAACAGACAATAAAATAGAGAGGGCATAGTGAACAACGCATTAGCTCAGTGCAGTTGCATGGGAATGCTTCTGCAGTCTGGAGAAAACAGCAAAGGCATTTAATGGTGGCAGAAAAAATGGCTTACTGGTTGATATCGCGAAAACAAAAAAGACTTTATATTTAGATGTAAAATTAACAAAGTTACACTAACGAAACACATTTGCTTCAATAGTGTTCATTTAAGATGGTACCCACATTTAAGAAACTGGGTGTTGTATTCAGTGAAAAAATTACCTATGGTGATCATATTCATTTTATTGCCAGCAAGCTGTCGCTAAATTTCGCTTTAATTAATCGACATCGTCAGCTGCTGAAAGCAAAAGGAATGCTTGCAGTATATCATTCATTTTTCTCGCCTAAATTACAATAGTTCGTTTTGGGATTGGGGGTAAACATCAGAAGAAAACACCAAATAATTGAACATCATACATAAAAGCTTTTTAAGAATATTTAAAAATATTGCCAGAACATTCCACGCGCAAGCATTAATTCCTAAATTTAATACACAGTCGCGCCCACTTATAATGGCCGCAGATATAACGAAAGCTCGCCTATTACGAACGAGTGCGGAGCTACCGTCAAATATATATTTGAAGGCAATGACAGTTTGTCACAGAGAGCACGCAACACTTTGCCCGCACCGCTCGGTTATAGCGAACGAGGAGGCGCCGTACCCCCCCAAAGTTCGAAAGGTCGCACTTCAAGCAATCCGGGAGAACAAAGTGCGTCTTTCAGCCCTCGCGGCATCGTCTAGAAAGATCACCTCCGCCCAATAATGCAAAAAAATGGCGGCATTGAAGCAGTAAGTAACCGCCGGCGAAGCGCGCCTCGATGGCCTATACATGGGCAATCAAACGCCCGCGTGAACGTCGGCTTGTCGAAGCATCCCAAGGGGAAGAAGTTGCGCGATGGTCATCGTCGAAAGCGAAGCTACTGTTCATGGGCGTGAATCAGCAGCAGCGATTTGAGAAGCGTGAATGCCTTGCTGGCCGTGCCGGTCACGTGGTATGCGGCTCCCGTCCAGGCAGCTCCCTCTTTTGCGAAGCTGTCAAATGCAGGCAACGTCAGACGGCAGCCAGACAGTGCAGCTGATACATTCAGTGCGACCAGCGCTTCGCTACTTTTGTCGCTGCATGGGCCTAGAAATGATAGATGAAGCTCTCGAAGACACACATACCGGACGTATATAGATATCCGTGCGTCGCTGCGGTGGCTCAGTGGTTATGGCGCTCGGCTGCTGACCCAAAAGACGCGGGTTCGATTCCGGCCACGGCGGTCGAATTTTGATGAAGGCCAAATTCTTGAGGCCTATGTACTGTGCGATAGCAGTGCACGTTAAAGAACCCCAGGTTGTCTAAATTTCCGGAGCCCTTCACTACGGCGTTACTCATAGCGTGAGTTGCTCCGGGAAGTTGAACACCCATATAATATATGTAGATATGAGGCAAAGCTTCGTTGATGCATAGCTGACCAGGTGCTTCCTCGGATGGCTGCGTTCTTGCGGACCACAATATCGCATAGCCGCATGCTCAACCGAAGCCATTGACCGCCAAATACGAACAGTCCTCTACCGTCAGGACTCTAACGAATGTGGCCGACTTGCCACCAGCTGCCGTGGACGGTTCAGCCACTATTAGTTATATCCCTTCCCTAAAGTCGATTGTTTGCAGCTGCTGTGTCAGACGCACAGGACATGACCGACGTGGCAGAACCTGGAAAGAGCAGCGATAGGGTCTGCTTTGAACAAGCGGACTCGCATAACGCAGTTCTTAAAGAAATAAACGCCACTTTTGGTGGACTTACTACTTTTGGCTGTTATATTGAGAGTCCACTAACTACGGACATCGGATATAACGAAAGGAATCCGCGCGACCATCAGAATCGTTATAAGTGGGCTGGACTGTATTTCGGATCCGTAAATTATATAACTTTCATTTGTGCCATGTTTGAAAAAGTGAATTTATTAAAAATACATCTTTTCTTCATGAACTGGCTAACACTGAGCCAAGGTACAAAGTACACAACAAAACAAACATCGATCAATAGCATATTAAAACATACCGAACAACCTATGGCTGCCAAACACATGAAAACTTAATACCACGTCTGCTGAAAGCGTTTTTGTTTAATAACAATGCCCTAGAAACCACCTTGTAGAAGAATATTTTAGAATGTTTTTTACTTAGGGACACTTTATTGCATCTGTAAAGGAAATCAGCTGTATTCTTCGCTTCATGACTTCAAATATGTATTATTCTTTTCCTTACGGGAAGTACCTGTCGGGATGCTGTGCAATATTGTATAACGCATATATATTGAAATTTTTGAGTGTGACCAATCCTTTGGGGCTTCTTGCCCATGGCCGAGTTAAGGTGTCCAACAAGCAGCTTTTACTACGGACACCCTGCCACCATGTAGATTTTGGTAATGAAATAAAAATTATTATTATTATTATTATTATTATTATTATTATTATTATTATTATTATTATTATTATTATTATTATTATTATTATTATTATTATTATTATTATTATTATTATTATTATTATTATTATTATTATTATTATTATTATTATTATTATTATCGTACTGCACTCAGAAAACTCAGCAGCCTAAGAGCATGGAGATAAACTAGCAGAGTATAAACAGAAGGCGAATGAAGGATGAAATAGTCAATTAATAATCGTATTAAATTAGAAAAAGCCTAATGTTCTCGTACATTTCTTTGCCAATGCGAAGCTACCAAAGGTGATTTAGGCACCGCCAAAAGGTATCCGCAGACGAAACTATAGTGAAATCATGGTCACATTTGCTGCGATTGATGGCAAAATGATTTCCATGATTGCCGTTTCGAACACCTAGAGGTCAACAACCTTTCTCGGACAAAATATGGTGATGACTAAACAGATTTATCTACAGCTAAAAAGAATTTTTCTGAGCGTAAAAACTTGTATGAACGTTTAACAACTTTGCTGTCCGCACCCAAACAGATGCGGGGTGCACCGAAAGTTTAGTTTTGCCTTGATAGGCTGCGATAAACAATACAAGTTTGCCTCACGAAACCCGTGTAGGAAGTGCTGAACCAGGGGCTAATGCATTTTCGGGCAAGCTGTGAGCGCTGGCAAGCCTTTTACGCCGCCAGGGTCAAATTCCGGAAAACCAACCGTCCTTGAGAATGCTTGCAAGGCTGAAGAAAACAGGCGTCCCATGACCCCACTGGAATACCCCTGATGATTCATTGCGCGGGCGGGGTAAACTGCCCTGCTCACTCAATCGGGGAAGCGCGCAGATTTCCGAAAGTGCGTCACACTTGCCGTAACCCGACGGGCCATTCTCGAAGCAAACCGGTTCCTGGTGCCCAGCGCGCAATCCGCGTTGCTGCAGTGAGGACCTTTAAACAATGAAATGCTTGTAGGTGAAATCATTTAGGTTTTACCCATGCTTTCCGACTCTCACAAATTTGTAAAAATATAATTGCAACGGGACAAAATTTTGCTTAGTTTCTTTTGTATTACCAGCGTTTACTGCTTTGTTTTGCTATCCAGCCTACATGTACTCCTGATTTTGATACTTTTATGAGAGCTATTAGTACCAATAGCCAAGACTTTCTTTGCTCTTCAGACCCTTTATTTGTTTTGCAAAGATTGAAACTCTATCGGTACATTTACTCCTCAGTACAAGAGGTCTCGCTGAAGTCTCATATGGGACCTCATTATGTGCAACCTATATATTACTGTATCATCAAAGAAACGAATAGTCGACTGACTGTTGAAAAAACGAAATTCATATTATTTTTTTTTTCGCTTTAGGATCCAGGTATCAAGCTGCCGCTCTTTCAAGTTCAACTGACATTCAGCATGAGTAATGGCCTCCTGCTCATGTTGAACAGGAGGGATGCGTTCATGGCCGATAGCATGCCTGTGATGCGCTCACTTGGAAGGCAGCGGTGCGCTTGAAACTAAAAGGAAAATGCTGGCACTGGGATCTCAGCTGAATAAGCACAAGGGATGCCGATATATATATATATATATATATATATATATATATATATATATATATATATATATATATATATATATATATATATATATATATATATATATATATATATATATATATATATTAAGGAAACTAACAGTCACCGAAAATCCAGGTGCATAGGAGAATTTTTTCTATTTTTTTAATTTCTAGCGCCAATCAATTGCCTTTAAAGAAAATTATTTATAAACCAGCAGAAAAAACAACCATGCCGCCATTGGGATCCGAACCCGCGACCTCCGAATATCGCGTCCGGTGTTCTTACCAACTGAGCTACGGCGACGGCTGTCCAATCTGCTGCTTTCGTGGGTATTTATGTTTTTGCGTGTAAGCGAACCTTGAGAGTGTTCACCAGCGCCACCCTCGTCCATAGCGGTGGACGTAGCACGTCCTGTAATACCGCAAGTGTGACGTAGAACGTCATCTAATTGCGAGGGCAGAAACTGTGCGAGAGCCCTCTTATGCTACCTATGGCATTAAGACTGCCAGAAAATAGAAAACATTCCCCTATGCACCTTGGTTTCGGTGACTGTTGGCTTCCTTAATATGTTTGCCAAACGAGCCCATTTCATTTGCCTTGTCTGCTAATAGTGTAACGGGGGTCTCGGTTCTGGCAGTCTTGATGCCATAGGTAGCATAAGAGGGCTCTCGCACAGTTTCCGCCCTCGCCGTTAGATGACGTTCAACGTCCCACTTGCGGTATTACAGGACGTGCTACGTCCACCGCTATGGACGAGGGTGGCGCTGGTGAACACTCTCAAGGTTCGCTTACACGCAAAACATAAATACCAACGAAAGCAGCAGATTGGACAGCCGTCGCCGTAGCTCAGTTGGTAAGAGCACCGGACGCGATATTCGGAGGTCGTGGGTTCGGATCCCACAGGCGGCATGGTTGTTTTTTCTGCTGGTTTATAACTAGTAATTTTCTTTAAACCAATTGATTGGCATTAGAAATTAAAAAAAATAGAAATCATTCCCCTATGCACCTTGGTTTCGGTGACTGTTGGCTTCCTTAATATGTTTGTCAAACGAGCCCATTTCATTTGCCTTGTCTGCTCTCTCTCTCTCTCTCTCTCTCTCTCTCTATATATATATATATATATATATATATATATATATATATATATATATATATATATATGTGTGTGTGTGTGTGTGTGTGTGTGTGTGTGTGTGTGTGTGTGTGTGTGTGTGTGTGTGTGTGTGTGTGTGTGTGTGTGTGTGTGTGTGTGTGTGTGTGTGTGTGTGTGTGTGTGTGTGTTTGTGTGTGTGTGTGTGTTAAATTGCTAAATTGGCCACAATTCTGCGTGCACGGTCGTGCTCATGAGCTTGTGAGCGTACTGCGGCAAATTTTCTCTAACCAAACCGTCTCGTCGTGTGGAGCGACCACGCCACACGAGTATACCGGTGCTCGTTCGGGAAAGAGATGGAGAGAAAGAAAGGACAGAAAGCATTTGAAATACCTTTAGTTCCGACACCAGTCGCACGCAATCGTGAAGCTAGAAATTACTTTATATCTTTCCTGAATGAGCTGCACGAGTTTCTTTCCATCGACGTTCCGGTAGCTTCATGAAATCATCATCCAGTCATGTTTCGTAAATATGTCCATTACAGGCGAAAGGCCGGCCTCACTGGCCTCCAATTAAGCTCTGCCGTGGACAAACTGTGGTGACCCTATCCCTGCGTACTTCCTAATTTTATCTATACTCATTTGACTTGGACCACCTGCTGAGCTTGCCTTCTATTGGAATTCATCCCGGTACCCCCAGGAACCATCGGTCATATCCTCTCATCAGATGCCCTGCCATTTCCTCTTTTTAATCTCTATGAACTTCTGAGCTTGCGTTTGTTCCGTAGCCCATTGTGCTCTCTTCCTGTGTCTCAACGTTACTGCTGTCATTTTCCTTTCCATTTTTAAATGCGCTGCAAAGGCCCAATAAAAGACCCCCCCCATTGAAACAATTAACGCGAGCGCACCCTCCGTTCGCTATAAGGTGTGCCATTGGTTTTCGGACAATATGTGGTTTTAATTATTCGGGAGCTTAAAATAAGGCGGTATATTATAGACCTAAACAAGGCAAAATGGTGCTTTCTTTTTAAATTGCATAATTCGAGTTTTTAAAGCTCGTTTCTACAAGCGAAAGTAGCCAACTGTTAGCGCGCGCGTTGTTCCCGAGGAAAACCTTAAGAGGAAAAGGGCTCTACATTTGCTTAATCTTTTCATAAGCAATCTATAAATATAAGTTTTTTTTTGCAGACGAAGGGAAGGAAAATGAGGGACTCGTGTGACATTTATATGAAGGAAGTCAACAGCCACCGAAATCAATGCGCATAGGGGATTGTTTCTATATTTTTTAATTTATGGTGTTGATCAATGGGAGAATAATACTGTGAATAAATGGCCGTCAAAGGAAATTAATTACAAAGCACCAGAAAAAGCACAACTTTCCCGCATCCGCGGTAGCCTCTCAGTCGTCAGCTTGTATACATTGAGAAAACATTTAAATTCAACGAGGCTGTTTGGAACAGACCGTGGTTTTGGAGCATGTTGTGGTGTAGATGGCGCTTGATGAAGCGGTGCCAATGAAATGTGAGGTGAACAGCCGCTGGAACCTGAGGCCAACTTTGTAATGTGATCTTCAGATAGAACCACAGGCGTCCAAATATGTTTAAAATCAAATACAAGTAACTGATCAGATATGGAGTGAGCTCAAGGCATCCGCTGAATTCTGTGCGATTCATTAAGCCTTTCTGACTGGCGAACTGCACTGCTTGAAAGGGACCTTTTCAAGTGAAAGTCGTGTTTAACAGAAGTATTAAAAACTCTGCTTGGGTTTCTAGCCTTTTAAAAATGGTCAACAGACTAATTATACACATTTTATAAACTCTGTTTCCACCCTACAGATATTTTCATTTGTCTTTAGACCATCTGTACTCTATGGTCTGTCTCTAGACCAATGACTGTTAGAATATGAATTTTCCTTTGCCTATACACAATCTAGATGTTTATAGGACCTATAGGTTACTTGATGGTCTGTAGGACTGCGGATTTCTTTTTATTAATAGACCATCTATATACTGTTCATGAACCAGCCTATAAGCCTCCAGATTTATTTTTGTATGTAGACAGTCTGTACTCTCTATAGAACAGACTATAAGATTACAAATTAACCATCTATAGACTAAAGCCTGCATCCATCCCAAATTTTTGTTTTTCTATAGAGTTTCTATAGATGGAAATTGTCTGGTATTCAGACAGTTGTCTACCCATAGTGTATAAGCGCATTAATTGTTTTTGGACTTTTGTGCATTTATTGCGTACTAGTAAATTATACTACAGTGTATAATAAACGTTATTTTAAAAACAACGACTCTAGATGATGCATTGCAACATTCGAGCGTTATTTCTAGAAACTCAGAAACGTTAGAAAAAATTTGCCAGCGATTCAATAATCGTCTTTTAAAGAAAAAGCAAAAATATCGACCTGGTATCTTAGAAGCACGCTGATATTTCTTAAACGCCGCTAAATAAACCGGGAAAGGCATTTTTTGTCCGGTATTAACATCTACCTTTTATATATTCGCCGTTTTGCGTTCACTTGTAAACCTCCTGCGACGGATGAATCACATAGGATTTTCTCGTTTCTCGCCATTTTCCTGACGTTTTGAACCAGATGAGACTGTCAAGATGCATATGCTACTCTTATAAAACGGAAACCCGAGAACAGAGGGGTTACCCCATATCGCACGCCTTAATGTGCGAGACAAGGCCGGAGTTAAAAAACTCTGATTAGTTTCGGTTTCAGCTACTACACTGAACCTGGTGACGGGAGGAGAACGTACTCATGCCTGAAAACAAATAATTCCTGCACGTGTTGCATTCGTGTTTTATATTCAACCCTCACAATAACTTGGTCAAATGAGCTTGTCTTTACAATCAATACGTTTCCACTCATTTTACTCTTCTCCTCTACCGATGCACAACTTTCTTGCATTTTGGACGCAGAGAACAAGTGCGCATGCGCGCGCATTCGCGGCTGCAGCGAGCGGCGGTAGATGAGTCTGCAGTGCCGCGGCTTTTTGAGTGCGTTCGGCAGTTTGCCGTGCGAGATGTAGTGCTTGCGCCGTGTTGTCCACTTCAACTGTGTTTCCAGTTTACCTGCACCTCGACGATGCAACAGAAGCGTTATCACGGGCCATGTGCTCCAGAGTGGTGCCGTAACACCGGAACCAGCAACTGTGCCAAATTTTTCCGATTCCCACTTCACAGGTGAGCGAGCAGTGTAATGCATTTGTGTCAAGTGATGCGAATATTAATGTAAAAACCCGAAAAGGACGTTATCATCCCGCTCCGTGAAGCAGCCCGTTTTGCGTCAGCATATATAATTTTAGTTCGCGCGGTGTTCACCACGCACGGGGGAGGGAAAAGATGGATATAAGCATATTTATTGAAGTGAGAATCACTTTTATGCGCCCAGTAAATGGGTTTTTCGAATAAGCCTTATGACTTCCTGCATCTCGCACAAAGTCTATGGCCTTAGAGTTTACTCCCACTTCCAATAGGTTTGTGCTGTTACGGTCTATTTATACTTTTCATGTGCCTAATCTGTATACTACTTCGAGGAATGGCATGTCATTTGTCTCAGGGAATGATTAAACTCAACAACTCTTTCCTGATCTTTAAAACCAGACTTATAACATTAATTATTGCTATGGACGGTTTAAAACGCCCTTCTCGGACATGATAAAAAAAAAGTTGCTTTCGGCAGGATGCTTGTATAGCTTTCATGATACCACGCCTCAAGTCGACTGTGTGGCGGGAAGCCAGGCAGAAGTGGCGATTTTTTTTTGGCAAGTGTCCCGCACTGTCACGTGATGGTGATGACAAGGAGACAGGGAGACAAGATTGTAAAGCATACTGTTCGATGCGCGCTTTCGCCCTTAAAAGCAGCGAAAGAATTAGGCGGCGACAGCGATGCCCATGATAAGCGCGAAAGTCCCAATGGCTGACGGACACGCTCTGTTTCCACGTCACTCAGAAATATCAGATAAGCGTCGTGGGCGGCTGCCAACAGTTAGAACATTGTAGAGCTGCCGGCTCTTCAGCGCAATCCTTGCTAAAAATTGAAGTCGCGTCAAGCGCTGAAAAAAAAAATTACAGAGGCGTCTCGCGGCGACCAGAAAATAAGCTGGTGGGGACGGACGAGGAACGTTGGAAAAATAAACTCTGCTTAACATCGATGACAACCACCCGTTGCCATCGATCGGCAACCACCATCTGTACATCCACACAGGTGCGCATGTGCGCCTGAGCAAAGGTCAGTAGACACCTGCTACGCACGTTTTCGTTCTTTGAGCTTATCACTAGGAGGTGCACCTGTGCACCTTTGAGAGATTCCGGTTTTCATGAATCGGGTCAAAATACTGATACAGCTTGCACTGTAATGCACAGGCTTCATTGAAATCCCACCTCGCTAACAGAGGCGTAAACACATGGAAACAACAAAGAAGAGCACGCATGTCTTTAAACCACAGATAATATAAACCAAAGACACAAGGCAGCCTCTATGGTGGCTGCCTTAAGAGAAACGCCGCGGTAAGATATGTGCTGTGCAAATAAATTCTTTATTGCATGTCCCGCAGTACGGTAACCAGGCGTTTCGTGAATTAACCGCAACCCTTTTTTTTTAAGAGACCACACAAAAATTTCATAATAATTTTTTTTTTATCTTCAGCGTCTGCTGCCGTAAAGGATATCAAAGATTCAGCGTTGCACGTTTCGACGTTTTTTTTTTGGCGAATTAATAAATACAGCCTACTTGTCAGTTTTGGTTTCTGTAATGCCCGCTTTCTGCACACTGAAGTAGAAACCTCCTTTCATGGACGAACTGGTTTTAGGAGCTGGTCACAACAGTCCTCACGAAATAGCCCTTTTATGCCGACGATTTCCGCAGGAGTATTTGGTAACCGTTCACAACCTTAGGTTTTCCGCGAACGCGGTGGCAAGAGGACAGGAGAGAAAAGCTGTGCGTCACGCTCGACTGCAGCCCGTTGACCCTCGCGTATGCGTGTTGCCTTCAAAATACACGTTCTGCTTGAAGGTCTGCGAGATTATTGTCCTGTCTCAGGTGTTCACTACGCTAAGCATAAACCAGTCTTGCTTTTCCACAGCGCGTTACGAAATGGTAGCTTACCGAGTCACTATCAATCTCGACAATTATCGCTTTTTTCACTTTCTATTGCCATTCATGCGTTGTAACTGGGTGCGATTCAAGAAGACGCTATGCCAGGGAAGACGGGGGGGGGGGGGGGGGGCATTGTTCGAGGTCTGTGACCTCAGGAGTGTTTTTCGAAGGCGTACCACGGCCAAGATATATATGCGGAGAGCAAATAGGAAGCGGGATGTCGAAATGTCGACTTGGAGGTCAGCAGACTGGAATGCAAACTTGCGGGCCGCTGGCAGTTTGCCGAGACGGCCGCGTTTGCTTTCGCCTCGCACGACTGCGTCGTGCACCACACCCGCGCAGCTACACCGCCGCTCCCTTCACGAAGGGCAAATGAATGGCTGCAGCGTTTGTCGCAAACACGAGGACACACCGCCTGTCGCGTGCTTCTCAACCCCATGTTCTTCCTCTAGCGCCGATTGAGGCGCCAGGGCGTGAGGGGTCGAGCAATGGTGACGCCTAGAAACTTTTCTATTTTTAGGTGCGTACACTACACATGAAGGGCACACAACTAAACCTCTTCTGCGGTAGGATACCACACAACAATGGGAATTGTCACTTTATTCTAATGTCGGTGATAGCTGGCAAAGCAAGCAGTTGAAGAGTTTCAGTAGTGCTCACGTACTCTTGGGGGCGTATTAGGTGCTTCCTTATCAACCACGAGCACACCAACGTGATAAAGAACTGCGGATGAGGCAAGCAACCCGCGCATGCGGCGCGTAAACATGCAAAATGACGCGAACGTCGCATGTACTTAGCGCATTGTTAGTGGAATTTTAAAGTGCTTTCTGGCCGTACATAAAATTGCTATGAATAAAATTTTAAGCTTATAATGAAATGTGCCAGAAGCTTCGTTCTCAAGTCGGTATATTTTGCGCATGGACGATCGCTGTCCGGCCAGAACGTTTCGGGGCGAGTTGATTGTGCAGCTAATATCACACATTTTATCTTGTGGAGGTCTGCACGCCAGAACAATGGTGAATGATTGCTACAGAAAGCGACGCCAAGTTTGATCATATTGCCGCGAATATTTGCAGTGTTTTGTTCGTTTTTCAAATCTGTCGCGACACCACTTTATCGCTTTGTTTGCGACGCAAGACGCGACTAGATTTATCTCGATTGATCGCAGCCAGGCAAAGCTGATTCTACGTTGTTCCGGAATGTTCTAGTAACTTTGCGCCCTTTATCTCGAATGTTCGCTATCAGCTTTAAATTGAGCACGGCCGACAGCGGCAGGCATTCTGTTCGACGACCGCCGAGCACGCTTGTTGCTTCGCCGCGGCCGAGTGATTCAGGTCATTTTAGGTGCAAGTCAGCCCGATAAACAGTTCTTTTAGAAGACCCTTTCGTCCGTCTTCATCGCTGCTTCGACTGCCGTCACCACTACGTGACAATATGATATGGTTATTAGACTCGTGTTGCCTCATGATCAGAAAGCGAGTGATTTGTACGCCTCCGTTAACCGTTATGAGGCTTTTGAAACCAATTTCTCGCACCAGCGCACATGCAAATGAACAAATCAAATCCAGTCGTCATTCCATCCCCAATAAAAAGCGCCACAGTTTCCCTGTGATATGGATAGACGAGTCGCTATCTGATTCTTTTCGATTAAAGATTATTCAAAATTTTCTCGCTAGTGCCTGGAATACCCCCTTTAACCGCACAAGCATTATTTAGCAGGGGGAAGTTAAGGCACGAACGAGAACTTCTTGAAGCATTTTTAATAAAAAAGAATGAGCGGTCCTGCATGCTCCACCCACCTTGCCATATCACAGAGAAAGAGTTTTGCCATGTAATGGGGCCCGAGCGCCTTCCAGTGAATTAACGTTCACTTTTTGTCTCGGGTCCCTCATTTCTTACTGAAATGAAAATAAACTTCAAACTTCAAACTGGACTTAATTTGTTCATTTGCTTGAGCGCACGCGCCGAGAAAAGTGTTATAAGTACGTTGGTGAGCCAAAAATAAATCAGTTGCAAGTGCGGCGACAGTGCATTTGTGCTTTCTTCTGGTCCTGCGTCTCAGTTTTCGCTGTTTTTTTTTTGCTAGAACATTCCCATACAAAAAAGTCCTATGGGCGTTTATGGAAAATGCTATGTCCGTCTATGGCCTTTTATGAACGTCTATATGCACCCATAGAGGTGCTTATTTCCAGCTGTTGAAAAATCTATGCCACTAAAGCTATAGCTTTGGAACCATAAAATTGTCTTAAGCTCTCTATAGAAAAATATATAACCCTGTATTGACAGCTATAGACAGAAATAGGAAAGGTCTATATCTATTTGGGCCAAAATTCTATAGCCGCCCATAGGACATTTTTGTATGGGTTAATAACAAACGAGCCCAGCAATTTGCAATTTTGAAATCTTCGTATGGGAAAAAACGGGCCAGTAGTACGAACTTGCCCTGGATTAGCAAATAGGATTTTAATGACGAGCTTAATTGTGAAAGTGACGACGTGGGCTGCGATGAGCATTAAAGGGTTGGATCCGGATTTGCACAACCATTTGTTTGATAATACGATCTGAGACATCTACACATGCCTGGTTTTGAATTTCGCGTTTATCGGAAAAGTGCCGTCGAAATTAGGAGCCAAATGCCAGAGCCAATATGCCACCGCGGCGAGTGAGCGCACCGCAGCCGTGGCCTTGTGTTTGAGCGATCGCCTCGTCTTCAGGAGGTCGGGGGTTCGATCCCCGCTGCCACCGGTCCACCCAGCCGGTCAAACCGATGGGAACAAGCGGTCTCCCGGCCATAGCGCTCGGCTCTTCAGGGGTGCACCGCATGGGAAAGGTAGCCTGTGCCGCGAAAGTCCAGTCGACTGTGGGCATGAAACAACTGGAAGCGGTGGAACCTGCGGTCGGACTCAATTCAGCTTGCTTCGTGCAGACAGAAACGCAAGGAATGCGAATGTGATTTTCGCAGAGAAACTAAGATATATATTTATTCATAATACAACAATGACCCTCGTTGAGAGGGCAATACATGAAGGCAGAAGAGAGGGGGGGGGGGGGAGAACAGAGGGACTGCTGACACATAGAAAGTACAACCTAAAGATAAGCCTAACCAATCAGCTCAAAAAGAAAACATTCAACGGAACATTTCTTGCTCTGCGGTGTTCTGAGTGTTTTTGTTTAAAAATATTTGTAACTAAGTGGGCTTGCTCTCTGGCGACACGTGGCCTCTAGCTACAGATTTCTTTTGCATTCGATGATTTTGTCATCTTAGATATTGCTGCTATTACACTGATATTTCCTCTCGACAGTGTACACATATCTTCATAAAATCAACTCGGTGGCTCATTGGCTGCGGCATTCGTCTACTAAACCCAAGGTTCCGGCCCTAATCCCGGCCATGGCGAACGCATTTTAATGTAGGTGAAATGCGAAAACATTCGGTGATAAAAATTAATTCAGAGCCCTCCATAACGATGCCTTGTAGCTTGGCACGCCAGATCCCTCGTACCAAGCAGACACGAAGGCAATTTCAAGAACGCATGCATTCCCATCTTGCGACACCTAAGTATCACGAGGTATGATAACTGCATCGCCTATAGCATACGAGGAAACACGGTCCAAAAACACCGGGAAGTGCCCCCGCGCAGCACTTACGCTTTCTGCTGATACCTCGATCGCAGTTTCGCATATCGATGTGGAGAGGTGGCAAAAAGTCAGAGGCACCTGGCGGAGCTGTGGACTACGATTACCGGCTGCAGCTTAGGAGAGAACCGGCAGATGGCTCGTGTGCAGGTGGCTACAACCGGACCGGGTAATCGCCTGCGCCTCTTGATGATCGGAGGAATATTAGGGTGCCTTTTTTTTTTGCAAGAACAGTCTGGCGGCAAGGGAGAAACGAAGCGCGGACAATCATGTTAATATGTGTCGTAACATTTCGCCAACACAGTTATGAGGGGAGATCCATAAACCTCCACATGAATGTTAGTCTCAAGTAATTAGTGATGCTTTGCTTCGCAACCTTTGTGGCGAAATGACCATTACCTTCCCCGATTTTTTTCATGTCTGAACCCTGAAGGAGAGATCGGCGCTTTTAAAGTATTGACTGTGGAGGGATCAGCTGAGCAAATTTTAATTCTGCCAGTTGCTAGGTTTCTGAACCCCGAGTTTGTAAATATTTTAGTGCTTCCTTAGTTCTGTAAATTGACTCGTCGCGAACTCACGGTATTGGACACCTGATCCACTTTGTACAATGAACACAACTTCCGAAGGTTAGTTTGGAGACTAATTACTATTCGTGGTTGTAGGAGAAGTTCCTGCTTAGAGATATACATAACAATGTAGTATAAAATAAAAATATTGGACAATTAATTGCCTTCCGACTCTTGCATCGTGCCAACATGGGACGTGGCTCTCTTCGGCGCAGTCTTTTCTTGCCCACTTTCTCTCTTTAAAAAAATTATTACTGTTGCCAAACTTAGGCCGCAATTGGCGTTTGTCCTTGCAATTCCGTATTCACTGCTGCTACTTCGGCCCAGTGAATGTCTCATGGCGACGAGACAATTCATTGCGAGTAAGGGAAATTAACTGCAGGTATGATTTGTATAAAGCTGTTTTCCTTCTAGGCTCAGAAAAGATTAATTATGCTTTCTGCAAAGGTTGATTTATCTCTATAAACGTTTCGTCTCAGTACAGAACTGCATTGTTCCGAGGCGTAGCGAGCACTGCCGTGGCTCTCTTTCTATGTGAAATGTGTATGAGTGCTTCACTCACTATAATTACACATTGCGGCACTGTGGGTGTTAAAATAAATTAATAAATAAAGGACTTTTTTGGTAATTGCATGTGCACTCATGGTTGTCATTTTCGCTGTCTCCGAAACAGCCGGCGTCCTGAGAATTTTGTGCCTCTCAGAAGCCTGGAGTATGTGATGTCTGCGAACAGAAATTGAGTCTCCAGCACGATTAGTCTGAAATTAAAGTTTCTAAAATAGTCTGAGTGGTCCAAATGCCCATTCTTGCCATTTTGCGGCGAGCCATAAACCAGCTATTTTTATTGAAAGCTCTCGTTTCTTTAATCTGGCAAAGTATCCTGCTCTTTTGAAAGGTGCTACCTGCTGTGGTCTCCGGCTTGGCTCGCCGAGGCACGAGCGCACAGGTCGCGAGCACGCTGCCTCGCCTTCCTCTCCGAGCCCATACGAGGCCGAAGCGGCACCCAATGAACATCCCTTTGTGCCGCCTACTATATGTGTCCCTTTGCTTCAGCACCATGCGAAGAGTATGCGTGTCACAGATGTCGGGTTCTGTCAGACACGAAACGACGGCTCACTGAGCCCTGCCTATGGCAGTGGTACTTATAGCGTGTTAGAGAGATGGTATTCTACTCTGACCTTCCATCTTTAGCCGATTGCTCAAGTTCAGTCTCTAGAATATCTTCGCGCTCTTTAAGACGAAAAACTTACTTGGCGGTCACACATTGGTGCCGTAGTGGAGAGCTACGGAATAATTTAGACCACCTGGGGATCTTTAACGTGAACTGAGATCGCACAGCACACATGCACCTTTGCGTTTCGATGGAGGCGAAACACAAAGGCACCCGTGTGCTGTGTGATGTCAGTGCACTTTAAAGATCCCCAGGTGGTCGAAATTAATCCGGAGCCCTCCACTACGGCACCTGTTCCTTCCTTCCTTCTTTCAGTCCATCCTGTATCCCTTCCCTCACGACGCGGTTCAGGTGTCCGCCGAGATGTGAGACAGATACTGTGCCATTTCCTTTCCCCAAAAACCAATTTTCAATTTCACACATTGATCATGTCGCTGCGAAAGAGGTTTGCGCCGTCGGTATGTTGCGCAGGTTGTATAGTATCTGCTCAGGTATGCTGGGAGATGCTTTTGTGATGATTCACAGCATGTAGGCCCGACAAATTTTAAATATTGGATCTGTACCGCTATTTGCTTTCCCGCCTGCAAGCTTTCTCCCATCGATCTTTTGGAGCGAGAAGCGCTTCGATTGTGCCTTGAGCAGAGCGCTGTACCTTGAAGCCCAAATCCTATCGTTTTTGTCTGGGTTTAAATTTTCGATTGCGCAAGCTTACTTCAAACTAGGAATCGCGCTTGCACCGCACATGAACCAGTTCTAGTTACCAGCCCTTCCTACTTTTTCGTCGTGTACTGACCTCGTTTTCGCTCGATTACTTTTCTGCAAAGCACTACTTGGCCCACCCAAGAGGAAACAATGCAACATTTTTCGGGCTGTCAGCAGTTGGACCTCTGTTCAGATTATGCTTGACCCCTTTCAAAACAATGCTAAACTTCTGCCGCCGAGTGTTTTGCATGGCTATCTTTAATGAGCCTAGCATTATTATTGTAACCGACCCCGCGCAATGCAGCGAAAGACAGCTGTGGGAATATTGTGCCGGTCGCCAGATTGATCTTTTACCAGGGAGAATTTCTGGCAGTAGTGCTTGCTGAATTCACGCAAGCCAAACCCCTCTTTTTGCTCAGTGGCAGTCATTACAGATTATGATTGGGCTCATCCCTTGCTTCATCCTCTGGCTGTCCGATAATAAGCCCATTCTGTTCGCTGCTTCCTCTCCACCTATGCTTCGCCCATTTCATAAAGTACATGGCCACAATGGCGATGACGTTGCTGATAGCCTGGTCCCGTGTTAATTGTCCTCCCGGTCGGAGCCTATGTGACAGCTGCCTAGTTTCGGAGACAAAAGCTGTTAACTGAGAAAAAACGAGTCTCTTTTAACATCTTCAGATTATCAACACCTCCGCTATTCCTAGAGCCGGAAATTCAATCGTCCATGACAGACTGTAGCCTCGCTTACGAGAGTGCGTAGCCGTATTGTGCGCTAAATTTTTACTTACACATATCTAGTTTGGTGCTCTCTCACCCAATCGTATTTCGTCATTTTGTCGCCGCTTCTCTTTAAGACAGGTGTTGTAGGAGCCTTTTCATCAACCTTTAATTAGCTTGAGCAGTCCCATCTTGCTATTATTTCGAGACACTATGTCTTGGTACCGGCAAAGAACCGTTTGTTTTCCGTTCAAAATTTATTATTCTAATCGCATCGGTTGCTATGCTAACCTTTACAATATTACCCTTTTTGCCTTTATAGAATTCAGGCCGCCACCTTATGTTTAACAGTCCCAAATCGTGATGCTCAACAACATATGTCATCATCTTTCATTTTGTGTCTGTCTCTTTTTTTGTCCCCGGAAAGCAGGGCATGTAATGTAGAGAATAAATACCCATATTAAGGGGAGCAATACGTGAGGTAGGAACAAAGATAATTAGGAAATTTGTTGGAACAAGGTGGCTTCAGCTTGCACAGGGAAGGGACATTTGAAGATCAATGGGAGAGGCGTTTTCTCTGAGTGCACATGAGCGGGTTGATAATGATGACCGTGAAAATAAGGGGCTCTGTGAATTCCTTTAGACTGCCATGAATATTCTCGGCACACTACGGATTCATCTGCTGATCAGAAGCGGGAACCGCCAGCAATCGACTCAACGGAGGAAAAGTTTTCGTACCTTACTCAGCTTGAAGAGAACGCTGGGCTCGTGACGCCTAGATAGCGATGCGCGGTTTCAGTGTACTAGAAGAGAAAGCACAAAGTGCGGCGAGGACTATCATTGTAGCACTCGATCCCGCCACTCGCAATCGAAGCGGCAGTGCTTCTATGGCTTGCCGAACGCGTCTGCGAACACATTTGTTAGTTGTCATTTGAACAGCGTTTTTTTTTTGTTTAAAAAGACGAAATATTTCTTCTGTGTTACGCAGTTAGTGGACCGACAGGGATTTAGAATGAAAAAATGTGACCGCTCACGATCACTCAAACGCTGTGTTGAAACCGCCCGTTTCTGTAGGCGCTGTGATCTGACTTTCTTGCAAGCGAGCAGCTACTGTCAATGCCGCTGGGTCTGCACGAAGACACCTGCCCGTTGCACTGTCTATTTTAGTTCACTGCAGCTCGGTTCTTGAGTCCTCATTGCGGTTTCCCCCATTTTCCTTTGCCTTAATTACTACTTCTACCGTAAGGTCTCCTTAAAAAATTTCATTACAGCCTATGAACTCGCCATAATATTTTGTCCAGATCGTCAATTACTTTCTATAGACAAAACCTATAGACTAGTATATAGACAATACAAATTTTATAGCGATTCTATAGAAGGTATATAGATTTATGGTCATGCACATTTAGTAGACTTTTATCTGAAACACAGTCCATAGACTATGAATATTCAAAAGAAAATACCCATAAGAAAGTCTATAGACATTTTTATAAGGGTGCACATAATAAAAATATTTACCGTGTGTATGAACTAGGCCTACAAGAGGCCAAAGGCAACACATTTTTTTACTCCGCAGGTAGATTAGGTTCCTGGATCATTTTGCTTTCTAGCACTATTGACAGCTGCAGCTTCAATGAGTATGCATGCAACTGGTGTCCTTTTAACAAAATAAAAAAAATTGACTAGCAGAACAGTGACTGTGGCATTGCATTGTATGTGCTGTTCCTTTGTAGATTAAAAAGCTCCACTTGCAATATTTCTTTATTAACATGTTAAAATTAGCCTAATTGTTTATCAGTGTTAAGAACGATTACCAACCAGGTCCCTGTTCTAGTTTCAGCTCAACAACTTCCTGTTTCGTTTCTTTACTCTGTCATTCTCTCTATTCGCCGCCGTGGTAGCTCAGTGGTTTTGGTGCTTGGCTGCTGACCCAAAAAACGCGAGTTCGATCCCGGCCGCAGCGGTCGCGTTTCGATGGAGGCGATATAGTGGGGACCCGTGTACCGTGCGAAGTCAGTGCGCGTTAGAGAACACCAGAGGGTCTAAATTTTCCAGAACCCTCCACAACAGCGTCATTTATAGCCCAAGTCGCCTTGGGACGTTCAACCCCATAACCCAAAGCATCGTTCTTTTTTTTTCCGATAGCTAACTTCTTAAACTTGTTTAAATTCCACGGTCATGGAGGGTAGACCGGGAATACAGGGCGGCGCCCGTCTTCGGGGGCCCTCAGAGCTGGGGCTCCAGTTTTAACTCGCGGTAGCGTTAAGGGTCCCATTTGACGGTAAACCCTGTGTCGTCGTGGTCGGCGGCGGTGCATTTCCAGCATTCTTGCCCAGAAATTTTGAATATTCGGATATTTTAAGGTACTCTTACGTAAATATTGAAGGTAATGGTCCATTCCCCCAACGGGTAGCAAAATCTTCCGTATAAAGTTTTTTCATCGCTCGCATTCAGCACTTAAGACTATTATGCATTAAGCATAATATTCTTATTAACGTATTAAGCAGTTAAGCAGTTAAGCAAAAACGTTAATAGCAAAAAAAATGCAAGCCTGCCGACAGGACATCGGCGGCTATGTTGATTGTTATAGCGAAATCTTGCAATATATGAAAAAACTACGTTTTTAAACTCTTCCCTTTGTAAAATAGTTTTGTCCAGAATTGCTGGGTATGGGCTGGGTGAGCGAAAAATCCGCAGAGAAGCAACCTCGCAAGGGGCCACCTAGGGGGCAGGTGGGCTGCCTAGGTAATGTGGTTTTGTGACGTCATCAAAACCTGCCCACCGGATTGTGAGACACCTGTCCACGGTGGCGGGTGGCAATTAAATTATTTATTGGTCGTGAGAGGTTGCCCGGGAAGAGCAAACTGGGTCTCACAAGCCCATAAGTGGCTGTGCTTGAAACAGCCCCGATCTGTGAATGCAAAGTAGAGAATGACCAATACCGGTTATAATGGCTCTAGCCCATAATGGCTATAGTGTCACCCTTAAGGCGGAACTAACGTGATTCTGATCCACTTAAGTGTCCCCTCCAGTTCTTTTCTCAATAAGCATTTATTCATTCACTCGACTGACATTCTATAGCGGAGTTAGACGTTCCTATGTTAGGTCGAGAAAACTCCCTGAAGCCATATTGCGTCTGTGCCCTTCTGCTAGCTGGCGCCGTCCTTCAAGAACTGCGACTGAAAGAGATTGCTGGTTCATGCTGTATTGCAACTAAACGCATAGCTTTTGCCGCAGGAGCTCACGCGAGTTCGCGTGATGCATACTCAATTGCGCGTCCGATGCCGTAAAGAGCTGTAAATAAGGAAAAGTCTGCACCAGAGCCCGGTTCGAACCGGCGTCTTTCACTTGGCTTAAAAACAGCTCGTGTACAGAGCCACACAGTCTTTATCACCCGAAAACGCTGCGACTGCGAGTTACTAGCGACCAGCATGTAGCGTTGCAACACGTTGGGATGAAGACTAGGGACGGGAGATAGCAATGAACCCGGATCATTTCCCGTTTGTTTTCGCACTCGGAAGAGCAAACGTCGCCTTAAAGCCGCTATCTCAATCGTCGCAGTGTAGAATTCGCAGTATGCTCGTGGTACCTCACTGCGCGTTACAGCTTTTCTCCGCAGCTCGGCATGATTGTTCGGAAATCAAGATTTGAGAGGTTGCAGTGCCGTGCTGTGGCTGATTGTCTAACTCTACCAAATACGAGCTCTTGGAGTCGCTGCAAATTACAATGACGGAGTCTGCGTGAGGAGCTCGGTCGTCATATCATAAGGTTTCGTTCCGGGCGGCTCAGGCACAACCCGTTGTACTTAAGTGGCACGGGCTGGTGCGGTTTAGTTTTATCCTTGAGAGCATGGCAGTAAAACCCCTGCCTTATATTTCGCCTTTGTTTTTCTGTCCGAAGCCTATTTCAGTGACCTCGAGGTTGCTCGGTAAGAGCAACCTGGGTCTCACAAGCCCCACCTGTGGCAGCACCTGCCATCGCAGGTCAATGGCACATCGCTTAACTGCTGCACCACTGGGGCAAGAATGGTATGAGGACTCCCAGCAATCTACGAATGTAAAGTAGAGAATGACCAATTACGCTTGTATGGGCATTGACCCATTAAGCCAATCGCGTCATAATCTTGAGGCGGAGCTTAAGTCCGATTTCGCCAATCTCTAAAGCCTGCTTGACCTTGAAAACTGAGCCGCAAACAGAAACCGAAATGAGCACCGAATTGCTAGCGCAGCTGATTCGCATTTGGCCTAACCACGCTAAATCGTCTGCCATTGTTTTTAATAAGTAGCACCATACTAAAACAAAAACGTGATGAAGCTTTGAACGCTAAGGCGCCCGTGTGCTGTGCCTTGTCAGTGCACGTTAAAGATTCCCAGGTGGTCGAAATTATTCCGGAGCCCTCCACTACGGAACCTCTTCCTTCCTTTCCTCTTTCACTCCCTCCTCTATCCCTTCCCTTACGGTGTGGTTCAGGTGACCGCCGATATATGAGACAGGTACCGCGCCATTTCCTTTCCCCCAAAACCAATTATTATTATGATGAAGCTTTGAAGTCTGCGATGTGATCCTAGCCGTCACAAAGTATTTGTCGATTTGCGCCAGCCAGATAGGGGATCGGTCGGCCAGAACTTCGGGAGGCGAAGCGAGACAGAGGAGACTTTATGAGGTGTCCGATGGACGTAGGGGCTTGCCTGGTGTCGCCGGTGGATTCCATTCCGATTCCGAGGTCACAGATTTTCATAGTTGAGGGTGACGCGTTCTCGAGAACTCAATCACGAACGCTGGCACTCAACAAAACGGGCTGTATTAGAATGCACAAAGTTGCAAGGCGACAAGCGCAGACATTGCTCGTACCGAGAGCCGTGATCGAATAACTCGCTTTGTGATGACGATGATGATGTCCTCAAGCTTAATGGCACATACCCACGGCGGGGGATCGGTCATGGTGCATTGCGGACGCAATCGCACTCACGAACAAGGAGTGGAGTATTCGGATAATTTTGTCGCTTCGTGCTTGAGGACGGAGCTAGGCCACGCCGCCGCTTCTTCTTTTCGCCGCATTCGATGAAAGCGGCGATGATGCTGCTACACCTTTGTAGATCTATGGTCATCGTTGACTTCAGGTGGATAAGAAAGTTTAGGCGCTGAATTTATGCACGGACACTGACGTTCTTTCGGTTTCGGTTTCAGCAACTCAACGATTAATGCGACGAGTAGTTGGACATAAGATCACGTGAGGTAGAAAAAACGGCAATATAACTGCTGATACCTCAAATGTTGTAGTTAGTTTAAAGCAGGCTGGTATAACGGCTGCAGGTAGTGAGTTAAAACTACGTGTCAGCGTTTATATTGCAGTTTTGCTTTGCCTAAAGTTACCTGAAGTTCAACTACGTACACGTTATAGCCATCGTTCGTTTGATGAAACCAAAACCGAAACAGCATAAGAGACAAAATTCAACTGTCAATTGTTTATTAGTCGTAGGCGAATACCACGCGATGATTCATGTTTTCTAATATCTAAGACATCATTTTAAAGAAAAAAAACACGCAATAAAGTTAGGTGTCCGTAGACCTTTAATCCCCACATATTGAGGCGTTCTACGTCTTATACACTAGAAACAACCCCATTTTTCAAGAGGCTGTTAATCCGCCCTCATAATTATCAGTCTACTTACATCCACTGCAGGACAAAGGCCACTAATGTATCCTGGTGGCTAACACTGTGATGTCCAAACAGCTTCCATGTTATTCCCCTAATCTTTGTAACGACTTCCGCCTACCTGACTTTTTGTCACCCGCTACTGCGCTCGTCTTCTTTGGAACCCATTCTGTTACCATAAGAGAACATCGCTTACCTTGCCTTCTCATTACGTGCTCTGACCAAGCCCTTTCTCCTCTTTTGATTGCAGCTAAGATATCTTTTATTCGCGTTTGTTCCCTGATCCACTCAGCTATTTTCCTATATCTCAACGTTATATACACAAATAATTTTTCTTTCCGTATCTCGCTGCGCTGTCCTTAACTTAATGTTAGGCCTGTTCGTTTTTGCCGAATTCAAAAATGCGCCTCGACGCGATGCTCCGCCTCAACTCCCTGGAGTGGAGGAAGCAGCCGCTCTTCTCGAGACACGGTTGGGATTCACGAACGCCACTCGGCGTTTTCTCCGACGAGAAATTCCTCGAGGAACCTTCCTCCAACTCCCATTCCTGGAGGAAGCGTGAATGGCGTATGGGGACGAGATTAGACGAAAAGTTGGCCGTAAAACGGCTTGTTATTTCCTATTGCATGCACATTTTATCACGTTGTGACATCTCCGACCTTTCTTGTTTTTTTTTTCTTCGTCCTTTCTCGTTCGCGGGGTTACAATGTGTATACGAGTAGGAATCGCCGAAGAGTCCGCCTTTCTCTGTTATCTAACCATGTGCATAACCTTCCCAAAGATCCTCGGCGTTTACAGCCAAGTAAAACATCTTTTGCGAGCTGCATCCCGAATGCAGCAGTGAAAAAACTGGCAGTGGCTTCACTTCGCTAACCCTGGAATTCAGCGAAAAGCAAGGACGCTTGTTAAGCATCTGAGGCTCGTCGATGGCAGCTCCGCTACACGCTCGCGACCACCGTTCTGCATATACACATAAGACCATGTGGCTATGACGTGGTATCACATGGCCTTACGACACTCCCATCGGGTGTCATCACGTGGCTTCACATCACCCCCAACGGATGTTCTTAAGGCCAAAGGTCAACCTAAAGGCCAAAGGTAAATATCAAAGATCAAAGGTCAGAGGTCAAAGGTTAACTAACGGTCATGGGTCAAGGTCAGGGGTCAAGGGTTCTACACCATAACTGAACCACGTATGATCATACACGGCTAACGTGGTTAGTTGAAGGTCATTCAAGGTAGTTCTCGGCCTACGCGAAGACGGCTTAACCTAGCGTAGTGAAGCTTTTTGCTTCAAAACGGCCGGAAACACTTCTGTGTCTGCCAACCTTATCCGCTGGTGTCGTAGCGTCTACGAGCCTACGGCGTAGGGCATTTGGAGATGGTGTGAAAAACTGGCATTGGGAATTTGTGTGAATTTTTTCTCGCCCGCGGATGCGAGCGATGCAAAGTCTCCTGCTTCTATGTAGCGCTCTGTAACGTATGATCCTGAAGTATTGAAATAACGCCCCAGAAGCGAACACTACATGCCGGTTGGAGGCCAGCTGGGAGTCGTAATCGTAAACTCAAGCCACGCTCTTCCGCCTATCACAAATATCACTTGTGTGGTTCGTGCGAAATCACCCGGTTCCTCGGCAATGCCAGGTCACGTTTGAAGGCGCATATACCATCTGAGGCGTTGGCCAAGGAACATGATCCGTACACAGTAGAGATGTTAGCGCTTCGCAACCGCGTCTGCGAAGCCTTCAGCTTCTGCTACGCTATACGTCGTTCTCTACAAGTGCACCACCAACTACAGAAACTGCGCAACGCGGGGGAAGAGCAGAGCTCACTGCAACTCGGCACACGGTGGGCTATGAGTTCCCGGTGACGACTTGTGCGGTGGACAACTGCAACATTGGAGGCAGCGACTGAACATGATTATCCGTGCTCGGCGTCAGCGGCAAGCAAGCACGCTAGGAAGCCAGCCACGGTAGTGTTCGCAGAAGGGTAACTTGAAAGAAATTCTGGCTTGAACGGACTTGCCGCCAGTGAGCCCAGGCTTCGGCACACGGTTACTAGCATCCGCATCGTGTGCACGCTCGTGAAGAGTTTCCTTTGCGGGTCGAACGAAATCCACACAGCCAGCAAACGATGCGACATCCGCCATGTTCACAAGCAAACTGGCGGTCGAGGAGCGCTCAAGGTAGCGTGGGTACTACCTCAAGATTTTCGACCAAAACCTCGATTGTTTCCTCGATTCGAGTGGCGGTTGGTTTCTAAAACGTAAAACATGCCTCGAAGGCCGCTTGAAGGTCAAATTCGAGTCAAGATGGGTTTATCAATTCGGCGGCTAGTCTCCAAGTTTATGCACTACACTTGAGTACTTGCAGAATATAACTGTTGCACGTATCATCTCTTCTTGAAGGGTACGAGTTTATTAATGACCTCAGAGTGCCTGCCAAATGACCTCTGCCTCATTCTTATTTTCATGCTTATTTCACTATTGTCAGCAATGTCAGGGGCGCAGGGATGTGTACGCCAGGTAGCACATGACATGCTTGCATGCATCAGCCCCACGTTGAAGAAAAAAAGGACAAAAATGGAAGTCTTGGCTAGTGATGTTTCTAATGCAGCGAGCTTGCTAGACTATAAAACGTTCGGTAGGTTATGGGAGTGCCAATTTTTTTTAGCGGCTGAATGGTGCGTAGTGATTCCTAGTGCCAACGAAAACACCGATAGTTGACCCAAGTGCAAATGGCGTCGCTGAGTTGGTGATCACGCGAATTTTCACATATTGATTCTTACGATCCGACGCTTTTAATGCAAAAACATTATATGGCTCATGAGGAGGATAATCCAGCGTGGTTGTTGTCCATGCCAGATGGTCAGAAAACCCACATGACCTCACCAGGACAGAAATAAAAATAAAATTTTTCTCGAAGTGGGTTTCGAACCTATGGCGGCGCGAACGGATGAGCTTCGCTGGCCACACCGTTAGAACACAGCGCCATCACCACAGCAGAACACTCCGTGCGCTGAGCTGCTAATCTATCGCACTGGGTTGGGTATCGTCGTCGCCTTCAACTTCCATTTGGGCGGCGCGGATAGATGTGCTTCGATGGACACTGCATTAGAGTAGTACGCCATTGCCGCAGCCGAACACCCCGCGTGCATACTTTCGCATTCACAGCACGTAAGTAGCCCTAAGTGCCCTCCGTAATTTTTTCGAGGTAAACTTGCTATGCCATCGGCTGCTGTTAAATATGTTTAAAAAAATCGTGCAGTGCATCTGTGCAGAACTGTGTTCAATACACCTTTATTGTCTGGCTCCCTTTCTACGAAACATTTCTTCACTCATCCACTCAAAGTGGAAGAGAATATTTTCCTTACGCTGCCGTTACTTCGAACAAGGAAACTACGGCGTCTCGGGAAATAATACAGTCAAGGAAATGACTCCTAGGCAGAAATTTAAAGGCGAGAACTTCCTCCTGACCGTCTGGACGATTTCGCCCTTCGGTCTGCGTGTGGCGTGCCAAACAGTCGAGCACCATTTGAAGAGCGAAGGACACGTAGCTGCTTGAGGGGCGCGAGGAAAGGAGCAGAGTTGGATAATTTTTCGAAGGCGGCAACGCTGGGTGGCCTGAACGATGAACGGATCGTTAGGACACGTGCCTTCAAGGTAGCTCTAAGTATCTATCCCCACTTCGGCGTCCCGATGAGGTAATTTCCTTGCTGATTATGCGACACCAGATGCACGTGGACCTCAGAGCAGGCTTGTTTCAGATGACAACAGATAATTATCGTATAGGTAACGAGGCAAACACAAACAAGGGCATGAAGGGTACACATCAAGTGCAGTTGTGTACCTTATGTACCTTCCTTGTTCCTATCTGTGTTTTCGCAACTACCAGTATCTCTCATAAAAACAGGGTTTTCCCATCGAAATTGTGCGCGCTCATTGTTTCCAACAGGGAGTGAATTCGTACGAGCGTCAAGGTATTCGCAGCGCTCGAACTTTACATGAGCGATCACGTGGTACAGCTTGCTTCTCGGAGTGGGGTCAGTAAACAGGAGGTGGAGGGGTAGGAGCTGTTTGGTGAGCGTGCGTCTGGAGTCGCCCTAATCGGCTGGGCACTGAGAGTGGGGGCTCCGAAACTTTCCGCGCCGTTGCGCACCTAGCGGCGGATCAGATGCAGGCATCGTTTATGTGTGGGTGCATCGCGACACCGTTAAGGTGTCGCAGAGAGCCGGCGTTGGCGTTGTGAGTTATAAATGCCAAGAATCGGCCCGCGTCCGTGAGAATGGAGTGGAAACTGTCCACTCGTCTGCGAGGACGCCGAGGTACCCTACTGCCAGCGATACTGTTGTCTCCAGAAAAGAAAAGCAGAACGCTAGAAATTATATGGTACACTTTATTTTATCGAGTCCAGAGCCTGAAGTATTACCAGTTGTATTTTTCTAATATTTCCATGAACCACAAAAAAAGAGTAAAGCTATTCGTCGAAAGCAGCGGCAATCTGAAGGCTTTTTCGTAAATCGTCCGTCCAAAATCCTGCGAAAAGGTCTCCAGACCACGCTCAGTCTGTCCCATGCGTGTTCAGACAAGCCTATTTTTCTTTTCACGATGAAATAAAGTGCCTACATGAAGTATAATCGCCAGCGCGCTCAGCGAGACTGGGGATGCCCTTGCGACGCTGTTTAAGCAACCATAATAAGCGGGTTGTATGGTGCACTTATTGCCGGAGAAGTCACCTACCTGTCCTAGCTGTGTGCTTTTTAGTTGATAGAATATATAACAGGTTTAGCCAGCATACTAAAAATAATTAAAATGACATGCGAGTAGTCCACGAAGACGCCAATGGTTGGGTTAGCTGGTTTATATACACCCATGCTATGTCTACAAATTGAACTTACGGAGCGTGGCTGAAGGTTATAAAATTTTCTAAAACAGGTTCATGTGCTGCATATAGCGATAATAGGATTTCAATTAAATATGCTGCGTAGAGCACACGGCAATTTGGCAGTTCATACTAAAAATTCAGTTTCAGTTTTTCATTTTAATACTTTTGTGAAGCTCTGGACAAAGAAAAAGCATGCACAGGCTCACAGAATGCGCTGCCTTCTGCTAGAAATCTGTTTCGGTCTTTATTTTACCCCCCCCCCTCACCTCCCCTCTCCACTTTTCTTCCGCCATCTGGTCGCGCACTGTGTTTTAGAATGCCCTTGAGTACCCTTTAACACATTGTTTGTGGTTCCGACTTTCTTCATGCTAATCTTTAAGCTTACAGGGCGGAAATTCTTTCTGAAACGTCGCCGTAACCATGAAAAAGCACTACGTAAGTTTTCGTATACATTGCTCCCTGTCTCGTTCCTCAGCGCATTCATGCAAGGGTGTTGTTGGTTATTATCCTCTAAGGCAGCTTTTAGTGCTACGTGCCTGAGTGTTTTGCTCTCAGCAAAGCATTTTGGCTCTGCCTTTAAGACACCCACCACCGCCTATTGTGAGGAGAGAAACATCAGAGGGCATTTAGACAATCGCAATTACGCAGGCCCGTAGTACTCCACACGCACAACACCGGAAATGGGACCCACAAACCCAGACCCGCAAACAAAGACCTGCAAACTCTCTGTACCTTAATTCGCACATTTTGTTGTCAGTTCCATCTCTTACTGATTTCTTTGTTAACATAAAGAGACGGACGTCTGAAGCATCATGATATCGCGCAACGCTAATCACAGCGGATGTATGCAGGGAGAACAATGAGACACAAATAGTTGAAGGCCCAGCTATGCACGGTGTTTCACCTAACACTTTCCACAATTTTTAAAAATACGCTTTTTGAGTGCGAGGGGCACTTTTTGCGGCATAGCGTTGTCAGCGGTGCAGTACACCAGAATACAGCTAAGACATGACAACTATAAGGATGGTTAACTAATATTGAATAGTTAATATTTAACTATTATTGGAAGGCTCCTTATTTACTGCGAAGCGTCTATTGTAGCCTACGGTAAGGTAACATCCACATCAGTTTTTAGAGTTTCGAAAAAGCGGTTACCCTCGGCGCTGTGGTCCAACAAATTTTCGCTATTTCGACGAGTTACGTACACTGGAGAGGTTGCTTTGCCTACAAGCTTCTCGAAAGCGCATATATTTTGGCGCAATGTAGCCAAAATACATGCGCTTTCGAGAAGCTTGCAGGCAGAGTAGCCAAAGTTCGTTGGGCCACAGCGCCGAGGCCTGCAACCACGTTTTCAAAATTCTAAAAAGTGATATGAATATTTCCAAAAAGATTTTAAATTTGCGAAATTGTGTATAGTCTTAGGTGAAGCACTCTTTATGTGTCTCGTTGCTGCTCCCTTTTTCATCTCCCGGTTGTTCAGGGTTGCGAGAGAACTTCAAGGTTCAAATGTCTAAGTATGAACTACATCCAACCATTGTTAGAAACAAACTTCAATGCAGAAAGTTTCAAACGCGTCACCAATTAAAAGGGTGATGAGTGCAAAGTTCAGTTTGCCTATATCGATAGATTATTGCAGTGTAAGGACTAAGATGCCGCTTGCATTGAAAAACAGACCTTTCATAAGCTGAAAAGCGAAAATATTAAACGCAGGTGCCACCATTATCAGCCTATTTGGCGAGTGAACTTCGATTAATGGACACGTAGCCACGAATCTCCGAGGTTAGGCAACATCGCCATTTACTTAAAAGCTATGATCTCTGAGTCATTCTCGATGTAGATGTCACGAGTTCGAATCGAATGGCGGAAAGATTTATTAATCCAATTGTCTCAGTAGTAAATGCGTCTTTTGCTGCCGAATGATGAACATTCCCAGAAAGAGGCCTAAAATCAAATTTTACAAAGAGCAGATTTTGGATGGAGTTGTCGTCGCTCTTCGCAGTCCCTTTAATTTTGTCAGTGGGCAACAGCAAGGGAACCGTAAAACTTCGCGCAATTTCTCAGGGTGGCCCGAAAACACTTTCTGTACAGCATACCCCACATAGGCGTTGGGAATTAGAGGATAGAAGTTTAAGGGGCAGGTCGTTACATACAGCCTCGCGAGAGGGCAATTACCCAACTGAATCCCGCCCCTCGAATCCACCACTGACCGGAGGTCGTCGAAGTCGCTAAGGGTAGCAATAAGTCTGATAGCGAAGGCGTCTCTTAGGACTGCACATGCCTGCGGGCAGTAGGGTCGTGACCGGCTGCCAAAATGTCGTCGCCACCTTTCCTTTTGCTTCTATTTTTTCTTGTTCATTACGCACTTCTGTTTTTCCGGTTAAGGAAAAACCGGCTGCGGCCGCTGCCTGAATGCGCGCCGTCCTTGCCTAAGGCAGAGACCAATCAGAGAGACACCGGCTCTCTTGATGCTTGCTCAAGTGACTTGTTATCTGTATTCTGTATTACTGGCGAAAAATGCACGGTGCGAAAAGTTACATGCGCTAGACTTTTGGAAAAACTCGCAAATGGGCGGAAAGGAACGTTACGATATATCTTGGCAGAGTCTGTCAGGACCAAAATGCCGGCTCTCAAGTGCCGACTAGGGCTGCAAACATTGGGGCATAACCGTGCATCACATTTCTTGTTTACTTTTTGTGCAGTTTTCATTTCTCACCACATTTTGTTTACACTTCTCATTTGATGACCGCGTGTTTGCAGCTAATCTCTACTAAATTCAGTGAAGGCCAGAAAATCTGGGCGAACGCTTCTAGTTTGCAACACGTGCCGCGTTGTTCTTAATACTAAAAAACACGGCGAAATTTTGAATGACCGGGACTTCCCATTCATATTATTCACATGAAAACGGGTAATTCCCGTTCATAGGAAGCGTTTTGTAGGTAGCATTTTGCAGCGAAGGGAAAGAATCGGCCACGGTCATAACCGCGTTTGCGCAGACTCTCTCGGGGCGCTTTATTTTTCTCAAAATTGCAGTTTAAAAAAATGCTCATTGGTTACGCGGTGTGCACAACTGAAGGCCAGCAGATGACGCTAGTTTCTGTTGTCCAGGAAGCTATGCATGTATTGTTTGCTTCATGAGCACGAACGTTTCACTTAACAATAATCTAATTTGCTCGCATGTCCTGCTCTTGAAATGCTGGCGGTGTGCGCTGCATCAGAGTAAGAGCTTTGACAGGGCAGTGTGTCGGAAGCAAAGACGAGGCAAAAAAATACCAAGCGCCCATCAACGATACACTGGATTCTAGCGCTGGGGGACTGCTCACTCTGCTTTGCTCTAATGTTTTCTAATGAATGCTGCGGCTAACACTTTTGATCAGCGAAATTGCACCATGTCGATCAAGCTGCTCGTTGTCTCGGCAGTAATGTAGCGCGCATAGAGAACCACAAGTAAGCAGCCAGAAAAAATATCCCTTATTTGCAACTTTATAGCGAGAAGGTTCTCATGAGGGGTTTATCATGACAGGTTTATCATGAGGGGCTTCTCACCAGGGGTTTGTCAGGGGGTGTTTGTCATGAGTTTCTCTTTATTTTCATCGATATCCTGTTCAGAAGCCTAATACGCGGCTATGGAGACACAATGTTCAGCTCCTCGGGTCTCTGCTAAAATGACTGAAATAAGATGTTTTGTGGCTGTCATGAAACCAGCCAGGTTTCCATACATAGCTTACGCTGTAAAGGCCTTCCAGGCCTTTGTCACGGCCTTGGTGAGAAAAGGTGCAGCAATGGCTGTAATGGACCCCGCTCTCGCCGCTTTCCCCCTAGAGCGTACGTACTTCCAAGGGAACTTCGGCTACTTCACGTGAAGTGTCGTGGTAGGGCCGTCATTTTGTCCCCATTTCATTTTAGTAAAAGTGGCATGGCTTGAGTGAAAATTCAATGACGCCATTCTTCCGGTAGCACGTGGTCACCTCTGACCAATGAGGATGTAAGATAGGCGTGCTAATATTTTCGAGAGTTAGTATTTGCTGTCTGGAGTCGTCTTTAATGTCCGTGCCCTCTGATCTGGCGGGCTGTGGACGTCCGCTGTGTGCGCGCATTGAAATGGGTGGTAATAAGAAGGGGGGAGAGTGCCAAACAGTTATCACTATTGTTTTTTTTTCTCAACGGAAAGCGTCTGGCAAGGCACGTGGCGAATAGTATGGGAGACCAGTCATGGTAAGGAGAGACAAGTTAAGTGTGAAACCTCGTAACACATGCTGGGATAACTACAAGAGTTGGAGGAGGTTCTCAACTTGTCTCACTTTTCCTTATTTCCGCATAGTTGTCGTGTATCTTTTTCGAAACCTTCCACTTCTTTCTAGGTAATATTATTGAAATCCGGACATTTAAAACCTTGTTGTTGCTGCAGCCTACTCGGTGGCTTTAGCGGTTATGATGTTCATCTATGTCCAAGACCGTGGGGAGGAATCCTGGCTGCGGCAGCCGCATTTTTATAGAAGTTAAATGCAAGAATGCCCGATTACTGCGCGATCTAAGTGTCTGGTGGCTATAGGGGATCGAAATCAATTCAGAGCCCTCTAATACTGCGTCTCATTAGCCCATGTGCAACGTTTAGACGATAAACGTAATAAAGATAATATTTATGTGGCTCCGGGACTTGGCGAGATCTACCTGCAGTTAATAGTTGTCGCGATCTACCTGTTAAACTTGTTCAGTAAAGCTGTTTTCACCTTCCAGAAAGGCTTTCATGTCTAGACGACGCCAAAACTTTGCTTGTAATTGATTTGGGATGCGAGCAGTTGACCTCGTTCTCAACTGAAAGAAACACAAATTAATCAATGCTACTATTTTTACCAGCTCATTTTGCGCTAGCATAAAACCAGAATGATTAAAATGAGCGGCTATTGATATTTTTAGAAGCACGGAATAAAGTAATATTTGAATTCGCTACTATATCAAGTCAGCCTCGGTTGTGGCATCAGGAGGGTGGTGATCAAAAAGTCACTTTGTTTTTAGTATACACAGCGCAGTTGAACGAAACTGAAACCCGGTGGGTACGATTTGAATAGCCCTAAAAAGGCTTTGTCTTCCGGCCCGGACAGGCAACATTTTAGAGTCGACAGGGAAGGTTAACTATGGAAAAGGCACCACCGCTGTCCAGATTAGTTATGAACTTCCGCTCTAATACTAGGTGCATATTTGGGATTGGCAGTCGTGAATATATCATTGATAAGTTTAACACCTGAGTAGACGCTTTAATGGAGAGTTTGAGGCTTGAGTGTGTAGTGCTCTGGTAATGGGAATAATTATGCAAGGCTGCGCAACTTCTAAAAATCAGAGCTAGGCTCACTAGCTTCCAGACGTCCGTGGTGGGAGTTGGAACTGACTCTGAGTTATACCGTAGCGGAATGAGAGCAAGGACAAACTGCTTGATCTGACCCATTTTGCACGCCTGCCGCGCTGATTCTTCTTATTTATTTAGTTCAGGTGGTTGGCAGACAAACCGCTGTCAGACGCGAAACTTGCACGATAAGGCATCGCATGCCGGCATTGGCATGTTGCCGGGCCACGTCGCAATGACGCCGAAAGTACGCAACTGACGAAGCAGAAGGAGTAGGGCCGTTTGTGGACATCTTAAGTCTTGCGTATGTGAACCGTTTCAAAAAAGATCGCAGGCTACTGCCAACGCTACCGTACTGCGTAGGATATATTTGCGTTGCTCTGTGTTGCTCTTTGTGCGCGCATAACTTTGCCAAGACGCATTTACACAGTTAGAATTTTCTTTCCGCTTTTCCCATGGAGCTCCCATAGGCGACCGCGCATTCTATCCAGCCTGCCTTCTCAACCCATTTTACTACTTCATCTTCATTATCCCTGCCCAACTGGACGATGCGTACAACCTGCCCTGATAGTACGAATGATGTGCAGTGTAGTACACTACACGTGGCTACGTGTAGAGCTTATACTTGCAAAGACATGGGGGCTGCTAATTGCTATCCAGGCTATATATGCCGTCAGTTGATAGTGCCACGAATGATAAATGAAGCTAAACTTTCAAATGCAGTTTTATTAGGTTTGGCAAAAGTGCACTTATATCTAAGTAATCTGTCACTCATTAACAGCAGACAAGTCTTCGGTTGATGACGGTAATTAATTTGACGTTGTTTTTTCTACAAATCTTACATGAAACAAAAAACACATAGAATACGTTGCTAAGAGGGTTGTCCGCGTGCGTATCTTTATCAAGCAATAGTTCATAAATCCCTCTTGTGAAGTTAAATAAACTATATTTTATCCATTTTATAATTCTATATTTTTATTATTGTATCATTCTGGAGTAAGCCCCCCTAAGAGCTTTTCTTTCCAAAGTATTGCCTTGGGGGAAAACGAAGAATTCCTGGGTTTACATTATCTCATATCTACCTCCTTTGAATAGCGAGGACTTGGTCAGTGACACCTGGTCACTGTTTCCGGCCTGCAAGAAACAAGTAACAAATTGCATCTAGGTTCAGTTGCTTAGGCGACTGCGTTGGAGAGGTGGAGCGGCATGCACGACTGCCACAGGCGCGTGAGCTTGTGCTCCAGCTGTGCATATGCACCGTGAAAGTTACTGCAGATAAAGGTTTCATTGCAGAGACCAGCTGAATGGCGCGCTGGGGTAACGCGCTGAAGCTCTGTTCACTGTACTTGAAATGGAAAGCAGCCGCTCTGCTGCCGCTGCTGAAACAAAGTTGCTATTCTTTGTAACTGAACGTTTGCTACCGAAGGGAAAAAATTGATGATAAAGGACAGTGATGACCAATGCGTAGTCATTCGCTGCACTTCATCAGTGATGATAATGTAATTATTTTTAGCGTAAGGTTGCGGTCTTAATTTTGAGGCCTTTATTTGGCGTTCCTCTTTTGATTGAGCAGGAAGCTCAAAGGGCTCCTAAGGGAAGAAATTTTCTCACATGAAGGAGTTGCCTACAGGCGTTCAGCTTGGCTTGTTTAACCATCGCTACACACCTCTATGGCGAAAAGGCGCGCAGCTGCGTAGCAGTAGCTACTCACCTCTAGCAGAGATTGCATGCTATGCTATGCAATGTATCCGCGCCTACGAACGCTGTAGTTATGAACTCGATGGTGCTTTGCTGCGTTTACAACTAGCGCATTAGCTGTCACAGCAAAGACAGTGGCTGTCTCCTCGTTTTACGAGCTTCCAAATCTATGTCCTTTTGTTGAAACATAAATTTGTAAGATATGTGTTGCATGGCCAGTTTAAATGTGAGCACGATTTTCAGCATAGCGCGTACTTGTGCGGCACTTCGTGATTCATCCAAAATATCCTATTACCAGAGCCTATTATAGGTCCCATCTTGAGGTTTTGTTACCAGTGAGAGTTTATATGTAAGGAAATGACTGCCCATTATACGACTGTATAAGAAAATTCGAGCATCATGACGCAACCTTATTCTTGTGCGCAGTCGCGTTCCTCCAGCAGTCCTTGGAAAGCAAACTGGTTATGAAATTGTAACCTTCCAGAACGCAGACACCAGAGCTCTTGACCACGCCAATGAAACGTTCGCTGTACTTACCATGGCTCACTTTAGAAATACACATGTTAATGTGTTTTTTCGCAACTAAAGACGGGCCGAATTTTCTCTGCAATCGGTGCAAGAGGACACGTATAAGGCTGTGAAAGCGAAGGTCATAAGAAATTACGTGCAGCCGGCGCCAGTTACAGTGAAGAGACAGGTGCAGCACAGAGAAAGAAACGTTGTATTAAAAAAGAACATTACAGAGATCCTTTTGACTAGACTTCTCCAGATGATGTGGGAATATTGCCTGAGATTGACTGCCTTCTTATGCAGTGTCAGACGCCGTCGCATTCCTGAAATGCAAACAAGTAGCCGTAATAGTTAGTCTGAAACATGGAATTCCGCAACATCGCTTCTTAGGCATTCAGTAACGTTGCTAAACACCGAGGCAAACTGGCGCTACTGACTACTGAAGAATTTTCGTTAACGTAGTTGGTCCGTAAACGGTGTTAACATCCGAGAATCCTTGTGGAGCCTCTACATCATGCCAGGACGCATATTTATTACGAGAAAGAAAAAGGAACCCTCTGTTCTGAAACGCGCCCTGCCGTGCTATCTACCCCGAGTGTTCCATGTTCACGTCTTAAGGTGCCCTGCCCCACTTCAAGCGGGCTCAGAAGATGCACCGTATTAAACGTCTATTTGTTGAACTTATCTTGATGTAATACAATGCTGTGTGCGGCACACTGGTAGCATATAGGCAAGCTTTCAGACCTCGGAGTACAAGGATATTACTTTCCAACGGAAGAACTGATTTCAAATAAAAGCGCATCACAGATCGCAGTGGTTGCCTTCGTTCAGATGGTCTGAGTATCTGACGCTTTACTTCAACGTCGCAACAAAAGTTAGTTACTAATCCGCTCACGACAGACAGTAGGGTTTGAGCGTGATTCACTGTGAACAGTCACAATTCATTTCTTTTTGCCTCATACTCGGCATCGGCTTTGACACGCAAAACGCCCGTTAGTTTGAGAATGAGCTTACCAGAAAACTGAAAACTAGGTGCGGTTGACAGTGAAAGGCATAATCAGCAAATTCTACGCTGCGTAAACACATGGAATAATTCAAGTTTACTTACGCTCCCATCAAGAAGGACTTCCATACATTGCATATTTTTGCCAGATTGTCTTGCTTTTTGGTGAACTTGTTGAGTTCAATATGTATTACATTTGGGTTCTGGATAGTGTACTTGGGCCATTCGACCACAGGCGGAGGCAGCACTGGTTTTCTGGAAGAAAAATATTTGCATAATTAGTAGATACAACTTTTGGCGTCACAAACATCTATGACGCTTTGATGCTGGGTATGCCTACAATGCTTTTTGACGCTGAATAAATGCCCTTCCGCTATTGAATTCAACCGAAAATGGAATTCAAAAAGAAAATGGATCTTTGTGCAGTTCCTAAAGTTAATCTTTTTTTATTTTTTCAATAATTGTGCTGTTGTCACCATCCTCATAACCGATTGGTTTTGCCATATATAATGAAAAAGGCGTTCGGGTAGAATATTTTGAGCTGAAGTATGAAATGCTGAGATTTATATTGCGTAGCAATGCGCTCCACCTGACAACTTACCCTGTTTTTACGAACGAGGACCAAATCTCAACTATTGTCCTCATCAACTCTTCTTCCTCAGGCGTGTAGTGTAGGCGTTCAGCGTACTTGGCTCCGTATGGACCCAGGTGCTGGGCCATAAGCCTGCCGTCTTTGAAGAATGGTAATGAACCCAGCGTGTAAGGGATGTCATCCGCATGAGCCACTCCCATCCACTTAGGCCAGAAGCTGTGCGTCGGCCTGTAGTTGAACAGATAGCGGTAGGTGTTTATGCCTTGTTTCGCAGCTATTTGTCCGAAGAAGAAAGTCGGACATGTGAACACGGCATCCCCAATCATCTTGCTGACGGTCGAAGCAACTTCGTTTTCCGAAGGTTCGTCCGCTGAGTCATGGAAGTAGGCTGCAACGAGGTCCTTGCCGTCATCGATGTCGATGTTGAACATCTCGGACATTACGAAGGAGATCAAAGTGCGGTAATCGCTCACCAGTAGCTTTCCGAATATGGGGACAGATCCCTTGAGCAAGCGAAAGAACACCGTACCTTCATCGGCCACGGATCCTAGAAGGATATCTTTAGCAGCCAAATGTTTCCAAGTGTCGGCGGATAAAATCTTTCCCGGGATGAAGTCATCGTTGTCGCTCGGGGGGTAGATCTGCTGGATTAGATCGAGTGAATCAAGCTTCTTGAACACAGCGGAAGCGTCCGCTTTGCGCAGGCAGTCCGCGATTGTCTTGCCCTGCTCTTCGAGCTTCTTGTGCTTATCGTAGCACTTCATTGCCAAGGCGGTGAGGATTGACTTGGCTCTGCCGCCGAACCCTGAGCCAAGGATGAGGGTGAGTGGCGTTCCGCTCTGCAGCACCAGTCTCTTGAAAAGGCCACGGCTATGCGGGGACACAGAGTGAATGGCCGCGGAGACTGCCCCGGCGCTCTGGCCAAGGAGCGTGACCTGTTCGGGGTCGCCGCCGAACCGGTCGATGTTTTTGCGGACCCACTTGAGCACGAGGTTCTGGTCCCACAGGCCCATGTTGCCCAGTATGCCCGCCGCGTCGGAGTGAAAGAAGCCAAAAATGCCTACCCGGTAGTTGAACGACACGAACACAACATCGGTGAGGGCGACGAAGTTGGACGGATTGTACAGGAACAGAGACGAATCGCCCCACTGGAACGCCCCGCCGTGGATGAACACCACCACCGGACGCTTCCGATTGCATCTGCTGTCTTGAGAAGAACACGTGGAGGCGGGTTTCCATATGTTGAGGTAAAGGCAGTCTTCGGACGCAGTATGAAAATAGTCGATGGTCAAGTTCGGTAGGAACTTGAGAGGCAGCTGCCAGCAAGGCTTCGGCAGTGTCGTTGTGTTGAGGGTTCCGCTCCATCGTATTGGTGGTTGTGGCCTCTTGAAGCGAAGGGGACCGAGCGGAGGTGTCGCGTACGGTATGCCCAGGAACGCTTCCACGCTCCTGCCTGCGACACTCAAGCACTCGCCTCTCACAACGCCGCTCTCCGTGCGAACCACGGTGTTGCAGGGATCGGCTCCGTCGGCGAGCTGGCAGCTCGAGAGGCATAACAAGGCGAACGCTGCGCAGAGCCACCGCGGCGCCCCTTTGCCAAGCACGCTGTAATGAAGGCGTGACGAGAGCCTCATAGCGGCTACTGGTGCCAACAGGAAGCGAAACAAATTGCCCACCGGTGAGCGGCGAGTTACGAGAGAGTGCTACCAGAGAACGAAACGGAGCCATCCCTTTTATTCTCAGTGGGCAAGGTTGCCGCGAGTGGCGAGGAAAAGGAGAAAAAAAGTGAGACGCCAGAAACGCCGCGAGTTGTTTGCTATCAGACACTAGCCGCCTCTCGTCTCGCTTAGATTGCAGGTGGGGGAGGGCAAGTTGCGCTGCGCACCGAACATGGGGCGGTAGGAAGGAGTGAACGCTTTTGCATGGCAGCCACGGGATGTGGCACGTGGCCCGAGTCTGTTGGCGTGCGACCGTTATCGCGCATAATAACGGCTGGTATTTTTTATTTACAGCCGCCAGTTCGTCTGGGCGTTATGAAGGACTCCACTGCTTCACCGCTCTGCCAATGAAAGGAAAACACATATCCGGGAAGGAGAAAGGGCATGGGCAGACGTATGTTGCAGTTTTTGGTGATGATTCAAGATCGCCGTAAAAGCAGCCTTCGCCAACGCTTGGGTGTTTGCACTTTTTACTCGTATTTCACTTATTTAAGCCCACCGAGCCCCACTGCGGTAAGAAAAGTCACACATTTATTCAAGTGACTTTTTACTGCAGCTGTGCTCTGATCAGGAAACGTGCGCGTTTCCTATAACCACCACTGTCATGAATTCAGTGCCTCTCAAGACTTCTTGATCAATTCGCTGTGCGCAGGCTGTGTGGGAAGCAAATAAACTGCGCCTATTGTGACAGGCCGCTGCCACTTTTACTGTTATCCATGCGTAATGGGCAAAGTGACATGATTGCGGCTTGGAAAGGGCTGAGCATGTTGGTCAGCTTGTAATTGTTGCGGAAGTGGAACGCTCTTATTGTTTTCTTGGAATGCTTTCCAGTGACACTGGTTGCAGAGAGCTCTAGAGTGCTCGCATTTTGATGGCATCTGCAATGGTGACAGCAGCTGACCCAAACTTGCCTGTAGCCCGCACCTCTACAGGTGAAGAAAGTGGCTAAGGTGAGGCCACAGCGACAAGCGACTACTTAGAGCCCCGATCAATGTTCTCGCGGCCTTTCTCATTGCTTTGAGCGGGGTGCAACACACGCAGCAACCGCTATCTTAGTATGCTGCCGAACAGGATGTCTCGTTTCCTTTATTTTAGATGACAAGAACACCTTCACCTTTACTCTATATTCCTTTTTAAAGAGCGCAGTGAAAATGATACAAAGTGAACATCGTGTGAGTTAAACTATGTGGCGCGGGATCAAGATAAGTTCAAATATACTGATTTAAAAAAAGTCCCGCAGTTATGCGGTTGGAAAACAGCGTTATGATCATCATCATTACCGGAAGCTCAGCTGTGTCTACTGCTGGACAAAAACCTCTCCAATGAACCTCCAATTAGCCCTTACCTGCACAGACCAGAACCTTAAATCTCATCCGCACACCCGACTCTCTGCCGCCCCCTGCAACACTTGCCTTCTGCTTGCAGTCCGTGAACCTAAGCGACCATCAACTATTTTTTCTTCGTACTACATGCCCGGCATATGCTCGTTTCCTTTTGGTTTCAGCTAGGGTATCATTAATTCGCATTTTCTCGCTGACCTCCTGTGATCTCTTCCTGCCTGTTAACGTTACCCCCTATAATCTTTTTCCCCGTCGCTGCGTTGTCTTCAATATATATCTAGCCCTTTCGTCAACCTCCAATTTCCTGCCCATTAGGAGAGCACTTGCAAACCACAAATATTTTACACTTTATTTTTCAGATATACTGGTAAGCTGTTGTTGGTTGCCTGAGAACATCTACCGGATATACAGCCTATTCTTATTCACCCAGCTACTTCACTCACATGCTGCAGATCTGCAGTCACTTCCTGCCTTAAGTTGATGTATTCTGCTACCACGTCCTGTTCTTTTCTGCCTATTGTAAACTGCTGTTTACGGCCAACATTCTTGGACATTACCTGAATTACATTACATTCCCACATTCTCTTACTGTTGTTGTTGTTAGCCTATCAAAAGATGGCACATACCCACACTGGGGGATCGGCCAAGAATCGAGTGGCTATTCACCTGTACTCAGGTAATTAAAATGAAAAGCACGCGGGTAAGCAACACCAGAGGATTCCTCCTCATGAACAGAAAATGGATAAAAGTTTTCATTTCAATAATAATAATAATAATAATAATAATAATAATAATAATAATAATAATAATAATAATAATAATAATAATAATAATAATAATAATAATAATAATAATAATAATAATAATAATAATAATAATAATAATAATAATAATAAAGAGGGACTGAAACAGAATTATTAAGTCGGAATGTAATAATTGACAGAAAAGAAAATTTTGTAACACTTAACATGGCAGTCGGTGAGATTCTATCAGGAAATTTAGAACAGTGGTACAAACAGATCTGTGGCTGAACCCAGATGTGGTGGCACCAAATGATAGAAAGAGCGGGCTGCCTAAACTAAGGCCAAGGGGCGGCAAGGGCTCCTCCAGCAACCTTCTTCTCAAAGAGGTGTATCGGCGACAATAGAGCAAAAAATGCTCAATAGATTCAGGCTCACGGCAAAATGCACAAAGGGGAGAGAGCGCCAAACTCGACCTGTGTAAACAGAAATTCAGAGAAGGAATGCGGCCCCGCAGACTCGTCAGAGATACTTCAAGCTGCCGAAATCACAAACTTGCCTGTTCCAAGAATATCTGAGGTGCTGATAAACCGCCGATGTTACAAGTGTTGTGTTTTGGGTGCTTAAAAACGCACATCGCCGAAACCTAGATGCTGTAATATAGGCTGTAGCCGGGATGATAGGCAACACGGGGCCGCTTAGGGAAGCCTTTGCGAGAGTATCAGCAATCTCATTAACTGTCACACTGATGTGACCGGGAACCTATACTAAATGAGCAAGACTCAAATGGGGAGTAAGCAGGGACAAGAATGTGTTGAAAATGGGACTATCAACATGCGCGGCGAGGTACGAACACAGAGATAAAGAATCTGTAATTACTGCCACTGCGGTAGTAGAGGGGTCTAGCTTGCGTAGAGCAAGTACTACTGCCAGAAACTCTGCTTGAAAAATGGGGTGAAATCTGGAAGGCGCAGTGGAAAGCACCAGTCTAAATGCGAACAGAATATTCCTACACCTGTCTTTTCATTGCACTGCGATGCGTCGGTTGCTATTGCAATATTTGTAGGCAGGGTCCTTAAAAGGTCTTCTAGTAGACCGTTTAGAGTACAGGGTGGCAAAATTTTTGCATTTTGGGGGAAAATATTGTCGTAAACAATGTGGACAGCGGGCCCTCTGCATAGCGCAGGAAGGATGTCATAAATTTTCACATCTAAAGGCTCAAGTAATCTTTGCACAAACACTACCTGTGGGGTATGAAAACGAGACCAGAGGGTACAAAAAAAGAGGTCGGCTGGCAACCGAAATGCTTTGCGAACGGTGGAAATGAGATTCGTAGATTGTTAAGTAAGTCTGCACAGTTAAAAATTGAACTCGAGATAAGAGAGGGGGAATGCGGGCTTCAAGGTACAGAACATTGGTAGCCACAAATTTTGGAAGGCCGAGGCACATGCGAAGTGCTTCCCAAAAGGACGAGAGGACGAAGTTTGTATGCAGCTGAGCCTTTGAACACACAGATCCGAATTATAAAATTGGCCTGACATACATTTTGTAAATCATTAATAGCGCATCTCTTCGCATGCCGTACCGGTGACTACATAATCTACGTAACATGCCCACGGAACCCCTTTCACCCTGACATGGTCAATGTGGGGTCGCCAGGTGAGTTTCTCGTCATAAATGACCCCTAAGTATTTTAGGGATTGAACCTGCGGTATTGGTTGTAACCGACAAGTGAGAGAGACCCCTGCAGGATTCTGTAGAGGGAAAACAAGGATGGCGCACTTGCTAACATTGAACTTCAGGTGTAAGCTGCTCAGCCAGTGCTCAAATGTACTCAAATATGACTGCAACAGACCACACAGGGAATGTATATCCGGCTCAGCCGCAAATAACGCAATGTAGTCCGCACAGACGTAAGTGCATACATGGCGATGGAGAGGAATTGATATCAACAGAATATTAAAGAGCACAGGAGAAAGAACAGCTCCTTGCGGTACACCTCTTGTTTTTTTGTACCTTTCTAAATGAACACCATTATGAACGCAAAAGAATTCCCTGTTATAAAGAAATGCAGATACTCAAGCAACTATATAATTTGGAAACTGAAGAGACTGCAGCCTATATATTAGGATGGAGTGTTCTACACTGCCGTAAGCTTTGGCAATGTCTAGCGTTACCAAAGCCGCGGCCTGGCGTTGACGACGAGCAAGGAGAATTCTGCTCTCAAGATCAGTATGTGCATTTCATATAGAACACCGTGGCCGGAATCCGAGTTGATACTGGCTAAGTGTATTTTTGCTGTCCACGAAGGCTGACACCCGAATTAGTAACACCCTTTCTATTAATTTTACTACGTTTGATGTTAAAGAAATTGTCCTAATATTATCTAATACATAGCCTCCACCCTGATTTTTAAGTAAAGGGATCACCTTGGCCAGCTTCCACTCAGGAGGTATCCAAGCGTGTATGCTTCCGCGGTTTGGGACCCGCATACAAAACTGAATATTGAGGAGCTGGAGCGCGTCCAGAAACGGGCTGCTAGGTTTGTGTCCGCCGATTACAATTTCCAAAAAAGTTGTTCTGGTTTGCGCGAGAAGTTGGGATGGCCATTACTTGAAAACAGGTGCAAATATTTGAGACTCTCTTTCTTTTATAATGTGCTTAATAATAAAACTGGAATTCCAAAAGAGAAATACATTAGTGAACCCAGCTACATTTCCGCCCGCACTGACCACCCACTTAAGGTGCGCGAGTACAATTGCCGTATAAACGTATTAAAATAGTTTTTTCCCACGAACAGTGCATGATTGGAACTGTCTCCCTTCGCGGGTCGCTACCGCTCCTCCTACATCGTTTCTGACCGATTTGCAAAGCCACCTGTCAATATAAGTGCAATAATTCTTGTCCGAGTGTATTATGTTTTAAGCAGTGCTGTATTTTAAAATGTATCTTTTTTTGTGTGTGTGTATGTGTGTGTTTAGGGTATGTTTGCCTTTCTACAATGGTTTTTATTTTGTTTGTTTGTTTGTTTGTTTTTGCTTTCGTGTGCATGGGTTTATTGTATTTTCTGTGTAGACCGCATCATTTGCCTAATTTATTATGTACTAGATGTTTGTTCTTATTTATGATGTTTCCCCCCTACAATAATGCCCCAATGAGGGCGCTGTAGGTACTGTGTATAAATAAATAAATAAATAAATAAATAGATAGAGTAGTTTATGAGGTGTAATAAGGAGTCGAGCGACTCCGCACAGAGAATCTTGAGCATCTTTGTAATGACATCATCAGGGCCATGAGCAGCAATTGGTAATCTCTGTACAACTTGGGAAAGCTTCAATAGATTAACTTGTGAGGCATTATTATTTGGCACCACTGAAGCAAACAACATTGGTAGCAAGAGCAGTAGAGACAAAAACCGCTTTTGCAGGCCCGTGGCAATTAATTAAACCGCCAGGATAGCTTATTTAGGTGACATAACTAACGACTCTAAATTACTAGAGGACGTGAGCAGTTTTCTAGACCGTAGAAAGCCGAATTGTGCACGCTGGTTGCTCGACTTTGAAAGATAATTGAAATGTTCTGAGCCATATTTTTCCATCGCACGTGAAACTGTGCGTTTAAAGGTGGCTGCAATAAATTTATAATCCCTCCAGTTAATTGGGCATTGGTTATGAAGAAGCTTTTTCTATGCTGCCTTCCTCCGCCTGTAATCTCTTGTACAGTCCGCATTCCACCAGGTAGAAGAATTCCCTTTTGTTGGCCACACCATAGCCAGACATATGCTTGTTGACTGGTGGGCCTCGGCGATGTTAGACACTGACGCAAGGGCAGAGCGCAACGCCGTCTGAAATCTGTCATAATTTACGTGTGACCGCAACTGAGAAGACGCAGGAGTTACACGACATACGATATCAAATTGAATAGGTATATGGTCACTTGAGGTGCCGCAATCAACAGTCGACCAATTCGTTACGCCAATGCCAGGACTAGTGAACGTGAGATCTAAAACAGATTGAGTCTGTGCGCGCAGGTAAGTGGCCGATTCTGAATTTAAGCACATAAGGTTGTGATCAGAAACCCAGGCCCAAAGGTGCTTGCCGCATAGATTAGTCCCAAAACCCCACGACACATGATGAGAATGGAAGTCGCCAGCCACGGGAACTGGATTTTTACAGTTAGCGAGTATCAAGGGCAGAGGTCTGGTATCATGTACTCCAGAGGAGAAATAACAATTTGCAATGAAAAATGTAGAGCACCCAGGAAGTACAAAGTCTAATGCCAAACTCTCACAGTCAGGAGACATTTGTTGAAAAGATAACTTAGCCCTGTAGCAAAATTTTGAAGAGACTAAAGTTAGTAAACCACCTCCACTTGACTGGCAATCTAGGCGAAATGAACGGTAATTTTTAAAATGAAAATGTTTGTCGGTTGAAAGCCAGGTTTCTTGCAGAATTATGACATCCGGATTAAGCTCGGTAGAGATGCAGAGTATATCTGTGGAAGCTGAAGGAACAGAGCAACAGTTCCACTGTAGAACTCGCGACGACACTATGGTTGCGAAAGCCTAGCAGCAGCAACTGCCTGCCCCAAAATGGTATCCTTGGGCTTGGTGCCAAGCTGTTGCTTCTTTGATTTGGGCTGGGTACGCGGAGAAGACGACGAATGAGACATGGGGGACCCGCTGCCCATGAGAACCCGCGCATCAGGCTCCATCATCTCGGAATCATAGATGATACCATCATCACTCGAAGTACCTGAGGTAAGTACAGCGGAAGTGGCTGTAGTACGTTCCTGGGGCTGAGATTCTTCAGGAATTGTAGACCGGGTAAGGGTAGAGGAAATTGCTGTCGAGAGAGGGGCCAAACCGGCCTGCACGGCATGTGTAAGCTGAGTCGGTAGAACGTTTGTAAGACACTCCGATACACTTGCGACAACCCTTTCTACCATTTTAGACATAGAAGCCTCCACAGCCGCCGCAATTTCCTGGGACAGCGTGGAGCCTAACATGACTCCTTGACGGGCGGTCACACCTGCATAACCGTGGGCACGTTCTTTCACCTCTGTAATAGAGTCACGGCGCGAACAGCGTTTTCTGGTAATTATGTCTAGAATTTAGATTTCCTGCGCTCGGGACGGACAATTTGAGTAGTTTGCAGAGTGGGCCCCACCACAAAGGCAAAACTTCTCGTTCTGCTCAGTGCAGGGGCTCGTTGCATGACCATCCCCACAGTTACAACACAGCAAGTTGGATTTGCAACCGCCAGTGCTATGGCCATGGCACCAGATGTTGTTGTACTGCAGAGGCCTAGATGACAAAGGGTCTGCCCGAAAAATTAGAGGCCATGCCTTGATTTCAGAGGGGCAGGAAGTGCCGGCAAAGGTGACAATCACAGATTTGGTATCACCCGCATCTTGTTTACATCCCGGCTACAGCGGTGCACAGCAACTAAACCTGCGCCAGACAGAAGCTCAAGAGCCTCTGCTGGAGACAGGGAAGAGTCCACGCCTCGAACGATACCTTTCGTGCTAGCAAGATGTGAAGGGATAAAGGAACTTACCCGAAGCGAGGCAAAAGATGAGGCCTTTAGTAAATCTCTGACACTGTCGAGGTCTGGCGATCTACACAGAATCCCGCCGCGTTCAAACTGGCGTACCTCTGAGATTGACTCATAATGAGAAGTGGCTGACTGGAGAGCAGCCCGAACAGCTCCAGGGTTGGACATCTTGATTGCACCGCCATCCTGAGGCGCCAGCGCAACAGGGATACTGCCGACGCCGCTGCGCAAAAAAGCTTCCAAAGACAGGAGATCAGGGGATAGAGAAGCCGACCAGGGGGAGCTCCCCTGGCCGGGAGAATGGGTAGACATAGCCCGGGCTTACTGCCTTACCGCGTGCTTAAAGCCCACAAAACGAGAAGCCACCCGAAACTTAGCCGATCGTTCCCAGCAGAGCAGAGCAGCAGAGCAACGAACCCGCACCGTGGAGCGGACGTGGAGCGGGCGGGCACCGCCGTTCGTTGTTGTTGCCTTGGTGACATGGCACATACCCACGACGGGGGATTGGCCAGGGTTGTGTTTGTTCCCCTCACAAAATGGCACATACCCACAAGGGGGATTGGCCATAACCAGGCGGTGACTATTTAAATCGCAGATTGCATATGGCAAGCCTGGGATGACCTAACAAAAATTGTGTAACTCTTGTTTCCGTAGCAGAGGAGGTTGCAGGAGGTTAGGGCGGCCTAACAAACTGAAAATTAGGTTCCTCGCTTCTCTTCTCCTTCGCCTGCTGGTGCAAAAGGGTCACTTCTTCGTTGGATTCTTATATGTTATGATTGGATTAAGCGCGTTGTGTTTATGCTGTGCATGCTGGGGCCTTTTATTCACAGTTTTTTAGGGGCGGCCCGCAACTACTGAATGACAATGCTGTGGTTGGTGCGGGCAGCCAGCTACTTCAGGAAGCTGACGCTCGAGTTTTTATACCTGTTTTCTGCAGCTAGTAGTTTTCGTCCTCTTCTATGCTGCGACCTTGACATGCGTCTCCCCCACACGTGATGAGTCACACATCACGGGGCGTTGCCTCTCTCGCGCAGTAGCTTAAAGTCCATCGTCGACTTGCGATGATACACGTAAGCAGGGGCGTTCCTATCCTGTGGCGCGCCTTAACTCGTATTGTAGACGCGCGTTACGTCACTGGAGCAGGAGCGGTTACCCTTGTTGGTGCGTTTCCATTTGGCGCGCTGTGAAGGCATGCTACCGCACACTCCGACATGCTCCATCCCTCACACCCAGCCTTACTCAGAGAAGTCTTTTGTCCCTACTAAGGTTATGGGCAGCCGCCGCGGTGGCTGAGCGGTTTGGCGCTCGGCTGCTGGCCCGAAAGACGCGGGTTCGATCTCGGCCGCGCCGGTCGAATTTCGATGGAGGCGAAATTCTAGACGTCCGTGTACTGTGTGATGTCAGTGCACGTTAAAGAACCTAAGGTGGGCGAAATTCCTGGAGCCCTTCACTAAGGCGTGTATCATAACCTCAGTCGCTTTGGGACGTTAAAAAAAAAAATAAGGTTATGGGCTTGAGGAAACACAGGGTTCTTGCAGCAGCCGACACCACAAAGTTTCACTGATGTAGCACACGCAGGTTCTGGCTAGCACTCGCCACAGCTGCAAACAAAGCTATCAGTGTGTGCAAACGCAGCATGTGCTTCAGGAATGCAAAACCACAGCCAACGTCGTTTAAATCACCTTTTCTGAGGCCGGCAGTGCTGAAGCCAAGGTTCTGCTCTACCCTTCTTTGGTTCTTGCTACAGACTGGCGCGAGATCACAACTTCTAGGTCGGCGTATCGTCCCCCTGCTTCTGAGCGCGTATCCATGCGTCGGTTGTGCAGAGCTGTTCACTTGACATGACACGGATTGCGGCCTTGGCTCCTCGTTTCGCATGCACACAATATTAAAATAATTTCGGACGACCTCACTGAAGATGGCACCGTGCAGAGCGTCCACGGGAGGGTTGGTCATTGGGCAACTGTCTTGAGGAAATGAGGCGTGGTTTATTCACGTCTGCTTGATTTTCCCCGCATCACTTAAGTCCTGGTTAGCGCCACTCGTTGCCACTTTTTGTTCATTCACATGCACTATTTTTACACTCTTGAACATTATTCCCCTTACTCTGCATTTGACACTTGCGAGTCTTTCAAAAATGCGAAAAGATCCTATCCACTTTGGCGTTATATAGATCCCTTTCCTGACCTGGCATTTGTGATTCTACTCTCACGGACAGTCCGCGTCACCTTTGTGTAGAGCGCTCGGGCGGTGCACTTCCCTGAAAACAAATCAAGATATTGTCGCGCTCATTAGGTTCCAAGGGCAACACTAGCGCGGAAGTAGTGCCAGTAAGACCCGCAAACCTAATCGACACGGGCACTTTTCTCTCAGAAATAAGGGGCTGCTGTCCAATTTAATATTTTGTTACCAGGTATGCACTGCTCGAGCGCTGTACACAAGGATGACGCGGACTGTACATCCCACCACCAACATTAATAGCAGTGTCACGATTGTTATTACCGAAACAGACTATCTACGTCCCGTAACTCTTCTTAATGCCTCTGACATGATTTGGTGCGACAGTATGATTCACTGCGCCCTCTCTGCATGATAGCCCCCAAGGTCCCGTAGTGTGTCCTTGTGTCTGGATAGCAACGCTCGGGACCGTTTCATCACGCCCGAGGAGGGGGAAGAAAGACATTACGTTGGTTCTTTAGTTTACCGGAGTATTGAAGGCTCACACTCCGAATGGCAGCCGCTGGTTCCAGTCGAACTGATCATATGCAACGTAACGAGACAACAGCGTTACTTAGGTCTGGTTCAGTCTCATTACGACGCCATTACACTCCGGGGGTACGCGGTCGTCTCTTGCTTCGTTATGCCTAACAATTCTAGAACAAAAAGATGTCTTTGATCGTTCAGCCCGTATTCCAACCACTTACAATCTTAGCGACAATACTACAGAACTAACGACAACATATAAGTACCTCGGGGGTGCACCTTCTCTTTGAAATAACATCGCGTCACCACAGTGACCTTCCCCTAGCGCAAGCATATGCTAACCGTTCCTTTGGGCTTCTCAAGCGTAACCTCAAACATGCCCCTATCCATGTCAAAAAACTTGTCTATAGCACTCTAATACGCCCTAAAGTCGAATACGCCGCAGCCATTCCGCACCCTGATAAAGCCTTAGGTATCAGTAACATCGAATCTTGCGGAACCATGCTGTTCGTTTCATATTATCAGACTACTCACCTTTCGCAAGCTGCCACCGCGGTGGTTAAGTGGTTATGGTGCTTGGCTGCTGAACCTAACGACGCGGGTTCGATCCCGGCCGTGGCGGTCGCATTTCGATGGAGGCCAAATGCTAGAGGCCCGTGAACTATGTGATATCAGTGCACGTTAAAGAACCCCAGGTGGTCGAAATTGTCCTCAAGCCTCCATTACGGCGTCCCTCATAGCCGGAGTCGCTTTGAGACGTTAAACCACATATACCAAGCCAAACCATTGAAGTCTTTTACCGACTTGCGTTGAGTCACGTACATAGCATCACTCCCACTCTGTGGCGCCCCTTGGTGTCCTGTTGTAGACGTATTCTCCGTCACCCAAGCCTGGTGACGGCCCAAGCTCCCGTAACAGAAGCATAACAAAAAGTAAGTTACTCCATACTAGATGAATATATGCCCTGCTGTGTGCTACCTAGTGAACAGTGGAGCGTAGCCCGTACAAACTGCAAGCTTTTCTACTATGGCAGTCGGAGTTCTAGCTTGATCACGCTACCACGTGTCCTCCACTCTCGCTGGTCAGTGGGTGAGCACAGAACTTCTTGGTTACGGCATGCTCGCAGTACAACCGATAACGTCATAAACTCTGAGAGACACTGTAGAAAGAGGTATCGCAGTAGGTATGCTGCTGAAAAAAATGACACAACGGCTACCACTGGTCAACACGAGATTCAGCGGCAGCTCTTAAGGCATTTATACCTCACAGTAGGTCACGGCAGAAAATATAAGAGCAACCTCACATCTGCATGGTTCTAGGGTGTTTTTTTAGTTTTCCACAAACAGTCATTTCTCGTCTTGGTCTCTCCAGTCCGCTACTTTGGAATCCCTTCGCCGGTGATCCTCTCCCCGGGTTGCGCGTTTCGCAGCAGCTGCCGCAGGTGGACCGTGCTACACTTTATCTCCACTCTCGCCCTACCCTCCCTCCTCCTTCATTCCTACGCTCTCGTCTATACGCTCTCGTTTCATGCCCAGTTTTCCTGGATGCATGGAAGATAGGAGCGTCCCCTTTGAAACTAAGTGATGGCACTTGCCACCATGTTATGAATTGGTGGTAAAATTCGCCCTTTTCTCGAAAAACGTTTTCAGTCCTTCACTCCTAACCCTATGTCACCTCTTTGCTTTCGAGCTACCTATCTCCCAATAGCCTTTTGTCAACTTCCACCGCATATTTATTTACATGACCATTGTCATGTAAATAAATATGCGGTATAAAGACATCCTGACCTAGCTTCAAAGAGATCACTGCCTCTTGAGTTATCATAGAACGAATCCTTCGGTATCTTACTTTTCTAGTACCGATATAGTTCTACACACTGCTTCTGTTATATTGAACTGATCCAGTTTTTACCTCCCGCGTTTTTTACATGTCGTTTAATGCTCCTTTTTTCTCCGTCCTTGAACTGGACCTCACCAAATAGCGCCATATGTTGGCTGTCAATAGCCCACACCACGTAAGCCAAAGGAAACATTCTGATTTTTAATTGAGAGAAAACAAAAAGTGCGTGGAGGTAGTGCGCGATGATGTCAATATTACTGATTTTAATGATACTGATTCTTACGCGCTGCAGAATATTCTACCACTAAAATCATTCATTGAATACAGGGCTCTACTGACGGTACATGCATGTCTTGTGGACAATCACCTGTTACCCTTATCCATTTTCACTCTGCCATTGCATCGCACCCGTAACACTGCACATGGAAATTTCCTTCTTCGGAAGACGAAAAATGTTTACAGAGAAAGCACCATAGCTCGTGGGAAAAAGCTGTGGAATGCCCTTACAGACGACGCAAAGCAAATCAGTAATTTTCAAGTCCTGTTAAAAAAAATATTATAAATCAGAGTGATGTGAGTGTACTTTCTCTGCGATTTGTTTTTCTTTGAATGCCAGATTGAGTAGAGAGTTCGTATTTCTATGTATATACATATTTAATGAGTTTATACCTTTCTTGGTTAAGTATATTTCAACTTTCTGTTTTAATGTAAGTGCCGTCATCATGTGTACTGTAAGTAGTTTTTTTCTTGTGCCTGCTCTTAGTTTCACTAAATATGATTTGCATGGATCCCAACTAGCTTTCGGCTATGGATCCAGATGTTGTTTAAAACATGCTTTGTATAAATGTTCAGAAATAAAATTAAACTCAATTCAATTTAAATATGATTTCTCAAATGCTTTCTCCGCTCGCACGAGCTAATTCAGACGGACTTGCCCGGCGTGGTGTCTCAGCGGTTAGCGCGTTCGGCTGCTATGCCTGCCTACGCGCGTTCGATGCTAGCCGCTGCGCCAGCGTTTCCAACGAGGCGAAACGTGAGGCGTGCGAGTACTTAGCGTGGTACGTGCACGTTGAAGAAGCCCATGTGCTCGAAAACAATCCGGAGGCCTCAGCTACGGCATCTCTCATAGCCCATATTGCTTTGGGGTATTGAACCCCATATGCCGTCTGCACCATACCTGTACTGGCGGCCATGGGAAAACAATAGGGCCTTCCAGGTATTCAAACTTCCCGCAAAAATTTTTGATACTAAGTGCCATGCAGCACGTGGCAGCAGCCCAGCAAACTGGAAGCGCTTTTTTCAAATTTTCTGGGCTCGTGCCTTGCGCGAATCCACTTTGTGTTTGGAACGAGTTGCCAAGACTAACCTTCACTCGTTCCTTGCATTCCCAATAATCTAAACACTCCTGACGATTAACCAACTATTACATTGAAGAGACAGGCGCAGGATAGTGGAAGAACGTTGTATTAAAGAAAAGAAACATGAGAGAGGTGCTGTTGACTAGACTTGTCCAGGTGATGTAGGCATGTTTTTCTGTGACGGAGTGGCTTTTTATGCATTGTCAGGTGCCGTCGCATTTCTAAAAGGAAGGAAATAACGGGAATAGTCAGATATAAACATGGAATGCTGTACCTGTGTTTCATCAACATTGACTACAGTTTCTCAACACCACGGGCAACTGGCGGTTCTCCCTTCAGACGAATTTCTGTTAGCGGGATTAGTGAGTTTACGATGCAAACATTAAACAATTTGTGTGGGCCTCTGCGTCCGCCCTAGACGCACTGTTATGGCAATAAGGAAAAAGCTATACTGCGAAACGCGGCATGCCACGCTGCCTACCTAGTGTTCTGAACACCCAACTTAAGTTGCTTTGGTGCTCTTGAAGTGCAGTCAGAGCACGCCGGACGTTAAAGCTTGATTGGTTTATTTAAACATTACACCCGAATTCCGGTGTAATTTGGGTGTAATTTTTAGATAAGCCAATAAAGCTTTAACACTACGGGTGTAATGTAATCGTATGCGTGGCATGGTAGTATCTTGTAAACAAGCTTTCGAACATCGGTGCTATCATTATCCTTATCAGCCTGACTAGATCCACTGCATGGCGAAAGCCTCACCCATTCTTTGCCAGCTGCGGCCACCGTATCCCCGCAAACTTCATAATCTCATCCGCCCACCCAACTTTTCGCCGCTCCCTGCTACTCCCATTTGCCTTCTCTTGGAACTCACTCCGTTACCGTTAACGACCAGCGATTATCTTGCCTTCGCATCACTTGCCCTGCACAAGCCCATTTCTTCCTCTTTATTTCGACTGCGGTGTCACTAACCCGCATTTGTTCCCTCACCCACTCTGCCCGCTTCCGGTCTCTCAACGATACACCTATCATTTTTCTTTCCATGGCTCACTGCGTTGTTCTTAACATAAGCTGAACCCTTTTCGTTAGCGTCCACATTTCTCCAAAAAACCTCGCAGTAGGGGGATATTACTTTCCGAAAGAAGTACCCCATTCCAATAACAGGGCATAATTGATGATGTTGATGGGCTTCCATCAAACTATCTAATTACCTGACGCTTTATTTGAAAGCCCCAAATAGAATTATTTACTTTTCCCCTCACATCAAACGCCCAATATCCTTTGTTCGTGATTCAGTCGAAACAAAGACAGCTCATTTCTTTTTACCTTATGCCCGGCAACGGCCATTACACGCAAAACGCCCGTTACGCTGCGAATGCGTTCCTTATCAGAAGACTGGATGTTAGGAGATCAGGCCGGCACTGATCAGAAGAATCAGCAAACACTGCGCATTGCGTGAACATTCTGAAATAATTTCAAGTTTACTTACGTTCCCATCAAGAAGGACTTCCATATATTGCAAATTTTATGCAGATTGTCCCTCTTTTTGGTGAACTTGTTCATTTCAATATGTATAACATTTGGGTTCTGGATGGTGTACTTGGGCCATTGTATCACAGGCGGAGGCAGCACTGGTTTTCTGGAAGAAAAGGTTTGGATCATTAGTAAATTGAGCTATTACATCTTAGCTATAGCTATGGCTTTCTGATGCTAAGCTTACACAGATTTCCGATACTGCTTATATGCCCTTGCTGTGTTGAATTAATCCGAAAATGCTTTATAAGTGTGGGATTCTTGGGCCTCATGTTTCAAATTTTGAATATTCTAAGCTGCTGTTAGGAATCATTGAAGATAGTGGTCCACTCTTCCGTTGAGTAGGAAAATATTGTACAATTTGTCCAACGCTACCATCTAGTTGAAAATAGCCATAGAAAACTTATGGAAAAAGTTTTTTACAAAAGCAAAAAAGTTAATAGCACAAAAAATGCAAGGCTGGTAAAGAAAAATGTGTGGATATATTGATTGTTGTCCTGAAATCCTATCCTATATGAAAAAGTTTCGTCAAAACTAAATATCGCTGAAAATATCCTTGTCCAGAATTTCTGGGCATGCTTTGTGGAGTTTTTACAGCAAAATTAATTTTAAATTTCAAATAACGCGCGCTGTCTTATAATCCTCATAGCCAATTAGTTTTAACACATAATAAAAAGGAGATTCAAAATGAAAGAATCTTTTAAGCTCAACTCTGAATTGTGGAGCTTTAGTTTGGGTAGCCATGCACTCAACTTTGCACACTTACCCTGTTTTCACGAACGACGACCAAATCTCAACTACTGTCTTCATGAACGCCTCTTCCTCAGGCGTGTAGTGTAGGCGTTCAGCATACTTGGCTCCGTTCGGACCTAGCTGTTTGGCCAGGAGCTTGCCGTCGTTGAAGAACGGTAGTGATCCAAGAGTGTAAGCGAGATCATCTGCATGAGCCACTCCCATCCACTTGGGCCAGAGGCTGTGCGTCGGCCTGTAGTTGAACAGATATCGGTAGGTGTTTATGCCTTGTTTAGCAGCAATTTGTCCAAAGAAGAAAGTCGGGCAAGTGAACACGGCGTCGCCAATCATCCTGGAGATAGTCGCAGACACTTCGTTTTCCGAAGGCTCGCCCGCTGAATCGTCGAAGTAGGATGCCACAATTTCCTTGCCATCATCTACGTCAATGTTGAACATCTCAGACATTACCACCGAGACCAGAGTGCGGTAATCGCTGAACAGTAGCTTTCCGAATATGGGCACCGACTCCTTGAGTAAGCGGAAGAACACCGTACCTTCGTCGGCCACTGATCCTAGAAGGATATCTTTAGCAGCCAAATGTTTCCAAGTGTCGGCGGATAAAATCTTTCCCGGGATGAAATCATCGTTGTCGGTCGGTGGGTACATCTGCTGGATTAGATCGAGTGAATCAAGTTTCTTGAACACAGCGGAAGCGTCCGCTTTGCGCAAGCAGTCCGCGATAGTCTTGCCCTGTTCTTCGAGCTTCTTGTGCTTATCGTAGCACTTCATTGCCAAGGCGGTGAGGATTACCTTGGCTCTGCCGCCGAACCCTGATCCAAGGATGAGGGTGAGTGGCGTTCCGCTCTGCAGCACCAGCCTCTTGAAAAGGCCACGGCTATGCGGGGACACGGAGTGAATGGCCGCGGAGGCTGCTCCGGCGCTCTGGCCAAGGAGCGTGACCTGTTCGGGGTCGCCGCCGAACCGGTCGATGTTTTTGCGGACCCACTTGAGCACGAGGTTCTGGTCCCACAGGCCCATGTTGCCCAGTATGCCCGCCGCGTCGGAGTGAAAGAACCCGAAAACGCCCAGCCTGTAGTTGAACGACACGAACACAATATCGGTGAGGGCGACGAAGTTGGACGGATTGTACAGGAACAGAGACGAATCGCCCCACTGGAACGCCCCGCCGTGGATGAACACCACCACCGGACGCTTCCGATTGCATCTGCTGTCTTGAGAAGAACACGTGGAGGCGGGTTTCCATATGTTGAGGTAAAGGCAGTCTTCGGACGCAGTATGAAAATAGTCGATGGTCACGTTCGGCAGGAACTTGAGAGGCAGCTGCCAGCAAGCTTTCGGCAGCGTCGTTGCGTTCACAGTTCCCCTCCATCGTATGGGCGGTTGAGGTCTCTTGAAGCGGAGGGGACCGAGCGGAGGCGCAGCGTACGGTATACCCAGGAATGCTTCCACGCTCCGGCCAGCGATGCTCAAACACTTGCCTCTTATAACGCCGCTCTGCGTGCGCACCACGGTGTTGCAGGGATGCGCTCCGTCGGCGAGCGGCCACCGCGAGACACATGCCAAGGCGAACGCTGCGCAGAGCCACGAATGAAGGTGTGACGAGAGGCTCATAGCGGCTACTGCTGTTAGTGGGAAGCGAACTGAGTGCCCGCCGGCTGAGGCTGGAGTCACGCGGGAATGCTACGAGAGAACGAAACGCAGCCATCCTTTTTATTACGAGTGGGCAAGGTTGCGGCAAGCGGTGAGGAAAATAAGAAAAAAGTGAGACGCCAGACAGGCCGCGAGTTGTTTGCGACTAAACACTCGCCGTCTCCCTTCTCGCTGAGATTGGAGGAGGAGGACAAGGGGGAGGGGAAATTGCGGTGCGCACCAAACAGGGAGCAGTAGAAAGGATGGGGCGGTTTTGCATGACTGCCATGGTATGTGACACGTGGCCTGAATGTGTTGTCGTACGGCCGTGCTGGCACGAAATAACACAGCTGATGCTTTCTTACAGCCACCAGTTTTTCTGGACGTTGGCAAAAAAGGGCTACACTGCTGCGCCGCCCGTCCCATGAAAAGAAAACATATAATATAGATTGAGTAAGGGCACGCGCGGTCGTAGGCTGCGGATTGTACTGAATAATTCATGATAGCGAAGAAAGTTGAGTTTTCCAAATCGTTGTTTTTTGCACTTTTTGCTCGTAATTCGCTTTACCTAAGCCCGCCGAGCTACACTGCGGTGGGAAAAGGCATACATTTCTCCCAGTGACTTTTTCTGCCATCCAGGCTATGGCCAGCGTAAGTGCGCGTTTTCTGGAGCCACCGCTTTCACGAATTGAGTGCCCCTCAAGAAGTCGTGATCAATTCCCTCGCCGCTGGCTTCCCTGGAAGCACATAAACCGCGCCTATATAGTGACAGGCCATCATCGCAGTCAGATGTTTGTTTACTTTTTGAAATGTTCGAGATCACGTTCGCGGTTCTCCATGCTGAGTGGGCCAAGTCACGTGATCGCTGTGTGAGCAGAGATGTAGAGGGCGGAGCATGACTGTGGAGCTTTCTTCTCAAGCGAGTGCAGCGTTCTTTTTTTTCTTGTAATGTTGCCTTGTGTCACTGGTTGCAGAGTGCTCTGCAGTCTTCGCAGTTTATCGGTATTTGCAGGAGCTAAAAGTGATGCAAACTTGGCAGTGTACCCAGAGCTCGAGAGATACTTGAACTGGTTCAGGTAGGGTCACTGCGCCAAGCGACAACTCAGAGCACTGAGGAATGTTCTCTCGGAGTCTTTCACAACTTTGCACGCGTTGCAATAAATGCAGCAACCACTGTCCCAGCATGCCGTCACGCAGAATGTCTTTTTTTTCTTCTTTTGGGTTAAAAGTATAATTTAATTTAATTTTAATCTTAGTTCCTTTTTCAGGAACGCCGTGCGGTTAATACAAAATATACATCGTGTCAATTACAGTCCGCGATTTTATTCCGCGCTTAACAGTAATGTAGGAAAAAAAATATGCTTTCAAAGAAAAAACTGAGTTCGTTATTTCTTTCGTTCGCTGAGATATAAGATTTGTGAATGAAATATTTATAAAACACCTTGAAGCGAGTTACGGATTTTTAATTCTTAAACTATAGTATTTGGCGGGGCATAAAGATGAATACAAATATGCTAATTTAGAAAAAACTTGCTGTTAGGCGGCACGGAAACATGTCATGAGCATCATAATCAGCAGAAGCTCAACTGTATCGCTGGACGAAAACTTTCCCCATCTACTTGCGATTAGCCCTCACTTGCGCCAACTGGAAACTTATTAATCTAATCCGCCACCTGGCTGTCTGCCGCTCCCTCCGACGATTGCCAGCCTTTAGAATGCACTCCGTTAATTTAGGGAGCCGCTGCCTCTTTTTCCCTCGCATTACAAGCTCGTCATATGCCCGTTTGTTTCTTGGTTTATTACTTCGCGTTTGTACCCTAACCTACTTTTCTCTTCTTTGGTCTCTGAACGCTACCCTTATTATTTTCCTCTCCATATTTTGTGGCGTGTTAATCAATTGAGCTTCAAGCCTTTTCTTTACCAAACCTGTGCCCCCGAGAGAGCACTGACGAGATGCATATATACTTTTGACCTACATGGTTTAAGTCAAGGATTTCCAATATACCACGTCCAATGATTCGCTGACTCTCGTAAAGTGAGGTTTTCTTTTCACATTTTTGAAGATTACCTTAATTTAGGTCATATGAAATTTTATATTATACCGTGGTAATGAAAGCGTGTACAGGAGAACAAACATCCTCCGCCGCATTTTGTCTTGCGACACGGGAAAACTGGCAGTGCGCTATGCTGAGGAAAGCGACGTATCATTTCTGCGCAATGGGTGCAGTAGTTTCGCGATACGTTCCCTTATAAAAGCTTCTTTAGACAGTCTACAGACTGTCCATAAACTTATGTCTATAAAGTTTATATACTCTCATAGACGAGCCTAGAGAACAGTCTATAAGCAATACAAACCCTATACAGTCTATAAACAACATATAGATTTATGGCCATACACTTTTAATAGACTTGTCTGTAGACAGTTCATAGACTATGAATAGCCAAAAAGAAATATCGATACGAATGCAATAGTGTCCATAAAAGTCTATAAACTGTCTATAGCCCATTTTTATAAGGATTCATCGCACACAGAGCCAACTACCGGCATCTATTACCTGCTGAAAATCAAAGGGCTATAAAGTGCCTCGCGCAGCTCCAGTGCAGCAGTGACTCTGTGATTTGGCCACCGCAACCGGCTTTTGAATTTAGGCGGAAGTCTAGTTCCCAGTCTTATCTATTCGCGGTCTGAACCCTCTCTTGGCTTCGAGTAAAGGAAAGGCGCATCAGAGCCTCATATTGTCGGTGGACATCATCGCCACCTAAAAGCTCGGCTGAGGTGTCTATCGACATTGGGTAAACTTGTAGCAGTAGCACCGGTTTCACGAAGCACAGGTGGCACCGACCGCCGATGAAGACGACACCAAGGGCAATCCAGGGTGGGCTATGCGAGGCTTCTATGCGAGGATCCTATGCGAGGCTCCTATGCGAGGCTCCCATGCGACGCTCCTATGCGAGGATCCTATGCCAGGATCCTATGCGAGGCTCCTATGCGAGGATCCTGTGCGAGGCTCCTTTGCGAGGCTTCTATGCGAGGCTCCTATGCGAGGCTTCTATGCGAGGCTCCTATGCGAGGCTCCTATGCGAGGATCCTATGCGAGGATCCTATGCGAGGATCCTATGCGAGGATCCTATGCGAGGCTCCTATGCGAGGCTCCTATGCGAGGCTCCTATGCGAGGCTCCTATGCGAGGCTCCTATGCCAGGATCCTATGCGAGGCTCCTATGCGAGGATCCTGTGCGAGGCTCCTATGCGAGGCTTCTATGCGAGGCTCCTATGCGAGGCTTCTATGCGAGGCTCCTATGCGAGGCTCCTATGCGAGGCTCCTATGCGAGGCTCCTATGCGAGGCTCCTATGCGAGGATCCTATGCGAGGCTCCTATGCGAGGCTCCTATGCGAGGATCCTATGCGAGGCTCCTATGCGAGGATCCTATGCGAGGCTCCTATGCGAGGCTCCTATGCGAGCCTCCTATGCGAGGCTCCTATGCGAGGATCCTATGCGAGGCTCCTATGCGAGGCTCCTATGCCAGGATCCTATGCGAGGCTCCTATGCGAGGCTCCTATGCGAGGCTCCTATGCGAGGCTTCTATGCGAGGCTCCTATGCGAGGCTTCTATGCGAGGCTCCTATGCGAGGCTCCTATGCGAGGCTTCTATGCGAGGCTCCTGTGCGAGGCTTCTATGCGAGGCTCCTAAGCGAGGATCCTATGCCAGGATCCTATGCGAGGATCCTGTGCGAGGCTCCTATGCGAGGCTCCTATGCGAGGATCCTATGCGAGGCTCCTATGCGAGGCTCCTATGCGAGGCTTCTATGCGAGGATCCTGTGCGAGGCTCCTATGCGAGGCTCCTATGCGAGGATCCTATGCGAGGCTTCTATGCGAGGCTCCTATGCGAGGCTTCTATGCGAGGCTCCTAAGCGAGGATCCTATGCCAGGATCCTATGCGAGGCTCCTATGCGAGGATCCTGTGCGAGGCTCCTATGCGAGGCTTCTATGCGAGGCTTCTATGCGAGGCTCCTATGCGAGGCTCCTATGCGAGGATCCTATGCCAGGATCCTATGCGAGGCTCCTATGCGAGGATCCTGTGCGAGGCTCCTATGCGAGGCTTCTATGCGAGGCTCCTATGCGAGGCTTCTATGCGAGGATCCTATGCGAGGCTCCTATGCGAGGCTCCTATGCGAGGCTCCTATGCGAGGCTCCTATGCGAGGATCCTATGCCAGGATCCTATGCGAGGCTCCTATGCGAGGATCCTGTGCGAGGCTTCTATGCGAGGATCCTATGCGAGGCTCCTATGCGAGGCTCCCATGCGACGCTCCTATGCGAGGATCCTATGCCAGGATCCTATGCGAGGCTCCTATGCGAGGATCCTGTGCGAGGCTCCTATGCGAGGCTTCTATGCGAGGCTCCTATGCGAGGCTTCTATGCGAGGCTTCTATGCGAGGCTCCTATGCGAGGCTCCTATGCGAGGCTCCTATGCGAGGATCCTATGCGAGGATCCTATGCGAGGATCCTATGCGAGGATCCTATGCGAGGATCCTATGCGAGGATCCTATGCGAGGCTCCTATGCGAGGCTCCTATGCGAGGCTCCTATGCCAGGATCCTATGCGAGGCTCCTATGCGAGGATCCTGTGCGAGGCTCCTATGCGAGGCTTCTATGCGAGGCTCCTATGCGAGGCTTCTATGCGAGGCTCCTATGCGAGGCTCCTATGCGAGGCTCCTATGCGAGGCTCCTATGCGAGGCTCCTATGTGAGGCTCCTATGCGAGGATCCTATGCGAGGCTCCTATGCGAGGCTCCTATGCGAGGATCCTATGCGAGGCTTCTATGCGAGGCTCCTATGCGAGGCTCCCATGCGACGCTCCTATGCGAGGATCCTATGCCAGGATCCTATGCGAGGCTCCTATGCGAGGATCCTGTGCGAGGCTCCTATGCGAGGCTCCTATGCGAGGATCCTATGCGAGGCTCCTATGCGAGGCTCCTATGCGAGGCTCCTATGCGAGGATCCTGTGCGAGGCTCCTATGCGAGGCTCCTATGCGAGGATCCTATGCGAAGCTCCTATGCGAGGCTCCTATGCGAGGCTCCTATGCGAGGCTCCTATGCGAGGCTTCTATGCGAGGCTCCTATGCGAGGCTTCTATGCGAGGCTCCTATGCGAGGATCCTATGCGAGGATCCTATGCGAGGCTTCTATGCGAGGCTCCTATGCGAGGCTCCACAGTAAGTAAGACCTTAAAACCAGCACCTGATCGATTTAGTGACTTTTTGCAGTATTGTTGTCTCTCTGAGGCAACCCGTTTTCAGCTGATGCACGGTACTGCGCGTTTTTAATGTAGGTATTTGACTAAGGTCATGAATGCCAGCACCATGTGTCTTCGCCGTCAGTTTCATTAAATAGGATTCGTGCTTAGGAAATTTTTCGCTTGGATGTATTTGGCTTTCTTTGTGTGGCTGCCATCGGGGACTGCTGTACTATCACGACGAAAAGAAATGCGAATAACGCGACGCCTACGCGCTCCAATGTTCAAATTCATTTTACCTGGCTGCTAAGATGATATAGCCGTCCTAGAATGTATCCTGTATTATAGAATGCTGTTCGCATTTCTTTTCATCGCCCATGTACGTCACGTCACGTCTTCTCTGGTATTGACCAGTCGTGCTTATGATGACGGGCGAGGCGGTACGCTTTTTCTTATTGCGGTTATTTTTTTCTAGGTAGGCGCAATAGTTTTCGACCACCTGAAATATTCTGTATCGATTCACACGTCGCCAGTTAAACTCGTCTTTTTTATATTTGTTTCTTTTGCGCTTGTTGGTACACCAGTGCGAGTATGGTACGAGTGTGGTTTATATGTGCTATGTGCATTGGACGCTATAGGAAACCTGCGGTGAAGTTTGCTGTGTCAATTGCAGCGCCGTAATACGCAGGCTAGCGAAGGAGCAACCACCTTTTGGTCCACCCGTTGTGCTTTTCCACGCAACCTTCTTGCGCTTATTGGCATGAGCTTCCGCGCCCTGTCGAAGCCACAAGTGGTGCGCATCAGCTATGTGGGTTACGTCGAGATAAGCTAGGAAAATATGTTGTCAGCCCAGCGCCGGCCTCTAATCATTCAGAATGTGCTCTCTCGTCGGCCCAATCAGTTTTTAGTCGCCGAATGAAACAATTGCAGTGCCACCTGGGCAGCGCGGCATCCCTATAAGGTGACCTTGGCTGGCTTTCTGAAGTGGAAAGTCTGCGCCTGTCTGTGTTGTGCGTGCTTGTTTCCTCGTCCCCTCGTCCTTTCTCATCGCCCGAGCTTAGAGCAGCGTGCATTTGCACTTGGGAGTGTTAAAAAGAAAAAAAAAAAAAGCTTCTGTGTTCTTGAACCCAGATATGAATCGAAGCGTTTAACTGGAAAATCCGACCCGAATACATCTGAGGTATCTGATAGCATCTTTGCAGATGCCCCACTCTTTAAGACGAATAGGGTGCAGGGATTAAGAGGCAGAAGCCGAACTTGAATCACGAACGTAGATTGGTTATCTGAATTATGTTTTCTTGCTGTTCAAAAATGATTCCGGGCCGGATGGAGATCGCATATTCGTATCACGGAATACAAAAAGTAGCAGTAAGAGATTAGGTGGTTCACCTAAGATGCCCCTTGCAAGAAAGTGAAGCCTTCTTTCCGTGCTCCGACATTTTCTTGTGGAGGGAGAAAGAAATATGGCTCCGACCTCATCATAGGATCATTCGAAGCACACGTTCCAGGTTGGCCAAGTTTTGTAAGCAGACCTCTCTTCATGCCGACTCTGTGTGTGGCCAACAATCGTGGAGCGAATCTTGAGAGTCATGCAACATTTTTTTGTATGCTATAATTAAAAATTGCATAAGCAACGCTTTACCGCCGCCATACACGTTAACAGTCTGCATTGTACACTCGCTGCTTTTTTAGGAGTGTGCTGCAGTTAGCAGCGATTATTTTCAAATCCATTTACCACCGTTTATATCACCCAGATGCAGAGGTGGCTTAGAGGTAAAGCATCCGCTTCACAATCAAGGTGACCTCGGTTCGAATCCGGCTGGTGCGCAATTCTCCCCGGGGATAAAAAAAAAAGAAAACTCCACCTGTCGATGTTTGAAAACCCGAAATGGGCAATTGATAAAACTTTATTAAGTAAGACGATTAATTGTGGTAATAGGGAAATTGGATGAACTTACATCAGTGCTTAATCAAGTAAATGGGAGGAGTAGGAACATGTGAAGCTAAGAGAGTCGACGAGTGCAGCAAACAGAGGCAAAGAGAGAAAAAGAGGGGCACAGAGAAACGAGGAGGCGTCGGTGCTTTCGCATTCCTGCAATGCGGGTTACCGCAGTGACCGCAAACGTTTTTACGTCTGAAACGATATTTTTCGGGAACAAGGTAGTGGTAGAGTCACATACTTTCAGCGGAGTGCACTGTGTATGCGCTGTATTAAAGTGTGCGATGTACTGCACCACGCCGAGCACAACGGCTCTAAAAAACACTCAGTAAGATTCTTGGTCGATGCCGCGACCAACTATTCCCCCTATTCAAGCGTCTATTCAGCGCATTCAAGCAACATAACTGTTACGTAACGTTTCTTCATTTCTCTTTCCTGCGAGGAACGGGTTTTCAAAGTTCTAGTTTCGGATGATGTTAGTCTTCAAGCTCTTCACTGCATATTCTTCATATGCCATTTGCGGAAGAGTGCCGCTAGGTGGATTCCTCGATAACGGCACACTTGCTCTTCGCTACCGCAGCTGGATCAGTTGCCTATACCCGTCCTATGTGCGCAAGGCCTTGTCGAATATCACCTGGCGGGAAAAATGCTGAATGCGTGGTAACACTGCCTGCATTAATTGGGCTGCGCTACCGAGATGTCAAAAAAGACAGAAACAAAAAATCCTGCCTAGTTGCCTTAAAAACGCCTGACTTTCTGCCCTGGCGGGGCGTCTGGCGGGGCGTCTGTAGTGCTGATTTCCCCTCGCCCCACGACAGCGTCCGAAGCAAGGCGCATTACTCGCATGCCAGCCATGATCGCGTGATCCCACAAGGCCGCATACACATACTCAGAAATTCTGGACGAAAGCATTTTTCGACGGGAAACAGTTTGTGAACGCAATTGTTTCATATCTTGTAAGACTAAACTATATCAATCAATATGTCCGCAGATCTCCTGTCGGAAGACATGCATTTTTTTTCTGCTGCTAATCTTTTTACTGTTGTCAAAAACGTTCCCGATTGGTTTTCTATGGTAGGCTTAAGCGCTCGATGCGAGAGACGGAAAACTTTATAAGAAAGATCTTGTTATGCACCGGGACAATGAAGCATTACCTTTATTAGTAGATTACAATATTCGAATATTCAAAAATTTTTGTCCAAGATTGCTGGACATGATACCTCTATAATTCGGACTTGATGGGAACCAAAAATTTGTTCCAATTAAGCGAACTTACAATTAAAAGGAACCCAATCTGGTTCCTTTTAACACGCTTGATCCTGATGGGAACAAAACGCCACTTCGGATAAACCTAAGTTCGAATGGAGCGAGCTCACACGTACGAGAGTCTATTGTACTACATTTGTACTAAATGCGAGTCACGTGGTGTGTGTTTAGCATGAAATACATGAATAAATTGGATACAGCTCTGAGTACATTTTTTTTTCACTTCTTCCTGCATATACAAAGAAGAAGCCCCTAACTCCACTCACTCCTTTCACTATTTTCAAGCGGAGTGCGATAGATTAAATGCAAAACACGATGACTGCCGAGAAAAACCAAGATAATGGAAGAATCAAGAACGAAAAACAAACTGCATTTTGTTGAAGTGCCTGTTCCAGATACGCCACATTATTAGGACGCAGCTGACAAGAATATCGTATGTTACACCTTTTCACTGTGACCGCTTTCGCTGTGAAAACTGTGCTCAAAGGTTGTCAAGGTCGGAATGAAAAAGCATGGAGACTATCCTGCGACATCAACCTGACAATGCTAGATAGCGCTATCCTGAGCAAGACTTCTCAGGAGAGTTGTAAACGTCCTCACAGTCGTTCTGAAAATGCGTCATTGCATCGAGATACGCATTTTGACAGCGCGAGACCCAAACACCCTACTATTCCAATTATTTAGTGAAACGCTCATTACTTTACTGAGACATAATATACCTTTGGGATAACTGCATAATGTTTCTGGTCTGTGTTGAACGGGAATGGAAATTGCGCCTCTTGTATGCAGGTCAGCAGTCCGTACGGTGAATGGAGAATAGAGTTCAGAATCAGTCTTCAGAATAAAAATCGGTCTTTATTTGTTAATATATTACATACGTACAGCATATCATACAGAAGGAGGTCCCGAAGTCAAAGACTGTAATGGGACCTCCTCTCAAGAAGTCAAGAAGACGTCATTTGCGCTACCTGCATTCTACAGTGAGAAACATCCGATGCAGCTTACGGCATCTCTCCTTTTTTCGTTGAAATGACACTCAATAAAAGTTGAATAGGCTTACATCAATAGACTACAGCGTTATAATCAGAAAGAGACCTCTGTTACCGAAAATGGAACTTTTCTAAGGGAGGGAAAACAAAAACAAAAATAAAGGTGTCGCCATCACCGGCGAATTTCGCAAGTAGAGTGCGTGCTTCGACGCAGATAATTAGAGCGGATCCCAGAGGCTGTATATTACCACGGCATTCACTTGAAAATGCTGGTCACAGAGTCCTTTTCGATGTAGACTTCATTACAAACATCATTATAATGAAACGGTTTACAATGAAATAATGAATATAACGAAGGAATAACAATTCCTCTTTGGAAGCTCGCTCAACACGAGCTATAACGAAGCTACGGCTATAACGAAGCAGTCGCCGGGCCCCTTCAACTTGTTAGAACGAATTTAAACATTTGAATTGAGTGGATCAAAAAGATTCATCCTTAACACAAGGCACTCTAATCCTCTGTTTGGCATACCATAGCAATAGTTGCTTTTGCGCAGTAATACTCAATATATAAGCATCAATTTGAATTAAGAAGCAAGAAAAATTTGAAGTGTAATTTTCTCAGCAGCAAACGCGTTCTTTCTGCCGCACAAATTTCAGCATACCGAGAAAGAGAAAACTAACCTCGTCTAGCTAACTAACGAGAAAAAACTAACCTTGTCACTTCCTTGAACTGTGTTTCTCTCGGTGAATAAGAACTCCATTGGTGAGTAAGAACTGACGTGCAGAGAAAGCCTCAGACGATTCGTCGTTTCTTCACGTCGAGTGCAGGGCGCGACCGAAGGCGCATCTGTTGTGCAGCGGAAGGCTTTCGCTTCTCCTAGAGCCACCTTTGTTCAACGCTGCGAAAGGGGTATGCCTAGGACCGCTGGGTGGGAATCACGCTAGGCTAGCGAAATTTCTGCCACGTTTTCGTTATTTCATCCCCATAGTAATTCTGCCACTTTCGTGCAACCGCCCCCGGTGACCAGTTGCACACCGCTTGAAAATCTATCGCACCACGGTCTTTGTAAATCATATGGCAATTGGTTTGCTAGCTTCCTACAAGAGAGGATAAGCGACTTGACCTGCGGTAAAAAAAAATATAATCCTTTTTGCGTGGCAGCTGGATTTTTTAAGGTATCCTACTCGGGACCTCTTTTATTAAGTCTTTTTATCAACGATTTAGATGTTGTAGTGGCTCATTCTCAGATGCCGCAATATTCTAACGACTTAAAAATACTCGCTTTTGTCCGTTACTCTCGCGACTGCAGGTTATTCCAAGAGGATGCCAGCCCGGTCCAAAGGTGGTGCGCGACGAACTGGTGGAGACTAATTTCAGACTGCAGTGATACTGTCAATGCTCCAGAGAAACGTGATCGAATTTTTTTACACCCTTAACATCCAGGCCATAGCAAGGGTGCCTGTTCTTGATATAGGCGCCCAACTGGATGCCAAGTTGTAGTTTTCGCCCCACATTATGCGGCTGTGGAGCGCATCGCATGGTGACACGCGTTGCGGAGCTTTGCTAGTAGCGTGCTTGATAGGTATGAACTGAATACTCGTGCTTGCTAGCCCTTTATCCACCAACCACGAGCTGTACTCACACACGTCTGGCCAGATGCTGCGCTGCACCCACTGCCAAATACGTGTTACGGTCGCCAATTGCGTTGATTGCAATTATAAGCACCAGAGGGCTGTAGCGCCTGTGAAAAGCGTTGGCGCCTTTAACACGTGTTTTAAGCCTGACAAAAGTCATTTTCGCAAAATATTTGGCGATTTTGGTACATTTTTTGGGAACTAATTTGGTGATTAAATGGCTAGAGCATGGTATGCATGCGTTGCTTCAAATACAGTCTGCCGAAGCTCTCCCTTCTCCCTGAAAAGGTACAAAAGAGGTTCGCAATGAGCATCTTGGCTCGCCTTAACTGCTTACCCGCTTCCCGGGACGGTTACAGTGCTGCACTGCGCGCCCTGGGGCTAAACGATATGAAGACACGGTGGCAGTCGCCTGATATTGTTTTCATGTATAAATGGATTCATGGAAAATTGACTATACGCACCTGGCATCGATGATCAAGTTGCGTGTGTCTAGATTGACTTTACAACCAACACGTGTGTTCGACGCCTCTCCATGCAACATGAGCCGCATTGTGCGAATGGTGACTCTTAACGATTTGTGATGGCATCCCACCTTGATCTATTTCAACGGTACTTCACCGCTTTCAAGTGGGGCTTGCAGAGCTCAATCGGCCTCAACTTTTCTTGGCATTTGTTGTGTCATTTATTATTTCCCTCGGGTTGTTGTGCTCATCTGTCGTTTTCTGTATTCATCACCGCATGCACCACTGCGTTAAGCCTGTGGTTGTTCGTAGGCGCCTGTAAGAAGTAAGTAAAATATAAATAGGAAATATGCTTACCTTTCTCACATAGCTCCACCGAGCGCTGTATTATCCGGGACAAAAATAACTGATCCCCGCTCCCTCCTCGAAGTTTTGAACCCTGCTGCACTTCATGCAGGCTCCACCTGACACTCCTGGTGCCAAGACTGGCGTACTGCGCTGGTCTTGGCACCAGGAGTGCATTGTCAAATCCGAAACCTAGAGTAGGGCCAGTTACTTTTGTTTTCGACCTTTACTCAGTTTTACTACAGCCGGGAACAGCACCAGAATATATGCTGTTCGATGCAAAGTTTAGGCGTGCTCAAATTGATGATCCGATGTGGAGCCTTTTGGCTTCATTCATGATGTGCTGCATAGTTCTAAAAGGAGAAGCTCCAAAATCGCTTACCTTTCATGTTTTGAAGCAGAAAAAAAATCGTTTTCACGAAAATATATCGCGCGTGACACGCTGAGCATAACATGTGAAGGGAAAAATTTGCGAATACCACATGTTTGAAATAGAACCCAAGTAGAAATGAATGATAAAAAATGACTGAAAAGCATAACCTGGTATGAAGAAAGAATCGTTGTGGAAAATCTGAGAGCACAGGCTTTACGAAGAAGAAGAGAAAACACGGAATTTATTAGAGTATTTAGCGCGTTGAATTGGTTGTATTCAGTGACTGCTAGCATTCTTCGGGTCCTTCGTGTCGTCTCTGTGCTATGATCTTCCAGAAGACCGGCGTTACCAGGCGCAGTGAATCAACATTTGGCAGAATTAATACTAAAAACAGATTCAAAATTCTACCCAGCTACGCCGTCACTATCACATGATGCCCAGCCCGAAGGAAAATAAAGCTTTAGCGCTTATGAACACGGTACGCATTTTTTGCGCTTTTGTGGTAGAGGCTTTAGGAATCGATTAAATGGCGCATAATAGCGTGAACAAGCCTCAAACAAACCTCTTCATTAACTTGTGTGCGAGAATAACAGATTAGAGCTTAGAAAAATCTCCTGCGCCTCGAGGCAAACGGGATTCTTGTAGCCTCGGTGTTTTCTTGGTACCTTCAATTTCCTCTTCCCGAGGCTGGCCATTTTTCACCTGCCGCATATACTTATATCGGCGGGGTCAGCTTTGCTGCACGTTTGAGAGGTTGTCTTGCGCACTTTCCTGTTTTTTTCCAGTGGCAGGGATGTAGCAAGCTTGTACAACAACCAGTAATTAAGCAGCAAACAAGGCGCTCGGGAAAGCGATTACCGCAGCATAAAATCAAGTAAACAGTTAACAAAGAGTCAAGCCCGCGAAAGAAATAAACAAGATGAGGGCAGAGCACAGGTACGTGGACGGACTGGCTGTTATCTGTCCGGTGTTGTCGACCTCGTTGCTCTTGTCATTGCTTGATGCTTCGTCCGGAATGAAGGAGCGCTCTTTTGGCTTCGACCTGCATGCAGAGAGTAGTGCGATGTAACCGACTTAATATTATCCGGTAAAAGCGCTCACGGTTCTTGTGCCCCTTCCCCCCTATACCCATTGTGGTACTTCCAATACCTTGTGAGAAGATTAAAGGAGCCCCGAGGCATATATCGAAAGAAGCAGTTCCTGTGTACGCCTGACGTTTTTCTGTAACGCAATTGTTGTTGAGCTTGCTATATTTACTATTTAATGTCCAGTGATTAATCCTTTGATTATTACTTTGAGCTTGCATACAAAGTTTGGCGATAAACATGTCCTCGGCAGCCAGCACTTTCCGGTCAAAACGTATCAGCGTCACTACGAAGAAGTTATGTGTTGAAAAAGAGGGCTAGAAGTCAGCGTTGGACAACTTCTCCTCTCCCAATTTGTGGCAACTTGTGCGTGAAAAATAGGAAGGCATTTCTTGCATTAAAAAATGAATATTCCCCTCAGGCTTTCGAGTTGGCCCGATGCCTTCCAGTTGGTCTTTCACACAACTTGGACCAGCCGGCTGCTGTCAAGAGATTGGCCACCAATCGCACTGCCTCCACTTAATAAAAAACGGTAAAGAACTGTAAAATGAGTAGCAGGGTACGAGCTGTAAATGTAACTGCTCGAACCGTTAATACCGTCTTCAAGACCAGCTTCTAGGATTTGTTGGGCACTGAAAGGTCTTTATGTCAAGTACTTGGTCATTCGGTCATATATTTAGCTCTGCTACAATTTTTGTTTCATATTTGAATGTCTAGTTTATGTTGCTGCATTGATTAAAACGCGCATTTCGCAAACACTTGTATCTTTCTGAAAACGCGCATGTGTTTCGTATTGTCGCTCTACAATAGCGCACAAATGTTACTTAGTGAATGTTTCCTTGATATAGAAGTGGCAGTAAAGTTAAGGGCACCTGCATTATTTCTGAACACGTTTCACATCTTACCTCTACCTTAGCCGCAGGCGAATTTGAAAAGTTTTTGTTGAATTATGATTGAAAACCGTTTTCTTCTTGACACTACTTTTATACTGGAATTTAGTGTCAAACAGTCGCCTTTCTTCTTTTCTCCTCCTCAAATATTCTTTGCCGTCTTTCACATTTTATTAAAAAGTTGATGTTGTGGCATACAAAACATTACTATGGCAGGAACGACCTCAAAAAGAAATAAAACACACAATTAATTAGGTGTATTCCCACTCCAAAAAAAAAAAATCCTGGATTAAGCGCCTTGTGTCTGCTGACTGAATGAACTTTGAAAAACCAAAAGATGACCTTTGAGACTATCTGTATCGAACATCCCCGAAGCAACCGGTTATCTGTGCAGAAGAAAGTGCAGAGAAAATCAGACACTTTTATTCAGCTGTTAAGCAGGGAAGATGCCGCGAGTGCGTTCACCGTACGACGCATCCGATCGTCTTCTGCCATCACGGAACAAGCCGGTGCACCGTTGGTTTTGTTACGTAAAAGATACGTTGTGTTTGAATGTTCGCGGAAGGCGTCATCGCTCAAGGGTACGGGCACCGCCTCAAGCCTCTCTTGTTTCCTTTTCCGTACTGAGTCGAGGGATAATAACAATCAGAGTGTAGCCTCTCCCACGCTCGAGGTACCTAAGTGCGGTGGCAGAATGACGTAAATGTACGTTATTCACAGCGGCAGCGACTTTGGCCTATGCAACTTCGTGAGAAAATGTTTGAGTTGGACCGACCGAAGAAAGCAGTCATGCAGGCGAAGAAGAATATAAAAGGACGGAAAGGTTCCCAGGGTGCTGCCATGCAAAATATAGGTTACAGCTGGTCGGTGATCGGAAAAGCCCATGTAGCTTTTCCGCGGTCACTACATAATCAGGGTTAGTTGCTTTAAATGCGCAACTTGACTGGCTTTTCTATCTCATCGTAGAGTTTTAGCGCTTTCCAAATATATCGGGCCTTTTAGCATAGCCGAAAACACGAGGGCACCGGTTCTCAGTTGACGCCATTGCCCCAGAAGCAACTGCCAGTGTGCGGGTTTCTTGCAGAAGCGCTGCGGAGATACACTGCGGTGGAGATACACTGCGTGATTCCATGTGTATGGCGAGTGAGTAACATCTCAGCAATCAGCTTCGTGAACGTACGAGAGGTACAATGTTACCTTCAACAGCAAGTAAGCCTGGAGTGAGCCCGTTGAGGATTCCGATTTATAGTGAAATAACGCGCCCTTAAAAAGGGCACCCAAGTTCCACTAACATTTAGTGCACATTGTTATTTGCATCCACGGGTAAGTGCAGAACTTTCGAGCAGTGCTGGGCTGTCGATGCTTCCAGAACTAACCTCCAGGCACTGCAGTGTTGCACCTCCTATCAAGCGCGATAGTCCATGCTATTTGCGGTGCAGTAGCCGATTTAAAACAAAGGAAACAGACAAGAAAGGCGCTTGCTATTTTCTCCATGGCGAATACTTACTCCCTGAGAAGCACTGGCTTCCACACTTCGCAAATTTTCCTCTTTGGCTCGACAATAGTGGTGTAGTTATTCGGTTCCAGGTAGATCACCCAGGATTCGTCAAGCGTGTACTTAGGCCACTTGCCGCCCGTCAAAGGAACCTTCGGTTTCCTGCAGGAAAAAAAAAACGTGGGACAATTTAGCAACAACCCTAGACGTCTTTCGTCATGACCACAACTGGGATTGCATAAATATAAACTGTCTCTCGGTTTGCAACATCGAACTGCCTTTCCCGTGACAGCGGGTGGCTGATATGCCGCATAATCCTTTCACAATTGCATCCGCCTGAGCAGTGTCAGGGCAAATGAATCTTTCTTTTTAAATATTGCTGCATGTCAACGCACCCGACACGTGTCTAGACTTTAGTGGCTTGTGAAATTCATGCGCCTCAAGTGGCTCGGCTACAGCGAGCCTTGTCGTGACTCAGGTATGATGAGCAGCATAAAGAGCCGCTATGCTTTGGAAGCGGATGATACCATGATGTCGCTACCGCTATGCGGAACTTATGTTTAAAAGTTGGCAGCGTTTCTATGCGGATCTGGCCGCATCAAAGTGAATATCAGTCTTAATGCGAGAGGCAAGTAAAACGAAACGCACTGTGTATCATAAACTTTTGATGAAGAGGATGGCGCGTGTGTAGTGTGAGATATTACTCAACGCAAGACCGCTCATTTTTCTGGACTATTAGATACACAAGCAAGCAGTGTTGGGAATATTGTGTGCCATTTAGGTGATTCTACCTTAGGAGGAGACACTGGTCTAAATATGAAAATTTTTATTTTTAGACATTTCTTACTAACATTAGTTGTGTATATTTATTTACTCCTGTTTTCAAAAATATAGTTATTTTCAGTATCCATTAATTAGATTCCATATTATGACAAAATAACAAGCCTAACTGGGTAATTTCTTACGGGTTGGTAACACTTCTACTCAATACTTTCTGGCTCCGGCTGAAATGGCGCTCCAGCCAAAGACCTGCGATATGGAGCTATGCTTTTCATATTGGTAGTGAGGAACATCATCATATAAAATACTGAATTATGTCAAAGCACTATAATCATGAGACATAATTAGGCGGCACTATTGTTAACAAAATTTTATATGTTCACCTCACCCATAAAAAAATAACATAGATCCATATTTTAGTTCTTTATGAATTGAGCGGTATACAGTTAACTGATATTTCACCAAGAAAACACAGCGAAGGCTACTCATGTTGGCTACTCATGTTGACAAAAAACACGAAGCTGAGAAATAATAATAATAATAATTGGTTTTGGGGTAAAGGAAATGGCGCAGTACCTGTCTCATATATCTTTGGACACCTGAACCGCGCCGTAAGGGAAAGGATAAATGAGGGAGTGAAAGAAGAAAGAGGCGCCGTAGTGGAGGGCTCCGGAATAATTTCGACCACCTGGGGATCTTTAACGTGCACTGACATCGCACAGCACACGGGCGCCTTAGCGTTCTGCCTCCAAAGAAACGCAGCCGCCGCGGTCGGGTTCGAACCCGGGAACTTCAGTCAGTAGCCGAGCGCCCTAACCACTGAGCCATCACGGTGGGTAAGCTGAGAAAATCGCAGTTCAAGTTTTGACACCACCGCTAGGAATTCTATGCGGAATCTTCGACAAAGATTTTATCGAGATGTAGCGTACATATATCTCTTTCCTTGTAGAGCAGAAGAAAGAATGTCTTATTTCATTTAGGAATATTTTTTTTAGTTGTCGAAGACGAAAAGAATGGTGAAGTGGCGAAAAATGATTGCTTCAGAAGTTATGCGTTGACTTCTTTTTGAGACAACCTCGGATCACATCCGAAATGTTTGCATTAAATAACGGTTACTCAAAGCCATAAACGTGTAGAACGTTTCGCGTTCACTCTTACAGCGCGACTGCGGCAGCAGCCGCCACCACCTCGCACAACGCCGCTCCTAGTCGGGTGGAGACAATCTGAGGGACCACGGCCGGGCTAGAGGTGGGTGCGCGCAGTCGAGCCGCCGCCGGTATAATGGCCGCGGATGTAGAGGGTTGGTCAAAAGTTCCCTGGCCACAGGGTCGACTTTGCAGCGACATATCGTGCTACTTATAATAGCAATAAGGTTACCAAGGTTCTCAGATGTGAGAATGATACTTCTCCTGTTCGCTGTAGAGATTTTGGGCTTCGAGGGTGTCGTAACTGTCTGACTATAGCGCTCGAAAGCAGACGCTCTGGCCTGGGAACTTTTGACCGACCCTGTGCATGCTTCTTCCCATATGTTGCCGCTGTCGGTCTGCCAGCCACCGCTGCCCCAGAAATGGACTATTCGCGCTGCGTCGCCAGCACTCTCCGCCGTCTCCACTTCAGATGTGCGAGAGCTACCGGCTCCCGAATGACGCGATCAACCGCGCGTTGTCGATGGATGCGCACTGTTCGCCCCCGTCCGTAACAACACAGAAGGTTTTTGAAGGGTGAAAAGATAAAGCGTGAAAGAGTACTGCACTTGAATCCCAACACATATGCGCATATTTGTCGTCACTAAATATTTCCTTAAAATCTGTGGTCCTTAGCAAAACCTGTCCAGCTCCCGTCATAACGGCTGGCTGTTTTCACGTCTTCAAGTCGGTGCTATTCCCAGCTTCTTAAGCTCCTCTTTATGGCCATAACTGCATAATAAATATGCAATTATCAACGTTATCCGCGTGCTAGGCGAAACCAGCTAAAGGTTTCAAAGTTTTCTTGACCTTCCCAATTTAAGCTGTACTTCTGACCTTGGCGTCTTTGTTGATTATAGCTAAGCGTTCGAAAGTCTTAATCACGAAACACATTTAAGAAGCTGGACCATTACGGCAAACTTAGACATGTCCTCTGATTTATTAAATATTATTTGAACGCTCGCAATCAGCAAGTTGCTCGCAATCAGTCTTTCCAATACATTAAAAATTAAAAATGGCGTGCTCCAAGGCAGCCTCCTTGGACTGCTCCTATTCAATATATATATATATATATATATATATATATTATTGACTTACCCAGTGTCAGTGATTTAGCTAAATACATCATATACGCGGACGACACGAGCCTGTTTTTTTCCTCGCCCGATGCCATGGAACTAACCAACACCTCAAATGGAGCACTAGCGTTACTATCTGATTGGACATCAACCAACTCATTAACAATAAACAAAGAAAAAACGAAATCTTTATTATTCCATCTAAAGGGGCAACACATAACCTGTGTGCAACTTCTATATTTGGCGAACTCTCCCATTGAGTACGTGGAAATTTTCACATCTCTTGGTGTGGTGTTTACCGCAACTATGTCCTGGGACGCCCATGTCAGCAAAGTCTGCTTAGCCCTTACCAGATAGATAAGAATAATCTCGCAGAATAAGTATATTTTGACGACGAAAACAAAATTTAACCTTTATCATGCTTCCTTTTTTTGTTATGGGTCATACTGCTTCCTTGTTTGGGGAACAACTGCGGCATTGAACATCAAGAAGCTTCTAACTTTACAGAAAAGAGTACTATATGCAATCGCTAACGAGCCATATGATGCACCATCACATTTCTTCTGTCTACAATACGACATAATATCCATAAACACAATGTTCGACTACAGGTTAGCATCCTCCTAGAAAGAGGAAAAATATCAGCCAAAAATGGCGAATTTCTTTCGAACATTGTAAACTGGGTCCTACAGTGCGTTCAAATGTGTATAAAATTGTAGGTGATGTGTACAATAATGTGTATTTTTCTTTTGCCAAATTTCGTCCTGCTTTTGTATATTATGTCTTGTCTTTCCGTGTGTCTTGAATTATTATGTCTGTACAGTTAAGTGATCATTTCTGGTCGCTACAAAACTCCCCGGTTGTATTGGTGGCGAGGCTTGTCAAGCGGTTGTAATGACAGCTTTTTTTCTTCCCGCACTCAGTTTTTGCACAGAAAACTGGGATTAACTGAACTGAGTTGAAAATTATGGCAATTAAACTCGCTTTTGCCGCTAGTTTCGGAACATTGGTATGTGATAGATATGTGTGACACTGTACAAACACCGCACTATAGCCGATAAGTTTAGCTTTCATAAATTTTGCGTATTTTTATTATTGTTTTATTTTATTGCAGCTTATAAACGATCTGCAGGCCAATGTTTGTTTCTCGTTGTAATATTTCGTGCGAGGTTTGATGCAGGCAATATTTCTCTCCTAACTCACTCTCCAACGTCGGCATATACCTCACAGTGCCATTCACCCGCCGCGAAGGTTCAGTGGCTCTGCCGTTCGGCTGCTGATCCCAAGGTCGTGAGATCGAATCTCGACCGCGCCCACCGCATATCGATGGCAGCGAAATGCAAAAAAAAAAAAAACACGTGTGCTGTGCAATGCCGGCGCTCGTTACAAAATCCCAGGTGTTTCAAATTAGTCCGGAGCTCTGCACTACGTGTCCTTCATACAGCATATATGTATCTATTTGGTAAGTTTAAACCCACTTATCAGTACCAATCACAATGCCAGTAACGATATGGACGAACTTAACATTTGTGCACTCAATTTGTTCTAGCCTTATAGACCTTTCATATCTGCTGCCAGAAGAAATAATAACGCCAATAAAACAACCCGCAGAGTATTGGCCAAGGTCAGAAGGCGTTTGGTCACTGCACTTTGTGCGGCGTTCTTGTCCCCTTTCAGCACTTCTGGCAGTGATAGGTGCCAAGCATAGATGGCAGTAGATATGATGTGTGAGCGCAGTCTGACTGAATACGCCTGGTCTTTGACTCAGTCGCTAACGACGATCAGGCCAAACGAGTATGAGATAGTTGCACAGGATAAGAATAATGAAGTACGCACATGTCTGAACGGTGAACCAATTATATATATACAGAAAGCAATTTCGATGTGATGTCTTATTTGACGGCGTATGTACCCTGCATGTGTAACAAATCCTTCACCGGGCGCTTAGGAGAAAACGGTTGGTGTGGAGAGGAATTCGTGTCAAGAAAATAAGGAGGTGGCAGTTTGAGTGTTTCTGAAGGGGTGTGAAGATTCAAAACAGTTCTTAATATTTGTGCCCCTTTTGCGCGGATTCGCACTAAACGACCTGCACGCTTAGCCAGAGAGCAGAATTTCAAGGTTATAATAGAAAGATTCCAGTTTGTTCTCGCCAGTCTAATTTCTTGGAAAGTCAAGTGAAAAGCTATCGAACTCGGCTTATCTTTTAAAAACATGGGGCAGTGAAACCTGTTGTCGATAAAGTAATAGAAAGGACTTTACACAGTTTTATAGAATGCGAATAAAACCCACAGGCAGAAATTGAGGTAGTTAGGCCCTTATTTGGCAGGTACTATCTACAATTTTAGAATGCGCGCAGCGATCATGTTTTTTTTCGAAATTTTGTAAAAGGTTACTCTTGTCCACTTAGAGCGCTGGCGGGGCGCTCTGGTATGCACTGGCAACGCGGGTATTCACTTGCAACGCGTTGTAGCTTTTAACGCGAAAGCGCTACTTCACGAGGTAAAACCGGCTGACCAGTTTGTGTGATGCTTGACCTTGAGTGTGACGTTTGGTAAAATACAAATAAATAAACAAAATAAATAATGCCGTGAATGGTGTTCGAACCCGCGGCGTCGCGAACAGATCAGCTTCGCAGGACACTGCACGCAAGCAATATGCTCTCGCATTTTTTTTTTCTTCATTTACACTGTGGTGTCGCCGCAGCCGATCAAGCCTCAACTGCAACGCACTCCTGCACTGTGCATTACACATCGTCTTCTTCATCAACTAGTACTGCTACCAGATTAATATTCGGTCTTTGTGCTATGCGGCGGTAGTGACCGAGAGATGTTCACTGCATGCGTTGGCGTGGACAACGTTGTGGCAGAGACGCGGCACTGGAGCATAGGCCGCATTGGGAAAATGGCATTAACACAGAAAAGGCGTTGAAGACGCGCATAGCTGGCACATCATTTTGTGCTTAGCATTGGTAAACCACCATCCATTGTCAAGCTCTAATCAGCTCTGAACTTACTCCAGCGTGTTATGAAGGGCGTCACTCCCGTGTTTTAGAGAGCTGTGGAAACCTTGTATGACGCCGGTATTTGGTCATCTGATGATCACTGCAGTTATTCAGAGTGTTCAGGCATCGGCTAACTGTATACCTTTACTGACTACTCTGGGACATGTAGAAGGCAACACTGACTTTGGCGGCGCGGTTCATGATAAAATAAAACTGGGTAAAATTATTGGAGTAATATTGCCGCTATTAAAGAGACACTGAGAGTAAATAAAAGTTTGTCTGTATCTATAGACTACGGCATTCGAGCTACAAAACAGACTACTCTCGCCAAAACGGACCTTATATGAGCCGGAAGGGACCGAAAACGTAATACAGGTGTGGCGTCATCATTCCCTGATTTAAGACATAAACTGTGCGCGTCGACACAAGATGTTTTTTGGGGATTCCAGAATCTTCGCTACCTTGCCATTCACCTCAAAACGGTAGCAACTTGCCTTTCTGAGTGGGAAGGAAACACTTTTGAAAAGAGTTGCGGAAAAATTTCTGCATTACGTTTTATCGCCCATAAAGTGTTTTCTTTATTTTTTTAACACTCAGACTAATGTTAACGTACCCAGAAAACTCATGGATATCGATTTCGACTGAGAGCGATAATTATATATAGTTCTCCTCATACCTCGATTAAAATAATTTGATCATAAAATATTGCGAGAAAATGTGAAGACATGATAATAAAGAGCTCTGTAACTGTCTTTGGAACGGTCGAAGCAATATAATTTTGTGGCGGTGGGGTTTAAAAAAATGACAACATTGAGTGAGTGATGCAGATTTTACTGATTGGCCAATACTGGGAGGTTTTACGTGTATATAAGGTCTAGTTTGGTAAGCTTACAAATATTTGCCGCTTACACCAGAAATAAAATGCTTCTATAGAATGAAATTTTCTGTGATTATTTCAACTGTTCCCGCAACCAGCTCGCCCCATTTTGAGTATGTAGCAAGCTGTCAAAAACTCTATTGGCCGTTTACATCATAAAAAATGTTTCTACCAGGTCAAATTTGCTGTGATTGCTTCAGTTGTGCTCGCGACCAGATTGCAGCATTCTGAGTGTATAGCAATGCCTCAAAAACTCTATTTCTGTCCCTGCTCCGTCACTCCTGTTTCATGCACCTCATTTTTGCCTTAAACCATGTCAACTTTCGAGCATTGCTGCCTATTTCTGGTAGCACGCAGTAATAAACTAGTGAATGTCTGCGACATTTAGCAAAAGCTACCTTTACTTCAGGTTGATAGAAAAATGCTCCAAAAAGCAACTACAAAACTTCATCCATATAGGGCTCTAGAACTTCCGGCGAGCTGCTACGATCAGCCTGCGTTGTTTCTGTTGGTACGTTTCGTTGACTGCAATGATTAATGATGAGTAAAAAAATAAGCTACGCTGACCGAAAGGCACGACGACAACTTAACAGGCCGTGAGTGGTCTTTTCATTCTGGTGTCCTTCTGTCCTTACTGACATCACAGAAGTTTACTCCTATGCAGAAGTTTTGTGACTATGTTCCTTGTGCTTTCATTTATGGTTCTTGTTTTGAGGAAATTTAATGATTACTTCAATGCCAGTAACCTGTGGTTCGATCACACTCTGGCTGATATAGTGACATCATTTAATCTAGGCGATTTGTTCATAATAAATTTTTTCTATATCTTCAAGTTTAGAGCAGTCGAGCGCACGGTGACTATATTAGCCACCTTACCTATACCTCTGCTCTCTTGTGTCAAGAAAGCAAAATGACAATACTAAAGTCGGTTAAAGCAACAGTTAGCACTCCGCTGCATAATGAAAAATATCCTCATGTCATAAAGGCTTTACTAAAAGAAGAGATGCTGAGGCAGTACTTTAGTTTTCTATACGGCATTGTCTTGTTTTAGCACACTAATACAACCTGTGCACCGCTTTTCGAAGCAAATCATATTTTAATAGGATGTGCCATAATCTTTTATTATAAACGTTTTCAATCCTAAAAATTCACCTGCGTCAAATCTGATTTGCTGCACCTGTAAAACTTCGGCAAATACGGGAAATGATTGTTCCTTGTCGCCGTTACCACACTGCGCAGTTCATCGAAAAATTAGTGTGACATTTAACTAAATAATGCCTTTTTCCCAACAAGCCGCCACGGTGGCTCAGTGGTCATGGCGCTCGGGTGCTGACTCGAAAAGCGCGGGTTCGATCCCGGCCGCGGCAGTCAAATTTCGATGGAGGCGAAATGATCGAGGCTCGTGTACTGTGCGATGTCCGTGCACGTTAAAGGACCCCAGGTGGTCGAAATTTCCGGAGCCCTTCACTACGGCATCCCTCATAGCCTAAGTCACTTTGGGACTTTAAATCTCTATAAACCAAACCTTTTCTCAACAATCTTTCTGTTTTATATCATTCACCGAAAATGCTACCTTGAGTCAAATAACATATCTCAACGATGTTTCGTGTACTTTTTAGTACATAAGCCAACGTGTTCCGATTGGTGTAACCATCCTTATTATTCCTAATCATTCCCTTTCTAAGCTTTGATGCAATAAACATAGCAAAAAAGCCACTTTCGTAAAGAAAGACAGGCAAAATCTCGACTGTGGTCACGGGTGTTCAAGGTACCACGTAAACAGATTGCATCCACATTTTTTTTTAATTCAGCCGGATTCAGTTTGGCAACTAATATGGTGATACTTTACAAAAACGAATTCAAGAGGAATGTTGCAGTCATTTTTCGCACCCCATGCCAGAATTAGAATTAGAGTTTGAACTGCGCAGCCTATTTGCTCCTATGCATTAAATTATTAATTCGGTTTTTTGCGTCCCGAGTCAATGCAGCGGAACAAAGTGAGGGTAAATGGAAAAAAAAAATTTTACGAAGCGATGCCATCGGTTAAAAATTGTGCTATGCGAATCCGGCACTGCAAGTGAAGTGGTAAGACATGTTGAGCGAGTGTCTGTATTTTTGTGCTTGTGTGTGCACGTGTCGGTTAAGGGGAATGCAAGAATGGAAAGTTACTGTGCAGTAAATCTGAAGCCACGCAATGATTCCAGCCACCTTAGGAGCACTCAAGGTATAAGTGCCCTTTGGGCACTCTTGGATCTGTGACAATGAGTCAAACGGAGCCATGTACAATAGAGCGGAATAAAAAGAACAGTTTAAAACGGCTTCTGAAGCGAATCCGCATTATTACTATCATTATCATCAGATTTTCAAATTATGTAGAAAAAGCTAACGGAACCGAAAACGAAGGAAAGCACGTGTCGGGGTTTGTGGCAATTTGGAAGCGTGAGTCTCTGAAATCCCGTGCAGCGGAAAAGGATACAGGCTTACCCGTCTCTGTAGAACGTCCCCCAAGCAGTGGATATTTCCTCCATGAAGCTCTTTTCGTCAGCCGTGTAGCGCGCAGCCGCAAGCATCTCCTTGCCTCTGGAGCCGAGCGGCTCCGTGTAGCGGCTCGTGTCGTTGACAAACACGAGCGAACCTAAGGTGAAGGGAAGGTCGTCGCTGTGCGCAATGCCGAACGACTCGGGCCAAAGGCTGTACGAAGGACGGTGCACGAAGACATATCGGTAAATGCTGAAGCCTTTCTCCCGAGCCAAGATGTCGGCGACGAGTTGCGTCGGGCAATAGAATGTGACGTCGCCAAACATTTCGCCGAAGATTCTCTCGACTTCTTCGGGTGTCTTGCGCTTGTCTTCCGGGCCACCGAAATATGCCGTTGCAATCCTGCGGCTCTGCCAGACCGGAATGTCAAGCATCTGGACCATGACCAGTATGGCCACGAGTCTGTATTCAGAATCAAGCAATTCCTTGAACCGCGGGAATGCGAGCTTGAGCTGGCTGAGGAACACAGTTCCTTCGTTCTTCACTGTCCCCAACAGGACTTCCGTGGCGCCAAGGTCCTTGAAGGCGTCCACTGACAAGACCCTCTTAGGCAGAAACTCGTCGCCGTCGATGGGCGAAAACATCTGTTTAATAAAGTCGACAATCTGGACAGTGTCGATGATGTCTGAAGCTTTCTTTTTTTGCAGACATTTTATGATCTCAACCTTCTGCTCGTCCAGCGTCTTGTCCAAGTTGTAGCATCCAAGAGCTCCTGTGATGGCCGTAAATTTCCCCGCGCCTCTGAAGAATAGTCCTATCACCAAAGACAGAGGGCTTCCACTCTGCATGACGATTCTCTTGAACAAGCCTTTGCTGTGCGGCGAAATGGCGTGAAGGCCCACCGAAGCTGCGCCAGCACTCTGGCCGCTCAATGTGACTTGCTTTGGATCGCCTCCGAAGTTTTTTATATTCTCTTGCACCCACCTGAGGACCAGGTTCTGGTCCCAAAGCCCCATGTTTCCAACCAGTTTAGACTCCTCGAGCGAAAGGAAGCCGAATATGCTCACCCGATAGTTGAAGGTCACGAAGACCACGCCAGTTAGCGCCACGAAATTCGCCGGGTCGTTCGCAAACAAAGCCGAGTCACTCCACTGAAACACGTTGCCATCAATGAATACTACGACGGGCAGATTGTCTTCGCACGATTCTGGTGTCTGGCAAGCGGAAGAGGGTTTCCACACGTTCAGGTATAAGCAGTCTTCGGAAGCGCTGGAGTAGTTCAGCCTTACGCCAGCGAACACCGGCAAAAGAAGCTGCCGGCATGGCGTTGGCTTGCGAGTCGCCTGGTAGGTTCCTTTCCACGGCTGGATGGGCTGTGGCTTCTGGAACCGCAGCTCACCGAGTGGCGGCTCGGCGTAAGGTATTCCAAGGAACGCGTCTACCTTCTTACCTCCTACCTCAATGCGAATGCCAGCCACTCGGCCGCTGGTGATGCTTGTTACTGGATCTGGATCGTCTGTGGCACATTCATGGAGCAAGCAGAGGCTCAGCAACGCCATGGTGAACGGTTGTTTCACGTACCAAAGCCGCAGCCGGCGCAACGACGCCTCACTGCTTGCCACGTGCATGGTGAAGGTCTAGCAAAGTCGTGCAATGTCCGAGGTGACGCTGGGAGGCTAGAGCTGACACGTCGCCCGCTAAACTGTCGTGTGACTGCGGCCGGCTGTCGCACGTTGTTCTGTTCGAAGTGGAACCATTGCTTGCGAGGCTCTCATTCCGCTGACAATTTGCCAAAACGAGGAAGTTTTGTTCTTGCGTCAAGGGCGTCGGGCGACTTCGAGGTCGATACAACGGTGGTGCGCGTCCAGCTGTATTATACTGCTGCGTGGCGGAACTGCGCAAGTTGTGCCGTCTTTCCGGCTTCTTTGATGGGATACTAAACGCACAAAAATACAACGCTTCTCTATGTGTGCAAATATAGTTTTGTTTTCTTCGCGCCTTTTATATCGTCATGACGCGCAGCAGGCTATTCTATTGGCACTATTACGGGCAGCAAGGAAAGTGCAGCGTCCTTTATTATCAGTCGCTATGGCCGGTATTTTGTCCACGGCGCCTCTTTCAACGGTTTAGTGTGCGCAGAGGTTCAGACAAGGGTGAGCTCTGCTTCTTTTCATGGTGCTTCCAAAGTCATGCTTTTCACGGGGATGAGGGAAGAAGTGCTTGGAGAAGGGCGAGTTTTTCGCACCCACCTACGTATTTTCCTTGTGTCGTAATTCCTACCTCTCTGGCTGCAGTAAGGGTTCCGCCAGTAAGAATAGCAACGAGCACTTCTTGCAGAACATATGCTTTTCATTTGTGGTTACCTCCCGTTCGTCAGCTTTGAAGGTTAGTTCATGTTGTTTAGAAGATGCAAAGGGGCTAGAGCCTCAGCAGCGTACCTCAGTTAAGTTCAGGATATCAGTCCAGGCTTGAAATATCTTGAGATTCATACAGTGAATTTAGTTGTGGAAAAGTGGCTTTATTTTGATGCGACGTTGTGATATTTTCTGATTCAATGTTAGTCAGGCATATAATCTCTCTCGATTTTATGAAGCCACATTTGTGACTTGCTGTTCACAAATGCTTTGTGGTAAATAAACTACTCTTCTCGGTGTTCATGAGAGATTAAAACACACATAACCTTTTATTGGGTTGCGCATATCTATCTCTACGTTTGAGATCCTAAAAGCAATGGCAATCGGAAAGCTTTCAGCCCCTAAGCAATAACAGTGCAAGCTGAGCACGTTGTTTAAGCATTGGTTTTGAAGTTAAACTTTAATTAAACCAGGGAGCGTGAACATGATGAACAATGACCATGGCAGCATGACGGGTGACGATGATGCAGCGTGCCTTGGCCGAGGCCACTGTTTCTTCGGCGGCATGTTACTGTCCGACTTCACAGGTTTTGTGGTTGGAGGCGTGGAGATCGCTTGTTTTATGTTCGAGTCACTGCAGAGAAATGAAAAATCAATTTTAGACCAGTGCTTTCGACTTATAATATGCGTATTGCCTGTGAGATTACCTGCACATCCTTTCGTTGTTATTGCGCAGCTTGCTTTAATACTTAAACTCGTGTGACTGGGGCTTTAAAACGGCAATTCTGCATACATAGAGATAACATATACGTTTCATGATGTGGGAACTGCGGTGGCATGGGAGATCAGGACAAGACCTCACCGATGCATTCATGGCTTCTTTTCTTTTCTCAGAAAGCGCCGGTTCTTCTTGTCACAATATGAACTGGTGGGCGGGTTGGTCAGACATAGTAGCAATGTTTGCGTTAAGGTCTCTTGTTAAAAAAAACTAAAAGGCATAGATTCTATGTCCTCATGCCATATCTATTTCTCTTCAAAGGAGCATCACATGAAGAGTTAAAAACTTGCCTTGTTACTACAGCATTCTTCCATAATTCACACAGCTCTTTCTTCCCGGCTGCGACAACAGAGTAGTTGCGCGGCTTCATCAGGAGAAGCTGACGAGCCTGCGCTGTGTACACCGGCCACTGCACACCTGGCGAGGGAATCATCGGGGTCCTGAAGTGAGAGAAGTGTTTTTGTGAGGTTAGTGATGAAGTGACCACTGCGGACACTGTGACGAAGACATTGTTTCAAAATAAACGCGAACAATGCTTAATAAACTATTTTGAGCGTTGTGAAAAAGAGCACATAAGTTTTAGAATTTCAAATGTTTACATACTTGTTTATCACATACTACATCACGAGCTGGCAATAGTTCGAACATACAATACATGGGATGATAAACGCCGGTCTTCTTTGTTATATGTTATGAGCGGAAACCGTCCTATGCCAATTTTCATCGAAGCAACTGTCGCCAGGCGATATGTTTATACAGCATTACAGCAGCGAGCACAGATGTAGGTGAGATTAAAAGCGAAGCACAAGTGTATCATAGTGTTTGCTTACAGGCGACATTTGATTTGCACTCAAGATGGGCGTGTGCGTGTAACAGGCGCTTCGCATATGTCTCTTTTAGAAAGTGGCTGAGAAATGCCAAAATAAGCCTTCATTAGACCTACAAAAAAGTTCTATCAAGCATTACTTGTTTCGTGGGCAATAGTTTTCACGTGGTTTTTGTAAACTAGACTGGCATGCACTTCGCTGTGGGGGCTCTCTCTCTCTCTCTCTTGGTCACGTGTGGTGCCACTAAAAATCCGAGCTGGGTGTATTCGAATGCGGTATTGTCGCAGTTCGCTTAATATTTATCCTAAATGGTCTGAAATTAGAGTAGGGTATATTGGCATACAGAAAAATGCATTTGGTTTACTGAATATAAGAACAGCATTCTAGTAGCCACGATATGACTTTCCGAAGTGCATTACGCACGGCCTTCACCGACTGCAACTTTCAATGGGGAGCGCGGGTCACAAATTCTGTCGGCGCGCTTCTGTAAAGCCCTTCAAGATAACTTTCAAAAGAAAAGAAATGAACTAATACAGATAGTTGAGTTACTTGGTGATTCATCCTGGAAAATAGCAGCTAAAAGAGACGAAACACGAAGCCGCGTTCGTGATGTCTGTTCCTTACTTCATCTTTCGTCTGTTTGCGCTCTTATTTTTCATGATGAAAGAAGTGAAGCAAAATCTTTTTTGGTAAGCCATGCTAGCGCGTGTTGGTGCCCTAAAGTTTCAGAATGTTCTTCATTGCCGCCCGTGTCAATGGCAATAAAATTGTATGAGTAGTGCGGCACGCTCAGGAACAAGAAAACAAAGATGAAGCAAAATTACTTCTTTCTGAAGGATGAAAAGTGGTGTTTTCTAGGAAGCACAAGCTGTAGAGTTACATTTGCCCTACACCCAGATCCAACATTACACTTAAAGTCCCCAGTTCAAGGTGTGCATGTCGCGCGAGTGCACAGCACGCGGCCGTGATGCTTAGCAGGTGTTTTTTTTTTTCTCGAGAAATGTCACCACTTCGCTGAAGAACAAAAAAGCAAACGAAAACCGGTCTCGCAATTTGAGCGTCCGCCTCACATGTCGTAGGTGCAGGGCGTGTTCCCGAATGCCGTCGGGTACCCACATGGGATACAATGGGTACATGCGTACATGCTTTTCTGCGGCCTGGGGATCGGCTTCTTTAAGGAAAAATGCTTGGCCAATGGGCTTTGATTCCACCTTGAGCAGTTGAAAACTGTGTAAAGCCGTATGCATCAAAAACAACACACCATTATTTTCTGAAACAAATAAACTAGATTAAACAGAAAGACGGGTTTCGTGAACTACCATTGCAATTAGGCTTCTAAAGCTAAAGGCATTCTGTCAGACAGAACAAGAAAAAAAAAAAACCTCGGCTGTTTTGCCGACCCTCTGGGAAAACATTTGACACCAATATCGCTACACCTGAGCAATGCACCTGATATTTGGCCGGCTTTAGTCTCGTGGGTACAGATGACACCTCCTCAGAAGTGCTCTCTCTTTTGCCATGTGTCCAAAGTGCACCAGGATCTCCTTGGGCAGCTGGCGAAAGCGATGTTATTTCTGACAAATATAGCGGCGACGTCGACGCTTCTTTAAATGCATTGGAGAAGGCCGTTCCTTATCAAGCGATCGAAACACGTAGAAAAGAAAATAGCAGGCGGAAACACAATGTGTATGTCGCCACGTCGCTTCTATATGCGCCTGGATGCTATTCCATAGACCCAACGCTCGCGGCATGAATAAAACAAGACAGAAAGGAGCGAACACGTGTCACATATTTATACTATTTTGAAGCGGCACTTATAAATACGTGGCATATTTTCTGGCACACGCTCTGCATCGGGACACGCGAGCCTTGGCTACGAAGCTGGCGCTATGTATACCGTTTAGCTAGCTCTGCGGGCTAACGTGTTCTGTGCTGAAGTGTTCTGCGGTTATTATTCTTAGATTAAAAGCAGTTTCCTTGCGAAGCTTAACCATGGGTGGTTAACAGTTTGTTGCCTTGAAGCTGCTTTTCACAAAAGGAAATTTGCTGAAAGTGAGATCTTGTCTAGAAACGAAAGTAGAGACCAGTAAAGCTCTAATACAACTTGTTCGGCCACTCTGTGGTGCACTGTGATGGCTTCCACAGAAATAATAAATATTCTTTATTATTTTCAGCAGAACAATTAAACAGACATCTTTGCGCTGTTTGCCTTTTAATATTTTGTGTTTGGAGTATCCCACATGTAAAGCTGCAGTCAATTGCAAAAATGTTCGCATATGTTCCGGTTGTAAGCTGTTGTAAAGCGTGTGCAGTGAGTAAGTCCAGACAAGACTGAGCGGAATTCGGCCACCGCAGAAAAAAGAAAAATAATTGCGAAGGTAACGCAGTTGACTACGTGTCTGAGAAAGCAAATGAGTACGTGACGAGTACAAGCGTAGAAAGTTGGTCTTGTTGGTGTAAGTTCCTTCTTGGAAATAGCTCGAAGGGCAAAGAGAGAGAGCCCTCGTTTTCTACGTCTCTCTTTCATTTTTGACCTTCGCGCTGTTTTCAAGGACGTGAGGAGCATACTCCGATGTAGATGTTTATTTATTAGGGCTGCTTTCGCAGGATACTACTTCAAACCACTTCAGTACTTATTTCTTGCACCTCTTAGCGGTGTGCCAGCCTGAACCTCTCCGCATTACATTCTGCTGTAACATTTGCTTGCTTATTTAGCGATTATGCATATATTTAAGGTTGAATAAAGGACGATACTAGAAAAAAAAGAAACTGCAAAAGAAAAGGTTAAGTTCGCCACACTGATACGAATCGGCTAAAATGTCCTATAAAAGCAAAAGAGCATTCCAATAAGTCGCCCAAGTGTGTAGCAGTGTCGCACTAAATTTTTGTATTTGTTGAGTGCTATCCCACAACGCATCTCATTGATGTTTTAACTCTACCACCGATTATCGCAATTCCTATGTTAACTGAGGTGCTAGGGAGGACTAGTTGGTCGTTGGGCATAGTATCTGTTATGGTGTAGAGCACTGTGTAAGAAGTATTTGAGGTGGAACAACGCGTCGCGTAGCCGTTCAGCGACCCGAGAGTAAAATTGTACCCACTTGCCTGCCGTGCCACCAGAGCGCAGCACTGCTGAGCGGGCTCATCCATTGAAGCGGCGTTGGCAACGTGCTGCTTTTGCGGTTGCCCTTTACATATGTACCTTGCTTTATTTACAATCATTTTGCTCGGTTGATGGTGTTTAGATTACCAAGGAATGTCTGTATCGTATGTATAGCCCATTTGTGGCTGTAATGACTTGGAGAAATGGAAAAAAAGAAGTTTTGTGTCCTGGTGCAAGGTCGGAGTACCAGACATGCGCTGATCAGATGTCGCTTTTTGCGGCTACGAAGGTTGAGCATAGCTTGGAGGTATGACATCACGCCATTCTACGCAAAGACCGCATCCTGCAAGCAGCAGACAATGCATGTGAAAAACATTTTTAGCGAGAGGACGTCGCAATGATTTCGGAAGCACCTTGCAAGGACATGATTGTGAGCCATGAAGATCAGTGCTGGCAAAGTACAAGTACGACGAAGTTCGAAGATGGGCCTAGAAACATGTTAAGGGGGGGGGGGGGGGGGGGAACAAAAAGTGGAAGCAACTTGCAAACTGCTAGCACCTACTAGAAAGCGCTGCGTAGCTCTCTCTAATACCGCGCGAGCCTGCCATAAAATTCACCTCGAACGACCATCTCAACGCATTTGTTCTCCCACTCTCATCCAATTGTACTGCTTTCATCAAGTATGATAACTGCCAGATGCAGTACAATGAAGAATCACGTCTGATAAGCCTGTCTGCCATGACTCTATCTTTCAAAGTTGGGCCTTACGAGTCATGAATAAATAAGGCGAAGGCAAAACTTGATGGTCTTGTGAACGCAAGAACTAACTTGAGAGCTTCCTTTACAGTGAACCTGGCAAGGCCAGTGTGAAATATTGCACAAAATATTGCGTGGCCGGCTTTCAATGCAGGAAACTGTTGAAATGCGCCGAGTGCCCGCGTGCAAAGCTAGGCTAAATGCTTCTGTAAACGTGAACAGGCCCAAAACAGCCATAGTTTTGCAGAAAACACGAGGAGTGGTGCAGTATGCAAATCTTGAGGTATTTTCTTTGTTAAAAGAAATAGACGCTTTGGCAACATTCTTCTGGTAAGAATGTTTGCGGCATAACAGTTTCCTCATTCTAGAAAATTGCAAGATGTCATTACTGTGCAGTGCGCACAATGTTGGCGTAATGGCTCAAATCGTGCATTATTATGTAGCACAGCAAATGCGTCAATACTGCACGCGGTCGAAGGAGAACGAAGAAAAACGATGCAAAAGTTAGGAAAACTCTCGAAACTTGTTAAGTTTTTCTTGTAGCTTCTTAGAATTCTGAAATAGCCTGGATGTGTTGTATTGCTGTAGATTGCAATTTAATCTACTTGGCTTGTTCGTTATATGAGTTGTGTAATAAATAGCTCCTCTTCGTTTTTTTTTAGCAAGCATTAAATAAACGCGTGCTCTGTGTTACAACAAAATACTGTCAGCTGCTTCCTTCTTTGTAAGCAGATGCGCTCAAACAGTTACCTGTGTTTGAATAGCCATTCGTGTGCCATAACCAAAAATACTTATACACGTGTGCCGGGTTGTTTTAAAATCAAATTCCAGTACCTCATAGAGAAGTTCATTACATTAGGGCCTACTTGATTCACACTCACGAAGAAAAGTGCAGGCGTAAGTCATACGACCTTCGTAGACTTGTTCGGCTGAGGTTGTGATGCAGCCTTGCAACCAAATCAATTAAGCTTGATTTCATATCAAAGAACAGTGTATTGGTCGCGTTGGTTGCTTCAGGAAAAGCGAAAGTTGCACGGATAATTACTGTCTTTTCAGATGACAGCGCAGTTTAAACGTGGCACTCTAGCTGACCGATTTCAGTTAAAGGTGGCGTTGACAATCGAGCAATTTACTTTCGCACGTTCGGAGTAACGCCGACATCGCTGGAACGTTGATGGCAGTTATCAAAGTAGCCACTATAACCCACTGAACACTAGCTCTGCCTCATGGTGAAAGTTCGAAGTATGGCCGAGATTTAGACAGGTGCGGAGGCGTCATTAATGCACCGGGATATTCTTACACCCTGCACTAGAGAACTACGCAGAACAAGAGTAGGAAACGGCTACACAGTTCTGTGTTTTCTTTTCGTGAGCACGTGTCGGCTGGTGCCTACGGCGTAACCTGGAGAGCGTAGCCTCTTTCACATTGCCCAGTGGCACTATCTATACCATTCCTCCCTAATCCGCCCCTCCCTTTCTGGTGTGCCTGCCTTACGTTGGCTCAACTTGAGCATTTCTCCCTGATTCACGGAGCCCCACACAACTGTAAGCACTTAATCTGGGCTCTTCGAAAAGTATCCTACTGCTACTGCTACTGCTATTGCTGTCAGGAAGAATGAAAAGGAAAGCGTACGGGCCTGCCCACTGCCACGTGCCACAACCGCTGCCGCGTGCTGAAAGTAGGAGAGTCGGAAGATAGGAGAGGAAAGATAAGGAAAGACGCGCGCGCGCTAATGTTTCCCGGGCCGATCCTGGAGTCAGTGCAATATACCGTGCCAACCCGTGCTTGAGTGCTTCAAGCACTCCGCCATATTAAAAACAAATTAAACTATTGGGTCCAAGTGGGACCCGTAGCAGATATTGAATCCAAAGCGATACGGCAAACTTAACCACATAGCATAGCATAGCGTGAGCGTTAAGTTTGTTTTCTTCCTCGGGCGTAGTTATTTATAGCGACAAAAAATCCTGTATGAACTCACCCATTCCGCATAAACTGGGCGAATGCACTGACGAGTTCTTTCATGAAGCCGTCCTCATCGCTTGTGTAATCTTGCGTCTGCAGGAATCTCTTTCCCACTTTTCCCAGAGGATCCGTGTAGCGCTCTGTGTCCTTCAAGAAAGGCAGCGAGCCGAGAGTGTAGAGCAAGTCCGCCGAGTGGGCCACTCCCATCCACGGAGGCACGAAGCTGTGAGAAGACATATGAGCGAAGGAGTACCTGTGCACGCGGACACCTTTCGACGCTACGGCATCGGCGAACAGTTGCGTTGGACAGTCGAAGAATACATCGCCCATGATTGTGGATGTTATGTCCCTGGCTTGATCGTAGGTCCGAGCAGCGTCGTCTTCCCCGTAATAGATGTCCGCTAGCTGCCGCGCCTTCGAGATCGGCATCTCGAACATTCTCGACAAGGCCGCGGTTCCGATAAGGCTGTACTCTTCGGGCTCTGCCGCGGACAGCCCGGGGAACGCTTTAAGCAGCAGATTGTAGAACATGGTGCCTTCGTTTATTGTCGTGCCAATTAAAACGTCCAGAAGTGGAAATTTATCCCACGTTTTCTCGCTCATGAATGTGTGCGGAAAGAAGTCGTCGTTGTCGACGGGAAGAAACCACTGTTGGAGGAACCGCGTGCTTTCCAGAGCTTCGAACGCTTTCGAAGCTTCCGTTCTTCGCAAGCATGTCATTACTTCAGACAGCTGGTCACGCGCGCTTCCTTTCCTGGCATCGTAGCATTGCAACGCGGCCGCAATGCTATCGAAGCTGGCTCGCGGGTTGAACACCCTGTTGAGTATCATTGTGAAAGGCGCTCCGCTCATCATTATGGCCCTGTGGAAAAGGCCGTTGCTGTGAGGCGATAGTGCGTGCAGAGCTACGGACATGGCGCCAGCACTGTGTCCCCACAGAGTCACTCGCTCGGGGTCCCCGCCGAAGCTAGCGACGTTGTTGCGGACCCACTTGAGGGCGAGGTTTTGATCCCAGAGCCCCATGTTTCCGCCTGTTTCGTTGGCGCCGTGGGCGGCCAGGAATCCGAACATGCTGACTCGATAATTGAACGTCACGAACACGACGTCCCCCGTCAGGGCCACGAAGTTGGCTGCGTCGTACACGAATAACGCCGAGTCGCCCCACTGAAAGGCCCCGCCGTGGATGAAAACAGCCGTGGGAAGAAGCGCCCCGCGACAGGCACTTTGCTGGCCGCTTGCGCACCCTTGGCTTCCGACCGGCCTCCACACGTTGACGTAAAGGCAGTCTTCTGACGCATCCGAGTAATGGAGCGCGAGCGGCCCGAGCAAGTCGAACGGTAGCTGCCAACAGGCGCGTGGCTTTGCCGTCGCGTTGTACGCACCTTCCCACGGTTGCACCGGTTGTGGTCTTCGGAAGCGAAGTTTGCCGACGGGTGGCTTTCCGTACGGTATCCCGAGGAAAGCGTCCACTTGCGTTCCTCCGGCATCGACGCGTGTTCCTACGACAACGCCTGCGTCGATCCGCACCGTAGGAATGTCATTCGCCACGGCGCAAAATGGCGAAACGGCCAGGGCTAAAACGAGCAGGTACCGATTCATACCTGGCATCTTAGTGTATTCGACATGCGGCTGCACCTTACTCGCTGTAGCGCAACATTAACCGGGAGATGGCGCGCAATTTTGACCCAGCGGCAACTCTCATTGGTACACGTGACTGTTTTAAGCGTTAGGGCCTCCAGCAAGGACGATGTTTCAAGTCTCCTCCTGGCCTTCGACGAAATTTAAGCGGAAGAAAGGGTCCACGCCGCTTACTATGCGCCAACGCACGTGCCACTTTTCCTCTCGTAATAACCGTATATCTTTATCGTCGCTCTTGGCGTCGTTCGAGCTATAACCTTCGACGGGTCCGTGATATGGCTTCGGCGGTTCCTTAGCGTGCAACTAGACTGAATGGTCGAACCTAGTGGACATATTCGAGAGCCAGACTAAGTACCTACACATGCAAAGGAAAACAAAAACTCCCTTAGGCTACCGAATGCTCATTAGTGTCCCTGGAGCAGGGTGATTTTTCACTCTGGGTAGGTTTTAGTACAACTGAAGGAAATCTGAGGGCGGCGCAAGAATTTGACCTCACAGGAGTCGGCGCTGCAGTGCTTGCTGTTTCATGCTTTTGGTGTCCCTTCAGGCACCGATACTGCACCGTCGGAATGCTTGGACTCGTACCATGCTTCCATACCTCTGATTTTGATGGAGCCAAGTTCACAAAACCGAAGCTCATTACACTCGCGTATGCCAAAATTTTGTAAGCGCTATGTTACGCGCGTCTTTGACACGGCGAGTAGTTTCATTTTACGACTAGTAACGTAGATTTCGTACGGGCATGAATTGCATGGCTTGCTGTCTCAGTCTTCAAAAAAAAAAAAATTCCTCTCTGAGAGTGCTATCTGTATGGCACCCTTGACTCCACCAGTACCCACACTAAGGTCGGCATAAGGTGAATGGCTGAGGCACATGTAGACTGTATTTGGTTTAAACAGCGCAAAAGACGCGGACGCACAAGGGACACACAAGACACACACACACGACAGATACAGCGCTGTATGTCTTGTGTGTCCGTTCTGCGTCCACGTCTTTTGCGCTGTTTAAACCAAGTATGAACCACCAACTAGCCCGCACATCTACCCTTGTAGACTGTATTGTCATAAATGGCATACGTTGAATGACCCGCATTCTCACTGGACTGTCCTCTGGCTCTCAACACATTAGTTGCTTAAAGATGAGCAATGTGCGGTACGCCGTGAGCCCTTGTAAATATCCTCTATGCCACTAGCGCAAAAAAAAAAGGAAATATAGCGTCTCTGGTAATTTGCTTCACTCTAAAGCTCCTGCAGTTAATTTCTAAATATAACAGGATGAAAGAAGAGGAAAACACCTTAATTGGAGACCAATACTAGGTCTCTTGAAAAAGAACACTTCCTCTTCATTTAGGACCATTGGAGAACACTTAGTCCGAATGAAGCCAAACATTCTAGGAGGAAGAGGGAGGGCGTAGATAGCTAATTCCAGATTTTAAAATTAAGACTGAAAAAAATATATATGCAGTTGAAAGTTGAAACGACAGCGTTACATAAGTATCGAGCGCGAAAAACCGTCAGCCTCCAGCTAGGTGCTTACATGTGCTTTATTTTTCCCAGTTTTAGATCGCTCAGCAGAGCAAGTCTGTTCGGAACAGAAATTATGCACACACGTTTCAGCGGTGTGTACGCGCTTGCCTCTTTTTTTTAATTGGTTGAAGGTGAGAGGACATGCAGCCGGTAAACTGAAGCATGGATTTAAAAGCAGCTATAAACGTCTACACAATTATTAAGTGTTTTCTCAACGCCCCTTTTTAAGAATAATGGTTATCCTTTGTGTATACCAACCAGCTTAGGTCTAAGCGGCAAGTTGGTAGTAGACAGTGTTGCAGGACAGTCACCTTAACTGCGTTCCTCTCTTCACAGTTCATTAATTAACACTGCAAGAAAAGCAGAGAAAGCGCCCATCATGTGGAAACATGATAAGGTTAGAAAAACAAAATCATAAATATTTAATCTATTACGCTAGAACTGCTGGTAACGTTTTAATAAGCTTATCACCAACGCTAAAGGAACGTGGAAAAGGCTGACTATCGATCATCTCGTTCATGTTTCCAATTTTGGCTCGAAATAGACAACCTTTCCATACTAGGCCCCTTTACCAAAGCAGTAATGTTAGCACAGTACTGAACCGGCCAGAGTATCACTCCCTTCCAATAGCGGCAAGCGCCATCCGCTTCTGGTTGTATGCCATGCTAGTAGGAGCAGACGGAGCGACATGCTCCTAAAGGGCACGTTACCAGAACCCTCAGCCAGGCATCGCTACAGACAGCTGCTAAGACTCGCCCTGTGGCTCGTGTTCAAAATTACTATGTTAAAGGCACTCTCAAAACAGGCCGGATATTTTTCTATTTTGCACACACCTGGAAACTATGCTTTGAACCGTTTGACGGCTGAATAATAATGTAATATTTTAAAATGACAGCGTTAAAATTTGAGTTCTTTCTTGCACTGTAGTTGTGAACTTCAAAGTTTTTTAAGAAATCGTCACTGGCGCAAACAAATAAACAGCTTGGCAGGGCTTCAGTATTTGCTTGAGAATCGATGTAGATGCGGGCACTGAATAGCCCTTATGTTGGTTTCTTAAAGTGAGAGTAAATCAAGGCATCCAGGGGAGAGCCAAATGTTGATTTTGGGCTGGAATTAGTGTGTTGTAAGAATACTATCACGAAATTATAGCTGCAGCGCAACGTGCCTTGCGTAAATTGCGTGACTATGAATATTTGTGCAGGCTTGTTTCCGATTGTCCCCATTTCTGTATCACTGTCTCACAGCTATATCAGTGTCACCCTCTTGGAAGGCGCTTGAACTCACAAGGCTGTGTGAACATTCACTCGTACAAGTTAACAAAACTGCGAAACTGGAGCTTTGTGTTGATAACCCGTTTCTGAATGAGTATCTTTGGAAAACACGTTGCGGGGCTAGTTGGTTATGCATATTCTTTCGTTAAAATTTAAGCAGCGATAACTTTAAGCACCGCCCGTCCTGTCATGTCTTCTGTGTATTCGTCCTAAAAGTTAGCGCTGCTTAAATTTTAACGAAAGCATCTTTGGAGATCATGCCAAACTATAGTCTTATGGTATATAGTTGGTATTGTTTCAGTGGTATCAAAATTGAAAGGCAATAAATAATGTTGCAATTCAAGTCAACTTACTCTGTCTACATTGTAGTGGAATAGAACGCAAACTTCAAAAGCTGTCCTGAATGCCAGCTCAAAGCACTGTCAAGGTAAATATTCCATAAACATGAATTGATTAAAGCGGGGCCGGCAGCCTAACCTTGTGATCGAAGGTAATCCAATCTTTGCCTTCTCTGCTAATGCGAGCGTGCGTAAGCGTGTACACACGCGCGCGCGGTATTATGCGTGTGTTCTTGAGAAAGCGAACGCGGGCCCTGAGGCTCCTCTCTTGCCCGAGTTGCTGGGTTCTAGGCAAACCGGTTACAGGAGAGAGCTTCCACTTTACGAATTGGTTGCCTTGAGGAGTAGGAGAACCACGAGGAGCATGGAAGAGTCGCCATCTGTGCGTCGGTAGCTTAACCCCATACGCCAGAATGAAACAATGAAGGGCCAATGCATGCCGCGCGAGGTCGCCACTTATTAGTTTTCAATAAAGCCCTTTGATTAATATTAGTCTTTCAAGGCTTATTAGCTAGAGCATAGATAACTTTTCTTCAACGAGCATGCCGTGTTGGATGAGTGTATTGCTAAACGATGTATTCCAACATTAGCAACTTATTAGTCGTTCCGGGACCGATATCTGCGCATCTCCACCACACAGTTTTCTATAAATCGTCATATTGTTCAGTGGTGTGGTGTTGGCATGGTATGGTATGGTATGGTATGGTATGGTATGGTATGGTATGGTATGGTACGGTATGTTGTGGTATGGTGTGGTATGTTGTGGTATGGGTTGGTATGGTGTGGTGTGGCATGATATGGTGTGGTGTGGTCCCGAACTTACACCTGGTGCTATGGGGGACACCGTATGGGGGAAACTTCTCCAAACGAATAGTTAAGTGTGTACGCTGGTAAGATTGCAACATTTCGCACGTTTAATACCAACTTATGACATTAAAAGTGTTAATTTGTTTTCTACTTTTTCGTTCTTAGATAACTGCAATCTTTTGGTTTTTGTAATGCGCAAATGTATATTTCACGCGGAGCTTAAGCCCTACTGATTATGAGGAATCGAATTGTTGGGCTAAGTATTGATTCTGGTTTTGGCCGAAAAATCGTTTCAGTCGCTTTTACCATGTGCCTCAATGAGCTATGAAAGCGGCACGTCTTTGCTGAGGAACCATTTCGACGAGAAAAGTGTTAGCCAAACAAGCGCTGAATGACTTCCATGTACAAGAATGTACTTGATAGCGCGATCTCATGAAATGGTTGAACGTCTTTCATCCCGCACCGCCTTTACGAGCGTTGAATCTCAGAGCTGGTAGAAAAATAACATAACATAAACAACATAACGTAACAAAACATAAAATAACATAACGAATACATACGAGCAAGATTTAAGTTAGGGGTTGACATTGTCGATTCCTGGCACGCATTTAATGCCGCTGATGATGAAGATTCACAAAAATGATAGGGCGGGTACCATTATAACATGTGTAAGAGACTAGGCTTATCGCTTCTGCAACCCTCTGAAATGTATGCCTCCTGTTGGATCATTTTTTCTGCAGTCGCCTACCTTCTCCTGTTAAAGCAGTTCCCCTGTTCAGTGCGCACCCTGTATAAAATATCTGCGAATTTTTCTTGCTGTAATTTGTAGTGGAATGCCCATTTGACATATGTTTGTACCGAACTACTACAAAGCTGGTAGTTTAACATACTCTATTAAACTTTCAAAGTTCACCACCAAATTGTTCATGCCTTAGCTTATCGCGTTAAACGGTTCGAGTATTTGTGAATACCGTTCTTTTTATTTTTAATATCTCAGCTGTTCATAGTTGCAGCTATTTTGATGGAAAGGCTTTGCACTGAGTGCACGCCTGCTTGACAGACCCAGCCACGTGAACGCTTTGTAGAGCCTCGTGTGTGCACATATATTAGGAGCGTGTCGTTCATACTACGTGCCTTTGGATTTCAGCCCTCCTCCTGTCGAAACATTTCTCTCAGTAGTGGAAAGCAAGCAAAACAGAGTTTACTTCATCTATTTAGATTATGTTTGTACGTTGTTGTAAATCATGGTTTCAGTCATGGATTTGCACACTGTAAGGGTGCTGCACGCAACTACCCTTGAAGCTCTTATCTTACCAAGACAGGCCCGAAAGTGTATTTTGGCTTTGGTAAATCAACAATTTATTCATTAAAATTTTTAAAAATTCATTTTTAAACGTCAGGACCCATGCAAACGACATCTGCATTGCGTAATGAGGGCAAATGCAGCCGAAGCGTCCAGTCGTCGCTGAAGTCTGTTTGCAACGTAGTAGCGGCAAGCTCCGGTGACAGCTTCACGTTTTTGTTGTGAGCAACAATGTGTATAGACAAACGTCTAGATGCCGCAGAATTCCTTGGCGCGTCATCACAGCTATCTGCATTTAGACAATTTTTTAATAATTTTCAGCAGTGCTAGCAAAAAGTGCGATATGAGCAAAAAGACTCAGTACTAGACATTCACAAAAAAAATGCTTCACCCATTATGGACAGCTAAGGTACGGTTAGTTTTTCAAAATTATCCAGCTCTTAAATCTGGATTAATCTGCGACGAACTGTCTGAATTTCTGTGAGTATCCAGCTTTTATTTTTATAATAAAGATTCAGAGCTCTAATTCCAGCTCCACTTGCGCAGCTTAGAAACCAGAAAAAAAAAAAAAGCCAAGACGCGTATGCACATTGCAGTCTTCACGCAGTCGGAGGAAGATTGAAAAAAAAAAAGGACGAGTCGTAAAGAGGCAACGCCGTCTGATGCTTTATTTCGTGGCAGTGATCATGGCAGTGATCGTGGCAAGGAGCGCTGAATACTGTACATTTCGTGGTGAAGTACAACTGAACGCAACTTTAATGGGAAGGCGCTACTGAAGCAGCCAGGGACGAGCAGTTCGTACCAGCAATCTCATTAGTAAACTAAGTATTTAGCCAACCGGAACACCCTTCAGGTTAACATCCCTGCCTCTCTCTCTATCTCTCTCCAGGTGAAACGGTAATCTTTTCAACCAGTGAGGCCACAGGGAAAGTTTCACTTGAAGACTTGCAGTACGTCCTAGTCTGCCCTGAAGGGGCCAGGTTTTCTACTGGCATACGCTCAAGAAAACACGTTGTTGGGCTTGTTGGTGCATGTTTATAATATATGAGATCTGATCACAGGACAGACAACTGAAACCAAACCAGTTCATCCCGTCTACTCCGTGTCTTGCTTTGTTCGCTTGGTTGGAGTTTCGATTCAAGAAGTCGGAGATAACTGTATACATTTTTTAAACTTGGGGGCAGAATCACATAAAATCAGAAATCTTGATATCAGAACGGACGTGTTATGAACGTACAGCGATTTGCGGCACTCTTTTCTTGCAATTGGTGCTGTGCCAGTTGCTACCAGCACCCACGAGCGGCCGCAGTATAGCCCTAAAGCTGCTCAATGTTGCTGATATCACAGATGGAGTCAGCTAATCAGGTGTTCAATTAACGGAGCTAGCAAGAACTTATCGTAAGATCACCTTGTATGACACGATTGCGCGGATTCGTGGAACCTCAGCTTTGTCCATTCGCCATGACGAACGAGATTATACTGAAACCAACCACCATCATGTTATAAGCATTTGGTCCGTTCCGAGGGTTCCGAAATCTGTCCATATAATTAGAAGACACAAGCTGCTTTGGTGAGGGTGCGTGGTACTGCAGTTGCGCAGTATGGTGCGCCGCTTTAGTTGCAGATGTTTCGGCCAAAGGGAAAATGAATTATACGTTCAGACGAAGTTACCTTTCTAAGAATAGCGTCGTCTGACGTTTGCTCTCATCAAGGTTCATGATTAAACTTTTTCACATGTATCCGAAAGTTAACTACGCAGTTTTATGGTTAATGGCTTATGGGGGTTTAACGTCCCAAACCGACTCAGGCTATGAGGGACGCCGTAGTGAAGAGCTCCGGAAATTTCGACCATCTGGGACTCTTTCACGTGCATTGACACCGCACCGTACACGGGTCTCTAGAATTTTGCCTCCATCGAAATTCAACCGCCACGGCCGGGATCGAACCCTCATCTTTCGGGCCTCCTTAGCCTTTAAAATTATCATCTCGCTTGCTGGCGAGACTGTCTCTCTTTCGACTCGAAGCACACCAAGTCAACGACGTGACAAGCTAGCAAAACCTGTAACCTACAGGTTTAATTATCCGGCCTTGGAAGGCACTTGATGCTAAACGTCACATGATGACCCGTCTGCACTTGTTTTTTCTTTGATATGGTACAACATCAGGACGAAGAAAATAACACAGGATCACTTGCTGAATTCACAATTGCCAATGCGCTGTATAAATCGTTACGGAATAAACACACCCTCTTCAGGCCATTAAAATGGAAGGTCGACTTTTAAAAGAAGGCTGCAGACGGCGACAGCCCCGCTTCAAAATTAAAAGGCGCCATCAAGGCCGATTGCTAAGCATGGAATTTCTTGGTGCGGAAGATGGTAAACAAAGAATAAAGTGGAGAAGGTTGTGACATTCTGGAATACTGATAACCTGAGGTTAAACCAGCCATGACGCAAGAAGTAGTGCCGGCAAGTGTAACCTGGTATGCGCGTTCGTCTGTGCTTAAACTCGTGTCCCCATGTCTCCGTTCCAAGCGAACCACGCCGGCAGATCTGTCAGATGGGCTACGTTTAGTTTCGCTTTTGAGACGTTCCGTTTCCAAAGCATCCCTCGGTACCGGTAGAAATCGCAGGCGTGTCCCTGACATTGCATCGACGGCTGTGTTAGCCCCGCCTTCGCACTCTGAAAATCTTCATGCGCTTCTGTCACACTTACTCCGAGGCCGGCTGTATTCAAGCGACAGCTGAAGGGTTTCGTCTTGCAGAAAAAGTGACGTCGTCGACGTTGGCCGTTATTGGCCGTGAGCGTGAGTGAAAAATCGAACCCGCGTCTTTCAAGTCAGCAGCCGAGCGCCACTCAGCCATCGCGGCGGTTAGCTACGCAGTTTTAATGTAGCCACCTACTTGCCCAGCCTGACTGCTGAGGTCACGTCTACTTAAACATCCTACTGTGTGTCCGTGTTACTGAAGAGAGGACACTGTTTGTAAGGACAGTAGTGCCATGTCGGCCCAGAATACTAACGTTTCGTTATTTATAAGCACAAATAATTCAGATGAACAGTTCGACTCTTGATTTTGGCGGTACTGGCAAAACCGCTGACTAGCGTCGAATTCACCACAGTATAAGAGTAGTGGCTATGGCAGCATACAACAAGCAAGCTAACGGCAGTTTGGCAATGCCCGACGACATTTTCCGGTCCTTAGCCGAGAAAGAATTCTTTGGCTTTGATACAGGCTTGCGACCAGGTTGCTTCGTCGGCTTCCTGTTCGGCACCACTGTGTCTGTCCCCGTAGGTTTTTCTTCGCTGTAAACAAAAAGAGAACAAAGTATGGGTCATGTTTCTATCACGTCACAAGTGGTATACAAGCATATTTAGTCTACCTAAGGCTTCTGATTTAAGAACCCGGTTTATTGGTTGAGCTTTTGTTGCACACAAACTATTGAGGCATGTTCAAAATGATCGGCTCTTTCAAAAATGTTTGCCTATCTGCAGTTTTTGCTTTTTAAATCTATACCTCGGGGGAAAAAAAAAAGCGGATCAGCGGAGATCACTGTGTCATCGCTCAACAGATTTTCGGATGTAAACCCCGTGCACGCCAAATTGCAGAACAGCTGTAGACATTTAGTGTTCGTTCTTTTTTAGGGGCGCTATTTCTCAGGTTCGCCAATTGTGGCTTCGGATATGGAAAGTTAGAGTTTCTTGACAATAAACCGTCATATTATCGCATAACATGTGTTGACCAAGTGTCTTTATAAACGCCTAATTCTGATCTCTTAGAGCCTGCATATTGGCTATGCATTTATATTCGCCGTGCTTCTGTTTGTGATTCATTGTAATGCCTCATAGCGTGTTTTCTACTACTCGGCGAAAACAAAAAGAACGGGAACGCAACATGTACAAGAGTTTTGTAAATGCGTAAAATACTAATCTACCTTTGTTAAAGAAAAATACTTTGCAAGGGGGGGGGGGGTGATAGTGTGACGAAAGTTCTTGTACCGCGTCGTTCACTTAAATTATTGACAGAAGACGAAACGCAGCCGGTTATATTCCTCTTTATCATTTAAGAATAATAAAGAGCAAACGCAATACGGGAAGCGACTGCCACCAGAAACCAAAGGAGACGCTCTGGCATAGCTTAACACATATTAAGCTGTTGAATGGCCTTCAGGCCGAAGTACACGACTTTAGCTGCTTATGGATCCTAAAAGAGAGGGGGTTATATTGCTTATAGCCTGGATTATTCTTTTGTGACTGTTGCAGTCTGGGAAAAGCCGGTTATGAGGATTACCCATATCATTTAAGATTTTAGCTTATGCTAGACGCAAAGGTTTCCGGAACGCTAAATGTAACGTCTTCATTCGCCGCCAGCTATTCGTGCTCCGTTGCATTAGACACCTAGGAGTTGTCAGGCTACCACGAGTAAATAATAAAGCCTCCCTAATGTTCAGCCCATGGCTTGGACTGAAGGTTCTGCACCCGCTTGTCGGCACAAAAGCGCTCAGTTCCACTCTAATGTGGAAGAGGACTGCAGACCACGGATTACATCGGCAATGCCTATTTCCACCTGGAATCAATTTGCATATCTCGGTAGGTGAAGGCACGGGCTGACACATTACGACAGCCATGCTACAAACCGCGGGAAATTTTGGTCATTCATCTAGATTGCAAAAACTGCCAGGGAATTTTCTTTTTCAGTGCTGTGCTCGATCCCCCAGGCTTTATCCGGGAGGGCCGATATCATCAGCCTTGAAACGCATTTTCTCTGCTGAGAAGTGCTTAGCTATTATTGGGCAGAAAGTAATCACATATTATTAAGTGGGAAGCGTTAATGAGTTTTACGTCAGCAGCTTTCCTAATGGAAACGTATTTGGGGTGAGCTGAGAAGTGGGTGCTGTTTTAAACCTGTCCTGTTTTGCCATGTCATCAATGCCGGTGTGGTCTATGCGAGCCTTGTAGTGGCCATTTTTTTTGTATTCAGTGGGTTCGTGTGACACCCAGGCACCTATATGCTCCAAAAAAGTGCCCACTAAGATGCCCGCATATACCACACTCGCATCAATCAGGCGAAAACACAGGGCAAGTTCAAAATAGCGGCCACTTGTTGTTGTAGTACAGCTACTGACGTGAAACTATTGCGCGAGTTTGCATGGGTGCAACTAGTGCTCCAGTAACACCACGAACAGATGACAACTATGCGCCCGACATTTTGGATGACCCGCTATACGGCCACCACTGCGAATGAGCGATAGATATGCACGTTCACACATCAGCTGCACAATATTCAATCAACAAGTAGCTGGGTACGGTATAGGTGAACCAATAATCGCTCTTTCTATATTAAAGAGATTAGAACGAGAGATCATAAGACACGACACCATTAATACTGGCACACCACACATCCACGCACTTATTATGGTTTCCAGGCATTATCATATGCACTACCTTCGACACTAAATAAGTTTGCATTCTTCGAAGAATTAATAGCTTCATCTTCATTCAAGAGTATATAAACCTTGTTTGTTCAATCTCTCTCAGGAACAGGGTCCTCACAAAATATGTGTAGTCTCTCATTTTCTTCAGAAATTACGCCGATATACATGCATATCATGATATCCTTCCGCAGTGTTTGATGGGTTTCTTTGATTCGCTGTTTCTTTGAAGTTCTTTCTTTTGATCATCATTGTAATTTTTTGTTTTATGTTGCCCTAATTTAAAACCTGTGTACATTAAGTATGTGTTTTCCACCATTTACTGTTACCTGCACTGCCCTGCCGAATACGGATAGGTGGTGGGAGCTTGTCAAGCCGCATGATGCGGCTTTTTACTTCCATTCGTTCTTCGAGCATTTATCGCTTGCTTGAAAATAAATAAATAAGTAAATAAATTGTCTTCGGACTTCTATGTTCGTCTTAGTGCGTAGGATGTACTGCCGACCCGTCTCGCAATAGAGCAGAATAAATGAGGTAATATACTCACTTTCTGTAAAAAATCGGTGTCCAAAGGTCGCAACGCTTTCTGTTGTCGTCCTCGAGCGTCGTGTAATTGTGTGGCTTCAAGACAACTACAGGATAGCGGTTCCTTGCACCATACTCCTGCCACTGAGCACTAGGCTTCGGTGTCACAGGTTTCCTGCAAAAGCAAAAAGGAGAGGAAGTGAGCGTATTTGTACTTTCCGTACTCCCACTTCTACTCGTTAACCGGGAGGAAAACTAACCTTCGAGACTGAACAATTCTTAAAACACTTCAGCAGGGCTACGCCTAACAAACAGCATATGCGCTGCATCACATTCCAAAACACTAGCAGTTATTACGTCATATTTTTTGCTTTGTACATTGTTGTTTAGTTCATGGTAAATACAGAACCGAGCCAGACAAGAGATTGATGTAAAAGCGCAGTCGTTCCGCCGGTTACTATATGCAGGCACTATCGGGAAATCGCTGGTGAAGGCAGCTCCAGGTCACTGCTGTACATATCCGCCGAAGCCCTGGCAAACGGCGTTACCGTCCATTCGAACAAAATGTATACAGTAGATGTCGCAGCTCGGTTCCTTAATGTAATAGCGAAAGCGTCCTTGCACAAATTACGATTTTTTTGTCATAAGGGGGTAGGTGCCAGAAAAAAAAAATAGTGAGACAAGCGCAGCGAAGGACAACTGAAAAAAAGATTAAGCCTCAACATAGCACCTTACGCTTGCCAAAGAAACCCTTATGCTGCTGAATTGAGGGTAGTTTCCTGAATAAGTTTAACAAAAATGATTTTCTGGGCAAACATTTACTGCTGCAGTTGCTGCAGTGCCCTATATAATGTCCCAGCATCGTCTGGAACGTGGACATTCAGGTTGTTTTGTTGCCGTTTTTGTTTTACTTACTTTTCTTATACTCGGCTGTCCGTGAACTTCCTCGTAACTCAACAACTGTGCGATTGTGTTGTGAACTGTACACTGAATGTCAGGTCTTCCGCTTTGTGCTTTTTAGGCCACCATAATTTATTAGTTTCCTGTAAACTGGTAACGTTTTGCGCGGGGAAATAATTGTCTTTATAAACTTTATGCCTCTGTCCGTGTGACATATTTCGAACGTGAAAAAATGGTATGCTTCACTCGGCCAACTCAATACTCAGGAGCTGATGGTGCAAAACAGTGCTTCCCTTTGTTCTAACGACAAGTCTCAATTTAATAGCTGCAGAAATACGCGTGTTCTCTTGCGTGCCTGTGAATTGTCTCTTCAGTCAATAAAGCCCTTCCCTTTCGGTAAAGCGTAGGTCCTGTGGCGGTCTCTATTTTATGTAAGTACTTGCCCCTACAGGGTTAATTGGAGAGACATGGGAGATGCATTTGCCCTGCAGTGGGTGTAGTAAGGCTGATGATGGTAATGATGATGATGATGACTTGCCTCTATGCGCTGAATTCACCTAAGATTACTCATCACTGCACCGAAAACACTGCTCGCAAATCCAGAGCATTGTAAGAAAGAGATAATTGCGCCCACAACATAAAAATGTTTCTTTGCCTGCCGCGGTAGGTTCACTTACCCAGACTTAATAAACGAGGCCCAAGTAGCGACGATTTCTTTCATGAACTGCTCTTCCCCAGCAGTATAGTTCTTGGAGGCCAGAAGCTCCTTGCCTGCCTTGCCCATCGGTTCGGTGTAGCGGCTCTTGTCCTTTATGAACGGCAACGATCCCAGTGCGTAAACGATGTCGTCCCCGTGGGCCACTCCCATCCATTCGTCGTTCAGGCTGTGCGTTGGCCGATACCCGAAAAGGTACCTGTAGGTCTTGATTCCCTGTCGCGAAGCACTGTCTGCAAATAGTTGTGCTGGACAGTCGAACACAGCGTCTCCCAGCATTCTGGCCAGGATATCCTGCACCTGTTCGAAGCTGTGCTCCTGACTGTCGTCGCCAAAGTATGCGCGCACAATCTTCTTCGACTGGGAGACAGGAATGCTCAGCGCCTGCGCCATGACGATGATACATAGCATGCGGTACTCAGTCTTCATCATTCCCATGACCTGGTGAAACGCCTCTTGCATGACACCCAGGAACATGGTGGCCTCGTTGGCAGTCGTTCCCAGGAGCACTTGTCTGACGTTTATTTTCTGCCATGTCTTGGGTGTCAGGACGGAGAACGGCAGGAACTCGTCCTCGTCCAACGGCGAATACATTCGTTGTACAAAGTCGAACTTCTCTACAGTGTTTATAATAAAAGACGCGTCCAGACGACGCAGACACGAAATGACGTCTGCAAGTTGCTCTCTCAGTGCTTTCTTGGATTCGTAGCATCCCAGAGCAGCGGCTGTATTTATGAACTTTCCCTCGCCCCTGAAATATATTGTAGCGATCATCGACAATGGTGCTCCGCTTTGCATGATGGCCCTCTTGAAGAGGCCTTTACTGTGAGGGGAGACTGCGTGCAGAGCAACCGACGTTGACCCGGCACTCTGGCCACCCAATGTGACTTCATTCGGGTCACCACCGAAGCTTGCTATATTTCGCTGTACCCACTTGAGCACCAAGTATTGATCCCAAAGGCCCATGTTTCCAGGGATCTCCGTGTTGTTAAGAGACAGAAAGCCGTTGATTCCCACGCGATAATTGAAAGTCACTACGACCACGTCGGTGAGGGCCACGAAATTTGCTGCATCGTAAATGAGAAGAGACGAATCGCCCCACTGGAATCCGCCGCCGTGAATGAACACATACACGGGAAGCTTCTGGTTGCAAGAGGAGTTTTGGAGCTGTGAACACAGTGACGCTGGTTTCCATACGTTGATGAACAAGCAGTCCTCCGACGCGTTGGAGTAATCCAGGACCACCTTCGGCACCAGCGGACACCGGAGCTGTTTGCATGCCTTGGGCTTGCTTGTGGCCTTGTACACTCCTTGCCAGGGCGAGATTGGCCGGGGTCTCTGAAACCTCAGTTCGCCGACCGGAGGTTCCGCATACGGTATCCCTAAGTACGCATCAAGCTGCTTGTCGCCAATAGAAATGCGCACTCCCTCCAGGAGCCCGGAGTCAATGCGGGTAGCGGGAGGTTCACCGCATTCGACGACCGCAAAAGAGAAAAGAATCCGAATCAGAACAACACCAGTCGCAAATCTCACGGCAGTTCGATCACGACAGCGCGCGATGAAGCTCGACGAGAACGACATATCTTGCGCCTAGAGAAAACAGAGCAATTCAGCTTGGGCTCATCGCTTACACTACCGACTACCGTGCTTATGAAAGCCTTGTGGAAGACAGATCGCAGCGGGCGGCGCCACTTAAGTATCGCGACTCCCCCGAGAGGGAAAGTTATTATTAGAGTCGCTAGCGGCTCCTTCGCCCTCCCTGCGAGTGGCTCGTGTGGCATTGAAGAACAAGTTAGAAAGTGTCTATTTACTTAGTCGCAGGCTGTTTTGATCGCTTTCATGAATATTCGGTGTTTCCTCGAAGAGCTAAGGGGAATGGATGCGTCCCTGAAGAGACGCGCGCAAGCATTCCGATGACGTCGATGGCGTAATAACCTCGGTAAGGCAGCATAGGCGAATTGATATTTACGTACAGTACTCACGGATTGAAATAGGACATTCGAAGCCAAGCCTTGCAGTGCCACGCAGGCATGTGGTAAACCACAGGCCGGCTGATTGGCTACTGGAAGGAACAATTCTGCTTTGTAGATGTTCTCCCTCTCACGCCATACCACAATGCACCACCTTGGTTCCATGAGCGCCTACGGGCGGCGCTCCATGAAGCGACGGCCACGCGCTCCGAATGTCCTATTTCAATCCGTGAGTACTGTACATAGCTATCACCAAGGGCATGTTTCGGGGCATTAAACTTTACGTCGTTCTGATGAGAACTGTCTAAGAAAAATCTAGGCAGTGTGTAGCATCGATTTAATGTTTCTGAGTAGAATGAAGTCACAGTTACTGTGAATGTTAAACCCGCATGCTTAAAACAGGAGCTTAGAAAGTGCTGGTTCTATATTTACGAAGTGAGCCGATAACTTTTATCTTTATCGATTGTGGGCCCAAGGTATTAAACTGGTGTTGATTCTGCTGCGTATCCTGCTATCGAAAAAGAAATCCGACGCTAGCTTACAGACCCTGGCACCCAAAGCAAACAGACGCTGCACGATCATGATGCTTGTTATTCCAAAAACCTGCGAAGAAAATGTTGTTCAAGAGCATAACTTGCGAACTGATGCTCACCCAAGAGGTTGCTTTGAGGACTACAGGCCACGGTTTGCTAGCACGAATTATTGGAGATAAAACATAACCGCGCGAAAAATCATTTACCTCTGAGCTTTGAGGTTTAGTTCGACCACGCGATGTTACTGAGAATTCAAATAATTTTCAGTCCATAAGTCTTCTTTCGTCTTTTTTTGTTCTGGCATTAAACACAGTCAAACAGTTAAATAAAGGTGCATTCCTCAGAAAAGCACATTTTTTATGCATGCCTTGTTTTTTCCAAAGTGCTTTTGTGGCGATGTGTCTTTTTTTCACCATGTCGGCATGAATACGTTTGCCTGTGCTTTGTTCCTTTCGTTTTTCGCCCTTTCACTCCTTTAACGCAATGTCACTGAATTTATTAGAGGTTTTGTAATCAATCGTTTATTTATTTATTTCAGTTTCTTAACTGTTTTTTTTTTCATATTATAACAATTGATTCAAAACAGCACAAATCCTATCTTCCTCTTGGTCTAAAGTTACTACGGCTGCCAGAGTTTTGCGTTTGGTTTCCCTGCGCCGCTGGCGCCTCAATTTAACAAAAGCGATCACATGGTTCAAAAGCAACCATGCATTACGGAAAAGCGAACACTTCCGCACATTTTAGCACTTGACTGCTCCTGAAAGTTAATTTGTTCGCCTTCTTTTCTGGTGCTTTGTGGCATTTCATTTCGTCCGAGTGCACATGGTCGTAAAAAGTAACGCTCTTGTATCTAAAACACGCAATTTTATGAAAGTTTTCTTTACTTGAAAAAAAAAACGCATGTGGCTTCGTTGTTCAGAGCAGACGGCGAGTATTTTGTTTGTAACTCGTTTAGATACCCCTTCGTGCAACCAACCCATTACTAACAAGCGGTGATTTTCACTGATACAGCATTTTGGCTAAAATAAACATGTTCGGGAGCCAGATATAGGCTGTTTTTGCCTGCACCCTCTAGAACCACTGCACCAAGCATGCTTCTTGTATACAAGAGTTGCGGCTGTTCCTCATAACTTGTAATAAGCGAGGAATTACTCACTGGCATCTACCCATGTGCGGCCATACGACTACAAAAGGAAGCAATATTGCGGACCTACACACAACTGCGGCTCCCCTAGGAAACCTATAAAGTAACTTGTTTACTTTAGTTTGTCGCCAACTTTACTGGCAACGACGCGTCATCGTCACTGGATGATCCGCCATTGGCATATTTGGAAGAAAAACAACAGGGCTGTTGTCAAAACAAGGAAAATAAACAGGCTGAGGGAAGCTCGCCGCAAGCCGCCGCAAACTGCGCTTTATGAGCTCCCGGCATATTTTTTTTATGACCTAAGCATCTCTTTTATGGCGGGAGCAGGTTATGGTCGAAGAAACGCCATCTTTACTGCTTATTTGTACATTTGTGTTCAGCATCTGGCATATTCCTAGGGCTGATAACTCCGAAATAGCCATTTGAAGAAATCTGTGAAAAACACTTCACCAACCAAGTTGAATAGCAGTTGACTCTTTGCTTGGGCCGCTTTCGGTTAGAAGGTAACTTGAGAATCCATTTGAATTGTAAAATATATATTTTAGCATGGGCAAGCTATGAGGATGACAATTTCATTCCAACAAAAGGTATCGTCGCCACAAGTCGCAGAGTTTTGATTTGGGTTCTTTCAGTTCTGTGAAGTTTCCAAGCCGAAGGAGAAGCAGTCTTGGGTCGTCTCTGGTATATCTGTGCCATTCCTTATCAGGAACAGGAAGGACAGGTTTTCTGCAAGGGCACGGAAGGTTAGGTTCAGCAGCCAGGGGCACAACGAACAGACCTACCGCAACTGCTGTCTTAATAAGAGCAATGTAGTTAGTACGATGTTATCACTCCATCAACTACAAAGCAATTGACACTTTAGGCCTACTTCGAAAAGCGAGAAACGGGCTGTAATTTGTTGTCAGTCATTACATTTATGCAAGCCGTTGCTATGAATAATTGGAATGACTGCTACATTGTCTATCATTCAAAACAGAGCATTCCGTCGGCTCCTCAAGTATGCTCGGAAACTGCTTGCTTAAAGCGTTCAGCGGTGGGCCCGCTGGTGCCTATAAATAGGAGCTTAAATGATGCGGGAATGCAGTGTTGAGAAGGTAGATATATGGGGCCACTGTGCTGTCGCGGTCCTAAGTAATAAAAGCGGCGAACATCATTGATTTCAGGGTGTGATTTATTTCAGATAGCCTGAACAAAACTGAAGCTGAGAGTTAGATGTAAGCAGAAATTAGCAATGCAGTACAGGAAGTTGTAAAGCACATTTACAAGACAAACACCGATTCGGAAGAAAGACACAGGACAAGCGCTGACCTTTTTTCAGACCTCCTTTGCTGGCCACGCCAGGAAATAAAATTTAAAAAATAAGGCATGCGCTTGAAGAAATGCTATAAAAATGTGCTTTCACATGAATTGTTAGAGATACGTCAATTCACAGACGTATGACTGATACAATCACTTTCTATCGTTTTATATGACAGGCTTGCAACATCGCTCGTGCTGTTACGTAATAATTCCTACCAAGGATCTTTATCTCGTGTAGCCGTGGCTCGCGCCTTTTGAAGGGCGCGCAATTATCTGATAAATGCGTTCCTTCTTCAACCTTTAGCGACCTTAAACATTCTTGTGCGCGGCCATTAAAGACACTTAGTGTAGCGTAGAAATGCTAGCGCAGACGCGTACCGGATTACCGGACGCCTCGTGCCTACGCGCAGTGGGGGGAGCGGAGCCAGGCGAGGCCACTGCACGCGCGCGGAGGATAAACAGGCATTCGACTATGCTAGTACGTCTCAGGCATGCTAAATGCATGCACTGGAAATTTTAAATTATGCAACTCCCTTTTTGGACTATGTTGGCCTTAACGCAGATCATCAAAATTTAATAGACGACACCACTGCGACAATTCCACTAAAGAGCCAGTGGAGCAGTTACGCAGGGTTTTATTCCTATGAAGGCAAGTGCCGCTACTGGGAAAGTCAAAGCAGCAGCAAAGTTACTGCAAGTGAAGCGCCCTTGCCGTGTTTCTTACGTTAGAAACGGACAAGCCTGGGTGCCATTTACAACCGCGATCAGTTAAAAGGGTACGCGGCAGCGTGTCCTCCGAAAGTACGCAAATGCACCCGCTGTCCAGGACCTGTTCGCAAAGAACGATTCAAAAGATTTTGAGAGTTTCTTGGACGGTATTGCTTGGATAGGTTCTTTTTATATGTTGATATTGAAGACTTGTCCTCTTCTGTGCCTCGCACCGATCTCTTTGCTTCTGTCAGTAATCTGACAGGAAAAAAATGCCACTGCAATTTCCGGACACATTCACGCGTGGTAGTGCGCAAGTGTGTGAGTTTTTTCGAGGTTTGTTATTGCGCCAATCTTATCTTTTTTGAGAGCAAATTTTAAGTTCAATAACAAGATAGCTGCACTGAATCTTGCGTAGCTACTGTCTTTTGTAATATACTTTTTAGCGTTTAGTGACCGGCCCTAAACCTCAGTTATATTGGGATGGGGTTCTAAATTGTTTCAGATGAGCTGAATTTTTATTCTTTAAAAAAAACGACGTACACCTAGTCTGTGGGTAGAATATTAGCCACATTTGACCAAAATGGGAGGGAATCGGGTTTTACGTACGAACGCTCTTTAGAAGGTTTGTTGCAATTTTTAGATTTTAATTTTAATTTGAGGGCTCTGCTGTCAGAGGAGCTCCTCTCATAGAGCCGGCACATTCTAAGACCGTGAGGTGAGCTGTTTCCAGCCTTCAGCCTGTTCTTGTAAAGTATCGCCACAATATTAGACAGCTATATTTTCATGATCAAGTCGAACGATTGCTTTCGGCCGGATTACCAGCGTCTCCTGCACCGCCATCACGTCTGTAGCTGAAGTGCTGCTTGCAAGAGCCAAATGAGGCACGCTTGGGAAGCCAAGCTTGTTAGAAAAGAATGCAGTTAAACTCGAAGTGGTTACGTATGTGCGAAGAATCGCCCATATATTAAAGAAAGCGGCGAACAGACATGTTTCAGCTTGTCATGTTTCCTGCTCCTGAAAGGACGACCAACTTTGCTCGTACATCTCAAGCGATGGAAAAGGAACGCACGCCAAAAAAAGGATGCTAAGTTGTTTATTCGCTGCACTGGGATAGTCTATGAAATTGCATACACTTACGAGAAGGCGAAATAGGGGTGCTGCAGTGATGAGCACGCACGGAAAATATTTGAAGTCGCTTAAGGGTGAAGGAGGAACATATATTATCACACTGCGCTTACTGAAGGAGGTATGAGCCACGGTGAAGATGCTAGGCAGAAGCTATTACCAAGGAGCACGAGGCGTGTCAGAAGCCTAACAAATAAAGAAGAGTGAAAATGCATGTATTAGAGAAACTCCTGTGGCGCTCCATGAATTTGAAATGACGTAACTCGATCAGTTCACGTGCAAGACCGTTGGGACTTCTTTCGGCTGACGCTTTATTTTTTTATCATAATAGCCGGCCTGGTCTGCTAATAAAGCCAGCTGAAACTTACCGCTTGTCCCTTGTTTCTTTCTTCTGTGTGCTTTTTTTGTAAATTCGTTACTATTTTCTGAAGCCATGAACCGTCTGTCTGTATAAAAGACATGACGAGCAATGTTTCCTTTCCAGGCAGTACTCTTACTAGATACGCCCTTCTGCAGACATTATTTTAGACTAAGACGCAAGGAATAAAACAATCCAGCTCTGGCACGGCACTTTCTCATTCGTTTTATAATAGCCCTGACCTTCTATACCTTCGATGTACTTAGGTGGCAGCATGGTGGAGATATCCATAAATCAAGAAAATTATCGTTTTTCTTATAACTTTCGCTAAATATTGTTTTAACTAATCACGGCACAGGTACTGTTCCACATCAGTGAAAGTGGCTTTCATTCAGGTGGGGCTCATTCTATGACGCGCACAACACCGAATAGTACTGTCTGAGGTAAAAGCTAGAAATTTACTGAGTATTTGGCTTCCAGCTTGTTTTTAGTTTCTCAAAATAAGTTGGCGTCAATGTGCAACTCTTAGTTGTGCTCAAATTGGGAACCGGCGAAACGAGCAAAAAAAAAAAAACTTGAGTTGGCTTTGAGTGCGGCGTACTTACTCACTGATAATGAAGGTGCTCAGCATGGACACTATTTGCTGCATGAAAATTTCTTCTTTGGGAGTGTAGCTGAGTCTTCGAAGTTCCTCGCGACCTCTGTTGCCCAGGGGTTCAGTGTACTGACTCTCGTCCTTAATCGTAGGGAGGGAGCCCAGCGCGTACATGATGTCATCGCTGTGGACCACTCCCATCCACTTCGGCCAGAAACTGTGCAACCCTCTGTGCGCAAAGAGGAATCGGTAAGTGTCTATCCCTTGCAGCGCCGTGATGTCCGCAAACAGTTTCGCTGGACAGTGGGCCACCGCATCTCCGAGGAGCTCGCTGGCAACCTTGACCACGCTTTCTGGCGTGTGCTGGACGTCTGGTCCTCCAAAGTAAGCTTCGATTATCGGTCGAGCCTCAGATATAGAGATTCCAAAGAGGGGCTGCAAAGCGACGGTCATGGCCAGCCTGTAGTCTGTGTCCAGAAGACTTTTCAGTGATGGAGACGCGTATTGCAAGTTGTCGAAAAGGAGTGTGCCTTCATTCAGTGTTGTTCCCAGGACAACATGCTTGAAGGGAAGTTTTTTCCACGCCTTTTCAGACAAAGGGTGATCGGGGGAAAATTCGTCGCCGTATTCGGGAACGAATAATTGTTGAGTCTGGTCTAGCGTTTCCACAGTCCGCACCATAAAAGCTGGCTCAAGTTTGCGCAGACAAGACATGACGTCGTCGAGCTGTTCCTCCACATTCTTCTTGCTGTCAAAGCAACCTAAGGCGCCAGCTACTTGGATAAACTTTCCCACGCCTCAATAAGAGAAACCGAGGACCATGGAGAGTGGTGTAGCGCTCATCATCACGGCTTTCTTGAATATGCCCTGTTGCTTCGGAGTAACGGCCTGCAGTGCCAACGAAATGGCGCCGGCGCTTTGGCCTACCAGAGTAACGTCGTCGGGATCTCCTCCGAAGTTCTGGATGTTCGCACGCACCCACTTCAGTGCTAGGTTCTGGTCCCAGAGACCAAAGTTCCCGGGCAGTTCTGGCCTTCCAAGAGACAGAAAGCCGAAAATGCTGACCCGATAGTTGAACGTCACGAATACTACATCGGACAAAGCAACGAAGTTAGCCGCGTCATACACGAAAAGAGCCGAATCGCCCCACTGAATCCCGCCCCCATGAATGAATATGACGACGGGCCTTTTGTCGTTGCACGTTGGCGAGCCAGAGCACGTGGAAGAGCGCCTCCAGAAGTTCAGGTAGAGGCAGTCTTCCGATGCGCTGCTGTAGTAGTTTAGCGGAGCTTTTGGGATGAAGCGTAGCGTGGTCTGCCAGCAGGGCCGAGGCTTCCTCACAGCGGAGTAGGTTCCATTCCAAGGTGGGACCGGCCGAGGCTGTCTAAATCGCAGGTCTCTGACTGGAGGCTCCGCGTACGGTAAGCCTAGGAAAGCGTCAATGGCTTCGTTGCCCACCCTCATTGTCACACCTGCAATGAGACCTGATTCAACCTTAACTATAGGCACAGATTTCGCAACGGGCTCGAAGCTGCACTGGGCGGCTACAGCAGCCAGCAGAATTACAATTCGTTGCAATTTCTTGAACACACGTTGACACAGGCAGGCTGCATAAGCGCGCATGGCCTTGGAGCCGGAAGGGTGCACCATGACTTGGCCAGAGCAGTGGGCTTAATGGAATGAAGGGGTGCTGTTCTGAGCGCACTTATTTGTGTGGGAAATGCGAACCCGGTTATGCGAAGTCTGCTTTCCTGTTTGCTGCTGCCGAATAGTGGAGAAGGCGCAAGCGCCACCGTAATTTGCAGCCACGCCATTACGCGCAGTCAAAAAACCATTCCCTTTTCTGGCTGCAGTACGTCCGCGAATGCCAACGAGTTCTTTCCTTTCGTAATATTAGCCTTCACTGCCACAATATTACTTGCTACAGGTAGTGGAAGAAATCGAGGCTATGGAAATGCATAAGCGGGTTTTTAAAGGTCAGTGCCGTCTCTATTAACACACTGGCGGACTAGGAAGAAACAGGAGAAATGTACGACGATACAGATAGCAACGTCTTAGTGGAGGTCGTTTTCAGCGCTATTGCATTACCGTTTCCAAGGACAAGAATCGTTTGTGGTCGGAAGGTCGAGCAACGGCAGGATACTTCAGTGATTTTGCTTTCACTCCTTGAATTTCTTAGCGAATATGATCGTTTTCCGCATGGTGCATTTGGCCTGAACTTTTACGTGATGTCTCATCAGCTGCTAGTTGCAAGGTTCGGCGGGGGTGCTTCGCTGTAGATTGTTATGCTATGCATTACGTACCTCAAGTACTGTTGTGCCAGAGTTATCCCATAGCTCCAATGTTTTAGAAGGAAGCTAAAACACCTCTAGAATAATCACGTATATGGTCTTGAATGTTAGAACAAACATGGAGAATCTCGTGAAATTTGGAGAGTTTTGCGGTATTTTGTCTTTACCTTCTTCATCCAACATCCAGATGTTCTGTTCAGTCCTGGCGTGAAATATATATATATATATATATATATATATATATATATATATATATATATATATATATATATATATATATATATATATATATATATATATATATATATATATATATATATATAATGCGCTGTACGCTTTAGGGCCACGTTCTCATCAGGACTGTTGCACAAGAACTTTCCTGACAGGTTACGTGGCTGCTAAGAAATAAGAGGATTGAACTGCCGCGCAATTGTGGGGATAAAATCTAATGCCTCATCCAGAGAACACATATTCAAGTGGTTGTTCTTCCAAAGTAAGGAAGAGTTACCTTTGGCAGATAAAAAAAAAACGGCGCCACTGGATCCGCGCTGGGCATAATAAGATGAAAAAGCCGTGCTGTTGTCGTTACGTGAGGTGGAGTTTGATAGTTTGTATTTCCTTTCGCTTTTAATTCCTCTGGTTCCGCTTTCTAGCGAAGTTACTGCGACAGTTTTGGATTAGGAGAAGGTCACACGTGCAGTGAACTAATTACTAATTCTCAGCAAGTTTATTCGCAAAAAGGTCATGATGTTGATGCTTTTTTCTTTTCTCTCAAGCTTATACGAAACTTGGATGTATGCTAGTTAAAGTTGAAAGTTCGGTGAGTTGTTTTTTTTTTAATGGCGAGACATTATTTTGAACAGGAACAATAATAGACGAGATAAAAAAGTAACTAGGACAACACAGCCCTGAAGATGAATTATTATTTAGTAAGAAACGAGCATTCAAATAGAAGAATGATTCTTAACCGACCATTCCGAATTCAGAAACATTTCTTGCTGTGCACTCCATGGCATCTTAACGCCTAATTATTGTCGCGCACTTTACCCGTCACAAATTAATGGCATTTTCGTTCCTTTCATTGAAAGAGGTGTTTGTCTTTGTTTGTAGTGCCTTTTATTGATACGCAGTCAGAATTTAAATTTTATTTGTGCTAATTCAAGACAGTCATCACAATGAAATTACTTCAAGCATTTGATGGAGCCTCTTAACCCTTAGAAAACTTGTTCTGTGCAACAGCCTTTCCTCTCTCCGGAGGCATTGTTCTTACCTGATCGATTTAGGTTACCGCCTAGCAATGTATATAGGTGCGGAAATACTTCTGAATTCCCTCTCTAAAATAAAAAGGTACCTTTATAAAAGCATTTTTTACAGCGCAATCTCGTCTTTTAATCGATTTGTTCCACGGGTTAGCATAACTACTGCGCCGAAGAAGTCATTGATGCAGCGGTATATTTATGGGGGAAGTTTTATGGCCTCTTTTGCCTTAACGGCAGAAAACGTGGTGATGTCACGCCATTAGGTGGTGCATTAGAGGAAATTGACGGAAACATGGCCTCACACCCACCTCCAGTAGCCACTATCAGCTGGTGCAGCGGACTGTTATACCACATTCAGTTTACTATATTCATTGTATAAGGCTTTCAACAAAAAATAACAGGCGCATCTAGGGAGAACAACTTGAAGGCTCTGCTCCCCGCTGCAGCCAGCGAGACAGAGCCTGGATAGTGAACAAACACATGAGCGCTAAGCGATGGAAAAGAGGCAGAACGAAGTGGCGATGGCCAGGAACCCACCTCAACTCCATCGTGTCAGCCGCTGAATTAATTCTCACAGATGCCCGAAACAATGTCCTACATTTCAGTAACATATCTATCGAAAGAAAAGAGGGGCGCCTGACCTTATCTTTGTGTCGGAAATTTGCACACATTGGCCGATAACAACAGCTCACCTTAAGCAACCGCACGCCTCAGAACGCCTCCAGTGGTGTCGACGCTTCTCTACCGCACCTTAACTCTCTGCACAGCATAAAAGAACAGAAGGAAAGAGGAAAAAAAAAACGTAATTGGGAGACATCAAGCGAAACGGCTGCGTGTCGCTTTCCTGCAAGGTTCTCCTTCTGGCCGTCCGCCTCCCCACTCTCGTGTCAACATAAATACACCCGCGAACACAATACTCAATTCCTGATGTTAATGGAAGCAGCGAGGTGCTATTGCGGGTGCCAGGAAAAGAAGACATTCAAGGCATATTTATCGCTAGAGCACCCGCTGTTGTACCTGACGTATCGGCCCCTGAAAGAAAGGCTCAAGGATCAGCTCATAACGTGCCATTAGCTCAGTGCGCCGCCATGCTAACCGGCGAAATGGTGAATGTTTCCAAAAGACTTCACTGATCAAAAAAATTACTTCCGCTGTTGTGAAGCTGTGCGCAGTGCTCTCACTGAACACTGCAACAAACATAGGAACCTAACATACGTGACATGCCAGGATTGTCTACACCGACATCAGCTCAACAAAAAGGTTTTTTTTTTTAGTACCGTCGCATATTCAAACTCCGCCTGAAACCGTCAAGAGGTCGCAGGAAGCTGCCAGTTGTGTGCCCCATTTGGCTATGACGTGGGGCCGGCATCAACAGATGAGAGCCTGGCATATGAACTGCTGCACGAGCCAACTGAGTTCCCATGGGGAGACTGAATCCGTGCTAGAGTCCGCTTCGCTTCTCTTCAGTTGTGGCTTACCTGGCAGATTTGTTCCGAAAATGCTTGCCTCCAAGTGTGTGTGTATATATATATATATATATATATATATATATATATATATATATATATATATATATATATATATATATATATATATATATATATATATATATATATATATATATATATATATATATATATATATATATATAATGCTTTGAATACGCTTTTCTCTCTTCCCGTCCATGTAAGGCTTCGCAACATCGAGATTTACAAGTTTCGAAACTGCGTCTGCGTCCGTCATAAGAAACAATGTTCCGTGGAGCCACTATGCCTTTAAGAAAGAAAGACGTCACTAATTTCCTAGAATATTTTATTGTGAAATGAAACGCTGCAGATGAACGCCAAGAGCCGACATTGCTATAGAGAACACAGTCAGCGAGTTCTGCTGGGACGATGACGCACTGCCTTGTCTTTTTCCGGTGCTTTGTTTTCTCTTAGGAAGATGTGGACTGGGTATTTTCGTAGGCTTGGCGGTAGTGGTTGATGTCGCCTCCCGATCTTGCTCTTCATCGCTGAAGATAACGGAACAGCATCAGCCAGAACAACGTCAATCAAGGAGCAAACGTATTTTTCAAGCGTTTTTAATACAGTTGATAACTGTTTCGAGTTTTCGATGTTCTTTATTTTTTGGGGAATGTTGTTGCATATTGTTCTTCTTGTTGGAATCCTGAATATACATTGTTTTCTTCTAACGTGTCAAGTTCACTGAGCTGCCTCGAACGTCCGGTTTCTAGGGCCTGTATTTTTCGGATTTAGGCCTCCAATCAACGGGCCATGTTTTTGTCAGAGCCGCATTGTTCTGCAGCTGAAGGCATTACGTCCAAGAAGCAGCAAACCTTCGCAGTTAAAAAAGGCTGCCTTATTTAAAATACACAACAAAAATGTGATGTTACAAAAAAAACGGGATTCTCATTTTTTCAGCATTTTAGCGCATAAATGCCCAGCTTTAAAAATTCTTCCGAATTCTCATTCTCTCAAAAAGCAAAAATATTACACCGTAAATACACAAATAAGTGATAAAAGCAAAAATGAAAGCTCTCAACTGGGAAGAGTGCTAATCTTGTGCGAGCGGACTATTGGCTTCTGTCGAAACGATAACATCTTTCGTCCTTCTGAACGAGCCCATTTTCTGCAGCAAGTAGAATCATGAAAACAAGCTTGCATGCCAAGAACGCCACAGACCACTTACTTCCTGTAGAGTATCGGCCTCCATAGGGCGCAGCGGTCAATTCTCGTATCCCGAACGGCGGTAAAGTTGTTCGGCTGGAGCATGAGCATCTCACGCTGATCGGTGGTGTACGCAGGCCAAACCACGCCAGCCCGCGGAATTTTTGGTTTCCTGCAAGCAATGCTGATTCATGCTACCCTTCTCCAAATGCGTGGACCGTGATCAAAGTTAGTGTCACTAATGCCCGAGCCGTAACTTACGCGATCATTTGACTCAAAATGTTATGCTACGTGCATCAGTAAGCATTCACGCTCTTAAAATTGAGTTATGTCCGGAAGAAAATTGCAGCATTGCAAAAAAAAAAAAGAAGCGAATGACCGTAGGTACGTTTTCCCAAATAAAGTGGCGGCGTAGTTAATATTTTACGAAAACTGTAAACAATGAAGACACCTTTTTTTCTTGTCTAAGCAAAAGAGTTAGTAGGAAGTGAACGACGAATGGGCCTAACTTGTGTCCCTATGCGGGCTGCGTGCGGCGCTTAAGCCCCTCAGTTATGACACCTACGTTTTCTACGTTTAAGGCATTATTGCAATTTATGTGCGCGTACTTGTAGATGTCTTCAGAATGTGAAATTTCGCCTTTATTGGTGGTATAAGCTGGTATGGAGCATCCATTCTGTCGAGCCCTATAAACTATACAGAATGCTGCTAATGCTAGGAGCCGCAAGATAGATAATATTCATTTTACACATCTGATTCACCCCTTTTGTTGTTCACTTAAAGAGTTCTAATTTCTCCAGTTATAACTAATTCCCGTAGGCCTACCCGCATATGTGTGCAGGCGCCCAAAGAAGTTTTTGCAATACGTTGGCGACAAAAAAACAAAAACAACCCTACCGCAATGCAGTCTTAGCTTGCTTCATGCACTGAAATGTGTGCTCGGCAATTGATTGCGCTACTTGCACGTACACTCTTCAATATCGTGGCGCACCTCCAAGAAACGAAAAAAAAATCACTTGTTCGTGGCTTCCTTGTTCTAAAGAATTTTGCGATGAGTTGTATGCATTGGCACAACTAATTTCTTACGTATATTCTCGAACAGAACACTTGACAGAGCAGGCACGTGTAAATAAGAAATCGCTCTCTTAATAGCGGATAACGGCTAAAACGTGTTACAGGTATAATACTTTCTAAGCATTCAACTGGCAGAGCTATCAGTTCCTTCGGCCTTGAATATTGTTCAAGGCTACATTGCCTATGCTCTCTCCTGCATTTGGTGGGCTTTACAAAAAAGCAATAATTTATTCAATCAATAGTAGTGATTGTCAGATTTTTGTAACCATCCACACCGTGATCTTTAAATACGGAAACGAAACTAACTACAAAACTTAACCTCATAAAGGTCTGTTTGAACATATGTTTTCACGGGAGCTACAAACTCTTAGTAATCGTTCAACCTTACGTTTAGCGAGATGCAGCAGGTTATAAGCAAATAAATGAACACCGCTAGCTGGCTTACAGGGATCAACGGCGAAGTATAATCTGGCACGGGATAAAATAGGATTCTGTATGTACATAGATTGAAGTAATTAAGCGCTTAACTGCTCTTCTATGCTTCGGTATGTTGTGCAGAAAACAGCAGATATGAAAATGGGACCTTTAAGTTTTCATGGTTCGAAAACAACGAAAACAGGAACAACAAACAGAGAGAGGCCCTAAAGGACTTGCGTCTATGCCATCTCTGCATCTCTGCGCGCTTCTTCTCGACGTGTCTGGCAGCGAACTAGCCCAGCTACTGGTATCAGCCATATTTGTTTTCGACGTTCTACCACCGCTGTTAAAATGGGGGCTTGCAATGAGGGGCCGAAGCAATGAATTCTGCACTTACAAGGCATTGTTTATACATGTACTCTGCAGCGCACATAAACGACCACCAGAGACGAGAAGACGAGAAAAGCGTTTGTTCTGGTTGAAGAAAACGTGTGTTCTAAATAGAAGGAATTTACTAGTGATTATTATCTATGGTGACCTCAGTGTCGAAGTAACCTCTCTAAAACACGTAACGTTACGGAATAGCAACATTTTTAATAGCGTGCGTTCTTTCATTAGCTCTTCACACTGATGACATTCATGAAGTAAGGAACAGCTACAGAGTAAACGATTGGCTTGCGTTACGTCGGACGCCGCCCATGGCCTACAAACGACCTTGCACAACAATAAACAGCATATAAGGTTCCCTTGCTACCTGGTGACGTAGCAACAGATTGTTCTCTGTGGTGTTGTTGAATACGCTACACCGACGAGGAAAAAAGACGAAATCGGCATGCAAATGTCTCCTTACCCTGTGTGAACGAAGCTGCCCCACGCACCAACGACATCTTCTATGAACTCCTCCTCTTCGCTTGTGTAGTCCCGAGTTGCCAAGAACTTCTTCCCCAACGAACCCAATGCACCGCTGTACCGGCTTTTGTCCTTTAAAAAAGGCAATGATCCCACCGTGTAAAAAAGGTCCTCGGTGTGCGCCACACCCATCCACTTGGGGAAGAAGCTGTGGGTCGACTTGTACGCGAAGAGGTATCGGTGCGTTTGTATACCCTGCCCTACTGCGTCGTCAGCAAACAATTGCGCGGGGCAGTTAAAAACGGCGTCGGCGAACATTTCACAGATAATGTCACGCACCTCTTCGAAGCTGTGCTCAATTTCATGTCCTCCGAAATAAGCAGACATAACCTCTCTCGCCTTCGAGACAGGAATGTTGAGGGCCTGAGATATGACGATCGTCACCACAGTCCTGCACTGCGTAGCCAGAACTTCGGATGCCTGTGGAAAAGATTCTGTGAGAAAGCTGAAAAACATCGTTCCTTCATCAGTAGTCGTGCCTAGGAGAATGTCCTCGACGTTCAACTTTTGCCAAGGCTTCGATGAAAGAACTGAAAACGGCAGAAATTCGTCTCTGTCTAAGGGTGAGAAGAGCTGCTTCAAAAAGTCCACTCTTCCGAGTTTTTCCATCACAAAACCAGCATCTAGGTTACGAAGACAGTTCACAACGTCCTTGCGCTGTTCATTGAAAGTCACCTTTAAGTCGTAACAGCCCAGCAAAGCCGCGATATTTATTAACTTTCCTTCGCCCCTGAACAAGATGTTCACTACGAGCGAAAGCGGCGATCCACTCTGCAGAAATAGTCTCTTGAACAATCCCTTGCTTTGCGGAGACGCGGCATGAAGAGCCGCTGATGTCGCACCCGCGCTCTGTCCCCCAATAGTGACTTCGTTAGGGTCTCCTCCGAAGCTCGCGATGTTACTTCGCACCCACTTGAGCACCATGTGTTGGTCCCACAGGCCTATGTTGCTCGGCATTTCCGGCGGCTCCAGCGAGAGGAACCCGAAGATGCCCAGGCGGTAATTGAAGGTCACAAAGACGACGTCCGTCAGCGCCACAAAGCTCGCTGGGTCATAAACTAGTAGTGATGAGTCTCCCCACTGGAAAGCCCCTCCGTGAAAATAAACGACAACAGGAAGAAGTCGTTTCGCGCAGTTGCCATCTTTCGTACATGGACCTTGCGATGGCTTCCACACATTGACGTACAGGCAGTCTTCCGTCGCCGTGCTGTAATTCAGTTTAGTGAGTCCGAGCAAGGGCACAGGCACCTGGTGACACGGCAGTGGTTTCGCCGTAGCGTTGTAGACACCAAACCACGGTGACGCCGGCACTGGCTTTCTAAATCTGAGGTCTCTGACGGGCGGCTCGGCGTAAGGTATTCCGAGGTAAGCGTCAATCTTCTTTCTTCCCGCCAACCTCTAGTTGCACGCCTGACACGAGTCCGGAGTCTATCTTCACTACAGCAGCAACGTCGTAACCTGCAGTCTTTGATAGTGACGCAAGTAAAATGGCCGTGAATGCGTTTATAAATGCGGAACAATTGCAGCGGACTGCGCTGCAAGAACACGCCTTCGAAGCGCACCTCATACCTCTGAAGGCTGTCTTTCGGTCTCGTCTACGCAGAATGTTCGCGCTTTCTGGAAGGATGCGAACCGGCGCTATTCACCTCATCCGCAATCAGAGGGAAAAGTTGGCATTGGACTCGATTCAGCGGAACATAAAACGTCGCAGCTATAATTTTTTACTTGCACATTTGTTTCTATCTTCGAAAAAGTTTGAGTGGCCCGAGGACATCCTTCCTTTATTGATGGTTTTCTACCCCACGATAATGGTACATCTTCCTTCCGCGATTCGAAGATCAGGGCCACTTCGCATTCGGCAACCGATAAAGGGTGCGCATTATTGGTGTTTACAAACTGGTCGCGCCAGATGTGAAATGGCCGGAGTGCGCCTCTAATGCGCCATTAAAACACCTCGCACGAAAGTTTCATGAGATGCGATGCCTTGATGTGCTAAGAAAAGCAGGAACTCAGGCAATGGGGCATGGCTTGCAGAAGAGGAAGACACATATTAGAACTGCGTTGTTGCTTCTTAAACATCACCCGGGGTGTTCGCTCCGAGCCAAGAATATTCTTACCATGAAAAATGTCAGCTTGGAAGTTATGGCCTTGATTGACTCTCTGAGGTGCTTTACAATATTAGTAAGCGATGAATGAAAGTGTGCTGAGCATGTACTCCACCCGAACAGTTCTGCGACGTTTGCGTTCCGTAGAAATCGGATTTCGAATACCGGCCGCTGCAGTCGCATTTGCATTGAGGTGAAGGGCAAAAGACGTCCGTGTGCTCTGCGATGTCAGTGCAGGTTAGAGAACTCCATGCGGTCGAAATTAATCCGCATCCGTCTACAGCGTTCCTCAAAACACTAAAGGAGCATCAAGCGCCACAAGAGAAGAGATAAAGGAGGGAGTTGAAGAAAGAAAGAAAGAAAGAAAGAGAGAAAGAAAGAAAGAAAGAAAGAAAGGAAGGAAGGAAGGAAGGAAGGAAGGAAGGAAGGAAGGAAGAAAGAAAGAAAGAAAGAAAGAAAGAAAGAAAGAAAGAAAGAAAGAAAGAAAGAAAGAAAGAAAGAAAGAAAGAAAGAAAGAAAGAAAGAAAGAAAGAAAGAAAGAAAGAAAGAAAGAAAGGAAGAAAGAAAGAGAAATTGTTAATTTCCTTTCGTCCAACATTGGCTCCTAATTAAAACTCTACAAAATAAAATGAGCGCACCGTCTTGTGGCCTGTTTGCTCAAGAAAAGTGCCGACCTGTGGTAATCAAATTTTCCAATTCTAAAGCGAGCGAATGTGTGAAAAAATTTATAAATAATTTGCAAAGAAGTGTGTGAATAAGTGAAGTTTCTACACACTATTGTGTAGCGACTAGGCTCATTCGCAAGAGGCTTTTACTTTTGCAGAATTGTTGCCTGCATCGCCAACATTTAAGCCTCACTACGATAGACTCACTGTGAATAAAAATGTGTTTTTTACGACCACAAGACACGTAGAGTTCGCCTCATACCTCATACCTGATTTAATATCTGCAGCGGGTCCTTGGACCTAAGATATTAAACATATTTTTGGAATATGCCGGAGTGCTTGGCTTGAAGCATTGGCACGGGTCGGTCCGGTATTGCACTGCCTCCAGGATCGGCCCGGGGCATATTAGCGCGGCGCGTTTTTTCTTTCACTCTTTGCTGTCCTATCCTTTACCCCTCCTACTTTCAGCATGTGGCAGCGAGCGTGGCTCGGCTTGAGCCAGTAGGCAGGCCCGTGCTCTTTCCTTTTCCCTCTTCCTCTCAGAAACATCAGTCAGTCAGTCACGATCCGCCCCTGCCGCATTCCGCCTTTTTCATGTTCCTGTGCTGCCACCTCGCGTACAGCGCTGGAAGCTCATTGGAAGGGTACAGTGCGCCCAACCCGGCCGGAGTGAGTGCCGCTGCGGAGCACGTTTTGTAGGAATCTGTCAACGATGGGGTGTCCTGGGCGGCACCTGGAGGATTTCTAGGATTGACTGGTGGCTGTGTGCGAAGTCGAGGCAGGCTGCTCAGCCCACCGAAGAGCAAATTCTTCAGTATCTCCGATCATGCGGCATGCGATGCGATCGCCAGCTGAGCAAGGGCCGCCGCTTCAGAGATGAAGGCTACATTCGGAACATAATGTTCAATGAAATATCCCCGATCAGTAAGACTGGCGTTTTCCGCTGTATATACCTGCCATCCATGAAAGGTGATACTACATCGTGCACGCCGTAGCACAGAAAACGACAGGGGACAACAGTTTTCACAATTCCGCCGCGGTGGCTGAGTGGTTATGGCGCTCGGTTGCTGGCCCGAAAGACGCGGGTTCGATCCCGGCCGCGGCGGCAGAATTTCGATGGAGGCGAAATGTCAGTGCACGTTAAAGAACCCCGGGTGGTCAAAATTTCCGGAGCCCTTCACTACGGCGTCCCTCATAGCCTGAGTCGCTTTGGGACGTTAAACCGCACTAAACCAAACCAAACCAAGTTTTCACAAGCAATCGTTGTGCTCAAGCGCTTCCGAATAGCTACACGAGCGATAAAAGCACAAGCGTACTCGCAACATGGCAGCTCTGCTAGCATTTTACTTTATTTTCCCACAGCACACCGCTGCATAGATTAAACAAGCATGCGCGTCGATAAAGACGTACGCGAGAAGCGCACATTGAGCAATTCCGAAGAAACCACACAGAGCTTTTCATCGTGGATATGATGCGAACACACGCATAACGCACCTTCTGCTTCTTCTGCCTCTTAATGCATGGCACATACCCACATGGGGGTATTGGCCAAGATGTAGTGGCATAAACAAGGAAATTTCCTTAGGAGATTACGACAAAATTGTAGCACCATGCATGAATGCTCTCGTAGCTTCTTTTTCGTTGTTCGCTCCACCGCGCGTTGAAAGCGGCTCACAGCACTTGCCCATTTGGCCTTCTTGCTTGAGAAAGCAAAAAGCGTCGGAACGAAGTCTAAATGCCGCGGTGACAATCGAGGCCTTCCTGCCCATCAATAAAACATTTCGTGATGGACTGCACACGCATTTAACCACAGTACCTCGTCCGCACCTGTCACAAAGTGATTCCCGCACAGTCTTGACGGTGCCAAAGGGCGGCCACGATCGTCGAGCCGGCGAACGGTTTTTATCCACGCTTCGCGTCGAAGGCGGTCCCGGGAAGCGTTCGGAAAGCGAAAAAATCCGAGTTTGCTTCCCTTTACATATTGGGCAATGCAGCTGTATGCAACACATGTCGTAGGCATTGCCAAATGCGTCGCACTGAACGCCCGACGGCTGCAGCAACGCACCCCGCGTAGGAAGCCAGTTTGTTTACACTTCCATGGCCGGTCTCGAGTGGCGCGCGACCCTTCCAATATGTTTCGCGACACCGCCGCCAGGAGATGGGCGCTCTCTCTGGCGGGCTCTCTTCCTGGTAATAATAATAATTGTTTTTTTGGGGAAAGGAAATGGCGCAGTATCTGTCTCATATATCTTTGGACACCTGAACCGCGCCGTAAGGGAAGTGATAAAGGAGATAGTGAAAGAAGAAAGGAAGAATAGGTGCCGTAGTGGAGGGCTCCGGAATAATTTCGACCACCTGGGGATCTTTAACGTGCACTGACATCGCACAGCACACGGGCGCCTTAGCGTTTTTCCTCCATAAAAACGCAGCCGCCGCGGTCGGGTTCGAACCCGGGAACTCCGGATCAGTAGTCGAGCGCCCTAACCACTGAGCCACCGCGGCGGGGCTCTTCCTGGTAGCGCGATTCGTGATTCGGGTGCACGTGCACAGCTCGCAGTATTCGAAAGTGCGCCTTGACTTCAAATCGCGGACGTCACAATTCAACAATTAGCGAAAGGGCAGTGTTTATGGACTCCCTGTATCTGTTCATTACACTAAAAGTTCGGAGTGCTTTTGGCAAAAGAGACGGCGCCTGCGCAACTATCAACACGTGTGATGCCGACTTGATCGCACCCACCGAAATAGGGCTGAATGCTCGTATACGACCCTGCGAAACTTTCGCTCACGCTAAACCTTTGAGTATCTGTTGTTGCGTCACAGATGTAAGGCAAGAGGGACGAACATTGCTCACCGTTTCTATCGGTATAACGTCATTCCGCATTAATATTTCATGTGATATTTAATATCTTTAGTGTGGTGCCATGTTGAACAATAAAACAAACATTTTTGGCGTGTTTGGTTGTCTGTTTAATGCAAATATAACATTGGTTAATGAAATGCATGGCGCAGTTAACGCCATCCTCGGGCACCCATTATCCCCAAAAAATTCTTCTAGGTAACTTTATTTAGCGGACAATAAAGTGGAAATTAGCGCCACCATGTTGTATATCTTATTCTACGCGCTGCCAAACGTTCATTGATACATGCGCTCTTTTCCACTGCAACTTCGTCAGTATGTAGTTAAAGGGACTGTGAAATTATTTCGATGGGCATATTATAGTGCAACAGATCTTTAGAGGTAGTCTTTGTGGCTATTCGAGGCAAATTTTAAAGCTCTGCTTGGAGCCTGTATTCTAGAAATAATTTTTGAAAATCACTGCTCGCAGTAGCGCGCGTAGCGCAGTAGCAGCGTCGTGTGCTCTTCCCTCTTCTGTGTATGACTTGACGTTAATATGTGTATATAGGCATGCTCCTTCAGATAATAAACAGTTGTTAGAAAGTGCTTGTCTTTTGTGTTCGTCCCTTTCCGTATTTTAGTAGCGCTCACCAATACCTTCAAGGATGCATTTCCAACTAGCCCCAGTTGTAGCTCTTTTGACTTTAATTTCCAGTACATCGGGCCTGAATGTTCCTCATCTTCCTCCCCTACTAAAAGTGCACTATTTCGTCAGAATCATCGCAGAAGAAAGGTTCCACACTCGCGCTCTCTCATACGCCCTCAGCCATGGAATTTCCAACCCAGTTCTGACAGCGATGCTTGCAAGTATGGCCCCTGCAAAAAAGACATCCAGACGGCTCTGCAAGATTCTTCGAGCAGAAAGCTGGAGAAAAATGTGGCTCTACAGGATGCACATCAACGTGATATGTGCGACTTTCCTGGATGAAGCAGCCTCACGACAGATGACAAGGAATTTCATCCAACACGCCGAAGCATGCGGCGAACAGCTATGGAAAGCCAACTTTGCTAGCCTTCCAAAAAGACCAAAGAAATTTCTGTCTAATGATCACGGAGCAATCAACCTTTCTGGGCGCACACTGCCTCAACAGGTCAGCAACATCCTAGACAAGGGACCAAAATTTGCACTTCAACCGAAGCCCGGGCCGGCTGAGAACCTCGCGAGGATTCATGAAATAGCAGACAGATTGCCCGACAAGGAAAGAGCCGCATGCATTATTGAAGCAGTGCGAACCATCAGACAGGTTAACCAGCTGAAGCCACGAGACAACACGACAAAAGATACTATCACCTTTCGGACAGGAAACAGCCTCTGCCTGATGACATCGGACAAGACAGGTCGGTTCGTGGTCATTGACAGACGCGTGTATCGAAGTAAGGCTTTGGAAGGACTAAGAAAGAACTTCGATCCCGCCAAAATCAGCAAAAGGAATTTCGCCAAACTTCGGAGCAGTGTGGCTTTGAAATGCGGCTCCACCGGAAATGAAAAGCTGCAGAAACAGATCACAGAGTGCAAGGCGACCTGTCTCAAGCCTTTCTTCACAATCAAGACGCACAAAGAAGGAATGCCTTTCAGTGTCATTGTTGAAGACCGAGGGACCTGGCAACGCTGCTTGTCTCAATTTTTAAGAGCCCATTTTTCGATCCTTCCGATTCGGGACCCATTCATGGTTAAAGGGTCTGAGGAAATCGTAAATTTTTTAAGATCAAGCCCCCCGGTGGTGTGCCTTTCAATTGACGTGGTTGACATGTATTATAGCATTCCACGGAGCGCCGCCTTGAAAGCTGTAGAAGAATGCATTGAACAGTTCGGAACTCTTAGGTTTCAAAACCAGTGTGGAATGAATGTTAACTGCTTTCTTGAATTGGTTGAATGCTACCTGTGCTCCTTGTACGTGGAATTTGGAGGCGAATTGTTTCTGCAAAAAGGAGGCATAAGTATTGGATCTTGTTTGGCACCTGTGCTGTCCGACATGTTTTTGGCACAGGGCAATCGGATGATATCGAGCATACTAAATACGCACAATATTTTAGCTTGCATTAAGTACGTTGATGATTACCTGCTTTGCCTTCCCAACAGCCTAACCGACTCCATAAACGTGGAAGGTATTCTTAATGAATGGAAGAGTGTTTTTCCTGGCCTTGAGTTCACATCTGAAACCCCACAGATTAGATTCCTAGACCTGCTGGTGACTTGCAGCGACAACCACACTTGCTGGGCTTATAAGCCCAGGGCAGAAAAACCACTGTTGCGATTTGATTCTGGTCATTCTAAAATTGTTAAACGAGCTGTAGCAACTTCTTGCCTAAAACTAGCTATAAAAAAATCATGCCCCCACTCGAGTAGTCACAGCATTGTTGAACAGGTTTCCCGATTGAGGGCTTGTGGCTATCCTGAGCAGTTACTTGGCGGCATTGCAGAATGCTTACTAAGGGAAGTTACTGGGTCCGATAAGAATAAAAAACCGAGTTACGAAGGACGCCCCGTTGTGATGCCATACATTCACAACATCTCCCACAGAATAAGGAAGACAGCGAACAAGTACGGAGTTGAGGTGGTTTTTTCAGCTCCCAATAAGCTCATTGGAATGTGCAAAAAGGTGAACGAAAATGAAGACCACAAAAAGAAACCTGGGTGCAACGTCAAACACATCACCTATCGAGAGTGTGAAGAAAACGTCATTTACAGCATTCCACTTAGCTGTCAACGAACCTACGTAGGGCAAACGGGTAGATGCCTGAACAAGAGGCTCAAAGAGCACGAAAGATTATGCGAGCAAGTAGCGAAATCAGGAAACCTGGCACCACATTGCGCACACTGCAAATGCACCCCGATGCTAAACAACACCAAGGTAATAGGTCGGGCCAGAAACAGACGGGAACGCGAAATTATCGAAGCTTTCGCTATGGACGTTGCTCCAGATAACCAATGCATCAGCTCCCCTTCGGTGATGCTAGGGAGAACCGAATTAAACTACCTCAGGAATAGCAATCTTCGGCTGTTGTAAAGGCATGTGTTGATATTTTATTATTATATATTTTTCCTTCATATCGCTCTTGTCAGCGTCGTGTGCTCTTCTCTCTTCTGTGTATGACTTGACGTTAATATGTGTATATAGGCATGCTCCTTCAGATAATAAACAGTTGTTAGAAAGCGCTCGTCTTGTGTGTTCGTCCCTTTCCGTATTTTGGTAGCGCTCACCAATACCTTCAAGGATGCATTTCTAACTAGCCCCAGTTGTAGCTCTTTTAACCACGCGTCCCCTACTCCGATGATGTCAGTGGGCAGACTAGGGGTGAGCTTGAAGGCTGGCCTCCACGAAGTTAGCGCGCAGGTCAGAAGGGGTGCGGCGTCTATGCCTGCTGCGACTGCGTTCGTAGAATTGCCTGCTGCATGGCATCGCGCTACATCATGCCGCAGGGCGTGGTGACTGAGTTCACGAAGTGAGCGGTCGGATTTATGCATCCTCACACACAAACAGTATGAAGTCTCTGCCGACTTCTTTTGTAGCAGTTACTTTGTTTAGAGTTCCCTATGTTCGATGTGCACTTTGCTCAATTTTTGCTTGTTTTTCCATCCATTGCGTAACACTGTTAATTATCGCTGTTTGTTCTCGCTTTCGATTTGTTCTGCTTTTACATGGGTTTCTTTATTTATTTTAGCTTGCATTTGTTTTTCTGTATTACCTTTTGTATGGCTTAGGTTTTATTTTTCTTTGTTTATTCGTGCTATATATTATGTACCACTCGCCTTTGTAATGCTTTGTAATGTATTGCAATAAAGGATACTAAATGAAATGCTCTCGAATTCTACTCTTAAAGCTACTTAAGCATCCACATAATTTTTCTCTACCTCAACATTCCGTGATATAGCAATGCCTTAACAGCAGTGGATGAATCGCGCGTTATAGAGTGGCAACCGTTCTGTGACTTTTTCTCCCGCCTCGTAATTTCGCGCTTTTTTTTTCACTGTTCAGGGGCGAACGTCCCTAGAGAGCAAAACGTTCGGGGGCATGGACGCTGGTTTTTTCATGCATTCGGCGGGCAGTGCTTTCTTTACAGCGTTGCTACCATTCTTAAGAGCGATGAGAGAGGAGTGGAGCCTTGGTGCACGTAGCAAAACGATATTGTTACTTTAGGACCTGCAGTAACCACAATGTCTTAGTTTGCCCTGTTTGTAGCTTGCTGGTACAGTCTCTTGCTAGAACGTGAAGTCCAAACACATTTAAACCACATGACATGAGTCGAATAACCACTTGTAATAAATAAATACTTGTGTTAATCCACAGCACTTGGCAAGTTGCGCCGTACAGTTTTGAAAAAGTTGGCGCCCTTTTCCGGCTGATTTCTGGTTCACCAAGGCTCACATCATAATTTTTTTCTCTGCTTAGATAAGGCCGGTCTCGTCAACTTCAAGCTGATTTGCAGTGCTCATGTGTCGCGTCACAATATTAAATTACCAATTAATATATTTTGCACGTTTAAAAGTTATGGGGCGTTAAGGAACAAAACGTCACATTTTGCTCACTCTCCCCTGCTTGCGTTACAATGTGTTTGCTGAGCAGGCTGACTGTCTGAAAATGAAATGAGCAGGAAAATGCGGCAAAGGACATGAAGGACGATTGACCACGCGTTCGGGCTTCTCCGGTAGTCGTCTTTCTGCTTTCTCGTATTTCCGTGAGCGAGTATTTTAGAGATTTTCAACGCAACACGTGTTGTGACGTGAAATTTCTTAATTGACGTCGAATATGGCTTACTTTAAGTTGCTCAAGAAGCAGAGTATACACTACCGAAAGTGTTCATCAAGTCCAGAGATGGCTCTGGCTCCGTCCCACAAGCCGCCACATTTTGAACGTATGGGCTTCTACGGAAGCCACGCTACCACGGGGCACCAGCCTTGCTGCTACCACGAAAAGATTTCAGGCACCACCTCTTCGATAGAGTGAGCCGCAGCGGCGGCTAAGTGGTCTGCTGACCACTGGGCTGTTGACCCGAAAGACGCGGGTTCGATCCCGGCCGCGGTGGTCGAATTTCGATGGAGGTGATATTCTAGGGGCCCGTGCACTGAGCAATGTCAGCACACGTTAAAGAACCCCAGGTGGTCAAAATTTCCGGAGCCCTTCACTACGGTGTCCTTCCTAGCCTGAGTCCCTTTGGGACGTAAGGGTGGCGAGGTAAGGCTGATATGTCGTTCACCACTGGGTCCCAACATGTCGTCGCTTTGGTGATACCGCGTGTGCGCATTGTCATTGCTTTGTTCTTCAATAAATTAGTGCCGTGAATGTATGGCCCCGAGGACTCCGTGGGCATTTAGGCTGTCTGCAAAACACCAACACTAAGAAAATAGGTGTTTCTATTTCAATTATCGCTCACTATCATTTCTATCGGCTGAACTATCTGTTCTATCGCTTTCCTTTGGCCCCATACCGATGCTTCAGAGAAATTTTGCAAAAATTCCTTGAGCTAAGAAGTTCAGAATAGAATGAAACCCTTTACTGGAACAAACTTTCATTCACAGAGGAGGTCATTTGCAAGAAAAACCATCTTAAATGTTAGGGACTTCACACAATTATGCTAATAAATATATAATTAGGGCAGCCTGGTGATTCGTGTCGAAGGGGAGTTCGAAGACACTGACAAGACTATGCCATATGAGTTTTTGAAAGCTGAGAAGTTAGTCTCTGGAGCCCTGCACTGCGACAAAATCCGGTGTCTTATTCTGCACAAGCCGAAATCAGAGTTCCTAAATGAGCGCATGAGAGGGTGAGGGCGGAATCTGTGCGAGGACCCTCTTATGCTACTTATGTCATAAAGATTCTGGCAGCCTTAATGTCATAGGCAGCTTAAGAGGGTTCTCACATAGCTTCCGCTCTCACCGTTTGACTACGTTCCTGCGCGGAACCTGCGGTAATGCAGGACGTATCACGTCCGCCGCTATGTACGTGGGTGGCGCTGGTGAACTCATGGTTCGGTTACACTACAAATGAATACCGCCGAAAGCAAAAGATTAGACAGCCATCGCCGTAGCTCAGTCGGTAGAGCACCGGACGCGAAGTTCGGGGGTCATGGGTTCAGATGCCACCGGCGGCATGTGGTTGCTTTCTGCTTTTATAAATCCACCACTGATGAAAACTACAAATTAAAAAAAGACATCCCCTATGTTCCTTGGTTCCGGTAACTGTTGGCTCCCGTCGTGTATGAACTAACAGCAGCCTAACAACAGAGGGCTTAACAGAACATTAAATCTTTGTTCACAAATAGTCACAGATTTAAAGGTTCACAGCCAGGTACGTACAGCTCCAGAACTGAGCACACCGTACATGGGGCAAAAGGTGAAAAAAGATTTATTCTTTCTTGTTCAGTGTACAAGAATTCTTTTCTCACTTCATTTCTACTACAGAGGCTTCATACATAAGTTTCATACCTGCTTGATTAGGGGAGCGAAATGCACAGGCTTTGAAGTGGCGGGTGATTAAAGTTTTTGTTTTAGGAGGATTGGCACTTTTATAAAATATGTCGTTTCTTTTCTTCGGAATTAAACTGAAAGAAACACCCTGAAGGTGGGTCACATGCCTGTGTTATAAATTCAGTCTCGCAGCGCGGAGTTAAAAAGCGATCAGTAACCTCCCTTTTAGTTTGATTTTAAGGTTTTCAATAGTAGTGGACTAATTTATGCCTGCTCCATCAAGCGCGTCACATTTTGAAAACCTGTTTCTGATATGCATAATATAGTATACTCTGCTTTATTGACATCGAACCTGGGCGCGAGTCACACCTTTCCTATCACTCTCTGGAGAAACCAAGGGCAAGGTCGAGGAATGCGTTTAAGTAAAATCCGTTGCACATTCTCGCCTATGGCACTACTCCAATCCAGAAACTGAATCTCACGATGCGAATGCCCTAACATGAATACCATCGGTGCTGTTTGATATTACGCGCTTGTGCAGCACTTCTTGCAGCTGCCCTCATATTCTTATTCTATGTCGACATCGAACTTCTAGTCTTTTCTCTTTATGTCACAGCCCCACCACTGCATATTAGTGCCTCTTACCCGTATCTATCCTCGTAAGGTAGCCTTTGCTATACTTAGGCTAGCAAAGGAAACCATCCAAGATGTTCCAGGCTGCGCTTGTGCACTACTACAAAGGACTGATAACCATGAAACTCCAAACGCATGCAGCCGTTCAAGTGAGTAGGGAAAACCTTCCTACCAAAGACAGCGACCGATTTCCTTTCACCTCTAAAGACTTGAGCATGCTCTAAAGCTTTACTTTTAATACCAAGGGCTGCGCTAAAGGGGTGAACATTTATGGCAATTCCCCCTTTCTGTGAGCCACGGTCCACCTTGAGTGATTCTTTTATAGCACATTGATTTTGTACGGTTTATTATCTCAGTAACAAGCATGTTTGCCGTGTAAAGAAGAAAAAGGCTAAAAAGTACGGAGTCCTTCAGTACCACATTCACTGCAGTCTTCACGTGCTGAGCAGTCTTGCATTCAAACACGCTACCGCACAGGCTGCAAGCACAAGCATTCCGGGTAGGCGGATGCTCTGCGGTGACGAGGACGCAGAGCGGCCTTTCCCCGGGTGTGGTAATTTCTTCTTGGTCGTGACGCTTGAGCCCGGCTTTATTGGCTTAGCCGTCGTGGTAGCCCTTGTCCCCTTGGACAAATCACTGAAACAGAGCGAAATGGCCGAATAACAACAACTTTCATCGCATTTCATCGGCGGCATTTTTCCTTTTTTGTTGTTTCCTGAAGGTTATGCGAGAAGTATTAAGCAAAGTGAATGCGTTCCCACTCAATGTGCGCTTAAATCTGCTCGTTTAGCGCGAAGAGAAAGCCGGTAAGAATGAACGAAGGTCCAGCGGCCGTCCTTCTTCCGTCAGCAGTGTTTACGGCCAGGGAGGAATGTGCCCAGCGAGGACGGAGAAGATTTTCTTCTCACGAAGGTCTTGTTTGATGTCTTATTCTGTTAAAATTTACACTTATAAATGTATAATATTGGGTATTGAGCTCGCTCTTGTTTCACTGTAAACTGATGCCATTGTCATATCTTCCACAACTCGCATTTAGAAGACGTGAAGCCCAAGAGTACTGGGACGCCACCCACGCATGAACCCAAATACCAGTGGAAGATTTCGCAAAATAAAAAAATAATCAAGCTATACGTCTTACGAAGCAAGTATACAGCTCTGCGCGTGACTTGCTGTCGGCATCAAAAGTCTGAGGGACGCCGTATTCTAAAAAAAACCGAGTCACTGCGCATACAGTGGCAAGCAACCAGGAATTCGCATGGGCAAAGTGTGCTGTGCACTCTGAAAGGCCGGATGCATTATGTCCTGGCTCCCTCTTGACGGAGTGCGAAAGTTAAAATGTCTTTTGCTTCCGGGCACTTCGCAGACATTCATCTCGAGAGCAGCTTTAAATTATACTCCTACTCCAAAAAATTGAACTGCCATAAAGTTTTTGTTTCTAAGAAGCACGAATATGATTTCAGTGTGAAAATTCTCAGTTTTTATCAATTATTCTTTAGACACGTGACAATCCCCCTTCCATAAAAATTTAATCTTCTTTCTTTTTCTGAATGTTCCGAGTACACGCAACTTTGTCTGGTGTTTTACAGCACTGATATATTTTTGCGCTTCCTGGCACATATCTCTCAAAACATCCCAATGAGTGAACAAATCTAAACTTCTCGGCAGGCACTTTCTGGACTCCATTGCGGTAGCAAAACTACATGCGACAAAGAAAACCAACTAACTGCGAAAGTCAGTCATATAAGTTCTCCCGAAACGATAAATGAGCTTGACTGGTGATTCTACGAAAACACGAAAATTTCGAGGATGAAAGCGAGAAAGGCAATTAACTAGCGAGGTATGCAAATTGCGGATACAAGTGAAATGTAACTGAAAAAAGGAAACAAAACGCACTTACCGCGCATGAGTATAAAATCAGTAGGTTTTTCTCTATCGGCTGCTTCAAAACATAAGGACATCGGCTGGGGCTAATAGGTAGCGAGCTCAACAATTGTATTTAGTATCGGTGGCTAGTGGTTTCCGGTCAATGCGCCATTTTTAACGCTCCCGTCTGCATGGCATCCTAATGTTCGCTAACAACTGAACACACAAAGTTGATGACAAAACTTGTTTTGCTTTCAGATACCAAATTGTTGCAATGCTATGCAATGAGAAGAGCAACCACCTACTTTCTGGGCATCATTTATTTCTGTGCCTCACAGGCACAACGACGGGCGCCAGGCCTCTCTTTGAGGAAATAATTAGTGCTTTCCTCCAAACCGCGTCGCCACCACTTTTGGCAGATAAGCACCCTCTTGAAGACGTGACGAAATGTTTCTCTTTTTCACGTGTGTCAATAGCGGAAGAAACACCTTTCCTTTCCTAGAAGACCACCGTACAGACAACGTGTATTGTATCCTTCAAGGACAGTAAAATTAAAACACGGAGCCAGCCTGGACGAAGTGCAAGCAGAAATCGCTCTTGCACCCATGACAATTTTCAACAGCGCTAGTTTTTCTTATACCTTTTGTAGAGGACTGGCTTCCACAGTTCGCATCGCTGGCGCTTGTTGTCTCGAATGACGGTGTAGTTGTTCGGCTTCAACACCAACACTCGGCGGTTTTCCATCGTGTACTCGGGCCACTCCACATCCGGGTGTGGAATCACCGGTTTCCTGCAGCGTTGATTTACGAAAAAGAAAAGTAAGCATACTCAATGGTCTCAGTCGAGCATACAACAAGCATGTAAACGATTTCTGCATGCACACAGACATTAAATAATGTCCTCAGTAGGAAACTGCATGGAAGCGCGTTGAAAGGATGCTTGCCAAAGCAACTGAGGGTAGCAGACGAACTTCTCAAAAACAAAATCGAACTTCTCAAAAACGATAACAGAAAAAAAAGCAGTCTACTGAACGCCCTTTTAAGAGTAAAAACAAACTCTTGAATGAGTAGATAAACAAAAACATCAAAATATCAGGAATTATTGAAGAGAAATACTGTAGCCACACTGCTTAAATTTCGCCGCGCAGGTATCAGTGAAATTCTGCGAAACGCTGGCAGAGTTTGTTTTGAACTATATTCCCACCAGAGAAAAAAAAAAACTTAACCCTCTCTAAAGCTGATGAAATGTTAGTAGCTATATGCCAGTTCCTGACCAAAATGATAGTTACTACGCGTCCATAGAGCCTGGAGGCGTTAGTGGACATTGCAGTTGTTTATAAATTGGTGTATTTGTTCTTATATTTTTATTCTTAAAATTAAAAATCAGAACTTTTTTTAATGTGAGGAAGCTGGTTGCGTCCAGAGCCAGAGATATATTCAAGATCCACACCCTTTTCTGCCTAATCTCCGCCATTACATAAACTATAGTTTGTGGAGGATAATACGAAGGCAATTTTAGCACTCTGGTTATTAGCTTAAGCGGAATGCAATATCAGTGGTTTTCGTGCAAATACATCCGCATATATCGAAGCGAAATGCTACCCACGCTAGTTCTGTCGCTGAAAGTTCGCACCTTGCGAACACCGTCATGCTGCATTGAGTAACCTATCCACAACCATGTCAAAGATCCATGAACGATTTGCACACAAGCGTTGCTGGAAAATCTTGAATCAAAGTGTGGGTTTGCTTTTTCATTTTAGATGGTACCTGGCAGAAATAAGGTTAATTGCATGTATAGGCATAAAACACATGGGGCACAGGCGCGCAAAAGCACACGAAACGTCCCAATTTGCGATAAGTAACGCGTGAGTACTGTTTCACCGCCCCTTTGCTCTCGGCATAATCCTGCCAGAAAATGATGTGGTTTTTTTTATAACTTGAAAGCTCATTTTTGCTGTGTTTGCGGCGTTGTGTTCTACGCCAATGGGATTTTTCGGTCCTTTTGTTGTAAATATATTTAAGAATGCTCTCACTTTATGAAGTGCGCAATATCAACAAAAAATTGTCATTGCATTTTATGTATTAAAGTAATTTGCCGACAACAAAGTACAAAAATTGTTTGGTTAGGTTTTGTGGTTATTTGTTATGGGCACTTAGGAATTTGAATCATTTTGTTGTACAATATTTTCTTTAATGGCCTGCATTTTTTTCTTGGTACGTTTCTTGTGAGTGCTTCAAACCATCCGAACCTCATTCAGTACGTTTTATTGTTTCTTGAAGGAATTTTGAGTAAAATATATGAACTTGATAAAAAATGCTCTAATGTAATGATAAGTGGTTTCCTTGAATGCGCTGTGAATAATTGTTTTCCTAATGGCTGCTTAGCAGAACACGTGGTTTGCAGAAAAAAAAATTCGATGGTCAGAGGTGCACACTGATAGGAATAAAGTTGCTGTACAGATATGTTCATTGCAATTCGTCCGGCCTACACAGTATCACGAATGAAGGTAGGCTTATTGGGGTAAATATCATTCATTGCAGCAAAAACACTAATTATGCTGCCTAAATTGGAGCTACTAATTCGAGATGTACTTTTGAATGCTCAGTGTCCTCTAAGGTTGAACCTTAGTATGTTTTTTTTTTTGTCGCTAAAGTCTTAATTGGGCCACATTTTAGAACCCCTGTGAGCAAATTTGGCGGTGATTGCCTGCTCCGCCGTCATACAACGGTAGAAAATGAACTTCATACACGCAAGGCTATGACTATGGTGCGAAAATGTACACCCAGCGCATTCTTGGCGCCTGAGGGTATTTCTTACCCGGTTCGAGCGAAAGAATTGAAAGCACCAACGAGTTCCTTCATGAACTCTTCTTCTTCCTTGGTGTAATCCTGAGTCGCCAGGAATTTCTTTCCCATTTTTCCGAAGGGCTCTGTATAGCGGCTTTTGTCCTTGATGAAGGGGAGGGAGCCGAGGGTATACATCACGTCTTCGCCGTGAGCTACGCCCATCCAGTTGGGATAGAAACTGTGAGATGGCCTGTAGGCGAACTCGTATCTGTACGTCTTGATCCCACTCTCAGAGACACTGTCCGCGAACAGCAGTGCAGGGCAGTAGAAGAGTGCGTCGCCGATCATCTCCCCCAAAATGTCTCGAAGTTGTTCATAGGTGAGGTCCTCGTCACCATCTCTGAAGTAAGAGCCTACGATGCGGCGCGCTTGGAACAAGGGAGCGCCGAACACCTGAGTTATCGTGACCGTGGAAGCAGTCCTGTATTGCGTCAAGAGCACTTCGATAACCTTAGGAAACGACTCAGTAGCGAAATGAAAAAAAATACCGGCTTCGTTTTCCGTGGTTCCCAACATCACTTCTTTGACGTTAAGCTTGTTCCAGGTCTCAGGCGAAGAAACGGAGAAAGGTAGGAATTCGTCGTTATCTACCGGAGTAAACGCGTGCTGCACGAAGTCGAGTTTCTCGAGCTTTTGGATCAGTTCAGCTGGTTCTAGATCACGTAGGCATTTAATGGCTTCTGCTAACTGCTCGTCGAGCGTCTTCTTAGGATCGTAGCAGCCGAGTGTCCCGGATACGTTGATGAACCTTCCTTTACCTTTGAAGTAGTCACTTGTGGCGAGGCTCAAGGGAGCTCCGCTTTGCATTATTGCCCTTTTGAACAGCCCCTTGCTGTGCGGACTGACGGCATGTAGTGCGACCGAGATGGCACCAGCGCTCTGGCCGTCGATTGTGACGTCATCCGGATCACCGCCGAAGGAGGCGATGTTCTTGCGAACCCATTTCAGGGCTAGATTTTGATCCCAGAGGCCAACGTTGCCTGGCAACTCCGGAACTTCGAGGGACAAGAAGCCGTGAAGGCCCACGCGATAGTTGAAAGTGACGAATACAACGTCAGACAGGGCGACGAAATTCGCCGGATCGTGGAGAAAAAGGGCGGAATCTCCCCACTGGAAACCACCGCCGTGAATAAAGACGATTACCGGAAGCTTTCCTACGCAGCTTCCTCTTTCTGGACACGCCGAGGAGGGCAACCAGACGTTGATCTGAAGGCAGTCCTCCGACGAGCCAGAGTAGTTGAGTGACAGACTCGCGACAAGAGGAACTGGAAGCTGGCGACACGGCTTTGGCTTACTCGATGCATTGTAGACTCCTTCCCAGGGAGACACTGGCACGGGTTTTCGAAACCGCAGGTCGCCAATAGGAGGCTGGGCGTACGGTATTCCGAGGTAGGCGTACAGTTCTTTGCCACCGACTAGCATCCTCTGGCCGCTCAGAAGTCCGGAGTCAATTCTTACGACAGGGGCATCGCTTGTAGCAGCGCCGGTTGCGAGCAGACACCATAGTGAAATTTTCACCACTAACACAGAGACACAGCAGCTATCAGGGAGGGAGACCGCTGAAGACTTTGGCATATTGTTACGGAGATCAACGTGCCGTTCTGTTACACCAGCCGAATATCACTATGAGAAAAGATGTGGCTCGCGAGGCGAGCGTCCCTTTCTAGATCGATGAGGGAACAGCCTATCTTCTTTTCTTTGAGGTGTCCCGTCTCATTGGCCATTCGATTTGCCCTTGAGGTATTGGTCGGAAAGAGGGTCTCTGCTTTAACAAGGTTCATGTGCAATCGCTTCTACCTTTTCGTGGAAGGTACCTTAAACCTGATACATTGCCAAGAAAACCTGTGCGTTTGCTTTCGGCGGGGCTTCTGGTTTCCTTTTCCTTGTTCTGTTTATCGATTCTGCCACAAACAGACGCCGTGGCACCTAGTGCGGACGGGCTGTTTCGCTGTCATGGTTCTAGATACGAATCTCTATGAGAGAGGAAGCCCGACAGCCATAGGCCGTTCTTTTTTTTTGAAGAAAGTTCGATTTTTAAGGTTTTTCTGACGCAGTAACACAAGTTCAATGTTTCTACTGCAGCAAATTTAAAGCTGACAAAGATCCTTCGAGATAAGGCACCAAAAGAACCTACGACAATATCGAACTATATGGACGCAGTTGCGTGTGACTGCGATTATTCGAGATATGCCCGGTCGCACCTCACGTAACAAAATGATAAATCCTTATGCCGGCCGCTTTGAGCATAATCAAACAAGCATTAGAAACCTCTGCGGCAGAGAGAGGCAATGAACTTTATTGAGAAGCTGGTGTTTAGAGATCCTTTACGATCAGATGGGTGGGGTCCTCATTCAAGAACTCCAGTGGCCCAAGCTGCTTCACGATCCTGGCCGATGAGCTATAGATGATCTTCCTAAAAAACGCTAGTCACTTAATCATCCCACTGTTTGTAATATGTATGTGGCCTCTAAATGTTCAGTCTGGTCCGCACACTGAAACGAAACGTGTAAAAGTGTGGGACCTGCGTCACACCAATGGCAGGTGTCAGGTTATTGAGTAGGACACATTTTGCTGTATTTATCTTGGTTTCGAAGTGAGTTTGTCTGTATTTGGCGCCAGTCTACAGCATCCGCTGTGCTTAGCTTTTTGTGTGGTGTAGAGTATTTCCTGCGGTTAGTTCATTTTTTTTCAATTCATTTAATTTTATTTGTTTTTCTGATTTAAGGAAACCGGAGCAAAGGCAAAAAGCAAGAAGCCTGAAAAATGCCACTGCTCCCTATGCAGTTCAGCAGACAGGCATCAGAAACATATAGAACCACAACTGCGAACAGTTTCTTCCCCTTTTGGCGACAAAAGTGATAAAACAAACAACACTGAAAGGCCATACCTGCTAACAAAGCACAAGAAAAATAAATCAAATGAATTCAATGTTTTTTTACAATATTACATTCTTACGGAATTTTTTGAGAATTGGCTTACTGAAATCAAGTAGTTTTTCAGTGCGATTAAATAGAGACGGTATTTGGAACTGTACGTGTTGCCTAGGGTAGTTTGTCCTGACTATAGGGATTTTTCTACTGTGTTTGGGGAAGCAATAATGTGCAGCGGAGTTTTGCTGCGCTGTAACTTTTCTGGTTCTGGATATGTTGTAAGAGCCTATAACAGTATAATTGTTTAGCATCAGTGAATACTTTGTGAATAATGGATCTGTCGGTAAGTATTGTGGATGCCCATGGTAGTTTTCAAATATGCGCAGGACTCGCTTGTGTAGAGTAATCAGCTTATGAAAATTGCCCTGCGTGGTTGTTCCCTAGATTAGCGAGCAATAAGACATTCTGGAGTAGAAAAGCGTATGATATAGTAAGGTTCTAAGCCGTTGTGGTACCAATAGGCTTACTTTATAAATACAACCTACTGCCTTACTTAACTCGGCCGCGAGTTTCGACACGTGAACGTTCCATGACAAGTTGTCCTGAAACAGCACACCCAAAAATTTTTGAACCTTAACCCGCTCTAGACTGACACCATGAAAATTAAGGTCAATATTAGAGGTGATTGGTTTATTTACGGCCGCGAATATCATATACTTTGTATTTCTGATATTCAGCTGCAAGTAATTTGTTTTAAAGACAGCCTGAAAGCAGTTCAAAGTTATAATTAACCTCATATTGAAGTTAAATAAGTGAATCACTCACGAAAAAAATAACGTTAGTGTCGTCTGCGTACAAAATTATTTTCGGAGAGTTTAGTAGGCTGCAAAGATTTTTTACATAGATTAAAAACAATAGCGGTCCGAGAATAGACCCCTGGGGAACACCATTCTTTACTTTGGGATATGAAGAATATTTTTGATATGTGAACGGAATGAATGTGAGGTGAGCATGGGAATGACTCACTTGCTTAATTAGCGCTCGAGCGATGTCTTGAGCCGCCTAGTTTCCCTCTAATCCAGAATAGCCCGGTATTCAAGTAGATCTGTGATGTTCTTGTAAAGAGATAGCAGCAACAAGTCTTACTGTTCTTTTTGGTGCCCTCCAGCCGTAAAATCACTGCATGCTTGCATTTTGTGTGCGATAATATGGGCCGTTTTACCGAATCTGTCTCGCCGTTTAATAGTATAGTTTACAGCTATGTTGTCTTCTGCTGTGCAGTGCTTTCTGTCCTAATGGAAGCTGTTACTTGTGGCTTGTATACGTGGTCTGCCGCTGCTATCATGAGTAGGCCCACATCCGTATATGCCACAACATCCATGTATGTGGCATCCATGTATGGTGCACATGTTTAGGCATTAGTGCAACCATTAAGTGATAAAAAAATGCGGTGCGATAGTGTTTGGGTTCCAAAGTTTTCCAATACACTGGGGTGCTAGTCCTATTAATGTTCGCTCTGTCTGCTGCCGTGGATTAGATCCTTGTGTTGCGAGAGACGAGGATCACACCTCCCTGTTCTTGATAGCTGTTGTGAACGCTGAGGGCTTCTAACCGCTCTTTTTAAGTGGTGGTAGAGATGTCTGGTGCCGCTATGTAGGCTCCTCTGACGATGGTGTCGATTTGGGCTTCTACTGACGGCGTGGTACGGGAGACCGTAGGTGACCCTGCTAATAATTTAGGCTTGGACCAGTCTTAGGGTGTCCTCTTCCCTCAGGGGAAAAGCTGCGCTTGCGTTTTTCTGTGGCTACCTTCGAGGGATGAAAGCAAAAGGCTTCTACGCTACAGCGTAAGGACCCCGTGTCACAGAAAAGCCGGTGTTGACGTCCGCCGTCTTTCTCCTCAACCTCATTTTGACACGGAGCAGACGGCGACTCACGTTACAAGTGTCGCCCCTCAACATGCTACGCAGCAGACCAATCGCTGTAATTCTATAGTAACATCCCCTATGTAGCCTACACAGCAATCGAACTCCTGACTCTCGGCTTGCGAGTCAGACATATGCTACCGCTAAGCCACACATGTAAGTTAGTTGCGCTTGGTTACACTGAGGCTTTGTATGCATGCCATGTGGTCTCTCGCATAATGATTGTGGCTGTGAAAGAGGAAACAGTGTTCGTGTCTGCGTGGGCAAGAGGAATCGCTGTCGTGTAATAATACCCTTAAAGGCGAAGTTTAAGTGCCCCCCCCCCCCCCCAACTCATTTCGGGCAGAGTATGCGTGCCATACTCACGCTTCTATAATGCTGCACAACGTTTTACGCAGCAAAACAAAAGTGGCGGCTGCACAACAAATCTAGTATTCATATTACATTGAGTGCTTCCGATTCTTAAAGAAGTTCAAAAAACAAACAAGCAAATGAGCTTTCAATTTTCCATTTTGTTTTCGCTTTTATTTCATTTATATATCAGTTGGTTACAGGAAACATTATTATATATATACACAAGGCCGAGCCCCACCCGGGCCCGTCAGTTTAAAGGACGAAGCGTAGCCTAGTCCCAACAAAAGAATGATGTACGCGGTCAGACTGGGCAAGGGGGGCTTGCTGGCTAAAAAATTCGCATGTACCGCTCGAGGCTTTCGAGTATGCCCGAGCCCGTGCAGTGATTACGTTCGCTGAAAAAAGCATTCAACCTTGCAACAGACATTGAAACACACTGCAGTATGATAGCAAGGTGCCGTTGCCTTCAGAAGTGGTTTGTAATATGACGTCATTAAGTCAGTATTTCAGTTCGGGCGTCTGTCTTCTGATTGGTAGCTTTAAAACTTGTCCATAACGGAAGCTCTTCCGTGGGTGACAAACGTAAACGAATCGCTAGCGGAATGAACGATCGCCAAACACCACTGGCGTACACATTGCGCTTTATCCTCTTCCGTTATGAGTGTTAGTTCCATTAAATTCATGTCCTCCATTTCAGGCTGACGCACTAAAAAGCCGATCGAGCCGATAAAAACTGCGTATACGGGTGTGTACTTTCTGCAAAATCTCATCCGCAACACTGCACGGTAGTGCTGTACGCTGTTTAGTCCCCTTGCTGTTTTTTTTCCGCGCGCTGCTTGTCACTTAGCTGTTTTTTTTCCGCATTTTGTATTGACGTCTGCTGTTTTTTTTTTCAAGTGCTACTTTGTCAGAATGCTATTTTTTCCCACTGCTGGTTTGTCGCTGTTTAGTTTTTTATGTGCTGTTCTGACGCCAGCTGTTTTGTTGTCTGCTGTTCTTTGGCTCGTGTCTCGATTATACACTAACTCATTGCTTTTGTTCAGAATAATTGCTGTAGTGAGACACTGAAGGTTGGTCACATGATTCAGCAGAGTGACGGGCTGAACAGTTGGCACATATTTTGAAGAATAAAACCAGCGGGATCGATTCACTCTCTTGCGTTGTAAATTCAATGTCAAGATCTAGAAGATACGTGTGATTAATCGCCATTTTAGCTTAGTTTTTGAATAATTTTTAATAGGTTTGGACTGTACAACCTTAGCATCCTACATCGTACAAGAGTTGAATGTGGGTCATCGATTTCACGTCAGCCTGACGAAGCACATACTGTATTATTACCCTTGAAGCTGGGAGCCGGTCGCACCTTTCGTCGCATATCACCGTCTGGAAAAACCTATCACGTGTCTTAGGAATGCTTTCAAGCAATAATCTATACGGCGTTCTCACGTATGACCGTATTCCAAGCGGTGCATACGAAGCAGATGCCATTAAGAACATCATAAAGACAACTGCGCAGTTGCAAAAGATGTGAACGTACAACTTTTGTCGTAGCTTGCCTTATAGTATTATGTCGACATCAAATTTCTTGGCTTCTCTCTTTATTACGCAGCTCAACGTTGAGCCTCTTACCCAATTCTGTCGCCGTAAGGTATCATTTATTGGCACGCTCAGGCCAGCAAGGAAACCCTCCTAGATATCGCATGCTGAACTTGTATATTGCTCCAAGGGAGTGATATATATAGACCTCCCCTTGCATGCAGCTGCACGGTTACTAAAGTGGCCTGCACAGCTTTCTCAACTCTACTTGACGAAAAAATATAGTCCTTCACCACTGCATTCACCAGAGCCATCACGTGCAAAACATTCTTGCATTCAAACACGTCACCGCACCAGCTGCAAGCACAAGGATTCCACACAGGCGGACACCCTCCAGCGACGAGCCCGCAGAGTGGCCTTTCCCCGGATGCATCGCTTTCTTCTTGTCTGTGAAGCCTGAGCCCGGCTTTGTCGGCTTAGCCGTCGTAGTAGTTCTTGTTCCCTTGGAGAAATCACTGTAAGAGGCCGGAAAGGGCGAATAACAATTACTTTCATCACCTGTCAGCTGTCTTTCTTAGATACTGTTGGTGACATTTATGCGGAAGAATTAAGAAAAATTAATGCGTACAAACTTCACATCCGCTAAAAATATGCTGGTTTAGAGCGAAGCAAAAGCCGGTAAGAATGAACGAAGGACGAACGGCCGTCCTTCTTTCGTCAGCACTGCTTACGGCCAGGCAGGAATGTGCCCAGCGAGTCAGAACAGGCTTTTCACCTAAGGCAAATTTTGCTTGGTGTCTTGTATTAGTTACCTCCCTGTTTACAAATTTCTGGTAACGGGTTATGAGCTGCGTGATGCAATGGTGTAGACGGTTATTTACATCTTTCATCATTCACGTCAAGTCTTGAAGACGTTTGATGTCCTTGTGATTCGGGAATCGCAAAAACATTTGCAATGCATGCACACAGGAAACCCTCCTTCCTATGGAAAACCTCGCATATAAATAAAACAATGAAGCCTGGTGTACTATGCAATACGAGCACATATCTGCGCGTGACGTGCTACCGGCGTTGAGGAGTGCCGGATTCGTAAGAAAACCTAGTCGTCGCTTATTCCGGGGATGGCAACTTGAAATTTGCGTTGATGAAGCGTGATTCACACACAGAAGTGCTGACTACATCAGTTATTCTCAGACTGCTTCTTAACGGTGCCAGAAATGTCAATTTTTCTTACTGTCAGTGCAGTCCTACGCTTTCATCCCTACAATAGACTGAAATTGTACTCCTATGCCAAATCAGCTAACAGAAAGTTCTTATGTTCACCATGCACCAATAAGACTTGAGTATTCGAATTCTCACTATTCTTCAGTAAACCCTTTGCCAAACGACAGCATTTCTGTCTTTCGCATACCTTCACTCCATTTTTTTTCGCTTAAGCCCGGAGCGCGCTAGTACTCGTCCGGTCCATTACTGTTCTGGTATTTTTTTAATATATCCGGGCACATTTCCCAGAGTACCCCCAAGTATGTGAACAAATTGAGGCTAGATGTGCAGGTACTTTCTTCAATCTCAGTGTGGCACAAAAATACTTGTGATTACAAATATCCACAAAATGCGACGTTCGGCAAGGAAGATTGCAGAGCCATAGCCAAATAAGTTTGTAGGTAATGATCAATAAATTTATCTGGCCATTCTGCGACAATGAGACAATGCCGAGGATAAAAGTTGCATTGACAAGGTAGCGACGAGGTATGCGCGCTGCAGGATCCAGTGAAATATAATTGAAAAAGAAAACAAGATGAAAAGTGAATGCCCGTTTGAGCAAGCTGATGCTCAACGTAAGCGAGCTCAACGTTAGCATTTAGGATCCCCAGTAGTGGCAGCCGGACAATACTTTTATACTTAACACTGTTTTTTGCATGCCACCTTATAATCGCTAAAGACTGAACATTCCTAGTCGATGATAAACCTGATTTTTTCTCGGAAACGTATTTGTTTCAGTATTGTGCAAATAATAATTTAAGCGGCTGCTATCTGGACATCATCTATTGTGTGCCTCGTGTTCATTTCAACGGGCGCCAGGATATCTAAGGACTGGCTCAGTTTAGTAAAAATTATTGCTTTTTACGTTTAAATCGCGTCGCCAAGCACTTCTTGTCGATGAGAACCTTCTTGAAATCCTGACGAAATGTTTCTTCTTTACACGTGTGGCAGTAGTCAATGAAACGCCTCTCATATCCCAAAGAGCCGACATTCAGATCCCGATTAATATAGCATTCAAGAACACTGAAATTAAAACACAGAGTCAATGAGGACAAAATGCAAAACCGAGTCGTTCTTAGACCCTTGGGTCTTTCCATCATCACGGTTTCGTCACTTACCTCTTGTAGAGAAGTGGCTTCCAGAGCTCGCAGCGCTCACGCTTGGTGTCTCGAACGATGGTGTAGTTGTTGGGCTTCAACACCAACATTCGGCGGGTCTGCGTCGTGTACTCAGGCCACTCCACGTGCGAGTGAGGAATCACTGGCTTCCTGCAATGTTAAAAGAAATTCGACCATACTTACGGGTCTGTGCTATACAAATAAGCATGCCATTTCTGTAGACATACCAACTCTAAGTAACTAGCTAAGAATAGAAATATGGCTGAAGTGCTTTTTCGAAGGAGTAGGAAGATAGTTTCTTTGAGGGCACCCAACGTGCCCTCAGAAGAAAAGTGCAAATGATGGCGCGTGGAAGGATTCTGGATGCTTGCCAAAGCGTCTGCCAGTGGCATACACAAGGGCACAAACCGAATTTTATCTAAGAAAAAAACAACAGCACTAAAACATATCTGCTGGGCGTTGATTTAAAGTCAAAGCAACGCTAGAATGAGTTGACTAAATCATTATTTAAAATGCCGCAAATTATTGAAAGAAAATAATAAAGCCACGCTTCTCAAATTTCGTCTTGTACAAGTGGTTGTCTCGTTCAAAATATTTGCAGTATTGGCAACATGATTGTAAGCTTTATTCTTTAACGTGAAAGTTCAACTCACTGTAGGTTTGACGAAGTCTGTTAACGATATACATATCCATGACCAGCAACACTTTTTTCGCATTGAGTCAGAATAGAGCTTTTTGAGGACGTTACCGTATAGCTCACGATATGGTGTATTTTCTTATATTTAATACCTTCAGGATTTACAGCAAGAACCTTCTAATGGCACCCAACTATTCGCGTCCAATACCACACAAAAAGTTAGAATCCACATACTTTTGCTGCCTAATTTGCTCGAATGCACAAGGTACAGTTTGTATAGACTCATACGAAAGCAATTCTGGCGCCGTAGCTTTTAACTCTAGCGCAGTTTATACCGTCACTGGTTTTCATGAAAGTATATCCGCATATATCGCAGCCGAATGCCAGCCAGTCAACTCTTTTCTCTTAAAGCTCTTATGTTTTAAGGCGAATGCCTTTCTTGGCCCATGAGTGGCGTGGGCGGAAGTTGTAGACGGGTGCTGCAGACGGCAGTTGCAAGCGGAAATTGATGATGGTTATGAATTTTTATAGCACAAGGCAATCTATGGCCAAAGAGCGCCATGGCACAAGGTATTTTTCGATTACTCAAGGTGGGGTCAAACATCAATTTTCCAAGCACTTCACCCCTTACTGGCCAAGCACCAGCCCAGGGGAAAGCTTGTACCCATTGTATCACCGGTGGGTACCCGGCGGTAGTGGGGATCGAACCCCGCACCTCCCGAATGCGAGGTGGATGCTCAACCACTCGACCACAGCTGCGGTTTCTAGGCGGAAGTTGTGGACGGAAATTGTCCGCACAAACTGTGAATCATAAGTTGTGTGGTAAATAAAACAAAAATGTAAAATTTCATTATGGAAGAGTTTTTAAGCAACGTATATGTAAGGAAATAAACCATAACTTATAAAATTAAAAACAAATGTAAAATGAATAAAAAGAAAAAACATGATAACAAAAGTAAAAATTAAAATAAAAACCAAAAATTAAAAATTACAAGAAAATAAAACGAGAAAACAAAAATTGCAGGAAATATCAGAACATGAAAAATGAATGGAGAATCAGGACAGACAGGGAATGGCTTTCACATTTGCGCGCTTAAACAGACAAGTGCAATCCTGTAATTTTTGAACACCTTCATGTTAGCGTTGAGTAACGTTTCTATCACCGTATGAAAATACATGCACGTTTTGTACACGAGCATGGAAGCCAAAGAAAGGAAAAAACTGTAGCATAGCATGCTTGTACAACGTGGCATCTGGCAGAAATTGCAATTAGATAATCTATTCGGGCTAATATTGGTGGTTCAGGCGCACAAAAGCACAGAAGTAAACGTCCTAGTTCGCACTAAATAACGCGTAAGAAATTTTCAACCGCTGCTGTGTTTTCCGCATTTTTCTTGTAGAACGTGTGAACATAGTTGTATTTTTTACCCTAAAGCTCATCTTATTTCTTTGCTGAGTTCGCCGCGTGGTGTTCTCTGGTGTATGTATTTTTGGGCTCTTCTCTTCTGTTTTAAATATAAAAGCGCTGCCATATAAGCAGAGTACAGTGTAAAGGACGATTGCCGATGCAGTTTATGCATTAAAACTGCTTTCAGACCACAAAATAGATGAATCCTCGCCTCTTATTCCGACTGTCAAACATTGGAATGAGTTGACATTTAATGCTTGACTCTAATAATAATTTTGAATGTTTTTGTGCTACTTTGTTTTCTTTAAAGACCTGCATATTCTATCTGCAAGTTACTTTTAAGGGCTTCAGAGCGTTCTACCCTCGTTGAGTACCCCTTATTGCGCCTTTGCAGTGTTTGAAAATAAAAATATCTTAGCCTAACGTAACTTGTTCTTCTTATATAACTATAAGTTGCTAAATTGAGTAGGTCGTGAAAAATTGTGCTCCAAATTACTACTTCCTGCGCTGAAAAATTAGGCACATGGTTTACAGAAAAAATTTTGATGGTGAGAGGGGCCCACTATGAGAACTTAATTGCGCCTAGGGGTAATATACTCATAAACCGTCCGTGCTCAGGAGCATTATATCGTGTGTTATAGTAAACTAAGCTGAGCAAGTAACATTCCGAGGTGTTAAACAACTAAATATATCAAGCTCAATTGCAACGACAAATTCGAAAATTAATTCAAAACGCACTGCATGCTAGAAGTTTACACGTTTAATTGTGTTTATCTAATAATGTATGACTTTTCTCAGGCTAAATTTTAGTGCAGATGCAAAGAATTGCATAGAAGTTTGCTCCTGCAAACCCATGCCTTTGGCCTGAAAAAAAAAACATAGCATAGCATTTTTGGCGCCTACGATATTTCTTACCCTGTTCGAGCGAAGGAGTTGAAAGCCCCGACGAGTTCCTTCATGAACTGTTCTTCTTCGTCGGTGTAGTCCTGAGTCGCCAGGAATTTCTTGCCAAATTTTCCTAAGGGTTCTGTATAACGGCTTTTGTCCTTTATGAAGGGAAGAGATCCGAGCGTGTACATGATATCTTCGCCGTGAGCTACGCCCATCGAGTTGGGATAGAAACTGTGAGATGGCTTGTAGGCGAACTCATATTTATACGTCTTGATCCCACTCTCAGAGACACTGTCCGCGAACAGCAGCGCAGGGCAGAAGAAGACCGCGTCGCTGATCATATCCTCCGCAATGTGCCGAAGTTGTTCATAGGTGAGGTCCTCGTCACCATCTCCGAAGTAAGAGCTTACGATGCGGCGTGCTTGGAACATAGGGGCGCCAAACGCCAGAGTTATCACCACCGTGGCAGCTGTCCTGTACTGCGGCACCAGCGCTTCGACTACCTCGGGATACAACGTAGTGGCGAAATAGAAGAAAATAGCAGCCTCATTTTCTGTGGTTCCCAACATCACTTCTTTGACGTTAAGCTTGCTCCATGGCTCATGAGAAGAAACAGAGAAAGGTAGGAATTCGTCGTTGTCTATTGGCGCAAATGCGTGCTGCACGAAGTCGAGCTTCTCGAGCTTCTGTATCATCTCACCGGGTTCCAGCTTCCTTAGGCATCTAAGGGCTTCTGTTAGCTGTTCGTCGTGCGTCTTCTTAGGGTCGTAGCAGCCGAGTGTCGCGGCGACGTTGATAAATTTTCCTTTACCGTAGAAGAAGTCACTTGTGGCGAGGCTCAAGGGAGCTCCGCTTTGCATTATTGCCCTTTTGAACAGACCCTTGCTGTGCGGACTGACGGTATGTAGTGCGACCGAGATGGCGCCGGCGCTCTGGCCATCAATCGTGACATCCTCCGGGTCTCCGCCGAAGGCAGCGATGTTCTTGCGAACCCATTTCAGGGCTAGATTTTGATCCCAGAGGCCAACGTTGCCTGGCAACTCCGGAACTTCGAGGGACAAGAAGCCGTGAAGGCCCACGCGATAGTTGAAAGTAACGAATACAACGTCAGACAGGGCGACGAAATTGGCTGGATCGTGGAGAAAAAGGGCGGAATCTCCCCACTGGAAACCGCCGCCGTGTATAAAGACGATTACCGGAAGCTTTCCTCCGCAGCTCCCTGTTTCTGGACACGCCGAGGAAGGCAACCAGACGTTGATCTGCAGGCAGTCCTCCGACGATCCAGAATAGTTGAGTGTCAGATCCGCGACCAGAGGAACTGGAAGCTGACGACATGGCCTTGGCTTACTCGATGCATTGTAGACTCCTTCCCAGGGAGACACTGGCAAGGGTTTTCGAAAGCGCAGGTCGCCAATAGGGGGCTGGGCATAGGGTATTCCGAGGTAGGCGTACAGTTCCTTGCCGCCTACTTGTATGCGCTGGCCAGTCAGAAGTCCGGAGTCGATTCTTACGACAGGGGCATTGCTTGTAGTAGCGCCGGTTGCGAGCAGACCCCACAGTGAAAGTTTCACCAGTAACACAGAGACACAACAGTTATTAGAGCTGGAGATCCCTGAAGACTTGGGCATGTTGTGGAGGAGATCAGCGTGCCGTTCCGTTCCACCTGCGTAGATCTCTGTGCGCGCATGCAAGACGCTATTAGAATAGCTGCTGCTGGCGAGGTGCGCGTTCCTTTCTAGCTGGATGAGGAAACAGGTTTATCTCCTCTGTTGTTAGTGTGTCGGCTCATTGCTGATTTGATCAGTCCTTGAGGCAGCGCCCTCATAGAATTCGTCCGCTAATATAGAGTTGAGGTGTTATTCCTTCCAGCTTTTTCCGTAACTTGCCCAAAACCTGATACATTGCCAACGAATGTCTGATTTGTTTTTGGCGAGGTTACGATTCTTATTTTCCTCGTTACCTTGTTAAATTCTCTCAAGATCAATTCAGTGGCACGCACTGCGGGTGCGATGGTCCACTGTTATGATTCTAGATGCGAACCTTTTTGAGAGACAAGCTCGTCAGCCTTTCGCCTTTCTTGTTTTGAAGAAAGTTCACTTCTTTAAAGCATTTCCGGCGCACTAACAGAAATAAATGTTTCGGTAATTCCAGCGAGTGTGTCGTGCCACAAAGCAGATTAGCCAAACCAGCCCTCCGTCATCAATAACGTTAGATAATCAAAATCTAAGATAAATTCAATTTTCTTAGAAGCTGTTTTCAAAGAAGCTATATGCTTCTTTTCAGGCCGTAAATGTCTGCGAATAAATGCTTTTAGCACACGCATGCTAGAAGGTACACAATACTCTCTTGGCTTTTCTGCGCGCTGCTAGATGCACTGTTTTCTACTTGAATGCTGTCACTTGCGTGTACAAGCCCAGATTGATTGATTGATTAGAAAAGACGTTTCTCCTCGCCCCCGGCACGTAGGCTTGGAAGACGGGGATGGTGCTGAGCATAAAAAGTTACTGCGAGAATTTTAAATCTTTACCGCATCCTACTGATTATTTCCGTGGCCAGTCAGAACTACAACAGGTGCGGCCAAAATATTACGGCTCACGCACTCTTCGGCCTTTGGAATTTTTTCAAGCGTTCCTGAGAGAAAATATTATTTCATGTGTTCATGCTTGAGCGCACTATCGGCATGTGCTGACATGTGCATCAAGTACCTTCTAATTTTCGCTAGGTAAGGTGTGAGAAGTTTTTGACGATCAAAGTGCGCAGTGTTATATTTTGGCCGGCAATGTATGAGCGTAGTTGGTGCCAGAGCAGGAAGCATATTATAAGTGTTAACTTTCAGCGCGTGGGCAGAGTAGACACCTGTATTTACACCTTCGCGCAGCATCTAAAGAGACTGTTTTTTTTTTCGAATAACGAATGAAAATTTTCCCATTGAGTTACTCGGTGTTTGTTACTGGCGGTCGACTGGCGGTGCTAGAGTGGTTGTTCTCGTGCGCTGTGTGGTGTGGACGGTTTTGTTGTGGCTCTCAGGATTGTGCTTGGATATCGTGTGCATTCTTTTTTTTTAGCATGATTTCATCCGCGATTATTCTTTCCGTTTCAGACCAGCAGGAAAAGATTCTGAAGCGAAGTCGTAGCATCGAATGGATGAGTTCTGCTTTTCATCTTTTGTTAGGTGCTGTTAGAGAAAGGATTTTGAGCAGAACTTAAGATTTTATTCTAGAGCGGCCAGATTATTGAGGACCGTCAGCTGGGGACTTTATTCTCCTATTTAGTTTTTTTCTTCTGCTTAAGAAATCGGTGTTCGCGTTTGGGAGATCTGGTTGGGCAAGCACCCATCGGGTTGAATACATGTTTTATCGTGGTGAACACTTCATGAATTTTTTTCTCAGTGTTACATTTCGGGCTCAGAATAAAATCAGCAGACGAATTTCATATGTGTAGGATAGCAAGGGCAAAAATATTTTTAAATTGAAGTGTAAGAACCAAGTTTAAGAAGTACAGGACGAGGCTGGTATGGAAAGTGTGGAATGTTTAACACAGCCCGAGAGATGGAAGTGGTCAGGAACAAGCATACCAAGATGTGTGTATATATGAGAAGATTAGGATGACAACTTCCGGCAGAAAAAGGCGAGAGAGCTGTCATAAAATAGAGGCTGAAAATGGTGGAGGATTAGTGGACTGAGTTTCGCCATTTTGGTAAGAAATTGCTGACGCATCAGCCTGGCAAGGAACAATTAGACCCCAGCATTTTGAAAGACGAAAGTAAAGACGAATAAAGCAGGGGGCTCCGATAAGCTACGCAGCTGGAACCACTCAGAGAAGGCAAGAGGTGGTCGACGACGCGCGAAAGGAAGGGACGACAGAAGAGTAGGTGCATCAGGATGGCTCAGTTAAAGGAGGTCAGGAGACCGACGTGAACAGTTTGGTTATGCTGAGGGACCGGAACATGCGCATGTGGGAAGTAACGATAAAAGATACGGTGATCGGGGATACACGAGTGAATGTGGCGCCCTTATCGGAAGAGGCAGCGGAAGCGATAACAGAAGAAAGAAAATGTAATCTACACGATTTCAGGAAAGAGCGACACCTGGTTGCGGTATCTGGAGGCTTGAACGACGTCCTTAGAGTACATAGGTTATAGTGGGACTAAAAAAGAAACAAGAAAAGTGTGTCCCAGTCCACACCACTAAGTAAAGGAGGAGCAATGGCAGAGCGTATAGCAGAGCGAGCTAGAGGGGAACCGGTGAGCGATAATCTCACATGTGAGGATGGCGGTATATGCACAGTATCAGAGGTGTATCAGGGCGTCCGTGTGGAGAAAGAAGTGCTAACTGCAAACAGAAAAATCAGGAAGCTAGGACACGAAGTGCGTTTTGAGGTTGTGGAACCGGTCGAAGCGCCGTGAGTACCGGGACGCACTAATGGTGTCCAATGGGGCTGTTTCCATTTTATTTGCGGATTGGGAGGTACAATTGAATGCCCACTTGCGCGTAGAGCAGTAGCTTTTCCATGGGTTCCGAAAGCACTTAGGCACAGGGAGTGAAGGGAGACGAGAAGCTTTCGGAATCCACAATTCACAGGGGAGGTATCTGTGCTGACCAGAAACGGTTCCTGGAGGGCCCCAACGTGAGCCCTGAGACAAAGCAGAGGAAGGAATATGGGATAAATCATGGATGAAAATGAAGGGGGGAAAAGCGTAAGGTCAACGCTATAGCCCACTAAATATTCTGGGGGAGGGAAGGGGGGGGCAGAGCGCCAGTTGAGTAGCTTGAAATCTTGAAATCAAGCAACAGATAGAAAAACAGCACAGCAATATACGCGTTCACGGAAGCGTATCTGAGGGACCTTGTAGAGGCTCCACTTATTGCAGGCTATAGCTGGGAAGGATACCATAGGCAAGCTGGAGACCAAGAAGGTGGGGGCGTATGTATGGGTAACTAGTTGTATTATAGGCAAAGTAGTAGCATTAAGTCTAGAGTGCTTGTGTAAGGGCAGATGCTATATGGAAAATCCCGGTAGTGAGCAGACCAAATATGGAGCAGAAAATGAAATCACGTTTATTCTATGTTTTCCAGTACATAATAATTTTTTTTTGCCCACGATGTTTACCAGAAAAGCTCTGCCGTAACCGCGCTTCACACCACTGAGATTGAATGCGCAGGTTGCTCAAGCTGCCAGATGGTGTGTGATAGAGGTTAAGTTCAAGAACTGACTCCTTTAGCCGCGAGATAATTGCGGTTGTAATGAATAAAAGCGGAAGAAACGCACTGAAGGTAGGCCACATGCTTGCGCTATAAATTCTGCTGCCATGTGAGGAAGATACTGTGATTAATCGTTTTCTTAATCTTTACAAGCTTTTAAACAGACGGTGGCTAACGTGCGTATCATGTATCATACCAAAGTTAAATTTTGACCACCTATTTCACACTGGCATCTTAGAATGCGCACTACATTATTTCTCTTGAATCTGGGAGTGAGTCACACCTTTCCTTGCATATCACATTCTGGAAAAACCAAGCGCACGGCAGAGGAATTACTTTAAGCAATAATATATGATGCATGCCCACTTATGCTTGTATTACAATCTAGGAAGCGTTCCATAAAAGGTGGGCGTTTTGCCATTAAGACAACTTGCGTATTTCCAAATTATGTGCATGCGCCCCTTTTATTCCAGCTGGCCTCGTCTTCTTATCTAATATTTATGTAAAATTTCTTGGCATCTCTCCTTACCACGCAGCAACACTTTGCTCAATACAATTGCTAAAAGGGCGAGTTGGTAATACGCTCTTGAGTGTAGCAACGCGGAAAACGGAGACCTGTGTTCTTTCTTTCGTCCCCGTCCTTTGCGGTGCTTGTGGTGCAACACTTTGCTTGTCAGAGCATCTTACCTTTGCCTGTCCTCGTAAGGTAGCCTTGGTCAACTCAACCCAGCAAGGGAAGCCCTCCAGAATGTCTCATGCTGAACTTGTGTATTACTCCAACAGAGCGATAACTATCAACCTCCGCATACATTCTACGTAAGTGGCTAGCTTGGTTTTATCAGATAGTCTTGAAGTAAGAAAAATTTTGCCTACCGTGGACAACCACATATTTTTCTTCTCCTCCGAAGATTTTCAAAAGCTGCAAAGTTTTTCTTTACGTAAAAACGAATCCAGTAAACAGGCGAACGCTAAAGGTAACAACAACTCCAATCTGTGAGAACCTAGGGTGACCTTCTTGCGTGTCAATAATAGTAACACCTGTTATAGGCCTTATTACGGCGATACCAAGAATGTTCAAGAGGAAGCTAAAATTCTTGGAGTCCCTCATCACCACATTCACTGCAGTCTTCACGTGCTGAACAGTCTTGCATTCAAACACGCTACCGCACAGGCTGCAAGCCCAAGCATTCCGGGTAGGCGGATGCTCGTTGGTGACGAGGACGCAGAGTGGCCTCTCCCCAAATGTGGTAATTTCTTCTTCGTCGTGACGCTTGAGCCCGGCTTTGCTGGCTTAGCCGTAGTAGTAGCTCTTTTTCCCTTGGAGAGACCACTGCGAAAGCAGGAAAAGGCCGAACAGCTATTACTTTAATCGCTTGTCAGCGGTTTTTAATCTTTGATGTTGTTGCTGAAGCGCGGGAAAGATTAAGCAAAGTGAATGCGTGCCTACTCAATTCGCGTTCAAATTGCCCGTTTAGCGCGAAGATAGGGCCGGTATGAATGAACGAAGAACCAACGACTGTCCTTCTTCCGTCAGCAGTGTTTACGCCCAGGAAGGAATGTGCCTGCAGCGAGGCCAGAGAATCTTTCCTACTCAGGAAGATTTTCTTTGATGCTTTAATTGCATTACGTCTGCACTCAGAGCTATATAGAAGTGCGTTGTAAACTCGGTAATAACCCACCATAGACTATTTACATCTTTTATCATTCACGTCAAGTCTTTAAGAGGTCTTATGAGTGTGTAAGTCATGAGCATTTGGAAGGCACACACAAAGGGAACACAGCTTCCGGGGGAGAACCTCGCATATAAATTAAGTAATTAGGCTTCGGGTCTTATGCAGTAAGCTTACAGAATTTCGCTGGACGACCTACTGGCATCAAAGGTTAGAGGGTTGCCGGATCCCTAAGGAAAGCATTGCATGGCCAGTCGTGAAAAAGATGGTTGGCCCATTGGTTCCTCTCTTATAGCCACACTCTGTGCTTTCGCTCGTAAATAGAGTTGGAAGCCTGTACCCGTGGCGTCTATTTTGTTTCTATGCCTCCTGTCCTATTTGCGAAGTCCTACCTTTCTTTGAAGCATCCTCGAGTTTGCGTCGCTAAAGTGTGGTGCGCACACTCAAGTGCAGGCAGCCCCAATCTTTATAAGACTGCTCTCTCACGGTGAGCAAACGATCAAATTTTTCTTCGGTTATTAATATTATCTATTTATAAAATACTGCCAGCTGCATTTCGGAATTGGTTTCGAAAAGCAGTAGTGGTTCCATGAGTGTATCCTGACAGTAACTTGAAATTGTTTCACCGGAATCTACTGTCAGAAAGATCTCATGTCCAACACTCTCGGCCAAAAACGTTGAAAATTGGAAAATTGTGGGACACTGTTATGGAAATATTGACGGTAAAGGTCCATCATTCTGATATGTAGCAAAATGTTCTTTTAAAGTGTTTGCATCGATCGCATCGAACTGTTAAGACTGCCATCGAAAACCAATAGGGAATGCTTTTGACGACAGCAAAAACGTTAATAGAAAAACATGCAAGGCTGCTGTCGGATTATGTGCGGATATATTGATTGTTATATTTAAATCTTACAGTATAAGAAAAAAATTGCGTTCACAAACGGTTTTCTGCTCAAAAATGGTTTAGTCCAGAATTCTTGGGTATGTAGTTGCATGAAGACCCTACGAGATTTGAATTTACTAACTCCCTCTATTCTTCAATAAATCCTCAGCCAGAAGAGAGCCATTCGTGCCTTCCCTGTATCTTCCCTCCTTTTTTCTTTTCGCTGTAAGCGGCGAGTGCACTCCAACTCGTCAGGTCCTTTACTCTCTTGGTATTTTTTTAAAGCTCTCTTGGTATTTTTTTTATAGCCCCAGGTACATTTCCCGCAAACACCCGAAGCGAGTGAAGGAATCATGACTTCATGTGCAAGTGCTTTCACGGAACGCAGTTTGGCAAAACAACTATGCAATCCAATAACAAAACCTCATCATCTGCGACGTTCGGCAAGGAAGTTTGGAGAAGGTTAGCCAAAGACTTAGTACAAAAAAATCAAATTAGCGTGCTTGATCACCCTGCGAAAAAGGGACCACGTTGAGGATAGAAGTGAGAAAGTAGCGACTGAAAAGGTATGAGTATTTCAGAGACAAGGGAAATATAACTTAACAAGGAAAACGGCATCCACTTAACGCGCGTGATTCAGGATGAGTAGGGCATTGTCTGCCTGCTTTTAATGAAACGAACAACTGCACTTAGAATTGCCCGCTAGCGACTGCTGGGCATTGCGCCATTGGGTAACACTGCTTTCTGCATGTCATCTTCCTGTTCAGTAACTCTCCTAAATTTTACGTTCCCTGATAAAGCTGTTTTGCTTTGGGAAACAATTTGTTGCAATATTCTGCAACTATAAATTTAAACAGCTGTTTCCCGTGTACTGTACAATGTTAGCGCACGTTAAAGAAAGGTGGTAGAAATTTCCGGAGCCCTTCACTACGGCGTCTCTCATAAGCTGAGTCGCTTTGGGACAATAAACCCCCATAAACCAAACAATAACCGAAACTAAACAGCTGTTTTCTAGGCATCATCAATTTATGTGCTTCCCTGACATAATGACAGAAGCCACGTTATCTGAAAATGACTTTCTTTTAGGAAAAAATTTGTTCTCGCTTCGAATCACATCACCAGGTACTTTTGAGAGATTGGCACGCTCTTAAAGGCCTTACGAAATGTTTCGCATTTGCACGTATGGCAATAATGAAAGGCACGCCTCACTTTTCTTAGAACGCCGAGTTAGGACCACCTGCTATGTATTCTTCAAGGACAGTGGATTGTAAACACGGAGTCAGTGTGGATAAAGTGGAAAGGTGAATCGCTCCTAGACCTGCGGGTGTTCTCAAGTGTTCGGACTTCTTTTACCTCTTGTAGAGAAGTGGTTTCCAGAGCTCGCAGCGCTCACGCTTGGTGTCTCGAACGATGGTGTAGTTGTTGGGCTTCAACACCAGCACTCGGCGGCTCTCCTTCGTGTACTCTGGCCACTCCACGTGCGGGTGAGGGATCACTGGCTTCCTGCAATGTTTGTTTGAGCAAAATAAAAGTGAGCATGCGCAGGGAACTTGTGCAACGCTGTGCGATTTCTGTAGGTATACTAACGCTAAGTATTGAGCTCAGAATAAAAATATGGCTGAAGTGTTTTCTTTTTTTCACGAAGTAGGAAGTTCGTTGCTTCCAGGAGATTCGCTCTGAGGAGGAAAGTGCAAATGACTTCGCGTCGAAGAACCTTGGATGCTTGCCAAATCCTCTGAGGCTGGCATACACAACGGCACCAACCGAACTTCTCAGATAGAAACGGCAGCACAAAAAAAAACTGTCCTTAAAGGTTATCTATAAAGCAAAGCAAGCGTTAGAATTAGCAGATTAAATAACCCTTTTAACCTCTGCAAATTATCTAACTGAAAAAATCTAGCTATACTCGCTAAATTTCACCCTATTGAAATTTTGTCAAACTCGTGTGCAACGTAGCCAGATGCTTGTGAACTGTTTAGTTCCAACGAAAAAGAAAACTTGCACTCAGTTTAACGTTGACGAAATACCAGTAATTATATGCATGTTTCTGACCTACATATTAACTTCTAGTCAGCCGGGAGTATTTGGTAGTTTGCAATCGCTCACAAACTTGGGTATTTCTACGTGTCTTTCAAATCTCTGGTCTTTATACAAACCGTGAATTTTCTAGCTTGAACTCACTAGCTGCTACAAAAGCCAGAAAAAAAGTTGAAGATCCATATCCTTTTGCTGGAACTTCTGCTCGATCACACCAAACACTTTTTTTTTGTGTGTGTGGAAATGCAAACAAAAGTCATTTCGGCGCTCAAGCTTTTCTTCTTAAGTCGATGGGGCCCACTTTTGCACTGTTGTTTAAGGCTCCCACGTTCTGAACATCGGCATGCGAGCGTGGCACACCGCATCTGCTGCCGTGTCGAAGATAAATTAACATTTAGCGCACAGGCGAGACAAGCAAAGCCTGAAACATACTACGGCATTTTTGGGTTATTTTACGTGGTACCTGGCCGAACTTGCAAGGTTTATTGCGTGTTTGCAAGTTATTATCTGTGTTTCAGGCGCACAAAAACAATAAGCCGCCGCCATATCGCGTAGTTGGTAGGCCACCGTCGTAAGGTCGCGGGTTAGGATCTGACTAGCGGCATGTGGTGGCTTTGTCTTCCTCTTCCTAATTAGTTACAGTTCAGGTAAGAAATGATTATACTGCTAATTTCTCATTGATGAACACTAGAACGTTTTTAAAATTTACCTCATGCTTTCCTTAGTTTCACTTACTGTTGGCTTCTTTCGTTTGCGAGCGATAACGAACCCCTAACTTCGCTGCCCATATCTTCTCAAAAGCCTAAAGAGGGCACTGGCCCTGGCAGTCTTGATGCCATCGGCATCATAAGAAGGTTCTCGCACAGCTGCCGCCGTCGTCGTTCGATGATGTTGAACGTAACACTCGCGGTGTTCTACGTCCGCTGCTGTGGACGGGTGTGGCCTAGTGAACATTCTCAAGGCTACGCAACATGCAGAGGCCATGGGTTCGAATCCCAGTGGCAGAATGTGGTTGTTTTTCGTCTACTTTGTAACAACAACAACAACAACAACAGCAACAACAACAACAACAACAATAGTAACAACAATAACAATAACAACAATAACAATAATAATAATAATAATAATAATAATAATAATAATAATAATAATAATAATAATAATAATAATAATAATAATAATAATAATAATAATAATAATAATTAATAATAATAATAATAATAACAGATTAATAACTATTCGCATCACGAATACATGATGCCGGAAGCCTGATGAAAAAGCTATCATATTGTGAGGTTGACAATGCTGATGGCCCCTGCACTGCCAATTTCGCTTAGTAGACACAGTAGCAAATCATGTCAAACAAATACATAGAATATCATTCGCACTTAAAACTCATGCGTGCTAGAAAAGAAAAAGGAAAAAAATAATTATGTGTCAGGAAAAAAATGATTGCACTACTGATTTCCCGTTGACCAACATCACACAATGAAAAGGAAAACGTTCCCCTACGTTCTCCTTATTTTCGATGACTGTTGGATTTCTTTATACAAATTTCAACAAGTTACGTATTAGAATTGCTCAATCACCTCAGTATTTTCAGCATAATTTTGGCAAAACCTGTTAAGGTAGGTGTATTTTTAAGCTCACAGCTCCATCTTATCTGTTGCTGAGCTTCGTCGCGTTGGCTTTTCGGGCGTCGGGATATTTTGGTTCAACATTTGGTTAGATATTCCTAAAAATGTTTTCATTTAGGAGATTCACAATAGTGCGGACAAAGAGCCGGTGCAATTTAAGTATTCGAATTATTTTTGAAGACACAAACTACAAAAATTTTCGCCTCTTATTTTGGCCCTTAGAATTTGGAACAAGCCGCCATCTGAAGTAGCGTCTATTAACATATTTAAATCATTTTAGGCTGCTTCGTTTTCCTTACAAGTCTGCTTATTCTCATCTGCATGTTACTGGCAAACGGTTCAAAATTTTTCATCATTACTCAACACCCTTTAGTATATCGTTAGAAGCATTGTAAGTGGTTCTAATATACGAGAAGCCGATGGTTTGAGTATATCATGCTCAACTGCTTCCGAAATGACTACTTTGTGAGCACAAAAATTCCAGTGAGTGGGCGGCGAAAAAATGCAATTTAAAGAGGTTTTGCAAGTACTAAACTGCTTCTAGAGGTAATATATTAGTCTCAAATTTCCCATGATCACCAGTGTTATACCATAATACTGCTAAACTATAATCGGAACAAATAACATCTCAAGCTGAAAAAGCATTAAATATATCAGGTTGAATATCTACTTCAACATCTCTCGGGAGGGGGGGGGGGGGGAAGGGGGGAGGAGGAGAATATTTGAAATTTTCCAGTAGCGAATCAAATATATTCCCATTCGGTTAATGGATTAAATACTGAATTTTCAAAACTTTCAAAACGAATCAAATGTGTTATAAATTTCGCGAATATTTTTCGAATAACTGGTCGGAAGTGCGAGTTATGGTCGACATAGTTTTCTTCGGCGAATGCTTTCAAAACAGGGTCTACTCCAATGCTGCACAGCATGCTGGCGCGATCGGTCGGCACGGGAAGAAGTGTTCGGCAAGTCAAAGCGATCCATTTTTGCACCGGCGCTCAAAATGTTCATACAAGGCAGATTTCTTGAACATCCCTTTTAATTGCGAGCCAACTGTGGAAAATTGCAAAATACTGCTACGAACATATGAACAGGAATGGTAACTTCTTCGGATGCTTCGCAAAATCTCGCTTTTGGAGTCTGTCCTCGCTCGCACCGAGCGTAGTTAAAACTGTTGTGACTCATACGTTTCCCACGTTCTTTTCATCTACTGACGTGTGGCGCTAGTGCATTCGCTATCGTTGCCAATAGCTAGGAGTTATTTCCTCATACGTATATGACATATCAGTCATAGAGCTAACTTACTTAATTCCTGTTGCGTACTGCTAGTTCAGAAGAATGTTGCATATTTGGACGACGGTAGCTGTTATTCCATAAGTTACTGCGCCGTACAGTGGCTCCGCCGCAAGCTCTCAGTGGTGTCGCGATTATTCTTTGTACGAGTATTAACTCAAGCACCAAATAATCTACAAAAAATTTAGCTATTGTGTTCTTCAAGCTTATCAATCTTCGATTCCTATTGCATTCGCTTTCTGAAAAGAAATTTTAAATGAAATTTAGAACACTGTACGAGTTGGTAGCTTGCACCTTTGTTTATAAGGATGTGGGGAAGGATGTCGTATATCTGGCTGTATTATACTGCACCCGCTAAAAAATTCGAAACTTAATACCGGGCTCGCTGTCTTGTAAAGAAACCAAATGAGCTTTGCTACGACGCAGCCGTGATATCTGAGTGCAAAATGATATATCGCGTCATTGGCGTTCTTTGAATTTCCTTACCCTGTTCGAGCGAAAGAATGAAAAGCACTGACGAGTTCCTTCATGAAATGTTCTTCTTCATCGGTGTAGTCCTGAGTCGCCAGGAATTTCTTGCCCATTCGTCCAAGGGGCTCTGTATAGCGGCTTTTGTCCTTGATGAACGGCAGGGAACCGAGCGTGTACATGACGTCTTCGCCGTGAGCTACGCCCATCCATTTGGGATAGAAACTGTGCGATGGCTTGTAGGCGAACTCGTACTTATACGTCTTGACCCCGCTCTCAGAGACACTGTCCGCGAAAAGCAGCGTAGGACAGTAGAAGAGCGCGTCGCCAATCATCTCCGCCACTGTGTCTCGAAGTAGCTCGTATCTGATATCGTCGCCTGCGTCGCCGAAATAAGCGCTTACGATGCGCCGCGCTTGGAACATGGGAGCACTAAACGCCTGAGTGATCACGAGCGTGGCAGCAGTCCTGTACTCCGTTAATAGGATTTCCACCACTTCGGGAAACGAGATAGCAGCGTAATGGAAGAAAATACCGGCCTCGTTCTCCGTGTTTCCCAGAATCACTTCTTTGACGTTAATCCTGCTCCAAGTGTCTGGAGAAGCAAGGGAGAAAGGCACGAACTCATCTTTGTCTATCGGCGCGAACGCATGCTGCACGAAGTCGAGCTTCTCGAGCTTCTGTATCATCTCGGCGGGCTCCTGCTTTTGTAGGCATCTGATGGCTTCTTTCAGCTGCTCGTCGAGCGTCTTCTTCGGGTCGTAACAGCCGAGTGTCGCCGCTACGCTGATAAACTTTGCTTTGCCTTTCAAGTAATCCATGGGGGTGAGGGTGAGAGGTGCTCCGCTTTGCATTATCGCCCTTTTGAACAACCCCTTACTGTGCGGGCTGACTGCATGTATTGCGACCGAGATGGCACCAGCACTTTGGCCGAACACCGTGACGTCGTCCGGGTCTCCGCCGAAGGCAGCGACGTTCTTGCAGACCCATTTCAGGGCTAGATTTTGATCCCAGAGGCCGAAGTTGCCTGGCAACTCCGGAACTTCGAGGGACAAGAAGCCATGAAGACCCACGCGATAGTTGAATGTGACAAACACAACTTCAGACAGGGCAACGAAGTTTGCCGGATCATGGAGAAAAAGGGCAGAATCTCCCCACTGGAAAGTGCCGCCATGAATAAAGACAATCACTGGAAGCTTTCCTCCACACTTTCCTATCTCTGGACACGCAGAGTTGGGCAGCCAGACGTTCACCTGCAGGCAGTCCTCGGACGAGCCAGAGTAGTTGAGGGACAGACTCCCGACCAGGGGCATTGATAGCTGCCGACATGGCTTAGGCTTACTAGAAGCATTGTAAACTCCTTCCCAGGGGGACACTGGCAGGGGTTTTTGAAAGCGCAAGTCGCCAATAGGCGGCTGGGCATACGGTATTCCAAGATAGGCGTAGAGTTCCTTGCCGCCTACTTGTATGCGCTGGCCTGTCACGAATCCGGAGTCAATTCTAAGTATTGGGGCGTCGCTTGTAGCACATACCGTTCTGACGAGGAACCATAGTGAAATCTTCACCAGTAAAGTACCGGCACACGAGGTTCCAGGGTAGGAGACCGCCGAAGAAGTTGGCATCGTTGTCGGAAGAGCAGCGCTTCGTTTCGTTCGACTGCCGAAGACGTCTGTGCGCGCATCCCACTCGCTATGAGAACAGCAGTCACAGGAGAGACGGGCGCCCCTTCCTCGCGTGATGAGGTTGCAGGCTTATCTGCTGTGCTGTGATGCGTGCCGGCTCACTGCCCATTCGACTGTCCTTGAGGCATCGCCCTGAAAGAACGCGTCCGCTTTTGTAAGGTTCAGGTATAATCACTTCCAGCTATTCCCGGAACATACGTACCTTAAGCCTGACACATTGCCAAGAGCGGTTGCCTGCTTGTTGTTAGCGAGGCTACTGTTTCCCTTTTCCTCGTTCTGTTCATCAATTCTGTCGCAAACCGATGCAGCGGCACGCAATGCGGACTGGCTGTCATGATTCTAGATGCAAATCTCGATGTTAGAGGAAGCCCGAAAGCCTTTTGTAGTTCTTGTTTTGCAGAAGATTTGCTTCTTCGGGGCTCTGTTTTCGCAGGAGCAGACGTAAGTGTTTCCGTAATCTGCATTTTTCACACGGCTGGTCCGCGCATGCGCGTTTCCCCTTCTCTGCCCTCTTCCGAGCTTCAGCGGTCGAAAACAAACCACCAGTTACTAGCGTGCATCCTTAGTTGATAATGGTGATAGGTGCATGCGACAGATATCGGCAGCTGTCAAGCACGCACCTGCCACTTTGCACGCGCAGGTGCAAGCTGATCGCACCTGCGTCACCCACGTGCGTTTGTTTTTTAACGAGTTTTCTGGCACAGTGCGTAGGGAGTGCCACATCTTGCGGAGAAGGCGGATTCCGGGCATTTCGTTGGCGTTAGTATCAGGTTGCTTGAGCCTGATGTAATTATGTAATGGTTCCCGACAATGAAAATTTCAAAAAAAAAGTTCAATTTGGCTTCGCTGCTCACCACTTTGCGGTATTCACAGTACTCCTTGCTACACGCCATTCTTAGTAAACAGAATTTGCGGTCTGGGAATGTTTTCTACACAAATGCGGATACATTTTTATTCGCCCGTTATTGTGACTGATAGGAATATCTGCGTGTGTGTTTGTGTGTGTGGAAAACGTTAAGGAAAACGTATGCTTTCAACGCTTGTAGTTCTGTATAAGCACCATCAAAGTGGTATTCAATGCATCTTGAAACTTAGCTCTAGAATGCCTGCAGCCGCCGCGGTGGCGCAGTGCTTATGGTGCTCGTATGCTGGCCCGGAAGGAGAGGGCTCGATCTCGGCCGCGGCGAGCGCATTGCGGTGGAGGTGGAATGATAGAGTCCTGTGTACTCTGCAATGTCAGTGCACGTTAAAGAACCCCATACGGTGGAAATTATCCAGAGCCCTCCACTACGGCGTCCCTCATAGCTTGAGTCGCTTTGGGACGTTAAACCTTATAAGCCCAGCTATTAATCAAAACAAAATGTCTTTTTTTTGCATCGGTCACAAACGCTGTTGTGCCGTACTTTAAGACCGGATAATGCGCAGTTTGCTGGCTAAACTTACCCACGTTACCTTTGTTGAGAACCATGCGCTCCTCTATGCATGACCGTAGTTCGTTTCATGCTTGAGAACCGATGTGGCTGACCAGCATAACCAATTGCCACAAAACACAAGCTGTAATACTTGCACCCTACTGATGATAACGAGAAGTTGACCGCCTGCAGCTGCTAGAACTATGGCGGTGTCGGGTCTAGAGTCCTTGTCATTGATTTGAGCGACTCCTGCGAGAACACGGCGCCATACAAAAAAAAATAAAAATCACAGGATGGTTACGACTGTGTTACGCGAATGTTCCAGCGTTAGCTTTGATGTTAAAGCAAATAATTTTTCAGAGATAATATTTTTGATTACTTAGAAGGTTAGCTGCTTCCGCTGCTTTACTGCTGCCTCGGTGGTTCGAACTGGAGGGTCTTCGTGTTTATGCCGCTTCTGCTACTGCGGCCCTAACTCCAGAGTCCTTGTGTCTACGTCGCTTGACTTCTGCTTCTGCGTCTCGAGCACATGCGTCTTCTCACTTACGTCGCTTTGCTGCTACTGACTCTGAGGCACGTAAGGCATGATTTCTATGACGGACTAGCCCTTCTCGCTCCGATCTGGAGCCCGCCAATCGCCGTAGGGTCTCAAGATCCTGCTTCGTCTATGACATTTCAGTAGCAATCATCAGAGCTGCTGAAGCTTGGCAGAATGTTGGGCGATGTAGACGCTGTTGTTGGTCTCAGGTGGAGTAGCACGTACCCATAGGGGGGGTTTGGCCATGGTGCCTTGCACATCCAAACAGAAGTGACACATCGGCGCAGGTAAGGTAGACGTGGATAAAACTTTGTGTTAAAAGAAATACTTTTTAAGGTTATAACAAACAAATGATTTAACGTAATCATGAAGATATTTGCACACTGGTCTTGCACTTTCGTTGCCATCTTACCAAAGAATACTGGACAAAAGCATTTTTGAGCGGGAAAGAGCTGATAAACGCAATTTTTCCCGAAATATATTGTAAGATTTCACTATAGAAATCAATATATCCGCAGATCTCCCGTCGGCAGGTTTGCATGTTCTTGCTGTTAACGTTTTCACTATGGTTCAAAGCATTCCACATTGTTTATTTTTTTTATGGTGGTCTCATCTGCTCGATGCGAGTGATGGAAACAGTACAAAAGAAAGATTTAGCTGCATATCAGAAGAATAGAGCATTATCTTTCACATTTCTATATTAATACCGTGCAGTTTGTCAATATTAAAATTTTTTCTCCAAGAATGTTGGACATGATTTTCTCAAAGCACAAGTGTCGTCTTCTCGTTTGTGCTCGTTGGCACGGTGCACACGCTGCACACGTTGATTTATCTGCACGGAATGACATATATGACGGCATTCTATGCAGACTAATCGGCGTGTTGTGCTTTGCATTGCCATGGCAGCTGAGCCCTCCTTGATGAGGATGCCATCTAGGCCATGTTTTTTAGCAACGAGCGAACAGCTAAAGGTATAAAAGTGAAGCTGCTGATAGGCCTAGTTGGCTTTTCATGTTTCACTTAGTTTTTGCGCAACTCATGGCAACGAACAACAATGGACGCAACACTGGACGCCCTGTCTGATGTGTGGCTTTGCGCCCAGTGTTTTTTTATTATTATCTACGTGAACAATAAAGGAGAGGTTGGTGCCGCAGAGCATCTCCGGCTACTCCTTTTCACCAATTCATACAGACCGTCTGGTCCGACGATATACATTTCAACATAGCGTAGCACAAACATCAACTGCGCCCAACATATAAAGCAAAAGTACAGGCGTCGTCCAGTGTTGTTCGTTCCCAAGAGTAGCGCTCTAATGAAGTTTAAAATGTTATAAAAATTCGAATTGTGCTGTGTGCGCACAACCACGTACGTTGGATTTGATATTTCCCTTAAGGATATTGCACGAAAAGACGAAACAGCGCTGACGAACAGGACGAGAGAACAGAGGAGACAGACTCAGCGCTTGTGTCTGTCTTTTTGTCTTTCGACCAGTCTGTCAGCGCTGTTTCAACGTTTCGTTAAACATGAGCTAACCAGTCCGACTTAGGCCTCTTATTGAAGGCTATTGCCGTCGCACTTGATCCTATTCTTGGAAATGTTCCTTCGCTAACAGACGGTCAAATGTGGTTTATTGATAGCCTCTGAGATAAAAAATGGCGAGATCGGCTGCTGACCCGAAAGACGCGGGTTCGATCCCAGCTGCTGCCGTCAAATTTCGATTGAGGCTAAATTCTAGAGGCCCGTGTACTGTGCGATGTCAGTGCACGTTAAAGAAACCCAGGTTGTCGAAATTTCCGCAGCCCTTTACGACGGCGTCCCTCATAGTCTGAGACGCTTTAGGACGTTAAACCCCCATAAGCCGTAAACCGTAAAAATTGCGAGAGGCAGCAGCTTCCCACAAGGCGCAAAAGCGCTGATAAGCTTTATTTTGTGAACCCGGCGCTAACGTGGACCGAAGCGAGGAGTAAGGGGAGGGGTAAGGCTGACTGTGACTTTTAGCATCTGTCCAGGTTTGTTTGCTCGAAGAGGAAATGCATTTTACATTGAGTCGTCAACTAGCCAGCCGATCTGTAAAAAATCGGTGAGCAGCCCTATGCTACGCTAAGAGCAGTGCTAAAGCTTTGCCATGTCTATGACTTCACGTGATTCATGATGAGCTCTCTGTGTGGAGCGTAACACAGTCAGAATAGTAATAGTGAAGACTCATAATCGATCGGTTAAGCGCAAAAACGCCAGGAGCCGCATTACGACTTAAAGAGCATTCTTTAACGCGCCGGCTAACCAAGTTAAGAAAGGTAGTTGAACTGTAGCTAAACTCAAATAGCTAAAGCAAATTTGCCGTGAACCTTAAGCGATTGTCCCTCAATAACATTCATTGCGTCTACAAATGCGGTGGCGTCGTATTTCTCTTCAATAAAAAAGGGACCATGAATTTGATCGTCTGAATACGTTGCCGTGCTAGACACTTAAACGCGCAAAGTCGTCTGTAGCGACATATCTTGGACTTGCAAGAGTATACAGACAGCTTATCTAGGAGCGAAGTGAGCTTTATTAAGAAAAGCCAGCCTTAGTCCAATTCAAGTTAGTGAAGACACTCGGCAGCTTTCGCTGGAAGGCTGACAGAGTGATACTTGGCGCAAGCGCATTTGCTGTACTCTAATAGTAGCAACGATGTTTTTATGAATAAACTGATGTGTTTTGCTCACCGCCAAGATTGACAGGCTGAAGGACATAAATACTAATGTCTGATGAGGCAAACTAAAGGCAAAACCTACGTCGCGTACTCGTCCACCTAATTTCCCTAAGTGATCATTGCCTAGCACGTTCAAGGGCGTATATTACCGAGAAACGAATGGATATTCGCCCCAATCGTCGCATTCTCTCACGCATATTGTTTGTCTCATGCTGCGTTCGTGTGGTCCTGGGTGCTTGGTGAACGGCAGTGAATAGGAACCACAACTCAAAACTGGCCAGCACGCGATCACTAAGAAGAGCTTGAGGCACGCAATGTTTATCGGCAATAATCTGGGCACCGTGCCAATACACGTAGTTGCCGGTTGCAGCTGCTATGGTCACAACAATGCCCCGAAACCTGGGCAGCTGTTCGCACCTAGGTGGCAGTACCACCAGGCACTAGGTAGCACACTGGGCCCTGTTGAAGACTGCTGCAATTTCATCTCATTTGTCAGCAGTACATTTGTATCTTGTTTAAAAACTATAGGAGCTAGGTAACAGCTTGGTGCTCATCATATTGCAAATGCATTTAATTAAAACGGTTAAAAGGCACGACGGTATTGCAGCGGCGTCTAGATTATAAAACTTAGTGAGGAGCCCAAATGCATTAATCTGGTCTATTCAAAGAAGGCTAATCAGGAGGAAGTGCAAGCAATAAAGTGGCCGTGCCGTCACGCAGCCTCTGGCAACTTTCGAATGCTCCTAGCAGCGCTAACTGCTGGCGTGTGCCGATACAGTTGTATAAGCCGGGGTGGTTTTTGGATACGCGCCAATTCCTAGCTTCCGTAACAAGCTAAGGAGGCATAAAATGTGACCAGAAAAAGAAGTGAGATGTGTGGTTTTTAAGATTCTGCCGCGCAAGCCAGGAAAACTCTCCGATGAAAGGATAAATGGCGTTCTCAGCAGATAGCTGGGATGTAGTTATGCCAGCGTGTTATCCGTCACGCCACAACCACTTTTTTTCTTTCTTGGTTGCCAAAAATCAAGCCACGACCACGACATGCTTTAGCGAAAAGAATAAGGTTATTCTTACATCTTTTAAATATATGACGAATCGTTTTGAGTTAAAACGAAAGTAGTGCAGCAATAATTCATGGTCGACTGCCTGCACAGTATGTTCGCGAAAAACGGTGACTTAGGTGTAATCCAATCGTAAAATCACTGAATTTAAATTGTCCACAGCTTGCCTTGTATACAAGATTTTCGGGGTACTCTCTTTCTCCTCTCTTTCGGGCTGAATGAGCACTGCGTCCTCCGTTTTGCTCCACCCTCGAGTTTTTTAACAAGACGGAACATTGCATGAATCACTCAGCATAAATGTCTTCAAATATCTGGTGGGAATAAAAGAAATCACAAGTGTGGAAGTTATTTTCTATGCCAAGTTTTCTGAACTGAGACCAGAGTTCCAGCAAAAAGCTTTTAAACGCTAGCCCCAAATCAAGCCTGAAATGAAATTCCACGACGTCCCGAACACGCTCTTACAGTTCGTTTATTCTGCAAGGCAGCCAAGACATGCCGTCGATGCATTTGCAGTAACGTTTTATATGTTGAATTTAAGAACAGGGTCTAAAGTGGCGAGTCGTTGCGTGTGTGGCGAACAGGAACGCACATTTGGCAGTGAAACTAAATAGAAGCTCTCTTGCTTAAATTTTGTCCTTGAAGCACAGGTGCCCATTTCATTCCGTCGCATTCGGTGACTGCATGCAGTTCGGACCTATCTTTGCGCTGGAGTACGGGATCTCGAGCTGATAGTTTTTTTTCTTCATTCTTCTTAGGGTTACTAAATACAGGAAGCTGTGGACAGCATTCACGACACGTTCATTTTCCAAGCGGCATGGAGTTGTTCCTTAACGCAGCAAGTCTAACCTCTCATACATAATCCAGGAGAGTACGTATTTGGAATGCAACCGCCGTGAGAGTAGCGGCACTCCAGAAATAATCATTAAGCAGCTCCACTGAGCAAGAACATGCGTATGTATTATATGAAACGCTGCCCAGAACAGCGCCCGCTAGCAACCAAAGCAATGGCACGTATTTTTCTGGGTCACTTTTCCTACTTTGGCCGTTTTATAGCTCTTTATGAAGGCCTGTTCCGCAATCGCCCCAAATGGTTCTTTTTTAGGCTGCTTAAGCTTTTTTTTCTTTTGGTCATGAGCGCTGTTTTGGTATTAAGGATGTTTAGTGACAAGGTGGACTCGTATAATTCTACCACGCTGAGCATGGGATGCCAGTCGTAGCGTCGCATCATGTGTATTTCTTCCCCTTAATGTTATTGTAGAGTTCTGCTTGTCAAGTTTGATGTCATCTATACATTAAGCGCTGTGGTATATGGTGGTTTTTATCCTTACGCCAAGTACAAGCTCTGTACCTAAACTATGCTTTATTTTTAATATGCGAAGGTCAGTAGGCCTGTAACGTGTCGTTTACAAATTTTAGAACTACGTATAATGTGCGAACTCTTTCACCAACCCCTTCGTTTAACAGCGGCGAGATGTCAAGATTTTACTAAGTGGAAGGCGTCAACGCCGCTAATAGCGTTACATCTATCGGCATCATTATGCAGCACGGAAAAAAAGATCACCGAAAACCTGGGTTGTTTTTCGAATCGCGCACCCGCGGCCTATGATGGGGTCACATTCGAACGATGCGCGCAATCACAGATAACGTACTGTTTTTCTCCTCAAGTCGATGGCGTCTTAAAGGGAGCCCGACAAGAGCGGAAAAGTCACCCGCTGGCCTTGTCTCTTGCTCAATCACTCAACGCATCACGTGGCCATAGAGTGAAAGGGGAGCGGGAGTCACGTGTTTCCTGGAACGAAGCGCGGAGAGGGGTAGCTGCATCTCTCCACCGCTCGAGTATGTGAGCTCTTCCAGAATGGAGCAGCGATTCAGCGACTGCCCTGGTCTCTGAAAGCTGCGGGAGTAGAGCGCAGTATATAGGAAGACGAAAGGAGTCGCCAAAGCGCCGAAGCACCGCGTACTCGTAGAGAAACTCGTGCATTAGAGAAGGCGGAAACTGAGGCGTAAACAGATCAGGATTCAGGCCGGGAAAACGCTCGGACTGCCAGATTGTCTGGCTGGAGGCGGCTATTCGCCACATTCGGTTAAGCTCTCAATAGCGCAAGGCTCTTCGAACTTGTGACGCGTTCTTGGTGGAGGCTCAGCGTGCTAAATAATGTTCAAATTAGCGCTTATTTTCAGGGATTGCGAAGAGGTAATGCAGCTATTGCATGCCGGGTCTAAGTCTATTTCTTCCATTTATTTTCACTGGGATATTATTGACACAGATTTGTACTCTGAACCTTGTTGATTTCTCTTTGTGCCTCTCAATGTCAGCCAACCATTTTTTCTTCATCTCCATCATTTCTGGACAAAAATTTTGAATATTGAAAAACTGTAAGGTACTGATATAGAAATATTGAAGGCAATGGTCCATTATTCTGATATGTATCAAAATCATTTTTCGTATATCTTTCCATCGCTCGCATTGAGCAGTTGCCATAGAACACCAATTGGGAATGTTTTTGACGATAGCAGTAAATTCAAGACTGCGGACGGGAGATTTGCGGATATATTGATTCGTATAGTGACATCTTACAATGTATGAAAACACTGCGCTCATTAACTCTATATCGTTCAAAAATGCTTTTGTCCAGAATTTTTGGGTATGATTATATACTGTGCTGTCCTAAATTATCTTCCATGCCTTTACTATAGCGTCCATGTTTCAACCTAATAGTTGAGCGCTGATGAGCAGAATGAAACTGCTGCCTCATTTGAGACCCCTTTTTAACTTGAGCGCTCTTTCGAAATGCACTCTCATTCTTCTGGTTAATTTTCCCTGAAGGTCATCGCCCGGATCTGCGGTCACTGCTTGGTTCTGGTAGGTTCTTTTGAACGTCCAAAGCCTCAACACCTGTCATGATATTATTTCCTTCCCACATTGTTGGAACTTTTTTTCATAATGCTTTTTAAGTGTACTCGTTTACTTATTCACATAAAAACGGGCTATCAGGAACTCAATCATGGCAAAGGAATACTGAGAACAAAGTCATCTAATTATTTTTACAAGTAAAAATTGTTTCTATAGGCTTTTCTGGTATATTGACCCATGTACGGCAGCAAAGATACGTTTATAGGAAAGATAAATTAATTAACAAAACTTGCCGCTCATCGATTCAAACTAGTAGCAGTGCTTACAGAAAAGGACAGGTTGCCGCAGTTTTTATGGGAATGGCAGTCCAGCGTAGCCTCTGGCATCTGCGCCAAAAATTGGGTGGTAATGGCGACCACTGTATTTCGCTTTTAAAAGGCTTGTTTGCGATCAGAGCGGTTACTTTGAGATTATAACTCCGTATCTTATCAATACAAGTCATCATAAATTATTCTGAGCATGCCTTTAATATTGCTCGTAAAGAAAACTGGCAGAGGAGGAGGCCAACCCCTATAACCCTGTAGTTATGACTCATCTCATGGCATGTGAAGTGTGAGAATTGCGGCATGTTACGCAGGACTCAATCTTTGTGCGAGTGGTTGCAGCCGTTCTCAGGCCACACAACAAAGCTGTGCCTGCCGCATCCTACTCGATGAATGGTGGAGGCAGGCAAGATTTTACAAGTGCTTTGTATTCAGAAGTCTTTTTCTGTCGGCTCTCTTTTTGCACGGAGTTAGCATGTACCATTTATGCATTGCATGTTCAAGTCCTAAGTAATGCGCTGCAATTCCTATCTGAAGGCAATACGATCGCTAAAATGGCGGTATACTAGGGAGGTCACAATTAGCTCTTGTAGCTAGTTCTTCCCAATTCAACCCTAGTAATAATAACTGTAGTGAGCTTGGAGGGAACGCTTCAAAATAGATTTGTCTCCCTGCCTGAGGATATTTCTGGCTGGTATTCTCTGACGTCTCTTGATGGTGTCTGTCGAGCGCTTCTCCCCAAAAACGGGCCTTTAATGAGCTAGAAAACACAAAAAAATGACATGTAGGTGTAACTTCCCGTGACTACCGATAATTTCGTGAAGTTTCATAAATAAATATAAAGAAACAAAGCTGAGCCACCACCCCGTACCAACGGGGACGTCCGTGTCATTCTTTTTTTCCACTCATTCATCAATGCACGCTTCCACGCGCGAGTAAAACGCTTAATAATAATAATAATTGGTTTTGGGGGGAAAGGAAATGGCGCAGTATGTGTCTCATATATCGTTGGACACCTGAACCGCGCTGTAAGGGAAGGGATAAAGGAGGAAGTGAAAGAAGAAAGGAAGAGAGAGGTGCCGTAGTGGAGGGCTCCGGAATAATTTCGACCACCTGGGGATCTTTAACGTGCACTGAAATCGCACAGCACACGGGCGCCTTAGCGTTTTTCCTCCATAAAAACGCAGCCGCCGCGTTTTTATGGAGGAAAAACGCTAAGGGTGGACACAAAATTTAGGGCGCGGATTCCAGAACCTACACTACACCATCATCCACATAAAAAAAGGTGTAAATCCGTCCTTTCGTAAGGACGTCACGATTTTTAATCGAATGGCGAGTAGATATTTAAAAGAAATTTCCTCGGAGTTAAATGTAGTTTCTCTGCTGCCCGACAAACATGATCACAACCAGAAAGAGACAGAGAATTAGTTCTTACTGAGAACAATAAGTGGATAGGGTTATCCTTGGTAGTCCTTTGAACAAGCAATGACAATGCTGGTAACGGCGCTGCGCAAGAATACAGCACGGTTTTCTCTAAAAGGTGGCTTAAATATAGCATTGAAAATCCTTTGTTCTCTCTCTTTCGCTTCAACAGAGCACCCCTCCCCCGTACCTCCAGTTTTCTTAGTCATAATAGGTAGTAAAATTAAACGCCTTTTGGTTTTCTTAGTCAGAATAGCAACTAAAATTAAACGCGTTTTTTTTTTTACATCCTGCACATTTGCGGCCAGAGATTCTGAGCTCCATAGGCTATCAAGTCGAGTTCGCTGTGTTCTGGACAGTTAGACCACCTTCTTTACATTTCGTCACGTATTAAAGGCAGTTCTTCGACTGACTAGAATGTTAGCTGCCAACTGGGGAGCAGATATTAACGTTCAAACAAAACCTGTTTGCAACTAGTCACTGGCATTCGGGTTCGTGCCGCCCTTGGGATCAGATTTAGAAATTTCCTTGTTCTTCTCCCCCATAGTTCGTTGCCCGGCAGTGGCCGCGTACAACGGTCTTGACTTTTTTGGCGCACGCGTAGCATACTCCAAGGGCAGGCAACTGCCGTGTTATCTATTAACATCAGAGATCCGATCATCTTTGAAACTAAAGGCTCCTTGAGCCACTCAAATGTTTGTGCACAGCAGATAGAAGATAGAGAGGTAGACGTCAAACCTTTTCCAAATGGCTGAACTTTCCTGATCAGGGGTGAATGCCTGAGAGCGTGGAAGGTCTTATTTTTAAACTCAAGAAGTCTTCCTCATAATTGCTCACACAAGCGTTTCTTTTTCTTAGTGAACAACGCTAGCGTTGCAGAGTAACGGAGCTGTTGTGTAAGCGGCGCTGGTGTCTTCGCATATCTAAAGTCCCTGATGAACTAAAAGTAACGCCAACCATTGAAGAATGCCACCCGCCTCCCTCCTTGCGCATTCACTCTATTGTCGACCCTCCGCATGGCCGAACTCTGTCAACCGTTTTCTAGCGCTCTTGTTTGTTTTGTGTGTTCCTCTTCCCCGGCGGTGCCAAAGAACGCGAGCGGCTCATGCAAGCCCTAATGCGATACAATGCGACACGCAGCCCGATCGCTCCGGTGGGCGTCTGCTATTTCGGCTGTTAAGGGGAGGCACGGTCGAAAAGAGAGAGAAGGAGCGGTGGCGCAGGATAAGAAGAGAGGGTATGGCGCTACTTTCTTTCATTGAGGGGCGTTGAGTACATCGTAACCTAATGTGTTCACTTGCTAGCCTACAAGAATGTGAGCGGCGGCTAATTCGGGCGCAGAGAATATGCCTCTCGGGTCACGTGATACACCCGCATTATGAGGTAGTAGCCGCTGCTATAGGGTAAAGGGAAAGGGGAAAGCAGCTATCGACGTCAATTCGCGTCCTAGAGGAAGCCAAATATCAGGATTTTTTTCTTCTTGTTTGTGTTGAACATCAAAGAAAAACGAACAAGGGATATGAACGCAAATAAGTTTAAAGGAAAGGGGAAAATGTGCTGAACCTAATTTTGTTACTTGTTAAAGGTCTTTCTCAGTACCAGGATGCTGTACCCAATAAAATATGTGAACACTGGACTTGTGGGACTGATTCCGGTTCGCCTTAATGACACGCAGCTGACAGGCATCATGCAGACATCGCCTGAGGGGAGTTCGAATTGACGTGTTGTGAAGAAACTGAGTTAACCAAATGTAATCTTAAGCCGCTTCATGTTTTCTTTTTATTCTATCCAGAATTTATAACAGTGAGCATGACGACTTGAAATTATCTGTCGTCTGAATTGAATTTAATTGAATGCCAAGTTGTAGCGCAAAAGCGCGGCCCGAACTTTGAAGGCAATATCGTTGTCCTGCAGGATATAAACTTTTCTTTCTCCTTGCTGTTTCATTTTTTGCCGATATTTCGGTGGGCTTTCTGTTTTCTTTTTGTTGATTTTAATTCATTTTCATATTTTCTGATTTTGTTGTACATATATTATTCCGCATACACATCTCCTTTCATCCAAGGCAGGCAAACTTCGTGCTCTTTCAGTTAACAGCTTCCAGCCTATGTCTTCCCTTCTTGCTGATTTGTTTTCTCTGTACATTTGCAGTCCTAAGAGTAAAAGTAATCCTTCTTTTGGAGAGCTTGTTTGCCCTGGTAATAAAACAGATTACCACCGGAAGATCTGTACGCATCTTCCGTGGTGGTCACCATCATCTGATCACCACATATGGTGGCAAGACGTTCCTCTCCAACTCCGGCACGTACTTAATAAGCCACTGTAATTATGCATTTTGCTTCCATTTTGTTATTCTTTCAGCCTGCGCACTTATGCTGCTGTGCACGTAATTAAACACTGTTCGCGTACCTCCTACAGCCTATTTTAATGATGCTGGTTCTGTCTGTGTTTTCTTTTTCATGCGTAATGCACTACTCGCCTATATTTTGCTTGTATACAATGTTTATGGGGTTTAAGGTTCTAAAGCGACCTGTACTGAACACACAAGCACGATTGCAAAATCAGCAATACCAGGTTTTGCCCACATTTTGAGCCTGTAGGCTCAAAATGTGGGCAGTAGGAAAGATGTAAAGGTTGACACATTGGAAAGGTTGACGCTTGCGAATATCTGTTAGCCTCCAAATATAGGTGAAGTTTGTGCATCTATTTTTCGTAGGCGTGAACTGCAACAAAGCTCAGGTCTGATTCCTCTATCACCTGTTCGCTCCTGCGAATGGCAGAAAGTGTGGCGGTTTTTATTTATGTGTACTCTGACACCAGCAGCATTATTCCATGCGGCTGAAAGGTTTTCATTTTTGTTCTCTTTACATATATTTTCTGCGAATTATGAATTATTATCGTTATCAATTATGGTTACCTTTGGAGCACACTTTTCTGAAACTTTTTGTTTGACAAGAAATCTACACCACTGGCAACTTAAAAACTCTTTGGTAAAAAAATATACAGCCGAAGAAAGGACCAATAGTGCGCAGAGCAAAATGAAAAAACGACTGGTGTTCATCGTTTCCGCAAAGAGAACTACGTTTTGTCTCCTCGATCATGTCTGTGCTTTCTCCGTTTCCTCGCAAACATAGAGACGGAAGGCCAAGTATCCGACATGTGCCTGTCTTTTGCTCTATGCACTTCATACATATTACAGGCAATTACAGGAAAGACAGAAGACTATGCCTCGCGTAGACGTCGCAGCAGCTGCCATATTCAAGGCCAGAATAGCGGAGAAAACACGCGCGTTTTTCCTATCCGGTTACCGCCACCTGCTCCGAACTTTACGATACACAATAATCGCGCCAGTGACGTGAAATTCCACTCGTCTATAAAATACAAATTGGGATGGCTGAAAGGCGACACATCACAAAGTCCGCAGCCCTTCTGACAACATCACACGCGGGCCGATTAAACTGCGGCATCGATATTCACAACATGGATACATAGTCGTGGATCTCTCGCAGGATAGGACTCAAGCTGCTTTACAGTCTCACTATTTAAAGTACCGAAAGTGTGAGAGCCGTGCCAGGAGTCACACTGTTGGCGCCTGCGGCTATTCTGGTCACACACAAAGCAAGCGTGGAGGTTTTTACGGCCACTATACGCCGGTTGGATTCTGCGTGTATTGTGACAGGTGTCACATGTATTACCACACGGTCTTTGTAGAAAACAAGAAGTACTCACCCAACTTTAGCGAACGAATAGAAAGCACTGACGACTTCTTCCATGAGTTTCTCTTCTTCGCTCGTGTAGTTCTTCATTCTCATCATGTCATGCGATTCGCCTTTCATAGCTTCGATCATGCGACTTGTGTCGTTCAGAAACGGCAGCGATCCAATAGCGTACATTATCTCATCGGAATGAGTGACTCCCATCCACTCTGGCCAGAAGCTGTAGGATGGCCGGTGTGCGAAGACAAAGCGGTAAGTATGTATTCCTTGCTCTGGAGTCACTTCGCTCATAAGCTGCACCGGACAGTCAAACACCGCGTCTCCGAGAAGCTCACTGAACAACGCGGACACCTGTTCATTCGTGTGTTCGGTGTCAGGCTCTCCGAAGTAGGCTTCTACTACCCGCCTTCCTTGCGAGATGGAAATACCGAGCATGGGTCCCAGGGCCACCGTTATACCAAGCCGGTAATCTGTCGACAGTATTTCCTTCAGCCCCGGAGAGGCGAACTGTATATTGTCGAGGAGCAAGGTTCCCTCGTTCAGGACATTTCCAAACACGATTTGCTTGACAAGAAGCTTTTTCCAGGTGTCTTCCAGGAATGGATCCTCAGGCATAAACTCGTCGCCGAACGCCGGCACAAACACCCGTTGCGTGGGATCTTGGTCTTCGAGAGTCCGGAAAATGAAGTCCGCATCCAGTCTTCTCAGGCAAGATAGAGCGTCGGGTAGTTGATCGTCCAGCGTTCTCTTAACGTCGTAACAGCCCAAGTCGCTGACGAGTTTTATGAACTTGCCTTCTCCTCTGTGCGACGACCCCAGAACCATTGAGAGCGGCGCACCACTCAGCATGACGGCCCTCTTGAAGAGGTCCCGGCTCTGCGGAGACACTGCATGCAGTCCCACGGAAACAGCCCCGGCACTCTGGCCCATGAGCGTCACTTCGTCCGGGTCGCCGCCGAAGTTGGCGATGTTCGCGCGAACCCACCTCAGAGCCAAGTTCTGATCCCAGAGGCCCATGTTTCCTGGCAGCTCAGGTCTGTCTAGCGAAAGGAAGCCCAGCACACTCACTCTGTAGTTGAAAGTCACGAACACCACATCGGACAAGGCGACAAAGTTCGCCGGGTCGTAGACGAACAGCGCCGAATCGCCCCACGTGAAGCCACCTCCGTGAATAAAGAATATGACGGGTCGCTTGCTGCTGCACTCGCCGGTGTGTAAGCAGGCCGACGATCGCTTCCACACGTTGACGTAGAGGCAGTCTTCGGACGCGCTGGAGAAGTAGTCGAGAGGCGCGCCTTCGACAAAGCGCAGCGTGGTCTGCCAGCAGGGAGACGGCATTTCCGTGGCCCTGTAGGTTTCGTTCCAGGGTTCAACGGGTCGCGGTCTCTGGAAACGCAGGTCCCCGATCGGGGCTGCGGCATAGGGTATTCCCAAAAAGGCGTCCACATCTCTCTCACCGAGCCTAATACGCTTTCCCAAGACGGGACCTGATATGGTCCGGACAATGGGATCCGTACTCTCGCCGTGTACGCCATGAAAGAAGATTACACAGACGGCGAGCGCCGTCGCGAAGGTCTGTGGTCGTCGTGAGTAGCGTGCCATGACAAACCGCCCGACGAGTGCCATTCCTTCTTTGCATGCGCTCTCAACTGCGTCTGAGAAAAGAGCGGTGTGGCGAGAGGCGCCGAACGAAGCAGCCACCCTGCGGCGTGAAAACCCGCTTCCGCGAATGCCGCTTAGTATGCAGACGGATGTTTTTATTTTACTTTCTCACGTACCCATTACCGCAGATAGGCTGCGCCAGTGTGACGCGGCTTGGCCAGTTTTTGTCGAAATGCCCCTTAAATACTTGACGCGAGATGAATCTATGTTTTTAGTTTTGCGTCCGGAATTGCATTTCCCGTGTCGTTAAAGAAGCATCGCAGGCATCGTGTTCCTTGTCAGCGTGTCTTCCGATACGCACTCACTGGCGCTTTTTTGAAAAGATGCCAAATCTTAAAACCAAAAAAAAAATAGAAAGAATGAGATCGCCAGCAGCAGATACCTTTCACCCTGTTGAACAGCCACAATTATCGCCCTGTCGCAGAGACCGCGTGTTTCCTCGTACGAAACGCTAAGCGCGAGGTCAGATTCAGTGCCAAGTTTTCAACGTCACTCGGTCTGCTGTGTGATGGTCACAAGTTTCCTCTATATTAATACCTCTGCCATACCTCAAGAAACGACCTGAAAATAATAATTAGGTCGCTCGCGTCACCGCTGTTATTATGGGCGCTGCAGGGAATGGGTGCTTGGATTATTCTGAACTCAACTAATGTAAAACCGAAATGCCATCTTCGCTGTTTCAATGCGTGCATTTGAAGTTCGTGCTCTGATTCTGAATAAGCTTGAATAACCAAGTTACTGACTGCTTCTAGAACTGTGATAACACTGCGGGCTCCTATACACGGTGTTCAAAATAAAGCTTTATAGATTTTCAAAAAAACAGACATAAGGAGGTGCGTGAAATCTTCCTCTGAAGGTAAATTATGCGTCCAAGGGTATACTAAGAGAGAAGTTAATTTCACTGTCAGGCACTTAGTTAACTAAAATTGATTGACGAACTTTTTTTGCGAAAACAGTAAGTGGTCATATTTACATTGGAAAGTGACAGGCAGTCGTATTCCTACGCTATCCCATTCAATAGCATTCTCCTAGCATGCCCGCAGCGCAAAACTCCCGTCGTGACGCGGCATTTCGTCTGCCAACAACGTAGAGGGATAGGTGAAGCTGAATACACTTTCTATTTTACTTTTGTGAAGAGAAAAAGAACAAACGCCTGACTTCAACACCTGCATCCTACAAGGGAGGTGTTTTGCGTCGACTGCCACAGCCTTACCTTGCAAAAATGGTCTAGAAACAGTCTATAGACGTCTTAACTACTTAATTGCCTTCCTAAAGATGTTTATTTTTGTCTATTCGTAGTTTATAGACTGTCTATAGAAAATAGTCTACTAAAATTGTATGGTCATGTATCTATAGATAGTCTACAGAGTGTCTATAAGATTTGTATTGCCCATAGACTGTTTTCTAGAGTTTGCCTATAGAGATTCTATAGACTTTATACACAGAAGTCTATGGAAAGTCTGTAAACCGTCTAAAGAAATTTTTGTGAGCGATTGCATGCATAATGATGAAATTCAGTCAAAATTTTAGGGGCAAACGCCTCGGAACACGCTTGCTCTAGACGAATACGCAAATGGGGTATGTGGCTTCCATATTTCCAATTTAAATATTCTCGCTATCCGCAGCGGCTAAAAATTTCATTAATACGTTTTAGTTAATTTGGTGCCTCGCGGCGACAATTATCAGCTAACTTTATTGTGTCCGGCTGGACACATAAATAATGTACATAGGTTGATTTCATGTGCCTAACGGCGCTTAATTTTAAGAAATCTCTGAAGCTTAATTTTGAACATCATGTGGAACATCCCAGATAACTCTACACGTGCCAGGGAGGAAAGTCTTTGGTTTTGAAACAAATCTACAGGCTCCGAAGGGACTGCATTAGAGCCCGTGACTCTAGACGTTACATAATCTTTGAATATGTGATTAACCTTCGCCCGATGGTAATTTGTAGAGCAAAGCATTATTTTATTCATGCCTGGGTCGATCGAGGAAAGTTGATCGGAATAGCCGGCAACGTTCATCAATGCTCTTGGCAGTGAACACACTTCTTGTCTGCCTACGCACGTGCCCTATGCAGAATAATCTGCATATCACGCCACTGCGCGCGCCACCGTAGCTGCCCTACAGCAGCTCTGATGTTGCACCCATCGCTCTGGAAGCACTAGGCAGTGGTTTGTTTCAGTGTGGTTTGACACTGTAATGCGCAGACATCGAAGAGATCGGGAAAAAATTAAGAAATTCCATCAGTTCTTCACAAATGTTCTGTTCATTGCAGTAAAGTAATAAACGTGGACAGTGATTAAGAAAAAATAATTAAATGATAATTAAGTTAACTAACATTGATCATTTCTAGATGTATAAGAGACATAAAGCTCCGCACCAATAAGCATGCGCATGAAATAATTAAGAGCAGAATTGGAAACTTCTCCATCGTCTGACAACACCGCATTACGACCACAGGCATTCTAAGCTATTCTGAGTTTGCTCTCGCATGAATTAATAATGCAGCATGCCCCCTCCATTCCCCGCACTTTACTTTTTGACCTTGTTTTAATAAATATTTTGTAAAAGACCGCTTTTCCTAGCATGTTGTCAGTTTATGTAGTTCTAGGAAGAAAATTGAAAATTATTCGAAGATTTGCACTTCGTGTCAAAGCAGATACGCCGTGCATTACCGGGTTAAGGTGCCTTCAGAGATGAGGCTTTTATGAAAGCACCCTTATGAGGCTTGGCAACCTTTTTCAGTCTCAGGTTAAGCTGTTTGGGGAATGTCTCAGGAGTACTGTAGGGTCTGTTATCATTTTATTTAATTCAAACTATGAGCTTGAAACGGCGTCCGCTAAAAGACAGAGAAAGGCGGGTTAACAAAGTACGGGAGAGAAGTCGGCAGGAGTTGTGGTTTGAATCCTGATACTCGTCACTGTGTGGAGGAGACGGAAGAAGCATGGATGTCATAAATTACGGTGTGGACAAACGAGAGGTCGTGGGATGTCAGCGGTGAGTCGTCACCTGTGCTGCGTAAAAGCATGCACACACGCTCAGGCAGAGGTCTCTCTAAGTCGATAAGGGTGCTTGCAAAGTTCTTTCATACACTTTCGCATACACGTTTCGGTTTCTATAGTATACTTCTTAATAATGAAAAATTCACTCCTGCTGTTATTCTAGCCAGGATGCTTGCTTAACGCTTGCGTTGGTAGACTTCATGCCGAACGGGTTTCCTAGAACTGGTCTTTACATATATTTTCTTCCGCTTTTCTGGCCCATCAAAGTCGATCAATTTTATTCACCTTTCACGTAAGTCCAACATCATTTTCTTTTTCTTTTTTTTTTTGCGCTCGCGCGAGTGCGCAACCAAAGCATGCTGCCCGCATCGGTAATTGCGAACTATGGTGAAATACTGTTTCTGTAGTAATAGCAGTAGTAGCAGTAGTAGCAGTGGTTTATTATTACATAAATAAAAAAAGGAAGAGAAATATGTTGCTGACGCCGGCGACTGCTGTATAATATCTTAAGCACTCGAGCTACGGGCGGCACATGAAGAGACAGAGGGCAAGGAGAAGTACTGAGCGGAGCGATAGCGAAAAAAGACACAGAAGAGCTGCTTACTTTGCACACGCGCTGTCGTGTTTTTTTTTCCTCGCTGTCCCCAAGAATTGTGTTACGCAAAATTTTATACTACTCGTGAATTTAGTGTCGCTGCCAAACGCTCATTGCAAAGCAAAGCGACTCTTCTAAAAAAAAGGCAATACGTCTTCGCCCACAGGCGCATTTTCGCTTTCTTGGCTCCTCCTTTATCTATTTGCACAGAAAGAATAAATGCGTTTTTGTATTATGCAGATTGTGGTTCTGAAAAAGTTTTTTGTTCATTAGTGCGTACATTTATGGTGTCTATGGTCTCTTCGCAATTACTCCTGTTTCTTGCCTTTCTGGAGTTGTAGTCATAGTTATCCACCGTGTCTTTCTCGTGGATTAAGGGATGGATAAACTTCCAACATCCCGTATTGCTAGGCGCATTGTCGTTAAAAGGAAGATGTGGTAACGCTTATTCTACTACGAGTGGGACGATGCAGTTTGTCAGGCACACACCTTTCAGTTTTCCTTGGCGCCAGCATGTGCAAGTTGCCATGCAAGTTGATGCAAGTTGCCATGCAATATCAGGCCAGAGACATCGCGTGAACGGAAGCTGGCTGACGAGTAAGAGTAAGAAGCTCGCTGACGAGAGTAAGACACTCAGCGATGGCCATTCCTACATTCTATTTGCATGGCTTCCACCATTGGGGGCTTTGAGGGCATAGCAGATAAAAAATGTCACCAGTGCTGCGGAATCACTATAGTGCCTATAATGTTAAGTCATTTCATATTTAAATTTTAAAAAAATCTGAAAACCTGTCTTCGTTTAAGCGCAGACTAAAAGAAAAACACTTTTAGGCTACGTTTCAATTTGACTCGCTAAAGTAAAATGGAAAGTTGAGGTAATTGGTTCGTCATGCTTGTAGAAAACAGCGAAGAAAACACATACAGGTAAGTAGACGGAGGTAGCTGGCACGTAAATTTTGTGCAAAACAGCGCACAAAAAGCACACACAGGCAAGTAGAAGGGACACCTCTTGTCCAGTCTTTTTGCTTGTCCTTGTCTTTCACGCTGTTTTCTACAAATTACCTCGCTTTGTGCGTGAGAAGGACACCGCACGACGCAAAGGATGGAGTACAAGTAAAATCAATTACTGCTCCCAGGGGAAGAAAACTAGCAAGGCACTTAACAAAGACAGTAGATCTTAGCTGACTTGAAAGAATTTGCTTTGAGATAGTCGCAAGTGAGAGAGTGCTGTAAATGACATGGAGCAGCTTTCGCTTGTTGGCCGAACTTTCAGATCGCGAACGTTCCTATGCGCAAAGCACAATATAATGGAATTGAGGTGAGTTAACTGGACGCCGGATAAAATGTTTTATTGGGCGACTTAGGCCATCCCGAGAAAATCACTTTCGCTAGCCTATAGCTTTAGCCCTCAGCGCTTCCACGCTATCGACGCTAAGAGGAATAACTTAATTTGGGAAAAAACTGCGCTTAAATGTTGCTCTTCGTGCCAGTCTAGAAATATACGGAATAATGATACGACAGAAACGGTTGCGCTGTATTGTAATGAATGCACATGCCGCATTTAGATCCCGAGTACAGTTGTTATGACCAATGAATTTAAGGAAAACATCCAATGTGGCCATATTTCTTTGGTGAAAAAGCACTACTTCACGAGGCCTAACCAGCTCACCAAGTTTGTCCTAAGCTTGACCTTGAGAGTGACCTTACCAAAACCATAAAAATAAAATAGAATAAAAAAATGCCGCGCCTGGGATTCGAACCCGCGGCGGCACAAACAGATCAACGTCACTGGCCACTGCACGAGTGCACTATGCTTTTTTTTAAACATTCTATTCAATGTAGTGAAGCAATCTTCTATGTACATGAACTATGTACAAACCATGAATAAAACAATCGTAAATCAACCCAAAGCATACTGCGACTCACCTAAAACCAATCACGAGAAAAGACGCGACACAGGACGCATCACTACTACATCATAATACGACACACCTAAGCGACGAAGCACTAGAAAAAGGGCAATGAAGAGCACAGCACTAGAAGTGGTTGCCACTCTGGTTGAAGTTCAGTCTGGGCATACAATTACTTTCGATTAACAATCATTCTGCTGAAGTGTTCTTTTGTAGAAACAACAGATTCACAATGTCGGTCCATCACGCGCGTTTGCCAGAGGCTGTGTAGTCCAATCAGAAAGAAAATGTCTAAAGGTTCGCCAACAAATGACAGTGCAGTGAGATACCGCACTTAATGTGATGTAAAATTAAGCCTTCTTTTTTATGTCCGTTTCAAAATATCACAAAAAGTGTATTGCATCCTTGCAATCGATGAAACATGCTGTATCGCTTTTGGAGCATCACAATAGCGGCAATTTAACGTGGACACAAAAATTCCCTTTTTTTCTAACCATGGTTTAGGACAATGTCTTGCTATGTAGCTTATTGAAAAATGTCTTGGTACACAGCGAGAGGGGCATTCTAGGTCCTCTTTTGAGTACGTCATGTCTCGGTAAACCAATACATAGAACGATACATGGGTGGACGGAAGAGCATACAAATTAAATCCTCATACAGCCGTTCCCTCGACACTGAAAAGAGGAACTGTGGGCAGAAACGACCAAGCAGAAAACTAACAGCCAAATACACCTCATGATGAAGCTTCACAAAAACGGGCAAACAATGAGTTTCGGTAAAACGTGAACTAAATTGACTTGCAAGAATGCACGCAATATTGGGTGTGTAGCGTCACGTAAAATCATGAAACACGAAACTATCTGCCGGGCATACAGGTTGACTAGCACTTACAGCCCAGAAAATGTTATCATGCCTCAAAGATTCAAAATATAAATCCTGCACAAAAACGACGAAAATCCTGTAAAAACGCTGGATATAGAGTCTTGAACAATAAATAATTTGTAGCAAGTAATGAATTTTAGTGGCGAGAAACAGATTACATGCCGTCTCTCTGAGAAAAATCGAGAGATCATGGGGGACCAAAGTCTGAGCACAGCGCCGATCACGCCTATCGCGTCACGTGTTAAACTGCAGCATACTCTCGCGCTGTGCTTTGCACATCGTCGTCTTCTTCAACTAATACTACTACCGAACTAATATCGTTGCCAGATGGGCCGACGGCCGATCAAAGCAAAACCTTTAGTCAAACAGGCTAAGCGCATGCTTTATCACGTCTACTCGGTCTAACTACGATAAAGCCCTACCACTTTTTTCCTCCAACAGCGAAGCTTCAGTGAAAGCTGTATGCTTTTCCTTTGTAGGCGAAGCGGTGCTCTCAACTAGGTACTGATGAATAATTACTGACTTCACCTGTTCTGCCTGGGTGAAGGAACAGGTACTTTCGGGAACGAAAGTCCACAGAACGTCCGAAAGGCACCTAGTTGTATTGCTGCCATTTCTTCCAATGATGTTCTGCTCTGCTTTCACTATCAGCTGTAGCAGCATGTGAGTCCAAATTAATGTTGTCATTCTTGATCAAGTCTCGGTTCACCGGCTCATAGCAAAACTATCAGCGTTCCTCACACACACGCATCCTAGAGACTTTTATCCTCTATGTGCGGTAGAAAAATCTGGGAAGCATTTTTCATCCGGTCATCTCGCAAATGCTTGAGCACGACTTCACTAACACGTTAAGAAACGGAAATGGAACTCAGCCGTTCACCACGTAACATTTTGAAGACAAAGAGGCCATAAAAAGCGTGAACTGGACATTTATATACACAAAGCACCCTCTTGAAAATAAAATGAACAATTTGCTCTTTGTCCAAGCTCTCGGTGTTACCCGCGTCGTCTTTATAGAAGAAAAAAAAACAGAAAAAATGCAGGAGGAGGCAGCCTCTCGGTGCTTTCATCAGCGTCCATATGGGGTGCTGAAGTCTTGGGACTGCTTACTCGTCCTCACAAAGCAGTATTTATTATTCTACCCCCACTGTGGCTCAGCATTGATCCCGCTCAGCAGCAGAGCGCAAATTTGCATTTTTTTTTGTAATTTTGATCAAAAACTGTTGCAGAGCACGTTAACCCAAGGCGTTGGCAATTAATCTGGAGCTTCTATTACAGCGTTCTACACAGCAGAGGTTATATATAACTGAGGCATCTTTTTATTGTAAATTATTAACTGTCGTTCACAAGCAAGTCTTTTTACCTTAAGGCAATAGCGTTTTAGGGTTTGAAAAACATCTTTTGATTAAGACAAACTTATGGCTCCGCCATGGACTGAGAAATTTTGGTTCATTTCAAAAGCACGAAAGGTCGAAACAATGCAAATTCCGCCGCTGCGGAACGCACAGTAGCCCACTGTGCAGGTGTGGGTCCAAAAAAGTAAATTCTTAGTGTTTTAGGTATACCATCCATTACCCGTTTAAGTCACACGCGAATTATACACGTACTGACATTATCATAAAGTCATTATTTTGTGCCTCCGTTTCGACAGGTACTGCAAGTTTTTTCGAGCATCCACAATTTCTTCCACAGTTCAAAAAAATGTAACCGCTTTCTGTACTTTACGATACAATCAACAAAATAATTGAATAAAGTGATGCTAAAACGAAAAGAAAAAAACCCTTGTCTAAAAACATTGCACGTCCTTGTTGTTTGGGTTCTTCCCGTTTAGTTGATTTCTTCTGCAATAGACTCTTTCCTTGTTCATGATTACAAGCACAGTGCCCCTCTTCCGGGCACATGCTCTTTTTCTATCTTTTTATTCGCGCTGTAGTTTTTTGCCATTTGCAACCACTTTCAAAACTTCCAAAAATCATTCAGTGCTTTCTGTATGCTGCCCTGTTCAAACTAGGACTAGAGCAGCAAAACCATAGTATCAAATAGTGGTTAAGCAGGAGCCAAGGTGGGGCACCAGATTCCTGAAATGAATGCGCTATGCCGCTAAGTGAATTATGAAGCGTGTCGTGTCGTCACGCTACTTAGGGAGTTAACATGGCGCACCCTTTGGCCACATGTAGCGGTGGAGAAGACGATGCACAGTTGCCGCGTGCGCAGAAATGTCGTAAACCAATGCCAGAAATATTTCGAGGTAGGTTCCTCATGGCCTTGTCTCTGGGTAATGTGTGATGCATATTCCCATTTTCTTTTCCTTCTGTTTGGCCTAGAGCTCGCTCCTTCCAGGAAAACGGTCGTGCTGACATCTGAAGGTGCCGCTCTTAGCCTTGAGTTCACATTCTCCAGGAAGAAAAAGGAAACTGCAAGAGATCCTTTCCGCCCCAGCAGTCAAGCGACAAGCGTTTTCAGCGGCCATATGCTTGGATTGTTTTCTTCTGTGACATGCGCTTGAACCCTCACGTGGAGTGCTTTTTATTCAGCGGTCACGTGTTTCTAGCAGTTCATTTAGAGCCTTTATGCCCTGTGGCAATAAACATTGCATAAAAAATTTAGAGCCTGCAAATCTTGGCTAAAAGACGAAAGTATTAGTGCAATTATGGAATGCGATTCGAAAAAACGGTAAAAAGTAGAGAAACTAGTGAGCAGTAAGTAATTAAAAAGGTTCGCTATCGCAGGCTTTCAAGCAGATATTTTTGCTAGGGTTGAGACTACCTTTTGTTGTTCTTGTTGGCCTCATAAAAATCGCGAATGCCCACGTGGAGGACTGGGCGGTGACTACACATGGGCGGTGACTGCAAGTTTTGTAGACTGCATATGGCAAAATGATATGATATCAGAAATTTGAGCAACTCAGCTTCAGTTTTGAGAGGTAAAGAATTAAAGATTTCATGACTTAAAAAAAATATGAGAGTTAAAGAACAAAAGCAAACAAAAGCAGAAATAGGAAAGGCAAAAAAAAGAGCACACCGAAATTAATCAATAAAAGGGGAATAACGAAAGATTATAATGCAAGGCGTTTTGTCTCTAAGAAAATTTTTAATGGCAGAATAAGCATTCACATTGGCACGTCCAAGCATAAAAGCGCCAAGGAACAGAACAACCTCAGAAGACAGGCGCAAACTGAGTTTCTGGAATGGAACTTCTAACGTTCGCCTCGTGAGCTGTGTGTAGTGGAGGCAGAAGAGAAGAAAGCGTCCTATTGTTACTGGCTCAGCACAAAACGGGTACAATTATCAGCATTGCACCCTGGCCAATCTCCCGCCGTGGGTATGAGCCATTAAGTCTGAGGACATCATCGTCATCATTACGGACACAATGGGAAGATCGCGAGGCCATTTTTGTATGGGACCCTTTGGTGGCAGTAAAAGAAGCAGAGCCCAGCGAGAAAAATGCCTTAGCTGCGGCCCATTAAATTATTTTGCATCGTTCCTACCTTCCTTTCCTCACTGGTACCCCGGAGCACCATCGTGAACGCTGAACATGGGGGCAAGGACAACATTGGGACGTCACCGCCTCAAGCAGGTTTTCGCTGGAATAAGCTGTGTTAGGCCGTAAGCGTAACCGCTTTTGATTTTTGTTCGTCCGCTTTGATGTTATTCGCCTCGCTCTGCGTTTGCTGGAAGTCGAATAGACAAGTAAACCTCCCTTCGAATAAGATCCTGAGTCCGGATTTTGTGGTGATGGGTCGAATGCTATGTCAGTTCTGCTGCAGGACTTCAAGTCTACAGACCTAAGAGGCTGCTTATTATTCGGAGCGCATGCACGGTCTTCTGTGCGCGCTATATTCTGTCCTGGCTCCCTCCCTCCGATCTTTCTTTGAATCTCTTTTCTCTCTGATTCGTGCGTATATAGAAAACCGGACCTATTTCGGTTCACCTCTCTGCCGTTGTTCTCCGCACTCTCTCGCTCCAAAGTGTGCAAGAAGAAAGTCAAAAGGACAATGTCAGTCTCAAGGTCATTTGCATTGAGGCAAAACGAATCAGTCTTCACTGACATCGCAATTCGAGCGCAGACAACCGGTCAATCTACGTCATCGATTGTGTTCTTGCAGTGCAAAGCTTGCGTTTCGCAACGCTTGTGATAATCAGCGCTTCCATATGAGTGGCCTTGCTTTTCGCACGACGTTCTGACGTTGCGATTTTCCGCTTCTGTACGCAATCCGCTCTCCTGTGACGCGTGCCATCTTGTCAGTGCTCTTCTATTGCGACGCCACTGACTACAGTCTTTCTTAAGAGAAACGTGCTCGTCGAGGAGCAGGCAGCCCAGACAACTGGAGACGTTGCAGCTTCTGTGCGACACGCACGCATGCATGAGGAGAAGCGCGAATTCCTCCCAAGGGCCCAAGGGCGTGCGCAAACGACCGTATGCCAGCACCCGTACGCGCGGTTTACTTTTCTTCGTTGGCTGCTGTTTTTGGACGCAGCACCGTCCACGATATTATAGCGATCTTTGGCGGTCGTTTTCGCGATTACTTCGGTTGTTATACCCCAAGCGCAAGAGTAGTTGACCTTGAAGAGATCAATACCACGGCCGCCTGATGGCCATGCCAATGACGCAATTTCTGCCTTCCTCTCAGCGCAGCGCGTGCGACCTCTGTAGCGATCGACAGAAATTTAAGGGAACAGTTTGACTGTACAGTCAGCAGGCGGCGGTCGGCAGCAAGAGTATTTACTCTTGGGAATGCTGTACTCTGCTTCATGTTACTACCGTAATCATTATTTTAAAAAAGCGAAAGCACGTGGGATATTAGTACTAAGTCTCTAAAGAAAAACAAGAAATTATGCAGAGGAGGAGGACGCGGACTGGACATTAAAACTCGGGAGGCGCAATGTAAATTTTAGTGCGAAGAACACCCGAGGAAGATGAATAGAAAGCGCTGAGTAGAAAATGTACTGAAATATTGGTCCACAAAGAATGTTTCTTGCGACTGGAGGAAAAAAACCTAGAAAACTAAGCAGTATGTAGGCAGGAAACCAGGCCGGGCTAAGAAAAAGAGTTTGACGCAGGGTCATAGAGGCACAAAGAATAAAAAGGGTGAAGGCTATAGATAAGAGGCCACTATACATTATGAACCAGTAATTGCAAAAATGCTCTCAGAGAGCAATCGCTTTAGGGGGTTCAAAATGCGATAAGCTCACTCTGAAGTGAGGTCAAGGTGCCTTAAAAAGTGCAGCTTAGAAAATAAATATATCCGTAGTGATGATGCATCTTCAGTGTGTTATCAGTGTCTGAAGACAATTCTGTATAATTCATTAGAATGTTGTAGCACCCATCGCGATTTTGACGCAGGCACAGTCAACGTCACTGCCCAGTCAGCACATCAATATCATAGAAAGATTGCTGTAGAGCCGTAGGTAGGATACCAGGTCTGTCCGGCGGATGTACAGCACAAACGCAAAAGGCACTTAAGTGAACCACTGGAGGATGTCTTCCGGTTGTGCGAAAGCATGCATTTAAAGACCTCATTGGTACTTCGAACGGACATTTCTAATATCTACAGATTTACAGATTTACAGATTTACAAAGCTACAGAACTTGAAGGTGTACACAGCAGCACAAATTGTAGTATGAGGTCTAAGAAAAGAGTCTCATAGCCGCACACCAGCACCGGCAGGCAGCAAAATGGAACCTAATGAGATAGTCCTCCACTAACACCATTGCTCGATCGCCGTTTGCACGCCACCACAGTCGTAACAGAATCCATAATTACAGCATACACTCACGCAGAAACGCTACTTGAACCATCAGCACTGGCGCACACCTGCCGCCCACATCGTGGTATTAGAGTACGTTCTACGCCCGCCGCTATGAACGACGGTGGCCTGGGCGAAGGCTATCAAGGCTAGGCTACACGCAACATAAACACACTCGAAATCAGAAGGCTCGAAATCCCCCGCAGTAGCTGAGTTGTTACAGCGCCGTAGGCGACATGCGGACGTCGTGGATTCGGATCCCACGAGCGGCATGTGGTTGTCTGTTCTTCTTTCTTTAGTCTTTTTTTAATGTTTGTATTTTCTCTGTCTTACTCTGCTTTCTTAACAGTTATCGTTCAGGCAACAAATGATTACACTGCTCATCTGCAATAGACGAACACAAAAAAGGCTTTCCCCTATGCTCTTCACGATTTCGGTAGCTGTTGGCTTGTTGTATATGTATATCGTAACGAGCCCCTAATGTCCCTACCCTTGTCTGCTCAAGGACATGAAGGGGACACGCACAGTCGCTCTCAACTAACAACAGAGTGCTTTCGAGGCTCCAGACACAAGCTCGTAATACAGGGCGTCCGAGCTAAACGTAACCAAGTATTTAGAGAAGACTGAGTGTCCTAGGTGAGTGAAACTGAGTGCATATGAGTCATGTGGCGCAGTCTGTAGAATTTTTGTCGAACTGCAAGGTTAGTTATATAGACAAGACTAATAACTATTTTTGATGACCTGCCTTGTGAAAAAAAAGTGTCAATTCAGAGTTGCATTTCGCCTTAGATAACAGCCGGCTTAAATATTTGCAACAAGCTACCGTTTGCATGGCATTCCTCACCGGCGCTAAAACAAAGCGCGCGAAATTTAAAATCTACCATTTTACAGCGGGGCATACTTGAGCGCCCCAAGAGTCGCAGTAAGAGAAAAATATCCGCTTATCTGCGGAACACTGTTTCCACTAGGCTTTCGCGCTTGCACTGGCCGTGGGATATGAGATTGCGAATTTTCCTCTCCGAGAACTTATGTGGGGCGCGCAAGTAGTTTCATAGTAGTGTGGTTTATTTTGAATTCCACGTGCTCTCTTTTAAGATGGTTGAAAAAAAAAAGCTGCGTAAATGGTGCCTTGCTGCAACCATTTAAGCCCACTGTTTCTCAAGGTGATGCAAAACTTTATTATTGACACTTTTCCTACGCAGCCAATACTTAAAAGTTAGATGTAGTCAGTCTAAACTAATTAACTATCTTTGCAGAACGAAAAATAATGCAGACTAGGACGCACTACTCTCTATAGCACTGAGTAGGTTTCACTTTCCTAACACACTTTGTCTTTCTTTGTTAAACTTTGTTACATTTTGCTGGGACACTTGGTATAGGACACTATGTAATGAAGAAGAATATAAAGATCGCAGAAAGCGATGGCAGGAATGGAATGACTAAAAAGGGGAAGAAGAAGAAAAAAAATTTCACAGAGACGCTTAATTGCATGATGTGCTGGCAATGAGATAGTATGAGAAGCTGTTAACGCATTTAATGGAAGTGACATCACTCCCCGTCTGCTGACTTCACTTGCCTTCAGCCAACATGCGAATTCTATGAATGCTATCGCATTAAAATGGAGCGGCCCTATAAAATTGATAGGTAGGCGATCACTTTTGGGGAAGAGAGAATGAGGGGCACTTACACAATTCTCACCTTTCTTAGAAATGCTAAACATTTCGTATACCTCTCATGGTTTCTCGTCATTGTAATGTTTCCGGATCTTCCACTCGCTAAAAGTGGACTGCAATCGTGATCACGATTATTGCAGCGTTTGGTCAAGTTGCGGCCCTGTCATACTTCAGGGATGGCATGTACTCTCGCAAACAATAATTTTTGCTCCTCGCGGTCTGCCCTGTGCAGATTCGCCCATAGGGCAATAGGACATTGCGCACCACACTGAATGCATGTTCAGCTGAAGAATCTGCAGTCTTGTTCTTTTCCGCATGGCTGTTTTTTTTTTGTTCACTATTTTACAGGACGTTCCAAGTTTGTTCAAAAACGGAGAAGGCAACCTCTACTCCAGCTTACACTACGTTCTTAAAATGTTATGAAATTTTATGGATCTGGGCGATTAGGCCTGGTTTATGCCTTACAGACTTCACAAGACTTCACAATTGCCTGTTTTTCTCGCGTTATTACCTGCACAAGGACGGAGTCTGCAACACTGGCGAGCAGTTTTCTTGGGATCTGAAACTGCCTTCAGTAGGGCTGCCATGCGACCTATTTAGGAAACCCCAACACAGAACATGACGACGCCTCTCTTGGTGCTCGTCGAATGCAACAAAGTCAAAGGCAATGCGTTCTTACGGGGTCGTAGAGCATAGAGCCAGCAACAATTTGATCTTGATAAAAACAATTCAATACCCAGAAATTTTAGCTAGTTCTAAGCAGGGCATACTGACTACTTACGCCTCGATCGCCCGCCCGGCATTGGTGACTGTCCCGGCGAAGACATCGATTTCTACTACTGCTTACTGCACAACTGCTCACTACTGCTTACTGCAGGACGTAGCGACGTGGTCACAGTCTGCACACGCCCCCACGGTGCGTTCAAATTCCGGAACTCTTGCGGAAGTAGCCTTGCTAGCATTGCACATTTTTTTTAGTTTTTACCTAAAATCTACCGCTGCCTACAAGGTGACTCACTTTTTGCAGTAAAATTATGCATCGGTTTAAGTATTGCACGATCACAAAGAAATCTGTTATTTGTGAGTTTTGGCAAGTGCCTCATAGTTCGCCTTTCTGATACCAACGCAGTGAAAGTGTCTCATTGCGTAATAATTTTTTTTGTATTTACAGCACTGATCTGGAATTCATAATAGTTAATATATTTCGCATTCCCTACATGGAATTAAAAATGCCACGGCTGACCGAGGAACTCTCTGTTTAGAACAGATTAAGATTTACAGATAAGCAGTTGTTTTCAACTCGATCAGACGCTTGTTGGCAGTACACTCTGTGGCCCCACAAGGACTTGCTGCCAATATCTTTTTTTGTGCTGTTAAGCACTGTCTCGGTGGCTCGCTAAATACGCTGCGTAGTCACCTCGTTGAACGCAGCCTCAGGTTCCAAGTCAAATGTTTGGAGAGCGCTGCCTACCCCAGCAGACTGGTCGCCAACTTTTCTGAGTCCATCCTTATGCTGTTAAGAAGGGTAGTGAAGCATGAAGTGAAAAACAGTAGCCGCAATTCCTCAAGTCTATAAGGTCTCGGAGAATATTAAGGACATCGTTGGGAACAAAGGAGTAAAGTTTGCTTTCTCGGCTTCAAAACAAGCTTTGCACGTTTCATACAAGAGTCAATCACGTAGCAACGTAGTAAAAAATAAAGCAGCTATGTGGCAAAGAACACGAATGTAGATTGGTCAACGGCGCATCCCGCCTGATGTACAGGGTTGGTCAAAAGTATGCAGGCTGCAGGCTTTTCTTTGGAGCAGTCTATTCAGGCACTTGCGACAACGCAGAAGCTCAAAATATATGCAGAGGATAAAGGAAGCATTGTTCTAACCCCAGAGAGCCTTGACAACTTCTTCGGCATCATAAGGTCCAGGATATATCGATGAAAAGCAGACCCTACAGCCTGGGCAATTTTGACCAACCTTGCACACCGTCCCATTGACATGCAGGCTGTGATACATAGGACACTTCGCAGGTGCATCAAGTATCGTTTTACTAGAGCAAATGTAACTCTAAAGCAAGGTAGCACGCTGCAATAACCCTGATCGTGATTGCAGACCGCTTTTCAATGAGTGCAAGGTCTGAATTGTTACAATGATAAGGCGCGAGAGACATACGTGGCCTTTAGTATTTTTCGGAACGGCAAGGGTTGTCGTTGTAACCTTACCCAATATGAACCGCTCACATATGAAGTTGATGATAAGATTCCTTCTGTCATCCTTCTTTTCATCGTTTTTTTCGGTTATTCTTTTCTGCGTCCTCAGTGTTTCTTTTGAAGTCTAAGTAGTTTCCACTTAAGAAGTTTTAGTTGGCATCCTCAAAAGCATTGAGCTGTTAGTTCCGCGCGTGCGTGTGTGCTCCCACCATGCCGTTTTTTTCGCACAGTTACCTAGCTCCTGACAGCTGAAAATAATAGCCGCTGTCTACGTTCCCCGTCTACAGACTACTGCGCACTGCTCGAACGCTCTACTCAGTTGTGACCTTGCGGGGTGCATTGTTCTAGCGATATAATCGTCACCGAGAAAACTGCGCCAGCAGATGCTGTAGGGCATGGAAGACATCCCTGTAGACATATAAAAACTGCACGACACAATGTACATAAACCCTATCTTCCTTAGGAATTCGTGGCCGCCTGACTTTTAGAGTGCACAGCGATAGCCCTGAAGAGCGCCCCATATTTTACAAGGCAGAGTGTGCTGTGTCTCCTTTGTAGTCACTGTCATCAACCCGCAGTGTTTGACACTTCTTTCTTTCTTCGCTTTTTATTTTGCTCATATTTCGGTTGACGCCATTTTTTTTCTCTCTTCAGTAGCGTGCTATTTTTCCTTTCATTCATGTTCCCTTTTCAGTGCATTTGGTTGTTTGTATACTCATCTCATTTAATCCGGCGAAGGCAAGCTTTGTGTGTCTATGTGTATACTAAATTGGCATGATGGCACTGCCAGCTCTACCACTTTTTTGCTCCCTGGGACCGCAGAAAGTGTTGCGCATTCTACTGTTGTGTCTTCCGTAGATAGCAGCATTGGATCACGTTCTTACATTTTCTTTTTTCCTTGCCTCCAAGCGACATAGGCGAATCAAATGCTGTTAACTCTACCAATTATGGCTACCTTTGGGGCACAGATATTCTTAATTAGTGATGTTTGGCGCGAAATAAACACACGGACTTTGAATAATCTTTCCGGGAGAACTAGAGCACAGAAAAAATGGCCATTAGAGTGCAGGTTGAGAGGGCACACAAACTACTCGCACACTGACTTCACAATTTCTTCAAACGACACTGCGTTTTGTCTCGTCAACGATTTCGACGCACATCGTATTTCCCCAAAGCTTCGAGTCATAACAGGCTTAATGACCGATATGCAGCGTCTACGCCCGTCATTTTAAAGTGCGGTTACAGGACGAGAAAAAACATATAGACGGTGAAAGGATGGTGTTGTATAGCCGCAGTGCATGTTCGGCGCACATCTCTGTTCTTTCCTGTTGTCCTTTTTTCATTTCGTACTCGCATGCGTGAGTAGGGGCAACGTACACGTATTTTATGATTCACGCACTCAGATAAATACGGGGTTCATCACCCTTGCCTTCCCACGCCTCCAAGGCGCTGATCCTGTGGCCCCCACCTGATCCGCCTTTCTCCTCAAAAACAGCGAGCAATGAACGCAAGGACGAAAGCGGCGGCTTTCCCTGACTGCACAAGAATCCTGACGCCACCTCCCTGTCGCTATGCCATTTTCGACTGGTTGCATCAGAGAAAGGTAACATCGCCACAGCGTTTGCTAGTTTTTTTATTCATCCCGGAGATACTGACGAGGTTGTTAAAACCTTGTGCCACGCACCTTTCCTTCCTGCAGTAACACATATGGTACCAGCCCCCCCCCCCCCCCCCTCCAGCTTGTGGTCGGAACGGCTGACCGTGATTATCATCATCTTTTAAAAGAGGAGTTGCAAGGCGTTTCAGTCTCTGCAGTTTGGCACGCGGTGTCCGACTTGCTATGTTAACTGTCTCCGACTGGTGCTATTGTATACTACTCTAAACAATTGCACACAGTGGCAACGTCACATTCAAGCCTTCGTTGAGCTACTCGTTGGGCTGGCATAAATCTACGCGTCACAAAGCGAACAGTCCTTGTGAAAACTTTCCATGCAGGCCTACTGCATGGAGGTAGTCGCGATAGTAGCTTCTTTCTTCTTAAACTTCGTTTAAAACTTCGTTCTTATTTTAAGCTCCTTTGACAACTCGAATTATTAGGCGTTCCTTCGACATTAGTTGACTGGATCTGGGGTCGAATCCACAAAACAGTTCATTTTGGAACCCGTTCGCTTCGCCACTACGTCATTTTGACGTAGACATGGATGGAGCGAACCTTGTGGGAGGATGGGGGGGGGGGGGGGGGGGGGGAGAACGCTGCCAATCGGCGATCACGCGAGCTTTTGCTTATGTTCCTGAGAGGGCGCCACTTATTTTTGAACTTGCACCGGAAGCTTATGGTATTGCAGAACTTTCGTTGTTGTCGTTTTCGTGTGATCCGGTGGCAGTGCCGGCACGCAGAGGCTGCCGTCTCGGTCTGCACAACTCAATGCGTCAGCGTGAGCTGCCAGTTGAGCTCATGGAGCAGTATAGTTGAAGTTGGACTGGTGGTAAACTTGCCGAGCTGAACAAACAGCGCTCGTAAACAGAAGCGGGCGGATGACACGTGTCAAGTAAATATTGATATGAATACCACAGAATATTACACCGCACCTAATAAAAAAGAAAAGACAGGAGCAGGAGACAGGACCCAAAGTAACGCGCCATTACGGTTCACGTCGTATCCACGAATCGCATCTTGCTTTCCGCTACTGACGGCTGGCTGCCACATTCGCCATTAAGCCACCGTGGTAGGACAGTGGTTACGGTGCTCGGCTGCTGACCCGAAAGACACGGGTTCGATTCCGACCACGGTGGTCACATTTCGATGGAGGCGAAATGATAGAGACCCGTTTACTTTCGATGTCAGATTCTCGACAGCAGCTTCTCCGCCATTTTCTGCACGTGTTACAGATTTAAGCCGGCCGTCAGCACGCTCACGCCAAGCAGTGTCTTATGTCATCCTGCTAACGCCCATTCGGAAGCCTAAGGTCGCAATAAACCAAAGCACGTAGATGGCATTTCTCTCTCGTGATCGCGGCTCGAGTTGGTCCTATAGTTCAGGGGACCGCCGGCGTACTAATTCCTTCGAAAGCATGAAATGCCGCACAAAAGCATCATCAGGCATGTCGAAGGGATCCTCACATACATTCGGCCGCCGATAACGATCACTCAGAAATGCGCACGTCAAGGACGCCAACAGAAAAATCACAATATTTACATTGAAGCGAACGCCAATGTCTGGGTTCCGAGGACGGCCGGCTCACCGATTCGTTTTCACTTGACTGACAGCTCATGTGACGTGAACAAAAATCGCGGTCCCGGCTCCGCGAGATCTCATCACGCCGGCGATGACGACACGCGGCCAAAAAAGCGCGCAGCGGTGCGCTGGGGTCGGCGGGGAAGTGCGGTCGGGTACGCAAAGGCCTCTGGACGACATTTTCCGTAAACGAAGCCGACAGCTCTATTACCAGCCGGCGAGTGGAGACATTTGTTCAAGTGAAAGCCCAAAACCTGTTCTTTCACATCATCAGGTGTGGTCTCCAGCCAGTGAATACTAATAGAATTATCGGCATCATTTACGGAGCACGTAGCTCAGAGAATTTTATCCCCAACTGCACGACCGTACCGTTTTTGTGCAAACAAAAAGTACTCACCCATCTTTAGCGAATGAATAAAAAGCACTGACGAATTCTTCCATCAGCTTCACTTCCTCTGGCGTGTAGTTCAGCGATTTCATAATGTCATAAGCCTGGCCTCTCATCGCTTCAATCTTCTGGCTGGTGTCGTTCAGGAACGGCAGAGATCCGAGAGCGTACATCACATCCTCGGAATGGGTGACTCCCATCCACTCCGGCCAGAAGCTGTGCGACGGACGGTGGGCGAACACGTAGCGGTAAGTACGTATGCCTTGTTGTAAAGTCAATTCGCCCAAAAGCTGCACCGGACAGTCAAACACCGCGTCTCCCAGGAGCTCACTGAACAACGCGGACACCTGTTCATTCGTGTGTTCAGCGTCGGGGCCTCCGAAGTAGGCTTCTACGACGCGTCTTGCCTGCGGCATGGACAAGCCGAACATCGGTCCTAGGCCCACCGTTATACCAAGCCGGTAATCTGTCAACAGTACTTCCTTCAGTGCCGGAGCAGCGTGCTGAACGTTGTCGAAAAACAGCGTTCCCTCGTTCAAAACGTTCCCAAGCACAATTTCCCTGACAAGAAGCTTCTTCCAGGTGTCCTCCAAGAACGGGTCTTCAGGAAGAAACTCGTCGCCGTATGTCGGGGTAACCACCGATTGCGCGGGATCTTGTTCTTCGAGAGTCCTGAAAATGAAATGCGCATCCAGACTCCTAAGGCAGGATAGAGCGTCGTGTAGTTGGTCGCCCAGCGTTCTGTTGAAGTCATAACAGCCCAAGAAGCTGGCGATTTTAATGAATTTGCCATCGCCTTGGTGCGACGACCCCAGAACCATTGAGAGCGGCGCACCACTCAGCATGACGGCCCTCTTGAAGAGGTCCCGGCTCTGCGGAGACACTGCGTGCAGTCCCACGGAAATAGCCCCGGCGCTCTGTCCCATCAGCGTCACTTCCTCCGGGTCGCCGCCGAAGTTGGCGATGTTCGCGCGAACCCACCTCAGAGCCAAGTTCTGATCCCAGAGGCCCATGTTACCCGTCAGCTCGGGTCTGCCTAGTGAAAGGAAGCCCAGGACGCTGACTCTGTAGTTGAAAGTCACGAACACCACATCGGACAAGGCGACAAAGTTAGCTGCGTTGTAGACGAACAGCGCTGAATCGCCCCAGTTGAATACACCTCCGTGAATGTAGAAAATTACAGGTCGCTTCCCGTCGCACACACCGGAGTCAGAGCAAGCTGAAGAACGCCTCCAGACGTTGACGCGGAGACAGTCTTCGGAAGCGCTGGAGTAGTAGTCGAGGGGCGCGGCTTCGATCACTCGTATCGGGGTCTGCCAGCAGGGAGACGGCATTTCTGTGGCCCTGTAGGTTTCGTTCCAGGGTTCAGCGGGTCGCGGTCTCTGGAAACGCAGGTCCCCGATCGGGGCTGCGGCATAGGGTATTGCCAGAAAGGCGTCCACATCTCTTCCGCCGAGCCTAATACGTTTTCCCACGACAGGACCTGAAACGGTCCGGACAAAGGGTTCCGCTCTGCTGCCGTACGTGCAAAGAACGAGGCTAGCACAGACGGCGAGCGCCGTCGCGAGGGCCAGCATTCGTCGTGAGTTGCGAGTCATGTGGAACTGCCGGACGAGTGCCATGCCTTCTCTTATTGCTCGCGCGACTGCGTCTCAGAAAATGGCTATGTGGCAAGAGGGGCCGAGCGAAGAAGCCAGCATGCTGCGTATAAGCCAACTTCCTCGAGCACTGCTTCTTATGCGGACGGATCTTTCTTTTTCTTTATTTCACGCACCCATTATTTCAGATCGGCTGCGCTAGCGTGGACTCAATGGGTCAGTTTTTGTGGAGATGCAGCCCCTTTAGCTCGCGCCCGGAGTTCCATTCCTCGGCCGGTAAAAAAGCTTCGTTGCCAGCGTGTTTCTCAATAGAGTGTCTTCAGAAACGTACCTGCGGGAGTCTTCCTGAAAAAAATCCCTACCTAAAGCTCTATATAGGGAGAAAGAGATCCTTGGGAGGAGTTTACCTTTCACTTTGTTGAACTATGGCAAATATCTTTCTTTAGCAGGGATTACATCTTTCCATGTACGAAATGCTAGACACGTCTTACAGGTCGCATTTTTTCAATCACAAGAAAGTTCAGTGCCAAGTTTTCTGCGCCACTGAGGTAGCTTTGTGATTTTAGTATTATTGTGTTTTAGCATACCGGAGACGTTCTAGCGTGAAAAAAGAAATGAAAAAAAAACATCATTCTGATGGTAGATGAATTATATACATGTACAAGCAATGTGAAAAGGAACACGGGAGCACGCGGCCTCCGCGCCTCGTGAAGCACTGCCACGGACAACCGACGACGATGGGTGGCACCAGATGCATGTACGGAAAGAGCATCCGACCATGCTTACTGAGCGTGTGGCTTTTCTCGAAAATTCTTACTGGCTTTGGGCGGCACTGCTACGGAGCGCGGAGGCCACGCGTTCCCGTATTCCCTCTCATATTGCTTACACCTGTAATAGGGAAGACAAAAGAAAAATACAGTTGGCAATGCTGAAGTACACAGTACTTGCAGGATGTGAAGCAAGTAAAAATTAAGTCAAGATAGCATGTGCGGGCAGCCGATAACACGAGTTTTCCAAACATCACATGAGTTTTTGAGTCATGCAAAAAGTATGTCTACTAGCGGCCGACTCTCACAGTACCTCTTTGGTACTAGGCGCGAACACACACAGAACACAAGGAAGGAAACGGGACAAAGCACCATCAGGGCTGACTGCGTAGCTCACGCTGCAGAGGCGGCGGCTGAATGTATAGAGCCCTAAATACTGGTGTAGTAGTTTTCCACAGAAACTTTTGGGGTGGACGAGGCTCCAAACCTGGTCGCCTGACTCGTGATGCATGCTCTTGCGGCGAAGGTTGTGGTTACTAGCATCTGCGGACTGTTTGTCGTTGCTGCGCAAGCGGGCCAGGTTACGGGTTTGCACCGTTTGTTCGACGAATTTGCCCCCGTACAGCAGGAGGTTGGTTCTCCGTAAGGGGGCATCATGTGCATCATAATGCGTACTTCAATGCCGTATACAAGACGAATTGCGGTAAAACGGGTCTTTTCCTGCGTTGCGGTATTATAAGCATAAGTGACGCACGGTACTATACCGTTTCTAACGTTCTGTGCTGTACGTGGACATTCATTGATGTCTTGTCCGCTAATGTCTTGCTGAGCCGTTCTCTAAGCTCTTTTGACTGTGATAGTGTACGGTCGTCATTCTATGAGCGGTCTGGTATATATTCAAGATGTCTAGTAAGAGCTGTGCTGTAAACGCTGTAAACCGGTCGATAACGATGGCCAGCTGGTCGTCGTGTCGGAGCACGATGCCGTCATAAAAGCATTCGCAACTTCGGTGGCTGCTCCTGGCGGGTATGCCTTCATGCAGCGTAGCGTGTCAAATAACTACTGCCCATTTGTTTTCCGTCGATGATAATGGAAATGGTCACCGGTGGTCCATGCCTCTGTTGTCGAACAGTATTTGGGATGGCTCCATTGACTGCAAAATGCTCGGAGGCTATAGCGCCGGTGCCTTTCGCCGCTGGCATTCCCGGCAGGTTCTGACATAAGCCTTAGCTCTGGAGGCAAGTTTGGGCCAATAATAATTTGCACAAATCCAAGATGGCCGGAAGTCGGTTCTTCGTGGCGGACAAGGAGGACTTCATGGCATAGCTTGAATAGTAAAGCCAGAGGGTAACTTTTGTGACTCTAGCTAACGTTCTGCTTGTAAAGCACGCCACTTCGGAGAAAGAACTACGATATCTCTCGAGCCAGGTATACCGGGGTATTGCTGGATGCCGGCATTCTAGATATTCGATAAGCACGAACAACTATGCGTCGGCACGTTATTTTTTAAATTAGGTTGGACATGCTAGCTGCTCGAAGGAAGCAATTGTCACCCGTGGTGTCTTGAGAAGAAGGTTCGACAGGCGCGCGTGACAGATTACGAACGTCAGTCTGTGCGTGGACTTACAGACAGCGCGGAAAAAGGGTATTTTAGGGGCATAACCCCCACGTGATAGGTGTCTGCAAAGGTCCTCTAAATTCATGTACCTACACAACGATGGATAACCAATGATGAGTTGAAACGGCCTGTCATGCAGGACGAAACTTAGCGGCGTCCCATGCTACCACCATTCTTTTTTCAGTTCTAGAGTAGTTTCATTGAGCGTGCGAATGCTTGCAGCTGGCGTATGCGATCATTTTGTCCACGGAGTCCTTCCGCTAAACAAGAACAGCATCAAAGACAACGCTGCTTGCAGCCGTGAGTATTTCTCTTTCGGTGTCGTCGTCAAAATGGGCAAGTATTGAGGGTAATTCTAGTAGGATCCGAAGTTCATCAGAGGGATTCTGCTGTTCATTGCGTCACAAAAATGATGCGTCATTTCAAGTGTCTCGCGTCAGAGGGCTTATGAGCTGAGCGACGTTCTTGATGAAAACATGGTTATACCAGCTAAGGTACAAAAATTTTCGCAGTTTGTTTTTTTTTGCCTGTGGGAGCTGGAAATGCCTCAGCAGCCGCAAGTTTCCCAGGGTCAGCTCGAATTCCACCTGCTCCCGAGAAACTTGAACTCAGTGAAATGAAATGAAATTTTTGCAGTTTCAGGGCGAGGTGGATTGTCCGAACGGGTTCTGGAGCTGGTTTTAGTGCTGTTTTTAGTCGCTTCAGGCAGTCTGTAAACGTTGTCGAAGAAATTATATCGTTGGCGAGATAAAAGAAACATGTTTGACATTTCACTCCTGTGATCACAGTGTGTATCACACACTGTGATACACACTGTGATATCACACACACCGTCGCTGGAGCTCAGCAGGTCCGAAAGGGTGGACAGAAATTTCGTAGAGCCTGTGAGACGCGACGAAGGCCATTTTTTCATGGTTCCTCTCATCAGCTTCTGTTTCCCAAGAACCACTCCTGACGTCTACAGCAGAAAAGCACTTTGCTCTCTGAAGTATGTCGAGGGAGTCGTCTATAAGGCGGCCGTGGGTACGCTTCTTTCTTGGCCACAATGTCAAGTTCCCTTGACAATGTCCTTGACATTGCTTGATATTGCGCTTGACGATGTCTATGGCAATGTCAAGCGCATTATTCCGTCCTTTTTCTTTTTAGAATTATAATTATAGACGAGCAGTTCCTGTTAGACAGTAAAGTGATGTAATCTTCAAGCATCTCTATGACTTGTGTTAGGACCGCCTCCATTTCGCTAGGGGGCGCATGGTAGGGCTGCTGATCGACTGGTAGGGCGTAATCATGCGTGATGATCCGATGTTTTACGGTGTACATTCAGCATGTCAGATGACGTAAAACATTCGCTACCTGCTGCTCAAGCGTAACGGCTCAATTTGCGCCGACATCGTTGACTGCGTTCGGTTTCGCTAGACTAGCAGCGTTATCTTCACAAGCAAGGCACTCGGTAACTTCCTTAACATGGTCGACATAAGGTATGGCTGTACCGCGAAACAGATGCCGATGCTCGTTCTAAGCCTTGTTACGCGCAGCTGCACTCGACCGTCATAAAGGAAGGCAAGAGCTCTTGCTACATAGACCCCCCGGGTTAGTAAGATAGAGAGACTAGGCTCGCCAACATGGCATCCCCGATGTGGCTTGTAACAGGTGACTATAGACGAGTATTCCGATGCGCGACAGCTGTGCGATGTTATCAACGGTGACATGCAGTGCAATTCTTTGGGGTACTTTTCAAGGCTTTTCTTTTGTCATCAAGATCTGCCCGATTGATGATACTTCGGTCTCCTACTCTGTGCTGTGTAAGGAAGCGAGAAGGAGAAATAGAGACGTGATACAGCATGCGCACAGAAGGTAACCACGAATACATAAAAGCGCCTTTCTAAGGCGTCGTATGAGAGCTGTAGGTGGAGACCCACGCCACGTAAAAGCATGAACACATGGCCATGAGGAGGCTTCAAAATCGATGAGGCTGCTGGCAATGTTCTTTTATGTACTTGTGCGCAAGTTTCGTTTTATACCGGGTGTTCGAGGGAAGCCCGCCAGTAATGTTTTTAAAATAAATGTTTTGAAGTCAAGAGACGCTTTTTTCGGCATATTCATACCAGTGTTGCGGACGTCAGAAAAGAGGCGAATCATCACATCGAGAAAAATAATCACCAAAATACCAATTATTAACTTTGTAACAATTGCACAAAGGCGCCCTATCGCAATTAGAAATCTGTAGCTGACCGTATAGTAAGAGCCATATCAGTACTAAATTCTAAAACGCGCTTACGGTTGCCACTGCAGCTCAATAAATTGCGGCCATCACTAGCGCCATTCGACAGCCGTGCTTCTGCGGAGAGCGCAAAAGCGACACCAATCAAAACGCGTCACTCCGTGGCGCACGTATCACGTGACAATCTCTGCCCGCTCCTCACCACTTTGCTGCTCCAGCGAGGGGCAGAGATTTTCACGTGGTGCGTGCGCCACGGAGAGACGCGTTTTGATTGGCGTCGCTGTGCGCTCTCCGGCTCTAGAATTGTGCTCGAAATTGCCGAAATTTATTGAGCCACAGTGGCGACCGAAACCGGGTTTTGAAATTATATAAACTCATATGGGCCATTACTAACACTACGCTGTAAATCTCTGATTGCAATCAGTCTATATTGGCAATAAGTAAAAGTTTACTGTTAGAATGCATATAATCAATGTACTATTTAATACATTTCGCCTGTTTTCTAATGACAGCTAACTATGGTATTTCTCTGCTGGAAAAAGCTTCTCTCTACCTCAAAAAATCCTCTTCTGAAAAATTATTAGCAGGCTTCCCTGAAGCATCTGACATATTTTAATTCTTAACAATGCAAAGTTCATTCTCATACCCAGCAATTCATCATACCCAGCACTTTTCATAGGGAAACCGTTTATGAACGCAATTTTTTTCATATAATGTAAGATTTCACTATAACAATCAACATAACCTCAGATCACCCGACGGCAGTCATATCTATTTTTTCTATTCACTTTTTTGCTATCGTCAAAAGCGTTCCCCATTGGTCTTCCATGGCAGTCGTAACTGCCATGTAATGGGGCCCGAGCACCGTCAAGTGAATTAACGTTCACTTTTTGTCTCGGGTCCCTCACTTCTTACTGAAATTAAAATAAACTTCAAACTTCAAATTGTTAGATGCGATCGATGGAAACACTTTAAAAGAAAGATTTTGCGACATATCAGAATAATGGACCATTACCATCAATATTTTCATAACAGTGTCTTACAATTTTACAATGTTCAAAAATTATTCCCGAGTTAAAGCCGGACTTGTGGTCATGCTGCTTGGAAAGCACTAGTGCCGACGGACAGACTTCCCAACGAACCGGTTTATCAAACATAATTCCATTCTGTTCCCTAGCCCTGTCAAGGTCGGTCAATTCTATTCACGCTGCGTATGAAAATAGAGGCCCCGCTAGCAAAATTTGCTGCCGGGTGCCGGCATCAGCAATTACGAAGTGTGAAGTAATACGCTTCCTGTGTGCTATACTTCAGATAATTATCGATGCTGTCCAGTATGCACAAAAGCCGTTCTTTTTTCTTCCTGCCACTGAGAAGTCTGCGACGCATATTTCAGGTATTAATAAAGTTCGTGTCTGTAGCAAAAGTCAACTGCTAAAAAGAGTTTGGGTCTAGAAATATCAGCAGGAAATGTAGCACAAACGGAGAGCTCTGCTCGCTGGATGTTTTGCTTGGCTGGATCAGGCAGCGGGAGAGGCGATGCCCGGTAGCGTCCGCTACCTTATTCCCCTCTATCCCCGCATGCGCTGGGGCCCAGATGATGGTGCGCCGGGTTGGGAAACCCCGGTACTCCCATCTATGTAAAATTTGGAAGGCACGATCTACAATTTGTCCCTGTTGAAAATTTCGGCAAGCTCCCCTTGAGTGGGCGGTAATGACTCGGGACGCTGGGTCCGCGGCTGCAAGTTCGATAGCAACTTCCTCCGTGGGTGCAATGTTGGGGGTACGGACGGTGAGGCCCTCAACTGGGGTGTTTTGGCGGACGATGGTCGCCGTGTACCAACCCCAATGGTGTGGACCGGCCGCGTCCGTGTAAAATACCCCTGGTCGAGCACCACACTGCTCGGAAATGGCCTCCGCTCGCGCGAGGCGGCGGCCGTCATGGGCATCCTTTGTCATGTTAATGGGGAGGGTGCGAACCTGCAGGGCGAAGCGCCAGGCCACGGGCAGGCATACCCGCTTCTCCTCTTGGGTTGTGTAATTGATGTGGAGGCGGGTCAGAAGGCGGCTACCCGCACGTGTCTTGCTTAACCGCAAGTATTGATTGTTGAGATGAGCCTTGCGCAGCTCCCCAAAGATGTTCGTAATCCCAAGGCCGAGGAGACGTTGGTTGGATGTTGCAATGGGATCGCTTCGTTGCCACCTCACCGCACGCCGCTCTATCACTCCAACCGCGCGTCGCATGCGCAGCATTGCGTATAAAAGACAGATGTAATGGGCGGCTGTAACACAACTTTTAACATGGATGCAGAGAAGAAGAGTCCAGCCGCTGCTAAATGGCCGTGTAGACAGATTAACTCTTCCGATCCTGATGTGGTCGCCTGGCACTTGGCTATACTCAACAAAGACAGAATGATCGTACGAAGGCAAAGAGAGCAGCGGAGGCACCCGAACAGAGAGAGGAACAAACGGAGATGATAATAATAATAATTGGTTTTTTGGGGAAAGGAAATGGCGCAGTATCTGTCTCATATATCTTTGGACACCTGAACCGCGCCGTCAGGGAAGGGATAAAGGAGGGAATGAACGAAGAAAGGAGGAGAGAGGTGCCGTAGTGGAGGGCTCCGGAATAATTTCGACCACCTGGGGATCTTTAACGTGCACTGACATCGCACAGCACACGGGCGCCTTAGCGTTTTTCCTCCATAAAAACGCTGCCGCCGCGGTCGGGTTCAAACCCGGGAACTCCGCATCAGTAGTCGAGCGCCCTAACCACTGAGCCATCAACGGAGATGCCAGACTACCGAGCGTAATAGACGGCGCAACATGTCTCTCATTGCTAAACATACAGTGACCACAACAAGCTCAGCCAATGGAACGTACCTCTCGCTACGTATATCCTGGCATAGCCGAGCTAAGCCACTGCCAATTTTTTCTCAGTTCCCGACCCCCCTTCTTCACCCAGAGCGCGTATCCTCAATGCATGCAATGGCAGGGCTCTCCATGACCTTGCTAAGTTCAAGCAACCTGTAAAATACCCTTACTACCCTACGGAGGCGCCTTTAGCGTCTCCGTAGGGTAGAGGCGGACATCACAGCCGTTGCAGCTTCCTTAAAAAAAAAAACTGGTTGCGCGCTTTATCCCGTCTTCGACCCAGACTCCGCCCTCATGTGCTCTGGAATGTCTAACCAAGTTGCCAGTACATTTCGGCCAACTTCTTTGTACCAAGCCAGGCCTCGTTCACGTATAGCTTGACCAGGAGATTTCCCCCATAAAGCCAAGCTATTCACTCGAGCCAGCTTGCGACTTGTCCTTTCTGCGTAAGTAGAGAAGACGATGCCCACATGTTATCGCAGTGCTTTCTTCCTGATGCCCTCTTCCGTCGTGTACATAACCTGTTTCAGCTTCCAGGTGCACTGCACCAGGCTGTGAGTTGCCTAAACCACTTGCTAGATCGTGTCGTAAGCTAGTTCGTTATGTTCCTTGTGAAATGCGCGCACCAGAATAGATGGCGCGCGCTGTGGGGCCGCGTACAGCAACACGGTTCCGGGCCTCTAAGAAGGGCTTGCAAAAAGTGCGGAAGCGAATTGAAAATTTGTGAGGAAAGGAAATATCGCAGTAATTGTCTCACATATCTCCGTGGGCACCTGAATCGCTCCGTATGAGAAGTAATGAAGGAGGTAGTGAGAGAAGAAAGGAAGAAAGAAAGGTACCGTAATGGAGGGCTCCGGAAAAATTCAAGGCGGCACTTTGTTCACCTAAAGTGCGGTGAGGCGAAAGCCTTTAGCGCGGTGTTGCCGTTCGTGTCGCTAATGTGTGGTGAAGATAAGTAATAAGCTTATTTCCATCAGATCAAATACAATTTGATGGAGGAGGAGAGAAAAAAAAACGGCATTCCGCTTGACAGAGTTCTCACCTCCTGTTCAGGCGGCAGTGACATGGACGAGAAACATAACTGTTAAGGATATATTTCAGTTCAGATGTTGATTAAAGACTACAAAGAGCGTTTACGCAGCATCCCTCCAGATCGGCGTTCAGGAGGCGTCTGGCAAGATTGCCTGGGGAGCGCTCCTCTCGAACGATGGTGACGCCACTCAATGACGTCACGCGCTCATCAGCCACACGGCTTTACCATTTTCTTTGCGATGCCATCAGACTTATCTTGATTGATCGTAGCTGAGCGCAAATACTTCAGACTGTTGAAGTTGCTTTGGTGCCTTATGTCGATGACGTCATTTAGTTGCTGGATGTAACGGACGCCAGACAAATCAATGGCCGCGAGTATGAGCCATTAACGGCTTTCGCTTTAATAATTTTCACCATCTGGAGATCTGCAACGTGCAATGACATCGCACAGCACACGGGCGCCTTTTAAGTTTCTCCCCATCTAAACGCGACCGCCGCGGCTTTCTGTAATGTGTAAGCTTTCTGGTAAAGCCCTTTCGGTGTCGCTCTTAATTGCAGACTCATGTTCTGCTTTCAAAGTTTCAGTGCGTCGCCTTCTCATCGCCACCACAGCAAAAAAAAAAATGGCTGTGGTTTAGCTCCGGTTAACCTTAGTTGAATTGCGAAAGCTTCGTTTCCTCGGCACGTCATCTACGCAGCGTCTCATTCCGACGCTCTCGAGAACTCCAAGCGGTCTCTTCCGCAGTTGAACGCTAAGGCGCCCGTGTGATGTGCGATGTCAGTGCACGTTAAGGATCCCCAGGTGCTCGAAATTATTCCGGAGCCCTCCACTACAGCACCTCTGTCTTCCTTTCTTCTTTCGCTCCCTCCTTTATCCCTTCCCTTACGACGCGGTTCAGGTGTCCAACGATATATGAGACAGATACTGCGCCATTTCCTTTCCCCAAAACCAATTAATAATAATAATTAAAAAGAGTCACTCCGGGACGTGGCACGACTTCTATCCGCATATTCGTTACAACGCTTCCCGAGTCGTGCGGCGCGTTCTTCTGGCGTCTCTTGAGCGCGTTCTCTCTTCCTCGCTTCGTTCTGTCGTTGTTGCGTCTCTTTCGCGCTCCCCATAATGACTACAATACACTCACTGACATGTTTCTGAGAGGAAGAGGGGGAAAAGGAAAGTGCACGGGCCTGCCTACTGGCTCAAGCCGGGCCACGCTCGCTGCCGCGTGCTGAAAGTAGGAAAATTAAAGGATAGGAGAGGAAAGATAGAAACAAAAGGCACCACGCGCTAATAGGTTCAATACCGGGCCGACCCGTGCCAGAGTGCGTCTAGCACTCCGCCATACAACGTTGTGTTGCTCTCGCCACAAAAACACCGATACAAATCGTTCAACCCACTCTTTAATCTAGTGGAAGATAAGCATCTAAACAAGGCCAACAGCCTCCTTTTGGTGAAGTAACATACGGCACGGAATCGTGCAAGGGGCAGTCAAAACTGTGTACAATGCTGCCACGTCCGCGCTCCAATGCCGTATGCTATTGCAGCAAGCGCAGGCTGTTGGTCTGGTTTATATGCACATCTTCGTCTAGATTTGGCAGTGTAATAGAAAAACGACAGCCATTAAAAGCAGACTCAATCCACTCGTGGTGACCCACGAAGCTATTATTCAAGCTTTCAAGAAAATTTTACAGTAAAGTAGGAATGAAAAAATTATCTCTGCTTCTACTACTACTGAACCTGGTTAGACGGCCAAAGCTGTGGTGTATCGGGCAAGTAGACGCGGCTTGTCCTCTAACGTTGAGTGCGTTCGGCACACGACAGGCAATGCACCCATCCTGCCAGGTGACAGTTAAATGATTGGTTGATCGCGATCACGAGAGGTTGGTCACCCAATTAACGCTGCGGCTTATCGCCGCAGTGGCGCGTGTCTGCCACAACGTTGTCAGCTCTTATGCATGCAGGCCACATCTCTCTCTCTCCCCACCGCCACATACCTCAAAGCCCGATATAGGCGTCCACTGCTCCAGGGGGCCAGTTATGCGCCTTTCTTTCCTCAAAATCATCGGAATCCAGAGCATTGTCAACGCTAACGCCAACGAATACAAAGAACGCCGACGATCTATAGCTTCAGTGCCGCCTGTGTCCTATAACGTTGTGAATGCGAACGGATGCAGCGCACATATCTGTCACTACCGCCACGTAGCTGAAAGCGCGACTGAGGTGCCCACTGTTCCAGGGAGCCAGTTATGCGCCTTCGCTTTCGAAGAAAATTGAAGATTGGTGTTTAAAATTGGTTTTGAAGAAAGGAAATGGCGCAGTATGTCTCACAAATATTGGTAGACACCAGAACCGGTTTTGAGGAAAGTAAATGGCGTAGTAATTGTCTCACACATATAGCGCTGGACACCCGAACTGCGCCGTAAGGGGTTTGGCCTCTGGCTCACATGAAGAAATGAAAATTTGTTTTGGGGGGAAGGAAATGGCGCACCATCTGTCTCACGTAGCGGCGGACACCTGAGCCGCGCTATAAGGGAAGGGATAAAGGAGGCAGTGAAAGAAGAATGGAAGGAGAGAAAGGTAACTTAGTCAGGGCTCCGGAATAATTGCGACCACCGGGGGTCTTTAACGTACACTGACATCGCACAGCACATGGGTGCCTTAGCGTTTCGCCTCCATCGAAACGTGGCCGCCGCGTTAGGGTTCGAACCTGTGAACTTCGGATCAGTAAGTCAAAACGCAAGCACCACGAAATCGTTACGAGGTATCGTAGTGACCCGCCGCGGTGGCTCAGTGGTTAGGGCGCTCGGCTGCTGATCCGGAGTTCCCGGGTTCGAACCCGACCGCGGCGGCTGCGTTTTTATGGAGGCAAAACGCTAAGGTGCCCGTGTGCTGTGCGATGTCAGTGCACGTTAAAGATCCCCAGGTGGTCGAAATTATTCCGGGGTCCTCCACTACGGGCAGCTCTCTCTTCCTTTGTTCTTTCACTCCCTCCTAAATTTATCCCTTCTCTTACGGCGTGGTTCAGGTGTCCAACGATATATGAGACTGATACTGCGCCATTTCCTTTCCCCAAAAAGTATTATCATTATTATTAATATTAGCGTAGTGAAGCTTTCGCTTAAAAAAAAAATTGGCAGTGGCTTAGCTCAGCTATGCCAGGGTAAACGTAGCGAGAACTGTAGTTCACCGCTGGTCACGCATGTTTTCGAGTTTGTTGTTGTGACTAAAATGTTAAGCATTGAAGAAGTATTCGGTGAGACACATTGTTTATTTCTTCGAATTGTTGTGACAGAGATAAACACTTCCCGATGATCGGTAAACTATCACGCAGTTGTCTCAATGCTGCCTACACAGTATTTAGACTGGTTGCTTTCTCTCAGATACACAAGGTCAATCCAAGGACAGCAGTCATCAACCAACCCTCAAACACATCACTTCGCATTGCAAACAAAGACCAGCAGAGGAAAAATCCCTCGTCACACGCAACGAACTTTAAAGGTCGTGGGAGGCGCGACTCGCCCGGCAGCACCTGGGAAGCCAGCAGGCAACCTTGGACCAAGCTGAACGAGCCGCTAGAGTCAGTGGAGCCCTAGAATAGGGGCTTCACCCGCAAGAGCCTGTCTGCCATTTCAATAAAATGTTTATTCCTCCTCCTCTAGGGTCAATCCTTGCGGTCCAGGATCCGGTGTACCCAGGCTCGAACCCGACCACGGCGGCTGCGTTTCGATGGAGGCGAAACGCTAAGTCGCCCGTGCGCTGTGCGGTCAGTGAACGTTGAAGATCCCCAGGTGGTCGAAATTATTCCGGAGCCCTCCACTACGGCACCTCGTTCTTCATTTCTTCTCTCAGTCCCTCCTTTATCACGCCGGTGCACTTTGATGCGTTCAGCAGAACGGTAGGTGTGATCCATGCGAAGCCTGCCGTGGAGACCGACAGCAGGAACTGCGGCCGTAAGGTTAAATTGGTTTTTGGGGAAAGTAAATGGCGCAGTATCTGTCTCATATCGGCGGACACCTGAAACGCGCCATAAGGGAAGCGATAAAGGAGGAACTCCGGAAGAAAGAGGTGACGAAGCGCGCGGCGCACCCCCTCCTCCTCCCCGGTTCCCATGGCAACGGCGCATGCGCACAACTGGCCTCTCGCGTGTACGGCGAAATGCTCGACTGGAAGCCTAGAGAAGCTCCCGCTACAAAACAAGCAGTGGCTTAGCTCGGCTAAGCCCGGATATACGTAGCGAGAGGTACGTTTTCCTGGCTGAGCTTGTTGTGGTCACTGTATGTTTAGCAATGAGAGGCATTGGGTATAGATATCTTTTATTCATTTTGCTTGACAGAGACGAAGACTGCCCAATGATCTGTGAAGTAGCATGCAGCGGTCTCAATTTTGTGGATATAATAATAATAATAATAATTGGTTTTTGAGGAAAGGAAATGGCGCAGTATCTGTCTCATATATCTTTGGACACCTAAACCGCGCCGTAAGGGAAGGGATAAAGGAGGGAGTGAAAATTTTGTGGATACAATATTTCGATTTGGTAGAGCCTCGTTAACATACAAGCTTTATAGTAGTTCCCCATTGTGTAGTCTGGACGTGAGGGTCCCAAACTACATTAAAGTCAAACTTTTCTTTCATACACTAAGAGAGTCCTGTTTCCTGTTGAAATCACCCAAAGTCACACACAACTGTGAAACCGTGCCGTAGGCTGGTATACACGTGGCAACCACATAAATCTTCTGCCTGACAGATGTGCTCAGTGCCACGTACACTCCTTGAATGATAATGCTTTCCAGAAGCCGAACACAGCAGCTTCACCATTATCACCGTGATCGAAGGGAGATGTCTGACAGCGGTGATACCTTGTTTCTGGTACATACAGACTCCAGCGTTCTGATTTGGTTCAAGCCAACTGCCAGGCGACAACCTAAGTATCGGAAAAGTTAATCTTCTCTTGTCTATCCCGCCGTTTAGCAGCGGCTGGAATCTCTTCTGCATGCATGTCAAACGTTGTGATACAGACGCCTTGATGTTGCTGATGTTTCTGAGAGGAAGAAGGAAAAGGAAAGTGCCCGGGCCTGCCTACTGGCTCAAGCCGAGCCTCATTCGCTGCCCCGTACTGAAAGTAGGAGAGGTAAAGGATAGGAGAGCAAAGAGGGAAAGAAGGAATGCGCCACGCTAATATGCCCCGGGCCGATCCCGGAGGCAGTGCAATACCGGGCCGACCCGTGCCATAGTGCTTCAGCCAAGCAATGCGGCATATTCCAAAAATAACTTTAATAACTTAGGTCCAAGGACCCGTTGCAGATATTAAATCAGTTATCGGGTATCTGATACTGACGCCCACTACATCTCCGCCTTTTATACGCAATCCTGCGCATGCGACGCGGGGTTCGGAGGATGGAGCGCGGTGTGCGGCGAGGCGGCGACGAACGCGGCGCATATGTGGGATCTCTCTGGTTACCATGGTATCGGCGCATGCGCACAACTGCTCATCCGCGTGACGTCACGCTCGGCTTTGGCGGTGGAGCGGGCGCGAAGCCGCGGCGACAGCGAAGCGCACGCCACACTTCGCTCCTCTTCGGTTTCCATGGTAACGGCGCATGCGCGCAACTGCCCTCTCCCATGTACCGCGAAATGCTCGACTGGTAGCCCGGTGTAGCTCTCGCTACAGAAGCGGTGGACGCTTACGCTTCGCCTTTATGAGTGGAACGATTCAACGTGTTGCAGCGCATGCCAGGGAGATGCAGGGAATCCACGGAACGCCATCACCCGTTCGACGCGACGCCTTCCCCCGGTGGAAAAATCGCTCGGAGTCTCTCCTCATCCACAGACCTTTCGAGCACCCCCCCCCCCACCCCCCTGCAAAGAATCAGCGCACCTCAGACTCCACACCGCCTCCCATACCCTCAGAAATAGATGGTAAATTTGTTGCACTCGATGCCAATTTGACCACAAACTAAAACAGACGCCCGTCTTGAGGCCAGATTCAATCACTGCCGCCACCTCCTTACCCGCCGCGGTGGCTCAGTGGTTAGGGCGCTCGGCTACTGGTCCGGAGTTCCCGGGTCCGAAACCGATCGCGGCGGCTGCGTTTCGATGGAGGCGAAACGCTAAGGCGCCCGTATGCTGTGCGATGTCAGCACCAGAGGTGGGCATATGACCTCAAAAATCTGGAACTCACCTCAACCTCGCCGTGGTGGCTTAGTGTTTAGAACGCTCGGCTACTGATCCGGAGTTCCCGGGCTCGAACCCGACCGCGGTGGCTGCGTTTTTATGGAGGAAAAACGCTAAGGCGCCCGTGTGCTGTGCGATGTCAGTGCACGTTAAAGATCCCCAGGTGGTCGAAATTGTTCCGAAGACCTCCACTACGGCGCCTCTTTCTTCTTTCACTCCCTGCTTTATCCCTTCCCTTACGACGCCGTTCAGGTGTCAGCCGATGTGTGGCAGATACTGCGCCATTTCCTTTCCCAAAAAACCAATTTTCATTTTTTTTCCGCCACCCACACCGAAAAACTTGAGCAGCGCATGGTCGCTCAAGGCTTAGAGAGCGGAGAACTGTTTAACTCTCTTTTGGTGCCCGGCTAATACCGTTTACGCTCATGGATGCTGGCTCATGGTGTGACTCCTGGTCTCCGACAACGAGAGCTAAAAGCACGATAGCATTAGATATATCTGCCGCGAAAAAGATGCTTTCCTTTCCCGGAACGTTCTGTGCATCGCTGTTTTCTTTTTAACCTAAGTGTGTGATAACGTCACAAGGTCAGATTACCTCTTTCGACCAGAGTGGGCTAGCTGCTCACAATTCCATGGACAGGGGAAGTCACCTCGCCCCGCTGCGGTGGCTCAGTGGTTAGGGCGCTCGACTACTGATCCGGAGTTCCCGGGTTCGAACCCGACCGCGGCGGCTGCGTTTTTATGGAGGAAAAACGCTAAGGCGCCCGTGTGCTGTGCGATGTCAGTGCACGCTAAAGATCCCCAGGTGGTCGAAATTATTCCGGAGCCCTCCACTACAGCAGCTCTCTCTTCCTTTCTTCTTTCACTCCCTCCTTTACCCTTCCCTTACGGCGCGGTTCCGGTGTCCAACGATATATGAGACAGATACTGCGCCATTTCCTTTCCCCCCAAACCAATTATTACTATTATTAAGTCACCTCTATAGAGATGTTCACGAGTTCACTGTATTTCATTATTTTGCCTTTGTGGATATGTTGCTACGTGGTGTTTCAGCAGGTCTTGGCCGTATGGCTGCATTGGTAGTTGAAATATATGTTTTTTTTTTAGTTATGCTGCTGCGTTTCGGTTCGGCTGCAGGTTTTTCAATCGACCTTCCGAACTAGCACGTTGCGTAAAGTCAGTCCGTCTTAAGAGAACCAACGCGATTAAGTGAAACAGGAAGCCTCAGGCTTCGCGGAGCAGGACGACTGGCGCATTATTCTTGTTTGCTCGGTGACTGACACTCCTTTGGAGGGCAGCTGCTTATGTGAGCAATGTAGAAGCGGTGGTTGTTTGGCGAAAAAAAAACTGGACAGAACCGGTTGCTTGCTGGACGGCGAGCTCATGAGCTACCCGACCGACACGAAGGAAGGTTTGGTTTCGTTTATGGGGTTTAAAGTCAAAAAGCGACTCAGGCTATTTGGGAAGCCCTAGTGAAGGGCTCCGGAAATCTTAACCACCTGGGGTTCTTTAACGTGCACTGACATCGCACAGTACATACACTGGCCTCCAGAATTTCGCTTCCATCGAAATTCGACCGCCGCGGCCGGGATCGAACACGGTTCTTTCGGGTCAGCAGCAGAGCGCCATGATCATTGAGCCACTGCGGCGGCACAAGGAAGAAGGAACACCATCTATGCTATTACTGCAATAGGATTTTAGCTGTCGTCGAGGCACAACCCTGGCGATCTCTGCGACAAAATTCAGTGACTTGTCGAGATAGTTATGACGTCATCAATATCACGTGATATCAGAGGCATGGTGGTCGCCTTACCGCCTGAATGGGCGTTCCACGGGCGTCTACTCGCCCGTGGCAAGGCCAACCTGGGCTCCGCACTCTGTCTGGCGTGGGGCCACGTGATTTCAAGGAACCAATCACTCGATGGCGCAAAGGCTGCGGCAGTATCGACATCGCTATCGCAGAGAGCAAGGTACGCTATGAGCCAGAAAGGCATGAACCAGCTTCACCAGATTCCGGAGGGAGAAACAAATTTTCTCGACGCAGAGGCTCCACTGAGAGCGCCAGAAAAAAGTCGCAAAAATTTTATGCGTTGACTGTAATTTTTTCTTGTACAATGCAACGCTTTCATTATGTAGATGGGCTTCGAAACCAAGAACATATTGCATACTTGTGCCTGTGCAAACACAGACAGCTCACTACCAAATCAAGCCTGGGCTTATCACTTAACGGAAGAGATTTGAGAATACCAATGAGCCCACTATTACAGTGCTGATGCAAGACAACTCCCAAATACTGTAAGCATTCGGAGACCCACCTGATGCCACTAAAAAGGCTTGTTTTTGTACCCCAGTGTCCTAATCAAAAGCTTTTGTTTAATCAAGGTTATGAGCCGCACCCAAACTCTCACTAAACTGCTCAATTGCATGCAAAACCTCGAACGCACTATTTTATGAGAACAGAAAAAGACAAAGTTATAAGCAAAAATTTTAATTTCACACTGCGATAGCCGGAAGCCACGAATTGCTGCGTTTTGGTGCGAAAGCACTACTTCACGATGTCTAAGCGGCTCACCGAGTTTGTGTGCAGCTTGGCCTTGAGGGTGACCTTGGCCAAACCATAAATAATTAATATTTCCGCTACTGGTATTCGAACCAGCCGCGGCGCGAACAGATCAGCTTGGCTGGCCATTGCACGAGAGCACTATGCTTTCGCCGCAGCGGATCACGCCTGGTCTTATGAAATTCCCTGAAATGTGGCCCAAAATACATTAGACAAACTGGTAGGTGCCTAAATGACCGTTTGTGCAAGTACAAAACTGATGTAAACAGTAGCGTGAAAAGACATCTAGCCGCCCCTTGCAAAACTTGCAGCAAGTGTCATCCAGATTTTGAGCACTGTGACGTCATAGGTTCTAATGCTCATCGGCTCACTAGGGAAGTGGTTGCGGCCAACAACATATCAAATAAAGACATGTGTGTCAGTTCAACACCAGTGAATTCATACGAAAGAAATGATGTTTCATTCTGCTGAGAGGTGAAACCTTTGTGACAAGTTTTCTTTTGTTACTCCCTTTTCCACTGCTTTGTGCATTTTCCCAATGTTTTCTTTGTTACACAACCTGCCTATAAAAGTGGGCTTCGTAGATACAAATCGCCAGCTGTAAGTCAGCGCCCGTGTGTGCGTCTGTTCTCAGCATCCTTGTCTTGTTCGCACTGTTTTAAGCATGAAATTATGCACGCAAAACTGCGCCGCTCGGCATGAAGCTCCTCCCTGATATGACGCAACTGTTGCATGTGGCGCTTCACATAACAAGAATGTCGAGTTACAGGAGCCAGTTATAAATTTTCGCTCTTTTTTGCATGCGAACTCTAAAGCGGCTTCATGTCTTATCCCCCACTCTAGATGCAATCGCTCAGAGAAAGAGGGCTCGCTCCACCCCGCCGGCACAGTGATTATTTGCTTTAGGTGGCCAAGAACGAAAAGTTATAACCGTTGAATGCAACTGCACATTCCTGTCAGGCGGAGCGCCATACGCAGCAGCTACGTCACACAAGAAAGGAGCCTCATGGTGAGTGTCGCGGTCTCGGATGCGTAATTACATGGTTTGGACTGACGTTAGACGCGCATATCTGAGGACACAGTCGCGTTAGTAAAACTGTACAAAACTCAATAGTCTATGAATTCCGCTGCCTCTAAGTTAGTTAAATAAGTAAAGTGAATAAAAATTAGTTGATCAATTTTAGTTGCTTACTCAGGTTACGATGTTGATTTTTATCACTATTCGTGTCTCATTTGCCACAAACCTATTTGCAGTAATGACATTTTGTGTAGCTGTGTAGTTCCCGTGGTGACATTTTTAAAAACCCGTAAAGCCGAATTTTGCACGCCCTTTATTTGCCAAAATCTGCCTTGCGGGAGCTATTCCTACGCAGCAATCGCTTCTCCGCATTTCGGGAGATTATTATGAATAGCAGTGGAATAACAAAAGTATAAGAAGAGAATCAGAAGAAAATCTGAATTGGAATGGAATCAGAATAGATTGATGAGTGAAAGACGATCCAGTATTGAAATGGAGTCAAAAATGGTGTATAATAAGATTTTGAATGGACCGGTAATTGACAGAAGAATGCTATCGTATTTCCTCGCATTTCCTCCGCATCAGTCCAATTGATTGCCCCCAATTTTTCCAACCACCTTCCATTGAAATGCGTTCTCTCTGCTTGTATTCTTTTTTTCGCACACGTTGTTTTCCTCCTCCGAGTTGCTTTTGGTGTCGGACGAGGGATCCTCGCTGGCCGTAGTTTGTATAGTAAAACGCTTTAGTTTGTCCGCCGTCAACACTCCTCTGTAAAAGCGCTTTGTCTTTGGCTGGGAAGGCTTTTCATGCTGATAGGCATAAGTGCATTCGGCGCAACTTTCTTGGCTCCTGTATTGCAGATGGCTTCCTGTCGAGCAACCATCCGCCGCCTGCTTGTTCTGTTTGTTCTATATTGTTTTCGATCGCCTTTTCGAGTTTAGTTAGTACACAACTCGGAGTGAATAGGCCGCGTGGATCATGCCACTCGCCTTAAAAATATAGTTCATATTCAGTTGTTTTCCTTAAGTCGTCGGCTCCATTTGTTCTGGAATAGGCTGCGCCACGGACGAGAATCTCAAAAGGCAAGGCTGACACAAACTTTGAGTCACACCCTGCCCTCAACACGGGCATCTTTTCCTCCCTCACCCTCTCCTTACCGCCTCTGCCCTCCCTCGCCCTTGCCCTCGCGTATTTTTCAACTCAAATCCTCTCTTACCGTCACCTCATCGAGTGGAGCCCTCATGATGGATTTCCCTCATAAGGGTGCCCATGTGCGCATGTCAGGGCTTTTCTGTTAGGATGCTACTGCTTGGAGGCTTTCCGAAGACCTACAGATTCGTCAAGACGAAGGCATCCGTGACACATTCAGTTGATGTAGCCTCTCTGCGACGTCTTCTTGCACTTCCTGAGCACAACACTAGCTATTCGCACAACGCATATACACACATGCACGAGCACAAGCGATCGTTCATCCCAAAGGCGCAGTGCATGCGCAAACGAACTTACGCTAGACCTCACACGCGCGGTTCATTTTTCCTCATTGGCTCCTGTTTCCGGACGCACCTCCGGACACGCTGTTGTTGACATCTTCGGACAGCAGTTCTTGCTCCTAGTTCGCATGTTATACCCTGTACCTAAGAGCAGCCGACCTTGAACAGGCCAATACCGCGGCAGCTTGATGACCATGCCGATACATTGCCACAATCTTACCCATTTCTATCATCGCGACGTGCGCGGCCTCTGTAGCGGTAAACGGAAAAGTCAGGTAACAGTTTGAGACAGCATTCAATAGGCGGCGCTCGGCAACAAGTATACTTACTTTTGATAACGCTGTATTGCGCCTCAAGCCATGCGTGCAATCATGAGTTGGGGTTTAGCCGGTGCTCACGGCAAAAACGAAACAAGTAGTACAGAAAGTCACGGGCTGTACTTCGAGCTCAGTAAGGACGCAGTACTATCTGGTATAAAGAATGGCTGAGGCAGATAGTATTGCGTATCTATCTGTGTTAAAGGCATTTAAGTGTCTGTACAGAAATGTTGTTCATTCAGAGTTGAGATAAGGAACTAGAAAGCTAAGCAGTAAGTAAGCAGGAAACCAAAACGGAGAAGTAAAAAGCGGTAACTTAAGGTAAAGAGGCCCAGGGCAGGAAGTTGGATGAAAAAGATGTCGCCTATATGTACCTATGAGGAGAAAACGAAATCAGGAATGATTAGTTCTACTATAATTCACTATGCAGGGCACATGTTCTTTGCAGACAGATCAAGGTGCCTTAGGAAGCGCAGCTATGGAACGAAATAGGCCCATGATGACAAATCACGTACAGTATGTGGCAAACTTGGAGACAATTCAGCATATGTGTTAGATTGTAGTAGTACCCACTCCGACGTTAATAGAGCTTCACTGAAACCTTAAGGTTTATGGTTAACCAACGTGATAGGAACGCATCCGGGGCAGAAAACAGTAAAAAAAAAATGGTTGGAGAGTTGGTGACAGGGCAGTGACCTGAAGAAGAAAACTTGGGCTCAAAATTTTTAGTAGCCTTGGGGTTACTATAATTTGTGTTTTAGCAGAGGGTAAATGTTGAGGTAGTAGCTGTGAAGGTCACAACACAAGCTTAAAAAATAGGAGAAATATGGTAAGCCTGCTGGCACCGACCACTACTCCGTTTTAAAGGGACCGTCTTTAGCGTGCATCAGTTCACTAAAGTAGTTACATCTGTCTATATACCAATCACAAGCGCTTTAAGTAACCGAGAGTTTCAGCACCTGCTCCATGTTTCGCCTGCTCGACTGCAACCTCAAGAACAGCCGATCTTAACCAGGTCGGTATTTGTGCGAAAGTGCTTCTACGCTCACCAAGACCGACCAAGAATCTTGTCACCGTACGTTCACCGGGCGTACATGAAAATAAGCTCTTGAGCACAATGACGACTAATATGCATCTAATCTGAGAGCGCTTGATAGCCGTGAGGAGTTGGTAAATGTGTCTTTAGGTTCATAACGGTTTTTGCAGCCCATAGTTTCGGGCCTGAAAGGTTGCGCTTCAAAACGTGGCGAACTCAAGTTGCTCTTTTATGCTGCTGCTTCTATATTGCCGCAATGATTGCATCCCAGCGACGCCGCGTACGACCAGAAGTTGTCCATGTAGTCCGTCTGGAGCCGTATTATGCGCGCTAAAGGACGCTGCATTTCCGTACTCTATTTTCACAAGATCCGTTTTATCTCTTACTAGTCGCATTATTTGTTTTAATGCATCGGGTCGATGCTTCTTTGAGAGGGGAGTAATGCCGCGAATACTTGCAGTGTTTGTTCGTTCTTCAAATCAGCCGCCCCACCACTTTATCGCTTTGTTTGCGACACAAGACGCGACTAGATTTATCTCGACTGATCGCAGCCAGGCAGAACTGATTCTACGTTGTTCCGGAATGTTCTAGTAACTTTGCACGCTTTATCTCGAAAGTTCGACAGCGGCGGGCATTCTGTTCGACGACCGCCGAGCACGCTTGTCGCTTCGCCGCCGCCGAGTGATTCAGTCCATTGTGGGCGCAAGTCAGCCCAATAAACAGTTTTCTTTTAGAAGACATTTTGTCCGTCTTCATCGCTCCTTCGACTGCCGTCACCACTACGTGACATCATGTTGCTTGCTAGGCGGACAATGCACATACTGCTGCAGCCCTTGAACGATGACGGAGGGGGCCAAGAAGACTAGTCGCATGGGCATGTATTTATCTCCGTCTTTCTCTGAAAATGTATTCCTCTCTTTCAAAGAGCCCGTGTACTGTGCGATGTCAGTGCACGTTAAAGAACCCCAGGTGGTCGAAATTTCCGGAGCCCTTCACTACGGCGTCCCTCAAAGCCTGAGTCGCTTTGGGACGTTAAACCCCCCTAAAACCAAAATATTTCAAAGAGCAGAGGCAAAATTTTCTTTCGCACGCCCAGCAGTGAGCTTCAGACGTCGTTACTGCCGCTCTTCTCTCAGGAAGCCATGGATTGGCAGGATGAATTAGAAGCGTTAAAAATACGGTTCGTAGTTCCTTCGTTAGTCCATACCAGCTCTACCAAGAACTAGAATGAAATTTATCAGGAAGCTGATGTAAAGTGTTAGACAATAGTGAATATTTTAAGTGAGCGAATACCCCCCTCATTTTTTTTTATTCTCCTCCCTCACCCTTTCTGTTGAAGTATCTTCCCACCATCAACCTCAATTCGTAAAATTTTCTAGCGCACCCTTGTCCCCCTCCTCACATATTTGTTTTCCGCTTCACGATTCCCTTTCCTCACCTCGGAAAAAATCCACACATTGCTGCGTCTTAACACTAATTTTTAATAGTTTTAATGTCCGCGTTCATTTTCCACCATGGCGATATTTGTTCGCATTACTGACGTTCGTTCACATTAAATTTTCCACTCATTGTGCGAACTTTTTATCGTTTCATGAAAGCTTAAAGATGTATGAGTACCGATTGGCGCCTGCCTTAAACTACTTCATGTGGCATTCTAGAACTTACGGACTGGCCAGTGTATTGTTGCTCTTGCGGTGGAAATCGGCCTCCTTTTGTCGCTATGAAAGCATGATGTAAAGGAAAAAAGAGATAAACCACTGTTACTGCCGGAATGGCACACACAAAATTGTCATTCTAGAACAAACAATGTATGCAAAATAGATACGTTTGACACTCCCCGTAAAACGTTTGTGCGCAGATCCTTGCAATACGAAAGGGAGCAAGTAATTTGCACAAAGAAATTAATTTTCTGGTTATATTTTCACTAAGGTTGAAAATGTCATTTGCATCTTGTGCGCAAGGGAAAAAAAACACTGAAAACTAGTTAGCAAACAGGAAAAAGTGAGCTTGTCACACATAATAATGCAGTAATCAATAAGCAAATGTGCAAACTTTCTTCCCTTTCCTGTTGGAGGGCTGCGGCCTAGAAATTACTTAATAGATCCGATTTCTGATATGTGGAAGTTTTGTAGCGAGGTACCAAAACCACTTCAGAAGTCAGTATACTCAGAAGCAACTGGTTTACTGGAATGCAATACTAAAGAAGTTCAAGAACTCGCGCTACTCAGCGTTGGCTGCAAAAGCTTTCAGTGCACTTATTTTTCATAAGTTCATAAGTTCATAAGTTCATAAGTTGAAATTCGCATTGAGTAATCTTTTCGAAGAAAAATGTCTCATGCTACATCCAAGGTATATTTTGTATAAGTGGATGGCAGATTTTCTTTGTGCAAAAATATTTTCGAAAGAATAAGCACCTCGTCTCTTATTGGTGAACATCTCAAGAAAATAACAGCTTGATAATAATAATAGATCGATAATAATAGATAATAATGGATGGTGAACATAATAGGTTCCCTGCCGGCATTTTCTCTTGTATGGGGAAATAATACGCAGTTTATGCCTGACACTAAAGCTTCTTCTAATCGCCATGTTTACCGGTCCTCGTCCTTGTGATCAACATCAACCGATTTTAACAATCGCCAGAAGTACCCCAGAATACAAGACTGGTTATGAGTCGTTACCTACAGAGCTTTTTTTTTCCCTTTGAACTGAGTGTGGTAGATTGATTTTACACAATGCCTTTGACCTTTTGGATGTACAGCATACAGTCATGTTATGTACATTACACGGTTTGTATGCTTTATTGGTCTATTCTGTCATTTCAGCCCAGTAATGTTCCATGCCGAGACAGAAATTCATACAGTTATACCCCAACATCCCTCTTGCAGGCTCTTATTTTCTGCATCACGTGAAAAGCGCTGTCAGTTGGGAAAAGCGAGACACTTTTGGTTCTTGAAATTCACTGAAACCCCGTAAAAGTGCCCCTTTCGGCAAATTTTAGCACTCAGTTTTCCTAAAGGAAAATTTCCTGGATGCAAAACTGTTTCACCCAAACGCTATATATGTTTCGGCGCTGCTGTGTATACCCTGAACAGAAATATAGGATCCATTGGCGGCAATCACAGCCAATGAGCCCGCAATCACTCTTAATGACGAACGGCTCATGAGTCGATAGAAACTGGGCCGATTAAATGACTCGTGTGCAAGACAAGGGATGTGAGTTCTGGAACAAGTCGGAGCTGAGAGGAATAAATTCTTGGTTATGTTCCGAAGTTACTGCGTTTAAATTTCGGAAGACTGAAACATGCGCTAGGAAAGAAATGCTGCAGGAGGCATTAGACGGTTGGTCCGGAGCTTGCTGTCATACCTAAGAACCCCCCCCCCCCCCACCTCTGCACTTCCTAATCGTCGCCCTCAACCTCACCGCATTACTACGCGTACCCCACCTTAACCTTAGCTCAACGCATGAGGGCCTCATAACGATGAGGGTGAAGAAGCCTTCTCGAGGCCTTTCCTTCGTAACTGTGGCCGTGTCTGATGGAGACACACGGGCTGCAAGAGCCATATGATGGATTCCCGTGGCTAGTAATAGCAGCAAATTTAAATATCGGCTTAGGTTTTCTACAGACTGACGTGATGTTGATTATGGATTTTTATGGCGCAAGGGCATCTATGGCCAAAGAGCGCCATGCACAGGGTAGTCTAACTTCTCAAGGTGGGGTCAGAGACCCATTTCCCAAGCATTTCAATTTGTATCCCTGCAACCTGGACCAAAATATCTGAAGCACCTGCTGGCTCTGTAGCCTACGCACGTTATGGAGCGGAGAAAAACAACTTTGCCACTTTGTATATAGATATATAGAAAGAATGGTAACATTTAGAAGCTTGATGCCAGAACGCAGCCTTGTGGTCGCTACAGTGTATTTTCTCGGAAAAGAACAAAGCGAGGACATGCTTACAACAAGCTCTGTTTTTGATCTGTTTGTTACTGTAGTCCAGATTTGTAAATAAGAATCAACGGTAAATTCACCATTTTCTTTTGTTCCGTTACGAAGGGAAGCGCAAGCTCATATACACCTGTATAAGTTGTATGAAGCAAGCTGTGATTTGCAAATAAAACACATTCCAACTGCTTGTGTTGATCGTCGCATGCGATCTTTGAAGACGGAACCCGTGGTAAGAAAGAGCGAGAGTGCCCTGCTTTTCTTTTACGTATATGCGACTCCATTCTGAGTTGGATGTTCTGCTCGCCATTGAGAATGCATGAGGCCACGACTCGGTCTTTGCAACTGGACAGAGTTAGCCGAGCGCTCACTCAGCATGAAGGTGTATACGATATCCTTCACCCGCGATCGCGATGCGTGGATCGCAATCGACTGGCCCCTAGTCGAATAAAATCTCGATCGGAAGTTACCATGTAGCAACAATGAGTCCGGACCATACTCGATCGTTCAATCACAACAACGCAATGCGGCCAACGCATCCTTTCGTTGCTTATTTCAAGCTGGGTACCTCGCTGAACATTAGGCAGTCAATATGCATCCTGCTTAAGTCCTTCCGCGGTTCACCACAAAGAATAAACGAATAAAAATTTAGCAAACTGGACCTGGTGGTACGTGTCAAATGCTTCGGCGAGCGCTGTTTCAGTCCAGGATTTTCTGGTAATGCCAGGCCGGTAAGATTGTCTGCAGCCAGTAGTGTTTTCATGCAAAAAGTGCTCTCAAAGCGTTCAGAGACAGGCTTCCGTAGTGAAAAGCGCAGCGCACCTACGCATCCTCGGCAGCGAACGCGGCGTGGTGGCACCTTAGCGACTGGCAGCGCCACCACGCGGTGGCCGCAGGAAGGCATCACCGCAGCGGCCATTCGAGCGCGCGCCCTCGGCACACTAGCAAGTATATTCTAGGCACTATAGTTGTGTGCTCGCTCATTCCCTTTCACCCCATGATGCCCAATAAACTATTCGATGTAGGTATTCGGGTGCTGTGCCTTGCGAATATTTTAAAAGGGCTTCAGGGGTGTGTTCGCCACTGAGTGGGTCGTTAGCGAGTTGAGCGCCTCAAGTGAATCCGTGTAAATCACTATTGTCTTCGGTCTCTCATGTTCTGGCCAAAATCCAACTTGTAACGCAGACTTGATTTTGACCACAGCAGACGCAATGGCGTGCAACTCCGCAGTGGTGCTGTCCGCCTTTTCTTCGTAGTATTCTAAGTGGGATCTCTCCAAGTTGCCTTTGATGTACTATAGCTGTCAAATTATTACAGGACGGGTATTCTCGAAAAAAAGCTGACTGGAGCCCAACTTCGCGACCCAGTGAACTGTTATTTTTACCTGCGGATAGAGCTAGATAGAGTGACGCGGAACGAGTGGATAGACCTGGGGATAGAGTGACGCGCAGTCGCGTTGCGTAAATTTTTTATCTCTATATAGTACATGCTCCATGAGCTTCTTTTCTCTGCTGTAGAGGAGTCTTTGAACATTTGATATTCCTCGTCTTCGACATCGGTGGTTCCTTGTGCTCTCGCGTCCCTTGCATGCTTGTATCTTTTAGCTTCTGGCTTCGCCAGTTGTCTGGTCGACACCGGTAGTGTGATGATGTCCCAAGGATTGTTGGAGGTAATCGTTACGGGCCTTGCGCCCGGTTTTACTTTCTTGTGAAGGCATTATGTTTGCCGTCTCCTGCGCTGGTCGATAAGTCTGCGTGTGGTCTTTAGTGATTGGGGCTTCTGCGAGTATATCTTCGAGGCTTTCCATCTAGCTTACGACGTGAAATGAAGCGCGGGCATATATGCACAAAAATATTAGCTGCTAAGGAGGAATTGCGGTGGCGTTCATTCCACTTCTTAAGGGTGGTCATCGCTGTCTGGAGCAGATATCACCTTGGAAAATTAGTTCCTCTTAAGTTATTCTCCCTAAACAAATAAATTATACTATGTCACTACCTGCCTCAGGTATAAACAACTCCGTTTTCTTTGCTTTAAGCACATTAACTGCCATTGTCAAGCAGTATGTAACAATTACGGCGCAGAAATCTCAGCATGATTATGACCAATTACGTAGGCAGGCATATAGATTAATACTTAAGAATTCAAATACCAAATAAAAAGCACACAGCATCCGGCGGAGGTCAAGCTAATCAGCTCTAGAGGTCGTCAGCACGAACAATCGCATGAAGTCATTTCTGCGCTGCGAGCCCTGTCTGCAAATACAGCATTGATGCATGATGTTATAACTCTTATAACTGTTATAAATGTTATAACGAAGTCGCATCACAGTCAAAAGCGACTATCTTTCAGAGGCAATATCTTGCGCGCTGTTGTGTCCATGCTAATGTTTAGCGCACAAAGCAGCCTATTAAAAACGACTACAGACATCCCAGCACAAAAAAAAACTGCACTATCAGATGTGAGCGTTCGATAGGACATCGTTTTCAACGCCATTGGAGGCCTTTTTGGGTCAAATGTATAGTCAGCTGCTGGGGATTCCGATTGTGTTGCGCAGTATTACATCACGTGCAGTAATGGAAGAAAAGCACGTTTTAACACAGGTAATAGTGGCATTTTCTTCTCATTTCTGGACCTTGCTCTGTTTGAGCAGTCCGGATCTGAAAAATAAGGCCTCCATTATGGTTTGAGCTATGATGTGATGCATCTCAAGTAGTTTGCTTAAAAACTTACTGCATTTTCAAGGTCTGGAACAAACCTGCTTAAAGAGGTTTCATGGGGAGAAGCAGCCTAATATGTAAAGAACACAACATTGAGTGTACCTTGCAAGCTCGCTGCATGCAGATGTGCTGTAGAACTCTGACTGCATACTCATATTGACCACACTGTGTTCAGGACTGTCCACCACAATGACACGGTAATAGACAACCTGCAAAGAAAGTTGTAATACACACGAGGGGAGTGTCTGAAAGTATGCATATATACTCGCAATTTATTGATTTATTTATTGTTTTTTGGACATACTGCTAGCCTCATATTTCAGGCCGTTGCAGGAAGGGGACAGGAAGCGGACAAAAGCAATGTGAATTGGACGAGTCAATACCTATGCGCTTTGTCTTCTATACAAACGTTAAAATATGACAGCAAAGAGGAATAAGTGATATGTGAGAACATTTGGCACACGAAAGCAAAAAGAAATAACGAAAATGCACAGAAGTTGCGTATTCAGGAAGCAAGCAACAAGACACAGTCACACAGCAACTACTGATAAATATCAAGGGAAACAAAGGAGCGGTGTAGAAAACAAGAAAACAGATAATTTATATCCAAATGATTTTATTCAAATACAGAGCATTGCTTGATATGTGGGCAATGATGTCCTCCAGTGATTCGCAATTGACAGCATCGCTAGGCAAGCTGTTGCTTGCTTAGAGTATTTTTCCAGAAAAGAGGGAGTACTTGAATAGTTAAATGTTTAGTGTGTTTTATTCTGGTAGTACGTGTATTTGACTGTAGTAAGTACTTACTATTGTCGAATTCATTTCTCCCATAAAAATGATTGATGTAACTTCACTTTGGGAAGCAGCCTGCGAAAAAAAAAGACAGGAAAAGCTGCGCTGCTGCTTAAGCTAACAGTATATCAAACCCGAAGACAGTTTTAGCGAAGATAACTGCTTTGTAACCAGCACGCATGCTGCCGGAAACTACACTGCTGCACTTAGCCTATGTATGGGAAGATTGCTTGGATGTATATGTTTTTTAAGCTTGTACCAAGTTGAAAAGCTTAAGCCGGTTGTACCCACGCCCACGTCTAGTTCATTTCCTAGGCTCCCGTTTTCTGATGAAGGTGCGTGGCAGGTTCGCCCTGGTGAATGTAGACTGCGCTTAATTTTAATTTCATTGAAAGCAGCATGAAAAAAATTGTGAATAGAAGTTGGAGCTACTGTAGCTAACCTCCATTAAAAATTGTTATTGACGACCTCTTTTTCCCGCTGTGTACGATTTTGCAAAAAGACAAAAAAATCTTTGGCTAAATGCCCCCTCAGTATCGCAGTGCAACTTTCAAATACACACCCACATTGCCTTAGGCCTCCTTCATTTTCCAAAACAGAGAACTGCGACGCAGCCTTTATGTGAGAAATCATTTGTCAATAAAAAAAAAGGGCATTGCAACACAGGGCTTACGAAACTAATTTGAGACTGTATGCTATCGCTTGCAGTTGTCACCTTCTGTGGAGTATGCCTTTCTCGAATGGCTTTGGTGCCAGTTTTATCCGTTTGTGTAAAAATAAGAGAGTGAACGAGTTCTTCGCATCGCCGTCTGAAAGAGTGTCTACAAGCACACTTGCATGTGCTCCATGGTCGAAGATGGAGTCAAGTGATGAATCTCTTGCATGTCAGAACTAAGCTGCTAATAAAGACCAAAACTTAGCTTCAAGCATGCACCGTGAAAAGAAAAGCCAACATAGGCAACAGTACTTTTTGATTTGATATAGAGATACCAGAGGCTGCTTCCGCTCATGAGGTGAGCTGTAAAGGAATACTTTAGGGTGGCTTTGTGTAAAAGCAGGCTGTTGATTAGTGCACAAGTTTTAGGCAAGCCTGGGTGGGTGCAAGACTGGATCGGGCCGCAAAATTAACTCCGACTTTTTTTTTCCGAAACTTTATGCACGTAGCCCTCCAGTTGACTGCTAACAAGTTTAGTGCTCCCAACATTAGCAAAATTAGTCGGCCGGTGACTGTAAGTCCATACGATGGTGCTTTATTGATCTGGTCTCCTAAACCATTACTCACCGCGGTGGCTCAGTGGTTAGGGCACTTGGCTACTGATCCGGAGTACCCTGGTTCGAACCCTACCGCGGCGGCCGCGTTTCAATGGAGGCGAAACACAAAGACACTATGTGCTGTGCGATGTCAGTGCACGTTAAAGATCACCAGATGGTCGAAATTATTCCGGAACCCTCCACTACGGCACCTCTTTCTCCCTTTCCTCTCAGTCCCTCCTTTAGCCCTTCCCTTACGGTGCGCTTCAGGTGTACGCCGATATGTATGACAGATACTGCGCTATTTCCTTTTCCCAAAAACCAATTTTCATTTCATTTTTCTCCTAAACCTAAGTCAGCAAAAATACGAATGTCAGTATATTTATTTGCCAGCGGCAAACTTTCTATCCCGATTTGTAAGCGGTGTTAGAAGCAGCGGAAGCGAATGTGTTCTCGACAAAATGGCACTTAACGCAAGGCCAACGTAATAGGCGATGAAACTGCGATTTAATGGCGTCCTTTACGAGATGTGTGCTGGCTTTTTCGTGCTGCGAGAAAAAGGCGCGGGCAGGAAAATCGTCGAGCCCAGCAATCACCACCGTTATGGAACCATGCACTAATTAGCTTCGGGTTATCTCTATTTACCTGACACCTCTGGAAACGAACGCTCCCGCTTTGAGGTGAGTCCCGTTTGTTTTTAACCGTGGCCTTATCTCCTGCCCGGACCATGAAGTGTTTATTTTAGAAATTCCGGCAGGTGTGCATCAGCCTTACGCATCGACGCTTGCGCTCGGCGCGCGTCATGGACAGCGGCGTTTGATAAATGGTGTTTTGTGGCGCTATAGAATGGAGCACGGGACTTTTGTCGAAGTTGCATTCATGCAGCATTGAAGGAAAGCTAACAGTTGGGAGATTGAATAAAAGCCGGTGCCGGAGCGGACGGCCAGCGCGTACTTTGTAAGCACCGCCAACAACCGCGAAAGGGCCTTCCCTTGTTGCGCACCTCTTCTTGTGGACACGTCGATCTCTGTTGACGCGGCGGAAAGAAGACAGGAGTAAGAGGGTACTGATAGGAAACTAAAATTGATCTAGATCAATAAATATTTTTTCATAATCAAGAATCGCCGTCCTTCACAAGAAAACGAAAACAGAGACACGCGTCGCGCAACCACCGGCCTCTTCCGGAGGTACACTGCGTTGATGTGGCGACTCGCTGCTGAGAAGTGAAATCATATGATTACATGCCTGAATATTAACGCGATAGCGTTATACTTCCCGTTCGACACGAGCCCCGGTGTCTGTGGGACGGTAATTGTCAACAGGTTGAAAGGGACTGTGGCGTCATAAGCCTCGTCGCGAATCATATTTTGCGTTCACGGGCAGCTGTCGCTCGTACAGAAAAGCTAAATGAAAGATAACTGGCTGATGAGGGACGCTACCCAAGACTCGTGTGCGGCTATCAGCATCTGCTGATGTCTCCGAGATTACGGTACGCCTTTCTCGCAGTGCAATATGTTGATGAACTCCGTGATATGCTTTTTCGTATTGGCCCACATAGGTTATTAAAAACTAGAATGGTGAACAGGCACTGCGAATCAGTCGTTTCTACGACAACTCATTTATGGCGAATGATTGTTCATCTGAAGGAAGCGAATGAACAAACAGACTTTAAGCCAGAGTGCCACTCCATCTTCGTGGCATGCTCAGCCTTACCTCCTGTCTAGGGCTCGGCTGCTCTTGTTTTTGCTTTAGCTGTCTTTCGGGCCGTTTACTCAAAACTTTGGAACTAGTACAGGTAAATAGCACATAATTTTCATGTAATAAATAACGTGTTTGAAACGAAACAGAAAGAAGCCGCAGTGATGGCAATGTGGTCAAAGGCAAAGGGAAAGTGCGCTGCTCCGTTTGCGGCGGCGCTGGTTCGAATCCCACTTAGGGCTGAGTTTTCATCTTCTGGGCATCCACCATTCGGACAAAAAATCTTAAAATGTGTTCATTATATATTTGCATTCATGTTCACAATCATAAAAGGCCTCAATTCGGCCTCTTGTTCGCCGTGGTTTTTAGATTTTGTGCGCCTGAATATGCCGAGAAGGGAGGCTAAAAATAGTTCATGATTAAAGGGTTACGCGGATGAACCTGCACGCTTTGAAAGACAATCACCACAACATACTGTGACCTGAGCATTCGGTAGTCGATGGGAATGACCCCACCTTTCGTCCGCGCTGTAGCTACAGATGACGGACAACTTTTCAGATACATACATTACTTAGTTCAGATAACGCGCCTAGTGCGCCATGATAAATTCCTAACATTTTGGAAGCGTACCCAGGTCGTTCCAGAGTTGTTTAGTGATGTCTTACGGCGGTGAACAAGAAGTGCGGTAAAGCGAACATAACTAGTAATCACAGTAAGAAACATAGGTTAGGTATTTATAAATGAAAAAAAAATTAATGAAGGTAAGCAAAGAAAAACAACCTGATGTAACGTGCCCCGTCTTGAGTATGTCGTTTCTGATGGCCGAAACAGACGGACTCAGAGATTAAAACTAGTATTCATTAGCCTCCGCAAGAGGGCTTCAACCATCGCATTGGCGTGCGCGACGCCGGTGGCATGTTATCAATCCGTTATGAATGACTTCATAATCCAGTGGCTTTGCACAGAAGGATTTGGTACCAACCTAAATATTGACGTACTAGTTTTTCGCAGAAAAATTATTATTTCTTAGAAGAATAGTCCCCGACATCGGCTTAGCGTCCCGCGGCGACTCAGTCTTTGATGTTGGCGTAGTGGAGGGCTCCGGATAATTTCGACCACCTGGGGTTCGACCACCTGGGGATAATTTCGACCACCTGGGCTCTGACATCGCACAGTACACGGGCCCCTATAGCATTTCGCCTCCATCGAAACGAGACCGCCGCAGTGGGGATTGAACCCGCGTCTGTCAAGTAAGCAGCCAAGCGCCACTACGACTGAGCCACCGCGGCAGCGCGGCAAGAAAAGCTGAGCGTTTAGTTAGCAAAAATATAAAGCATCCTGAGTACTTGTCCTGCTCCCGGAATTCTTAGATGGCTCTAAAGTATACGTCCGACGCTAGGCAGTGACGTCGTCACGCTCGATGAGCGCTAGCTTTCGTTTTCTTTTCTCACAACGGAAGCCGATGTCATGCAACAGCTTCCACAGCGTCGTCTTGCTGAGCTACGGCAGATCGTCGTTTTCGTTAACCGCTTTCAAAACTTTATCAAGCGTTATATTTTTTTCGATTACGTTCGATGCACATTCTAACGAACAGCGTGTAGCGTAAAGTCCTAGTACCTGACAGAACGGGAGCTTGACAGAGTCACTTTCTGAGGCCGCTTCTTCGGTGAGGTCAGTCGTCCGGAGAGACATTCCGACTTGTACTTCGCGACAGTGCGCGCGCGGTCGTACCCCAACCGGCACTCACAATGTCAAGAATTTCGCGGACTGACTGCTCCAGAAAGCGTACCCTTGTCACTGCATGCGTAAACGTTGACGGTAAGTTGCTTCAACTGCTTTGAAAGCTTCGCAGAACACATCTTTTAAATCAATCATGCAGGCGATGCCCCTCCGGCTTAAGCGGGAGACGCCATTTTTTTTATTTAGGCTGTCCGGACGGCGCAAAACCTAACACAAAGTAAGACGAGTACTGTAAGAGAATTTCATAATTACAGCAGTAAACATAAATAAACTTGGTAACACTAACTAAATCCAAATTACTATAATTGTACTCACAGTACTTGCAAATTTATTGCTTTGAGCAGCCTTCCGCACTACATTTTTGGTCACAAAAAGAGCCCTATTACGTTCCCCAGCCTTGGAAGCGCTATGTATGAAACAGAGTATAGAGCCTAGCGGCGGTTCTCGCTGGGCGTGCTTCGCTGCCTAAGGCGTTGCGGAAACCAATTGCACTTTAGTTGTAATCATAGAAATAGAATTACAGTATACTGATAGCATTATTGGACACATTGTGATAAACACTAGTTTCAGAGCACTGCCCTGTCGAGCCTTTGATGAGAAGCAGGTTAGGCCTAGCAATGCCTATAGTGAGCTGTGCGTTGCCAGCGCGCCGGAGGGCGCCATGTAACTGCAACATGTATCTTGCCGCGTCGCTAGCATGGATGCAAGTCACAGCTAAGCTTATATATCGCAATTTTTATATGACAAATTATCTATATATATCTATATATTTCGCGATCCCCTACGAGTTCGATATATTCAGGCTCGACTGTAATATCTATGCCGCATTGTAATGCTGGTTTAGTTTTAAAGCCAAACTGAGCTTATCTAGCCGCAATCTCGCATCAGTGTAATGGGAACGCCTAGAATTCACGTTTTACCCGCTTTTTTTTTCGTGATTGGCACTCTACCAGCGCTCGAATCGCCCGCGCGTGCACTCCCTTGGGACGTGTGTTCCTACACCGAACGTGAGCGATTAGACCGTCGAGGCGGTTAGCTGCTTTATGCGCACCCATGGAAACCGAAGATCCAATCTATGGAAATTCCGCTGTCCTCATCGGTAATGTATAGCATGTTCCAGGAAACTTGCATTAAGATTTGAAGAAAAAATAATCTGGCACAGTTTGCTAGAATCAAACCAAGAGACTACTATTGGCACTTACCTGGTGGTGGTGAAAAACTTTATAAAGTAGAGCAAGACTTAATGGTTACATCCTAGTGATGGGATTGCTCTTGGATGCGTGTCGTGGCCGGAAGGTGATGCTTCTCAGCTACTTACAAAGCCCAGTCCACTAGCTGCCGTTGGGCAGCCGGGTCAGAACTGGACACCGCAGCCTCCCATCGCTCGAGGTCTGTGAGTTGCCAATCGGCTGGTGGAAGAAGCTCAGAGCAAGAATAAAGAATGTGTGCAAAATCCGTTTTCGGAGCGCCGCAGAGGGTGCATACTGGCGTGAAAAGTCCCGTGTGAACCAGCGCTAAGTGGGCAGGGGAGAGGAAAGTGCGGGATTGTAGCTTTCGCCACGTCACCTGCTGCAATTTCGTGAGAGACGTTAGCCGTTGCTCACGGTAGTGTAGAGTGATCTCGTGATACGCGACCATTCGATCTCGAGCGTCTCCCCAGGCGTCGGCGGCTCCTGCTCGGCTGACGAAACCTCGAGCTAAAGAATGAGCCGCCTCGTTACCTGGGTGGCCGGCGTGGGCCGGGACCCAGAGAAGCTGAATAGGTCGGGTAGAGGCGGGAGACCGGCTTAGAAGCCAGAACGCGGGTTCGGAGATGCGGCCTTTCGCAAAGTTACGGACCGCGGTCTTTGAGTCGTTGAAAATGTGGGTCGCCGATGTAGTAGCGATGGCTAAGGCTACGGCTGCCTCCTCCGCTTCCGCAGGAGTGGAGGCAATGACAGTGCCTGCCGTAATAGGGATGTACGAATTGGACACTACCGCCAGGGCAAAGGCGGAAGAGGAGGTGTAAGAGGCTGCGTCGACGTAGACGCTCTCCGGCTGTGCGCCATAGTGTTTGTGTAGGGCTGCAGCCCGAGCAGCACGACGAGCCGCGTGATGCTTGGGATGCATGTTCTTGGGGAGGGGGAGAATGGTGATGAGGTCCCGTGTGCGGTGTGGGAGGGAGAGAGAAACAACTTTATTGATTTGAGCTCGACGTCTGCTTAGACGCCGTCGATGGGAGTGGTTCCCTCTTCACGGGACCCATATGCTTCCCTAGCCGCCTGGCCCCTGGAGATCAGAACGAGCTGGTCTTCCACGGCGGGGCTGGTTAGCAAGGTCTCCCATCGCTCGGTAAGGGAGGGTGAGGGATGGGGTTGGGTAGTGGGGCAGGCAAGAGTTGGGGCTGCATACTCCAATGACATGTTGTTGAAGTTGCATACTCCAATGACATGTTGGAGCGTGCCTAACTGCGCCTTGCAGAAATCACATTCCTTCTCGTACCTTTCCGGGTACATCTTGTTTTGAAGGTAACGGTGCGGGAAGGATCCTGCCTGTATCTGCCTGTAGATCGCTTGCTGTTAACACTCTGGTAAGCGATTTGTGAGGATCGGGGTAACGTCGCCTCTCCGTCCTGTAATAGTTCGTAATGTCCTTATAACTAATAATGGACTGTGGCTCACCTTCCTCTGCCCGGTATTCCACCTCTCGGGCGAACTGGTGGGCAAGTTCGTTGCCCTCCAGCCCAGAGTGAGCCGGTGTCCATATCAACTCAACTTTCCTTTCAGGAACGTCGGGTTTACTTTTGAGAATTCCTAGTGCCGCAAGGGACACCCACCCCTTTCTGTAACTGTTATACGCCTTTGCGAGTCAGTGACAATTCTTCCCACTTTGGGCTGCGCGAGTGCTAGCGCTATCGCGGCCTCTTCTGCCACCTCTGGAAAAGACGTCTCAATAGAGGCGCAGGTTACGAGCATATCCCGCGTCGTAACTGCCAGCGTGGCTTTCGATGAAAACTTGGGTAATGAAGCGTCTGTGAAGAGAGTGTCGCCCTGTTCTTCTTCTTCTATTTGATCTAATGTCTCCGTCAAAGCCGCTATACGAGCCGCTCTGCGGCCGTCGTTACGACCCGGCCTCATGTTTCGAGGCAGCGGTTTACTGTAGATTTTATGCGCCCACAACCTGGGTAACGGTCCCGTTTCCTTCCGGTCTGCTTCTTGCCAGCCCAACTTGGCAAGAACGCGACGTCCCGCCGAAGTTTGACTGAGCCGGACTCTTTGATTAGACAGATGAGCTTCTATTAACTCTTCAACGTTGTTGTGCTTGGCCATGCCGAGAAGCTTGTCGGTCAAGGAATGCGTCGGTATGCCCAGCGCCATCTTGGTTGCCTTGCGTATAATAACGTTCAACTGGTCCTGGTCTGTCTTGAGTAACTTCAGGTATACGGCGCCGCGTAAACGATGCGCGACGTCACGAAGGCCTGGACGAGCGTCAGTGCATCGTCCTCCTTGAATCCTCTTTTTCTGTTCGTTACTCTTCTGATCATGTGCGAAATTTGTTCCGTTGAAACCTTGATCTGGTATATCGACGCCCCCGCCTTGCCGTTGTTCTGGAAGATGACACCCAGAATACGTGCTTGCGTGGTTGGCGTTATGTTCGCCCCATCGATGGTGACGCGGATGTCCTCTTGGTCTCCTTGCTTTCTCCTGGGCTTGATGACGAGTAACTCTGTCTTCTGGGGCGAGCAACTGAGGCCGCACGATTGAGCGAACTCGTGCACGGCCTTTGCCACTCTCTGAAGGGTCTCCTCCATCCAACTCTCCGACCCTGCCCTCGACGTCCACACGGTGATATCGTCTGCGTAAAGAGCGTGATCTGTGCCCTCTATGTCTTGAAGCAAAGTCGGGAGAGGGAGGAGTGCCAGGTTGAAGAGAAGCGGCGAAAGAACCGACCCTTGCGGGGTGCCTCTGTCTCCCAGGGCTATTGGTTTCGACTTCTCTCCAATTTTGATTGTTGCCGTTCTGTTGGTTAAGAAATCCTGCACATACTTGAAGGTGCGCTTCCCGCACCCCGTTTGGCGCAGGTTACGGAAGATACTTTCGTGTGTGACGTTATCGGTGTGGGAGGGAGAAGGTGTGGGTATAGTAGCCAGGGGGGTGTAGGCCAATGGCGTCAATAATGTGACGGCCGGCTAGGGTGGAGGAGAGCCGATCAAGTTGGGCAGATCGATGGGCCTCGGTGAGCTCGGCGAGGGTGTTGTGTACGCCCATCTTAAGAAGGCGTTCATTCGACGTGTGCTGGGGGAGGTTGAGGGCCGTCTTGTACGCCTGACGGATGAGGCAGTTGACTTTGTTCTCCTCTACTCGGGAGAGGAAGAGATAGTGCAGGGAGTATACTACACGGCTAAGGACGAAAGCCTGAATCAGGCGGCGGAGGTCGTGTTCCCGCATGCCTCGGTGTTTGTTAGCGATTCGTCTGATGAGGCGAACGGTTTGTTGAACGGTAGCAGTGAGCTTGGTGATTGTGGCAGTGTTCTTGCCATTGTTCTGGAGAACCATCCCCAGGATGCAAACTTTGTCTACCTCTTGTATGTGACATTGATGCCAGGTGGGGGAGTTTTGTCCAGTCTTCCCCGAGGGGGACGAAGGACCAGAAGTTCCGATATTGTAGGAGAGCATGCAAGGCCGACCTGATGGGCATAGGAGGTCACCACATCTGCCCCCGCTTGTAGTGCATCTTCAAGGGTGTCGACATTACCCGTGGAGGTCCACAGGGTGATGTCGTCCTCTTATAAAGAGTGCGAGAGGGCAGGAATGGCTGCAGGAGCCTTTGCCATAGGGATGAGAGTTATATTAAATAGAAGCAGGGAGAGTACCGATTCCTGAGGGGTACCTCGGCTACCGAGGGTGAAAACAGGGGAGGAGAGTGAGCCAAAAGTGATTTCAGCTGTGCGGTGGCGGAAGAAGGCTGAGATGTACTGATGGGTACGAGTGCCGACGTGTACCTCTCCGAGTGGCACTTACCTGGAGCTAGCTCCAGTGCTAATAATAATAATAATTTGGTTTTTGGGGAAAGGAAATGACGCAGTATTTGTCTAATATATCGTTGGACACCTGAACCACGCCGTAAGGCAAGGGATAAAGGAGGGAGTGAAAGAAGAAAGGAAGAAAGAGGTGCTGTAGTGGAGGGCTCCGGAATAATTTCGGCCACCTGGGGATCTTTAACGTGCACTAACATCGCACAGCACACGGGCGCCTTGGCGTTTTGCCTCCATAAAAATGCAGCTGGTGAATTCGTGCTGTTTCATCTAAATAGTTATATGGATTATGCGGGGTTGGAAATTGTGACATATGTTTGTCTATTTATATAGTTTTCTATATTGTATACATCCGCAGGTTACTGGCGGAATTTTATCTTTTGTCCATGATCACCTGTGCAAATTGTACACTAGGTTGCAATTTCGTGCTCCAGTTTGACACGGTCGTAAACTGCTTGGTGCCATGGCTACTGATTTAGAGAAGATTGCTAGACTATGCTACATATAAGGTGTCACAGCATCCGTGGTGGTTCACTTAAAAGAATGGCGTTATTGACTTGTAGCAGTTATACTAAGGTAGATTTTTGCAGCAGTAGTTGTATGGACAACATTTTAAAATGTGTTTGCATCGTCGGCTTGGCCGGCGCAGTGGGCCAAAGCCGAAACCTCTCGCGTTTACCTCCTATTAAAAAAGACGAAAAGCTTCGAAAGGAACTTACAGGGGTGGTCACGTCATTTTGAGCAGGTAGACATGTTGGCAACGGGGAAGGTCGCAGAAACAGTTCGTGCTGTGAAATTATGCAAACCAAACCTACAGCATTTCATGTCATCGCGAAAGTCCCGAGTTCAGCTTTAATCGCACAGGAAATAAAAATATTCTATCTCAGCTCCAGGTTTGTTTCCAATGAAATTCATTCCCGCCCGGAGCGCTTCTAGAACCAGCGCCCGAACAAAATGGTCCAGACCATTCGCTACAGGGCTTACTATATCTCACCCGGTTCACCTGGCTATGAATATAGTTCCCATCGTTTATTCAATAAACAACTTCTTTGTAAGGAATTTCTCCCACTGCTGTGTTCATCAAATGTGGCCTGCGATGCTTCGCAGCCTTCAGCTTTCCCACAAGAAACTCCTTAGAACTTTTCGCCGTCAGAAGAAGCGGGGATTTTTTACGAACTGTATGCGGTAGGCGGCGTTAGGCATAGGCATTTCGCCTTCATCGAAGTGCATCCACCGCCGGCAGGATTCAGCTCCGGGACCTTGGGCTCAAGAGCCGAAGGCCAAAAGATCTGAACCAAGTTTCTGAACATGTTAAAAGGACATTGATCATAACTGCATGAAAGTCATGTCCTCAGTAAAAATCGCTTGTTCGGCACTTTGTGGGTATGTGGATGTTTGTTCTGTACCCAATATGCATTTATTTTTAATAAAACTGGATTTAAAACAATATTTTTCTCTTCCCACCACTCGGACCAAATTCGTTATCTCACGACCGTATAGGAGGCCGTGATCACTGTTTGGATGTGAACGGGAGTGCAGCCTAAGCTCACAACTCCACTTAGGATCAGTTTTAACATCATTGCAGAATACCATGTAAAAATGACCGCTGGTAGCAATACCTGAACTTCGTTTGTTAATATTCTCTAGTTTATAAAACCTCTGTTCTCGAAAGGTACCTCAATGTATTTTGGAGGAACCACTCAGGTGGACTGAATTTTAGTTTGGGAGAAATTACTAATTAGCTTCCACTTGGGAAAAGTTTTCCTTTGTAATTGCGTGGCTATGCTCAGGTAGATGCTAGTGAATAGTATCTCCCTATATGGTTCCGGGGGAAGTATTCTCTTTTTCATTATAACGCGGTGTTTTATTGATACAAACACTTAGGTTTATCCTGTGGTCTTTAAGTATCTGTTATTTTCTGGGTGGAAGGAATAGTGAAAGGAAAAATGTCACGCCTTTGAAAGTTGGGTACTGTATTGGACAACGCCAAAAAAAGACTAGAATTGTAAACAACACTTCAAAGACATGTCCAAGGCTTCTTACAGATATATCGCCTCATACGCGGAGACATGCAGCACTTCCTGCACTTCCGCGCGCTGGACACCTGACATAGGCATCTAAAGCGCTCCGGTTTACCGCATATTAACTATGCTAAACTTCTAATGAGATATACACTAATTGGCACTCTTTATAAATGTGAATAACCGCAAGCAGGCCGCATATATTGGTCGGCATAAAGCTTATGGTTTTATGACGGCAGGCTTGTACTTTACACGTTGATTTCCTGACTTCGACAATCAACAGTACTGGTGATAAAACGCCCAGTAACGCTTCACAATTTACGTTATGAACGGAAATATTTTCCGCGGTAGCCGTTCGGTCTGTTAAAACACTTAAAACACAGAAGGAATTAAAGCGACTTGGCCAGTTAATTCGGCAGTAAGGCTGTTTCTTGGAGAAATTGACTGTTTCGTGTACAGACTGATTTCCTTTCCTCCTCATGTTAGATCAACCAGGGACATAGAGACATAGCACCAGATATCACAACCGCGTTCAGTAAGAAGAGACGCCCTCTAGTTGGCACCCCACACGAACGCTACACAGGGTTTCATTAGCCTTCTGATGATATTAAAAGATCTACAGAAATCTCAGCCCTGGATCACTGGTGCATTCAGCGCCAGGAAAACGAAAGTGTTTCATCATCGAAGCACCTGCAGGTCCCACAATCGACCCGGCGATGTGTCGCTGATATGTGACCGACGTGGGGGCATGTTAGATGTGAGACATCGCTTAAGCCTTTCGGTTGTGAAATTAGGCGGTGTGAGCGTAGGCACAGGCTTCCTTCAGAAGTTGCATTAAAGGAGCGACGCTTCCTAACGTACAGCTGAGAGCGCAAAAGCGGCGAGAACAATTCCTAACCAAGAGGAGCAGCCGCTGGAAGACGCTTGTGAGATGTAATTGCTGCCGACTTCGTTTCCACTGGACGGCGGTATATCCGCAGTGGGCGCTTTTTTCCGGGACGGTGTCGTTTGTTCCTTGTTGCCTGACACCGTCGTGGCGGGAGTGCTGTAAGAGTAAAGAATAAGAAGAAAATGAGTGAGAGGCACCGTGAGGAGTGGATTATATCTTTTTTGTTTCCCGAGCATTTCTTCTGGTTTTCCTACTACCTATACAGCGGACATTGAGTTGCGGAGCAATTATGAATCAGCAGAGCAAGGGACCAAGAATGATAAGCAACCGTGCCAGCCTTATGCAAGCGTAGCTCGCACCTTCGCGGTTAAACAGCAAAACACGTACTAAAATTCCGCTGGAGGTTTACATATGCGCGAGCGCATAAGCATATGGGATCGTACGCTAGGTTATATCATTGTCCTAGAACTGTTACTTCAGTCATCAGTGATGTGAAGCTTCCGTTCAAGTCACAACAAAGCTTTAAATTCATGCCTCGTTCACTCAGTCATCCTGTTCGGTAAGAACGTGGAACGCAGAACTTAAGACAATGGCTGGGAAAAGTAAATGCCTGCTTAGGTGGTCCGTACTGAAAACTATGGAGCGGGTTTGGAATGGACCTTCTAAAGAGCCAGGCCGCGCTGGAAATATAGTGCGGAGCATCTTGGAAAGCGTGAACGCCCACAAGGAAAAGAATGGATGATGATCAGTACAGGTCCGCAGTATCAAGGCTACCCTACTCTCTTCGCCAACATCCACCTTTAGGGTCGGTAATCCAAGAACGAATGTTGAGGAAACTGGTACGAAAGAAGAGGCAATGCACTCGTGCAAATGATCTACATAGGTGGAAAAAATAGTGCGGCTCCCAGTGTAGTTTTGTTCACTATGTGACAGTTATCACTCACAAGCAAAACCATTTACGTAAAGACCACATACTACTAGTGAGCTACTGTAGATTTTAGTGATGTAGGGTACAGTAATCGGCACAACAGCTGCTGAGTTTGGAGGACTGCTGTTGTATTTGTTATTACTTTACTGATCTAAAGGAAATGTGCTTCAACCTCTGCCTCAATCTTTCTTTACTATTTCATATGCTTCACCACCAGCGCATGGTAATGAGCCTCGGAACTTGGTCGCATGGCTGTCGCCATTCACATAAACAGAGAGAATTTTCCTCATGCGGCAGCCATCCAATATTCAGCTCGTAGCTTCCAACGTACTGCACGCCACCGGTGTCCGGTATGAAGCATAAAACTTGGTCACGCCGACGCGACACATACTAAATGTGTCGAGATATGTAAGTATAAAAAGGACAATTTTGTTGTGAAAACGCTATTAGCGTAATTGTTATCGTATTTTTAAATGTGTTTTTCTTCTTAGTTCTTGGTTCTGCAGATTATGTGCCAGCTCAGGCGTATACGACTATATCAGACTCTTCGAGTTTTTATGATTTTACAGCTAGAAATGAAAGGCGAGCAGGACAGTTCAAACAGAAACAAAAGATGAAGAAGATTCCAGCTAGGAGAGATGAAATTTCTTTTGTGCTAAAGCTCAGTTTTAAAGTACAATGATCGGTCGGTGCTCAAAACGTAAAACGATCCCCGTTTTTATTTACTCATTCAGTAACCTTTTTTTTTCTTTCGTGTTCGAATCATCGCGTTCGTGTATGATTTGTCCCCGACACTCCTGCATTTTTACGTTATTGCTAAGCACATAGTAACCTTTCATGCGCAGTGTAGAAATGAACATTCAGCTCTTAATGCGGCTTGTGTTTGCCTTGCACTGAATTTTTTTGCTGTTCAGCATCTGGGAGTCAGTGCACCTGGCTCTTATCTTGGGCGATTTCATAACGTTGTTTTTCTCTTCCATGCTCATGCATGATGAGCGAACGCAAAAGCGTTTATCGCAACACCAACGGAGTAACGAGAGAAAATATAAGTGGTGGCGCCTTTTTTCGAGGTTGGGTAATTCTTGCTGGCGGTTTGAGTATTTATAGGGGAAAGTCCATTGGTCACTGTGCCAAGTTGTCGGCGCTGGATGTAGGTAGCGTCGATAATTATCACATTGCCCCTATGAGGGTGTCCTACCTACTGCCATGAAACTATGATCGAATGTTATTCACGTCTTGCAAAGCTGCTTTCCACGAAAACATCGTCACGGGTTTTTTCGTTGATGAGACGCGTGATAGGAGAAAGCGGCCTGCATAGGGCTTCGAGGAGGCCATTCCGTTAGCGGTGCATGAACTAAATATCAAACGAAGAGATGACTGCTTCCAACCTATTCGTCCTCCTTATCTAGTGGCGACTTGGGTACTCTCCCTTTCTGAGACATCACACACGTTCAAAGGATGTCGAAGATTTTTAAATCTTATGGTAAGAGGCTTAACTTTCATTTCGACGCCTGGAGAGATCATAGCATTGCCATCGACCACTGGTGGGATTGTCGCATATTACGGCATACACATGCAAACTGCTAACAGCAACCTACGATCCGACTCCAAGACTGTCCTGCTGATGAACTGAAGGGTTGAATGGTTGCGGGAAAAAAAAAACAATGTATTTGGCCGGCACTCACATATAATCGTGAACCTGGGGCAAAAAGTGCTGTGAATGAGAGAAAAGACTACTCAGCGAAGACTACAGAAGGGCAATTATATGTCCAACGGTGAGAGACAAAACGAATGCATCCAGGATAAAAGAATGCGGGCGCATGATACGCTAGTTGACTTGAAGAACAAGTAATAGGCACCTGTAAGGTGTACAATGCGTTGAACTAATCATCAGTAGCCACAAAAGGAACCTATTGATAATTATCGTATGGGAGACGTTGTTAACGGTAACAGATAGTCAGATAGAAGGAATAATGCAGAATATTTGATGAAAATGGCTGCTGCTGACGCATCACAAAGACTATTAGAGATCGTTAAGAAAGGTCTTTGCCCCGCGGTCAAATAAAATCGGTTGTTAGTAGAACACACTGCATATATATATATATATATATATATATATATATATATATATATATATATATATATATATATATATATATATATATATATATATATATATATATATATATATATATATATATATATATATATATATGAGAGGCCACGGGCTTGTGGATCTTCAGCGCGTTTGCGAGCGGCGTGCGAAGAGCATTCGTCCTCTGTTCGGCCCGTCTTACGTCTACAGAGTACCTGCATCGTTCAGGGTACTACGTCCCACCACGACTGCACCCATGGCCTTCTCGAAACACGGCTTAGTTAAGTGCCACGACGCCGGTGGAGGCTTTATCTTGACTAGTGCGGTTGCTGCTGCACACGATCGCAGGCTGCCACGCCATCCATTCATTTCATGATATTTTCTTCAGGGATGTTTCATGGTGTTTGGCGGCTTCTTGTTGCGAGCAATGCCCCCCCCCCCCCCCCCCTCTTCTGATGACGACGAAATTAGAATGCGGCTTGAGACACGGGCTTTGTGCATGGCGTGGCCACGTGCCCGGAACCGAGCGCGCTCCAACCAAAAACTACAAACGTAGCGGACACTACACGGACAGGAGATGGCTCCGCGAATGTTGGGGAATTAAATTATGACAGCTAGCGGTATAAAATATGCAGACACGGAGGAAGCAGAAGGGAAAAAGCAGACCCGGTGAAACCGCACACGGGGCACTGAAAGTGTATCCGCACAACGCATTTTATCCGTTGATATCACTCACCGTTTCAGGAGGAAGGGCCTCCACAGGTCGCAAAAGTTATTTCGCATTTCAGTGCCCGCAGTGTAGTTGTGAGGTCGGAGGTAGATATACTGCTGCTTCTCCTTAGAGTACAGAGGCCAGTCGGCACCCGATACCGGCACGGTTGGTTTCCTGCGAACAAATCGATAGCACATTGAAAATCATCCCATTTTGCCTTAAACGCTTATATCACTTTGTTAACAGTAGCTATGGTCTAGACCACGTTCGAAGGCATGGTTGAGTGCCTACTCTTATTCAAGAGGTATTTAGCAAAGTTTCAGCACTAGACTTTACAGACAAAAGAGTAAGGTTACATTTCTTTCGAACGATCTTAAATATGAGGAAATATTTGCGTAGATGACACCGTTTTACTACCGTGCAGGTTACACAGTGTCTTATGAGCGTGCATGAGTTTTAGCCCCGTGTGCGTTGCTATTGGTGCCGATGGTATATTCATCTTTGTAAAGTCATCTTTGTAAACTTTGTAAAGTCATCTTTGTAAAACGGAGACCCATGTGAAGACCTCGTCGCGCTACAGATGAATGCCTGAGAGATTTCCTTACAAATGCAGAAGCCGCTGACGGTTATGATTTTAGTTTATATTTTTTAGCAAGAATAGTGACAAACTTCCATAAAAGAACTTAAGGCAAATTTTTGCATTCGTTGAGTCTAACGAGCGAACACACTCTTAATTAAAGCAGGGCACATATGGGTAAGGCATGGCGGAGACGGTACATGTGTAGAGCTGTGACAAAGAAACTGCTTTTACAAGGAACAATGTACTTACCCTGTTTTTACGTAATTCGATATGGTAACCACTAGCTCTTTCATGAAGTCTTCTTCCTCGCTCGTGTAGTGCGTCATATTCAGCTCATTTTTAAGGGTGTGCCAAAGCTGTGGCCAGTGCTTCTTTTCTTCCTTGAGGAACGGCAGCGCACCCGTGGCGAAGAACAGGTCTTCGCCGTGGAAGACGCCTACCCATTCAGGCCACACGTTGAACGACGACTTGTGCGCATAGAGGTACCTGTACGTCTTAATTCCCTCAGCCGATGCCTTGTCGGCGAAGAAGACAACTGGGCAGTAGAACCCACCATCGCCAATTATGTCGCTGAAAAGTGAAAGCACTTCTTCCCTGGTGTGGTGGATAGAGTAGTCTCCGAAATAGTGCTTGACAATCACTCTCGCAGCTGAGACTGGCAAGTTGAACAGCGTACTGACGGTCAACGTCACAATGAGTCTGTAGTCCCCGTCCAGAGAAAACGCGGCGCCGACCTGATCCGTAAGTTTGGCGACGTTGTAGGCGAACACGGAGCCCTCATTTGCAACTGTTCCCAGGAACACTTCCTTCGCAGATATTTTATCGGCCGCATTCGCTAGCAACGGGTCTATCGGGAGATAGTCATCACCGTTCACGGGTGGAAAGATTTGATCCTGAACGCGCTCTTTCGCAAGTCTGTCGTATATTTCACGAGCGTCAGCCTTCTTCAGACAAGCTATAGACTCTTTGAGCTGCTCATCAAGGCTCCTCGTACCGTCGTAGCAACCAGCGCCTCCCGCCACTGCCATGAACTTTCCTGAGCCTTTGTACGGCTCCCCGACAATCATAGACATTGTAGACCCGCTCTGAAGAAAGATCCTCTTGAAGAGGCCATTACCTTGAGGAGATATTGAGTGCAGAGCGACGGATATAGCGCCGGCGCTTTGACCACCGAGCGTAACGTCGGCCGGATTCCCTCCGAAAGCACCGATGTTTTTCTGCACCCACTGCAAGGCCAAGTGTTGGTCCCAGAGGCCCCAGTTACCCGGGAACTCCTTTGTGCCGGCTGTTAGAAAACCGAAGATGCTCACTCGATAATTGAAGCCAACTGCGATCACGTTGGAGAGCGATACGAAGTTGGACAAGTCGTGGACGAAAAGCATCGAGTCGCCCCACTGAAACCCGCCGCCGTGAATGAAAACAAAGACCGGAAGATCAGGCCTGCACCGCTCGGAGGCGCCGCATGCCGACGCGGGCCTCCAGACGTTGATGTAGAGGCAGTCCTCCGACGCGAACGAGTTGTCGATCTTCGTATCGAGCACGAAGGGAAAGTCGAGCTGCATGCACGGGCTGGGCTTCTTCGTGGCGTCGTACGTTCCATTCCATGGCTTCGGGGACTGAGGCTTTTCGAAGCGGAGGTCCCCTACGGGGGGCATAGCGTACGGTATTCCGAGAAAGCTGTCCACTCCATGACCCCTGAGGATTTCGCGTCGGCCGGCGACAAGCCCGTCGGTTATCCGAACGACGGGAGAAGCTGCAGCGTCGTCGGCCACTTCGTTTGCATTCGCCCAACACAACAACGAGGCGCATAATAAGACGACTGCCAGCAGCGCTGTTTGCAGCGGCGCCATGGTGTGACAGAGCGGCAACAATCGCTATGAGCTAGAGCGCCAACTTCACGCGACGAGTTATAGCGTTCCCCCTCCCACGATGATTCGCGAGCTTCGAAGCGAGACGATTGCTGCCGGGCGGCGAGAGGGGAAAGGCCCTTGCTAACTTTATTTTTTCTTTCTCTGACTAGCTCCGTGTTCCCCAACGGAACAGGTTTCAGGTCTGTTGATCCTCCTGGCCTTCGGAGAGGGAGCACAATTTCTATCACCCAGGCTTGTACTTGTCGCTTATAGGCGTGCTTGATCCCTACACCTGGTGGCGAAGAATTTACTAGGGGGAATGACACATATTTATTTCTCTCTAGGCAAGCTAAGATAGAGCTCCTGCCGTCTACGCAGACGCTTCACCTGGCAATGGTCCAAACTTGATGTCTTCGTCCAACATACCCTTTCACTTGCACCGCATGGAGCATGATGAGCGAAATTAACCCCCCCCCCCCCCCCTAGGAGCTTGTTTTTTGTGGCGAAATTTCCAAGAAGCAGGCCAAAAATTCCCCTAATTTTTCTTCTATTTCTGCTTATACATTATTAAAGTGGCAGGAGCTTTGCGCACGCGCACTGTAAAAATTCTAGATAAATATAAAAATACGATATGTTTGCGCCATGCCTCGATGGTATTTCTGGGGAACGTAGTCGCTTGCAACATTTTGCGAGCTTTTTAAAATGTATAAGAGTCCGCTATTAATTCACACATGGCTTTGAGAACAGCAAGAAAACGATAAAGAATTGAATTCCTGACGCTTGGGAGTGCTAAAATAGGCACGCCTCTTTGAACAAAAACCTCACAATGCAAACGTCGATAGCGAGGTTGTTGGCGTTGCGCGGGCTAAAATCGAGTTATCTAAATACTTCATAGAGATCTATTTTATCGTTTGGTCCAATTAGGCAGATTCGAAATCCGGGAATAATTCCTTTTTAATGTAAATAATACCGGCAAAATAATGGCAGCCAAGACAGGAGCGAAATGCAAGGTGTGGAAAGCGAACTTCTTCAACTGATGCACTATTGCATCAAAATATTTCGGGACGACAGTCCTCGGAAAAATATATATTGTTGTTCTGCCTCGGCGCCCAGTGGCGTTGTTTTCTTACCAGCGGATAGGCCATGCGCGCCGCCTCATTCCTCGCCACATTTCAGGCGAGTAGATTGCGAGACTACACTGAAATCAATTTTTTTCTCCACACTCACGCCCCTTAAATTTTTGATCTCGATCGTACTTCAGGTTTAACGAGTAAAGAGAGAAGCACAAAAAGGCTCATCAAAAAAGCACCCAACACCTATGCGGTACCTGCATTTTGTTATTGACTTATAATCTGCAAAAACAAATTGTTCGGTTAGAGAATGTCATCGCTCTTTCCTCGAATCTATGCTTTGCGCACGTGGTTCGCACTTGTGGCAGATGCTTTCAGGAACGTCGACGTACAAAGCAACAGGACGCACTAAATGAGGGGGCGCCACCGCCAAGGTCGTACCACGAAAAGCGAGAGCGACGCCGACGACGGCGACTTGCTTGGCCGCGAAACTTCCTCGTCTTTTTGTTTGTGTGTTTACTGCGACTTACTGATGCGGCGGCACGTGGACGACTTGTCTTATTGACCAGGGTACACAGCGTAAACGTGATGAAATGCGGGAGAGCGCAAAAGTGACGCGCCAGGTGTTGTTGATTTGCCTGTTTTCGTGCCGGCGAGAGGGCAGTACGTTTTGATGACGAATATCTCTGCCAGAGAACCTCCAGGAACGTGAGCTGAAAATTATTTGCATAAATTTTTGTTCCCAGCCTCCGAACACAGCTTGAGGTCGTTTATTTCGTGAAAAAAAAAAAACAAGGAGCGATCGCGCGTTACTGCAATGTATTTACCTGAATTATACTTTTTTTTTTAAGATCCGCCGCGGTGGCTGAGTGGTTACGGCGCTCGGCTGCTGGCACGAAAGACGCGGGCTCGGTCCCGGCCGCGGCGGTCGAATTTCGATGGAGGCGAAATTCTAGAGGCCCGTGTTTTGTGCAATGTCAATGCGCGTTAAAGAACCCCAGGTGGTCGAAATTTCCGGAGACCTTCACTACGGCGTCCCTCATAGCCTGAGTCGCTTTGGGACGTTAAACCCCCCTAAACTATAAACGATAAACTGTAAACTTTTTTTAAGAACGATCAAAAGACTGAATTTTCGCTCGAAGGGCTTTCAGCCTCCCTTCTAGCCTCATGCGTCCGTAAACCCTGTGTGAATAGATAATTAGTTCTCCGTAAGCTGATATCTTTGCTTGGTGCTTGCTGCTTTTGCTGTCATATATTCGTTATTGATTCCCATGGCCCTTAAGTGACTGAATGATTTCGCCTTTCTCCGCATTCTCAGCGCCGGCACGTCTTACTAACACTATACGGCCACTAGCAATTCTTCGCAACTGCAACGGTTCATACATCACAATTGGTGTCATACTACTTACAAGTGCAACATTACCTTTATCTCTGGATATATATGACAATCAAAAGCAAGAGAAAAAATTTGAATCTACGTGGTCGTCGAGGGTAGATGCAAGCATGAAATGTGTTGCATAAAAGGTGTATCGCAATTTAGAATAGACCATAGATGCTTTATCCTCCCTCGGGTATTAGAAACAAGGATTCTATAGCCTTTTCCAGACTGTCGAAGGAAAATAATTGTGCCCAAAGGTCTGCAGTCTCATTGTAAAAAGAAGTATACGCGGAAAAATTGGGCTTTCGGTATTACAGTCCTTTTCATGAAAATCAAAATTATAAAACGTTAATTTTTGAACGAGCACAAGAATGATGCATGTGGGGTGATACTTCACAAAGCTATCGTAAATTAAACACGTTTGCATGCCAGTAAATGTCGCCGTAACTATATAAACTATGTTCTGCCAGCCGCGCGTGGCGGAAGCGCCTATGGAAACCCCTCGACGCAGTTCTCTCCATCAAGATTGCAACACCTTTCTCTTCATCTTTTTTTTTAGCTTCATTCGACCTCCACTCATGCTTTGGGATACTTATGATACAGATCAGTACAGCTTGTTTTTGTTTTCTCCAGGAAGGCCGGGGGGGGGAACGGAGCTTTTATAGGAAGAGGAAAGCGTTCGAGTATCAATGTGTTCAGTTTCATCACAATGACTGAGCGCCTGTGCTCGCTGATCAGAGTTCCGAAATATGTGCGCATTTCAATTAGTTCTAACAACAGTTTGGAAACTCGCAAAATTTTCCTCTCATGCTTTTCAGTTTGACTTCTTGGAAGTCCTTTAAACGCATTCTGATTTCCGTGGTAGCCACGAACTAAAGGAAGAAAGAAGCAACAACGCTCTCGCTTCTGCTTAAGAGGTAATTAAAATCGATTTCTCAAGAGATGGTTGCGCGTTGTCATCCTTGCGCGGAGAGCGTGTGGTCCTGTTGTCTGAGGGATTGTAAAATTCGTTTCACTACTTTCGTGCTGTATAGTCCATCCCTGGCGCGAATGAATCTTTTCGCTTTCTGCTGACCAATTCATTATGCGATACAGTGCGAACAGAGACAAGGACGAAGAAAGACACGACACCACAGCGCTGTGGTGTAATGTCCCTACCAACTAGCCCGATCTGCCACTCCGTTGACCAAGTCCGCGACTGAGGAATAAGCCTATCGCTGCACTAAGCACTGGTAAGCTATAGCAAATATGAAAAGAACAGTGAAGCATGCCAAGCGCATCCTATTATTTTCAAGAGAAATTAGGTTGCACTGTGCTGCTTTGGGAGGTTTCATTTTTCCTTGCAGCATGATAAAACTGTTATCAGGTTCTTTAAACTCTGCGAACTGCATGTACGACTAATTAACTTCAAGGACGAAACGTATGATGGTACATAACATTTAGTGAAACCACATCATTGGGAAAGCAAAAAAAAAAGAACTACAAGAGCCTGAGCACCTTTCTTCAGTCCTTTGTAGAGAAGTTCACTCTGTGCAGGACGATCTCAACAGGCACAACAGCCAAGTTTTGGTTGCACCTTTATCTATTCAGCTGTGACATTTTTTTTTCTCATGGTGAACACTTTGGGTGATCTGCAGCTTTCGCTTCTTAAAATTAAGTCTTGAACGGTCAGAGCTTGAACGGAGAAGAAATACGCACCTGATTATTGGCCGCTTTATAAACATTTCGAACAGGCTTGCTCGCCTAAGATGGTCTACTTCATTCAGTGCAGCCACCGCGCACATATAACTCTTGCCTTCATGCAGCGGCCAACATGTGCTCTAAATATTTTGAGAAAATTGCGCAAAGAATTAGACACAGGAGAAACAGTTCAGACGTACAGTTTCGGCTGCCAACTACTTTTATTTGGAAATTATTGTCTCTTCAGTAGCTGATAGACCAACTGGACATCATATCGGGATGCAGCCTCGTCAAGCAGAAAACGCTGGACAAGTGTATGTGCCGAAGAAAACTCTGCCACACCAGAAACAGGCTAAAACTGAACGCCAGGAACCTAATCTTGCTGACACCGTGGCTTAATTCTAGCTCTTCAGAGCCAGTTTAAAATCAGAATCTGCACCACTACACGTTCTTTTAGACTATGATACTATCAAGGGGAGCAAAACTGTTCAGAAATACGGGCACAAAAAAAGACACACAGAAACAACACCACTGATGTAGTGGGGCCGACTTTTCTATGTTTGTCATCAGCCTCCGTATCTTTTTTTTTACTTTTTTAGCCATGGAGGAATTTTGCAGTGTTTACCGGCGCTTCCACCGACAAAAATATTTTCCGAGGTGCCGTCTTATTTTCCATTACAGCCGATATTCAAGGTGCGGTGACACGCACAGGTGACCACGTTATTTATGATTTCGACATAAACCTGCCACAGACTGTTTTACCGCGTGTTTCCCCGGGAATTATTTTGCGCGAAAATAAGCAGGCTGCAGCGGAGAGGAGAGTGCCGACAAGTGATCCCACATAGCTGACATACCTTTCTCTTGCGTTTCAGCGAAAAATACTTCTCGTAGGGTTTCGTATACAAGCGTGCATGTACAGCTGTCGTCGGCGACGAGAGACAGCAGTGACGTGAAATTCTTATCCATTGAAGGACAAGCGAGTGGACATTGTGGCATATTGCTGTTTCTGCCCGTTACTGAAATATCGCCTTTGATAACAAGTGGAGCGCATTGCAATTGGTTACCAGTGGTACTTGAAACAGTCAGCCAGCATACTGAGGCCAGACACCTGAAACAGCTTTATCAAGCCCAGAAACTAACGTTAGGAGCCACTGGCTCAATTTGTAGCGCCTCGTTCGAAGCGCTCTAGGCCGCTATACGGACTTCAGCGAGCCTGTTAATGCCTGTGAGCCTCCTTGCCTGTTGAAACTAGCAGCGCGCTTCTCACAAATGGCAAAAAGGATTCTCGAGATTGCTCATTTGTCCGTGGTGCATTCGACTAGTCGTGCAGTCCGACAGGACCTTCATTATTCCAGCATTATGAGGATCACGTATCGGAATACGTAAATGTGCAGACTAAGAGGTGGATGGGGCTGGAAAAGGAGACAAAAAAAAAAGAAATTGAGAACGACAGCGTTCTACGGGTGCATTAGAATGTTTACGAAACCGACAGCAGAGCTGGCTGAAAGAAGAGCATATGAAATAAGAAAAGTTTTTACCTGCGATACGCACTCGGATAGCAGGTTTCGCATCCACCTTGAATGCAGAAGGAAGCTGTCTGGCAGGAAAGCAAATTTCACCAAGGGCGAATGATTGCAGAAGTCCGCAAGGTTGGTCTGATGTGAGCCTTGCGCAGTCAAGAAGTGGGAGCGGAGGGTTACAAAAATCTAGGGCATGTTCCGGGAACGCAAGCAGGCGTGTTTTTGGCTTTACGCTATTGTCGTTCATTCAAGAAACTATCTTTTAAAACAAGGCCAATAGTTCAATTACAAATCTGTGAGAAACGAGAAAGACATTTGCCGCCATTTGTAAACGATCTGTATAACCACTGGTCTGCACCAAGTGCTCTAAAATGCGTAAGTGAAAAAGGTGACTATTTTAGGCACGCTTAAAGCCATGGCGGCGGCGGCAGCCCGGTCACTCACGTCAGCACCTATTATGGGCCGGTTGTCAGACGCACGACGCTTAAAAAAGGCTGTCCCGAAGCGCGAATACTGAATTTCGCACATTTTGTTCACGGTACGGAGAACACTTTCATATTAAAGCTAACGCTGCAGAGTAGCCGCCATTTTTAGTTTACCTTTGCGATTTCTTTTTTTTTCGGAGTTTCAACGCGGCTACAGGGGTTACAAAATGTGTGCCTTAATTAGAAATGCGGATGCTTGTCTTTAAAGTCACAGCCTGCGTACCTTTGTGTGTACACACACACACACACACACACACACACACACACACACACACACACACACACACACACACACACACATATATATATATATATATATATATATATATATATATATATATATATATATATATATATATATATATATATATATATATATATATATATATATATATATATATATATATATATATATATATATATATATATATATATATATATATTACAGCGAAAGCGTTTACAGCATTGGATCATGGTGGTTTAACGTCCCAGAGCGACTCAGGCTATGAGAGACGCCGTAGTGAAGGACTCCGGAAATTTCGACCACCTGGGTTTTTTTAACGTGCACTGACATCCCACAGTACACGGGCCTCTAGAATTTCGCCTCCATCGAAATTCGACCGCGCGCAGCCGGGATCGAATCCGCGTCTTTCGGGCCAGCAACCGAACGCATAACCTCTCAGCCACCGCGGCGGCTGGTTTGCAGCATTGGATTACCCAAATAGTCCTGCATTCTATCGCATAATCTACAGCGTCAACCATAAGACCTGATCACTTTGTGAATTATGTTAATTTACCTTAATTTAATTCCACTTGGAAACGAAATTTGTTTCAGTACTTTATATTATTAAGTTAAATTGCCAACTGGCAACCATGGCAGTCTCAAAGTTAAAAGTATGTCAGTGCACGTTAAAGATCCCCAGGTCGTCGAAATCATTCCGGAGTCCTCCACTATGGCACATCTTTCTTCCTTTCTTCTTCCACTCCCTCCTCTATCGCTTCCCTTACGGCGCGGTTCAGGTGTCCGCCGATATGTGAGACAAATACTGTGACATTTCCTTTTCCCCAAAACCAATTTTCATTTTTATATCGTTCTGTATATTTAGAGAGAAGAGGGGTAGTGAAAGTGTGAGAGAGGAGAGAGAGAGGGGGGGAGACGGTGGGAGACTACGGTTTACTATATTATTTCACTGATTCGCGTGAGTAAGGCTAGGTTTTTTTTTACGGCTGGCGATGTAGATTCCACGACCAAATGCTGAACTTAATGCCTAAATCAAAGCTACAACTCTCACTAATTAATGCGCTAAGTCAGTAAGCTTAGCTCTGGAGATTTTTTCCGTTTGCGCACATGTTTCGCGGACAGATATTTTACGAGAGAATCAACCGAGCGATATCCCATCTGCGCGCTTGTAAATATTTGGAAATAAAATTGGACATTGATCTCCCTTTCATTTCTTTAGTCTTGACGTTCAGCTCACTCTTCTAACCGACTTCCAGGCGTCGCAAAGACTTTGTGCTTGAGCAAGATGTTCCCTATAGTATTGCTAATTCAGTTGTCAAAGTTTCTTATACTTAACATCTGGATCGATCAGAATCACTCGTAGCCTCAGTTATTACAACCAACCTTTTGACGCTGCACGCATTGGAGATTAACAAAATTACGCACGCGACAAGCTTGCAGTATCATGTAAGGATTCGCCCACGGTTACCAAGTAGTGGTGTGCCACGTGACGAGGGCACGTTGCAGGTTAAAGTCCCGGAAGGCCAGCCAGATCAGCCGCGTTTGGGGGGGGGGGGGGGGGGGGGGGATAGTCGAGGGACTGGAAGGCCGTGTGGCACTGTGTAAGGCAGTGTTCTATATCTGCGTATTTGTGTGAACAGTTTGAGCACTGAGATGTGGAAGTATACGGTAGTGGTTTCTATTGCGCATACCAGCAGCGTACGACCAGTAGCTCACACATGTGCATGTTCCTTGGAAAATAATTAACTCATGTGGCTTATTTTTGTTTGTATATAAAAAGCTTTGTATTTTTTCTGCATTGAAGAGATCTTAGTGTCAGCAGGTTCTATGCTTGGTCAGCCATTTTCTTCGCATCTATCTGGGTTACACATCTCTTCGTACTGCGTTCGACTTGCGACACAACGCTTTCGTCCTTGTTTTATTTCTGTAACCTTGTCGGCGTTGCCGGCTCCAGCCTTAAATTTAAACAAGCCTATTTCCCAGCCCATCGCTGCATAAGGCAACGACCCGTGCAGCAAGCAATAACAAACTCCGAGTTGCACGCATCGCAGCGGCATGCTCGGTTTGTCACGTGTATCTCGGAGGCATGCTTGAAGGCCATCGAGGCGGCCGCGCGGAAAGACCTTGACAAAGCCTCCTTTACGCCTGCTGACGGCGAAGGCGCCGCCAGCCTCGAATGCGGCCCTTCGCCGAGGTTAGGACCACGTGCGACCGCGGAGCGGAACAGGCAGCAGGAACTCCATCTAAGTCAAGGGTCTAACAGCGTTCGATGGGGATTGCCCGCGTAGCAATCACCTTCCTTTCGTGCTACGACTGTAGAAAGAAAGAGAACTGTTGCACGCTCACGACATTCGGTGCCACAATGTCTATATCTGGGTCGAAAAGACATGCAAAACAGCGACCTATGTTTGGAAACTAGCCATAGTAGCGCCACCTATGTCTGGCATCATTAATTCATTCATTTATTCGAAGGCACGATGCCGTACATTTGAACTTGGGTCTAAGATGGCTGCAACTGCAAGGTGGTCGCAATAAGTTAGCGCATTGTGGAACGATCAGCCTGTCAAACGTGAAATTTGCATATGTAATTTTCTCATTTTTTGTAGCATGCATTGTGTCTGATGCTTTAGCATTGGCTCAATATGTTCTCGGCAGTTGGTTCTTGCTCCGGTGTTAGGATACACTCCAGGTAAACTCGAGTAACCTGAAGACATGGCGTCAGCTGATTTGCGGGATGCCCATGTTACAGAGTGGATCCCACTATTATAGAGCTTTGAATTAATCAAAAGTATCAATTCAGCGGCATTTGTTTGAAAGGAAGCTCTGATTATCTTTCTTTGATACACATGCGTGCAAGACCTTGCAGGTCAACAATGATAGCTTGACTTTTCTAGTATTGCGCTCAGGTTCGTTACCAAAGAGTGGCAGATGTCGCGGGATTGCTGGACAGAGAAACCAAAATTGGATTTCTCTATAGACGGAGGTCACCTTTAAAAGGGGAGAAACATAGCAGAACTGGATAGTCGAGTTTTAAAGTGTCATCAGATTGATTTAGGGAAAAAAGAGGCAAGATACGCAAATCATTTTAATGGGCTCTGATAGGGGCTCTAATAAAGTTGCGGTATGCCTGGGATGTGAAAGCACGCCGCTTCTCGAATATTGTATACGAAGAATTTTTTCATGCGCTTTGTAAAAACAGAGGTATCTGTAGTCAAAATTTGAATTTCAGCGTGTTCGTGGCTTTCCCTCTCCTCTCGTCACTTTTTGCACTCTGGAAGGCCGGCGCTGTTCCTCCGGCCCCACCTCCGGGGGAGAGCTTCCCGGCCCGCCGGAGCTACGCGGCGAATTGGCCGCGGCCTTGGTAGCTGCCTGATGTCTGAAAGAATCTAACCGATAGCCATCTCTCAACATGTATACGTAGATGCGAGCGACGGAGGAGGGTGCGAGCATGAAAAAAATCGCCGGGAAGGGCTCGCCAACTTTCGTGCATGATTGTGGGTCCTCTGATGCGTGTAGAAGTGCATTATTTGGCTCATGTGCTCATCACAACATAATGCAGCGATTGAGCAAGCTGACGTCCACTCTTCGGAAGATGTTTCAGAGTCCCTTTAAGCATTTCTACACGCAGAATTCGACACTCGCTAGCGCTTGCTTAATGGGAAGTCGGAAAAACTAGCGACAACTAGACAATATTTAAGGCGGATACCGCGACTAACTTGTTTGCCAGTCAAGATGAATGTCGAAAAAATGTCAAAGGCATCAGGAAGTCGCAAGCCGATCTTAGGTATCCAATTTTATTAAAGGCTACTCCTTATAGCATGGAGCTAAAGATCACTCACGAAGTGTGAGATATAAGCGTACTTTTACCTTTTTTTCTCAGTAATTCCCTGATAGCGGCATGAAGTCTTCAATAGAAAACTAAACATTTTGACAGATTTACCTGTCTGGTTGGGTTTGAAGACTTCTAATAAACTGCACATCTCAAACCAAAAATGTTAACTTTAACCCAACGTTTCAAAGCCTACTCGGCTCCTTCATCAGGGGTGACTGAGGGCAGTAGCTAGCGTCTCCCCTCCATACTTAAAGACGCTAGCTACTGCCCTCAGTCACCCCTGATGAAGGAGCCGAGTCGGCTTCGAAACGTTGGGTTAAAGTTAACATTTTTGGTTGGAGATGTGCAGTTTATTAGAAGTCTTCAATGTCCTTCCAAGTTCGACCCATAAATAAAAATAAAATCTTCCCCATCACTTAGCTGGAACCTTTACAAAAAACATTCTGAACCTCGACTCTGAATTTTCTGAATTATAGGAATAGGTCAGCTGTATTTCAATGCCGCCAGCTTTGTCGATAATGTGCGGCATATTAAGGTTGAAATCTTGCATAGCTTGGAAGCTAATAAATTCAAGTAGCGGTTTTAGGAGCTTTCGGACGCATTATTATAGGCTTTCAAAGAGAAATCTACATGTAGTGCTCTTTGTCACGACTGTTTCCCAGTCAGGCAAATAATTTCCTGCACTTTTTTTGGCACACGGGCGCGTTAAACGAGATTGTTCACACCGAGCATGTTCACAGTCTGGCGTTCGTAAATGTACCACCTATACAGGGTTATCTTTTGATGTTTAAAGATTTTGATTTTAAAAACTGTGAGAAATACGTAGGTGTGATCTGTCTAGCTCAATTGTACAGCAAGGCGGAGATTATGTAGCTCATGTGGATCAATGATTGGAGAAATAACTTCAAAAGGTAATAACTCTTTTTTATTTTCAGTGTTAGGGAGAGAGATTCTACTGCGAAATTAATGGCCATCGTCTTCGAAGGTGCGCTTTGCTTTTGAATTTTCTTACTCGGCAATGTGTTTTATTATATCTAGCGCCAAAATTAGACATTCCAAAGCTCATTGTGTTGCTCTCTCCGGCGCTGCATATTCCTAACATAGCGTCTCTCGCACTTCTGACAGATCACACAGGCGCAGTTGGTGTATTTGATGATGTAGAAGAGAGAGAAAATACGTCTTTATTGCAAAAAAAGGAGACCGCAGCCGATTATGGGTAGGGTCTTCAGCCCAGGGCTCCCTCCAGTAGCTTCCTCCGGCTCTTTGGCGATGGCGACTAGCGTCTCCTGATTCTCCAGCGTGCCCTTGGCCAGCGTCACCTCCCACTGCTCTAGCACCGCGTTGGGCGGCTACGATATTACGCACAGTGACGCCATTTTATAGTTAGGTAATGCTGGAAAGCCAACTCAATAAGATTTCAAATGCGTATTTTTGACGTTCGATATATCGAACCAAACTGGCAATTAAGAAATTGGCTAGCCTTCGATGTTGGCGGCCATCAATTTTACAATATAACCTTCTCCCTAAAATCAGTTACCAAAGCTTGTTATTTAATTTCAGTTCATTAATCGCGGGATTATTTATACTCACATATCTCTCACACTCCTTAAAATAAAAATCTGTAAAAGTTTAAAAACATGCCCTTTGCAACTAAGATCTTCTACTCAACTTTTTCTTTAATTTAGGGGCAAGATTATATTTAGAAATTCAAGGCTGTCAATATCTAAGGTCCGCCCTGTTTATCAGTTTTGTGCAACGACAATGTGCTTCGAGATATCGAAAGGCGAAGCTGCGCATTTTAGAGCTCGTTGAGTTGGCTTTTCCGGGTTGCACATTTTAAGATCTTGTCGCTGTAATTCTAATGGAACTAATAAAGGCGGTATTTAAGGATTTAGAAGCAGTTAACATGATTTCTGCGGTGATACTAAGCACAGCGGCACCATTTTATAAATATTCAACACCAAAAAGCTTAGTAAACGAGCATTTAAATGCATAATTTTGAGTACGATATCTCCAACAACGTTGACGAATAAGAAAGTTTTAACAGTGGAACTTACCTTTGATGTTGACAGCCTTCAATTTCGAAAAATAATCTTTGTCAATAAAATAAAGAATGACAAGTTGATTACTTTTTAATTCAATTAACCGTCTGATTATTGAGCTCTACCACGTACATAATGTCGTCTTGCAGCGTAATCCACCTGCACAGGCCGCACCGTTTCATCTCTGGCTGTTTTTAAAATGAAAGTCGGTAAACGTTTAAAAAATACTCGATATAAGGAAGACAAAAGTGTTGAGTGTTTAAACTCGTCCATATCTTGCTACTGTATCTGGTAATCTCCTCAAGCAGACAACTACTACAGAAGACGCTCACCCAGTAAATGTTTAGACGTACTGTAAGCTTTAGAAAAAATAAAAATGTACAGAGCTCAATCGCTTTTTTGTTTCCCAGTGCAAGAAACACTCTTAAAGTAGCTGCTGTCTCATCTTGCACTTGTTTCGCTATTGCGCACACAGTGTAGTTTACCATTCAAAAGTTTCGGTGTCTGCGCGTGACTTTGGTAGATTAGTTACCCTAACTAATCATGGAATAAGCAAATGTCTTCTATTTATAGCTCTGAATTTATTAGAGTATATCCATATGATCAATGCGAAAAACAAAACTGTAATAAAATTGCTAAATTGCTGCGTTGACCAGCTGAGCACATGCCTTCGCAACGCTTGGCTGCACGGAACTCTTCTACTCACTCGCGACTGCTTCCAGCTTGATTGTTTTGCAGCCAGGTGAAGTGAAGAATGTCTTGCTGCTTTCTTACTCGGCGCCAATCGTGTATCTGTAATTTCATCTCTTCTAAGCAGTGTAGAAGTTTGGAGCACCGGGACTAGTCTGCCTCACCTTTTCGTAATGCTGCACCTTCTGGTGATGAATACGACAGATACAACCATAATTACGTTTCTTGCCGCTTTCAGAACACACCTTTTTCCGTCCAAGTAGACGCACCTCGTTTTGAATGTATTACTCGCAATGCTGTCTTTAGACTCCATGTGATCGAAAAGTGATGTATGCACATTACTGTGGACCAATTCGAAACAAAAATCTGGGAAATAAAAAGGCCCACTCCAAGCGGTGTTGCTCTACACAAAGTAACCATCGGGCAGCATGCTGCTAACTTAGGGGTGCAACATTTAACCTAGCAACGTTATATTTTCCAGTTCGAACAGAAACTGGACCGTGAGATGACTGGACGTAATGAGGACTTGCCGCAATACAAGGTTCAATGGCATTTTGAGGTGAAATTTCGGCGCTCTGATTACGGCGGCTTGCTATGTACAGTGAACGGGCAACTAGCGCAGATATACGAGAAAATCACTGCGCTACGTCGGCCTAATTCGCAAAGGTTTTCGCACGGAGAACAAGTTCGTAGCTGGTTGAGATTGTTACCATCGTTTCGTTTGCTGTTGTGATAGGTCAGCTCAAAAGAATCCTCAAGTCATAATTCAAAACTTATTACACAGCCTGGGACGCTTAGTCTGCATGCATTACTTCTCGATGTGGGACTGTATTCACAAAGTTAACACAAGCGGGATGGTTTCGTTATTGACACCTACTAGTAATTTACAGGGCGCTCAAGATAACCTGCAGTGCCAGTAACTATCAAGATAGTCAGCTATGCTGGTGCCCGAGTTGCCATTGAATCCCGAACAAATTCACGTGCGGAAAAGACTTTGAATCCGGAAAATGAGTCCACCTTGAATGCCGCGTATCGTCGAGGCTGTATGCTTGTCGACTGTTGACCTGACCTGCAGGTTTCGATTGCTTCTTTTCTCGTGCTTGATCTCATATGCGGTTATTGGAAACTGCGGCCTACCGTTAACCAATGGTCGGCATTCTGAGCTCTTCGCACGGTGCATTGGCGTTCTCAAATGTCTTCAAAAGGATATGTGTAATTATATGCATTATTACCAAATGCCGCAATGATGGCTTGGGCTGAGATTTATCCACGCGGATAAAAAAGGGCAGTTTTTCCGCTAAACTCTCCACTCGGTGTCGTAATAGAGACAGGAAGACGCTTTCTATTATTGCTAGACGGTCAGTATGCAGCTCCTGTCGCTAAAGCTGATTATAAGTTCGCATTCGTCGCGCAAAGGTCGACCGTTGGACACGTTATATGCGTGGACAGTCCTGCTTCGTGAACAGCGTACAGTGCGGACGGCATTCGCATTCTGGTGCTAGGGATGCGTGGCGAGCAGGTGCCGCGCGGCCACTAGCAGGCAGCACGCTGCAAGCGGCGTGACGACGCTGCGTTCCCTGCAGTTCGCGCTGCTCGCCACCGCCGTAGTGCTGGGCCCGTCGCTGCTGGAGGGCGTGTTTCCTGGAGAAACGATCCGTAGCGGAGGTTTCTTTCCGCTGCCCTTCCTGCACGAAAGGTGGCGCACCTGTCACTGACGGAACCTTGTGCGTCAGAAATTAAGACACGTTTACGGCGAGCTGTGATATTTATGCATGCGCCCAACATCACCAACTTAAGTAAAAAGGCATAAATTCCGAGTGGAACGACCCTTGACAGTGTAAGCGCATTGGGACTCAAGAAAAAAAACACATTTACCACTGCTGATGTGCAGTCATGACCAAAAGTTTGATGACAATCTTAGTACGTATCAAGAAATCCTAAATCATTAAAATTAGGTAGAGCGGTACTCCCAAAAGCGTGTAAGCAGCTCACCAAAAGCGAAGATGTTGTGTGGCGTAAGCTACAAACCGGAGTATTTTCAAACTCCCAGCTTCATAGTAGGCGGCACCCGGAGATTTTCATCCTCAGATGCAAGCGTTGCGAGGGCATAGCGGACATGATCCAGATGATATGGACGTGTCCTAGCTTTGGAGAACCTGACAGAACCGTTGAGTCCTGGGAGGCAATGCTTCTCGAACAGGAAGAACAGGGACAACGTGAAGTCATCCCTCTCGCCCTGGCCGCGGCTGAGATCCAGGTGATCCTGGTCGACGGCTAAGGAGGAGGAAGACATGGCTGGGACCGAGCTGCGCCTCGGATCCCCGTCAACCTTTTGACGGATGCTAATAAATGTTATTTCTCTCTGCTAATACTCTGTTAAATTTCTCTCCCTCTCTCTTACTGGTTGTGGACTTGCAAAAATAATTTACTTCTGCGTTGACTAGCTCGCTAGTCAGCTGGTATTCGTTAGAGCCGTAGAATACGCGTGTACACTCACATTTGTATGTTTTTCCTTGACCTGTTGTTCACGACTGCACAGAAACAAATGTTTATTCGTGAAACCGCAAAACGAATATACTTTTTCCCTTGACTGTACAGCTTATTAACACAAAGCGACAGCAGCGTTATGGGCAAATTCGTATAGGCAAATTTAAATATTAAAATTGACTGCCTTCTATTCAGCTCAAATAAACCTCACAGCATAGCAACCTACCATATTTTACGGATTGAACCTCCTGTGAAAGTGGGTGTAGACACGAAATGTTCAGTCATATTTGTTCACAGGCATTTAAAACGATGTAGGTCGTTAAAGAGGCTCTGACTCTAAGCAGTTACTGTCCAGACTGCCCCAATATTATCGGTTATGCTGAAGCTTTGCCATTTCTGAAACCAGACCTACTTTACACGGTCTTTTTTTTGTTGTTGTTGCCTCGCAGGTGTGGCGCACAACGACATGTCAGTAGCGGTGATCATTAGTGGTGTATTGATATGCGGCGTATGGGAATGACAGGACGATATTTTATCAACACTTCCGCTCAAAGCGTCACAATGCAATGCTATTATCGGAACCGTTTCCGGTGCTTATGCTTATTACATTTTAGTGAAGTGAACCAGTTTTGTAGCGCTTTGCTCTACGGCCTGCTCCTTAATATCACCCGCATTGCGTCATTACTAAACAAGCGTCTATGCGTAATACATAAAATGCAGGGGGCAGCACCGCTACGGTAGGCATGGATAACCAGACCACACTACTTTTCACAGAGGTTCTCATAGAGTTGTGCTGGTGGTGATTTTGAGTATTGGTGTGATAGGACCTACAAGCCCATACTTTCGTTGTACTAGCTAAAGGGAACTACCCTTAACTGGTTTAGAAGAACTTCTTGTTGGGCAAGTTGGTACATTGCTTTTGAAGAAACCATGTTGCGCATAAAAAGACAACCACAGGAAAGGCCAAAGGAACAGAAAGAGCGCAAACTATCAACTAGGTTTATTTGTGCGAAAGTGCCTTATATATGCAAACTCACATCAAAAGAACAAGGAGGTTGAGAGAGGGGTATATCCAAGCAACTCCTGATGGAAGGAGCTAACTTGCCTGCTCATTGCTTTGATTGCAGTGGATGCGAGCCTTTGCTTAAGCAGATTAAAATACTAGGCAAAAGTAATAACAAAACAGCGCGTGAGCTTTTGGAGGCCTATAACATAAAAGATAAAGGTGATAAATGTATTAGCGACACTTCCGTCAAACTTTACAATAAGGAAAAGTATTTTCTGCGCACCTGTTGTTGATCAGGAGTTGCTTGGATATACCCCCTCTCTCAACCTCCTTGTTCTTTTGATGTGATTTTGCATATATAAGGCACTTTCGCACAAATAAACCCAGTTGATAGTTTGCGCTCTTTCTGTTCCTTTGGCCTTTCTTGTGGTTGTCTTTTTATGCGCAACATGGTTTCTTCAAAAATACCCTTAACTGCAATGTGCAAATGATCGCTACTTGGTGCTGCGCACTGGTTTCCGGCGCCAGTTTTTGCAAGTGTCCCTAAACATGGCTGTGCGAAGACGTTTCGTGTCACATGAGCAAGCCTTTGAGGGCTCCCTTCTGAACCTCTAGTTTTTAAAATAAATATAGCTCTGTCTACCGTATCATTGTCTCCGAAAACCGTCATCCTCTCTCGCAAAACTACATTGTTTGCTGGCGTAAACCAAGTACAGTATTTCAACGCATAATACCTAATGATAAAGCAGTTGCAAAAGGCACTTAAAGACACGTTGACCACAGATGGCTTGAACAATTAGTTCTCGTATACAACTAGTATTCGCATAAAGAAAGGTTATTCGGTTAAAAATAACCTCCCGGTATAAATGCTTGTCACTTACCTTATCATAAAAGGCCTGTACAGCTCGCACTTCTCTTGCGACTTGTCAAGCTTTGTATCGTAGTTGAACGGCATCAGTTGAACGATGTCCTGCCTGGAGGTGCTGTATCTCGGCCACTGGTCGTCGGTCAAAGGTATGGACGGTTTTCTGCGGGAACAAGAACTTACTAGGAGTCGATTTTTTGAATGGTTATGTACTTACTTTCGATATCATTATCCCCGATTAAAGGCCTTTCTTTCGTCCTTTTTTCACATTCGACTTTAAACGATGTGAGTCATCTAACTAAAGGATGTCGGATATGTAGTGCTTCATACAAACGAAGCTATTTCTAGCACTTCTAAACAGGATAAAAATGTGGGGTATCTTATTAATGCAGTGAATCTCCTTCGTTATGCTGACAAAATTATACATCACTTTTTGGGGAACATTAGAAAGAGGCGGATCGGCTAAGGGCATGTTGTGCAGAACTTTATGTAGTGCTTTGGGACGGATCGATTGATTAGTGAGTTGTTTTTGCAAGCCAACAAAAATTACCAATGATAACTTTCAAATGAGTGTTTGACATTCCTTCAGGATATATTTACAAAGCCAGGGCTACCACAGGTTTTCTTAGGTTTTCGATTAGGTGATGACGGATGTACAGCTGCGAATTCTACTACAGCTGCAAAAGAAAACAAAAATTACACGCAGCACGCAGGTTGATATTTTGAAGAAAGGCAAAGAATTGCTCTGGTAAATTCACAATGGCTGCTGGTCGTGCGCTTGCAAGAAACATAAGTCATTATTTGCAGAGTTCAGAAGATTTACGCATGCGAAACGTTAATAGTCAGTTATGAAACCACTTACATCCGATGCGACTGCATTAATTTTGTGTTAAATTGGCTTTGGAAATATTAATTTCAGGGTATTACTGAACAGTGTCGAAAACTGTTTTAGCGTAAAGATATACGCAAGTATTCTTAATTATACGCTGGAGAAACCAGCAACATCTGATACGAATGCATTAGATGCGTGTTAAAGTGGTTTTCGCAATAATATTTCAACAGTAGGTACTACTGGATAGCATCAGGAATTCTTGTTCCTGAAAAGTATACGGAACTAAAACGTTAATCAGATGAAGGTGAAACCATGGTCATCACTTACGATTGTATAAGGTGTAAGCAAATGTGGTTTTGCCAATATGGATTTGGCATATCGATAAATAGCATCGAAAAAATTTTATACCTAACAAGGTATAGCGAAGTAAAACGATAACCAGCCCGTGGCGAAACCACTGAAGCATGGCACTAATGTACTAAAGGTGTGCTAATGTCGTTTTGGCAGTATTACTTTGGCAGCGTTAATGAATAGCATCGAAAACTATCTTAGCTGAAAAGTATACAGAAGCAAAACGTTAATGAGTCGGTAGTGAAACCGTGGTCGTCTGTTACTAATGTAGAAGATGTGAGCTAATTGATTTTGGCTATTTTCGTTTGGCAGCATTGCCATATAGCATCGTCAACTATTCTAATTCATTTCATCAACATTCATCCCCGTGCTAGACTCCGGACTAGGAGACTTTAAGGGTTCCTCGTGGCTCCTTATACGGTAGAGACACACGTTTGTTTTATTTTAGCAGTATGCACTTACCCTCTACGTACAAAGGAGCCCCACGTCTCCATCAACTGTCTCATGAACGCCGTCTCGTTTGTTGTGTAGCTCCGACCCAGAAAGCCCCTGGGCAGGCTCTCCGTGGCGACACTGGCCCTTGAGGGGTCAGTGGAGAAGATGAGGCTTCCCAGGGCGAACGGAAGCTCTTCGGCGTGCACAACGCCAAACCACTTCGGGAAGATGCTGTATGAGGGCCTGTAGGCGAACAGGTATCTGTAGCGCAAAGAAGAATAGTTAAATGAGCGGCAGCCTGCAAGTCGGCGTAAGCGATGAGAAAACTGCCGGCAAAAAGCACCAAAAAACCTCCTAAGAGAGTATGACTACCTTGTTAATACACGACGTTGGATGTTCTGAAAATTGCGGGGATCCTGGCCAAGAGGGATTGGGGGCAAGAAAAAGCGGGGAAGTTAACCGGGCGAAAGCACCGGCTTGCTACCCTGCACTCGATGAATAGAGGACTGGAAGTTCGTGCGCAACAAAGTAGCCCTTTGAACAGACACGACGCCCTCATGAAACGGAACAGTGCACATTCTAGTTTTTAAAATCCGAGGCACTTTTTTTTTTAAGTTTTCCGCTCTTCGATCTGAAGGCATACGTTGTCGGAAGAGGCAGCGGGGAGGGTCTTCAAGTATTAGAACAGCCACAGAAGAGAGATCGGCTCGCATAAGTACGTGCTCATGTTTTTTTTTTTTACATTGCTGCAACCAGCACACTCGTCAAAGATTGTTGTTGGCTGTCATTGGGGTTCACTGCCTTCCTACTGAAATCGATTTAGTCTCGTAGCTCACAGCAATTACTGGGGATTTCTGGTCCTTCTGACGTCAATACCGCCTTTGTAGCGTTCACTGGGTGTTTTCGGGCTGCTCATGTGCGGCATACGCCGCGCTCAATACGTTAGCAGCAATCGCTTTCCGCACGCATGCCGGCACTGGTGGGCTCGTAATGAAAGCAGAAAAAAAAGAAGCAATGTCTTTTCTCGCTAAGCCTGCCATGTTGTGAGGCAAACAAAAACAACAAGTCCACCGCGCGCAGCTCTAAGTTTGTCGGAACCGAGCGGTCGGTGCTTTCATCTGGATTTCGCTGGTGATGCATGTTTATTTTTGGTCTATCAACTATCCACCTGCTCGGATCATACTTATACTAGTTTATTTAAGATTGTAATTTGATCGCTGGCATTATTAGAGACCTGAAATTCTGAGAGGCGGAAACCTGTCGACAGTGTAGTCGACTCTACTGTCGACCGTGGTTCTTCTAAGCATTTTTCGCTCTAAAAGAACAATTTTGTAAATACTACCTTCTAAAGACCTGGTCGTTCTATCGGTGAAATACGAAAAATATGTTGAAAATATGAGCTGAAAAACAGATTTTACGTCAAAACAAACGCTAATCATAGTACTGAAAGATAGTCTGTCATATTCTTTTGGTTTCTGTGTTTCAATGCTTCACAACTGTGATTTTTGGAGCCTGCTGAGAATGTGATAACTTATTCCTGGTTCACTACATAAACAGCACAGTGACCAGAATTGACCCGTAATTTATTTCACCGCTGTGTCAGTCACTCTATAAAATTTGCGCCAGCCTACCTCTCGTGGAAAAACCTGCCAAGAGCGGTAAGCCGCAGAGAACAAATTCTGGTCCTAGGTAGTCAGTTTCGAACGCTTGTATCTTGACGATTTTCTCATGTCGGACGCATTCATTTTAGAGTTGCATAATCTTCGTAACCCAGGCAGTCTGCACTATCCTAAAGCAATAATAAAATTCAAAACTAACTCTATGTAACCCTCAGCATAGTTGCTGTTTTCGATTATGAAAAAGCATGATTAGGTTTCACGGTGTGCGCGTAGCGTGAAATCTTTTGGACATTATACATAAAATACATTATACAGTACATTCTTAATAAAGCAGCTAAAACCCTTGGTTTCCTTAAAAGAGCTTTCAACCAAACTAACACAGAAACTGAACTTCATGCTTACACCACGCTTGGAAGATCTCAACTGGAGTATGCACCTATCATATGGCACCCATATCAAGCATATTTAACCGATTCCATTGAATCACTGCAAAACAAAGCAGCTAGATTCTTTTCCACCTACTGCTCATTCCTGTTCAACGTCGAAAGTTTTAAATGGCGATTAAATATATTAACACCAATACAAGGCAAAGTAATGCACTCCTGTGTTTTGTGCATAAGCTACATCATGGTTCCTCTCTTTTCCGCGAAACTGTGCTTCGTCCGGCATACCATATGTCATCACCTTTTTATTGCCCTTTCAATCATCAGATTGTTATTGTACACGCCAACAAGTTTGATTATTCACAATCTTTTCCTGCCATTTCAGAATGAGACAGCTTGCCCACTGAGGTCCCCACGATCGCTGACGACTCGTCCTTTTGAATACGCTTGAAACGTTGCCATGCTAACAATTGTTTTCCCATTCTGATCAAATATATAGGCTCAATAAGATTTTTTTTTACTACTACGTTGTTGTCTGCAAAACATCTGCTTTCTTGTTATGGTCGCATGTTTATTGTCATGCTGTTTTCTTCTTCTGCATGTCCTCTGGTTGTTAACTGCATTGAAGTGCGCTTGTGTTCCGTTTCCTCTCCCCTCTCCCCCTATGTAATGCCCGCTAAGATCCCTTAGGATGCATAAATACATATCAATAGGGCCAGAAACAAAGCCTATTACCGAAACAAAAAGCATTATTCCATTTACTCGAAGTTGTATATCACGACATTTTTACGCTTTCTTCTTTCTTTTTTTGTCTGGCTTTAGGATGTTCAATATTTTTGAAAGTCCTCCCCTGTACACAGCTGCTTTAGGCGACAAATGGGCACATGTATGAAACGCACCTTTGCCGTAATAATTTAGCACCAACAAACTAGTGGAAGGAAATAAATTTCGTGCACAGTTAAAAGCGAAGTACGAAACGTCTCGAAATATATGATTTCAAGTGCCCACGGTGAAACGAACGTGGTTTAAGTTACGCCCTTGCCGTATTATTTCGCCACAGTTTAAGCAGCATATAATTTGCACTCCTGTAAAAGGAACAGTCCAGATTTTACGCATCGCAGATTGACTTCGAAAACCTTGGGGCCTAGCACCTCGAAGCCGTCTTCAGAGCGTTCTCGAGTTATCAGCAATCTTTTCAGAAGAAAAATTGATGCAATTTGGACGTTTGTATTTTCCATGCACTCAAACCAGCTGCTATCGTCATTCGTGCTATGACGGCATCGCACAGTATTGAGAGACAAAATCATAGCTCTTTCAAAGAGCAACTCTACGTATCAATTTTCATGAGAACACCATTCTTTGATACCAAATAAGCGGAAAAAAATTCAAATAAAAATTCTCGGTGCGAAATAATAAACAACGAGCCATAATATTGGCAATATCGGCACCCAAAGCCATGCGTGCTATCAATTTCACTCCTCCAGTTCACACGATGCCCACCAAGGGTACCCTGCGTCTCCAGTTGAACAAACAAATTTTGTAAAACCTAAAATACACTGACAAACGTGATATATAGATATTGATGCCGCTCATCATGCGACAAGTGAATTTCACTTTACTTCTTTAGGTAATTATGTCATCGAATAATTTCAGTAAAATGCTTCATTTTTTTTAAAATATCTAGTTTTAAACTTTATTGGATGGGCTAAAATTATCCTCTTGGAACTTCTTGGTGTTTTAACGTCTGGAACCCTAATTATGGCTATAAAATTTTGTCCCTTTTCAGTTCTTGCTTGCGCACGAAAAGCCTAAAGCTGGGTTATATATCTCTGCTTTTACCGATTATGGTTTTCTCATGCCTCGATGGAGAAATAACTTTCGATGCCGAAATCAATTTCCATATGGCTCTCTTAGAACTCCAAGATCTAGGAAGAATTTTTTTGCTCTGTTCTCTTTATGTGTAAGACAGCTGTCTCTCACGAGTGCAGAGCTCCTACGCATATGTGGCGACTCTGCCCGCACTTGAGCAGCAACACGTACGAAATGCGTCTGCACTTGTTGTGACATGACAGAGGCCGTAATGCTTTGAGGTCACACTTTCTGTAATGAGCGTCTGGTCTGCCCCCTCGCATGTACTGTGTTTTGTCCTCCCGTTCGATGTAACTCAAGCAGAAAAGAGAAACCGCCCTAATAAAAATGGTCTATGTGGACTCCATTGTCTTCCTACGGATATTTCTTTTTGCCTGTTCATCGCCTATAGACTGACTATAGACTGAAGTTTCTAAAAGTGTGCAACCATAAATCTATAGATTTTCTATAGACTTTCTATAGCGTTTGTACTGCATGTAGACTGTTCTCGAGGATTTGTCTGTAAAGAGTTTATAGACTTTATAAACAGAAGTCTATGGACAGTCTACAGACTGTCTAAAAAATTTTTGTAAGGACGCCGCCTCCTAAAAGTACCAACATCCACATTCTTATAAAGTGAAGCTGAAAAAGGGCTTGATTTGCTGAACCCTATTACATAACAGAACGACACGTCTCTATCGCTACTCACTTCGTGAACACTGCTAAGCAACGCTCTTTTCCCTTGATTTTTTTTACAGTGATCATTACCTGTAAGTACGCACTCCTTGAAGCGCTGCCAGCTCGGCGAAGAGGTGTGTCGGGCACTTGAACACAATGTCACCCAACATCTCAGACAGGAGCTCTAGCACTTTCTGGTCACTGTGTTTAACCTCGTAACCACCGAAGTATGCCTTGGTCATTTTCTTGCCCGTAACTAGCGGCACATCGGCGAACAGCGACAACAAGGCGGTAATGGTCGCCCGGTAGTCCACTTTGAGGTTGTCCAAGAGGTCGTGGTGAAACTTGAGTACGTAGTGCAGAAAACCTGTGCCCTCGTTAAGATTGCTGCCGGCGAACACTTCCTTTACATGGAGGTTTTTCCATGTGTCGAGCGCCAGGGGATCGTAAGGGAAGAAGTCGTCGCCTTCTAGAGGCGAGAAGACCCTCTCAGCCAGCTTCAACCTGAGGAGCGTCCTGATTATTTTGCGCGCGTTCAGCTTCTTAAGGCACTTAATCGTCTTAGGTAGGTCCAGATCCCTCTTCTTCTGCTCGCCGTTATGACAGCCGAGAGCATGTGATACGTCATAGAACTTGTCAGGACTATAGTAAGTTGATCCAGCAAGAAGTGTAAGAGGCGTTCCGCTCTGCACGATGATTCGCTTGAACAGCCCTCTGGTAACGGGCGAAGCGGCCAGCATTCCCGCTGAGACACCTCCCGCACTATGACCCGCCACCGTGACCTCATCTGGGTCGCCGCCAAAGTAAGCGATGTTCTCTTTGACCCATTGGAGAAAAAGCACCTGGTCCCACATTCCCATGTTTCCCGGCAGGTCGGCAGTCTCCGTCGTCAGGAAGCCGAAGAAATTGAGCCTGTAGTTGAAGCTGACTGTGATGATGTTTGTGCTCACGGCCAAGTTGCTCAGGTCGTAGACGAAGAGCGAAGAGTCTCCGAACTGGAAGCCACCTCCGTGTATGAAGACCATGACAGGAAGCTTCGCGTCGCACGTGTCGGTGTCGTTCGGGCAGCTGCGGGTCGGCCTCCACACATTGTAGTAGAGGCAGTCTTCGCTGGAGTGGGTGTAGTCTAGAACGATGTCCTCGTACAGAGGGAAGTCAGACTGCATGCACGGGGTCGGCCTAATGGTGGCGTTGAACGCGCCTTTCCAGGGCTTGGCAGGCAGCGGCTTCTCGAAGCGGAGCTCTCCAACTGGCGGAGTGGCGTAGGGAATACCGAGAAACGAGTCGACTTTTTCGCTCCCTGCATTTTGACGGATACCTTCGACGAGTCCATACTTAGTTCTGACGCGTGGTCGCTCACTTTCACCATAGCAGAACCGGCATGCGTCAGCACTGAGCGCAAGCACAAGCAGTAAACGAGAGAATGGATTCATCATAGTTCCGCCTTTTTTTTTTCGGGTAAATCAAGCACTTTACGCGTCCGGTACTTAATAAAACACACCGCTGACGCTAACTGCAATCATAACACTCACGCGCTCCGTAGCGGCACTCTCTGGGCGCTCGATGCCAAAGTTGAAACTGGCGTGCCCGGCACCAATGACCTGATCACAGGGAGGAGGACAAGAGACGAAGCTATGGTTGTCTAATCCGATGCAACACATGCAGTGCCCCAAAACTGGTTCAGCAGCTGTCCTTCTGTGTCGTTGATAGAGAATCGCGATAGCGAGTGCAAGAGAGTTAGTGATCTAGAGGCCACGCAAGAACGCCGGCTGAAATCTTGCATCACCGACCTTGCATCGTCGGCCAACTCGTGCGGAGCGTAAGGTGCTGGATATCTCACTGGAGCGCAAAAAGCGCCGCTTTGGAATTAGAGGAGGAGATCTTTTACATAACACAACTCCATGTGAGAGCTTACTAGGTACACTTACAGCTCCGGTAGTCAAAAAAGGAAAAAAATAATTGCAGATATTAGACCAAACGTGCCCGCCACTACTACGTTCCTTGCCTGCAGTTACGTGGCTGTTGTGAAGGAGAACAGGTTAGTAAACTCAAACTATTATCATTCACTAACACCTTTATGCTGCTGCTTCTTTTACATTCAGTTATCTCAGCGGTAGTAAGGCGCGGATTTGTTTTTGTGCGGTCATGCTAAAGCTGTATGACGTACGTCAACAATAAGTAAAAATCATCAGGAAAGAATCCTTCTTAAAAAAAATCATTTGAATTTCAGTGATACTTTAGCAGCACTCATGCTAAAAAATGCAAGGACCCTCTATTCGTCCAAACGAACGTAGCCGCTGACGCATTTAGGGCCGGATAGCTTCTGCAAACTGGAAAGGAAAGCATGAAAGCGACGTGCAAAAATTCACCCCCTTCGTATTTTTGGCTTCAAATATAAAAATACAATAAAATTCAGCGCACACACTGAAGGAGCGTAAGAGGCACCAATGTTGGACCCTCCCAACGACGCGCAGGAGCATCGCTGGCCACCGAAGCTGCACCGTCAGTTCTGTAGCATGGCACAACTGCAGCCAACCTTTGCTTCGCGCAGTGCTTATCTTCTTTGCCGCTATTATATTGGTCCAGCTAGTGTTAGACCACAAAAACAGCTGATGTAAATGTCTTGGCAGTGTATGCACAGCAGCAGGAGAAAGGCCGGCCCGGGAGGTTTGTCTTTCGTCGTGCTAAAGCTTGGCAGTGTTTGCGCAGCTTTGCAAACGAAGTTGCTCATTTAGGAGCAGAGACGACAAATTTTCCGGACGGCTAGAAAGATGAATTTGCTCATAAGCATGCTATCAGGTTTTTCCTTTATTGAATAGGCTTTTGTTTGTTCTATTCTCGCCAGCTCAAAAATACAGCGTGTGGGGTGTTATTTTTGTGATCCCGATGCCATACAGTAAATGGGCCGGCTGTTAAACGTGAATTAAAATCTCGCTCGGCTGACATGCTCCAAAAGCTTCAGTCGGAGTTTATTTTTTAGGGCTCAAGCATAAATTATATGAATAAGCACAGAAACATCCGATGCCAGCAAGCGGAAAGAAATACTCCCTCACCACTTCGTGAAAGCTCAATTCATTGCTAAAGAAGACAATCATATTAACTGATTTTGCTGATTTTTTGAACAAAAATCAGCGCTTTCCGCTTCCGTAGCAAAGAGGCAATTAGTACACGGCAAAGATGGGATAGCTTGAGGGTGCGCGCGGTGCCGATTTTTTTTTATTTTCATGCCATCCTGTACGCATTTCGTCCCCCATACGAGCCGCCTTGATATGGTAATTCAGTTTTGATAAGTTTCTTTCCATATCGAAAAGCGAGGAATGCTGGAGCCGCGGAGCACTAACTTGACGGCACATCAGGACACTCGATCGTAAAAATAAGCACAAGACCCAAGGTAGATGTAGAATGATACCATAGCTTGCATCTAAGGCAATATGTTCAAAACACAGCCACTGTGGTGCATATCCAGCGCACCTTCGACGTAAGTGGACAACTAAACAATGATGTCATAATTAGGGAAAAAAATGATATCATAGCTTACGAGTCATTGGCCCGAAAAGGAAAGTTTCGATGTTCAGCGCGAACGCACGAGAAAAGGCAGCGGAAAAAACACACGAGTGCTGACCACAAAAACAATTTTTAAATAGTCTTAGAGATATTGCTGCTGAAGTCTGTATTTGCTCGCGCGGCTCCCCATGACATCTTGACTGGCTACTTGATCGGACGTCGGTAAAGTAGCAAGATTCCCCGGCTAGGGGTCTGTAGATGATCAACCCTGTTTAAGAAGCTGGACAGAGTTCGTGCGAGGACCTTCTTATTTCTAGGTTTGTAATTTGGGCTTCTCAGTCGTGTTGCATGGCTAGTGGGAGCAGGGCGCGAAAGGACGAGAACAAACAGAGCAGCTCGGCACCTGTCCGGTGTGCTTCTGTGTTCCTCCTTGTCTTTTCGCGCTGCTCCCTCTAGCCATTCTGATTTCTACTTTTCTTGCTAACGCGCTTTACGTACTCCAGTAAACATGCAAAAGAAAGCCCTTGTAAACTCCTCTCCTCGAGGTCGTCTCTCCCGGTCACATTACGCAGCCACCGTTCGAGACGGGGCGCCTGGACCTCGACCTGGCCGAGATAACCCAGGCGAAGCAAGGACCCAGATCTAACAGGCTATAGATTTCTCCAAAGCGCCCCACAGCATTTAGAGAGATAAAAAGCATATGAACCGTCTAATTAAAAAGCTTGCAGTCCACCGCGCCATTCATCGGAACGGCACGGGGGACTGCAAACTTTTTTAACCGACGGCACACTTCAAATCACCTACATTTCAAGCCACGCAAAACGGCGCAGCACATTGTAGACAATTAAGCGTTGCTAAGTACGCTTTGAACGCGGCGTTTATTCACTATAAACACAAATATTCCACAGGCACTATTACACCCAGTGCTGCCAACGCAACAAATAATTATTCATCCTTATTGCAAGTATCAGGAATAGAACAGAATTCACAGTGGAATACACTTTTTTGTACAAACTACCAAGCGGTCATCTGAAAGCCAGAGGTGACACCCACCACACAGGCGTTATAAGACGCCTTTCTGGCTGCTATAGGCACCCAGTGACAAGACCACTCTAAAGTGTCTCTTGTGCCCGACTGTCGCAGCGTGTTGCAAGAAAAGCAGTTCGCATTTTGGCACTTTTTTACGGAACATCACTCCTTGGCTCGCTGTGCCCTTCTCGTCTCGAACCACACCTTCTCTCGGAGGGAAGCATTGCGAAAACCAACGTGGTAATTGTGGCTGGTGAGGAAAAAAAAAAACAAGCGCGCACACGTAGGCGATGAGACCGTAGCACGCCGACGAAATGTAGCCATGCACTTGTAACTGACGCGGTTAAAAGGCGTCGGCAGCACGCAACGAAGTCATGAGATGACGAGACATAAACAGGCCTGCCGAGACCGGCAGCTACCGTAGCACACCGACAAAATGTAGCCATGCACTTGTAACTGACGCGGTTAAAAGGCGTCGGCAGCACGCAACGAAGTCATGAGATGACGAGACATAAACAGGCCTGCCGAGACCGGCAGCTTGCGGAAAAACCACCGCTGCTATGAGCGAGCGCTAGCAAACTAAAATAAAATAATTTTGTAATACGAAAAGCGTTGCTTCTAAAAAGTGTACATGATGAAGAAGTTTCTAAATAGGGGTAACTAGTATAGTGTTTTCGTTTATATGTTCAGATAATTTCTCTCGTTATAAAGTTTGTCCGTTCCCTTATATTGGCGCTCAAGTTTCATTGCCACTAACTAATGTAATTGGCACTTAATTGTAGACCACATTCGAGTTCCACCTCAGCGACCCATGCCAACTTCCCTTACAATATCACCGAGAAGCTCTGAAAAGCGCACTATGAGTGCTATTCTGTGGTCCTCAAGAAACTGCCGGGGTATGCATGTACCGCCTTTGCCAAATGTAACCAAGCAACAGGTTCATTTTTTTTTCTTTCTGAGCCGTGAGGCTGAGCACTTATAGCATTCCTTAAGCTCTAAATCTGTGTAAGGTAAGTAGAGCCTTTGTACCCGCCTTTCGAGTACTTTGGGTCTTTAAGTCTTCTGCATGGGCTGCACTATACGACTGAGGAGCCCACCCGGTGCCTGGTTACTTTTGGCAGACTGTACGTGTGGATGTGTATGCACGTATATATACGCAGCACCCGTAGATGCGCGTACACAAGCATTCACATCAATAATTCTGAGCAATGCCCACTACATTTCTCGGCCGGGTGTTCTTTCCGAGCAAACCTTCTTTTTGTTTTCGCTGTCCGCCGTGCGAATATTTACGCTACTCATGGACTCCGACTCTATGCAATAATATTACATTCAAAGCGCGGAGTTTGAATCATTCTCCGTATCAAAGAACTGAAGAGAGCCTCGGCGTAGTGATTAGAAATGACACGTCAGTATTCCTTGTTTCGAACGCAAAAATCGCTAGGCTCAAAACATGACTGTACTGCTCATTGCGAATAACGAACTTAGGCAAAAATGAACAACTCCCTTTTCCATATACACGATGCCGGAAAAACTTCCCATAAACGTTGCAGTCGCCTGACTTCAGATGTGCGTGACATCAGCTTCTTCACAGTTCATAACTAGGCGCATAACTTAATATAAACGCGCTGAACGTTGTTGAATTAATCAGTAAGCGCTCAGCATTCTCATTGCTAATGCTTCCTACACCAAATCTATGCTCGAAAGCAAGAGTGAAAATAATGAATAGTTTTTATTATATGTGTGAGAAAAACCACGCTTAAAAGCCAAAGTAAGCTATGGTACCAAATATTGCGGTAATATGGCTACAGACTGCCTCTATAGCACTTAATTAAACAGGCTGTATTTACGGCTGAGTTTTGGGAATTTTTGAAAAAATCCTTTACAAGGGCGGGAACTTTATTACTTGAAATCAATTGCCACGAAAGGCTGTTCGGAGCATTGCTGAGCTTATATTTTCAGAAACAAAAAACTGCGGTCAGTCTGTGCAAAGACCTTCTCTCCGTAAAAGCGATTATCACTGTTTGGTGTGTTCTTTTTGAATATATAAAGGGCGCATGCAAACCACATTTGAAGCTAGTAATCTTGTGTTACGTGCTACATGGGGGCCTGGAAGATGGCAGCGCTTCTGGAGGCTGAGAGGTGACTTCAGATTTCGTTCTATGAAAAAAACACAATGCACTTATCCACCACAATGGGAGCTGCAAACCGAATTTCAATATGGGTATGTATTTTAGATTCAAGTGGTCGCAATAATTATTTTGACAGAATCAGAGAGCTTCGTGAAATCTGAGAATTTATGCAAATATGCACCGCTCAAGCAAAAAACCGGCGTCTGGAATATATGAGGGTCATATAAAAAAGACGATTTCTTTCCCGCTGAAATTCATCCGCACAAAAAGCAATTTTTTTAAGTGCTGTCAGACTGATGTGTACCTTGTAATAACTGTTCCTTTTTTTTACTTTCCCAAGTTTACTAATGTATAAGGCTGCTTTCACAAATGCAGACAAACATTACTGCAGGCATAAGCAGCATATGTTGAGTATATTTATAAAAGAAATGGTTAAGCAAAAGAAAACAGAAGCGAACTTGCAAGGAAGGCCGACATGCTTTCGAAGTGGTACACTTACTAAAGTCGTCCTGAAGAAACCTTGCTGCTTTCTTGCTGTAAAACAGTGCTCTGAGAGTGAACCACAGGCGGCGCACAGCACAGCCGTGTGTTCTAACGCTCTAACATTACCGCGTGCAGGAGAGTTGATATGATCAGCCTTGTGCAGATTTTCATTCATTGCCATTTGACTGCGAGGCTGTGCGATGTGTAGTTAACCTCGACGCGCCTTCAAGGCTTTAGGTTCCTGGCCCAGAGGGTGTAGCGATTACTTGGCACACGTTGCGAGTGGCTTCTGCTTGGAGACGGCAGCATTTGTCTCGCGTTATGCCATGAAATCCGTAAAAAGCCGAACGTCCCACAGGTTCCCTCCGTGAGCTATCATTTTTTTGGCACGGGCCGTGCAACTGCTCTTTGCTGCACACGGATGCAACTCTAGCGCGTCCTGACCTTCGTCGATGGCCACGAGCAAGTCAGATCCGAGCCGTCGGCTACGACGTTTCTTATCTCCACGTTTTACACCCTGTGGCACTGCATCCATCTATGATGGCAGGCTTCCAATAGCAGGAAGCCTCCGCCCGCGCTTACCTACATTTCCACGCTATTCTTAATTCACAGATGGGCAACTACTTAATCTCGCATAGCAAGACCGCAGAAGCGAGCGCAGAGTGGTGCTTTTTTATTTTTTACGGAAGTACTTATCTTCAAGGAGAAGAAAACAGGAAATATATAGGTCGCTTCAGTTTCCCCTGAGGCAGTGAACTCGGTGTCTAGTAATGGCTTATCTAAAAGCAGTTAACGCTGCACGAGGAGCATACAATTCAAGTAAGGTTTTGAAGATTCATGATATGGATCAAGAGATCGCAATTACGGCGCCGCTCTGCATGGAAGAAATTTTTCCGCCCACATTAACATGCGACACTATCAGGCTCAGGGTTGTCAGAACAAAAGAAAGAGTTTTCTTCTCCGAGAGATTTTCCAAATCATGCCAAGCAGGGTAAAGACAATTTTTTCGGTATTTCTTGCTGTCACCCACTCAGCGTATAGTTTTTCTGCGTAGATTTCTAGAGTCTTTAGAGCCCGGTTAACGGTTCAAGTCACACTCGAGAGGAGGAGGAGGAGGAGGAGGAGGAGGAGGAGGAGGAGGAGGAGGAGGAGGAGGAGGAGGAGGAGCAGCAGCAGCAGCAGCAGCAGCAGCAGCAGCAGCAGCAGCAGCAGCAGCAGCAGCAGCAACTCTGTAAGGAGCACTGGAGAGGTTTGCCAGATAACTAACTTGCCTGGATATTCCAGATAAGGGTGATAGCGATGAAACGAAACGCGATTACAAATTCGTCAGCATACAACTTGGAGGCAGAGCAATCAGAACACATTTAGTGACATAATGAAATAAACTGATAACGATGACGAGCGACCTGAAGCAATTGCGTCCGTTTCTTTTTCTTTTTCTCTTTTTCGCACAGTTCAAAAGTGGCAGGATGGATGTCGGATGAGGCCGAATATCAGTCGGTAATACAGCTTTCTTTTCAGGTCGTGTGTCGTTTATATAGATGTAGGAATGGCCCCCGCCGTGGTGCAGTGGCTATGGAGCTCGGCTCTTGACCCGAAAGATAAGGTTTCGATCTCGTCCGCGGGGTTCACACCTCGATGTAGGCGGAATGTTAGTACATAAACTAAATACACAACAATAACACGACTGCCAACACACGCACTCGCGGGTAGCGACAGGATACTGCCGCCTTTATTTTTCTGCGCTAAAAACCCCTAACTGTCCCGTCTTCAACATTCAGAACTATTTCAGTCATTTCGACCATTCTGTCAATTCCTGCAAACCTGATTGGCCTAGCCGATCCCCTTCAAAAGTATGCTGTTAACAATGTGGCTAGTTAATGAGTATCCCACGCTAAGGTTGGAAGCCCTCTATACTGCAAATGGTGACATTCAGCTTTATGTTTTGACGCAACTTCTTTTCCCAGCTTTTTGTTCTGTTAACCGGGGCATGCAACCGCTGAGAACAGTCATGCATTAGTTTCATGGCACGTGAGTACACCGAAGCGCTGCGTCGCATTTTTTCTTGTTTAGTTTAGTAGCGACAAGCGGTTTATGGGTTTATGGTTTATGGGGGTTTAACGTCCCAAAGCGACTCAGGCTATGAGAGACGCCGTAGTGAAGGGCTCCGGAAACTTCGACCACCTGGAGTTCTTTAACGTGCACTGACATCGCACAGTGCACGGGCCTCTAGAATTTCGCCTCCATCGAAATTCGACCACCGCGGCCGGGATCGAACCCGCGTCTTTTGGGCCAGCAGCCGAGCGCCATAACCACTCAGCCACCGCGGCGGCTAGTAGCGACCCGCGGCGGCTAGTAGCGACACGCGTCGCTGCAGAAACGAGGTAATGTATCACTTGACATGTGCATACGCGGATGCTGCGGCGTACCCCGGTTAATTCTTCCCATTTTCAAACTGCGCATAGATACGCGCTATCTGCTTTCTAGCTTTGTAGCTTAGCGAGGCAGCAAGAGGAATTATGGCTTCATCTGCACCCCCCGGCACGCACGCACGCACACATACTCACGCACACGCACGCTCACACACGCACACACACACGCACGCACACACATGCGCGCGCGCACGCACACACACTTTCCTTAATGTCTTGTGCGCTGTAAAACTACGTTGGAGGCACAGCTCTCTTTACATCGAGTCCTGAATGCCAGCTCCTGTGCACATTAAGAACTCTCGAGCAAAATATCACTGCACGTCTTGTGAGGCCCAATTTAATGAGGAACCAGGGTCCAGCTATGTTTGCAGTCGTGTGCGCCGGAAAAAGCGGCTGTTTTCGGCATTCGGCTTTCAACCTTATTATTTTCTCTGTAACGCTTGTGGTAGGTCCCTCGTATCCGACGTAGGACGCCTAGTGTACGTCTAGCTTGAATCCCGCTCACACCCCGCGAATATTGCGGCTTGTTGAAGGCAATCTACTTCCGCGCCGCGGTGCTCAAAGGTCACGCAACCGATCGGCTCGACAGATGATGGCACGCCGCCATGATCGGCTTGTGGTATCGAAACAACCAGCCGATGCTGCCGCCACTGCAAAGGCAACTAGAACGACTCACGACATTTCGATATTTCTTTTTTCCTGCCTGCTGCTTTCTTACCACCTCTGTCTGCCTAAGCAACAGGATGTTTATCGCGCTCGATCGGAGACTCGGCACGCCTCTAACATTTTAGTTTTCTTTGTGAGAATAGGTCCTTGAAGGTGAGATAACGTGATGAAGGCGTACGAAACCATGCAATGTGAATGGGCCGGCGCACTTAGCTTCGGCGGGGTAGCGCAGTCGGTTTCCTAGGCTTCGTTTATACGAAGTCTGCGCTTGCGTACAATGAACGAAGTTCCCTTCTAGCAGTCTTAAGATAACGATTTAGCATCTCCGCAGTTTTATTTCTTTGATTAAGCCAGGTTCGTTTGTGTAAGTAGTCACGTTCTGTTGGCAAGACATAGCTTCACCAGCGGAAGTGCGAGAACACCAGGAGAAGAAGAACACAGGACAACGCTGGACAAACAGCAGAAGTTTAATCGAGAAGCGGCCAACCTAGGTCGCCAGAACACGCGTGCGTATCACACGCACTAAAAACAACACATATGCGGCGATTCATCAAAGAGTGCATGCACGCTTAAGATCTGGCAAACATCAAAAGACTCCAATCGAATCGCGGCTGCGGCGGCGGAAATTTGAAGGAGGCGAAATGCAATGAAGCCAGTAGGGCGTTCGATGCCACTGCACGATAAACACCTTAGTTGGTTAAAATGACTCCGGAGCGCTCCGCTACTGCGTTTTTCATAACGAACTGCAGCTTCAGGAAGTTAAACTCCACAAACCAAGCAATCGGACTCAGTTGACGTTATCATCACCCCTTTCAACCTCTGTTTGGAGCACAAAGCAACATGTGGTTCAGATGAAATAACTGAACAGTGTTCCTTTTCGCAGCGCGCAGGAGGAGCAAATCAACAGAAACGTTCGATCGGGCTCTCACTACAAAGGACATCTTTGCCCGCGAAGTACAAAGGCATAATTTCTGAAAGGCCCCCTTGGTTTACTAGAGAAAGCCGCATGCGCCCCAATTCTACAAACCTCTCACCACCTAAACGCTCCATTACATCTTGCTGTAGTCAGCCTGGAAGTAATTGATGAAGAAGAATATCTTGATGTCACACACGCTCACTACTAGTCACAGGTTATACTTGAACTCAACTTCGGATTCCACTTGTTCATTTAGATAAAAACATTAGTCCGTTGAAGCCAATCTGCTTCAACCGCACAACAAAAAATTTCTGTGGTGAGTGCCATGGTTCAGTCTTTTGGAAAATAGAACGAGCGTTGTCGAAGCAAGGAAATGAGGCTGTAGAATTCCGATGTCGAGAGGAAACATCGGAGAGTATTAAGGGTCTTCAGTTCTGTATGTCTGCTTTAAATTGCATAGAAATTCCTGCCGGTACTTTCAGAACGGCCAGCTTAAGTTCACACAACCCATGCATGCATAAATGAATTATATTATCATTTAAACATCATTCTGGTTGATTGTCAGATTCTGCTCGTTCTACAAGCCTACAACAAAATGTGTCAATATCGGCTTCACTATGATGTCGCGACCCTGTACAAAATGTCAGTGTTGCTAGGCTGACACGGCGTGCAAAGATGAAAAAATGATATGATAGAAGAAAAACCATTTCTCTAACCACTTCCCAAGATACCTGCCTCTCACCGCGGTGTCGTAGCCTCAAACGTACAGAGCCATATATTCATTGCTGTTTTCTCTTTTACCCGCCGTGGTGGCTCAGTGGTTAGGGCGCTCGGCTATTGATCCGGAGTACCCGGGTTCGAACCCGACCGCGGCGGCTGCGTTTCGATGGATGCGAAAAGCAAAGGCGCCCTGAGCTGTGCGATGTCGGTGCACGTTAAAGATCGCCAGGTGGTCGAAATTATATCGGAGCCCTCCACCACGGCTTCTCTTTCGATCTCTTCTTTATCCCTTCCCTTACGGCGCGGTTCAGGTGTCCGCCGAGATGTGAGACAGATACTGGGCCATTTCCTTTCCCCAAAAACTAATTTTTAATTTTTCGTTAGTTTTATGTTTTTAACTTCTTAAACCAAGTATTTTTACATCTGTACATGTTTTACTTTTTTTAGAGTTTCTTTTTCCCACCTGCTGTTCTGTAATTTTCAAGTTTTATTAAAATGCTTTTTTTCTTGTTGCTTGGTTTACGCAAATATTTGGGAGATTTACTGGTGTGTGTATTATATGAGTCTTTTCATGCGTATTTTCAGTGCTGATTATATCTATAAAATGGGCCACCAACGCGTAGCGTCGTCTACTTGGCCAACAAATGCTTGCTGATATCTGTGCCTCTCTTAAAATAAAATGATTACGATCATGGTGACACATAGCACCCAAAATCAACAAAGGATGGGATAAAAATCTCAGTTCGTTAGTCCGCTATAACCAACGTTTCAAGCTGAGTTCTTTTCCTTTCTTCTTCATGGCAAGTGTGTTCAGAGCACTGTGGCGCCATCTGTTGCACCCACAGCAAAACAACGGCTCTTGGCTGCCACGGGAGGCGCCACAGTTTCAAATAGGAGGCCGAGCGCTTCATCAGTGACATTTCTGCGAAATGTTCGCGACGAACTCATTGCGCGATTGTGTTCAGTGAATTTTACCATTTCTGAGCATGGTGGAGCATATCGCAATGGATGTGACAAGCATCCCGCGCGAATCTATGCGAAAATGCTTGTGTTGTGGCTATTCTCTTCGCTTTCCACGCGTAAGAAATAGGCCATCGACTAGTGAAAGCCTTGCAGTGAGCAATGTGTTATATGTCTGCGGGGTGGTATCTAGAAAAATCGTAGATCGCGATAATGCGCAGAGCGGCTGCAAATGTTTGTAGCTGTGAACGCCAGTACAATGACTGCTATCTTTTACATCCCAGTAGCCAAAGTTTGATAGTTATGAACATTATAATTTGTATTCGGTAGTGGCCCATTCAGCCTCGCGGATTTTTCTTGTTAAGCAGGTGCAGAACTTTCTGTCCATTTTGTAGCAGTACCTCACTGCTTATGGAAAGAAAAACTCAGTACGAGCAACCACTCAGAACTTTGAGGCAGCCAGCGAAATGAGTTTGGAACAGAAGAAGAAACTTGATTTGTCAGCCTTAATTATAAGCAACGAATACGCCAGCACTGAAGTTTGATTTTGCCGACTTAACATGGGATTTAACACTGCGGACATTGTGAGTGCATTCCTCACGCCATTGTTGCCAAGTTTACTGTTCGAATGCATGTTTTTAACCAAATGCGCATGACACACACATTTGATCTCTCAAGAAGAATGGGCGCCATATAACCGCGACATCTGTTAAAAGATGGCGCTTCATGCAATGTGGCTCCCGCAGCGCTGATTTAATGCTAATTCTTTTCTTTTTTTGGCCTACCGAGACACCGAACAGACATTCTAGAGCACCTGAGCACATGCCATTTTACTTACACTTGTGGGATGCCGACATGTTTTGGTTGCGTGCCGTGGCATATTTTTCCAGATACAATCCCGCTGAGATAAAGCTCCCAGCAGTGAGCAATAAAACATATCGCTCAGTGCAAGGCACGCAAATGAAATGAGAAGCACTAGAGTAATCGCAGTGGTTTTATTATGAAAAGAAAAACGAAGTACAATGCGGGCACTGTACGCAACTACCGCATTGAATTGTACGCGCTTGAGTTATCCAGTGGCCGCGAAGAGCCACAGCGTTAGGGAGCTCGTGTCGCAGAAAAGTTGGCGTCGTCGTCGACGTCGGTGTCGGCGTCGTCATCGCTGACTGTGGGCGAAAAATTCGCGAAAAATCCCAGTATAAGCAAACTAGGGGGCAGGTGGGCCACCTAGGTAACGTAACCTTGTGGCGTCATCACAACCTGTCCAATGTGGCAGATAGTAGTTGTATTAATGGCTGGTCGCGAGAGGTTGCTCGGGAAGAGTAACATGGGTCGCACAAGCCCCTGTGGTTGCAGCACCTGCTATCACAGGGCAGTGGCGCATCAACTAACCACTGCACCACTGCGCCAGAAGTGGTATGAGGACTCCCAGGAATCTATAAATGTTTGACCGATTCTGCAGATATGGGCATTAACCCATGAACGCACTCGCGTCGTACCCTTAAGGCGGAGCTTAAGTGCCCCCTCCAATTTTTTTCGCGTAGCAAGGCAGCGTGCACTTACTCAAGCCGTTCGTTCGGCTAGTTGACGCGGTGCTTGCCGCAGCCATCGCGATGTGCACCATGATCTTTCTGAAAGCGTAAGAAATGCTTAACACGATCATGCGATCGACTTGTCCGGAAATCTCACTGAGCAAGCCCTCCCGTCTACCGCGGCAGCCCAGAGCCGGTGTTTCGCGGAGGGTGCGAAAGATGGCACCACAGAGCTGTCAGCTTAGACGCACCCGGCGTATTCTCCGTGTTCTAGTCTACAGGCCCTTCACTCATTTGCCAGTGATGCACGTGCCCAGAAGAACACAATTTATCTTATCGAAACTTTCACTAGCGGACTTAGGCTTCCGTTCCGCATCTTAAATTTTTGCTGCCAAGAATTTAGTCTTCCCTGCAGTCTCTCTTCCGTTTATTGAGGCGTGTGCATGTATATGGACGTTACTTCATGACGTATATTTATGACGTGATATGTACATTGGATGACTTCATGAAGCAACGTCATGAGTAAAGCAGCACAAGAACGAATCTCACTGGCAACAAATAAAAAGTTATACGGTCCCTCTTCTGGCATGTGTGCGCTTTTTCGTGATCGAAAAGTTTTGCCCTCATGCTTGTCCAGAAGTTTTCTTGTCAGCCTTTCGCTGAATTTCTCCTTCTTGAGCTAAAATATAGACAACTTTGCTGTCATGTCATTTAACTTTAACTGAAGCGTTCAACCGCTTGTTTCCATAAATAAATTGCATTCCTTCTACGTTCTTAACGTGCATCGGTTTTGTCGATAGTACTGTAATTCCTGTTAGCTGAATCAGGAAACGCCACTGGATGGCTCCTCTGAAAGAAAATCTTCTCCTTTGCCGTTCATTATTCGAATTTCGTGTCATATTTTTATTTTGTCTAGGTTGCAGAGCGTGCGCCAACGCCCTAAAGCTTTTAACAACTAAGAAATAGACTTTGATAACAATTCCGATTCTCTAATATTCATAGCCTACGGGCAGGTTATTTTCTCTATACCTGGCTGTGTGAAAACAAGGTCTACACGAGTTCGTGCTTTACACATTTATATATTTCAACTTGATGACCAGGTGACTCTGATAAAACAACCAATTTACACGTTAATCATGACACCATGAATAAAATTGCGCCACACCAGAGAAGAAGTAGCAGATTTCATACGCTCACATATCTTGTACCACCAACGCTTAACAAGTTCAAGTTCAATAAAGCCTCAAATCAACCCGTTCCATGTAACTGAATCTAAGGTATGTTGCGCAGTATATTTCGCTGGGGATCGGCTTTTCTGGTTAAAGCTCTCGTCGTTTATGTATTTTTTTAATAATTAGCACACAACTTTGAGCATTATTGGTTTTAACGGGCCATATTTTGTGAAATGGCTATTCTAATGCCTATTACATTCACCTGTACTGTTCATTGCTATCAAATATTTAGCCAAGGTGCCAGGGGGGTCGGGAACACAGTCGAGCCGTATAAGCGGCTCTTTGCACTTTCTCCTCACCCGGGCACATAACCGAAAGGAATAAGTTACATATCATGTCATATCATATCATATTATCCTACGACGCATTTCGTTACAGCGTCATCCCTTCGTGTTCAAGACGAATTAAAGACGCGGAGGGCCAGTACTCAATTACAGTGCGAGTCGAGGCCCCTAATAATCAGGCACTTATGCAAAGCTGCTTACTCTTGCACGTCCTGGTTTCCTTAATTTAATTTTTCTCTTTATCCTTTGTTGTACCGGCGTCGTTCGCAGCGCCTTAGGCATTCCACTGTGCCGATGTTTACGTAACGCTGCAAGTATCTATCGTCTGCATCTGACTTTCTTTCTGCCACTCCTTCTTCGCCTGGGGATGGGTGCCCCCGGTCCTCTATTCTCAATTTGTTCGCTGGCACGCGCCCGCATTTCCTGTTCCCATTTTCACTGCCGGTAGTGAGTGATATCACGAGTTTCGGGGTATAGGATTAGTGGCGCCACCTGGAGTTTGTACCCGCCACTATATGAGTAACCAAAGGCGTGCCTCTCGTGTACGGTGAGCAGTGGTCTTAATACAAATAAAAATAAAACGAACGTAAAGTATAGGGGCCAGTCAATGCAGATGCTATCTAATATCTTAAATACATGCAATACATGCAGTAATTTTTGCTTAGAATGTAATTAAGCAACTATTTTACTAATAAATCCTAGTTAAGTGGAAACAACAAGAATAAGACGCAAGCGCATTTGATTGGCAGTATAAGAAAGAAATGCGCTGAAACCAGAGTAATGAGGCTTTCGTCAATTAGATATGCGGTCAAAGTAGCGACCGCCGCTGGGAACAGGCATTCTTCGTCGATATGTGACAAACACATGCACGGCATAACCCCAAAGCACTGGCTGTGCATTTTTCCCGCCGGCTTAATAATTATTCGTCGCTATGTGACAAACACATGCACGACATAACCCCAAAGCACTGGCTGTGCATTTTTCCCGCCGGCTTAATAATAATAATTATTAAGCCGGCGGGAAAAATGCACAGCCAGTGCTTTGGGGTTATGCCGTGCATGTGTTTGTCACATAGCGACGAAGAATGCCTGTTCCCAGCGGCGGTCGCTACTTTGACCGCATATCTAATTGACGAAAGCCTCATTACTCTGGTTTCAGCGCATTTCTTTCTTATACTGCCAATCAAATGCGCTTGCGTCTTATTCTTGTTGTTTCCACTTAACTAGGATTTATTAGTAAAATAGTTGCTTAATTACATTCTAAGCAAAAATTACTACATGTATTGCATCAATTTTTTGTTTTTATTATTTTCAGTCGCCATATGGTACTTGTAATAAATGCGGTGGTATGTTTTTTTATTTGTTTTCTATTTTTCTGCCTCCTTACACATTCAGTTATCAGCTCAGTTTTAAGCGTAGAAAAACGGGAGCGAATACACGCCTATAAAATGTGCTGTTCGCCATAAGGAAATCATGCTGACTCTCTATATGAGGAAGGATGCGGGTAAATAATTACGTAAACAGAGCTCTACCGCTAGCTAGCAGAGACGCCCAAATTCCAGAGCACTTTCACTCCAAAATGCGGCTAGTAGGGCGCTTAGCCCTATCTTTTGTGCCACGTGGAGCGAGCTGACGGCTCTTATTGTGCGTTCTGAGGGCAAAATATTTTGAAAGAAAAAATTCTCTCATAGCCGACTTCCGAGCTAGAATTTTCGCGCGTGCAGCGAGAGAACGCTTCGTTGATTCACTCATTGTAAAACACTCTACCGTGTAGCCGTAGGTGCAGTGTGCTCGTAACATCAGCGCAGGAGTACGTCGTCACTGCCGTCATGGTGGCCTATAGGTCGGATGCTGCTTTCTTCTCAGAGGCAAGTCCGCAGAAGTTCCACTATGCTTCAAAGTAACCGCGGTGCATTAGAGGAGCGGGGAGTCCTTCCTTCTTTCGGACTCACCTACCTTATGTGGTTCAAATTACCCGCGGTACATTAGTGGAGCGGGGAGTACTTCCTTTTTTCGGACTCACCTACCTTATGTGGTTCAAACTGCCCGCGGTACATTTGTGGAGCAGGGAGTCCTTCCTTCTTTCGGACTCACCTACCTTATGTGGTTCAAAGTAACCGCGGTACATTAGTGGAGCGGGGAGTCCTTCCTTCTTTTGGACTCACCTACCTTATGTGGTTCAAATTACCCGTGGTACATTAGTGGAGCGGGGAGTCCTTCCTTCTTTCGGACTCACCTACCTTATGTGGTTCAAATTACCAGCGGTACATTAGTGGAGCGGGGAGTCCTTCCTTCTTTCGGACTCACCTACCTTATGTGGTTCAAAGTACCCGTGGTACATTTGTGGAGCGGGGTGTCCTTCCTTCTTCCGGACTCACCTACCTTATGTGGTTCAAATTACCCGCAGTACATTTGTGGAGCGGGGAATCCTTCCTTCTTTCGGACTCACCTACCTTATGTGGTTCAAATTACCCGCGGTACATTTGTGGAGCGGGGAGTCCTTCCTTCTTTCGGACTCACCTACCTTATGTGGTTCAAATTACCCGTGGTACATTAGTGGAGCGGGGAGTCCTTCCTTCTTTCGGACTCACCTACCTTATGTGGTTCAAATTACCCGCGGTACATTTGTGGAGCGGGGAGTCCTTCCTTCTTTCAAACTCACCTACCTTATGTGGTTCAAAGTACCCGTGGTACATTAGTGGAGCGGGGAGTCCTTCCTTCTTTCGGACTCACCTACCTTATGTGGTTCAAATTACCAGCGGTACATTAGTGGAGCGGGGAGTCCTTCCTTTTTTCGGACTCACCTACCTTATGTAGTTCAAAGTACCCGCGGTACATTAGTGGAGCGGGGAGTCCTTCCTTCTTTCGGACTCACCTACCTTATGTGGTTCAAAGTACCCGCGGTACATTAGTGGAGCGGGGAGTCCTTCCTTCTTTCGGACTCACCTACCTTATGTGGTTCAAAGTACCCGCGGTACATTAGTGGAGCGGGGAGTCCTTCGTTCTTTCGGACTCACCTACCTTATGTGGTTCAAAGTACCCGCGGTACATTAGTGGAGCGGGGAGTCCTTCCTTCTTTCGGACTCACCTACCTTATGTGGTTCAAATTACCCGCGGTACATTAGTGGAGCGGGGAGTACTTCCTTTTTTCGGACTCACCTACCTTATGTGGTTCAAAGTACCCGCGGTACATTAGTGGAGCGGGGAGTCCTTCCTTCTTTCGGACTCACCTACCTTATGTGGTTCAAAGTACCCGCGGTACATTAGTGGAGCGGGGAGTCCTTCCTTCTTTCGGACTCACCTACCTTATGTGGTTCAAAGTACCCGCGGTACATTAGTGGAGCGGGGAGTCCTTCCTTCTTTCGGACTCACCTACCTTATGTGGTTCAAAGTACCCGCGGTACATTAGTGGAGCGGGGAGTCCTTCCTTTTTTCGGACTCACCTACCTTATGTGGCTCAAAGTACCCGCGGTACATTAGTGGAGCGGGGAGTCCTTCCTTCTTTCGGACTCACCTACCTTATGTGGTTCAAAGTACCCGCGGTACATTAGTGGAGCGGGGAGTCCTTCCTTCTTTCGGACTCACCTACCTTATGTGGTTCAAAGTACCCGCGGTACATTAGTGGAGCGGGGAGTCCTTCCTTCTTTCGGACTCACCTACCTTATGTGGTTCAAAGTACCCGTGGTACATTAGTGGAGCGGGGAGTCCTTCCTTTTTTCGGACTCACCTACCTTATGTGGCTCAAAGTACCCGCGGTACATTAGTGGAGCGGGGAGTCCTTCCTTCTTTCGGACTCACCTACCTTATGTGGTTCAAAGTACCCGCGGTACATTAGTGGAGCGGGGAGTCCTTCCTTCTTTCGGACTCACCTACCTTATGTGGCTCAAAGTACCCGCGGTACATTAGTGGAGCGGGGAGTTCTTCGTTTTTTCGGACTCACCTACCTTATGTTGTTCAAAGTACCCGCGGTACATTAGTGGAGCGGGGAGTCCTTCCTTCTTTCGGAATCACCTACCTTATGTGGTTCAAATTACCCGCGGTACATTAGTGGAGCGGGGATTCCTTCCTTTTTTCGGACTCACCTACTTTATGTGGTTCAAAGTACCCGCGGTATATTAGTGGAGCGGGGAGTCCTTCCTTCTTTCGGACTCACCTACCTTATGTGGTTCAAAGTACCCGCGGTACATTAGTGGAGCGGGGAGTCCTTCCTTCTTTCGGACTCACCTACCTTATGTGGTTCAAAGTACCCGCGGTACATTAGTGGAGCGGGGAGTCCTTCCTTCTTTCGGACTCACCTACCTTATGTGGTTCAAAGTACCCGCGGTACATTAGTGCAGCGGGGAGTCCTTCCTTCTTTCGGACTCACCTACCTTATGTGGTTCAAAGTACCCGCGGTACATTAGTGGAGCGGGGAGTCCTTCCTTCTTTCGGACTCACCTACCTTATGTGGTTCAAATTACCCGCGGTACATTAGTGGAGCGGGGAGTCCTTCCTTCTTTCGGACTCACCTACCTTATGATGTTCAAATTACCCGCGGTACATTAGTGGAGCGGGAGTCCTTCCTTCTTTCGGACTCGCCTACATTATGATGTTCAAATTACCCGTGGTACATTAGTGGAGCGGGGAGTCCTTCCTTCTTTCGGAGTCACCTACCTTATGATGTTCAAATTACCCGCGGTACATTAGTGGAGCGGGGAGTCCTTCCTTCTTTCGGACTCACCTACCTTATGATGTTCAAATTACCCGCGGTACATTAGTGGAGCGGGGAGTCCTTCCTTCTTTCGGACTCACCTACCTTATGATGTTCAAATTACCCGCGGTACATTAGTGGAGCGGGGAGTCCTTCCTTCTTTCGGACTCACCTACCTTATGATGTTCAAATTACCCGCGGTACATTAGTGGAGCGGGGAGTCCTTCCTTTTTTCGGAGTCACCTACCTTATGATGTTCAAATTACCCGCGGTACATTAGTGGAGCGGGGAGTCCTTCCTTCTTTCGGACTCACCTACCTTATGATGTTCAAATTACCCGCGGTACATTAGTGGAGCGGGGAGTCCTTCCTTCTTTCGGACTCACCTACTATATGTGATTCAAAGTAAACGGTTTACTTACGACGACAGCAGCAACGTTGTGCGATTAAACGAGCACTACCCCGGAAAATGTCATGCACGACAGCTGCTCCCAAGCGGGGTTCAGCTGACAAGAGTACGCCCCGTTTTCCACGTGAAACAAGTGTTTTCGCAAACGTAAACGATTAGGAGTCCGAAGAGATGAAATACTACAAATGTAACAGCTTGTCTCGCACGGCTTACGTGTTATTTTACCGCTTGAATTACACTAAGCCAACACTGAGATGCTTTTAAGATAATTACATATGGCGCATGGGACGCCCGAAAGCTCGTATACAGCTTAATAAAAGCTACTGCAGTATTATCTATGTAGTCTCTGCGTCCCTGAAAGGGGTTAGATCCACCAGATTTGACAAAATTACTACCTGTCACAAGGGCTTCACTTCTTACAAAGAGAGTAAGCGAATATGAAAAATTATTATTGATTTTTTATAGTACAAGTAAATCGCCTGAAGTGCCCATCCTTTCACGGAGTCACTTACTTTCCGGCTTTCCGGGTATGTATCATTCTGTAAAAGCACATGATTATGTAAATGCCCGTATACCGTCCGACGGGCGCTTAGGCTACACTGCTTCGTAGCGCCACAGCAATTCCGAATAACACGTGCTTATTTTTTATCGCTTGATTGAATCAGTCGTGCTAAACGCAGCAGCTTGTCGGGGAAAACTCAAATCGACGTAAAGATAGCTTCATGTCTAGCAAACCTTAGCTGTTGTATCAGACCGCCAAGCAGACAGCCTCTGCGAAGCATTTGTCAGATATGAAGGACAATTTTCTGCGAGCGAGCGGTGCTCGAGACCGCGTAGAGTTTAATCTGTTGCCTTCTGACAACGCGCGTTAATACCTAAAGGGAAGTTCATAGGGATTGCTGAGGACATTCAAGACGTGCGGCGCACAGTCGTGATTATACCATGTCCTATTATGCTCGCTCGGTAGGACAGTCGATTACATGGCTATTGTATATGACGACTCGATTATCTTGAATGCTGTTTGATTGGGGTTCAAAAGTGCCGTTAAATCTCATTATGACATACCCGAAGCTATTTTGGTGCTGCAGCAATTATTCATTACATTTATGCCACTATGCGGCCTTGTATTGTGGTGGGCTATGAAGACGGAGCGGGCAGTGGGGCGAGTGGAGCGCTCTCGCTAGGCCAGCCGATGTTAAGTTCTCGCTGAGCCACCTGTCATGTCTTTTCCTTTTGCTTGCCGAGACGTAACCTCTAGGCGGAGGTCATGTCTATACCAACCATGTCTGCTTTCGTGTGCTCGTTTTTCTTGTTACATTTCAATGTAAACGTACAAGAACTGCCATGAATTCATTTTTTGTATGTTGAACCGGATCAAAGCACTATTCTCAAGGAAACTCATCTTCGTTGTTCATGACAGGTGTTTTTTTAATAGTTTCGTGGCCGGCATCACGAGGACCCAAACGAATAATCGCGTACTTTAAACTTGCGGATTAAAAACATTCTGCTTTCAGCCACAGACGTGCATAGTCCACAGTGGAATAAAATTCCCTGTAATCCAGGTAGCGTACAAATTTACCTTTTTAACAAATTACTTATTGCATCCGACCGATAATTGTCTGATCGAGTAAATGTCTTCTCTGGAGTCTACCTGTGCCCACGAGTTGCAGATAATGAAACCATCGCTGTCTTTACCCAACTGCGACGCTCCAAATGCATTCGTCCGAAATTAAAGAGTAAGAACACAGTCGAAAGCACTATGAGGCGCAGTCACTTTGATGATGTGGGTCAATCCTGATGTGTTTTAAACAGCCGCTGATGCATTTCAAACATCCGCAACTAAGGTTATGCGTATTAGTGGCAAGCAGCTTCCTACTTACTTGCATAACATTTCTTCATCTCATTTGTGAAGTGAGAAAATCGGCATGTTTTTCTCACTGAATTGAGGGCGCTGTCAATTAATCATTGACATTGTCAAGTCAATTATTAGTTAAAGCCCCTAAAATTAGCCTTTACTCTCGACTAAACCAGGTTTATATTCTTGTTCAAAAATTAAGAGCCATTAAAAAATTGATTTAACAAAATAAAGCTGCCCTATTGCTGAAAAAGAATGGATGCATAATTGCTTTCAAAAATTCGGTCAAAGCAAGAAGGAAATAAACAGATTTATTTACAAGATGTGATACAAGTCCCACCTACTATAATCCCATGCTGCTAGATGAGATGGCCATGATAAGCTTGAATGGAGGCTTTTTCTGATTCGCTCCAACTTCTTAGCTGTAATGCGCATGACGGTGAGAAGACAACACAAACTTTGCTCATACAAAACGTCGCAAACTGTAAGAGTTGCGTTGTGTATCATGGGAAGGGAAATATTGAAGTCCTAGCATACATACAGCATACATCACGCACTTTCGGGCCATTTCGTTGTCGCAGAATGTGGAAAAACTTAACCTCAAGGCGCAGCTCTTTAAACAAAGCGTAAAGAGACGGTTTCACCGCTCCACCTGTCAACACGTGTACAAGTTGCATTCGCAACTTCTCCACTGCTAGAAAGTGTTGACTAATCAGCGTTGCGGCTAAATATCACAGGGAAGTCGATGCACTGGTCCTTAGGTCAGCCAGGTAGCATCCGGCCTTATACGGTTTTTTTTTTCTGATTGGGGAAACAGTACAATTCTAAGGAACTTTACGTTTGATGGAAATAGGAGCCGAGTTACCCCACACGACTTCAGGTATGTATTAGTATCCATGTCACTCGCTGAGGCCTGTGGTTGCCCATGACCGCATCACGGACTGCACAACAAGGCTTGGCGACGACCAAAGACTAAACGACATGTGTATACATATAAAAATCAACGTATGCGCCTGCTGGTCACACCTTTGGCCAGGATCTCTACTTCTGTTTTTTGTAATGTCATACTGAACAAGAAAGACATGAGGAAAGAGTAAGTGTAATCCCCAACCTATGAAATATTTGCCTACAATTGTACTAGAAATTTTCTGCCTCATAAAAAAAATGTCTTTAGGGCCTCTAAGCAGCATGAGGTGGTCGTTCTCGTGTATACTGTGCCGTACACCAACTAGTTTTCGCTCGGCATTCACGAGTTTCATGTTGTTTTCCCTATACATCCGTCCGCATCCACAGCAACGTCGGTTACCACAGTTAACCATCACTTTTTTTCTTTCTAGAGCCTTCTTCATCGAGCAACAACCAGCGTTCCCACAAAGGTAGGTATCCACTAGTACTTTCGGCCTCACAACTGAGTGACTTAGCTACGCCACGCATATCCAGAGGACGAAGGCGAAAAAGGTGAAGAGCAAGGCAGTCGGTTCCGGCAGGTAAGAGCTCGAGTGCTGCTCTGATCTCAAGTTGCTCACAGGGCGCGTGTTCCGCACGGCAGCCCTGGTCGTCGCCTTGGCAGGCTCCGGGACACGTGTTGACGCTTCCGGTTTCTGAGGTGCTGGCTCTTCGGTCGATGACCCCTCGCTCCTGCGTAGCAACGGTGTTTTCAGTTAGAATAGAAAATACACAGTTTTCTCGAGGCCAGCAAAATCCTTGGTAAACACCATATTTACTACATTCGTGCGACCAGAAAATACCGACTTGGCACGGTGTTTCGTTTGCAGACTACCTTTATATGTAATATGGTAACTTCTCCGAGGATGGGACACTAAGTGAAAAGATAAAAAAGCCCCTTTTTACGCAAGAAAAGGCTTCAATGGAACATAAAATTTAATGCTTAAAGATGAACATCGTCCAGCACTGCACCCTCTGAAAAAGGGGCGCCCACCGTTGCACGAGGCAAAGGTTTTGGACAGAAGCTGTAATGCGAAGGCAGTAGAGGTGTAGGAAGATTTTCATATATAAAGGAGAGAAAGCGAGTGTATCGGCGATACATATGTGGTGGTCTTTAAGCGGAATTAGTGTATCTTGAACGGTTTTCGTGAACCGACCTTATTTTGGGGGATTCATGCTGCGCATGTCTTTCACCTTCCTTGTAATTTGCTGTCCTAGGCAGCAAATAGTCAGATGAAAGTTAGCGCTGATCCCGTGTCCTTCGTTTTCGTGTCAGTCCTGCGAACGCGCGGAGCGCGAAGACAGGCCCTTTCCCTCTTGTCTTGTTCGAGGTGCTTTCTACGCGTTTATATGCTTGAACAACTGCATTAAATTTGACCCTTGTAATGTAAAACCTGCTGTGCTAACATGTGCTAACAATCTGCTTTCAAACTATGCAACCAAAGTACGGAGAAAGTGCACTGGCTCGATGTTTGAACCCCTGCCTGACATCATCGTCCTTGCATGTTGTGGATGATAGCTTACCACATGATTTCGGCAGTGCATGAGGGTTAGTGAGCGGCTCGGCTACTCTCCGGGCCAGCTAAGGAGGCCGAATTCGTTAAGCGGTTATTTTGTAATTCTCCGTGAACCGACATGTGGTGATTTTTATTCTGTGCCTCGAAATCTCTATGATGAGTGCAAAGTTATGAATAGGGATATAGAGTGCCTAACGGTGGAAACCAGCACGTTGTTAGTTGCTGACTTGTGCAGACCACCGACTAGATACAAGCGGCATTTCCTACAGCATTTAGAAAATGTAATAATCTATTGTATTAATACTAATAAGCAGTTCTTTCTCTTGGGAGATGTAAACATCGACACGTTGGCTGACGACTCTTCTGCGCTCGACTTGATGAATCTCTTATCCTCTTATGGGAGATATAACTGACGATATTATGAATTACCGGCCAATCTCAGTGCTGCCAGTGTTTTCAAAGATTTACGAATTGTTAATCAATAAGCGGCTGTCAAAATATCTAACCAAGTATCATATAACATCACCCTTGCAATATGGTTTTCAGAAAAATAAGACAACTCAGGACGCTCTTCTTGCCGTCAAACAGCAAATAAACTGAAATTTTGAATATCAGCACTTCACCTTACGAATATTTCTCGATATACGCAAAGCTTTTGATTCCGTTGACCACGAAATCTTAGCTATAAAATTAGATTGCTATGGAATTCGAGGCATCACATTGGACCTTATCAAGAGCTACTTATCGTTTCGGCGTCAGTTTGTTAAAATAGACTGTATGTCTTCAAAACAACTTGACATTAAACTAGGTGTTCCGCAAGGTTCGATATTAGGCCCGTTAGTTTTCCTTTTGTATGTGAATGACATTACGGAACTAAAAGAACACCCACAATAACCATGTTTGCAGACAACACTAGTTTATTCTTTACAGGCGGAACACTGCATGACATTGAACAATCGGCCAATATGTATTTAAATGATTTATCCACATGATTGCAACACAACAAACTTCAGTTGAATGCAGTAAAAAAGAAGTACATGATATTTAAGCCAATCAATAAGCATAAAAAATGATTAACTTACAGTACAGAGGACACATCTTAGAACATGTAAGTGTGCAAAAGTTCCTTGGGGTATGGTTTAGTGAAGAGTTGTCTTGGACCCCTCATGTTAATCATCTGCTCTCCAAAGTCGCGAAGTCTGTTGGATGTATTAGAAAAATAGCTTCTCTTCTACTTCTTTGGCTAAAGCAATCACTATATTACTCCCTGTTCTATTCTAAACATTTGTATGGCATTCTGGTCTGGGGAACAACGACAAAAGGGAACTATGATAGGCTACAACTGCTGCAAAAACGTGTCCTCCGAATTTTTGTGAACCACACCGGCCCTATTAAATTGTTGTCAACGCAACCACTTTTTCCCAGATTTGATGTTTTACCAGCATGTAAAGTCTATTTATGGATACTGGCACAGGGAATATATAAAACGAAACTCCACAATGTTTACACACCTGTTTTGGCTCAATGTGACATCCGTAACCCCAAACGCAGAAATAAAAAAGTCAGAACAAATTATGGAAAAAAAGATCTGGAATACCAGGTAATAGACATGTTAAATAACTCTGCTTCTATTTTAGATTTCTGTCTACCCTGAAAAATGTTCAAACGTGAACTGCGGGCAATTTTGTTTTCCGTTGAGATCGTTAAGCAAGAATGATAAATGTAAATTTTCTTTTCAATTGTTGACTTCTATTTACGTTTCTCTGTGATATTTGAGCGAATCTTCAATGTGAATTTCAGAAAAAAACAGTCCACAGTGCTTAAGTACAGCCATGTTGTATAGGATGTATGCGTGTACTATCTGTAACGGAGCTTCTCTTTTTTGTACCAGCTCTCTGCTGTACTGCTGTAGGCTGCTCCGTTTGTTACGGGGCAGAGACCTCGTCAGGCAACCATGCCTTTAGTCTCTGCCACCCGCAGGATGATGTGATTTTCCTGCAAATAAAAACTGACTGACTGACTGTCTGAATCCGTTTCACTGAGCGGGGAGGGGGGGGGGGGGGATAGCAGTTAGAAATGCAGCCACTACCGCAGTTATTTGAAACTGGGAATAATTGTTATCTTGCCTTTGAAGCTTAACTATGTTGACCCGAAATACTTGGAAGGTACTAAACACAAGCAACTTCGTTCGCCCTACAAATGGGCGACGAGAAGAGCAAATCGTAGCATGCAACTGCCGAATCAGCAGCGTAGACAAGAAGCCCACAATGGAGCTTTAATGCGTGCCTGCACCGCCGCACAAGATTTTTAAAAAAGTTATACGTAAAAAATCATCACTTCGCGTGTACACGTTAACAATACTGAAGCGTTGTTTCTTGAGATCAGAGCATCACACTGCACACATATTGCACCGCCTTTCTTTTTTTTTCTTACTCACTAATCGCTGCGTCCTCGCCACCCATCTCTGAAAAAAACGTGATAGGTAACACTTACTGCTTGAGAAGGAAAGGTCTCCAGTATTCACAGCGTTCCCTTTTGGGGCCGAAACCTCTCGTGTAGTTGTTGGGCCGGAGATAGACGAACTCTGGTTTCTCCGCAGTATACTTGGGCCACTCAGCATCCGACAGCGGAATCTTTGGTTTCCTGAAAGACATAAAAACAAACGCTGTGTCTGATGCGCATATTTTCCTCCCTTCGTTGTAAAGGAAAGAAATACATTAGGTGGTAATGTTTGAATTTTTTCTCGTGAACATTGCCGCCTTTTGAGACAAATTATGTTCTCACTGGGCATTACTCTCCTCTGTGACACGATAGGAAAACAATGAGATGACACGAAAATATCTCTAAAAAAACAAAATCACACTTTTGGTCGCTGGTCAGTTCAAGCAGCGGTCACAAATTCTTTTTTTTTAAGCTGATGTACCTTTGAGCATCCACTGACGTATCTGCTACTGCTTAAGGACCCTCGATGTCTTTACTGCGTCCCTTACGCTAGGTCCTAGCCACGAATACCTCGGCATACCTCGAATCAGTACTTCTTATTTTCCAGTAATCACATTACGCGAGCATCAACAACCCACGCACCACCGCTTCTATTCACATACCCATCACGAATGAAGGTAGACCAGATCTCTAAGAGTTCGGCCATGAACGTTTGATCCTCTTGCGAGGCCTTTGTGTTTCTCATCTCGCCGGTGTATTTGCCACTGGGCGAAACAAATCGAGGTTCGCTTTTGAACCACAGAAGAGATCCCATGGTGAGTGGTAGCTCGGAGCCGTGAGCGATGCCGACCCAGTCGGGCCAGAAGCTGTAGGAAGGCTTGTAAGAGAACAGGTACCGGTACGTCTGGACGCCCAGCTCCGCCGCCTTCTCGGCGAAAAGGTTCGTGGCACAGTCAAATGCAGCGTCGCCGATCAGCTTCGACAAAATGTCGATGATGGTCTCATTGTCGTGAGAGACGCCATAATCTCCGAAATAAGCTCGCACAATGTTCTTCCCCATGTTAGTGGGTATGTCGAATGCAAACTTGAGCCCCACCGTTACCGCCAGCCTGTAGTCGAGGTCGAAGAACTCCATGATGTAGGGAACCGCGGCACGAAGCGCGTACACCATGAATGTCCCTTCATCCCTCACAGTTCCGAGGAATATCTCTTTGACGTGTATGTCCATGTTCTTCTCATCCAGCGGGTGGAACGGGAGCATGTCGTCGCCGTACACAGGGAGGAACATCTGACGTGTGACGTTCGTCGCCGCCATTCTCGTCCTGAGCGAGACGTAATCAAGCCGCCTTAAGCAGCCAACGACGTTGCCGATCTGCGCGTCCAGGTTTCGATTCATGTCATAGCAACCTAAAGTGACCGCGACGTTCACGAACTTGGCAATTCCGCTGTAGGAGAGCGCAACGATCATCGTCAGTGGAGTGCCGCTCTGGAGGATCAGCCTTGTGAACAATCCGCGGCTCTGCGGCGAGAGAGCATGCAGTCCGGCGGCGATGGCACCAGCGCTGTGCCCGCTGAGGGTCACGTCGCGCCCGTTGCCACCAAAGTGACGAATGTTGCGCTTCACCCACTTGAGAGCCATGAGCTGGTCCCAGAGGCCCATGTTTCCGGGAAGGGCGGGACGCTCCGCCGAGAGGAACCCATAGAAGTATACGCGGTAATTAAGAGTCACAAAGATAACTTTGGTGCGAGCGACCAAGTCCCGTCCATCGTATATTCGCAGTCCGGAATCACCGAACTGGAAGGCTCCTCCGTACAGAAACACGAGAACTGGAAGCTCAGCGGGGTCGCATGCAGGTTCGTTGGGGCAAGTGCTGGCTGGCCTCCACACGTTGAGGTAGAGGCAGTCTTCGGAGGACGACGAGTAGTTGAGCCTCGCGTCATCGTTGTATCCTTGGTCGGGTTGGAAGCACGGGGCCGGCACTTCTGTCGCGACCAAGGTCCCATTCCACGGCTTAGCTGGTCTCGGTCTCGACAGGCGGAGGTTGCCCACAGGAGGCTGCGCGTACGGTATCCCGAGAAAAGCGTCAACGTCCCCGTGATCTGTTCGTACTCGCTTTCCTTGCACAAGACCCGTGTCAATCCGGACGAGTGGAGAGGCGCCAATGGAGCTTACTAGGAAGGCTGCTGTGACAGAGACACACACATATGCTTGAAAAAATCCGCAAAAGACACGGGACAAAGACATTTTTCATGCGATTCTGGGACTGACGGAGAGAAGACTGCTCGTTGCTGTCTTCTCTCGAACGGTCGTCCGGACACGACCTTCGCTCAACTGAGTGCAACATCGCATCGCCAAAACATCAATAGCGGCGACCTTTCAACGGTCTGCTCCGCAGCCTGCTCCGCTCACTTCCCTAGCGGGTTACGTAACCAAAACCAAGCGAAGCATGTCGAAATCCATTAATTACTTATGCGCAGAGAGCGCGCTTCGTGACTTATGCATGTCGGCGGTGCGGGAAAATTGTCATTTACTGAATAACAACAACGGCCGACCGATCCACGAACAAACAAAAACCTCAGTCGGCCAGTCGCACTGCTGAGAGGTATACTTCGTTTGCTACCACTGAACTTTCTAACTTGTCATGCCATCTGCTACTAGCAAGTTGAAGCAATGTACCAGCATACCGAAGGTCGTTCATGGTTGTGACGCCATACATGCATAGGGAAAATGTGATGAAAAAGGCAGAAAAATATGAAATCAGTATGAAGCTGCTTAAAGAGGACATGAATTATATAAGGTAGTCATTTTAGAGTAACGTATGCCTCTTTTTCTGAGGATGAGTTCAAACGACGTCATTTCAGCGGAGGAATTTAGTTAGCACTGATAGCTAAACAGCAGACCGCCACACTCAGCATAACCTTTCAAGCAATGGTTAAACGGTAATATTTTATTCGTATATAGATTAGTTTTGCACTATTTGAAGTTTCGCGTTCAAAACAAATTTTATCGCTTCTGATTTGAATACCACGCCAATAGTTCTGAACTGAATTGATTGAAGACTGAATTTTTTAGGCGCCCGTTTTAAGTGGATGCTTGCTCTCTGCGTTTCTGGGAATTCTACGCGGTCACCGCAGTCGAAGCGACGTTCATGCAGCCGCAGTTCACTACACTCGCGCCTGCAAACAGCACGTGCACTATCGAGCGCAGTTTCTGTCCCTGCCGTTCCTCAAAAACGCGCCACTGATGCACCGCCAATGCGGTTCGAAGTCACAGAATATTTAATATTCGTGCACTTACCTTTACAAAAGCTGTACAATAACGAGGAAACTTTGACCACGCTTTAAAATTGACTGCTTTGTTAACATTATTCTTCTGCATAAGGTGACAAGATCGTAGCTATTCAAGTTGCCTATTTATTATTATGGGAGCCGCCTCGGTGGTGCAGTGGTTATGGTGCTTGGCTGCTGTCCCGAAAAACCTGGGTTCGATCCTGTCCGCGGCGCTCTCATTTCGATGGAGGCGAAATGTTAGAAGCCTATGTACTGTGCGACGTCAGTCGCGCTGTCATTTACGATGCCAGTGAATCTTAAAGAACACCGAGTGGTTGAAATTATCCGGAGCCCTCCACTACAGCGTCAGTCATAGCCTGAGCTGCTTTGGGACGTTAAACCCCATAAATCAAACCAAACAACATTACGGAATTCTTAAATGATTTCGGTGCCCATTAAAACGATTTCTATTTAAGTAAATACGCCGCAGAAGATGTAGCTCCCGCTTATTAAAAGCGTAGGTACGCTTAGGGCATGAAACATTTTTAGGCGTGCGGAAGTAATCATTCTGCCTACATTCAGAAAAAGCACGCAGCCTGGAAGACTGTATTTTAATTTAACACTGCACCATTATTGAGGCCTGAGGAGAATAGAGCACCATGATGTAGCCAGCCTAGGTGAACTTGGAGAACCTTGCATATAACATCAGCCCCCGATATCCTCCACAGGCACGAAGCAATTTCACGTAGCTAGGCGAATGTCTTTTTAAGTGCGCACTGCTTTAATAACTTCCTTCTCAGCACACGTGATGGGTAATTTTTGGCCAACCAGCAACTGTCGGGAAGGTACACTAAATGTGCCAGCCAAATGTCTGCTTTGTGCTCTGGTGTATCATGAAAGCGAAAAAAGCGGAATTCTAGGAATTTGGTAAGGGTCAAAGCGGCCGTACAAAAATAAGCCTGCTTATATAGCGCGAGCGATTTCTAAGAAGGTTGTCGAATTGTTATGCATTCGTTATGCATTCGTGAGATCGTTATGCATTCGTGAGGTGCATTCGCTTGATGGCACCAAAGATTAGTCAGAAGAACTTATTACAGGGGAGGAAAGGAAGGAGAAGGGGGGGGGGGGTGTACAGATTATAACACAAGAGAAGTTTTCTTGGATTTGGGGGGGGAGGGGGGATGAGGAGCTCGCGAAGTGTAGAAATTAAAGGAATGAACCTCCTTTAGGAGACAACTCCTGAGACGTAATGGGAGAGGAACTTAGAACAAGTTCAGCATGGCACTAGATCTGGCATGATATTCGTAACCATTATTTTTTTTTGTTGTTGTTGAAAACCGAGGAAAGTTTAATCCACTGCAATAAAAAAGTAATAAAATAAGTTTTCGTTTTCGTTTGTCATACCCGGTTCTGAAGTAAGCAGAGAGCATTCCCTGTAGCTGGTCCGCCAGCTGGTGCTCTTCAGGAGTGATCCTCGCTGCGCCAATAGCGAGCCGTTGCTTGGCCTTCTCTGTTACCACATCCGTCAGCTTGGACGGGTCGGCGACGAATTGAAGCGAGCCCAGCATGAAGGGAAGGTCGTCGGCATGTGTCGGACCTCGAGGGTTAGACCAAGGAGACGTGGATGGCACGTGGGCGAAAATGTAAGCGTATGTATCGACCCCTTGTTTGGATGCCTTATCTGCGAAAAATAGCGTGGGACAGTTGAACACAACGTCACCAAACATGTCGTCCATGATCTCCAGCACTTCTTTCTTCTTATGCTTCTCGTCGTAGTCGCCGAAGTAAGCCTTCACGATCTGCCTGCCGGAAGAGATTGGGATCTCAAACATGACCGAAAGCACAACGGTTGTGACGAACCGGTAGTCTTCTTTGACGATGTTCTCGAGAACGGGCGCTGAGCGCCGGATGTTCCGGAACAGGAAATAGCCCTCATTCGCTGCGTGTCCGATGACAAGCTCCTTGGTGTTTAGGTGCTTCCAGGTGTCGTCTGCGAGTGGGTCTTCCGGGAGAAACTCGTCCCCGTGGGTGGGGGTGTAGAACTGGTGCAGAGGCTTCTCCGCGTTGACAGCGTCAATGATCTTGTGCGCTTCCACCTTCTTCATGCAGGCCAGGATGTCCGATGCCTGTTCCATCCAGTCGCGGCTCCTGTCGAAACAGCCAACGGCGCCGGCCACCGCCGAGAGCCTGGCTGCCCTCTTGTGGGAGACGTTAAGGATTGCGAGCGCCGGCGTGCCGCTCTGCATGATGATCCGCTTGAAGAGACCCTTGCTGTGCGGAGAAACAGCGTGCATACCAGCCGACGCGCCACCAGCGCTCTGACCCCATAGCGTCACCTCTTTCGCGTCGCCGCCAAAGTAGCCGATGTTGTCGCGGACCCACTTGAGGACGAGGTTCTGGTCCCAGAGTCCCATGTTTCCAGGCGCTCGGTCATCGCCCACGGACAGAAAACCGAAGATACTGACCCTGTAGTTGAATGTCACGAGGACGATGTCTGCCGTGGGTGCCAAGTTGCTGCCGTCGTACAGGAAGAGCGCCGAGTCGCCCCACTGGAATCCACCGCCGTGGATAAAGACGACGACAGGCAGTTTAGCGTCGCATTTGGGCGACGACGCCGCGCAGTGCTTCGCCGGCCTCCACACGTTGAGGTAAAGGCAGTCCTCGGTGGACGAAGAATAGTTGAACGGCAGCTTGTCAGCCAGGGGCAAGTCCGTCTGGACGCACGGCAGCGGTTTCTTCGTAGCTGTGCGCGTACCCTTCCAGGGCTTAGCGGGCTCCGGCTTCTTGAAGCGCAGGTCTCCCACGGGAGGCGTTGCGTAAGGAATTCCCAAAAACGCGTCCACTTCGCGCTTGTTTACAGTAAGTCTTTCTCCCGAAACAATACCGTTGTCTGTATAAGCCTGCGGAACTTCCCCCGCCGAAGCCCACGCCAAAAGGCAGCTCAAAATGAGCCTGTAACTGGTCACCATGTCTGCAGCAGAACCCTATGCCACCGGGCTGGATGGCGCGTTCTCTTAAAATGCTGTTTGGCGGTGCTATCCCCAGGTGAAGTGACGCCGTTTGTAAGAGGCACTGAACCCTCAGAGAAAGAGCGCCCTTCCTTTCATCTCGCTTGTCCCCCTCCTTCTTCACCTTGCCTCAGTGCCCTACTCCACGTTTCACTGAGAGAAGGGCGCACAAAACCAAGCCAACGAAACAGGGTCAAAACCTTGAACGCCGATCTCCTATCTCCATCCCGCTGTTACCGCGTAGGGACCCCGACGAAGGTTTCCGCACGGTGCCGTATTTCGTGCGGAAGCTCCAATTAGTAGCCGAGGAGACAGCGGAACCGGTCCGCCCTCCTCGCATGGCGTAACAGCGCCGTGATGTTGGTGAGACGGAAGATTAACCTTGCGCGCTTGACGATACTTATCGAATGCCACGACGACCGCAGCATTACTTAGGGGCCAACTGCCCGAGCGGTAGAAAAACGAAGAAAGGGGTGATATTTGCGCACTTTTTTCCATTCAAGATTTCTGAAAGATCTGTACAACATTCTCCTGTCCCAAGACATCTTTATAAATCCTTTGTAGCACGTCGTATTCCTAATGTCAAGCGGCTATAAACGCAAATTCGTTTTTCAAAATTCAGAATGAATAACATTACTTTATAATTTGTTAATCATGACAAAGTGTAGGAAAATGTGTGCCTGACTTCTGCTCAGCTAACAAGCTACATTTTCACGAGAAGAAAGCAAAATACCGTGAGTAGTAATTTAATACTTTGCTATAAACATCTCGCGTTAATTTTTCTTTTATAAATGCTACCCTACACTTATGGTGTGTTGTGGAACTTTAATGTAGAAAGACTTGCAAGAAAATGCCTCCAGGAACCTGGGAATGACCTCGCATCTGAATATCAAATGAGGTAATAACTAACGTAAACTAAATCTGTCATAGTGTTTGTTTATCTAGTAAAGTCCCGCCGCGGTAGCTCTGTCGTTAGGACGCTCGGCTGCTGATCCTGACCGCTGCGACCGCGTTTCTATGGAGGTGAAAATTAATGTGTTTGTGTACATTGCGATATCATTCTACGTTAAAGAACCCCAAGTGGTCGAAATCAATCCGGAGCTCTCCACTACAGCGACCTCATTGCCCACGTTGCCTTGTAACGTTAAACCCCATATTCTATGCCATGCCGTACCATACCATACCATACCATCTTTAGCAGGTACAATTTTTATAGGGGACCACCTGAATGAAATATGCCTTCTGGCACGCTATATGTAAAAAAAAAGTTCGTTTCACTTTGACAGGGTTTCTAGGGTCGATCTAATTGAGTCAAGATATTTTGATGGGGTACCTCGACATCAGGAGGAATCTGTCGTTCTCCGTATTCAACAAGTCAATGCTTGGCTGCACTGACCCAACATCTCTCTGCATCTATAATATTTTTCCCCGAGAACGTGCCAGTCATCCACGAAAAAGCAACATACCCCTAAATTATACATCTGTGCCACAGCGTTAAGCTGGCGCTGCCGTTATCTACAAAGCAGCTGCCGGAATCACTTTCCTTTCTTCCTCTGATACGATTTCACGTGTAAATTTTCCAGAGTCAACTTTTATGTTGCCAGCGAGACTGCGCAGGACCGTCCAGTGCTCAAGGACACACTACAGCCTTGTTTTATTTGAGGCTGCAGAACCCAAAAAAATGTAGGTTTAGTCATCGAATCCTGCTCTGCAGACGTTTAGATAAGATAATGAGGGCATTTTTTCTTCTTTTTTATTTTCATATCTAGGCGTCGATGCTACAAAGGTCACCGCATTGAGGCCTGAAAGTTGGACTGTATGAGGGACAATCAGGAAAGTCAGGGGACAATGCGAGGTCATGCAAAGTTCATTTATGAGCAGTCTGGCGAGGAGGGCTCTAATCCAGCTCCAGTACTCGTGAACGCCGGATCGCCAATCTTCAACTAAACGCGTTTGTTTGCGAAAGAAAGGGAAACAGCGACTACCAAATGGGGAGGACAGTCGCCTCATGAAAGCTGCTACGAGAGTTTGTTTAAAAGGGCAGTGGTTTATATTTCTTCAATTAAAGCCGCATTTTGAAACATGCGTGTTTTTCACTGACGGCAAGCCTTATTTAGGAACGTAAAATTTTATCTTTCAATGGGCAGAAAACGACTGTCAGAAATCTTTCCATATTGAGGCTATTGTGTTCGATTTCTCTCCATAGGAACGTGAGCACTTAGCAATATGAATGAAATGAAATTAGGATTTCACTTCTACCAAACATTCTAATTTACGCCTAGAATGCAAGGTCACTTTTGTCATGTTGAATGCTCAGCTCAAGTTAAAGCCTTATCGAGGAACGCTAACATAACACGGAACCAGAGTGAGGGACTTCTGCAAGGTTAATTCTCTCAACTTCTGTTCCCCTCACCTTCTTGCCAGCTTTTGCAGAAGGGCAGAGCTGATATAATCATTTTTGCGCCTGGTCCAAGTCCTCACTCGTAGCGTTCTTGACCTAAATACTCTTTGCTGAATCGATAAAAAACAAATATGCTACGTCAGGACCACTCAGTGCGCCTCTCCACCTGTTTGAGTTGTAACAAGAAAAGAAGCACCACCGGCCACTTGTTGTCCTGATGTTCGACAAGCCTTCTTAGCTTGTTCTTGAATAGCGCTGCTTCCGTGAATTACAGCCTCCCCTGGTAACAATTACCGTTTGTGCGGCTACAGGTGAAAGCCTAGTAACAAGCTCTATTTGTGTTTATTCTCATACATTCTTGCAGGAAAACTGCCTCGGAGGAGTATATGTTCCAAGATGCGACTGGCAGTCTCGCCAAGCCTTCAACGCAAAGGTATGAGAAGTAAATGGGTTCGTTTGTTTCCTGCGTTTCATGCTGAGGGGTGCCTTGTTAGAATCGTCCTCGAAGTCACTTCATTTGTAGGTTTACTGCATGACGGCCTAGTAATCTTGCTTCTGTTCCGCCTGTTTTATTTTATTCTTATAAAGAATGTGGAGCACATAGCAGTCACTTCTGTAAGCAGGCCTGCTGCGTTGAGCAGCACCACTGGGTTTGTTACAGATAGTTTTATAACTTCCTATAAAGAAAATATAAATTTCAGGCTTCGATTTCAGCACATGCGATTTCCAACATAAAAAGAGAAAAATATTATTTAAGAGCGTTCCACCATTTTGCTATGCGGTAGTTCTGATCTGTAAGGCCACCTTGCCTATAAGCATTAAGGCAATAGCATCATCCTGCAACCATAGTATCTAATATTGCATTTGAGTTCGTCCACTATTGCAATGCTTCCATAACTGGTGCATTTACCGAATACAGAAAGCGCCCTACTCCAATTAAGGATGAACAAAAAATGGTGCCGCTTTTATCTTCCAAAAGTGGAACAGATCGCACTGAAAGCGTCTTAATCAATTCTGATTCGAGATGCCGCACTACTGTGTTGTCATCATTAAAGGCTATCATCTTTGATTGCTCACCACCTCTAGCACTAAATGCTAACCCTTTAAAAATGCTCGTAAGATAGTTGTTTCTGGATTCATTCGCCCCACAATACATGCATCTAACACTTCTTGCACATCCAAGCACAGACGAGTACCATTCACTAAGCTGATCGTTCCAGCGCCTGCGCTGTTCCTGTAAGTCATTCTTTCTTTTGTCGCGGTGGCTCAGTAGTTATGAGGCTCGGCTGCTGACCCGAAAGCCGCAGGTTCGATCCCGGCCGTGGCGGTCGAATTTCGATGGAAGCGAAATTCTAGAGGCCCGTGTTCTGTGCGATGTCAGTGCACGTTAAAGAACCCCAGGTGGTCGAAGCTTCCGGAGCCCTTCACTACGACATCCCTCATAGCCTGCGTCGTTTTGAGACTTTGAACTCCCATAAACCGTAAACCAAAACCTTCCCTTCTTGGCCGTTCATCGTCTTGTTTTTTTCGTCCAATTTTTCATGTCTCACGAGCTTCGACTAGACGGTTGCGATGGAATCCGTGGATTTCGCAGTTCATTGCCCAATTGACTACCAATTTACTAGGTGTAATAACATTTAGAAATAGGTACACGACTGCCTTCGTATTTCACGATTTAAATTGCTGTCATTAACAACGATTGCGGATATCTTTCCTTGGATTACTGGGCGAAGGTTTTTTTTTTTTTTGTAGCCTGCATGGCGTCCAAGGTAAAGCTAAAAGATCAAATAATTACAAGGTCCAGTTCGAAATGAAACAGAACAAAAACGAAGGTAATACGTCCAGGTGTCCTTCCTATGGGTTTGGCGGCAATCCAGCAGAGATTGAAACAACTGAGATGAGAGATGTACTTCAGAAACGCCGTCATGTCTACCGGGAACGTTTCGTGTCACCAATGCCGAGTTTCCTACAGTTTGGCAAAGCGAGAATCGAAAACATAAGTTCTTCGGTAGGGCCCTGAAATGAGTACAAGCGTACAAATAAAATGTCTATGTAGGCTTAGATTCCCCGGACAATACAAAATACTGTGGGTGGGCATTTAGTGCAACTGCGAGTGTGTCCGTTTAACAAACAGTAAATGTTAAATGTTGCAGCTTAGCAGATACAGTTAAAAAACCACAGTATGAGTAACATGTGAAATCTATTAGCTGCTGCAAGTTTGGATAGCTTGCTACTCGAGAAGAATGGTTCCTTTAATTCGAATGCTGAATGTGTAACCCGAAATTTAAAGAGAAAAGAAGTCGAAAAACCCCTACTTGAGCGTTTTGTCCTTTCCACTTAATATTTGTTGTTGCTTGGTGTTACGGGATAGCCATGGGTACGCCGTTCATTAACGGTCATTTAAAAATTTGAAAATCAAAAGTGCCTATTTTTTGCAATTGAATGATTCGCATTGGCAATTAAAGCACACCTTTGTTATCATTTTAGGACGGACAGCCTTCCAGGTATGCTACCTGGCTAACGTCCTAAGTGAACCTTAAAGAACACCTCTTCACATTCGTGCTAATATTTCAATTCAGCCGCAATTTAGCCTTCAGAGCCCAACAATCGGTCATAATATGATAGGTTTACTGCTTTTTCTTGTGATTTACTATGCCTTCATGTGCGCATCACCGTTAATGTTCTCAGCCGACAAAAGCTCGCAAATTGTCTCGCAAGCATTCGGATCGCATGGCTCCGATAGACGACATGCGAAGGGCGCTACCGCAGGTTTCTCTCAACGTGAGCCTGTCGGACTATCTGACTTCAAAAGTCACAGAGCCCTTGAAGTGTTGCACAGAGGTCATTTAAGGACGGCGATGACAAATTCCTTGAAGAGTTACGCAGAGGTCTTATAAGGACTCTAGTGACAAAGCCCTTGAAGCGTTACGCAGAGGTCTCTTAAGGACGCTAGTGACAAAATCCTTGAAGCGTTACGGAGAGGTCTTTTAAGAAAGGACTCGGGCGTAATAGCGCATTCTTTATCTCGTCAGTGGCTTTGTATCACGTTCATGTTTTTTCAGACTTCTTATTTCTTCTTAATATAAGCGCAGAGTGTTCTAGATACAAGGCTAACAGATGCGGCCAGGTGCAGCTATCTTCTAGCATCGCTACTGAACGCGGCGAGTCTGTTGTAGAGTTATCTCTATCGGGATGCTTCCATCGACTTAGCCGGTTTTGTCGCGGCGTATAAAGCGCAGAGTGTACGGCGCTAAAACACTGTCGTTGACAACTGCAGCACAAACGCTTCAGATACTACCCTCATCGAAATCGTTCTATTTTTTTTATATAGGAAAGCAATAGGTTCGACTCGTCACCACAATTCCCGGAATTCATCACGCTCGAACACTGTAACCTTGAATGCCGTGGTTATAAAAGGTGGTTGTAAAGGCCTAGCCAGTATCACCTTGGTAACGTTGCATCAGTTTAAGTTTCACGACCATTGCACCCAATTTGATTACTAGGCGGCCGTTGATGCTCTGGGCCTTGAGTCGTGGCAGGAGACGTAAGCGCCGCAGAGAAAAGTAATTGCGAATGGAGAGAGAGCGCCGAACGAGTGACCCTACGAGTTGATAGCTTTCAGAAATACGTGGTCTCACTCGGCTGCCACCAAGGTCATGCCACACTAAAGTAAAGTGCTACATGCGTGACCCTTGATCTTTCGCGTCCCGTAGTTCAACAGCTTTTATAATGAAGCTTGATTATTAACTGCTCATTTGCTTCGTCGTACGTACTCCCACCGCTCCGTCGCCTCTAATCAGCCCATGCCAATCTGATTTGCTCCTTCCACAACGCTCGTCACTCTTTCTTAAGGTATGCCCGATCACGGCTTGACCCCGTGCAGTACTACTACACTTAACCTCAGCTATAACTGTACTCTATCTCCAAGTTCAGCTGTGCACATGTTTGCCTGCCGTCCCACTACAACCGTGTCAACCCTACTGAAACCTCCCATACGAGTCGCTCGTACTGCGAATATGGAGTCCCTATGATACAGAGAAGTATATGCTAGACATTCATATGTATTTTGTATGCAGTCCATAAGAATTCCAGAAAATTTTCATTGAACTTCCATAACATGTGCAAGACGTCATATTCATACGCGCTTTCCATAAAGTCAATACTGACTTCACAAACTCCGTACTGACTCTATATACATATGAAAATGTATGGCATTATGGGATTCGGCTTATGGAAACTACCAGTAGGGAATCAGGTCCCGCATTCATAAAACCCTTCGTCATTATGGAGTCCATGGTGAATTGAGGGCAGACAGATGGTTTCTTCACACAAAAAAAAAGAGAACAGGGGAGGGGAAAGCCTTACAGTGCTTGCCAACGTTTCGCTATTTATCCATCCTCCCGACCCCTTGGATTCCTTTCTACTGACCTGGCGTTGCAGGTCAACCGGTTAATCCTCTTAAGCAGCCATCATGCCTGAACAAAGATCGCAATCCCCATCCTAACACCCTTCCAACTTCACGGCCTCTTCTTCATCAAGGTTTGCTAATGTTTACAAGCAGAATTTTCCGAGTGTCCGTCCAGTGTGCAACCCGGTGCTGGGCATCACCAACGCTGCTGCCTATTATCTTTATCTATATCGCAAGCGCGAAGAACCAGGAGTATACAAATATACGCCTTGTTGTCTGCTAGGGTGTGCAACGGGCGTTAGCACCTACTGACGAAAGTGCGGAGCATTGGCTGTTACTCTATATTCTATGAATTGTGTAACTGGTGGCAATAATATATGCTAAGGAAAGGCTATACAAAGTGTTTCACCTAAGACTTTAGACAATTTCAAAAATAGGCTCTTTGAGTAAGAACAGCGCGTTTTTCGGCATAGCATTGCCAGTGGTGTAGTACATTAAAATACAGCTAAGACATGCTAATTAGCAGGCTGGTTCACTAATATTGAACTCTTTAACTATTAATGTTAGACTGCTTAATTTTTAGAAGCGTATAGCACGCCGTAAGTAATATAATTTTTAAAATTTCGAAAACGTGGTTACCATCGGCTCATGTGGTCCAACAAAATTTCGACTACATCGCGCCAAAATACATGTGCTTTGGAGAACACCCTGTATCATCATCACCATCATAATAATAATAATCATCATCATCAGCCTGACTGCACCCACTGCAGGTCAAAGGCCTCTCTCATGCCACAGTATGTCACAGCCTCTCATGTCACGATGGCACAGTATGTGCCCGTCCTTTAGTACTGTAACGCCTCCCCTGTCCTCATAGCTTCACTAAGCCCTATGACATCCCATTTAATGCCGCTAGTTCCTCGAACAGCACTGCTAGGCTAGCCTCACTGGATAAAGTTCTAGCGTTAAACGTTGCCAGGTTCAGATTCCAATGGCGGCCTGTCCGGAGCCAGAGATTCTTAGCACCCTCCGCTGCGTCACAGGTCTGACCGCCGCCTCGGTCAGTTGCTTCGCAGCCGCTGGGGACTGAGGGCCGAGGGTTAATTGGTTTGTTCATGGAAGGTTGTGGCCAAGTACTACACCAGGGTGGCCAAATCCTGATCTGGTGAGAGAGTGCGCTGTCGGTTCTGGTCACCGAGATCAGGCCGCACTCCAGGCCTGGTTATGCAATTCCATCGACAAGCGGAGTGTTTTTTTTTTTTTTTACAAACCCGGTGGAGAATTGCGCGGCACTGGGATTCACGCCCCGGTCCTCATGCACGCGAGACGGACACTTTAACTCTACGCCATCGCTGCTGGAGATAGCTGATGCATAAAACTTTCGTAAGCGGCGACTGCCACACTGGCAGCGTACTTTTTTTTCTCTTGGCTTGAAACGGTACGTGGTCGGCAAAGGCAGGTTTTTCAGAGATATCCTTCACACTGTCCGGAAAGATCAGAGTCTGCCGAAACGTAGCTCGTTTTTAAATCAAAGGTGGGACTTCCTAAGCGTACATATAGTTCAAAATAGTACCTAGTGAAGCTTACTGCACTTGATCTTCGCGCTCGTGATCCGAAAATGCAATAGACCAAATTCACCTGTTACGAGCACTTTAGATATGCATTTAAGTATTTTTTCTCGCTGAAAAAATGGTTAATTTGGATAGAACCAGGAAACTGAAGCGCGGCAGAAGCGGACTAATGCACCGGAAGGTGGATTTAGTTCATTGTATTTTTTTCGCATATTGTGCTGTAGTCAAACTACTAATGGCGGCGACCTTAAAAGTGAAGATGACTTACCCTGTTTTCACAAAGGCACCGAGAGACTTCACTAGGTTCATACTAAACGTAAGTTCCACAGGTGTCACATTGTAGCGCCTAAACCAGTCAGGGAGGTAGCTCCACCGATTAGCTTGCATGTTCTCTTTCAACGTCGCCACAGACCCCAGCATGTACGGCAAGTCGTCAGTGTGCACGACGCCCATCCACTCGTCCCAGATGCCCAAAGGCAAGCGCTGGCCGTACACGTAGCGGTAGACAGCGTGGCCTCGCTTGGCCAGCTCTTCTCCCCACAGGTTTGTGCTGCACACGAACACAGGGTCTCCGTATGTGTGGCTTAGAGTGTTCAGCACTTTGTCACGAGTGAGGCCCTGCGTAGAGTTCGGAAAGTAAGAGGCAATGTAGCGACGCGCGGCCGAGTAGGGAATCGAGAAGGCTACGCTGAAGACTGTGGCTGCGACACCCTCGTAATAGTCGTGCATAGTATCTTCTAGATCTTGCAATCTTTTTATCGGGTGGTAGAAGAAAACGGACCCTTCGTCGAGTGTGGTTCCCATTAGCATCTCGTCGCCATTGAGGTAGTTCACTTTTCCAAAATTTATCGGGTACTCCGGCACAAACACGTCACCCTGGGTCGGAAAGAACATGCTAGATAGCCGACCCACCTCGCCGAGTTGCTGAATGATCTTCCGGCCGTCAACTTTTCTTAGGCAGTCTAAGATCACCGACGAGTTTCCATTGCGGTCAGTGCAGTTGAGCTGCCCGGCCAAGTTGCTGAAAAAGCTGATTTGGTTCTGTCGCTGAAAAGTGAGCAGCGACAGTGGCGTGCCGCTCTCGAAGATGCATCTCTTGAAGAGACCACTGCTGAGAGGAGACAGCACGTGGATGCCTGCAGACATGGCGCCAGAACTCTGCCCGTACAACGTGACGAGTCGGGGATCACCGCCGAAGCTCGAGATGCTCCTGTGGACCCACTGCATGGCCAGCAGTTGGTCCCAGAAGGCCAGGTTGCCGGGAGCATCTGCAGACTGGTCGGACAGAAACCCGAACACGTTCGTGCGGTAGTTGAAGCTCACGAACAGGACTTCGTTGACCGCCGAGAATACGAGGCCGTCATTGTAGAAGGCTGAAGAGTCACCCCACTGGAAGGCGCCACCGTAGATGTACAACACAACGGGCAGCAGGGGCTGTCCGGACCCGGAGGTGCCCCGAGTTATGCAGCTTGGCCTCCAAACGTTGATATGCAAACAGTCTTCAGACGAAGAAGTCGAGTAGTTGAGCAAGATTTCGCGGTTTAAAGGATTGTTTGTTTGCATACATGGCGGCTGGAACCGGCTGGCATCCCTAACGTTTTTCCAGGGCTTCGGAGGTAGCGGCTTTCGAAAGCGCAGCTGGCCGGTGGGCGGGTAGGCGAAAGGGATGCCGAAAAAACCGTCAATGTGTTTTCCTTGGTGGCGGAGATGTACGCCCGCTACCGGCCCGTAAGGAGTTCGAACAACAGGCCGTTCGGCCTCGCAAAAAATTAGCGTCGCAGCTGTAACTACGACTGCTCGGCACCAAGACATGTCGAAGTCTCCGCCTTCCCTCTTTGCACTGTCTAGCCGGAAGACTGAGCCTAGAGGACAACAAATCATAACGTTCCCAGAACGGCAGTACCCTGCGCTGTGCCAGACAAGCCAAACATGTCTGTAAGGCGGAAAATGAAGAAGCGTTGAAACTTTCCTTGTAATGGTAGTGTTGCTTCGTGATTTTGCTGTCCTTCCGTTCGCAAAAGCAGTGGCAGTAGCGTACTTTTCCCGTGCACGTGCAAGCTTGCTGCGACATGTCTTACGTGTTTTTGCTGCTTTGCAGAACACCGCTCCCACCTGCAAGCCTCCAAGGACACTATTAAGGAGTGGCCCTATGCAGGCGTAAAACTAAGAGCAATATCCTATGCCGCAAAAAGTAATAAAAGTACAAAAACAAATCTAGTGAGCACAAATAGAATTCTAGAGAACTAATGCAAGCGAATTAAACACGTTGGCACATCTGGTTTTTGTCATTCGTGTTAAGTCAGAAAAGGCGGTGTCATTTTACACTTACTTCTTATCATGTCTTATTTTCACGCCGACAAGACTGCCTTCAAAACGACACTGAGAGAAATTGAAGTTGGCCTATATAGATAAATCAACGCGTTCTGAAGACAACGAGTCTACGCTCGCTGAAAACGAACCTACATCTCCTGCAATAAGGCAGGGGGGACGACAGCCTGTAAAGCGGTTACAAATGATCGAGGAAGGGACTCAAATGGGAACTAAATGGGAATTGTAAACTAAGCAAGACGGATAGATATTCGTCGGTAGCACTAACAACCGTTTTTGTGCGCGATAAGAAGACTGCGTTGCTGAGAAAATAGCAAATGAAAGTCCTGAAACCCTCGCTAAGCCGCCTGCAAAAAATGAATACAGTTAATCATACCTATTATGTATTTGCAATGGAACCCTCCGACCAATCACAGACGCCACTTCCATAGGCCGGAAACGTGGCCGGAAACCCTAAACCAGAAGTCAACAGATCAGTGATCACGGCGACAGGGTGCAAGTGCAGGCTGCCTCAGCGCCCCAATATTTCGATGCAGGTTCCCTGCTGCATCATCTGTGTGGCTGCGTCTAATAGCCTCCGTGAGTGCGAAATAAACTAAGCGAAGTCATTGTGTGCAGACACAGACTGTAGAACAAACTGCTGGTCACGCTCACGCACGTTTACATCAGCGACGGCGATGCGAGCGGGTGTGCTGTCATGAAGTGTGCACATAAGCTACGAGGATTCTCATAAGTATTCGATAATGCATTTCATCTCAGGAAAAAATCCACCAGCATTGCTCATCAAACGGCGCGCTTCGCTGTCGACGATTGTTTGTTGACTAATTACGCAGTAAGTATGATCGCAGACAATCCTCGTGGCTTACTCTGCTGTGGTCGTTGCGATTTCTACTTTCGTGGATTATTTCCTGTGGGTTGTAAGCGGAAAAAAAAAATTCAGGGTACGTTCCATAATGCACGCATAATCTTGACGAGCCCACATTAGCTTGTTAAACCTTTTTCTAGTCCCAGCGACGTACACAGACATGCTATAATACTACAGAGGTACCAGGGAAAGATATCCTGGCCCACACAAAACATTGAACAAAGTGGAGTCTGTCATATGGCGCCAACAGCAGACAGACTCATACTCCAAACTCAATAGCAAAATTGTAATTGCGAACTGCAATTGCAAAAATGCAATTAAGCAAAATGCATCCAACATACTTCAAAAGTGTAGATTCCTGGTGCGGCGGTAACCGCACATCATATCCAATCACATGGGAATGCGAATAAATAACGGCCAACCCAGTAATTAAAAACCCGAGTGCAGCGCAGTGGGAGCAGATGCTGACCAGCGAGGACTAAAATGATCAGCAACGCCTGGTCTAACGTGCTAAGCAGGCAGCAGGAGCAAGTGGCCCCCTGGACTGAGAACACGCCCGCTGCATTAGAAGAAGGGGGACTCAAGCAGGACCTCAAGAGGGGTTAGTAACAAGGAATCAATGAAATCTTCTCTCTCCATCTTTTTCGCGGAAGCACGTGTACCGTTAATAGCAATTTACTTGCATATCTCATCTGTATGCTACAGCTTCGACACGAGCACTCGAAGAAAATGCGCTAAAATCCAGCGTTGCGCGTCGGCGCCTCGTGTACTGCTTGCATAATCACCCTCGCTGGAAAACTTTTTCTTTAATTGGCCGAACGATAGCGCATGCATGTGGCACTTCTAGGATATTTTAAGCTTATCTCAAAGCATATGCGCTTTTCCACTGATCAGGAAAATTTGGAAGCCCGTGCACACTCATCGCGATTCACACGTTGGCGGCATGCATTCATGCGCGTGTCTGCAGGAGCGCGTAGTAGAACAAAAAAAATAAACAGACACTTAACGATTTCAGAATGCCCGCAGCCTGCACAAAGTCGCCGATTCAACAGCTGAAGTGAGAACGGAACCGCTTCACCGGCCGCATAGCAAGCACGCAGCCTGAATGCCGCTGAGAGCTTGCGGTTTTGAACTCGCTGCGTACAATGGTGACACGTAGACTGCATGCGCAGAATGCGAGGGGGAAAGTTTCAGCGCTCGCTTTTGCGTCTAACCTTTCTCTCCCTCGTCTGTTTTGCACTGTTTAAATTATGAGACTCTTCGCAATTTTTATTGTACGCTCGCCGCGCTGCTCTCCTCTTATTTTGACGGCGATCGTTCAAGTGACGGCGAAATAGCGCTCCTCTAGAACTCTCATAAATACGTCACGAAACCGTAAGTGGTGGCGCTATGAGTACTTCGTTTTTAATCAATTTTTTCTCTTATGACAGCTTTGTTTTCGGTGATATTTGCTATCATGTGATGTTAACTCATTAGTCTTGCCTGATTTAGTATTCCCATTTAGTGTCCCTTTAAGTTTTAGTCGCTTTTGTGCTTTGGTATTCCGACGTACTTACGAAATAGATGCTTGCTATACATCGTGCTGACAAGAACGTGCAGCCGTGCACTCCGTCGTGTGCGACTGCCACTTCGCGGAACAGTTCGTCGAACAGGACTACAGATTTGCCACTGGAGGTCATGTTTTTTGCCCATCAAGGTAATTTTCTGCGTAGCAGGCTATGTATAGCGCAAAAGTTTGTCAGCGAGACCGGAAGCATGCGCTATACGATCGCCTTCCGAAGCTAATCGCCCCATAGAGCCGCTGGCGCCACAAAAAAAAAAAAAACACCTCCTACTCCTACCTAACGGTTTGGACAGCTTCGCCATATGTCTCTTGAAACGCCTTTAGTCGCCCCTGCAGTGTGACAGAAGTTCGGAGGAACAGCTTCGCAGACATCGCCTAGCTCCTTCCCGCAGCTCGAGCATCGGCCTAATCCGACCGGATCGAAGTGAGCAGCATTTAAGACCGGCTGACAAACTGCATAAAACGCCAATCTATTACAAGCCTTCAGTGAATGCATAGTCAAGCTCTCACCCCCCCCCCCCCCCCCTAAAAAAAAAGTCATTTAATGCACGCGAACAAGTTTTTGAAATTAATGAGTTCTCCAAAACACTCCCGTGTGCGTGATTTACTTTGCTTTGCTCATTTTGGCTATTTCGGCAGGTTACGTGCACTGGAGGGCTGATTTTCTTACAGGTTTTTCGAAAGCGGATGTATTTTGGCGCGATGTAGAAGTAATTTCCTGCACCGCAACGCCGTTGGTACTGCGTTTTCGAAATTCTAAAAACTGATATGAATATTACTTGCCGTGCGCTACACGCCTCTCTATAAATAAAGAGGCTAAGGGTAAATAGTTGAAAAGTTAACTATTAAATATTAGTTAACCAGTCTACTAGTTAGCACACCTTAGCTGTATTATGGTGCGCTATGCTTCCTACAATTCTATGCCGACAAAAGCGCTCTTCTAACTCAAAAAGCCATTTTTTTTTAATTGCAGAACATCTTGGTTGAAACATAAGATACAACACATAGTTTCTAGACTTAGTGCAGAAAGGAAGTAACAACAGGGTGACTGGGTGAAAACAAACAAGAAAAACAATAACGAGGGTAAAAAATTTTAAACTGCTACAGGCGCGCGTGAAGGATGAAATGAAAATAAGTGGCGAGGTTAATGGGACGTGCTCATTTTGAAAGGAGAAAAAAGGGCGATAAAACGACACAAAAACGGAGATGATCTGGTGAAAACAGCCAATAACAACACCAACAGGGGTAAAGGCACATCGGGGAGGGGGCTGGCTAGTATCAGGACTGATGTCCAAGAAAAGTTGTTTCTTTTGAAAGTAATGTGATAGACGGCGCACTGACACAACTGTGATCTTTCTTATTGATGATCGCCATCTGTTCGCGCAGCAAGTTGAATCTGTTTTTCTTGATTGCGGTGTTATATATATATATATATATATATATATATATATATATATATATATATATATATATATATATATATATATATATATATATATATATATATATATATATATATATATATATATATGAAATACACGCCAGTTGCTAGTCAGCGCCTGTGTTGTGTTCTCGCTCTGTCCTTTGTTAGCGCCGTTCCTAATATGATCCAAAAGGAACACATGACCATGCAAGGTGCTTTCTCAACGGCACCCATTTCAATTGCAGCAGAGTTATTATGGTCGAGCCTCACCTCATAACATTCTAGATGGTCAGTGAGTGACATTAAACGCTCACTTTTCGTAATTTTTTTTTAATTCTCGCATTCTTTCATACGTTCGTGTTCAAATATCTCAGTGCCTACACTGCAGGCTTCATCGTTTCACGTCTTCTGCGGCTTGCCGTTAAAAATTGGCTTCCACTATATATACGGATAGAGAAGAGAGTACGATTCATGTACGACTGCAGCTCACCCATCTTCATCACTCTCACTCCTTCGCACGAATATCGCAGGTGCTGCGGATCTCCAGGACAAAGCTTGAAGTTCTTCTCACATTAAATCTATTTTTCATTCAAAATGTTTAAAGTGCTCATTTATTTCAAGAACAATTGAATGAACACCTATAGCATTATAATTCCAAAACCCTTAATTACGAAACTTTTTTTCCAGCCCTTTTCTACGGGATGCTGGGTCCGTGGAAGATCACATCAAGTATAATACCATTCAAGCATACAGTTCTGAGGGCCCTTTGGATTTCCTTGAAGTAAATTATGCCACATTTCATCCTGCATCTCATGAGTAGTCAAGACATTTAAGGTTGTTGAGGCCGTTTTTCTCACCTATAGTGTCTCTTGGCACGACGCCAACCTGAAAAATGGTAGAGTCCTTTAAGCACTGGACAGTGTATTTTTCTGACATCCCAAGTATTTAGCTGATGCAAGAAATGAGAAGGGTTTTGACATAAAAAGAGTGAGGAGCAAAAAGTTTGAGCATAAAATTCATTTCCACATGCAAAAAAAATGTTGAAAGCAGGATCTAACTCCTTAATTCAATAAGCCGCTGCCTGACTGAGCACGCGGATAAGTGCGCCTCCTACTTATCTCACGCGAATTCCCTTCTGCACTTCCCGTAAACACACCGCTTGCGATGAAATAATATGTCCTGCGAAACAATGAGGAAAATAACTGGCACCCACTTAGAAGTGAATGAAGCGTTATCCGTCTCCTCATCTAAGCAGCCAAAAGCAGGAAAGGCACAGCCTAAAGTACCGGAAAAGCGAATTGTGTGCTACTAGGTTTTGGCCCTTGTAGGTTCTATATAAGCCACCAAAACAGCGCTTCACACTTCCGTTCAAACAACGTCCTGCTTCACGCTACAAAAGCCTTGCTACCCCGCGTGGTGTTAATGACAGCGCGCAAGGACCTGGCCTCGGTACAGATATTATGCGCGAACTTGCGCGGCCGGCCTTGGAAAGAGCAGTCGGCGTGTTGTCCTTCAAGTAACGCACGTTCTCGAGACCTCCGCAGACTTCCTTGAAGCAGGACAGACTCTCATTCGAGTCAAGGGGACGCGCGTATGGCCTTGATGAGAGGAGAGATGTTATGCAACGTTGCATGGGCATCCCCAAGGATTGATGCAGAAGATGCCGTTGCAAACATACAGTGCGTGCAAACAACAATTCGTCTTTTTTTTTTCTTTTTTGCCTAACCTTCGGCTGCTGCATACCCAGAAATTCGGGACGAGCTCGTTTTCACCGAGGGGTTATTTATTAACGCAATTTTTCGCATATCATAAGATTGCACTATAATAATCAATATATTAGCAGATATATTCGCAGTTTTCTACTATAACAAACGCACCTCATTGGTTTTTTAATAGATACCTTTGTAAATGGTTTGCTATATCTGCCCTGTCTACCAATGCACTACCTTCGTTCGCTGTATCACACTTGTGCGCTCGTTTTTTCTTGCATTTTGTTCACTTTAGTGCATTTACAGCCTCGAGTGCTTCTTTGTCCTTCGACTTATAGACCTCTTCTATGTACAAACGTTAGCGCAAAATAAGACACAGTCACAAGAAAGGTGGACAAGACAACGCGCGTTGCCTTGTCCACCTTTCTTGTGAATGTGTCTTATTTTGCGCTAACGTTTGTAGATAGAAGTATGCGCCAACTAGCCCAGCAACAAGTGTTATAGACCTGTACTTACTTTTTTTTCTTTTTCGCAAGGAAGGAAATGAGTTCAATGTGTATACTTTTACTCATCATGAATTTGTTCTGGTCTGTATAATTTTGTGTGGTACAAGCTGTACATTCTATTTTTTTGAAGTAACGTATGTCGGGTTGTGCGACGTGTACTGCAGCTGCTTTGAAGGGGACGAGGAGTTGTCGAGCTGCTGCCGCAGCTTTTTGCCTCTCCTACGCCATCGCTGATGGAAATAAATGAAAATAATAATAATAATAATAACCTTACCAAGCGACAATTGGGTTGCATAGGGTGGTCATACTGAATGTTTGGGCTTTAGAGTAACTGCGAATTTTGGGAGGAGATGAGAGAAATCCTGTAGCAAACCATGGATTGGTGCAGGGCTTGTGCGAGTTTGCTGTGCCTGCCAGTGCGACCAACTTTGGGAGTCTCATAAATAAGTGACGCTATACATGACGGTAAGCCCCTACACTGTTTTTAGGTACAAAAGTCATGTTTCGGTATGTTTTATCTTACTTATTCTAGCGTGCCGTCAAGATTTGTAGCGTAGTCTTTGTGTGCCTGTATGATATTAAAAGAGGCTAACAGTGGTAGGGTATCTATCTCTCTTTTCACCAACAATTAAAAGACAAATGAGTTGTAACAAAAATAGATAGGCATTCAAAACAAGCCGCTTATATTGCCACTTGAGTTAAATTTACATGAAATAACAACGTTTAAATTCTTGACACAGCAGCCGTTGGCCAACAATAACTGAAAAATCTCGCACTTTTTAAGCTGTTGTTGGTGCCTACCACATTCACCTGTGACATAATGAAATACTAACGAAAAATTAACATTCTACAGCAAAGGTGACTACGACAGCATGCATAACGACCTCATGCAATGCACGTACTCCTCCCCAAGTACATTCCCACGATAACTGTCACCGCGCGATCATGACCAGCATGGTTCAATTGAACATTAAAAGTCTATTTAACAAAAAGGGAAGCAAAGAAAACTACCACGCTGCCGAAAAAAACGTTTCGAAAAGAATCCGCAGGCAATTTTCGAAGGTCGTAACTGAAAAAGCGATCACACCAAAATCGTTGTGCGACGAACGCGGTTCACCTAGCTGACACAACAATGTGGCGCAAACACTGACACGAAACGCTGAATCTCAGGAAGGCTACAAACGTTGCAGCCAATCTTCTTTACCATATGCTATAGCAATTACTTGAGAGCGTATTGACCCTCATGACTGGAAAGTTGGCAAACTCATCCTAGTGCACAAAAAACGCCCTCCGTCGTCAAGTAAGAATTACCGACACATTTCGCGTTCCTTGTAAATTAATGAATCACTTGAGTTGCTCACACATCATGAAATTTTTGTTGTGTACAAAAATATCTGAAAAAGATGTCCTGCTCTCACCAGCTGGCGCTGTTTTACTAACGATATCAGTTCTATTGTGAATATTTACGCACATCTGTACGCGCATTTTATTGAACTTGCTCATTAACGCCTCTCACTTAAACGTTTAGGCCGAAACCAAAACCTACAAGTATTAAACTGCCTGCGAATTCTTTTGACTAATCGTGAGAAGTTTGTCTGGGTTATTAACCCCGCGTCTTCCATGTCTCCTGCAACCTTAGGCACCTTAGGTGGAATTTTATGTTCATTATTTTTTTCTACATTAACTATCTCTCAAATGATATATCTCCTGCCGTTCCTTTGTTCGCTGTCGACAGCATTATCTACCGGAGTGTCACTAATAGCAGGGGCTCGTATACATACAACCTGCAGTGAACTAAAACTTTTGTAAAACGGAAAGTTGAGCTAGTTGGTATGTTGTGATGGGAAAAAAAGCAGCGCGATAGTAAGGGGCAAGGAAGTGGACACGAAGAGCGCTATGAACTGAAGGTTTATTGTAAAGAAACAGGCAAATATTTACTTCTTTTTTTCACAACCAGGAGCGTGTGTACCATACCAAATAAAACACAGATACTAAATCATGTGCATCAATATATACCAGGTGTCTCAGGGAATGTGATCACTCGTGTTTAAAAATAGGGTTTTTTAGGTAAACAGAAGATTTTTTCCGTCCTAGTGATGCCAGCGCTGGTGGCCGTCAAAAAACAAGCTAATCATCTTAACTAGCTAAGTGATTAAGCAAATTCTAGTAGTTAACTTTTTAACAGTTACCAATAGGCGCCTGATTGCAATTAGAGCTTTATAGCGGGCCGTTAGTAATAGCCATATCAATTTTTAGAATTTTGAAAACGCCATTACTCTCGCCGCTCTGGCACGACAAAATGTGGCTATTTCGACTACTATGACCACTGGAGGGGTTGCTTTGCCTGCATATTTTTCTAAAGTGCGTGTATTCGAGCCCGATGTAGCCAAAATTGGTTGAGCCACAGCGGCGAGAGCGATGGTGCTTTCGAAATTCTAAAAACTGATATGGCCCTTCCCTTACTGCGCGGTTCAGGTGTCCAAAGATATATGAGACAGATACTGCGCCATTTCCTTTCCCCAGAAAACCAATTATTATTATTATTATTATTATTATTATTATTATTATTATTATTATTATTATTATTATTATTATTATTATTATTATTATTATTATTATTATTATTATTATTATTATTATTATTATTATTATTAATGTTCGGCCACAAATATCTAATTGCCATCAGGTGCTTATTGGTAATAGCTAAAAAATTAACTATTAGAATTTAGTTAATCACTTAGCTAGTTAAGATGATTCGCTTGTCTTTTGACGTCCACCAGCGCTGGCACCTACGACGGAAAAAGCTTCTGTTTACCTCAAAAACCATATTTTTAAACACGAGTGATCACTTTCCCTGAAACACCTGGTATAACTTCGCAATAATGAACAAGTACAGAGGAGGAGCTGAAGCACGTGCCACAGCTTTTGTGAATATGAAACGCTTCACTGATTTCCCTCGTTAATTTATATTTATGGTTGTACAGGACCTCACCTTCATTAAGAAGTGGAGTGCACGGTTTGCTAAAGGGACTACGGGGAAATACACCGACATTCCACGTTATTCAAGGGTAGGCTTGAGGATGCAACATGCGCCCACGTGGGCGGCTATTCAGGCATTTACCTTCCTGTCTCACCTATGCAGTTTTTCCCGCACATGAAAGGAAGAATATACATCACACCTTCAGCGCAAAGAGACAAGCTTGAAGCGATGTTTCACCTGGTCCACTCTTTTTCTTTTACCTCTTTTTTTGTTTCTCTTCTCTGCCTTTTCTGCCGACAAAGGCACAATTTCGGCTGCCTTATTAGATGCAGAAAATACAACATCGAAGCCACATCTGCTTCCTACGTCCTTCAAACGATGGGACGTTTGGTGAAGGTACGTCAATATAGCAATTTTGTTTTTCTCTTTATTTTGATGACTCCGGTTGCTCGCGACTACCATATGAAGACTTCCTTTGAGGGTTTTACTGCATGCAAGTATTATGACATCATCCGGCAAACGTGTGGACCTTATGATCTGCGCCTGCTGATTAAGAACTTGGCTAATAGCATGTACTCATGACTTGGAAATAGCCCAATCTCGTCCAGATACAGCTATGCCACATGCAGTTATTTTCGATTACCCAGAATGGTAAATAAGCCTCGTCAAGATACCGATATGCCACATGCGGTTGTCTTCGAATACCTACAGTGGTAAATAAGCAAGGACTTTTCAGACCTCTGTAGGCAAAACCAACAAACCTGGTCCTAAATTACCCTTAAGAACCCCAATAGGTCACCAGTAATGAGCATGTGGGGAAGCCCAAATTGGGTTTGCCCCTATAAAACCCGCATCGGTCTCTTGTCGGTATTAGAGGGCCTAACCGAGATTTTAAAAAAACACTCTTCCTCGGAGTCTGGCCACATTTGTCCAAAGCTTGGCCGAGGGGGGAGCTTGGTGGATTGCTCACGTTGGGCAACATGGGCCTAATTCCGCCTGTGTGGCCTACATATGTTCCAAACGGGATCCATCGGGGTGTCTATGGGTAGTCTGCAGGGTGTCGGAGTGGGCCCCAATTATAGAATCCATACTGGTGCTACATGGGCTCACATGGGCTATGCACAACGAAGTAGGAGACCCCACTTCATAGCTTACTTTGCGCTACATGGGATAGTTAGTAATAAAAGTATGACGACACAAAAGGGAAAGCCTGACAGAAATTTAACTCCGAGCTTTTTTCCTTGTCGCGTTCTTGTGATGTTGAATCAGTTCATGGATTTTTGCCTTTTATTTCGTCTCGAATTTATACACCACCGTGGTGACTCTCCGCAAAGGTCATCCACTCGCGAAGTAATTCAGCATCTAGCCCTGAAAAAATCAGGAATGGGAAAAAAATACTATGGTGCAGAGTGGTTGCTTAAGAATTCAAATAAAAGAAGAAAGGACCTTCATGTAGGACAAACATTTTTTCCTTACGATTAGGACAGGTTTTTGAGTTCAATGAAACCGTCGGTCGTGTGGTAGAACGGGCTGAAAGATTATTCGGAGGTTTTGACCTCATCGCAATTCTAACTCAGGCCAGTATAGCCTCCTAATGAGCATCTATTTTTTCCCGATCAGTTCAGTGTTTTCTATTTGTGATTCATTTATTGCACATGTCCTCTTCCATATCTTCTATTTTTTTGTCTATGTTTAGTGGAATAGTGGATTAAAAAAAAACGGATGGTGCCTTCATTTAGGTCTTGCGCGTTGCTTAATCCACTAAGCTCTGGTATAGCAAGCAAAAAGTGCACACGTTTGCATGCGTTCCTTCCGGCGTTTAAGACGGCTTTCATACTTCGACCGTGGGAGCTGCATCACGGGAAGTTGATGCCGGGGCCACCGTCGAGAGTGGTTTTCTGAAACCTGTACCACCACTCCAGCGAGTTTCCGGCGGCACGGACTAAAAGAAAGTACGGCCTGAATAACAACCGAAGGAACGCTCTCTCTCTCTCTCTCTCTCTCTCTCTCTCTCTCTCTCTCTCTCTCTCTCTCTCTCTCTCTCTCTCTCTCTCTCTCTCTCTCTCTCTCTCTCTGGGTGCATTGACTTTGCGTCACCTGCGCCATGCAGTTGTCCGGAGATTCCGGGTTTGCCGACCGCTACTCCTGAGGATATTTGTTTTCCGATTTACTGAGGACAGAACCAAGAAGCGTGGCTCCTAAAATCATGGCTTGAAAGACTTGGCATGCTTCTAAACTCACACTGTGACTACAGCTATAACCACTACTATTAGTAGTATTAGTAGTACTAGTAGTACTACCGCAACAACTATTACTGCTGTTGCTACTGTTACTTCCACCGCTATATTTTTTGCTCATAATACTGCTGCTGCTATCACTGTCCCCAAGCACTAGGTCTAATGCCACTACTGCCGGTTTTATACTACAAGTAGGGTTGGTAACAACCACTACTACAGCTAATATCACCGCTATCATTACGACAAAATTCTACTCCGGTAGGGCCATGTTACAGAAAAGCATTAGTGACAGGAAATATGCTTTATTACACCATCACATTCCCTATAAAAGTAGGTCATCATCGCGTTCATGTACGCCGGCGAGAAATTCTCACCGACGTATTCGCAATTGTCCCTAATCTAAAAGACCACAACATCACATTTTATAGGAGGCATCATAAAACAGGACTGCATGTCAAGTACGAGTACCTTAGCGTGGCTGACGATGCGGTTATTTTGTTTTCGCCCCGTCACAAGCACCTCAAGGCGTCTTCAAACAGCCGCTAATCTGCCTCCTGAATATCCCACGCCTTCAATGCGATTCTTCGCAGGAGAAAAGCTCATGTGATTTGAGTTTTGTTTGGGAGCTCTGTCTTTACAAGATCATATTGCATCTTAAGTTCTCCATAACTGGAACAGTAAGTATTTCATGCCATAAGGATTCATCGCACGATGTATGCATCTCCGCATCTGGCGCTCATCGCTGATACTGCACGCTTGAAGACTGCCATCGAAGAAGCTGTTTCATCATAGCCATGTTTACCACATACCTGTCACCAATTATCGCAGTGCACACGCCCAACCCTCGTGTAATGTCCCACATCAGGACCTTGGATTTATCAATAAATTTATAAAAAAGTGCCAAGCTTCACCGCAGCAGTACTGATATTTCCAACATCTCACGACGTCGGTTGCTGACGAGTACACGAATCAATAACGAGGTGTATTCACCGCGGAAACGAGTGTTCCCCGACAGTTTCTGGTGTAAAATTTTTCGTTCTCGCGAAGGCGGTAGCATGACACTACATGACGTGCCTCGTTACGCCGCAGTACGGTTCTATATTGTAAAGGAATACATAATACGCATGTTTCATTAAATGTGGGTGTTTTTCACTGCTCCTTCCCTGATTATATGTCTGTATTCAAGCAACGGCGCATCTATAGGATTAAATTGGGGCAGAAGTTTTCCTCCTCTATAGATGTGGAGAGTAAGGCTGCGGCCATCAAGTACAAGGATTTTGCAATTAACTGCTGTAATGTATAATAGAATCTCACTGTACAAGCTAGTTCTTCAGTCAAAATACCTGCATCAATGTAAGCCGCAAATCAAACTAGTTTTTGTTTATTTTCCAGGTCCTGAGCCATTTCATATCGAATGTGATTACACTGAAGAAATTGTGAAAATGGGAGAGAGAAAAAACATGACAGATGACAACGCGGTTACGCTAAATGCGACGTAGCCGCGCTAGCACTTCGTTTTTCACTTCGGCTTTGGTTGAGGCTCGGCTTTCAATATCAACCAGGCTTCAGCGATCGGCGAAATCGGTGAGTAGCGGCTTAGTGCTAGCGCACAAAAACTAGGGGTGCACCTGTGCCCCGCCTTAAGGTTATGACACGATACTGTTACTAAGTAAATACCCATAAATGCAGAATTAGTCATAGTCTACTTTATATTCCCCTGCTACGCTTAGGTGGGCGGATGAGATTAAGAAGTTTGCAGACGTTGGGTGGGCGCAGCTGGCAAAGGACAGGGTTAATGGAGAAACATAGGAGAGGCGTTTGCCCTCTAGTGGGCGTAGTCAGGCTGATGATGAAGATGATGATGATGACTTTCTATTCATAGATCAGTGCGAGTCCTTATACCATTCCTGGCGCAGTGGTGCAACAGTTAAGCGATGTGCCACTGCCCTGCAAAGGGTGGTGCTGCCAGCGGTGCGGCTTGTGAGACCCGTGTTGTTCTTCCCATGCACCGCGCATCGCCACACAGAGGCGAAATCGTTTAGTGGCGGTCTTAGCGCTAGCGCACTAAATCGATTGAAGCATAACTCTATAATTACGTCAAAGCATAAAATGTGGTGTCAGACCATGTTATTGAAACCGTGTTGTTATTCTGTACAAATTTATGACGCCATGGTCTAAGTAACTTGACAGGATTGAGATGTAGTTGGCAGTTTTTTTCCGCAACCCCAATTGTCTGTGTATTAGCGAGTATAGGTTTTCTGCACCTTCCCTGTTTTTGGCAGCCTAACTTGTGTCCAGCTTGAAAAATTAGTCATAGTTCTCGTCTGGAGACCTGCGGTTGACGTGGTTTCATGTAGGTACTGGTGATAAAAAAGTTAAACTAAGAGGGTCAGTTCATGTGTGCAGCAAAAAAAGTGGGAATAGCCAAAATCAAGTACGCTACCAGTAAATCCCAGTGGGTTTACTAAAATAGAGACGTGGCTTCTTCCTTCACGTTGAGGAATTTATAATGTAAAAATAGCTTGTAGTTTCTTGGATGTCTTCTACTAGATCTACGTACTTTTCTGTTGAGGTGTCTAGAGGTTTTCTTGTGAGGTGTCTGCTTATGTTTCCAATCTTAAAAAATAGTAGTAAATCATCTTCTTTTGATTCCAGGGCAATATCTTTGACAAGCGCGCCGTTAGAAATCATGGAGCAGATAATATTCATGTAATTATTCACGATCGTGAACAATCGATTGCTGTGTGCAGCAAAAAAGTGGGAATAGCCAAAATCAAGTACGCTACCAGTAAATCCCAGTGGGTTTACTAAAATAGAGACGTGGCTTCTTCCTTCACGTTGAGGAATTAATTATGTAAAAATAGCTTGTAGTTTCTTGGATGTCTTCTCCTAGTTCTACGTACTTTTCTCTTGACGTGTCTAGAGGTTTTCTTGTGAGGTGTCTGCTTATGTTTCCAATCTTAAAAAATAGTAGTAAATTATCTTCTTTTGATTCCAGGGCAATATCTTTGACAAGCGCGCCGTTAGAAATCATGGAGCAGATAATATTCATGTAATTATTCACGATCGTGAACAATCGATTTCTTCGCTTTTCGCAACGTAGCTTTCGTAGAGAATACCATAAGAAACACAACGTGTCGCATTCATCCATGACATACGTACATCTTAATCTAGACACTAACTGCCTGACGGATACCATATTTCTTGACTTCGAAAAAATATTTTATAAGGTTTCCCATAGCCGTTTGCCGATCGAACTATCAGTGGTTAATCTAGATTCTTGTTGACATGGATTCATAATTTTCTCAAAAACAAAATCAATACATCATTATAAGCAGCGCAGAAACTTTTCTTTGGATCGTCGGGTCCAGTGTTCGTCAAGGCACAGTACTGAATAAGCTACTCTTTCTAAAATTTGTTAATGATCTACCTCATTTCGCTACTAACAGCATCCCTCGGCTTCCGGGCGACTTCATTGTCTACACTAAAGTTACTAATTACGAACAGCAACCAAGCTTCAAAATGAACCTTTTTAACGGTAGAAAAATTTTATACCGAATTACAGCTGTCTATAAGCGTATCTGAATGTGAAGTAGGTTTCTTTCATAAGTGTGTTAATCCAGCTATCGTAATTACACTCTTAGTGGCTCATCAATACAGACAACTAACGTGCATAAATATCTAGGAGTACATATTACTAAAGGTCTCTCATTTTACCTCGTTATTAACCGTGTTGTCTCCGGTGCGAGCCAATTCCTTGGGTATTTCACATGCAGAATGGAATTCGATCGCACACGACTCGAACAGTTTGCGTACAGAACACCCATCTTTCTAAAGTCGCAGCATGCAGCAGCTAGATACAGCTACGCAGATTATCCCACCACTCCCAACACTTGCTCATGGTAGTAATATTATCAGACTTAGACGGCTTCACAGGCACTTTTGCGCATTATCACCGAGCACTTTGTGACGCTTTGAGGTATGCGGATAGCTATACAAATAAATAAACCTGAATGAATCACTCGCGGCATATAAAGAAAGCGCAGTTTCGTTAAATTTCCTTTAGTAACAAAGACTGCTCCTCTCTTCAGTATATTATAAAGATGCTTATGTTTGCTACGCAACCAATTATTTTTTGCGAACTACGGTTTTCCCTCTGTTGTGTGCCGCCTGTGACCGAGCAGTTGACATTGGTTTTTCTTTCTAAACTTTAATCCTTTGACGTGTGGAGTCATCGAAGTATTTTTATAACTGATTCTTTTTGTAATTCATTTCATTTCAACTCTTATCCCTATTGATTTCCAAAAGCTGTTGGACTGGACTTCCACGGAAGTTGGCCCTTATTACTAAAGCCATCGACACAACAGCCTATGGTTTCAAACATTTATTACAAAAGTCTCGAGATAGCGCACTATACAAAATTGTTGAATGGATGTTGGATGCGTTTCTTATAAGTCACAGAAGTGGTTCCAAGCTTTTAATTTTTCTTGCTATATCTGGCGATATTTTTGTGCATATTTTCTGGACTAATGATGACGTTAACTGTAGCAATGGCAGAGACTTTTCAACGAATTCTCTTCTTAAGGTTAATGATAGCAGCAATGTAACCACCGAAATCACCGACAACATGCAACGCATAGTATCCATGAAACATGTGGCTATTTCTTTCAGATTGCAACTAACCATATTTGTCCCTCTTATTGAATAGATTCTTTTCTAGACATTTATTTTTAGACTCCAGCAAGGAGTCATTCCGTTCCCACCCTGTAGTAGACAATAAAATCGGTAATTAACGTCCAGCAGCGCTCAAAAACAAAATTTGAAGCCATTTGGTTAACGAGCAGATTTTTTCGCGATATTCAAGGTGGGAGGGGGTATTTTACTTCTAAATATATTACATACATGCCTAAACTGATTTCAGTCCTGAAGCATCGATCATTATCAGGAGGGCATCAGCTTACTATTTCCTTCTCTCTTACGGAATACAATCGGTTTTGAAAAAAGGCTTCAATCATTTTTTCATTCATTAACTCCTCTTGCCGGTAGCGTATTCTTCACACTGCCAACTATCTTCTTCTTTGATTAGTTCGTCGCGTTTGCAATCACTGCAGTGCAATTTGTATTACAGAGCCACAGGCATAAGTATTGATATTGCACCATAAGAGGCAGACTGGTGCCGCTCGCCTCTAGCTGCTCGGCTTCCTCCTCGCATATTTATTCCGCTATAAATATCCATCTCCCTTTTGTAAATACGCCTTCACGTAAGATTCCGCGCAGGCACAGGATAAGGATGAATGCATGAACAGCGGACGTCTGCGCGACGTTCCCGCTATAGGCATGGCTAACGCAGGAGTCGGCTGCCGAGTCTCTTATTTGGTAAAGTGGTTCCCGACATCGTCGTAGTTGAAAAAAAGGGGATGACCAAGTCACAAAAAACTATTAAGAAGAAACTTCAATGACGGTCAAATCAAAACCATACAGATTTTTAGGCGAACAGAGACAACTAGTGCACGCGAACTTCCATGGCCAACCACGCTCTCCAATGTGGAGGTGAAGGAAGGTGTGGCAGGAAGAATGGCAGTACGCAAACATTTTAAAGTAAATGGTTGTCCTCTCCTTGGCGATGTCATTAGTATAAAAATCTGGCCACGTAAACAGGTGTAACGATAAGCAGCTCTTGTTATATTTGTGCGCGTCGCCTGCAAAGATTATTTCTTCCTTTTTTACAATCATAGCATGTGACACATGCGACCCAAAGCTATGCACGACATACGGTTCTGGGCGCCCATTGATGTTTAAGCTACTGTCCTCCTGAAATCTCCAGACCGGAGCTACTACCGATTGATGTCATCCATCGGACAAGCAAGTCGACACATGGACTTCGCCATCGAAGCTGTAAGACTGTATCAATGAAATAAGCCGTCACCTTTCTAATTCATCACGCGGCATGATGAAAAGGTACACATAAAAAAATGAAGTCTCAGCGGTTAGTCACTTTTCGAGGCTTTCATTTGCTCAAAATATATTTTGTTGTTTCACTGAAATCTATACATATTTTCCAAAATAAAGACTGCGTTATCTCTTCATTTAGAATGTGAATGTTTTTGTGTCAAGTTCTACCATCTGCTTCGCGCTGCTTCAAAAGCACCAGCGGTGAAGGGGAGAGGAAAAATGTGGCAGAGCCGGAAATAAACAACGCCTTCGGCTCTGCGGTGCGTTCACGACCCAGTTAAAGTAGCACGAAGCGTCCTGCTGAGTCTTTCGGAAAGCAATCAGGTTTTTTCTAGCTTTACTTTATTTTATATATAGTGCATAAAGGGAAGCTCTTTGGAAACAATTTTGCTTCATTTGAGCATCGCACCGTGTAAGAAAGACTTTACTTATGTTCGGCAAAGAGTGAAGAACACTGAATGGCCGATTTCGTCGAGCCACCCAGCGTTCTTGCGCATGTGGTCACTCATATGAAGCTATAATTTCAGTATTAAGTGTAATTAATACAGTATTTGAAAAGTGCTCGGCAAGCGAATACAGAGCTTTTTAACTAAGTAAAATGTCCTCTGTCCAAATCAGCACGGCTTCCGACACCGAAGAACCACTTCCTCGGCAGTTCTGTTCCGTACACAGCTGATGAACACCGCATTACGTAGCAACAAACTGGCCGTAGTTGTTTACATAGACATATCAAAAGCCTTTGACACGGTTGACCATTCGATATTACTACAGAAAATAGAGACTTCTGGTTTAAGGGAGAAAATTTGTGATTTCATCAAAAGTTACTTTTCTAGTCAAGAGCAATGCGTTGTTACCAGAAACTATATCTTCGCTCCTCAAAAAATCACACTTGGCGTGCCGCAGGGCTCTATACTCGGGCCCCTCCTTTTTTCTTTATACATCAATAACTTTCCACTGTTTCTGAACTATTCTGAAGCTGTTATATGCGCTGATGACACTGCGCTATTTTTTACAGAAGATACATTAGAGGATCTGGAGGGCAAAATTAACGAGAAACTTAGTAAAACTTCCCAGTGGTTCGTAAACAATTGGCTCACAATTAACACCGAGAAAACAAAGTATACTTTATTTCACTCAAGGAAAAAGAATATTAGCTGTGATAACTTAATTCTAACCTTAAACGGTACGTATTTGCCTAATGTGTCACACACCAAATACTTGGGTGTAGTCTTTGAATCGGACATGCATTGGAAGCAGCAAATGAAAAATGTTTCTTCTAAATTAGCTTATGGCTGTCATATGTTATTAAGGGCGAGGGAATGTTTCCGTGCACCGATTTTACGCATATTTTACTTCGCGTTTGTCCATAGTCACTTATGTTACTGCCTAGAGACATGAGGCGGTACCTATAAAACGTATTTAGAATCAATCTTACGCTTGCAGAAGCGTGCTGTTCGTACCATAACCTTCGCAAAGACAATCGACCCTATCCGACCACTCTTTCAAGAACGGCGAATATTACCGGTATCAGTTGCATACAAACTAAATATAGCCCAAATAATAAACACAGTAATAACAACTAATGATCCCATTCCTCTTAGACTGTTTAGATCGCCGCTGAGACAAACAAGAGCCGCCACTAATAATAGATTTAACATACCGCTTTGTCATAACAGTTACAGTCAAAGGCTATTAGAGTACAATGGTGCCCAGATATGGAATGAGATTCCCGATGACATCAACCTCAAACATAGTTTTTCGGCCTTATTGAAACACATTTTTCTTGTCTGCCCAGAACTGTGGGACCAAATGCTTTTGTGCTTGGTTTTGTACATATATAAACCTATTTTTGTTGTTTTTCAGAATATATATGTGCTTAACAGATTTACAATGCCGCTATTGTAGCATCTCACGTCTTTTTTGCATGTATTTTGAATGTCTGCAATTTCTTCAGTGAATATCATGTAATTGGACCTTTCACTAGCCGAGCTGGCTATGGGTCCGGTCAAGTTTTGATGTATTGGCTTTATAAAATAAAATGATGATGATGCTGAAAACATGTTGGTGCGTGCTGGTCAGTATAAGCCGCTATGGGCGGTTGGGAGGCTAACAGTGGACCATCTAACGAGCGCCTTTACCGGGCACAAAATGGCCTCTGTCATGAAGGGATCCACAAGACGGTAGGGCGATTCAAAAAAGATCTGTGCGAATTAACGAATGTCTTAAGTGTTTGCAACAATGCTTCAAAATATTGAACATTGATTGCTCTCCTTGTTATCTTTTCTTTTTCTGCATTTTTTTCATTCTTCTGTCTCTGAGTAGATTTTTATTGTCTTTCTTCATTCTCATATTGCCACCCTTGTTGGAAAACACACGCTTGATTACTTTACTCACCAATATGTTTCCTGCTGCAATGTGACGCCCATGGAGAAGGCTCGAAATGCCACATGCTTTTCGCGCCGTGTAATGTAGTATACATGGCTGCTTTTAGTATGTGTGTCTTAGCTTTTTGCAGCGTTAAGCACTTCGTTCCTTGCCAAGTAATGGTCCCAAGTGTTTAAAATTATGCAGAAGTAACTGCGTTCGTTTATTCGCTAAGATGGTACGAGCATACGAACACTTCTGCAGAAAATTTGCTGATACACAAGCAATGTCCTGAGAGCAACTGGTGGAGAAATTAATTCCCACAGAATCCCGTCAAAAGCCCCTGCAAGTCGATATATGCTATCTTCTTCGTCAATGTTTACTGTTCCTTCCTCTTTTTCACTACGCTCCCAAGCTCACCTGGACACCATAGACATAATATCCTCCTACCTGCGTGGTCTTGTATGCAATGAACAGCCTTGTATAGATTTTTATTATCATTATTAATATCACTGCAGTTTCGACCTTACCGCCGTTCAGCATCTCATGAATACCCGAAGTGGTGAAACGGATCAAATTATGCGCATGCGCACAGAGCGCGTGTCAGTTGTAGCTTCGTCAGCAGAACAGCCGAGCACAGAACATTACTACGGTGGCTAGAGAAGTTGGTGTGCCGACTGCTGAGGCACAAAGCGCAGTTGTCCTCCGCTTCATGAAATCAAAAATGGCGCTGTGGTCAGAGGCCCGTCTCAAAAACGGCCCGCCGTGTCACATAGTAGCCGCTTGACCTTAACAACCTGCGCCTGGTTTATGAGTAAAAGAATTTATAAATGATCTCTCACATAAAAATAAGCAGGCACAAATTAGCTAATTCAACTTATTTTACTTGAGCAGTTCGAAAGCAGGAAATTGGTTGACATGTCGCTCATCAGTTCTTGGCTTGAGGATATAAGGGGGAAGATATAAGGGGGAGGATATAAGTGCCCTCGTGGTTCTATATATTACAAAGTTACGATCAATTATTCGTGTAGTCAACACCAGAAGGAGAAAGAGCGAAGATCATAATAAGTTAAGAAGAAAACATCACAATATTTTGAAGGGATACACTTCAGCCTAAATCAGGTTTAAATGGTACTGAAACGAAGCTACAAGAAGCGGTGTTTTAATTTACGCGTCCAGAATTAATTCCTCGTTTTTTTGCTTCCATCCTTTTGTTCCTCTGAGCTGCAATTCTCTGTCAGCCTGTAAAGTTTCTTCGTCATTCGCGCTTTCTTCCTAGTATGTAGGAAAGTTGGCTTGGTTTTTATTTTTAAGAGGTTCAACGTCCCAAAGCGACTCATGCTATCAGAGACGTTGTAGTGGAGGGCTCCGGATAATTGCGACCGCTTGGGGTTCTTTAACGTGCTGTGACATCGCACAGTGCACGAGCCTTTAGCATTTCGCCCCCATCAAAATGCGGCCGCCGCGGCCGAAATCGGACCCGCGTCTTTCTGGCCAGCAGCCGAGCACTGTAATCATGCCCTTACAAAAATTTCTTTAGGCAGTCTATAGACTGTCTATAGACTTCTGTCTATAAAGTCTTTACACTCTTTATAGACAGACTTTAGAGGACAGTATATAGGCAATACACATCCTAAAGACAGTCTATAGATAATCTATAGATTTATAGCCATACACTTCTAGTAGACTTTTGTCTATAGTCTATAAATACACAAAAAGAAATATCTATAGCAAGGCAATAGAGTCTTTAATAAGTGTACAGACTGTCTATAGACAATTTTTACAAAGGACTGTGCCATCACTCCGGCTTGTAGGGATGTTAATAATGCATTGCAGTTTGCTGGCGTGTATAGCGGCAGGCCATACAAGCATCGTTTTCTTGTTCAGGGATGACGTTACATTTCGAGCTTAATATGATGCCGTGCGCCTTGAGTTTTGTTCTCATATTTGCCAAAATGTCTTCATGTCTGACGCTTCGCTTTAAAAATGAGATCATTTGGTCATCTGTCGAAAGCACACTAACGTACCTTTTCCGCTGAGTCCAAATTCTTTTTCTGTACAACACGGGCCCTTTAACCGACACAGTTGCCTGTATTTCTGAGCCACAGAAATCTATAAATACAACTTTATCAGTGCGATGCTGTGTTCGTCCCTGGAACAAACTGGAAACACTGCACTTTAATCATGAAGTGAATGAATAGGCCAATGATTGGAGGGCAAATTAAAGCACTGGCATTCATTAGTTTGGTCCACATTTGATCCGCAGCACAGACGGGCCTCTCTCATTGCTTTATTGAAGTGTAGCGCTGTCAGCAGCAACAGATAGCAACATATTTGCACATTTCGTCCGCTTTTAAAGCACTTTCTATACTGCAGAGTTTTCTTCACCCTCTTTGCACGATTTTTCTTTGTGAGGCAGGCAGGCACCTTCGGCAGCACTGAGAGAATAACACCGTTTGTTGTCAGTGGCTATATCTTCGTCATCTTCCCCACATCCCCGTTTACCACATGAATGAAGTGATGTTCGATCGAAGAAAGGCTCCTCGAGGTGCCATTCTTTGCCCACCGACGTTGGGTGTGGCTTCTGGTCAGCACGATGAAGTGCAAGGTGCCATTTCTGAAACTGCTATGGGTCCCCTGGCGCCGTCAACAGTCAAATCTTCGACCCTCGGCTTGCCTGTTTGCACCTGTACTTACAGTTTCTCATGAAGCAAGTGGTATCTATCCTGGCCTTCTCCTGTTTAATAATTGTAGAACTTGGTTTTGAATCATGCAGAGCGGAGGCGTACGCAGTAATAGGCGCAGTACTCATCCGAACCGCATATCTCACCGCACTGCCCATCCGTTTCAGATCGCCCGCCCTGTGTCGCGTACTGCAACTTTTTCAGGTTCATTTTTTCTCCGAACTGTTGTGGACTGGAATGGCCTCCCCACCGATATCGCTGCCATCACACACCTGTCTGCATTTTCAGATACGCTAAGCAATTATTTCAAAGCAATGACTTGTACTTGTTGATCAACATATTAACCCACCCCTTATGTAATACCCCCTGAAGGGGGTCTTTAAGGTGAATAAAGTGAAGTGAAGTGAAGTCTCTATTTCACTTCGCAGTCACTCTCATCCAATCACACGAACAGCGAGAGTTACCATTGCTTTGAGTGAGCTGACCGCACCGTCTACGTGTCAGGAGCCGGTATGAATGCATCGTTATCTCTTTCGGCTGATGAAACAACCTAATTGTGGTACGAGTGTGTATTTCAACAATTCACGCTTATGTAAAACTTAATTTCCGTTACAAAGCAATTCCTTCCAACCCTCACAGGCTTGCTGTAAAACGGACCGAGTAGCAGACGACATGCGCCGCCGCGACACGGCGCCTCGGTTTCAGCGCCCTAACTGGCCCATCTAGGCTCCTTTACAGGGCTCTGATCTTGACGCCAATTTTGTCGCCATGAGTCGGAGAGGTAGCGAATCACCTGGCCACCATAACGCTACAACTGACGAGCACTTCGTGCACATGCATGTAATCTCGTCCGTATCGCCACTGCGATCCTTCATGAAATGCTAACGACTGCCTGGTCGACTCTGTCGTGATATCACTAAAAGACTGTAGGGCTGTACATTGCATGCATGTCCATATGTATACAGTGTAACCTCACAAAGATATGCGATAAGACAAAGAAAGACATGGATGCAGAAGTATGTTAAAATCTCGCGTGGAAGCCCCTGTATGCATATCTTTATTTAAAAGAAAAAGAAAAAGGACGGAAAGGTAGCAGGAGAGCGAAAAGAGGGATTAAAGTGAGGCGTCGACGCCGCTGCTGCATGGATACAGCCGTAACGCTACATAACCTACATTTATTACGCAGTGACCTTTGCGGAGTTCATGGCTCACCAATCGAAGGTCACTAAGCCTTTGCCGTTACTCTAAGGCCCAAGCAACGTTTCTTTTCTTTTTGGTTTTTCTAAGGATCCATATCCAACAGCCTCGTCTGTGCATCGTCTTTGATCTCTTGACGGAGGTTGCAGCCACCTTGACAATCTGTCTGATTCTTACCGAAAGCAAACAGCACGAGGACAACGCCAAGGCAGTGTACCAAACAGGTGGAGCCCTTGTATTTCTATCCCCTGTGTCAGCTTGCCCTCCTTGACATGGGTGCGCCAGCGCTAACGAGGGCATTATTCTGCTAATATCGACATCAGCTATGCAAAAGTCACATGAGCATTCGCCCTTTAAGTATACTGGCGCTGTCGCGTAGTTTTTTTTTTATACATTTGCTATGTTTATTGTCATGGTTCTTTGCAGTCTCCCCTTCCGTTCCTGCCTTCCGGCGACGCAACATTCCAGCAAAGAGCACTATCGAAGTTTCCCGCAGAGGGAAAAAAGAAGAGCTATCCGTTGCCGTGTGAAGCTCCGATACCGTTCATTCCACTGCCGAGAGCTGCGCGTCCGAGAAAGAGAGAGAGAGAAAGGGAAAGACAGAGGACGTGGGAGGTAACAGAGAGAAGGTCGGGATGTGGCCAAGCCGGACGCTTCGAAAGCGTTCCCTTCCCCTCGCGCGGCCCCTCCAGCGCCGTAAATGTAGGCGGCGGAGCGAAAGGGGGGAACGGCCCCAACGCGCCAAGGTGGTAGCGGAAGCGGAGACTCCTGTGAGGCCGGCGGAAGGTAGACCCGTCCAGTGACTCCGGTTTCTTGAGGAGCCGCGCCGTGCCTTGTCCACAAAAGTGCGCCCGGACGCGCACTACATAGGCAGACGCGACACTGAGCGCGCGACAGAACCGGGAAGCTCAGCGGCATTGAGCCACCACTACCGGCCGAAGCAAAAAATTACTCTTGTCAGCGCGAAGCTGTTCTTCTGCCGCACGACACTTCGGAGGTCTGAGGGTGAGTTGTTGCTCCTGCATGCAATGCCTTGATTTTCTTTTCCGCCGTGTTGAAATCGGCTATATGCAGTCATATACTGCAGATGCTGCGCCAGCTTGAATGTTTGTCTTTGTATTTCTTATCATGCGATGTAATAGTCGATAAGGACTTAAAGGAATGACTGCAGTCTCTCATAAGTGCAGAAACATGCAGACTTGCTTTCAAGCTACTCAGAGGTGGGTTACATTTTTTGTGTATTCATGTGCAACATCTAGAAAATTTTGGAAAGGAAACCCTCACGGCGTTGTGTATCGAAATTAGTAAGCGCGGTAATGTAACGGAAAGCAAAGGCGCTTGGTTCGTTCAGGCACTTACAAATCAACACGGCAGGGCTGATTTCTATAAGCGTATTGGAGGAAACCTGCTCTTATATTACTCTGGCTCAGTTTTTTTATTATTATTTTGGCATTTTAAAATCTAATTGCGTTCTTATGATTATTGTTACTTACGGGCACTCAAAAAAGCCACTTTACTCGAGCAAACTATCCGCAAGAAATTATGTCTCGCTGAACTTATTTCCACAATGGTCGCTGCACCGGTAAAAGCGAGCTCGGAAGAACCCAGAGCAAAGCGTTCATTTGCGAGAGAACACCTGAAACAGTTCTGTTTTGTTACCGCTGCTGTAAGTCTATCTCGCTGCGCATACCTGCTTCTACATCAACTAAATGAAAAAAGGGAGATCTTGATTGCGGCTACTCTTTGAATACTTTCCATTTCAAAAGAGAGTTAACAGCGCGGTGAACCAACCTAAGCCCCCCCCCCCCCCTTTTTGGACTCAGGGGCGGCCATGCTAAGCCATCTCCTCACAGGTACAGCTGGATGTTGTCAGTGTTTCACACCGCAGCGCCCTTTGACCTTTGTGCTCGTTTGAAGCGTAGCGAAAGAGCAGAATGAAAGAACTGTTACTGCGCAGGTATCATTTTTGTTGTTGTTAAGTACCGTGGCAGGGAAAAGAGAACTTTCATCCGTGCCCTTCATAGCAATCTGTAGCAAAACCATCAACTAGTCACTCGCAAGCATTATCTGGGGTATGGCGCATGTATACGGTTTGCATTTACGGCTTCCATAAGATTTCCCATAAGTTCAGGCTCTTGGTGTCGTCCCTAGCAAATGTCTAAATGAATTTCTTGCGGATAAAAAAACTTTCAACACAGCGTCGTCGTATCATCGTACTATTCTTTCCCCTTCGGAAGTTTCGCTAGTAGCAATGGAGAATGCACTCGCTTGCCAGATAAAGTGCAAAAACAAGTTCTAAGCTGGAAGGGGTTTCTAACGAACTGATCCCAGTTACGCGCCTGTTGCCTGCAACATTGCCATAAACGAACTAGCTGCTGCAAAAGTTCGCACTCTAACGCTGCTTCGACTGTAAGTCTGCAACTCGAAGCTTTCATTCAGATTGAAAACGAGGTTCTATGATACATTTGTATGTTCCGAACAACGGGAGCACGAACTGAATGGCTGCACGCCAGCGTTTTCCCAGCATCGCGCATAAAAAGCACTCGGGTGAAACGGGGCTACAGGGCGACTTGACACGGGCAGTCCTGAGCAAAAAGGTTACGGAATACGGGTTTGCGGGGGAAGAAAATATTTCCGCTCTGTCAGAAAAAGCCTTTCAGTGATAACCTGAGAGGACATGCATGCTCCATCTGCTAAAACTAATACCAGCTATATATATATATATATATGTATAAACCTTGTGGACATTCATAACGACGTTCTACAGCTACCTAACCGACACTTGAGTGCCTTATCAAGAAGGAGTAACTAACTAATTATTGAAGTCTAATTATTAGCTACGCCCAATAACCTAACTCTGCTACTCTTAAGACATACCTTCTAATACTATCAATTCGGTACCATTTTTCTGAAACCTATGCTTTATTTGTAAACTTGCTCCACGTGAGCTGGGACAAAATCTGTTATCTGAAAGATCACGCCATTGTAACGCACTAGATTGTCAGTGTTAAAGAAAATTTATGTTCCTGTCATCCATATCTCACAGATGAATTCTATCTCTACAGGAGTTCTATGTCTTGTCTGGCCTTACCGTATTCCGCAAACCAATTCTAACAGAAAAAGAAGCACTGCTACGTGATACACCCTATATTTAGAAATGGTCCGGCGTCTTAAATGCACTGTTCGAACACAAATTAAGCTCGAAGACGCCTATTGGCCCTTATTCATTTCTCTCGTATGAACAGCAAAGAGGGTTTGTTCTTTTTTCTCAGTTTTTTGTTCGTAGTTCTTAGTTGAGTCTCTCCATGTGTTGAAAGTATGTCCTTATATTCTATTTAGAATACAGTGGCACTGAGCAAACTGAAGGCATTCTGGCCAAAGTTGTATCAATGTAGACGCTTGGCTGGGACCTGGCTACTAAAGTCGCGATAGCACTTTCCCACAACATACTTCAGTACTTAATGCTGGATCAGGCGATCCAAGAGTAAGGTATAATGGCAAATATCGGAGATTATTGCGGGTACTAACTCAAGCTTAAAAAAGAATACAGAGACTTGATTAAGCAGTGCCTGTGAAGCCAACTATATGTTAATGCTGCAAGACAGCGAGGATACTTAAAACCTCTCCGCTGTCTTTCCGCATTTCACAACACATTTAGGCAGCAAAAATCTTCCGCTTAACTCATAGCTCCATTAGCATTTACAGCTCTTCTCTAATTTTTGTAATGAGTTAAGCGGAAGATTATTTCCTGCTGAAATGTGTTGTGAAATGCTGAAAAGATAACAGAGAGGCAAAAATTATTGAAGGTAGATTTTGTCCAACACGCAACTTTTTTATCCTCTTGCTGCAGTTGCGTGCGCCGCGAAGTAAGTGATGTCTGCAGATTGGAAAATTAAGCAACAGAAGCCGCCGAGTGCCAAATGCAGCATACGTTTCCTTGTCAGTATCTCTCACTATCTGCTCAAGCTGTGCAGCATTTAGGCTGTTAACCTGCTCTTTATCTATGTCGTTCTGTATCATTCCTCTAAGACCAATACTCATCGATCTCTGTAATTTGAATCACTTTGGATTCGAAAGCCTTTTGACCATTTTAAAAGTGATTACACATCTGCGTGCTAAAAAAAATGGGATTTAAATTCTAAACGGCTGGAACTTACGCTGGCTCAATGTCGGTTAGTGCTCGAAATTTTTCCGGAGACCTCCAATACGGCCCTTCTTTCTTCTTTCACTCCCTCTTTTATCCCTTCCCTTACGGTGCGGTTAGGGTGTCCACCGAGATACGTGAAACAGTTTCTGCGTCATTTCATTTCCTCATAATCGAGTTTCATTTTCATTTCAATGTCTGTTCAATATTTCCTGGTGGCTTAGAGGCTATGGTGCTCTCCTTAGCAAGAGCTTGTGACTTCGACTTTAGTCGAAGTGACCACATATTCATAGATAGGGGGAAAAACGCACCCGCGCACTGAGACCTTCGCATGCACTAAAAAGCCCCACGTTACGGAATATTTCGCAGGAATAGGCAGGAATAGTTATCTGCCTCATAGCCACGTTCAACATTGGGCATGCAATAATGCATCAGCATAACTATTCCTGAATGTCGACCTGAGCGCTGCAGGACACGCTGGTGGTCTTGCTGGGGCCGTTGTGTAAAGAAATAGCAAACTTAAGGCTCAACGGTGCAATGTTTTCCTAAATTCTTATTTTTTGTTTGGCTAGCCCCTAGTTAAAGCTGGCGCACTTTCACTCGAACACTGGAAGCTTGATTGGTATAAACAATCCATACTAATTGCTTGATTCGTATAAAATACAGATCACTAGCTAGAATTTTTTTTCCTAGGGCTGGAAGTGTTGTCTTAGCTACTAGTGAATATCGAAACTACAAAGTGATTGGTTACGCACTGTCGTACCATTTTTATGTCCCGCTTAAAGTCATAATGGGGACCTCATGTCGCAAGAATCCTCGTACTGTTCGTCATAGTTTGCAAACCAGTGCCTCTATTTTTACTTATCCAGACGCGATAACGTGCTCATGTCCATCACTCACCTAATATGCAATTACGAAAGGTGTCCTAAATATCAATCTCCTCAAATTTGTGTCCCCAACTCCAAGTACATTCGTAATTGTAATGATAAATTACCAAACAACGAATCGTTCCCCTGCAGTGCCTATAATTCTGCCCTTGTCACTGCAGTATCCATAATTACATCTCAAGTATAGAATGAACTGAAAAGTCTAGCCAATCGCTCGCAGAAGTATAGATATAATGATGGTTTGCACCTGACATACACGGCACTATGGTGGAGAACCACATGTTGCTTCTACAGTTCGCATCGGATCATATGTGATAAGCGGCTTAGATAACTGCGCAGCCTGTCACCTTGATGCCGGTCCGCCAACACTTGGCTGCTATGGTGTCGTAATCACCGCCGGCAGTCTGGCCATTACAAGGATAGCAATGAAGAGGTACCGTGCTAAGGGCATTGAATGAGCGCCACTGGCCCATTTTGAAGCTCTGCAAAGGCAATATCTGACCTGTTCTGAAGGGACGATTTGTGATGACGGAATTATTGCAACGCCGGCCTCATGACGCTGCACTCAGAAGAGCAGAGCTTAATTTATGCTATTTGAAGCTCGATTAAAGCACGGCGTGTGTGCCATTATAACTTCTGGGTATTCAAAACAAGCACGCACGATTTTGTCGTCCTAGCGGCCTCCTGAAAACCCCACATCTTGTATAAACCAGCTGTTGGTCCGGAGACTAGCCAAGACTGGCCTTGTAAATGAATCCAAAGTTTGCCTACAAGGATAGCTGGATATCTTTGATTAATTTTCATGGGTCGTAGAGTAGGCAGCGAGCCCGTACCGCTGGCGCGCTGTTGAGGCCAGCCGCCTATGGTATACGCTTTCCAAAACTTCGGCCAGCCTGCTTAGGTTAATGTCTGAATTACTTCTTTTCTTCATGGTTGGAACACTGCCGCTTGTTAATTCAAAGCCGGCATCCTGTAAATTTAAGCGCCCAATTACATAACTCTGATTTAGCATAGGAAGTAAAGTGCAAGAGGTTCGACAGACGTCGGCAATGTGGCCTTTTCGGTTCCCGGAAAAAATCGCTGCCATCTAGACCAGCGCGAGTGGCGGCGATATCTCCTCCCGAGAGCATTTCAGCGCTAGCAAAGAGTCTCCTTTCATGCGATGGTAATCGTGCGCCATGAAAGCGGAAGAGCTGCTTCGTGTTCGGCTTTGTCCTTTGGGTTGGCCAGGTGCTTTGGCTGCCCCTTGCAAACGGGTCCGATTTAGACCCAATGTATTTTTGAAATGCGTTGGGTGGACCTCGCTTCTGCTCTCCGTGGGTTGGCCTCGTACAGTTCACTGCATCCGGAAACGGCGCACACCCTGGCGCCCTCCTCCAACTTCCTTCCTCCTTCCTCTAGCAGCAACAATAGCGCTAAATTAAGCACGCTAACGGCACCGTCCCATGTGAGACGGCACGTACAACCTGACCGTCCACATACTGAGTCTGTGACACCACGATCGTGCAGCTGCCGAACGTGCGGCACTCCCTGGAACAAGGGGGAGGGAAAATCTTCAAGATATAAGAAACTCCCGTGACGTGAGTTGTTGTCCTGCGCCCCACACTCTACTTCCTCCTTGAACAAGGCCGCGTTTGAGCAGTACAGGACGGCGCAACGGTTGTATTTCCCATGCCAGCCTCAGGCCTCCTTTTGTGTTATTCATTTTCTGTACCGAGTTTATTATGCCTTAATAGCCGCGATCCCCTATAGCACAACCTGATGTTGCGTACCAATCACGCAAATTACGTCATTTGGAAAGAACGAAATCCATGTGCCTGCTGGCAGTCGCTCTACTTCCATGCTAAACGGCGATTTTCGTTATTGATCTGAACTTTAGTAAAACTTCTTTTTGGGCGAGTTGGTGCATTTTGAACCAAGGAAAAGGTGCAGCGCAAAAGCATGCAACCGCACAAGAAGAAAAGACAAGACACAAGCGCTGACTGACAACTGAATCTTATTGAAGGAAAGCACGCCTTAAATAAGGTGAGCAACAGAGGTGAAAACGAGGAGAGCGAACAATCTAGAAAGATAGCAGCAAGCCCAAGAACGCATCAAGACATGATGCGTGCTTCTTCTTGTGTGGTTGCATGCTTTTGCGCTGCACCTTTTCCTTGGATCTGAACTTTGTCACGAATGTAAAGCGTTGCAAAAATAACAGTCATTTAGTAACTGTGGCAAGTGCTCATTCCTTGAGTTCAGCTTCCTCACTTCTACAAAAAAACTAGGCTCTTTTAGCCCTCTGTATGACCTAATTCTTCCTAGATAGAGAAAGGGCAGGCAAATGGTTTCTTGACACACACAAAGGGAAAAAGGGAGGGGAAAGCCTCAGGGTGCTTGCAAACTTTTCGACAAAAGGACTTCTTTTCGTCTAGGCAACGCGTTCATCATTGCTGTTGTTTAAATAGGGCCTTCACTTCGAGGCGGAAGGTCCCGTGAGAGGGAGGAGGGCGTGAAAACGGGAAGGGCGTTAGGATGAGGAATGTGAACCTTGTCCAGGCATGATGGCAGGTAAACGTAAACAGGATTAACTGGTTGAGCTGCAAAACTGTTAAACGAAATGCGTCAGCTAAGTAGAAAGGAATCCGGGAGGTGTGGACGGTGGAAAGACAGCGAACACGAGCTTGAAGAGCTGTGTGTCCACACATGGGCAGCTTCGACAGAATATTCCTAGATTCAAGTGGGAAGAATATATAAATGTGTCTTGCCGGAACTCACCCATAACACTTAACATTGTTCTAATACCGCAAGAGAAGACAGACAAGAGAACAGCATACAACAGAGCACAAAGCATCCCCTTTTACACCTTGAGGCAATAAGCACCACTTGAAAAACAAAAAATTGACAGTGGTTCAATTCTTCTAAACCTAGTCAGACAGATCGAAAGCTCCATTACACTTGGCTACGATTAGTTAGACGCTTAAACGCCTCGCAGACGTTTCAGGCGCACTTTGTGCCGCGCACTCATCCATGTAGAAACTACATGCGAGAGCGGCGTCGCCTACTTAAGTGAACGCCGAGTCACGTGGATAATCACATGACCACATCTGGCAAAGCGGCGGTCGGCGCACCGCGGTCGGAGCAGTGGCGCGGCGGATGCAGCTGCGGCGAGTCACGTGGTCTGACGTCACAGCCACACCTCCGTCACTCCTCCTGCTAGAGGTCAAACTGCAACATCCGATGGCATTGGCGAAACATGGAGTAGTGGAGCTCTCGCTTCAAGCCCAGAGAAGATTACCTGGCGACGTGTTAGCATCTGAGCTAATCACTCTTCTCTCAGCTGCCCTCTGTCTGTTGTCTCGGCACTGTTAGAACCGTGTTTATGCCCACGAATTAGCTCAGCTTTCCGTGCTTGATAGGGGCAACATTAAGAATAAGGAAGAGACGCTGTTTGGCAATATTTCGGCTGTAATTGGAGAAAACTGAAATTGGTGGGACTTTGGCGAGACATGCCATGTGCTGATTAGATAACAAATAGTCCGTTAATTTAGTGGAGGAAATTTCAAAGCTGCTCTGGGCCTGCCCCTCAAATTTTCACGCCATCAGGCAGGAACACCTGTCCTGATGCGGACCGCCTTCAGGTCAACCGCCGGATGTAGAAGACTGGATCTTGGGGCCGCACCACTGTACCTTGCTGGACTTCCTTCGGGAATCCAGCGTCTGTCTATGTTTAAATTAATACTATGTGCCAGAAGGAACGCTGTGGCAATAAAAGATCAGAGGTTGCAGTGACGAACGGCAGAAAGCAAGCAGAGAAGATGAAATTAAAAAATCAGCGCAGGTAGAGTCGCCGCTGCTGAAAAACTGCAGGACACGGCTATTACGTAAATTGGAGAGGCCTGCGTAATGCAGCAGGCGTTATTGAATTGATGACGACGATGATGATTTATTCTAACTTTGTTTTATTATTTTATTTGACGTCTGGTCAGCTTTATTTAGAGTCAACTACTCCCACAAGTTACATATATGTGGCCAAACGTGGCTACATACCAGATACCGGATACTAAGTTCAAAAAAATACCAGATACTAAGTTCAAACTGCAAACTTTTATCTCCTCGAAGCTAGGAATCTTGAGGAACGAATTTGTAGATGGGAAAACACTATTTCGCTTGGTGCATTCGATAGCGACAGTGCTCTGACGACATAATGCCAGGAACATTTGAAGCGTTGAGTACTGCTTTCAGCAGCCTCAGAGCTTCACTGAACCAATATAGGTCACCCCGTTGGACGTTACGTAGAAAGCTGAAGTTTACTCAAATCCACCTTTGATCTCACGCGTATTTCTGTGCGCCTGGCGAATTTTTCTCTCCCTTGGGGCCCCTCCGATCGCAATATTCGCCATTAGTACAGATGATTTAAGCTACGCACTATCGTGTTTGCGGTTGTTCGTCTTTTTTTGCTCCTGAAGTAATGTGCCCTGGTGAAATTATCATTGCAGGCAATGAAGGTCACGATGCTGTGGATGGGCGTTATCTTCGCCGCCTTGGCGACCACCTGCGGTCAAGAACAGAGTGAGGACATTGTTCAGACCATCACAGGGGCAGTGCGTGGCGCCTCTGTTCCTACCACAACCTCGTCGGTGCGCGCGTTTTTGGGCATTCCCTTCGCCGAGCCGCCAGTGGGGGAGCTACGCTTCAAGAAGCCGGTGCCAAAGAAGCCCTGGGAGGGCGTTTACAATGCCACGTCGCAGCCACCATTCTGCCCACAGCCTCCCATTCGAATCAACAACTTCTTCCTTATAAAGCCCACCGACTTGATCTCTGAAGACTGCCTGTACTTGAATGTGTTTGTTCCTGCCACGAAGCATTCGTCCTTGCTGCCTGTAGTAGTCTACCTGCCGGGAGGTGCCTTCTCATACGGTGGTGCCTCCCTCGAAGCGATGGACTCTTCAGAGTTGGCGGCGAGAGGCAACGTCATCACAGTCATTGTGGCATACCGACTGGGTGCCTTCGGATTCCTCTACATGGATGTAGAAGACGCCCCAGGAAACATGGGTCTTTACGACCAGCTCCTAGCCCTCAAATGGGTTAGAAATAACATTCGCGCCTTCGGTGGAGATCCTTCTCGGGTTACCCTGATGGGTCAGAGCGCTGGCTCCGTCTCTGTCGGAATGCAGTTGATATCACCCAAAAGCAAGGGACTCTTCAAGCGCGCCGTGATGCAGAGTGGCAGTCCGTTCACAGCTGCTATCGTAAGCGACCAGAAGCAAGGACATTTTAGGGCTCAGCTCCTGAGCAGAGCGCTGGACTGCGACGGAGGCGAAGACAAGAGCAACGTCAGTGAAGTCATCAAGTGCCTGAAGTCGAAGCCTTTCATGGACATCCTCAACGCCACAGACACCTTCAATGCCGGTGGTTTGGACTCATTCTTTCCGGTCTTCGGCGAAGAGATGCTTCCAGAAAAACCCGCGGCTGCGCTAAAGCGCGGCAGGACCAACGCCAACGAACTTCTCACCGGCATCTGCGAGGCCGAAGGCGACTTCTTCTTGTACTTTCTCTTCAACAAGCTCAGGGACATGAACTCCATCGACGATGTCATGAAGGGAGAGATGATATTTCTCATTAAGGCTCTCATCACATCGACCATGGAAATCGAGCCCGAACCGATCATTAATTACTACTTCAGCGGCGTGAATGCGACCAAAGGGACTGAGCCTGTGTACACAGGGTCCTCACTTATCGGAGACCTGCAATTCGGCTGCCCGACGACAGGGTTCGCGAAGAGGTTCCTTAGGCCGGACACAACAGTGTACATGTACCAGTGGTCGCAGCAAGCCTCGTACGTCGATTGGCCTGACTGGACACGGCCGACGCACGGAGATGACATCTTCTTCAGCCTGGGTTCCGGACTAAAGCTAGCAAAGAACTTCACGGAAGATGATGTCAAGGCCGCGGAGAATCTCATAAACATTATATCCACCTTCAGTCACACAGGGTAAGGTCTCAGTTGTCTTCCTGTCCGCATTTTAAGAGACATGCTGTCTTGACATAGGGCATAGGGTGGTGGCGGATTGGGCTGGACTCCCGTGCTAGCTGAGGTGTTTCATTCACGCTGAAACTTTAATTTGCCGCCCGTAATGGTGACGTGGTATAGAATACGTTCCGCAAAAAATTGCGCTGCATAACTGCTTGAGACCAAATACGGAATATTCAAAAGTTCGTACCGCCGGTTATTCGCCGGCTGCATGCTTTAAACAAAAAGCTCCCAACTTTTGCGTATTGCTCACAAAACCTCAAGGCTTAATGCTGCGACTATCTTGCTTGCTCGTGCCAGTCAGCCTGACTTAATGATGGGGTACCGTTGTAATTCTTCATACTGAGCACACAAAACTTAACCAGGAAAGAGGCACTGCATATTTACTGGGTTCGTTACTGCATGGTGATAGATTGTTACCTCTGGTGCCGCATGCAATGGGCGCAATCGATCTAAATTTCTGACACGTAGGTATTGAAGCCAATGTCTGCTCTGGTCTGAACTAAGTTAATTCTGGGCAGCACACAAATGCCAAAAGGTTCAACAAATTACCCATAAAGGAAAACATGATAAGTTTTTTTTCTGGGCTACTTGAAGCCCATTTTAATTCGTATATAGGACAAGAACCGTTTCGATATATAATGTTGTCTTTTAAGCAATGAAAACAAATAAAAATCTACGGAATATTAATGTACTTTTATTTTCTTGCACTGCTGAATTTTATTGGGATAATATGCCTCGTTTAAAAAAAATAACTTATTTGTTAATACCAGATACGACTTTTTCATTGGAGTTTGCGCCTTAGTCCAAAAAAAAAAACGCGAATGCTGCCTAGGGGAGATTGTCAACGCCTCACCGCTTACTGCTTAATCGTGTTCTCGTGACACTAAATTTTTATGTTGCATCCCTGGCTGCACCGCTATTTTAATTCCAAAGTTTCACCCGTCAAGGTTCAAATTAAATTTCGGCATTTTTCACCAAGACCCTCTGTGTTTTCGAATGACTAAATTTACGGTTTCTTTTTGTTAATTTTATTATTTGCTGCAGAGCATCAGTAATGCGCTAATCACCTGAGCTATGGCAGACGCTTAAGAGGTGGACTCCTATTTCATTTCGACCGCATTTCCATATCCTTGAACGTCCACCAAACCGACGGTACCAGGACATGATTCCCGTGCGCCTTCGTAGAAATGAGGCCGCCACAAATGAGCATTCGACCCACAACCTTCAGCTCAGTATCAGAACTTTACAACGCCTCAGCTACCATTGCTACACATTCCCGAGTCGGTTCTTTTCCCTTAGGCCGCGTCCTTCATTCTGGCGCACGTGTAATTGGTTTCGATATATACCTATGTGACAAACGCATGTAAGGTTTTATACAGTTTCCCTATTTGTGAGTACGGCGTTTGCAATTCGCACACTTCCCGGCGGTTCAGTGTAATGATTCATATAGTTGTCTTGTTTCCCATTGCATTTAGTCGAGAAGGTGACTCTGCTGACACCCTGGCGTCTTCTTTTTCTTTCAGGGTTCCGAAGACCATTGACAACGCGACCTGGCCCAAGTTCAATGACGAGGACCAGTACCTAGATCTCCGGCGGGATGGAAGCGTGCTCAAAAAGCGTTTGCTTAAGTCTGCTTGCGAATTTTGGGGCAAGGTGCGTCCTTACGAATGAAGAGTCATTCTGTAAGGTCGGTTACAACACAGAAACACGAAGCCTGGCAGTAGCTGTTGTAAGATTGTGATAGCTGACGAGTCGGCTCTGACAAGAGTAGCTTGAGAGCCGGGTATCCGATAGTCGCGTTACCTCTCGAAAATGCGCACATGTCTCGCATTTCGAGCTGGGCGCAAGCCCAAATCATGTCTCGTGTGTGTACCTGCTGTTGATAATTTGTTATTCATAGGATATTCGTTATTCATAGATATATTTACATATTTATCGTGTACATAAGAACGCAATATTTAGTTCATGTTAGAAAACAGAACAATGTTATTAGTTCATAAATTCTCTACTCGTGTAAAATGAAGTTCTCGGTAATCCCCTGTTTAAACTTGCTCTAATGCATGTGAAGTCCAATATTTCAACTGTTTTTTGTTTGTTTGTTTTCAATGGCCAGAATAGGCCACACAATGCAAAGAAAAAAAAGAAAATTCGTGCTCATATTGTGCAGCTGATACGCAGTCGTGGTGCTCGTCTAAAAGCTATCTCTTCCATCTTTCTTCATTTCAAAAGCAAAACAGCAATATTATCGCCTTTCTAGTCTTTTCGCCAACCTCAATGTATATAATCAACACATCTACTGCGTTCGAATTTGTTGCTATTTTGTTGTAAACCTGTACATTACTCTGTTAGTGAGCATCACATAGCTATCATTTTTCATTTATGAGCAGCTTTTTACTTGTAATTGAAGCTACATCGAATTCTGGCATACAAACACATCAGTTTAGAAAATCCCACCCAGAAGCACGAAATAGACGCTCCATGTAGGCATCATGTAGACACGGCTTATGAAAGTCAGCCCACACCAGCGTATATGACTTCAGCGTGTCAAACACGTTGACTTGATGCCTCCAGGCAATATCGGAATCAGCAATATGCGCTAATTCATTCAGCGGCGCAGGACACTGTGCCTGTTCCCTTGTGATGCGATAGCATCTATCTACTTCCTGGAAGTAAACGAACAAATTAGGTAACGTCTTATTAGGCGCTATACGTCGGGATAGCCAGGGCAAACAATTTTCGGGAGAAAAAGAAAGAAGCAATGATAAGCAACAATACTCATCGCTCTACGCGGACAGAAAGCGTAAGCGGAGCGGCAGACATGCAATGTTACAAGCAAAATTTTTAAACGCATCTTTTCAGTGGCAGTGTGCAGCTGTGCCGTGAATCCATGCGCCGATCGTTTAAAAGTGGGTAACTTGCAAAACAAAGAAGCATGCCACGATCGCCATGGTTCTTCTAGTTTGCATAACTGTTTTGTGAAGAGCTCAAAATTGGCTCCCAAATGCATGTGTTTGCACTCATTAACTATTGCCCGCCTTGTGGTGCTGGTTACTTTGTCTCTTCGAGTGAAATTTTCTGTGCCGAGGCTTGGCCAGGTGGTGTGCAGTTTCATTCAAAATGGCGATTGCTTTTTTAAATATCCAGGTGCATTATACCAAATTGGTTTGTGCGCCAGCGACAATGTTTTCGCACCAAACGTCCCTTCCCGCTCAGTTAAAATGAAGTTTTTTGAGCTCGATAGCAACCCGCAGCTATTGTTAAAATGATTAATCTTAACCCTGTCACTGAACACAACAACAAAATAATTTCTTGAGTCTCACTTTTCAATCCTTAAGTGTAATTACAGAATGGTCGTGCTGCCCTTGAGAATCTTAAGACACAAAGTTACGCAAAAAAAATGTTTTACTGCCAAAGGAATAAACTGCACTTGTTGTTTCGCGCTCATGGACAACGTCGTTTTTTTTTTATTTGAAAGAGTTCGAAGTTGTAAACAGAATGGCTTATTAAAATTTATTTACCAGTTGTTTGTCGCTTCTTTAAATGCTTCTGATAAAAGAAATGTACGGTGATCACACCTATTTCTCATATGTTTACATAAATTGATGCATGAGATGTCTGACTTTTTCGTTTCTTGGTATATGTGCACGCTCTACGGATGGGCAGCCTGCTAACGTTGCACGCATTTGGATTGCTGCCTGCGTTACAGCATGCGTCATGAGGTTTTTCTGGCGGTCATATACGTGTTGGGTGGTGATATCTAACATAACACCATTCCGTAGTCTGAAATCATGCTTGATCTCAATTAAGGTCATTTCGGATAGTGCTAAATCGAGTGAACATTTGATTCCGGTTAATCTAGAATTCGCGATAAATCTGAGAGGAAGTATAACTTACTCGCGCAGGGCTCAACCGTCCCAATCTGTATTCATTCCTATGCACTTGAATTACTCTTTAAATGGAGCCAAGATGTAGCTACAAAACTTAAATAGCTAGAAGCGAACCTGCATGGATATGCCGTACCGCAATTTTGTAATGCCGTTGTCTCACGAAGGCCTGAACTCGCTCAGCAGTTTCGCGAATCGCTACCTTTCCCGAGGCACCGTTGTAGGAGCTCAAAGCCGTGTATACTACCGGAGTAAAGCCCATTGACACATTTAGTTGGAGTCTCTGAATGGCTCTAGACTTAATCCTAATTACAAGGGACATAGGAGAGTATCTGTGCCGCACATGGCGACTCTCAAAAGCCATTGTCACTGAAGCAGGATGTCTGACGGAACGAAAATTAACGTGAGCCAGCCTTTTTTTTCCTGGCGCCGCTGCCGCCGACTTAAAAGGAAGTGATTGAAGCCGGTTGACAGACGAGTTCCGAGATAGAGGTGCCACCTGGGCGCAGCGAATACAAGTGAGTACATAAGAAGAAGAAGAAGAAGAAAAGGAAAAGCGATGGAGAAAAAACCATTGAAGGCGCGCGTGTGCGTAGTCGCAGTGGTCACAGAAAGATGGCGCGCGTGTTGGCGTTGCATGGACACAATATGGAAATGAGGTCAACTGCCAAGCGGAAAGAATCCAGAGAGGGAGGTCGTTAGCACAGTTGTGCAATCTGAAACGCCATCAGAAATCAGGAAGTACTACTACTCGAGCAGCCGCGGCATGCTGAATACTAGCGTAACGCCTGTGAATGATACGCTGCTTGTCTTACCTGAGGGTGTCTCAATCGTGTGCGATAACTCAGTGACAGAGTAAACTGCACATAACTCCGCTAACTAGTTAGTATTTTTCCACTTGTTAGAGCTGTTGTTAGCAAGGTTTGTTATTTTAGTTCTCGTTCTTATGGAAGACACACAAAGGTGGCTGTAAAATCAAAAAGGCGTTATCCTTAGGGCATGGTTGGAAGCACTTTGGATCCGCCTAAATAGCTCATTAAAAACGCAACAAATTTCTCAAACCTTTCGTGGATTTTAGAAATCTTCCTGTAATATCCATTCTGAGGCTAGTTGGTGCATTCTCAGTGTACGCGTGCTCTATTATTTCATTTGCCCCGCATCGGGCTTTTTAGCTTCCATGTAGCCAGCTTTGTGACTCCGGTTTTTCTTTCTGGAAGCATTCGAGAGAGGCCCTCTTATCCCTTACGAAAATTCCTTGTAATCAGCAGTGAGTCGGAGCACCACTTGACAAGAAAGAGGGTAGAGTTTCTGCCATTTTTTTAGGAAAAAAGGCCCATGCTTATGTACTTTCAGGGATTAAGGACTCTAGAAGGCGCCAGCGACGGCCGATGCGTGCATTCGCGCAGCCTGTGGCTTTCAACCACTTTGTGTGAGGCTAAAATTAGGACTGGCATCCTCTCTGGTCACATCATCCATCACACCTACACAAATTTCTCCGCTTCTGCGCTCCAGGGGCTGGTAAGAGACTCCAGCTCTTGAGGGCTCTTGCCACTGGAGGGGATAAGGCGGTATTATTTATGCAGGGAGGATATTTAGGACACATTTACGACATTTAGGATACTTAGCAGGTGGAAAACCAGCGATGAGGACGCGTTCGAAACCAGGAGAAGTGTACAGGACAAAGCAGGAGAATTACACAGGGCGGCGCTGATTTTCCATGTACCATGCGCCAACTGGCCGAAGAAGCTACGCTTCAGGATATTTAGCATACATATAGGGTAGCAACTTACCAATATTCCTCAAAAGAAAAGTATATAGTAGATGCATCTGGCCATTCTCCGCATATGAGCAGAAACTTGGAGCCTAACGAAAAGGTGTGAACTTAAATTAAAGGCAGTGCAGATGGCTATCAAAACGAAAATTATAGCTGTAATGTTAAGAGACCGATGGAAAGCAGAGCGGGTGAGGGAACAAACGTGAGCTGATTGCATCACAGCTCGCATCAAGAACAAGAAATGGGCATCGGCAGGGCATGTAACGCAAAGGGAAGATGACCAATGGTCCCTACGGTAACGGAGCGTATTTCAAGAAAAAGCAACCGTAGCAAGCGGCGACTTAAGTCAACTATGTAAAAGAAATTTGGAAATTTGCAGGATAACGTGACCACTACTGGCGCAGGACCGGGTTAAATCGAGATCAGTAAAAGTGGCTTTTGCCCTGCAGCGTTCATAATTAGGCAGATGGTCGTGATAAAATCCGCATAAACGCCGCCACACCAGTTAGTGCTAAAAAGCAGTACGTCAGCACTCACGTAAACGAGTTGGAAACCACCTTGCGGATAAAGTCAGCCTGAAATGTAATGTTGTCAATACGTATTTGTGGAGTTCTGTTTCTTCCTTGTGTTTATTTTCAGCCGATTACCGAGAAAACAATATCGTGATAAAACGCTTCCCAACATGACAGCAAGCATTTGTCGGAGCGGTTCTCCGCCGATTCCTAGACGACATTGGGAGGAATGTAGCGAAGAAATCGGACTGCTTGGTATCCTGGCCTCCAACCTACTCCTCTTAACTTAAAGCGTTCCATTCTGAATAACTTAATAGTTACGCGCAGCCTAGTTCATGCTGTTAGTGGCCATTCCTGTAACAAAAATTCAGTCTTAGGCCGCCTTCACCGACCCGGTTACTGTACGCATTTCACGGGAAAAAATAATAAAATCAGAGCAAACGAAAGTGCTTGAAGTAATGTAGAGACCACTCTCCTTTGCTGCAAATATGTACGATTACGCAATAATACGCGTCCTGACAAAACACTTAGTGCCTAGTTCGCTTTGCAAGACCGTATACTTATATCTATGAGCGAAGCAGCCACGCTTAGTACAGCTACGAAGCAACCATGAAGCAAATATAAGTGTGGGTGCGTTCTCGATGATGTCTGCGAGCCCTCTTGGGTCGCTTCCTCTCATATGGCTTGCGTATCACGTTGCGTTATATATTTAGCAAGAAATTCAAGATGGGACCGTATATTCCAACGCTTATGACGAAAGATACCTTGCTTCAATCTATGCCGCCCTTGCTTCCATTTGCTTCATTGCAACACTAAAGTAATCTCTGTGTAATGCAACTCTTTGCGCAAGTCGTAATAGATACGCAAGCAATTGCGAAGTTGTCTTTAATGTATTTGCTCATTGTTCCGCTGTCTGGCACTTTAATTCATGCATTAAGGTCTGTAGGTTCAAAACAGAAATTGAGTCTCTTCTGAGTATCATGATTTTCGGTTCTACTAAAACTACTAAGCTAAACGAATCTCTAGCCGTTAAGGCAAGAAAAAGTTGTTTGTTTGATGCACCATTGTCGGACAGGCTTCTATTTTGTTGTAATGAAACTGGTTCACAACAACCCACTGAAGTATTCTTGGGCTGGAGTAAGCAGTTTTTTAAACTTTGTATTTTTCTGGCATTATTAATGAGCTAGGAAAAAAACATTTATTGCAAGGCCCGGGTTCAAGTCGGCGCCTCAAAACGACTAGATTATGCGCACATATACGTGTCAATTTATCTTCCCTTCGTTCATGTGATTCTCTCCCTTCTGAACTGTCTGGCCTGTCTGGCCTGTCTCCAGATTCAGGTAGCATTAGAAGCGCCGTGCATACGCTGAGAAGTGAATCTTAGGAAAGAAATAATCCTATAATGACCTTGCGGTAACTCCATGTGGCCGCGTGCTCTATGCGCATGCACAGTACTGGCAGTTTTTCACGGCTCATTGGTATGGGGTTTCTTTTGACTGTGCGATATTTTTCAACCGTGTATGTTTTCATTTCGTTGAACAACGTTATGGTGTGGTCAGAGGGTTGAAGCACTTCCGTATCAGTAAGCTTGTTGAAAAACTTGCCTGCCCATCTTTTAGCCATTAAGCTAAACCGTTACTTGCTTTAAATGCGAATGTCGCGGAACAGTATGCACCCAGCGGTTTCACTGCCCTCCCCCCTCCCCCTGGTGACGAGCGAATGAAATGGATAGTAGGCGCACTGAAGCAGACATACGTATATTGGTGCGCCACAGATCTTCCCCCTTTTTTCTTAGCTCTCTATGGTTCATTTTTCTCCGTGTAAACGCTTTTTCATATGTAGGTGATCATCTCAGTTTTGAATCCCATATGAGTCCTTTTTCAAACGTGCGATATTGATCATGTCGGTATTTCAGAGGATTTTTTTTTTTAGATTTGCACACAATCTCGTTGGCTCAGTGGTTAGGGCGCTATTATTATTTTTCTTATTACTATTATTACATAATCCAGTGATAAAATTTTTCGTCTTATAAATCTGAAAGATTGCGTTTCTAAATAAAAAAAATGGCTGCGACCTGCTTGCTGCCAGCTTGACGTTTTGCATGGAAGATAAGTTAGAAAATAAAAGAGAATCACTGCTTATCAAGTTAAAATTAATTTCCTAAAGTAACTGCTGCGCGTTATCATTCGAAGAGGGCACACGTTTACCCATCCGCATTAGGGAGGCATAAACAAAAGCGTTCTATGTGAATCGACATCCTGATTATAAGTTTAGGAGCCTGTGTACTGCGCATTGTTTTTTCAACCTTGTTTATTAATGCGTGTTAATGGCTCTTTGACACGAAAACCTCGCGACGTCTAAAAAGTGGCGGCGTTACAAAACTCGCGATTGGTCCAAACGGTGTGACCTCGTGGTGCGACCTTCGCGGTCGCTTGGTACAATTACATAAACCGCTGTGTAAGTCGTAATCACTGTTTTTTTTTTTTTGAAGCCGCACCTCCAGTTGCGACAAATGTGAAAAAAAAAAGTTCAGTGTATGCCGCCGCTAATTTTGAAAAAAGTTACAAGCAAAATTACGACGGACCAATAGAAACTGCAAAGCAGGCGGATTCTGAGTTGCCCGACAGTTTCACAGTTTGTCCGAGCTGGGGATAGAAAACCAATGTCGCACACACGGTCCAGAAATTAGTGATAGGTATATATTCCTGTTACTTGGAAAAAATTGTGGGCACCTCCACTTCGTGAAGTATTATTTCAGTGTGCATCGCCTCTCTACAAATGTTTCATGCCAGAGCACAAAATACCTATTTCGAAATTATTATAGAAAGCATATAAAAAAAAACAAATTATCTTTGCTGGTTGAAGTAGAAGAACGTACTTTCATCAAATATTCAAAATATTCACGACCTTCTTTTTCTTTTCTGTTACAAATCTTGTACACTAATCGGGCAATGCCTTTCCGACCGTAAATAGCCCTACTATTCAAACACTAATGAAGCGGGACAGAAAAAGTGCGGTAAGTATGTGGTTAACTTGCAATTTCTGTAATCTTACAGTGTGGCAGTGCTTTAGTTTTCAAGCTTCATGAAATATAGCATGACCTATGGTTATGTTAATTAAGAGTGTCTTTGTATATTATGCTAATTGTTCCCTCTCGTTTTTTTTCTTCCTCGCAGCAAATGCGGCTATCGTGCAGGAGGCGAGCGGCTGCAGGCCTTGAAACCATGACGTACTGCTGACGGCAGCGCTGACTCAGTCCTATCTGATCTCTTGTACCACGAGCCGCAATAAAATGCTCCTGGGGCTGGTCCCCTGCCAAAGTTAACGTAGCCGCCGCTCTATTTTGGCCACTCTTAGGAGAGATCACGCACGAACACGATTCCTTATCTCGATCACCGTTGCCACCCGAAAAACTGCGCGAAAAGCGTAATCGATCATTAAGAGATAGAATACTTGGCTCTAATGTACTGAACGAATCCGAAGAGGCCGAGAACAATGTCGGCTTTCGTAGTTGGGCCAGTCCTAAAGATTTTGTCTCTGCTGGGAAGCCCAGAATTCCGCAACAAAATTAGAAAGAAAGAAGACGCTGTCTCTTCCCCTTTCTCTCACCGGAACTTGTGACGCTGCCTATCACGGCAGCGTTGCCAAGGCCGTTCACTCGCGAGCGGCCCGCGCTATAGAACAGAAACCACCACCACCTCTAACCAGGCACAGCTATCGTAAGCGCCGCATGAGCGGTGGTCGTGCTTCCTAATGCTGCTTCTAGCTTCGTAAAAAAAAGGACGGTCCCATGAGAGCTCTTACTACTAGTATTAAGTGACTTCGTTCTATTGAAGCATGGGATCGTTATGGACACTTGCACCTCAACAGTGCCTTCCTGCGGAAGCCCTCTGACAACACGTGCCCACGAAACCACCGGCAAAGCCTCAAGCCACGTCAGCAGTGAAGACACCGGTTCCTGGCAGGCGGGCTCAGTACGGACGAACAAAAAGTGGTAGGTAAAGGCGATCTGCATTGTCCTCACTTCGGGCTAGTTAGGCAAGGATCACGACGCGTGAGTACTCCTGCTGCGTAAACACAATCTGGGTTTGCTTGTTTTTTTCCTGCTTGGTTTGTTTAATTGATTTCACATCAAAGGTTTCTTTAGCGCTAATGACACTCATCTTACTCTCGTTCATGTGGCAGTCAATACTCCGACAAGCGAAGTGCTGCTAACTCAAAGCCGTCGGCCGCATACGAGGGCTAAACACGGCTATATACGTGTCGGCGCTTGTATTCAATGTGTCTTAGAGGGCGCTTAGATTTGAATAGCGAATAATGCCCCTTGTTTGCAAGGCTCCGACATTGACCCTTTGTAATTTTCTTTCTCACCAAACCTTCTCACCTTCCCCCTGCATCTCACGGTTGTTAGTAATGCCGGTGGCCCCAACGCAGCGGGAAAGAGGAAGAAATAAGTCAGTGAGAGTGGAAACGACATTGAATTCATTGAGTGGCCAACCTCCCCGCATATTTGGACCTCAGTGGCTGAAAGCATGTTGAGCGTCTCTCGCCTGTGCCAACCTCCACCGTGCTTCCATTTTTGACAAACGACGCATTATTAATTTTCTTTGCATCCAACTTTAAATTTAATTGGTTTTACAATCGAGCGAGGCTTGTCTTTGGTGTTGATGGCTGTGCATTTAGAATTTACAGAGACACAGCGCGAAAGACGGGACTCAAAAGAAGAGGTACTGGTAGGTCATTCATTCCTGGTTCGATCTGCAGCACATATTATATTGCACTCTGAATGTTTCAGTGAGCTGAAGCTGATAGCTATACTGAGGCAACGTTCTCGCACTTCGGATTAGTGCCTAAAATAGCCCCTAAACGAAGCAGCACATAAAACTTCACTAAACACAGCTCAATTAAGTAGTGTTACCAAGCCACAAATTTTCCGTTTTCTGTAACACTTATTGCATCTAGCATCTAGCATCTAGCAATGAAAAACCGCATAGATACTGAAGGTCAACTAGCCTCTGTCTTGCGCCACTTTCATGAATTGTACTTAGAGGGTGAATAACTGAACCCAAGAACTGCCAACCCTAGAGCAGAAGCTTTTAAAGATGCTTGAGTGCCCAAATCTTTCAGACATGTATGGCGAAGAGCACGTGCGTCTGCTAAATGAAATAAAGAAGTAGTCATGTAAATTGACCTTCTATTATGTATCTTTTGAGCCAAGTGGCAGTGTTAGAACGCGCAGCTAAAGTTTCTGGCTCCGCAGAGCTTGTCAGATTTCTTTTTATGGACCCTGAACATTGATTCCAGTCCATATTCGTTATCCGCTGTCTTTATTTTCTCTATACTTCCCATTTTTCTTCTTTTTTGTGTACATCATTGTCATGATGGTATTGACTGCAGTAGGATCATACATGAGCTTTCCGGCTTAATCTGGTATTTGAGATGCGTGATCTATTCAAGTTATCCGGCTATTTCCGCCATAGCGATCTTCCCATTGGTTATCATGCACCCACTGCCTGCCTCCGCTGCCACTCTCTCCGCTACCCCCTTCAACTAAGAGTTGTAGATTGTTGACAGTTATTTGCATACTCTTGCTTGTTTAAATGCGGGAAGCTCATAACAAGTGAAGCTAGCGTATGAGCGCTCGTGCAGCTTGGCTACTTCTGTCGTGCTCATTCGAACCTCTTCTTTAATTCTTTTGAGCCAGAGGAGATGCTGAAACTGTCAACCGAGAACACTACGTGTACAGCGCTTAATCCGCGCAGGCTGCCATCGAGTCCCCGCATTAGTCGCTCTGCTATCTGCAGCCCCACCTGCTAATGAAAGGCTACAACATACTGAGCGTTGCAGATCAGTGAGGAAGCTGTTGCGAGCCTACAACGACAGAGCAATCGCCCAATGCTCGGAAATGGTTTCGCGCTTGGGCGGAGGCGCCGATGGCGCACTGGATAACACGCCTGAGGACACGCGGCTTGTGACTGCTCTGTAACAGAAAGCTGAGAAATATCAGTCTTGAGGCAAGCTTGCTTCGTGAAATGACCCTCGTAGTGCCTTGAGCCATCTGGAGCTCACATGAAATTGAAGAAGCCATCTGAATGCACATCTCCTCTTCATTGAAAATCGCAGCCACTCACGGTAGGCAGTCTCTCTGAAAGGTAACGCGCGAATAATCCTCACAAGGCGTCTGTAGCCTTGCGGTCTTTCGCGTGCATACAGCGGTGTAGACAGTTGAAAGGGTTTTCCTTGTTTACCGGCTATTATAAGCAGCGACGGCCAACGCAACGTCGAATGCTGTTGAGCTCTTCCCAAATTCCGCTGTCTGGCAGCGTTCCCTGACCTTGCCTCGACGCTCGCCCAAACGAGAACCAGCCATTGAGAGACAAGAGGTTCTTTAGCTCCAAGAATAGACAAGCTCACCCGACCGGCAAGTATCCGCCGCTTGGCATCCGGGTTAGCGCAGACCTTAGCAGAGGCGCATAGCGCTTTAGTCGATACCAGGTTATTTCTTATTGGAACCCGGCCGAAATGTTTACACTTTTTTTGTTCTTTTTCGAAACACTTCTCGCGTGATCGCATGGTTGGAGGAAGTCATTACGGATGATTCTCACTTCAGAAAGAGCTACATGAGAGAAATAAAAAAAAAACAAGCAGGCTGCATTGTGGCGCCATTCTCAAGCGACGCTTCGGCAGAAGCGAACGCATCCCAGCTGCATGATGTGCGGGCAAAAAGCTTCGCTTCCCTCTGTGTAACTGCGCGTGCTTTTGTGGATCCAAAGTGCACTACAAGGCCTCATCGTTAGTTCAGTAGAGTCCTCAACGCCACCAACAACTCAGGTGAGCTTCCTGTGCGTTTAAAAACTGGAATATTATGCTGGTCTTACGCTGTCAGTTTATTGCACTTACAGAAGCATGCAGCACTGACAGCGCGAAGTGTTATGCAAGAACGCAGTACGCTACATTAATTACTGCGACAGACTAAGCTTCCACGATGGTGGAAGGAAGGAATGCTATAGGACAGCGTAAATCAGTCGTTAGGTATCCAATCATCGCTTTCCTTATTAAAGAAAGCCCAACCAATAAGATCAGGCCAGACTTAATAGCCTTTGGAATGTCTCAAGAAAAGCTTATGCCATTTATTGGACTGCTAAATGACTGCTGGCCTCGCCTCCTGTTGTGCCAATTCGTGGTGAGCACAGTAGACAGCAAAAGAAAAAATAAGTAGGCATCGCTAGGACTCCTTCGTTGCTAGATAAGACAGTTATTTTTCTGCATAGGTCTTCAAAAACGCTCTTGCATTACCCGGACTGAAGCTTAGGGAAAACGCGTTCTTGGGATTTTGCGATTTTAACTGGGTCCTCGTCACTTTTTAAGGTGATAGAAACGAGATACTCAGCTCTGAGTTGTTATCTGTGTCAAATAATTACTGGGAATTTATTTTGATTCTGCTTCTGCATCCCACATATGTGGAACCAATAAAAAAGGATACAAGAGATTAAAAAAATTTTGTCCCAAGTTATTGTAGTCTTTACTACTTCGACTGCTTCAAATAATTTGTAAGGCCATTCAAGAGAGGTTTCACTCCCTCCAGAATCTTGAGTCCGTTCACTTCAAGTCAGATTCAAGGGATTCACTTCGGCTCAGCTATTCGGCGCCCTTCACTACGGCGTCTCTCACAGCCTGAGTTGCCTTGGACATTAAACCCCTATAAACCAAACTAAACCAAACCCAGTAAATACAAGAAGGGGGGTACTGCGCACAAAAAGACAAGGACAAGAAGATAACACAAGAGGCGCAGACTCGCGACTCGCGACGTTGTGTTATCTTCTTGTCCTTGTCTTTTTGTGCGCAGTACCCCCCTTCTTGTATTTACTATGATTGACCGACTAGCCCAACAACGTACGCTCTTAAACCAAACCCATTCTGTGGCGACCTTCAGAGAAACCTTATCTTTAAATGCTTAGAATTTTTTGTAGTAACACGCAGGTTTTGTGAGGCTTGTCTTCACTCTTCCAGGAGGTGTGTTCCGTGTACTGAACGCGCTCAGCATTGAAGCGCCATTACCTTCGAGCGCGCACGCAGTTTTTCATGTATTTTGCTAAGTGCATCACAACAATAAAAACACAATGCACCGGTAGTAAACTCGGAGCGCGAATCACATCTATTACTACGGAATATCCTTTTATTCCAAACTCTTTCCGCGTCGAGCTCTTGGCTGCACCGCCGTCACACACTACTGCATCAGTTAACGGACACGCCACTCTCCTTAGGCAGATATCTTGCCTTTAATGCCAGTTGCATAAAAATTGTACTTCCAGTCGAGTCCTGCTGGCAAGCTCTGCGAAAGGTAACTTAAAGTGCTGAAATTTATGAGGTCGTCACTGTCCGCAGGAGTACCTTCATAGTATCATGTAAGTCATTTATTAGAATTTTCATCAATTTCTTCCTTAGTTTACTTTTATAACAAAGCATAGTTCATGGCACTCATGATTATAGTGTCTTTTTCGGTGATGTGCCCTAGATTTTTTGCAGTGTTTTACCCCAAGAATTTTCTAAAATATTGGGGAGAAATCTATTAGATTTATTTTTTAGAACGAAAGCTCTACTTCACGACCAAAACCGCAAAAGCCGGGCCACCTCAGAAGCCCTGACCTTAACCTTGAAAATATAAATAAAAATAAAAATTTCAGTGATAACTTTGATGACCTAAAGTGCGGTGAGGCGAAAGCCTTTAGCGCGGTGGTGCTGCTTGTGTCACTGATGTGTGGTTAAGATGTTGATTAAGTACACAAATGTTCGTAAATATTAAATGCTGGAGACACTGGAGGGCGTTTGGGAGGCATCCGCCTGATTTGAAGCCTTTCCGCAAACACTCTCCGGCGTCCTAGACAAGAAGAACTACTAATGCGGTGGCAGGAAGTAGCGTAGTCGTTAGCAAGCTCGGCTAGGGAACGGAAGGATGGTGGTTTCGAATCCCACCGTGCACAACAATTTTTTTTTTCTTATCGAGTTGCTGGATGTAACGGACGGATGTAACAGGTCCATGGCCGCGATATTGCCACGACTGCGATTCGAGCCATGCTATCACCGCAGCCCATCACGCCTCGTGTTAAAAAAGTGCAACACACTCTAGCACGCTGCATTGCACATAGTCGTCTTCATCAACTTCCATCTGCGGCACGAACAGATCAGGTCAACTTAACATCGATCACAGCTTAACCTGAGTCTAATATAGCCGCCAGAGGTGCCGACGATTCAGCAAAGCAAAACCATGAGCCAATCGAGCTGGACACATGGTTTCGCACGTCTACTGGGTTTATCTACGTTAAAACCCAACCATTTTTTATATGTCAGCAGAAAATTATGTTACCCTATCAGACAACCGATTTAATGGTCTTTTCATACAAAATTTGTATAGCGTGAAGTGGAAACAAACTACACCTTCTAACGTTGGTGAACCTATTAAGCTTGATTTCAGATTGTAACTCAGCAACCGCTATACACATTAAAGGAAGGACAAATGAGTGCTCTAGTGAGAAATAATTTTCATTGATAGCTTGAAGTTAATAATACTTTGTATTGGCACACAACAGAAATCCGGTTTAGGCCCTTACTTAAGTTTTTTTTATATATTTGCAGAAAATGCGGCTGCCAGTGGGGTTGCTCGTTTTCCTCTCTATTCTGGGAGTCAGCGTCCAAGAGAAATCGGAACTAATTGTCCCTACGACCACCGGACGGCTGCGGGGAATCCTTGTCTCTACAACCACGGGCCCTGTTCGCGCCTTCCTGGGGGTGCCTTATGCGGAACCACCTGTGGGTGTAGCCCGTTTCAAGAAACCACAACCAAAAAGACCATGGGGAGGAATTTTCAACGCAGCGTCATTTCCGCCCATGTGTCCACAGTTGCCTATACATTTTAACAACTACTTCAAGGTTATGAAGACTGACCCCACATCTGAAGACTGCCTTTTCCTCAACGTTTTCACCCCCATATCGTACGACGAGCGCCTAAAGCCGGTTGTCGTCTACATTCACGGAGGCTTCTTCTCCCACGGCGGCATCTCTATGAAGGTCCATGACGCTTCAGAACTGTCGGCGAGAGGAGACCTTGTATCTGTTACCATCGCATACAGACTCGGTGCCTTCGGATTTCTCAACATGGGCACTGAAGACGCGCCGGGAAACATGGGTCTCCACGACCAAGTCTTGGCACTGCGCTGGATAAAAAACAACATCCGGGCTTTCGGCGGGGATCCCGACCGGATAACTCTGGCTGGCCAGAGCGCTGGCTCTTTCTCTGTTGGTGTTCACCTAATATCTCCGAAAAGCAAGGGGCTCTTCCGCCGCGCCATCATGCAGAGTGGAAGCCCCTTCACAAGCACCCTCATGAATAGGAAGGCGGACGCTACTTACGGTGCGGGGGAGCTGGTAACGGCTCTGGGCTGCCCCCAAGCGATGATGCGAGGAAGTAGCCCCGAGGCAACTGTCAAATGTCTCCGCTCTAAAGATACCGCGTCCATACTGAACGCGACGGCTGGCTTCACAATAGACGGTTTGGACGGCTTCTTCCCAGTTATAGGAGATGACCTGCTGCCCATTAAGCCTGCACAGGCCTTGAGAAACAAAAGGCTGAACGCCCGCGAGCTTTTGGCCGGTATATCTGAAGCCGAAGGAGACGGTCTCATCCACTTTGTGGCAAGGAGATTCTACAATGGAAATGACGCCGCTGACGTCAGCAAGAAGTCGATGATTTTTGTTGCGAGGGGCATGATGATCACACTGCTGGGAATCGATTCTAAGCAAGCCATCGAATGTTACTTCGCTGGCTCCAAAGTTCAAGACGGCACGGATGCTGTCCAGGCTGCTGCTGACCTTATTGGTGATAACCAGCTTGGCTGCCCAACGGTGGGCTTCGCCAAAAGGTTTGCCAGTCCGGACACGACAGTCTTCATGTACAAGTTTGCACACCAACCATCCAAGATAAGCTGGCCAAAGTGGGTGCGCTCCACACACACAGACGAAATCCCATTCGCCTTAGGGTCTATATTCAAGCTGGAGCCGGACATGTCGATCGACGATGTCAGGGCAGCAGAAAACTTCATGGACATCATTTCTTCGTTCAGCCACACTGGGTGAGTCATGTTACTTTCAGACATTTGAATTTTATTTTCAAATAGGGCCTAGAAGTTGGATAGGTGCTGATTGAGATGGTTCATGAAATTCTTAGAACGGGCGCTACGCTGCGAGGCGCAGCAGGAGAACTGCGCATGCTGATGCATGATCCTCTTTCATTGCTCTTGTAGGGTTCCGCGTGTCAGCGACAGGACACCGTGGCCGAAGTTCGACCAGCAGCAGCGGTACATGAGCATCGAGAAGAAGGGCAACTTTCCGAGCAAGCAAATTCTCCGGTCAACTTGCGATATGTGGGAAAGAGTGCGTCCTTACGAATAAACCGATTGTAGCGTCCACGGGTAGAATAGTCGGGTCAAATATACTCTCGATAAGTGTTTCATTTACACAATGTCTGCATAACAAACTCGTCGAACGTAAGGACGCATCATTGTTTTCAGAGCAACAGAAGAATAAAGGAGGCACAATTATTCTATTCACGCATCTTAAAAATGCTATTGATCTCGGTTTAAGAGACCGTAAAAAAAAACGGCTAAACTCATTAACAACAACGGTACTAACTCTACACTTTCAGCCAGGAAAAAAATTAAAAATATGAAACATGTTTGCTTAATCGATTATTTGAGTAGTTGTGGAAGTATATATTCTAACCAGAAAAAAGAAATAGCCTATTTGGCAGTGAAAACCAAAAACAGGCTTTGCTGTTCTCTTTGTTGCTCTTTTTGTGTCATTCATAACAAAATAATATCTCCGTACATTCGGAACAGTATGTATTCGCTCTAAAATATGCTGTCCGCGCCAGCGGCTCTGCCAGAGAAAAAATGAAAAGCGCTATGAAACAAGCTAACTCACCCCTATTTTACTAAATGGGAAAGTAATTTATGTAAGGCAAGATAAGTATGAATAAAGAAAAAACAACTGCACAAATGTTTCGACGGCATTGAAGGGAATATGATAAAATCTATTAGCTTGAACATGAGAAGCACTGTGCTCTTAAACTCCAACATATCATTCTTCCACTGCTAGCACGATAGAGTTTTGGTATCGAAGTATATAAATACTTGTAACATAAGAGTACACACAGTGTTTCCTACGTAACGTGAAGCCAAGGTTCACAAAAACAAAAGCCATGCTGCAGGCATGACATTCTGCCTGCACCATTAAATGTCTTCTAAATCAAACGGGAGCAATATATTTTGCTTCACACTGACCTATCCAGGTGATAAAGTTTAGTTGGCTCCTATACTGCCTTGGGTGCACGAAAAATTTCAAATGCCTAGGAAGTGTAGGGTGCCAAGAAAAAATGGCACAATAAGTATAAGTGTAAAACCAAACTTACTTTCTTCACGCTTTCCCCAGTATTTTAGCCAGGAAAAACTGCCCTCTCGAGCGGGCAGGCCTTGATGTTATTCTGTGCTGCTCTGCCACAGGTACTTAAGGAGACAGATGTGTCGGCCCTTTACTATCTATATCACCGCAAACGCAATGCGACGTTGTTTATTTCACAGCTACAAGTGCAGCAAGTATTTTTTTGGGTGCTCACTCTGCGCCCCCCCCCCCCCCCATCGCAAGGAGCTGGTGAACTTCTGCACCAGTTTGTGAGGTTCCCACCGGCCGCATGGTGCCACTGAGTGATTATAAAAAAATTTATTCACTTATGTACGCATACGAAGGTTGCCGGATACTTTGACATTCACAAGTAGACATGACTCTAACCACTGAGTGAGAACGAAGGTCACGGCAGTGGCCAGAATGCCAAATTCTGAGGTCGTGTTCGCACCGCTCTCCGTACCTTAGATTCACGACCAAGCATCCCCAGTATTCTCACCAATCGCGACAACCAACGTGAGACTAAAGTGACTCCTCATCCCCCTGTAAGTCGCGTACTCATGTTAATCGCATAAAAATCCTCATAATATTCTCTCTGCTGGACACCCAAGGTTTTCAGACAACGCGCTCATCAATTGGGCAACTCAAGAGCGGGGACTATGGTGCAGGGCCAGCCCGTGATGTAACGAACAACAGCTACATGCCACATGCGAGCGCAAAATGTCTTTATCTCTATACGCCCGATCTCAATGAGGTTTTACAAAAAAGGCGAAGAACTCAAGAGCACGAGCGCGATGTCTCTCACAAGCTTTCCAGGGGCGCCCGTTCACATCGCGGCGTCAGGCCCTTTGCTTCGGTGAATCCCAAAGCCGGCATCCCTGGGCTTAGATGGCCAGGCTACGCGAGCGCATTCGTAACCAGGCTCGTTAACAATCATTTCATCGGCAACCTCTGCGACACCGTCAGCGCAATGGGTCTTCACCCCTGCTTTTAACTTTCTGTCTCCTGCATTCCCTCCCCTCTCTCAACTTAGGCCTCATGGCACACTTCTGAGGAGGGGGGGGGGGGGGGGGGGGGGGGGGGGTGGGGGGAACAGGCTCGTGTGCGGGAGAGCCTTCCGAGTCAAATCAGGAGTGCGTTATCTCTTTCGCGTTACATAAGGTTTATCGTCACCATCTACGAGACTGTCGGTGGCATTGCGAGTGCCCTTGCACTCGCGTTGCGCGTACGGTGCCACTGATACAGCTAGAAAGACCCTGTAACATTTAATGCTTAAAAAAAAACACTCATGCATAAACACAGCCGGTCAGCACGTGCTTCAAGTCGGGTTACTGATAGCGCTAAGCGCAGCCTTCTTCCTTTTGCTTCATGGTATTGCGGGCAAGCAAGGCATCGAGTTTGTCCTATTCTAGCTATGGGCCGGCTACAAGGTGATTTAGCCATATCTCACACATCGTGATATGGGATCACTCGTCGCTATCTCCCGCCCTTCTATGCGTCCTTTTTTTCTTTTTCTTTTGAAATTCATCTGAATATGAGCCTTGCACGCGCCCTTCGTTGCTTAACACGATTAACTTATTTTCCATTCAAAGGAAACACTTCTTGCGCAGTAAGTGCGCTAGGCTTCGCGATGATTGCGCATACAGGTAGATTTGCTTCACTACCATATCACAACGAGATTTTAAGCGGTGCGTTGCAGCTTGGATTTGCACCTTATCAGAGCTGTGAAAGCAGTTTCCACCTACAACATGAACTGGTGGGCGCGTTGGTCAGACATGTTCCTTGTAAAGCAGCGCAACAGCTGGAAGCCAAAAAAATCAGCGCTGCGTTTTGTCCCTTCCTTGTTTGGCTCCGAGCCGTGGTGCTGTTTTACAAGGAGTTTCCACCTAATGCCACGAAATTTTAATATATCACGAGGGAATACAGAACGAAAATGCCCTCGTAAATTATATATGATTCAATTATCAATCTAAATAATCAGCGTTTCAATGCAACATGCACCTTCTTGTTTTTATAGCAACTGATCTTAGTGTTACTCGTACATGTTCTGAGGTACTTAGAAAACCTAAATTAAACACACCAGGAAAGTTCTAGGCTGATCTGAATTATTCAGTTTTAGCGTGCCCGCATTTTTGTGCTGAGTGCGATACACTTCAGGAAACCTGAGTAGACTGAACGCGCCCATGGACGACGCCTCAAGCAATGTATACCCTGAGCGCTTCCAAACTAAGCTGCGATTAGTGTCCCAATCACAATTGAAATTTTTACAGGACACTGGCCTCATGTAACAGTGGTAGAGAAGCAATCACTTAAATCAGTAACTCAGGCGGAGCAATTGCTGACAGGCCACTGTTAGGCTAATCTCGCCTGTACTTTTACACCACCACAACCGTAATCGCCTATATACGGCATATTTTTTTTATTTAAAGAGAGGAGTGATAACACTTCCCCTATATATTAGCCGCAGTGCCATCAGGTGCACGCACAACAAATACAAAAAATGTCAGAGGCGTAAAGGCAATTTCGATATTACCGTCGTTGCATTACCGTTGGTTTAAAAAGCATCGATGTAAATATTGTTTCTTTTTGCTAATGACAACAAGCCCACTTGGAGACCTATATATTCAGGCATGTCTTTTTCTCTGTCTTTCAGAATTACTCCTCCACTTACACGAAATGAAAGAATGCAAGTCTAAAGCTTCTCGGCGCGTTAGCGCATAATCCGTCCATCTACAAACCTACTGCATATCGAGTTTTTAATTTTTCTTCTTATATAGCTCTATCGTATTCCCCTAGGTGAAATCTTTACTGGAACATCCTCACTTGCAATTTGACGAACAAAATTCTACGTGTTCTGTTTTATGAGACCGCTGGGCAAGCAGTGACGACGGTGCTACCGTGGGCATCAGCTTCCCCGCCTTCAGATGCCAGCCGTACGAGGTAGGAGAGAGAGAATAAAAATAGGAAACCAACCAGCATAGGCACGTGGGTGATGGCCATCTCGTCGAGACCCTATCTTCGCCCTTGTGCCACGTATAGCCTGACGAGTGATCAGCATCTCGCTTTGAGCGCTGCTCTCAAGGCTGCTCGAATGAAAGGCTACGTTCCCCGTAGCCTCCAGCTCTTCAGTCATAAGCGAGTCCTTAAAGACAGCTCATGCACGCCCGCTCCTTGTGGCCCCAGCCTGTCTTTATCAAGATACAAAGAAGTCTAATGGGATAATGCATCCTGACCCTTGCCGTAACTTTGTGCGCTATTGAGAGGAAGCCTCTGCGTTAACCTTCCGCCCTCAACATCAAAAAAGCAGCGTTATGGCTAGTGTGAGCAGACTTGCAGAAAAGCACGCTTTGAGTGGCGATTTCTTTTCGTCATCTTTTCCTTCTTTTCAGCCAGCAGATTTCGACTTAAACCAAGGCAAAATCGAATCATCCGCTCACAAGATATCCTTTCATTTCGACTACATCTCTGCCAGTGCTCTGACTTCGATTCCTCGAAAGTTAATCCTTGTTAGCGCTCATGATTTGGTTGACCCAGTGCAAGTGGTTGCGGCAGTCAGTTGCAAAGAAAAGCGTCGCTAGACCAACCAGTATAATTGATCAGAGCTTCGCCGCCAAAAGCTTATTGACCCTATTTCTTGCTGTATTGCCTCCTATTCCGCAAACGGTGCTAAGAAATTTGACGATGTCGGAGGCGTAAAACCAAACTTTATATTGCCCTCGTTGCGTGGCAGCTGCTTTCAAAAGCATCCTTTAAAATATCGATAATGGCAACAAGCGCACTTCAAGACCTACATTTTGGAAACGATGGTGATTCTATCGTTGCGTATAATTTGTTTTTTTGGTGTGTTCTGCTTTTTGTTCGGAAAAGTTCATTACGCAAATGTGGAGAGATTCTAGCTTTCAATACACTTTTTCTTGCAGATGACCTTGACAGTCAGAACCGCTTCTCATGCTTTAGATAGTCGGTTACCTGAGGGATCGAAATTTAAATATAGGCCCTTGTGAATCACATAGTTTGTTGCATAGCTACTGCAGAGATATGTAACCCTTGAGTGTTCGTCTGTTGTTGTCACCTCTTTCATCGAAGCTGCCGCTCGCTTCTATTTCCTGGCGTTTTTCTTTTTGAACAGTAATAGCCGGTGCTTCTCTTTCAGCCTACTTTTCGCTTCCAGCAGTGACAAACACCGACAGAAATCAAGGTAAAACGTAATAAGTGGCTGAAATATCAACAAAACGTAGAATTCACACTTGGAGACGGAGCGCAAGTCTTTTTGTTTTTATCGACTAGGAATGACCCTAGTATTATCTACATCAGCATCGATCGAAATAACTGCAGCAACCCTGGCCATCTTCTCTTTGGTTTAGTTCGATATTCCGTCTAAAGAAAAAATGCACCTATAAAAATAAAAAACAATAACCTGAATGCAAAACTGATTAAGCAGGTGGTTTAGCAGTTCCCACAATGTGGTCGCGTAATTCCTTTTTCTATTTATTGCACGTCCGATAGGCGTTAAGTTCAAGGAAAGTAGCCCACGTTTTTACGCCGATCTACGCGTGAGCCTCTGTTGGCAAACCAAGAGATGTCCAGATTAGGTAATGTGTTTACGAGTGCAGCATGCGTAGGGCTTATGCCCAGAGAACGCCGACGTACAAACGTGCCATGCATGCTCATCAGCGTTCACAAATACGTCGCTGTTTTCGGATCAAGACACTCACCCTCTGTGGCACGAAATAATGAAATGGGTACAGTAAAAAAGGAGTTAGTGACGCTACCTTCTTTTCTTCGCCTCGAGGCTGGCGCCAGTCACGCGGATCAGCCGCTTCTTTTTTCGTACCAGGCAGCCCGTCGAGCGTCACTCGCTGCATCCATAAGCTCTCTCTCGCTATTGAAGTGCCGTAATCCACGTTTGCTCTTCTGCGGCCCTTGCCGCGGTGGCTTAGTAGTCAGGACGCTCGCCTGCTGAGCCCGAGAATGCAGGATCATTTCCACCGTTGCGGTAGCCACGTTTCCGCTGAGCCAAAATGCTAATTATACCCGAGTGCTGCGCGATGCCACTGAATAGTAAAGAAAACCAGGTGTGCCAAATTAGATCGGAGCCCTCCGCTACCATATTTCTTTGTCTTCCATCTTTCACTCCTCGATTCATCTCTTCCTTCACGGCACATTTGGTGTATGCGCTGTGAGATGACACATTTCCTGCGCCTCTCTTTTCTTCGAAACCAATTTCGCTTTTAGCGGTCTTCACCGGTATTCGCGGCGCAAAACGAACGGATGAGTGTTGATTACGATGTACGAAGCCCAGCGCGAAAGGCTACCAGATGAACACGCGGTGCGGGAAGCTACGGCCACAGCCGGGTGGTCTAAGGCAGTGGGATGCGAAGCTGATGTTTCCGCTGCTGTAGGTTGATATCCCACTCTGGGCTGAAATATTTTTTTCCGGGATGCCATCCGAACAAAATGTTTCTGAATGTTTCGGATAAGTTTGCCCTCATGTTTGGCGTCAGGTTCACAATCGGCTTCAGTGTTGGGCTATGTTAGGCTTCGTTTGCCGATAATAGGAACTAAATGCATTTAATCTATAAAATACTCGTTAACGTGCAAAGATAGATGCAATAATAGATAGTAATTACAACCCAGTGACCACTAAGGTAAGAAATGATCAATTTTGCACTATTGAAAACCCGTGCGCAAGTCTAAAGCTTCAAAAGCTTTCTATGAAGGAATTTGGTAAGAAAGCGGTGGTAAATTATCTTGATTTGTAATCACGTACTAGCAGCTATGCCAAAAACTGCCATCGCCAACGTGCTTGGTAAGCTGGAAATTGGATCCACGAGCCATTTTTAAAGAGTTTGCCCCATACAACCCGGGAACCAGGCAATGAGAAATCCTGTCTCATTGGGAAACCTGTGGCTAATTATCAGACGGCATTGCGTGCAGGTGGGTCGAAACCCGCACCTACCACATACGAGATAAAGAAAGCCAAACCACAGAAAACGTATAGCCTCAAAGAGTGCGAGAATCACCATACGCGGCCAAACCTTCGTTGTTCAGGAGGAAACAACTTCTCTAGTAAATAATTTCGTTCTTAGAAGGAGGTCCTCCTTTCTTCAGTCTTAGTTTGAACAGAGTGTCTCCGAGCTTGGTACTGTACTTGCATGCCCCTAATGTGTTAATCTCATTCGATTCGATATGTCGACAACGCAACGTTTCAGGTGTTTCCTAATGTGTCTGGATGCTATTTTGACAACATGTTTTCGTCCGTTCCTGAGGAGCAGAAGTTGCCACGAGCGAACGACATGAAGCCAGCGGTGATGCTGAACCGGTTTCCTTCTCTGTGACTTTGCGATGTTTCTTAACACTGCCCGTCGGCAACTGGACCGGTTCCAAGTTGTGAAGATTTTTGCGTTTTTCTCTTTGTAGAAGCTAATTTGAAGCAATCTACGTTCGGTTACAAAAGTTTACCTGATCAAGACTCATGCGCGCAAGAAAAAGACAATTCTTTTTACGCAGCTACCCAAGCTAGTCGCCTCAAATGGCGGCGAGTATGAGAGCGCATGCATGTTCCATCAACTGATTTTGATTGCAGGTGACAGGGTTGCGAGGCAGCGCTACAAAGAAAAAAATAATGATTTCCGAGTATAGAAAACGAGTAAACATTCGCCGTCAACTGTACATTCACCGTAATTAGTGCATCTATAAAGGCTTAAAATAATTTGCTTTTTAGATGAGTGCCGAGGTAGGGGCAGAAGTTTAAAAGACGTAGGTGTCTGCATCAAGCAGAAAATGTAGACCGTTTGGATTTCACACTCGCATTTCGCTGCTGCATGTCGGGCTACGTTAGGCTATATTAATAAATTGTTGCGTTTACAGAAACGTGTTACCCGCATTATTGCAAAAGTCCCTCGTTATTCACACACAGCAGAATTGTTTAAGAAATTTAACACAATTGTTATAGAGTCCTTATATTATAGACTAATCCGTCATTACAAGTCGGGAATAATTAAACACGACAATTCTTTAGCAGCGCTAGCCGGACTTGCTACGAACTATCCTGTGTATTGTACAGGAAATTCGGAAAAGTGAAAAGTTGATGTATGCCGCACAAATTACGGGAAACAAATGTTGAAATATCATCTGCCAGCTATCCTGAACGAACTGTCCCGTGAAGATAACCGAGATGTCTTAAACAAATCGTGCAGCGATCTACGCAGTATGTTCCTCTAAACTAAGAAATATACGTGGCAATGTAGAGAGTTTCTTTGTTTTGTTTGTGAAATATGCGCAGATCTACGCAGTATGTTCCTCTAAACTAAGAAATATACGTGGCAATGTAGAGATTTCTTTGTTTTGTTTGTGAAATAAGCACAGTCACAGCGATGTGTGTTATTTTGTTCTCGTTTTTTCTTCACTTCATTTTCTTGCCGTGCATTTTTTTTATTCTTAGCCACTTCTGTACACTACATTTTTTTCATGATCCGGAAACTCAAGTTTGTTTGCCTTTTGTTATCTGCATTTTTCATTGTTTTTTTTTTGTACGCCTCTCTGGCTTGTGGACGGCTGCGTTTTCTGCTAATTCACTGCCTGTATTTCATAAATTCTGCGTTTTCCACTATATTTTTTGTAAGGAGCACGGACCTCGTTAAGCCACCTTTGACTTTTTGTCCGTGCCTCTAAGCATCTCAGGATGTTGGAATAAACTGATTTGATTTGTAAGTATAAATATCTGCCAACGTGTCAGTGCTCGACGGTTTCGTGTTATTTATGCGATATGCTAATACCACATTCCCTGTGTGCATATTGCTAAAAGGTAAAACCAATTTGACATCCTAGGTACGAATACTCTAGTCAGGCGCGACAAAACAGAAATGTGCCCTTGTTTTCGTTGCCTTTTCATTTCCTTGTTGTTCGGGTCCCCTCGTGCTGCCGGTTGCGAAATCGCATGATAACAGGAGGCCATTAAACACCCTCGCCCTCTAATGATCTGATGCGTGCGAAGGTAGGGGAGCATAGAAACACGCTCAAGGGCATAGAGAGGGTCGGAAGCGAAGGCTTCCGACAAAGTACAGCCGACTGTAACGGGAAGCATGGCATTTACTCTATGTTCTCAACGACAGCGGCCAGATACTGCTGAAGCGAACTGCATAGCGGCTTGAATTGTCTCCTTGCAAAACCGTCGCGGCATTGACTTCAGGTGAGGATGCTCCTCATGGCAAATTCTACGCCCCACGCTATTAAGTTTTCTGGTGATTCTGAGGGTAGCCTTGTTGGCAGACCTGATGTCATATTGCGCACAGTACTGTTATTAGCGCATGTGTGTTTTCTTTTTGGTGTTCTCTTCTTAAAGCCTTTGAATCCAGAAACGAGTACTGCTAATGGAGACGCGCAGAAACGTAGTTGTTCTGGGAAAAGATTAAATTTTGAGAAGTGGTCAGAAAAGTAACGACGGACCGTCACGCGAAGTGCAAGAAAATGCTGAGATAATTCGGAAACGGCAAACACAGAATATTTTATTCACTGCGTAGTTAACTAAGTGTCCTCAAGGGTTTGGAGCTCACGCTTTGCCGCATGCCGGTGCATATCTGGGATTTGGTAAGTTTATGTTTGCCGGATATTCGCACCGGTTCTTTCCTGTTCTTCACGAAGGAAATTTTAAGTATTCAGAGTGTAGGTGACCGATTACACTTCCTGTTCTTTTGCTCCTCCGGATTAACCTTGGGTGCAACGCGTGTAAGTGCAAAAAGTTAGTAGACCGCGCGTACATTACAATGCGCAGTTGTCTTTTACGGTGTTTGCAAAAAATGAGTCTGCCCTCTAGCCATTGCAAGTACTAGCCGCTTTCTGAAAATCACCTTCCTGCTTCTAGCGGCCAATCAGCGGGCAGATAAATCTCAAGGTTCTAGCGCTGCAGTGTCAGATCAGTGCAGGTTTTATTTGAGCATTTATTCTACTGCGTGTATATTTCGTGCGACATTGTACCATGTCTTTCAAGGAATAGAAGAATAGAGAGCATGAAGAAAAGAGATATGGAGGAAGGTCATGTACATGGAGAAAGGGCTGGTTTTATGTACTACTCATGGCAATGATGCTTTTGTGGGTGAACACGCATTGTTTCGTTAATAGGTGATCACAAAGTGAAAATGGAAGGGGAAAGCCTCAGGGTGCTCGCAAGTACCAAGAACCATCTGCCCACCCTCTCTCTACCATTACCTAATAGGTAGCACGTCTTAGTGTGAGTGACAGTGAGATTCTTACATCACTTGAATGAAGCCTGGTGGGATGGCAGCGGGGGGTGAGCTGGTAGATAAGTTGACTGAAAAATGAGTAGGCGGGTAAAGCAAGGCTAGAGGTGCTTACAGCGTGAGAATGATGGTTCTCGCTGGACCCTGCTTTTCTTGTAGAGTTATTAAGGAGAGGGGTATGTCATGAAATGAAGATTTGTATTATTAAAAATATCGTGATAAAATTAGGTGCGCTTATGTGTTTTTCTTCCTGTTTTGAAGAATATAATAAGCTTCCCTATATCAGTTATTTTCCATGCTATAAGAAAATAAAGGAATAATAATTAGTTAAATCTTTACGGGTAGTTAAGACACTTTTTTTCTGCATTTCTTGGGTTAGACTGAAATGAGGCTGTATCCAAAGACCTGCCATGTGGAGCTATGCTAAATATATTTTTGTTTAGTTAGATCATTATATAAAAATGCTAAATTTTTTCGAAGCACCATAATTATCAAGTATGGTTAAGTGACATTATGGTTCAGGAAATTTGAAATGTTTGACTCGGCCAAACAAAAACAGCATAGCTAAGCAATTTAGTTCTTTCTGAATTGAGCATATAAGATTAATTGAAATCGCGTTAAATACGTAATAAAATCTTACAATAAATAAAATAAAATAAAATAAACACGACATTGAGAAAATCGCATTTGAAGAGCGCGCGCCAGCCATTCAGAGGCCGTGGTAGAGGCCTCAAAAGAAGAGTGCAATTCGGACGTTCCAAAAATATTTCCCAGTAGTGAGTAATACCAGGTTGTGCGGAAGGGGCCCAGCTTTCAAGAAGAGAATGGCGGCCATCGGAGACGCAGTCGTGGGAAGTGACGAGCCCAAAGTCCTGCCGCATTTAACTCTGAAATCGCCATTTCCGAGCATTGTAGTTGCGAAATATGTAGATATTTTAGTAGCTGGAGGTTGAATATAGACCTTGAAACTTTTAGGCAGCAACTTTAGAGTGTGTTTGTCCCGAATATGCCACTTTTGCCAAGTCAAAAATTTCGCATTTCTTGATAATTTCAAGACCCTCGTCTCCCCTTAAGCTTGATGTCAGCACAGTGTGAATAGTGTCAACATAATAGGCATAATGCGATGCGTTTGTATCCATCGACTGAGACCATAGCATATTCGCTCCTCTGGACAACTCAAGCATAAAACAATAATTTTCCGCGCCTTTTGTTCCAGAAAATGCTTTTCACAGCGTGGTCATGCGTGATCTTCGCTTTCCTTGGTGCAAGCAGCCAAGCAGATTCTGATGTGACCGTCAACACAACTACGGGGCGTCTGCGAGGTACTGTTGTCGCTACAAATAACGGACAAGTGCGTGCTTTTTTGGGAGTTCCGTTCGCAGAGCCACCACTAGGACCAGATCGTTTCAAAAAATCGAAGCAAAAACAACCGTGGGAGGGAGTATTCAATGCAACCTCCCTACCTCCCATGTGCTCGCAGCAGCCCCTACATTTCAACAACTACTACAAGGTCAGGAAAATTGATCCTACATCAGAAGACTGCCTTTTCCTCAATGTATTCACGCCTTTAGAGCCCGAGTCATCCCTAAAGCCCGTTGTTGTCTACATTCACGGCGGCTTCTTTTCCTACGGTAGCATTTCCATGAAAGTCCATGATGCATCGGAACTTTCGGCCAAGGGAGACCTGGTTGCCATTACCATTGCTTACCGGCTCGGTCCATTTGGGTTTCTCAACATGGGCACGGAAGATGCGCCGGGTAACATGGGTCTTCACGACCAACTAATCGCGCTGCGCTGGATAAAAGACAACGCAGAAGCTTTCGGCGGAGATCCAGACCAGGTGACCATAATCGGCCAGAGCGCGGGCTCATTTGCCGTTGGGGTTCACTTACTATCACCAGCAAGCAAAGGACTCTTCCGTCGCGCAGTGATGCAGAGCGCGAGCCCATTCACAAGTACGCTCGTCAATAGCAAAGATCAGGCTAGCTACAGAGCGCGCCTCCTGGCGGAAACCCTCGGTTGCCGTTCGAGGGAAAAGGAAGACGTCAGTACTTCGGCAATGATAAAGTGCATGCGTTCTAAAGCCGTCGCGGATATCTTAAACGCATCTTCAACTTTTACTACTGAAGGTTTGGATAGCTTCTTTCCAGTTGTAGGAGACGAAATCATACCCCTGCCGCCCGGATTGGCACTGAAAACCGGGAATCTAAACGCACGTGATTTACTAGCCGGCGTCTCTGAAGCTGAAGGGGACGGTCTCATCGACTTCGTGGCCAAGAAGTTTCGTGACGACGAGGATGTCGACATCGACAAAAAGGCCATGATCTTCTTCGCTAAAGGTATGATGATCACGCTGCTGGACATCGACTCGAAGGAGATCATCGACCACTACTTTGGAGGCGCGCACGTTCAGGACGGCGTCACTGCCGTTCACGCAGCGGCTGACCTCTTGGGCGACAGCCAGCTCGGATGTCCCACATTGGGATTTGCCAATAGGGTGCTCGGCTCGAACACGAGCGTCTTCCTATATCAATTTTCGCAACAACCGTCCAAGATTGGGTGGCCAGAATGGGTTCGCCCTACGCACACGGACGAAATTGCATTTGCTTTGGGATCGATATTCAAGCTGGAAAACGACGTGTCTCAGCAGGACGCTGAAGGTGCAGAGAACTTCATGAAGATTATTTCTACGTTCAGCCGTACCGGGTAAGCTGATGACACTCTGTATTCACCAGTGTCAAATAGTGACGAAAGCGCCCAAGTTAAGATGTATACGGTCCCTCAGTCAAATAGCAAATTGCTGGCTGGAGGGATAGGGTAGAGGGATAGAAAATGATATGTTTAGAAAGTCCTGTGGGACAGGTGGGCGAGCAGCGATGCGTTTTTGCGTTCTTATCTCTCAAATATAGGCACTCCACGTTTTGTGTGCTATTGCAGTATTGTCATCTGCCCTTTCGTCGTTATCCTAACTGGCACGCAATTATACGAACTTAGTTTTAGAGCCTTGTATTTTGCGGGAAAAAGGCCGTGAAGACTAAATTTAAATCAGCAAAGAAAAAATGCCTGCATTTGGCTAAATACCAAGCATCACCTGTTGCTCCTAGCACGGATAACTATTTGATTGGCAGAGAGATAAACAACAAAGCTTTACTCTAACGCGCAGCTGTCGTAGGCGTTGCGATAAAAGCGCAGTTGCACTTGACAGCACGTTTCATTTCGCCAGTAACTCCAACCAGCGTGTGACACTTAGCTCAAAGTATTCAGACGACTTTCCTTTCAAAATTTATGTTTCTGTATCGACTTCGCAGCTCAGTTTTTAGCTTAGTGGCACTGAATGCCTCCCTACCCATTAGCGCTATCTCAGCGACTTCTCTGTTAACTTGTGCTCTGCAACTGACCAGTTCCCACAAGCGTGACACAACGCAAGACTGCTTGAGTTCCTTTTTCTTTAGAAGTCGCTCGTCATCTAATCACTGCTTTTTTGCGAGGTCATCTCCGGCCTTTGCATTCATATGTGAGATAGTTTTTAAGAACCTATGCACTAGCTTTGCAGTAATCTTGTAGGCAGCAGGCATGTGTAAGACTTCTGCGAAAATTAAGCACAAATGATACAAAGTAGTTTCCTTTCTATACTTAACACTTTGTCCCTAACATGTTTTCTCAGTATTAGAATGCAGATTAGGCAGCACATTCTAAACACAAAATTGTCTGGTTCTATGGTTTCCATACTCCCTAAAACACATTTTGCTGACTGAAAATAATCTGCGGAGGCGTTGCAACGCTTATCTTTTTTTTTTGTATTCCAGGGTGCCGGTGTTGAGGGACAACACAACGTGGCCAAAGCTCGACGAAAAACAACAATACATGGCTATTTCAAAGGACGGCAACTTCGTCAAAACACATTTCCTTCAGTCTGAATGCAATCTGTGGGAGTCAGCACGTCCGTACGACTAAATTGTGCGCTCGAAGTAGAATGGAGGAGTCCTCGACCGACTGTTTCTACAAAGATGAGTACTACAAGTGAGATGCGTGACATCAAAGAAAGAAACTAAAGGGTTACAGGACGACTATGGTGCGGCTGATGCGACATAAATATTGTGAGTCCGGTAAGGCAGAATGTACGCCTGCTTGCACTTCTCAAGAAAGATGTCTACTGTCCGCAGAGAACAGTACTCGTTTGCGCTTGTTCTTGCGTGTTTTATGTTCGCGTTTTTACGTTCGCGTTTCTGGCTGCTTGTGAAGCTCTGAAAAATAAATACGCATAATTTATGAAGACCTTTTCTTTACTTTATTTCTAAAATACTGCAGGCCATTTTTTTTCTTCAAGTTGGAACGGCAACAAAAAATTACAAGGGACGCTTGAGCTCCGCTTAACAAACTAAACGCGAAGCGTTCAGCTTCATAGTGCACTGAGACTGCACAAGCATGTACAAGGCTTTTAAATACAAAGGAAACACCTAGTTTGCACAGAATACTGATTTTATGTTATTTCTTCACGAAAATTAAAAACAAACAACTTTTGGCTACTATACTACAAGAGGAAAACGACTTAGAAAGCAGGCTAAATATGCGTGCCACACACAACTTTTTAGTAATCATTAACTGAATGCTTAAATTTTTCTCTCCTTCACATTGAAGAACCCTCTATATTCAAATCCAAAGACACATGTCCAATATAAAACACAACATATTGTTACGTCGCCGAAGATATTATGCCGCCCACGCATAAGATGAGCACAAAGAGTCAGAGGTGTCTCGTGCAGACTTAACAACTGGCACCCGCTGGCTTCAATCGCCCATTACGGGCTCAATAAACACATGCTTGTAACATCTCGGTGAAAAGTGCCGGCTATAAAGGTCACCAGAAGACGTATTCCCAGCTTGAACTTCGACGCAGTCGTCGCCTTACCGGCCTGCCACCTCCTGCGCCCATGATGTCCCTGAACGGCGACCCTCCGACGTCCAGGGACATCATTACCGGTAGCCAAGTTCTTTCGCGGGCTCAACCAGCTGCGACGTGAACGAGTGGCTTAGCCACTACCAGCGGGTAAACCGCTACAATAATTGGTCTCCTCCGCCCGGCTTGCCAACGACGCATTCTCCCTTGCCGACATGGCCCTAATGTGGTACGACAACCACGGAGGAGGTAGTTTAACCCCCTGGGACTGCTTTGTAGAACTGAAGTGCTTCGGCGACGCTGTCGCGAAGAAGAAGCGAGCTGAGGAAACTCATGCTTTTGTCAAAAGCCCCAGCTTTTAAGCGAGACATGTGCTTAGTATACCGAGAAAATCTTGAAATTATGCATGGCAGAGAGAGGGCAGCCAGATGGTTTATTGACTCACACAGAGTAAACAAGGGAGGGGAAACCATTGTTAGCCCATGTGACTTACTCAGTGACTTACGTGCCACCGCGGTGGCTGAGTGGTTATGGCACTCGGCTGCTGGCCCGAAAGACGCGGGTTCGATCCCGGCCGCGGCGGTCGAATTTCGATGGAGGCGAAATTCTAGAGACCCGTGTACTCTGCTATGTCAGTGCACATTAACAAACCCCATGGTGTCGAAATTTCCCGAGCCCTTCACTACGACGTACCTCATAGCCTGAGTCGCTTTGGGACGTTAAACCCCCACAAATTACAAATTATCAGTGGCCTACGTGACTGCTTTTCCAGGTTTGACCTTCAAGGCTCTTCAAGGTGAAAACCTCAGTGACAAAAAGCAATAATGAAGATATGGCCTCAGTTGGAACACGTGCGAAATAAGGCTGAAGATAAGGCCACCCACTTCTTCCCGCACAGCCGGCGAGAATGGGCGAGACTTGGTCTAACCCTATACTGGGCAACAGCGATGCGGCGGCAGCACGGCTTCGCCCTTTCAATTGTACTCGGGTGTCATTTTCTTAGTTATTCATGACATCGCTCGAAAGTGACCTTTACTGAATTAACTAATGAAAATCGTCCTGCTTCCCTCGTGAAACTGCGACGTTAGCTAACACCCTGTATTAGATGGGCCTTGGAACTGCCCTCGAGTTATGGCCTGACAGGAGTTCAAAGGGCCTAGTTATTACCGGCGCCTGACAACGGCGTGTCCATGTCAGCTGTTCGCCTGGTGCATTACGCGACAGCTGTTCGCGGGCGGCGGCAGCGTTCGATGCTTGCGGTGGTTGGTTCATTCAAGTATAGCCACAGCTCTGCAGTGGGAAGTGAGTGCTGTGAGTGCCTGGAGCGGCGGTGGGCGCAGACATATGCACGGCTCTGAGGATGCTCCCAGCTACTGTCGCTGCCGCTACTGTCCCAATCGGCTATACTTGTGTCACGGCTGGTCGTCGCCACGTCGCTGTATACGCAGCGTGCAATGACCCCGTCCTGTGCGCACTTACCTCCCTGGATTATGCCCCCTGAGGCCCCATGGCACATCTCCACTTTGGTTTTATTCTTCCTCTTTCCGACAGAGCGTGGGAAATGTGTTACGGCGGTGTGTTAGTGCAGTGTTATCTGTAATTGCGGTACAACTGTAATAAAATTTTTGCATAGTATCACTTCGGCTCTTTCTCAAAGGCTCACAGACTGCAGGAGGTTCAAGCAAAGTTATAACAAGAACAGAGGACCCAAAAATATACCAAAGTAAAAAAAGATCGGTAATTTCTTGGCTAAGAAATAAAAGCCTGCAAAATTAATACTTACAGTATTATATTCCCTCAGTATTCCGTACTAATTCCTTGAAGTAACTAATAAATATTCTAATTGCGCTCGGAAAAAAACCTCCCTGGTTGGGCATAAAATATTTATTTCATTTTAATGGATTAAGTAAATTCCCACCAGCGAACGTGATAGAGGACACGCGATTTTATGCCCATCTGAGCATCTTTTCGGTAGGTTCGTGTTTAGTGGGGCAAGTTACGGCTCCTTAACCTATCCTCCACGACCGATTACCAACCTGTTCCTTCTCATACCGCCCAACCTATACGCCTGATTCCGGGGACTCGTGGCCTGCGCAGCTCCGGGATCGTTCCACGGCATCGGATATGAGCAGACAGCGCCTCCAGCTCCACGCGCGCCGATATCCATCTCCCTGGCGACACTCCTCGCCTCTGCCGGAAAACTAGTCGGGGGTGAGGCCGCTGGACGCCGGATGAGATCCCCCACTTTCAGTTCAGCAAGGAAGTGCACGGGATCGTTGATGGCGTGCTTTAGTTGATACCGGAGCTCTTGTTTATGTTATGAGTGCTGCTTTGAAGTGTCTCCTCAGACGCAAAGCTGTGTTTCGGGGGACAAAAATGACCAGTTTTGTGGTGTGAGTGAAGAACCGTTGCCTGCTACTGAAGTGCGCAGCGTCCAAGTTTCTGTCGGTGGTGCAGTATTCAGCTCGCAAATGGCAGTGCTCGTCCGATCGACACACAACGTAATTCTTGGACTGGAATATTTTGCAGATGTGCGTCCCAACGGCGACAGCCACACCGGCACGCTACGCTTTGGCAAGCGTCTCACCCCTGGTCTGAAGGAAGACTTGCAGTAGTGAGAGTGTGCTTGTTTCTCCTGATACCTTCATACTTCCTTCGGCTGTATGCTTACCGGTTTCCTGCCCCGATACCATCTTCGACAAGTATCCTGTGGAGCCAAATCTTTTGACCTGCATGAGGAAGAATGCCTTGGTTCCTCATGTCATGGTTTCCGTCAGCAAATGTCGCATTACACCATGGACAGTGAATTGTTCAACACAATATTTAGTTCTGCCTCAAGGCTTGAAACTTGTGTAATGCAGGCCCGACTCGTCAGTATCCGTTGTCTTTGTTACCGGCGCTTTGGACACGACACGCAAGAGTTCCCCGACGAATATCAATTACTTCGCATGACTGACAACTCACTCCACGCATGAGCGGCGTGCTCTTGTGGCCATCACTCGGCGACACTCCTCTGTATCCGACTTTTCTCAGCCAGGCGGCCCGCCTTCCATTTCATCCTCTCGGAGGCTTCACAGGGTTGAGACTGGAGCCCCCATCTGATCCGACAAACGCACTAGCGAGTGTCGCCGCCTCAACGCAAAGTGATGACTGGACAAGGGAAGAAGATGTTAACCAAAGGTATTTTCTAAAGTCTTGTCAAGTCCTCGGACTGCTCTAGTGATTCCTGTTCGGAAGAAAGACAGCTCGTGGCGTTTTTGCTTTGATTACCTTCGTCTGAATGTTGCCACTAGGAAAAACCCATACCCCCTTCCCTGAATAGACTATATATACTTTTCTCCTGTTGACCTCCGATCGGTGTATTGGCAGATTCGTATGCAATCCGCGGACGAAGAGTGAACCCAACGTGATTTATGAATTGTGAGTTATGATTTACGAATTCAGTTTGATGCCATTCGGGTTTTGCAATGCACCCGCTAAACCGAGAGGTTTATGGCTTCTAATCTCCGTTGTTTAAAGTGGGAGATCTGCATGCGCGACCTCGACGATGTTTTCATTTTCGTAAAGACGTTCTGGCTGCGCAACGACCGTTCAGCTGCCGTCCTGGACTGCATGCACAAAGCTGGCCTTGTGCTCAACTCTAAAGTGCCGCTTTGTTGAGCGTCAAGCGTTAGTACTTGCACACCTGGTTGACAAAAAGCCGTCAGACCTGAACCCGCCAAGACTGCAACTGTTGAGTCTATCAAAGAGCTACAGAGATTTTGATCTTACGCTCATACTTTCGCCCCCGTGACATCCCCTGAGTGCGACTTCGTCTTCTGCCAAGTGAAATTCCTTCTGCAGTCGCATCCTGTGCCCGACGCTTCGATCCATCCGCCACTACGTAGATTCATACTGAAGCCAGCGGTGTTGGAATCGGGGCTGTTTTCGTCCAGTGCTCTAAAAACAAAGTGCACGTTAATTGCTGTCTACGCGAGTTGCTCCCTCAGTAATAATTATACGGTCAAAGAGCAGGAATACCTTGCAGTCGTTTTCGCCAGGAAGCGATTCCTTCGCTGTTTCTAAGTGTGCCAGTTCACCATCGCCGCCGACCATCATGCCCCCTGCTGACACGTTAATTTTCCTATCCTATGCGGGCGCCTGCACGATTGAATCTCTGGCTGCAAGAGTGGGACTACGCCGTCACCTACAAAAATGGTCGACGGCGCGCTGACACCGACTGTCCTTCACACCTACCGCTTCCTGATACGCTGTGTAACTTCGATAATTCCGCTTCAGTGTCACTGGCTTTTCTCGACGTCGCAACACTCAGAAAGGAACAACAGAAAGATCCAACCCTATGATCTTTCCTTGCGGCGGCTCAAGATCCCTCAGGTGAAAACGACTTTTGTGTGCGTGAGGTTTGTTGTAGAAGAAAAACAACTGTTTCGTGGACCACTTCTTTCTCATGGTTGTTCCGAAGAGCCTATACACCTCCGTCCTGCAGGCCATGCACGACGACCGAACATCCGGGCATAAGTGCGTCACCAGCTGCCCCCAGTGTTAAAAACTTAAGCGCCCTACAAGCGTTGCATCCAGCCAGTTCCACACCGTGCTTCTTCTCAGAGAACCGTTCGAGCAAGTGGGCGCCGATTTACGAGGCCTGTTTCCGAAATCGTGCAACGGGAACTGCTGGATCGGTGTCTGCGTTGACTACCTTGCTCGTACGTATTGCGAAACAGCAGCCCTACCCTCGTCTACCGCCTATATTGTGTCCGTTTTTACGCTTCAATCTATAGTTCTCCGCCTTGGACCTGCAGTTGTTATCATTAGCGACCACGGTCGAGAATTCACCGCTGACTTTGTGAAGCAGCTTCTCCGTACTTGCGCTTCACATTTTCGCTATTCATCGCCTTATCATCCCCAAACGAATGGTCGAATTAGCGCATGAACCGGGCAATCACCAACATGCTGTCAATGTATGTTTATTTCAAGCGCAAGAACCTCATGAAGATGCCTCCATATCCGGGACTCAGTATCGCTGAAGTAGCCCGCCGCCTTACCCGCCTTCCGAGTTCTGGCCTCACAAGATCGATATAATGCGCGCTACGGCTGCCACCTACGCCACGTCACTTACGGCCCTGGTGATTTGGTCTTTTTGTGGCGGCCTATTAGAAAACGACGCTTGTTCCAGGGGCTGCTGTGCCGCTACAATGGACCCTAAATCATCACTGCCCAAATTAGCGAGCTCAATTATTGCACAGCATGACTCACGGTGGGCAGCCATCGCTCTGCGAAAACTGGTCACTCCCGTTGGCCGTTTGAAGCTCTAGCATTTGCACGGCGCTTTTTAACTCACTCTGCGGGCTTGGGAGGAGTAGGAGGAAGTATCACGCCCATGAAGAGGCAATGCCGCTCACCTAGAAGATAAAGAGAATGAGGTGGAGGCGTCTCGTGCTGAGACTCGGCAAACGACCCCAGCTGATTTCAGTCGGCCTTTCCGGACTCAATAAGCCCCTGCTTGTAACAAAATAACAAAGGTGCAGAGGAGAAATTTGTGTGCCTCTTATGCAGTCCTCTCTTGACCTCGAGGTTTCAGTAACGCCGTCACAGTCGGCTGTCTGACTTCCTAATATCCGAAGGCAATGGACCGTGCTCGTCACTGTGTGTTGCATTGCAGACAACATTGCAGGCCGAGAATGTGGTTGATACTCTGCGCATCCGCAAACGACCTCATGAACAAAATCAGTCATTGCGACGCGGAGAGAGTAAGCTTTCGTGGAAGCCAGTCCGCAGAGTAATCGCAAGGTTTTTCTTAAATTGCGAAAAAGTGTCGCAATAGGTGTTAAGCATCTGCGCTATGCTATCGCCTATTCAGGTCTTGGCGCAGTAGCGAGCAGTAGCATCTGCGCCAGCCAACGTGTCGATTGATAAGCGAACGCTGTTTTCCTTCGTGTTCTGAACTGTCCTCTTCGTTATTTTTATTATGTTACTCAGAAGCGGTTTAAAGACGCTGCCGACACTAACACTCCATGCGCGAGCCATGCGCTGTTGCCCTTACCGCTTATCGTGTGGCGCTACCCATCAACCAGCGAAAAAAATACCACTCTCGAAATGCATGCACGGACTTTCCGAGCATTAGTCTAGCCGGCATTTTGCTTGTACGGTATTTGTTTTGGTGGCTATCGGTCAGTGCGACGAGGAAAAAAATAACCGGAATACAAGCCACGCGCACACCATAGGGCGTCGTCCCTATTTACCCGCTGCCAAGGCTGCACGAATGGCACGCGACGCATTTAAAACCAGAAGCTCTTCGCACTCACCTCCAGAAGCTTGGATACTGGATGTGCACCCTTCTTTCTGCGTTATACTCGCAGCTACATGAACTCGGAAACCTCCTTTCACCACGTCTTTGAGGACGGAGAAATAACAGCCCGATCAGAGGTATTTTTACAAGCTGCGCCTTGACTAGAAAGAGCAGGCACGCCGTTGGCAGAAGCTTCGAAGACCATCGATGGCTAAGGCAAGTAACGCTGCATTACGCGTATTGCTCATGCTTTCTATTATCATTAGTACGCACTAAGGACTACCTGTTCTCGTCAGTTCATGTAACTTAAGGTGTCTCCCAAGGATCCGTGCTTGGTCCTCTTTTCTCGAGAAAGGAAAACAGTAGCACCGAAAAAACACACACACAGCAGAAGAACGACGTAGGACACGCGCTTACCTATGTCGTCCTTCTGCTGTGTGTCCGTGTTTTTTCGCGCTGCTGCCTTCCTTTCTCGAGCTGCATGAACCATCTAGCCCAAATAGGAGTTCTTGTAAACTATAGGTCCTCTTTTATTTCTCACCTGCATCAACGACGAATCTAACAACCCGAAATCATCAGTCAGATTTTTACGCCGATGCTTTAGTCATACATCGGTCAGTAAAAACTATGAACGATGTCACTGTGCTTCAAGCTGACCTTTATTTATGCTGTTTCCGATTAGTGCTTTGCGTGGAAAATGACACTCAAAACGACTAAATGTAAAGCAATGCGCTTATCTCGCCACGGATTTTCACCTTAATTCATATAGCCTTCATTGGGCCTTATTAACATCTTTAAAATGACATAAGTACTTTGGTGTTACTGCCGCATCAAACCTAACTTGAGATGAGCCCTATATTTCCATTATCACGAAGGCTAACTGCACGCTAGGCTCTATTAAACGTAATTTTTTTTTTTTGGCGACGTCTGTGAAACTTCTTCTCTATAAATCACTCGTCCGTTCTAAACTAGATTATGCTGCATCAGTATGGGGCACTCACACAGATTTATTAACCAATGCTCTTAAATCAGTTCAAAATCAAGCCACACGTTTCTTTTTCTGTGATTATGATCGTTTATCAAGTGTAACAATCATGAAAGGCTCATTAGCACTAGCACCTTCGTCGTTACGCAGAAAAATCTCCTCCTTATGTCTTTTCTTTGAAATTTGTGACAATAATAAAAGGATATACGTAGCGATAGGTACGTTTACCTGGCTGAGCTTGTTGTGGTCACTGTCTGTTAAGCAATGAGAGACATATAGGCTCCATCTCGGCGGCTATGCGCCGTCTATTACGCTAGGCAGTCTGGCGTCTCCGTTTGGCAAGGAGTTCCTCTCTCTGTTCGGGCGTTTCCGCTGCTTTCTTCATCTTCTTACGCTGATTCTCTCTTTGTTGAGTAGCCAAGTGCCAGGCGATAACCTCAGGATCGGAAGAGTTAATCTTCTCTTGTCTATACCGCCGTTTAGCAGCGGCTGGACTCTCCTTCTCTGCATCAATCTCAAACGTTTTGATACAGCCGCCCATTGCATCTCCACCTTTTATACGCAATGATGCGCATGCCACGAGCGGTTCGGGTGACAGAGCGGCGGGCGGCGAGGCGGCGACGAAGCGCGCGGCGCGCTTTATTCCGACGGTGGAGCGAGCGCGCGGCCGCGGCGATGGCGAAGCGCACGACGCACCTGCTGCTGCTCTCCGGTTTCCATGGTAACAACGCATGCGCACAGCTGGCCTTTCCCAGCCACCGCGAAATGCTCGACTGGTAGCCCAGTGTAGCTCTCGCTACAAGATGCACTGATGACGCAACGGACACATGTCTCATCGCTTGTCGGTAATCCGTGCAAAGTAGAAAGACCCGTTTTCCGAACTGCATCTTATCAATATTTCTTGTTACCTAAAACAGCAGCAGACCTAAAACAGCATCAGAGTACAACCGCCTACATGGAACCCTGATGCTTGCCGATAATATCGAAGGATTCAAAAGAGATCTGTGTGCAATGCAATGCCGGTTGATTTTTAATAATTTCTTTTAGCCACATATTCTTGCAAGTCCCGTTCTGTGCTTCTGTTTACGAGCAGTAATGTTTTGCGTTGTACGCGACTTCATAGTCTGCTTTCTTTTTTTTTACGTTTTACTTACCTGGAAAGTATAAAATGTTACTGTGTTCTACACCTTGATAATCATTCCTTTTTGTTTAGTTTCCTGATCCAACCTTTCCGCACGCTTCTGGCACCAAATAATTTGCTACTTACGCCTGTAATCTTTGTTTTGCTTGCTATTGTTATTATTTAGTATTTACTTTCTGCATTTTCAACCATATTTTCTCTTCGTTACTTACAATGTTATGTAACCCTGTCATACCACTATCCTCTCCCCCCCTTTTTTTTCTTGAAATGAAAAGCTTCATTACGCTAGGTAAAGCAGTCGTTGTGTAGGCCTGAGAATGCCTTGAACAACCCTCAGTCCAACCGTGTTTATCCCTTCCTTACGGCGCGGTTCGGGTGTCCACCGATATATGTGAGGAAGTTACTGCGCTATTTCCTTTCATCGAAACCAATTTTATTTTCAAAACCAATCCAATTTTCTTCGAAAGCATAGGAAAGGCGCATAACTGGCCCAGCGGGACAGTGGACACCTCAGTCGCACTTTAACCTACGTGGCGGTAGTGACAGATGTGCGCTGCATGCGTTGGCATTCACAACGCTGTAGCAGAAACGCGTCACTGAAGCTATAGACCGTCGGCGTTCATTGTGTTCACTGGCATTGGCGTTAAAAACGTTCTAAACGCCGATGATTTTGAGGAAAGGAAGGCGCATAACTTCCTCCCTGGGACCGTGGACGCCTCAATCGCGCTTTGAGGTACGTGGAGTTAATGAGAGTGATATGTGGGCTACATGCATTAGTGCTGACAACGTTGCGGCAGACACGCGCCGCTGCAGCAATATGCCGCAGCGTTCATTGGTGACAAACCTCTCGCGATCAACCATTAATTTAACCGCCACCTGGCAGTGTGGGCGTGTTGCCTATCCAGTGTGCGGAACGCACTCAACGTTAGATGCCAAGCCGCGTCTACTTACCCGATTCACCACAGCTTTCGCTCTCTAACTATAGATTCAGCAGTAGTTTGACCAGAGCTATTTTGTCAAGTCTCACTCCTCCCATATACTATGCCCAACAGGCCAAGAGGTTAAATTATATAACTAAAAATTATTAAAATCCAAATATTTTCCTTTATTTCTTTATTAATCCCGCTGCTGGGCTGCTATGTGCCTTGCCGAACACATGCAAACAATGCTATTAAAGCTACTCTTATTTCAGTGCCTTTCAGCTTTCGGAGACAGAAATTTGTTTTGCTAAATGGTGCTAAAGCTTGTGTTTACGTCTGCTAGTGCTATATTCATTCGTTTCTTTAGCTGCAACTTATTATCATTCTGCTATGTCATTTCTATATATTTCTTTCTTTTTCCACTTGGTTGTTAAAAGAAGAACGTCTGTAGCCTCATTTAAGCTATGGTTAGAGGCGCTTCCACCTTTTTGCTTTACTTGCTTCAGTGGCTTAGTTCACGCATTTTGAGTTTTTGTTTGGCTGCACTTTTTGCTCTTTTGTGTTTTATTTCTTGTTTAGCTTCTTCTGCTGCTGCTTCTGCTTTTTACGCTTTTTTGCTTGGTTTAACCCTCTTCAACAATGTCGACCAAGTGATGTCACTACTGGTATTAATGAAATATACTTTATTCATAAATCTTAAAACATTTTACTACTTAAAACATAGGTTACTCCCGGTTGCTTGCAAAACTCAACACTGTATTTCTTTCTTGAATCTTTTATGTAATTATTTTTTGCTCATAGTGGATGGCTTTAAGTATACTAAAGGAACCTGCCAGGAGCAATTTCGGGCTCATTAGTATGACTCACATTGCACAATTAACAATTTTACACTTTACTGACATGCACTTCATGAGACCTGCACATATCGCATGCTCAGTAATTTATTTCCTGTTACTTCTGCTTGCCTATCACACTTACATAAGTGGCACACGCACCAAGAAAATAACCTCGGTTTATATCGCCGCCGTTAATTACCTAATGATACATTTTCAATAACATCAAATAAGTCTCAGGCATAATTCTTCGTGACGGATATAGTGTGCTAACGTTGCTATTTTCTTCTTCTAGATCACAGGTGCGCCGTTACTCTGGGCTGCAGTTCTCGTGTTTGTGGCAGCATGCTACGCCAAGAGAACAGAAGAAATTATTTCTACGACAAGTGGGCCCGTCCAGGGAGCCGTCCTTCCAAGCACAGCTGGTCCGGTGCGCACTTATTTGGGCATTCCATTCGCCGAGCCTCCCGTTGGGGAGCAGCGCTTCAAGAAGCCCCGTCCCAAGAAGCCTTGGAAAGACGTGCTGAACGCCACGCTAATGCCCCCCTTGTGTCCCCAATTCCACATACACTTCAACAGTTTCCTTCAGGTTAAACCATCGGACGCAATGTCCGAAGACTGCCTTTTCTTAAACGTGTTCGCGCCCGCGAAGGCAGACTCGATTCCGAAAGCGGTGATCGCCTACTTCCATGGTGGCGCGTTCTCATACGCCGGCATCGGTATGAAAATGTTCGACGCATCAGAACTTGCAGCAAGGGGTGGTGTAGTTGTGGTAACTGTAGCCTACAGACTAGGTGCCCTCGGATTTTTAAACCTGGGTACCGAAGACGCCCCTGGCAACATGGGTCTTTACGACCAGCTACTGGCCATGCGCTGGGTCAAAGCGAATGCCAGGGCCTTTGGTGGCGATCCGAACGCGATAACGCTTATGGGTCAGAGTGCGGGAGCCATCTCTATTGGATTTCACCTGATATCCCCTCTAAGCAAAAGGCTCTTCCGGCGGGCCATAATGCAAAGCGCGAGTCCCTTCACCTCCAGCGCAGTCAGTAAAAAAGACCAGTCTGTTCACCGAGCGAAATTGCTTATGAGTCACCTTAACTGTGATAGGGACGGTACTCGGGAACTGAGCCTCAAAGATGCCGTCTTGTGCCTCCGGTCGAAGTCGTCGAAGGCCATTTTAGACGCTACCAGTCAGTTCACCACGTTTGGCTTGGACGGCTTCTTTCCAGTGATCGGTCAAGAGTTCGTTCCCGAGGAACCGGCGTCGGCTCTACGACACGTTAAACTGAACGCCGAAGAACTGCTGACAGGTGCCTATGAGGCTGAGGGTGATGCTTTCATTCGCTTCATTCTGAAGACGCTTCTCAATACCGACGACATTGGTGATCTGCGGAAGAGTCAGATGGTGATCCTTATGAAAACATTAGGGGCCTCATTGCTGCGAAGCGACCCGGACCCAATAGTCGAGAAGTACTTTAGCCACATCGCTGCCTCGGACGGAAAGGGAGCAGTGTACGCAGCCTCAGATTTGGCAGGCCACAACCAGTTCTCCTGTCCGACGTTCTACTTCGCCAGAGGCTTCGTGCGCCCGAACACAACAGTGTACGTGTACGAGGCATCGCAAGGACCGTCGTCCACCGGCTTACCAAAGTGGGTTCGTCCCACACACGCCGATGACATCGTGTTGAGCTTGGGTTCGATTCTCAGCCTGGCAGCGAACGTGTCCGAAGCCGATGAGAGCGCGACCAAGATGTTCATAAACATGGTGTCTACCTTCAGCCGATCAGGGTGAGAAACTAAATCATTACTGTGCCAACACTCCTCTGTTTCTGCATGCGCCCATTTAACTTTGTAGTCACTACTACAGCCATTAACTAAGCTGTGCTAACAGTGCACTTTCTCTCTTGTGCCATCATTGGTCATTTGGAGGTCCGTTATTCGCCTAGCGAGCAAAACAAACATGCTCTTGATTTATGTCATCATCATCATCATCAGCCTGACTACACCCACTGCAGGGAAAAGGCCTCTCCTATGTCTCTACAATGAACCCGGTCCTTTGCCAGCTGCGCCCACCCTATGCCTGCGAACTCTCATCCGCCCACCTAACCTTCTGCCGCCCCCTGCTACGCTTGCCTTCTCTTGGAATCCACTCCGTTACCCTTAAGGACCAGCGGCTGTCTTACCTTCGCACCACATGTCCTCCCGAGCCCATTTCTTCCTCTTGATTTCGACTAGGATGTCTTTAACCTGCGTTTGTTCCCTCACCCACTCTGCCCGCTTCCGGTCTCTTAACGTTACACCTATCATTTTTCTATCCACGGCTCGCTGCGTTGTCCTTAACTTAAGCTGCACCCTTTTCTTTAGCCTCCACGTTTCTGCCCCGTAGGTGAGTACCGGCAAGATACAGTTGTTGTACACTTTTCTCTTGAGCGATATTGGTAAACTGCTATTCATGATCTGAGAGAACCTGCCATATGCACTCCATCCATTCTTATCCTTCTAGTTATTTCCCTCTCATGAACCGGATCAGCTGTCACTACCTGCTTTAAGTAGACGTATTCCTTTACTACTTCCAGCACCTCGCTTCCAATTGTGAACTGCTGTTCCTTTGCTAGCCTGTGGAACATTACCTTGGTTTTCTGCATGTTAATTTTTACACCCGCCGTTTTGCTCTGCTATATATATATATATATATATATATATATATATATATATATATATATATATATATATATATATATATATATATATATATATATATATATATATATATATATATATATATATATATATATATATATTTCACCCCAAAAGTTCACAAGGGGATGATGGGAGTAAAATTTTACTGCCAGTATTTTAACAACAGCAGTACCTCAAAAGCAGCTGGCAGCCCATGCCGCACGAGTCGCGACCTGAAAAAGAACAGTAAGTGCGTGCGAAATCGACTTCAGTTGTCGAAGCTTCTCTCGAATCAATACTAGTAACACTGCTAAAACGAATTACTACTGCTGTTTACTTGAAATGTGATTAGCCAATAGACCGTTTTTGTCCCTTTTTTTCTTAGACAGTCAAGCATATGTTTGACGAAATTAGCAATGCAACAGGTAGCCTACTAAGTTATAATTTGGAAATAACATGTTTTTTCCGCGTTGCGGGATTTTAGGGCCCGTAGCTCCCAGTGTGATGGCTATTTTGACTGTAGGGGGACAATCTACTGCGGAAATGAAGCATCAACGGAAGCCATTTGTGGGTTTTAAGCATGCATACCTAGTCCACTATTCAGTTTATGTGAGCCAGAATTTGCTGACTATAGTTCTTTCAGTGCAGTTAGATCGTTTGCAGCTAATAAAATTTCAGCATCTTATGAACACCTTTCATCTGTAGCACCAAATTTTGAAAGTGTTTGAATTTTGGAAATTCTTGGGTGTGTTTATAGCTTGGAATTCCAATTTTTCAGGGGATTGCGCATTCGGATAGCGATCACCCTTACCCTGGCAGTGCGAGTCTGTTGTTGAGGTATATCTATCTGTTTCAGCGTTCCCAAAGTGAGTGAAAACACGCCGTGGCCGAAATTCAACGACGGGGAACAGTACATGCACCTAAGCGGCGGTGGCATCGTTGTCAAGAAGCGTCCACTACAGTCAATCTGCAACTTCTGGAACAAAGTCGAGCCGTACGATTAAAATGTCAATGCATTGAAACCGAACCGTAGTGTCATGTTTCTTGTTCTCCCTCAACGCGTCTGAGGTTTACAAGGTTTTTCTCGCCACACGGCTGTCCTCTGCAGCGCAAGAGTCTATTGTCACTTGCACTAGTTATTTTATTAAGACTTTTCTTTCTCTATTCTGATGCCTTACGAAATCAGCTCGCGAAGAGTGAGATGCGATCATACAAGCAGCGCCCTCCTTTCGGCAAACCGTGAGGGCTTTGTGTCAAGGGACGTGAATAGATTTTAGCCAGGTTCGCATTAGCAGCCAAAATTCTCTTGGGCTATACAGTTAGCCTCATGTGGATTAATAAAAAAAAATATAGGCTTTTAGTAGTTAAAACCAGTAGACGAGCGAAAGCATGTGTTTAGCCTGATTAGCTCATGCTTTTGCTTTGCTGGGTGGCGACAATATTAGACTCACGTTAAGCTCTGATCAATGTTAAGCTGATCTGATCTGTTCGCGCCGCATATGGAAGTTGATGAAGACTAAAATGTGAAATGCACAGCGCGTGATGGTGTTGCAGTTTAACACGAGGCGTGATCGACTGCGGCGATTAATAATAATAATAATAATTGCTTTTTTTGGGCGGAAAGGAAATGGCACAGTATCTGTCTCGTATATTGTTGGACACCTGAACCGCGCCGTAAGGGAAGGGATGAAGGAGGGAGTGAAAGAATAAAGGAAGAAAGAGGTGCCATAGTGAAGGGCACCGGAATAATTTTGACCACCTGGGGATCTTTAACGTGCACTGACATCGCACAGCACACGGGCGCCTTGAATAGTGTTCTAATTTGGTGCTCTCGTGCTCTCTCGTGCTAGTAATAGCATTATTAGCCCGAGTCGCTTTGGGACGTTAAGATACGTAAACCATGAGCGCTGCTTCGAGCCGCGGCACAGCTGCGCACTCCGGTTGACGTTCACGCGTCCTGGATACCTTTTGTCACCGACATACATATTACTGTGATAGCTGAGCTCCTCTACAACGTAGGTCTGTGCACCCTGAAGGCATAACAACAAATAAATTCGAGAATGGATCGGCTTTGTACTCGCAGAGGAAAGCAATGTGGACACTATAGTTCTCCACACTCTGGAGATTATGGATTGCTTATAAAATTCTATGACTGTGGGTGTTGAGAGCTCATGCACAAGATAAGAACAAAGACTAATCTGTCGCAACCGATTGTTATTTGTAATATAGGAGCGCGTTTACATAGCGGAAAGAAAAATATTACGAGTACTTCTTGACGCGCCTTAAAGGCGCGTGACCTGATTTTATACGAACCTGTGAACCAACTCGTGAAAGCGTACATAATTTATTTCAAAACCTTTCAATGCCTTTTCCGGAATTTTTCCAATTAGCTGTCGTATAAGCCAGGAGGTATGGTACTTTAAAAGACTGCCATGAGGTGCGGGCTTAAATAATGGTGTGACAAAAACAAAATCATCTTTTGTAAAATTTTTATATCGAAGGCTTCTTGTGGATCGTTGTGGATGCCATGCACTATTGTAATATCTCCGGTCAGCTATGCAGAGAGACCAGGCGTAGTCACAATCATCGGCGCTCTGCGCGCGCTTCTGGCGACCGTATGCAACAAGCACGGAACGTAAACATTGAATATGTGAGGCAGTGATTAAGCTATGTAGCACACGCGCAATACTGGCACTAGAAAAACCTGAACTTTATTAGCTTAAGAAACAGAACAGGCGCTCAAGCATTTTCTTGTACTTTTTGTGTAAGGTTCGTGCATGGATAAATGTGCAATACTGCTCTCACCTTAGCAGCCAACTCTGAAATGCACTGCAAATGCACTATAAAGAGAACGCAGCCTTATCGCTTGCGCCAAATCCTCCACTTAAGCAGCCCAAAGGCGACAAATTTGAGCGTCACGTCAAAGGCGAGCACAATGCCGGAGTAGGCGAACAGGTCTACGTTCTTGGCATCCATCACATCCAGCACTTGGTCACCGTCGATGGGAATGCACAGGGTGTCGCTGTCGCGCTCGTCACAGACAAGCTCGCCGCGATCCCAGCCGAAGAGAGCGAACATGAAACCACGTTGCACGTAGAAAGAGTGCGTGCAGAACATGAACCAAGCTACTGCCGGGTGCAGGTACCGGGTTTGCACGAAGAAGCCGCAGAACAAGATGGCTGGAGCAGATGCCGCCATGCCGAAGACCACCGCCATCTGCGCAAGAGCAGCACCCAAAAGAGAGGGGGTTTATGTGTGTGTGTGTGTGTGAATATTAGTACAACGAATCACTTCGATATCGAGTAGACCTTGCACATGAATCATCAATGTAATCTTTGCCGCCAGCGGGTAAGATGTGAGCCATGCTCGCCTCTTGGGGAGATAAGGGGTGGGCATAGTAGCAACGTAAAGCCATATGAAGGCTTGGCGCAAGTGAGGTATGCAGAAGAAAAATGGGCAAGCTAAATAAAGGAAGAAGGGGTTGGCTTAAGGAATGTATTGAATCGAATGCACGAAAGACGGCATAGTTGGGAAGGATTCAAGACTTGTGCGTCAGAGATTACCACCACACACTGTCACAATTTAATTTGTGGGTACTCTCGAACCTGATTACATGGCATTTCACTCCGCCATGATTTTTTTTTGTATTTAGAGGGCTTGCCATGCGGCGTAATATGAGGCGTTAATACTGTTACGAGGACCACGAAGTTCACAGTGGCCATTAAATTATATCTCTACCATCGTTCATAGCGCCTCACTTTTCGGCTGGCCGCCACGTAACAATACACTACAGAAGGTCGTGTGGACTATTTTCATCCAGAAACCTGGGAAGGCTCCGGCGAAACGTTAGCCGAATGCATGACTTTCTTTGACAAAGATATGTGTACGAATGCGCCCTGTGCTTTGCACGCGAAAAAAAAAAAAGCAGCCAGTGACGACTGCCATTTTACTTCCATGAATACTACAAGGAATGTCTCACTCACTGCTGTAAACTTCTGTTTCTGCTACATTTGTCATGACTTCTATGACGTATTCAAGCGAATCTGTGCCAGCTGTGTGTTGCGGTGGTTTTGGGACACCTAAGCGGCTCAAAATCTCTGCCTGGCCGTCGCCTAATGGTTGGCTAGTGTTTCTGGGCATGCGCTGCGCCGACACAGCGTACGAAGTTTGGACCATGTGTATAAAGTCAAGGAAGGTTTTTTACCATCATTTTTGAATGATGGTGAGTCTTCAGTAGTCAGAAAAATAAACCGCAGGCACCTAACTGTTCAGCTGTGAATATACAGTAAATGACCCAATTTTCGTGGCTTGAAATTTCCGGATTCACGTGAGATTATCTCACGGACACTCAGTTTCGCGAAGTAGGAGTCGCTGCACCACTAGCGCTGCCCTCCCTGACGCCAACTTTCCACGGATAGAAGTCAATCCCGAAAAAAAAGCGTTTCAGAAGTAATATTAATGCATGTCGAGTTTTGTGGCATCAGCCAAGACCATTTCTTTTTTTTTAATGAGAAAGCCTTTAATCGCACATACTCCCGGTTCAGATCCTGTCGGTCCGTTACGTCGCCAGCCAGAAGCACGACAACGGAAGTGATGTCATACCGAAATGAACGGCGGCGCAAGCAAGGACACTAACAAGAGACACCACATGCGCACGCTACCAACTGTTTATTCTAAAGAAAAGTGGCATATTTAAACAGTTCCGCTCAAGCATGATACTCATCCCATTATCACTTCGAACCCAGCACGTGGTATGAAAGCCGCTACATCATGTTAACAGACTATTTACTGCAGATTAGACTAACAGATCAAAGGAATTGAAAACGGAAAAAGGGGGCCATCTCTTAGCAAAACCAGTGTCAAACAATCGTAGCAACAGCAGAGTCATACAGGTGAAGCAAAAGCAGTCAGAAACCAAAAAACAAAATATAAAATGTAAAAAACCAGTAACAATCGTAGCAAAAGCAGAGTCAAACATATGAAGCAAAAGCAGTCACAAAAAGAAAGATAAAACCAATAAAAAATTTAACAACCGACCTAAACAAACAGCAGACGGCCGCTAGAAATGCTAGGCTGAAAAGTAGCACAGAACATGACGTCACATGACGTTTTTAATTCCTTTGATCTGTTAGTTTAATCTGCAGTATATAGTCTGTTAACCTGATGTAGCGGCTTTGATACCACGTGCTGGGTTCGAAGTGATAATGGGATGAGTATCATGCTTGAGCGGAACTGTTTAAATATGCCACTTTTCCTTAGAATAAACAGTTGGTACTGTGCGCATGTGGTGTCTCTTTCTTGTTAGTGTCCTTGTTTGCGTCGTCGTTCATTTCATCATGCACCAACTCGCCCCTCAGGCCGTTATTCTGACGTCATACCGTCCATCTGTTCATTACCATCTTGAACTCGATACGAAAAAAAATCTTCGTGCACGACTCCATTCGAACCACCATCATTCCGTTCCGCAGCCGAGCGCGCTAGCGACTACGCTACTTCCCGACAACGTACATGTAGGTCTCCTTGTCTAGGACGCTGGAGTGTGTTTGCGGAAAGGCGTCGAATCAGACGGATGCCTCCCAAACGCCCTCCAGTGTCTCCAGCATTTAAGATTCACAAACTTTGTACTTAACATCTTAGCCAGACATCAGTAACACAAGCAGCAACACCGCGCTAAAGGATTTCGCTTCACCGCACTTTAGGTCAACAAAGTGTCATGCTGAATTTTTTACATCGAGGATTTACTATATGACATATGTGCAAGGTGTTTCACCTAAGAGCACACAATTTTTAAAAATAGGCTCTTTAAGTTAGAAGAGGGCTTTATTCGGCATAGCATTGTTCACGTTATAGTCCATGAAATACAGCTAAGACGTGCTAACTACCAGGAAGGTTAATTAATATTTTATAGTTAGCTTCTTGAATATTTCTGTTTGCTCCTTAATTATTAAGAGGCATGCAGACTACCGTAAGTGATGTTCATATCAGCTTTTATTATTTCGAAAACGCATTTACCCTCGGCACTGTGATAATAATTAATAATTGGGTTTTGGGGGAAAGGAAATGGCGCAGTATCTGTCTCATATATCTTTGGAAACCTGAACCGCGCCGTAAGGGAAGGGATAAAGGAGGGAGTGAAAGAAGAAAGGAAGAAAGAGGTGCCGTAGTGGAGGGCTCCGGAATAATTTCGACCACCTGGGTATCTTTAACGTGCACTGACATCGCACAGCACATGGGCGCCTTAGCGTTTTTCCTCCATAAAAACGCAGCCGCCGTGGTCGCAACAAATTTTGGCGATTTCGTTACGTGCTCTGGAGAGGTTGCTTTGCCTGCAAGCTTCTCGAAAGTGCATGTATTTGGAGCGATCTAGCCAAACTTTTTTGGGCCATAGCGTTGAGGGGAACTGCGTTTCCTAAATTCTATAATCTGATATGAATATTAATTACGATGGCCTACATGCCTCTCAATAAATAAGGAAACCAGCAATAATATATATAGCTGAAAAGTTAACTAATCAATATTACGTACCCGCTGTGGTGGTTCAGTGGTTAGGACGCTGGGCCACTGAGCCAGAGTTCCCGCGTTCGTACCCGGCCACGTCGGCCGCATTTCTATGGAGGCAAAACGCAAAGGCGCCTGTGTGCTGAGCGATGTCAGTGCGCGTTAAAGATCCCCAGGTTTTCAAAATTATTCAGGAGCCCTCCACTAAGGCACCTCTTTGTTTCTTTGTTCTCTCACTCCCTCCTTTATCCCTTTACTTACGGTGCAGTTCAGGTGTCCACCGAGATGTGAGACAGATACAGCGCCATTTCTTTTCCTCAAAAACCAATTTTCATTGCCAGCCCGCTATTTAGCACGCTTTAGCTGTATTCTGATGCACTACACCGCTGACATTTCCATGCTGGAAAAAGGCATTCTTCTAACTGAAAAAGCCTATTTTTAAAAAATGAAAAACATCTTATGTGAAACACCCGGTAGTGTGAAGGTATACTCCGTTTCATACATACATCAGGTGCAACGCTGTGAATGGTACGCAAGTAGTCCGGACGAGAAATTAAAGGGAGGCGTGTTACTCCGCGCTTGTTCTGCGCCCGAGTGGTCTATGGCACGAGAAAGCGACAGCATGTTGTCAGCAATAACAGTGCATTTAATCAAGATCATGACAAATGTGTCATTTGGTAAGCTTACATGCAAAGCATTTACAATGTTTCGCTGACCAGAAATAATGCACTACTTTTTGGTCGCGGATGCAGGCAACGCGAACAAGAGCGCTGGCTTTGACAGCGCTGCACATGATGTTTAAAACGGGGTATAGTGGCAGCGGCTATTCTCATGCAAGGACATGATCAGCTGCAGGCATTTACTGTTGTCCGTCAACCACATTTAGAGGTTAAAACACTCGCTTTCTTCCTAAATGCGCCATATTCAATGCTTAATTTGAGTGGCAAAACCTATAAAAACCTATGAATATTTTTGTGATCTTCGCGGCGTTCACACATATTGAGGACAGAGGCATTCTTTTCTATCATTGTTATGGGTCGATATTTTTTCCAAATTATTACCGGGACCACTTTTTCGCAAGCTGCATGCAACTCCCGAAAAACATGAAAATTAAGTGCTCTTGAAAGTTAAGTAGTTTACAGTGGTGGCGAAATTCTGCGTTGCGTTTCTCTGACACCTAGGGCAGAGGCGTGTGCTTTCCGCTGTAGCTCGGCTTACGCGACCACATATTATCTCTCGGCAGCTGGGTCTTAAGTCCTTTTGCGAAGGTAGCGACATTCTCCCTTCTCTTCCAGTATTTTCCTCAAACCAGAGCGTCCCCAAAATGGTGAAAGCTTTGGCATTGTTTTGATCGTCGTTTATATTGAGCATTTAATGTGAAGGTTTATTTCACTCAGTAGATAAACATTCGTGCAGTTTATAGTGTGACCAGCTGCGACGCGGCTGTCTCTCTGGCATACGCAGAAAGTTTGACCTTTTACGAAGCCAAATAGAAGCATCGATAGCTCTGTGACAGACCATGTGTCCGCACTGGCTCATTGTCCGCACTGGCACTGGCAACATAAAAGAATGACGCTACATTCTCTGCATATAGGGATCTCGGTTGGCTCGCACTCTTGGCGCCCTCTATTGTCTAATGTCGGCTATACTAACCTGTTTCGCCCATAAGTATACAGCTCGGGTTCAACTCTAGTTTTTCTGCTGAAATGCCTGAGGAACACGAAGTGATCGCATTAGGCAACGGCCGCACTGATCTACGCCAGTGCACACCTCTCTACACCCCTTGCTTTTCTCCTCTTCTAACAGCACGCTGGCAGTGGTGCTGGCGATAACTCGTCAGTCACAGGCCCGTGCAGTTTCTCTTCCTTCCCGTACATCCACTTATTGCTACTTCAAACAGATACGTCATTATCCAGCGGCCTGTATCAGGGCAGCAGAGTTCTCCCATGTACTCCGGTTTTTTTTTTTTTAAGCGAAAGCTTCACTACGCTAGGTAAAGCCGATTTCAGCATGCGTTCGTGGTTGACCTTCAAGTGAACCAGAGGTCAAGTGTGGCTATAGGTCTTACCATATGTGGTCCACTAAGGTGTCGCACCGCTTGACCTTTGGCCTTGACCTTTTACCTTCCGAATCGCCGGTAGAGGGCGGTAGGATAGGCCGCAGCATTCAATGGGTGACCAACCTCTTGCGATCAACCATTAATTTAACTGCCACCTGCCAGGGTGGCAGGATGAGCGCGCTGCCTATCCAGAGTGCGGAACTCACTCAATGTTACAGACACCAAGCCGCGCCTACTTGCCCGATACTACACGGCTTTAGCTCTCTAACCAAGTTCAGCGGTATTTAAACGGCAGCTAATTCTTTTCACAAATAGCTGCCTAATATTTTGAATTTAAAAACTTCTTCAACTCTATTTTGTACATCTGTGCCTCCCATTCCGCCTACAGCATCTTGAAGCCTTTCAACCATTCCAGCACTCCATTCTTTCCAGAGGCGGCTCGTTACCCTCAAATGAGGGGTCCGTACGCTTGAACCCCTATCCCTCAATTCCCTACTTTTCTTTCTCTATTTTTGAATTAGGGCCTTTTTCTTTTAAACAACGCCTTCTGCTCCGATGCAGCTCCATAATAAAAGCGGACGTCACCATGCCGTAAACTGCATCAAAACAGGGAAATTATACGCTCGAAATTGCGTTTAATGTGAACATTATCCATATTTATGCCAGGCTTAGAAAAGACAGTAGTAAAGCAGTGTTGCAACAGATAATCAAATTTGGAAGCTAACCGTAAGACTTCGCAATAGCTATATCAAGAAAAACTTCACAGATTTTCGATATCCGTAGCTGTTAATGCAAAGGCGGCGTGTAAAAATGAGGTTTCGGTAGATTTAGTTCTCCTTCTCTAGACAAATTTCAAAATTTTACAGCCGTCTAATCAAGATTTTACAGTCGTCAGTGCCCACATTCCCAACTGTATAAAAACTGGAACAGTGGGACGCTAACAAGAGCTCCTGAGTTTCCAGAGTTTTTGAATAAGCTTCAGCTATAGCTACAAGTTATGTACGAACACCTGGAAAAAATTAACGAGGACACATGAAGAGCTTACGTACGTGCAAGTAATGCGGCAGCATTGCAATCTTACTTCAATTCTATTCCAATTTCATTCCAATTCTATTCTAGCTTTGTTCCTATTCTGTTCTAATTCTATTCTATTGCTTCGTAGTCGGTGCGGTTGTAAGTACCAGTGCTGACTATTCCGCATGTTCCCGCCTTTTATGATGTCATACCATTTTGACCAATCTCGAGTTTTGTAACTCCGCCCCTTTTTGTGTGACGCCGAGTCTTCGTGTCGATGAGCCAATTAATAACTCTTACCAGTTGATAAATAACAGGCGTATCAAAACCAAGGGTGCCTGCATCTCGAAGAAAATGTGGGAAGGGGAAAGACGACCAAACATCTACTCTTATGGAGATGCAAGCCAAACAGAATACTTGCAATAGTATTAACTAAAGGAGTCAAATAGTACCTTTAAACTGGCTTTTTTTTTCAGTTACCTGAGGATTAAGAGGCGTGGAAACAACATAACCGATGCTTTGACTTGTGGAGCACATCTGGATTGATAGTAGTATGATGGTGGCGATCCTGTAGAGATCCATGGGTTGGGACGTCGTCCAATGAATAATAATAATCTTTATTGCAGGGCAAATGATCTGCAAGTGAATGGTTAGTGTGCAGATGTAAGTTTAGAGCTTACCGCTGCTGGCAAAAAAAAAAAATATGAAGTGATATTGCTATCATTTATATTGCTTATTTGAGCAGCCAGTAGTGAAAATGGAGTGTTAATCATCATATTACTTCGAAGTAGTATACATGCGCCCTTCTACATGTGGCCTCCTGCAGTACATAAAATATCCCATCTGTTATATTCAGATCTGTTCCCAATATGGGAACGAAAAAGAAGGTACAGCTGGCTATCATTTTTTTATTTCTTTCTTTAGTTACCCTAAAGTGACCTGTATGGGTATGACAGGAGGGTTCATTGTTGGTTCAGAGACCGGGAAAGCAGACAAGACCAATACGCGAGGTTCGGGAAGGAAATTAAGAAATCGGATTTTTTTTAAAAAATCAGTATTTAATTTCGCCGTACTCGTCTGTCGTTCATTTAGCATATACCTTTAATTTTTAAAACCTGAATCCGAAACTTGAAATATTTCACTATTATGTATTTTGGTGCATGCGCATATAAGCACTGGCTTTGTTTAAAGCTACCAATTTTCTGATACTTTTCAGTCGCTGAGCAATTTCAATGCAACAAAAATTTGTAATAATACATCGGATCAATACTGGCTTCGGGATGACATTTTACCCAAAAAAAAACTATAGCTAATGAGTGACAAATGCAGGGCCCTGACACAATACGTCCGTAAAACAAGATGTTCCCAGTACGCACCGTAAACGGTAGTTCGGCAATAATCCTTGCGATGTAAAAATAGCTGGCCCTGTACCAACAGTTCCTTTGTTCTCGTAGGATGGCGTCTATCTCCGAGGGAACTATGAAATAAATCACACGTAGAAAAGCTTAACCAATAATCCTGTGGCGTTTTCACAGATGGATGCGGCACTTGACGTAAACGTTACTTCCCTGTCCCAGCTTAAGACTGAGAAGAAATATAAGCAAAGTTGCACCGCTGTAAAGTTGAACGTGTGCACCGACAAGAAAAGGTTAAATTGAGTATGATTTTTTTTCAGAGCGACCCTAAATGTGTAACTCACGTTAAAGTAAAAGCTTGAGATTAAATACTGATTTGATAATAAAGCCTACGTAATCATGCAATGCGTTACGTGTAATAATTTTGCACAAGCCGTAACATCATGCTTTACGAGCCACATCACTTTAAGATTCAAACGTCATGCAAAACGCTGGCCGCACAGACAGTTTGCTTCTTCGGTAAACAAAATGTTTACCGATCTCCTCCTCAGTCCGCAGAGTGTAAAGGCAAACGCGCTTTGTTTCGCTGCGATTAACATTTGTAAAGCTCGTTTTCAAGCAAGCAGTATAGAAAATAACTCTTTTTCCTAGACTGTGCATAGCAAGCTAGGGCTATAGCCGTAAAGGACAAAGTAGTCACAATTATCGATGGCCATTCCAGAAAAATAGCCCCAATAATGCACTGTACGGGTTTGTCTTTACGGGTTTACCATTTTTGTCTCTGCTACTTATATGTATTGCATTGCTAAGCAAAGTCCCCACTTACTGTAGAGAAATTGGGTATTAATATTGTCCAGCCTACTGCTTTCTTCTTAATGTGCAAACTGCATTGCTTATTTCCTGTGGAAACAGTGGCTGTGAGACCGATTATAAATGCCACGTGAATTTTGTCACATGGCATTCATTCGCCCAATCACGTACTCGTGGAAAACAGTGACGAATTGCTGAATGCTTTCCTTAGCGCAGAAAACAAAAAGGCGAGTATTTTCAGTTGTTATGAAATGCTCCTGTTTCTCTAATAACATGGCCGCCCATTTTCGCCGCACCAGAAGGCTTCCATGTAACAGAAATTGCAGCCATGGTGGCAGCTACTGTAGTCTCCTCGCTTTCTTGCTTTTCAGAAAGTTGAGTGTGCAAACAATTTTCTGTATTAGAATTTATAATCCCTATTTTAGTAAGGATTCTTGTGAAGTGTTCTAAATAAACAGATAAAACATATTTTAAAACGCAGGTAGTTTGACAATCCCCAGAAGCATAGACATTTGTGTTCTTGCTCAGCACTTGAACCAGTAAGCGAGGACGCATAATTGTTGCCACTCGTGTGCAGCCGTCATAAATTAGATTCCCAGTAATAGTCCGGACAAAGTCTATCCAGCAGTAAGCATCACTGCTCGCATTTTTGTGAATAATGTGGGGCTCACATATGAGGACGGTGCCGCCAATGAACTCCAGCAGCATCATGAACGTAGCAGAGGTGTACAGGGCGGCCGTGTCGCGTGCCTGTGCCGCCCTGTTACCGCAGCCATAGTACAAGACCGACAGCAGCAAGGCGAAGAACACGCTCATCAGTACGCGGACAAGCGTAGTCTACTGTATCAGAAACAAGAAAGAATAAAGAAAGGCGCAGGTATTTGTTCACTTCACAACAAAATTTAGCCTTCGCCTGGAGCACCTTGAATGCGCGAGAAAATCACGCTTTGTGCAAAACTCTCAACTCCTGTAAGAGAGGCACTTCGTAACGAAAAGCCTGAACGCTCCATGAATTATCTTGCGGAGCCATTACAAAAGAAACCTTTCGCAAACAAATTCGGGAACGTATTTACAATCTATTCCTAACAATACATAGGAAGTAATCAAAATCATTGGTTCAGATGCCCTCTTAAACACTCATATTGTTGTCGGAAAATGCTAGTCATGGTTAAAAAATCGCTATAACAAAGCAAGAAGTTAAATATAGTAATGAAGAACTCAACCAAATTGCAAAATAAATACAGTCAACCGCAAGCACAACCCCTTGAATACCGCTAAGCACACGAGAGCTGCGGAAACACTAAACGAGTCCCCTATCACGTAGTCTCATTCGTATGCGAATGGGGCTCCATAATACACGCATATTGTGACTACTACATACCCTAGGATTAATGCTAAAAATACGCTTCGCAAGTGCTTGTGAAAGAATAATCGTGCGACCGTTCAGGGTACAGGATTTCTTAACAAAACAAGGTTGGCTGCCGCTGAAGCAGAGTCCTGATAAGAAGGTAAAAAGCTTATAATGTGAATAAAAAAATGTTGCATTGAGACCAAGCACGGTAGCTTAAGACAATATATAAAACACTGCAGAAATAAACATCTAAACAAGTATTGCGGAAAACAGCGCAAAGAGCAAGATGATCACCAAGTATGAACAATGTAACAAGTGGGCAGTATGTTTGCAGCATGTTAATCGTCCAACTTGACCTCGCAAAATTGCAATTGAAAATTTGGTTTCGGTGAAAAGAAATGGCGCAGTATCTGTTTCACATCTCGGCGGACACCTAAACCACGCCGTAAGGGAAGGGATAAAGGAGGGACTGAGAGAAGAAATGAAGAAGGTGCCGTAGTGGAGATCTCCAGAAAAATTTAGACCACCTGGGGATCTTTGACGCGCACATCTCACGGCACACGGGCGCCTTTACCGTTTCGCCTCCATCGAAACGTGGCCGCCGTGGTCGGGTTTGAACCCGGGAACTACGGATCAGTAACCGAGAGCCCTAACCACCTATCCACCGCGGCGGGCACCTCGCAAAACGCAGAGTCGGCTTTTTAACGGTGTTACTGCGGCATAATTAAACAGGCCTGCAAAAAGAAAACGTCGGCAGCGCGACGGTCTCAAACTTCGCAGAAACCATTTGAGTGCTGATCTTTTCACCTCTAGGCGACTGGTGCAACAGATGCGGTAAGCTATCCAAAGCGATACAACTAAATAAAAAGCAGTTGTAGAATTAATAATAATTGATTTTTTTTTTTGGGGGGGGGGGAATGGCGCAGTATCTGTCTCATATATCGTTGGACACCTGAACCGCGCCGTAAGGGAGGGAGTAAAGGAGGGAGTGAAAGAAGAAAGGAAGAAAGAGGTGCCGTAGTGGAGGGCTTCGGAATAATTTCGACCACCTGGAGATCTTTAACGTGCACTGACATCGCACCGCACACGGGCGCCTTACGGTTTTTCCTCCATAAAAACGCAGCAGCCGAGGTCGGGTTCGAACCCGGGAAGCACTTGTCGAAAATTTCAAATACATATAATTTTGCTTTTGTTTGCAGTTAACAAACAGCAGACACGAATAGAAGTATACAGCGCTTCGTTTCATTACTTTCATTTGTTTTTTTATTTCCGCACTTTCTAGCGCACATAAAGAATTCAGAAAAAGGAATGTCAACAAAGGAGGGGAAAAAGGATAAATTAAAGCTCAGTGACAGAAAAGGCGGAGAGGTCGGCCGGCGGGAACGTATCCCTGGCCTACTGTTCCATACTGAGGAAAGAAAGAGGGAAGAAAAGGGAAAGAGAGTTCAGATGGGAAAGAAAATTGTGAATCCAATTGAGTCTTGCTTTAAGCAATACTACAAATTTAAGCCATGAAGTGGCGAAGAAACACAATGTACAGTGGACTTGAACAAGTGTTTTGTACGGGCGACGACCCGCCGCGGTGGCTCAGTGGTTAGGGCGCTCGGCTGCTGATCCGTAGTTCCCGGGTTAGAACCCGACCGCGGCGACTGCGTTTTTATGGAGGCAAAGCGCTAAGGCGCCCGTAGGCTGAGCGATGTCAGTGCACGTTAAAGATCCCCAGGTGGTCGAAATTATTCCGGAGCCCTCCACTACGGCACCTCTTTCTTCCTTTCTTCTTTCACTCCCTCCTTTATCCCTTCCCTTACGGTGCGGTTCAGGTGTCCAACGATATATGAGACAGATACTGCGCCATTTCCTCCCCCCCCTCCCAAAAAAAACAGTTATTGTACGGGCGACGTGATGTGCCACAGGAAGATAAGGAAAAGAAGTCCACCTCATTCCTAGCGATGCAGTAGAAGCACCTCTTCAGCAACGTCACGAATTCACGATGGCATTTTCTAGGAGATTTGAATTGCAGCTCGGCTTCAGCCTTTTCCTGGTTAAGATGAAAAAACGACGAGAACGGCACGCCCGTCAAAATGCGCCACGATAAAGAACTCTAGAATAGGAGTGAAAAAATGTATTTCTTGTAGACTTTCTTCTAGCTGACGCAGAATGTAAGCACCATGAGCAAAAGGAAATTACATATCAGTCACCATTTTTAACCAACGCCAATAATGTGTGTATAGAAGCATTTACAGTGTTTTATATGTGACTTTACGTTTACAGTGGCTTACGGTGCATATGTGAACAAAGTGTGCGCCATACTATCCAGTATTCTACTTTATAGGTATGCCGTAGAACTGAAGGTAAAATTTAAGCGGATTACAATTTATTGTTCATCTTTCATTATTCCTATTGGAAGGGGACTTTAGATATAGAATTCAGCAAGTGTACAGGTTAAATGCGCGCCATTTTGTCTGAAAAAAATTCGCAGAATAAAGTGCTTGTGTACCAAATAGGTTGTACATTCCAACCTTCGTTTTCAAAAAAGCAACTTTAAAAAACGCTGCTTGTTCATTTAAACTAATCCCGTGATATTGTAACGTAGAAGACGAAGAAGCGGGCAGTGGCGCGGGACGCAGCGATCGCACAAGGCCCGCAGCCAAAATCATATTTCATCTGTCATCATGTCGTCTTGTTCCTTGGCTTGCCACCATCAATATAATTCAAGAAAACTCCTAGAAAGCTGGAATAAAGCGCATACCTTTTCAGTCATAAATTTCCCACCGTAAGGAGTGACCTTGCATGCAGCATTCTTTGTGTCGATGTGCTCCAGAACACAGTCGTTAGGCACGAAAAGGCGGGACAGTTTCGTCGTCAGTTCGCCGTGCTGTCCGGAAGCTATCTCTGTGACTGGGAATGCAAAAGATTAGCATTCTGCTCATTATCTTTAGTGCTCACAACATATGTTCTCATTTCTTTCTCTCGCCACACAAGCTACGTGATATTTTGCTCCGAGTAAACCCACAGGGCCATTAAGCTTGAGCAGCGGCTCCGTCTGTGCCCTTGCTTCATTTTCTTTAACTGCACATCGAGTATACTACAGTGTCTCTAATTCAGTCGCTTACAAGGCATCTAGCCTGAGTGTATGGGAACATATGACTGCAATACCTTAATATCAGTTTCGTCACGAATCCCCGGAATATATCTGGGCTTCTATATTTTAACTTAATTGCTTTTCTTATAACTATACTTTGTTCCTGCTGAGCCTAGTATTACCTACGGTGTCGTATTTAACAGACTATTCAATCGGTGAAGTCGCGAAGCGATGACTTCAGTAGCATATTTTTGCAAAAACAGAAGAGGTTTTTTTTTGCAAGAAAACCTTTGGCACGACACAAATGATTTCGAAAACCTTTCCTTTTCGCAATATATTTGCAGTTGTATAAAGCATGTATTCATATAATAAAAAACTGCGTCACAAAGCCTTCATTGCGGGTAATACTTCGGGCTCCGTCTGCGTTTTAGCAACTCATGTCCTACCGAAACATGAACTCTATTTCAAATAGGGGACAACGGGCATCGTTAAGCAGCGTACTGTTAAGTAGCGCTAACAACGGTTCAGTAGGTAGGTCTGTACGCGAGAAATTGGGTGAGAATTACTGCACATTACTTGGCGGAGAGTACTTACTGAAATCACAGGGGCTTGTGTAAAGTGGGCATTGAAGGTTCTGAGATTCCAAAAATGGCAAAAGCTCTTTCACTGTGCCATTGTATATGCACTTTCCTTCTGAAAGCATGTAAAGCTGTAAAGTAAAAGAGGGGTGGAAAGCAGTTAACAAACGGATAATGCGGCCTTAAGACGCGTGTATTCATCGTGGCGTTAAGCAGCAAGCTATTTTCCAAAAACATGCTTCATAAATGAATCTCGGATTATGAAATCTGCACTTTGTCTCCACAGTCTAATTACACTTATGATTTGTACGTAATGAATCTTTATCTGTATAAGGCAGAAGGGGCACATAACGTCTTTACGGGGACCACAGTCGACGACAGCGATATGTTCCTACCTGTCGTATTAACAGCAGACGTTAGCACCGAGTAATGGCAACCTTTAACCCCACAGACACCCCTTGCGGCAGCATACACCCATACAAGATATAGGCAGGATGGCCTCTTAAATAAAATGTCTTGCCCTCATCATGCGAAGAAGTTTCCGTTATTCCTCTCTGATTTGCTAAAGAACTGTTGTCTTTCTGAAAATACGCCAACTTAAGGTCTGTATAGTTACCTAAATTAACACGAAAAAAGCGCTTTGGGGCTTACATTGTGAAAATGGGAGAATAGCAGGGCACTGGGGTTGTGGATTGCACAGACCACGGTGTGTCCGGAATCGGAAAGCGACTTGAGCACTCGAACGCAGCGTAACGCCGAGCTGCTATCGAGTCCACTGCAACAAAGATGAACTGAACTGTCAAACGACTTATCTGGAAACCTACAAAATCAATGAAAACAGTTATTCGTATCCGCAGTTCAGCTTCGTCTTACAGTGCTCCATCTAGATACATTGAGCCTCGTCTGGCGTTGTATTACGATAGATATATTGGTACTTACGTTATAGAACTTACAACATCAAGTTGTGGATCAATTCGCTCACGCCCTACGGTCTGCTAGCCATCCTGGTTACCTCAGTGTGTGGAGCGGCTGCTCCGGCAGTCTCAGGTTAGAACCACAGACCAGATTTTTAGTGCGCTAGTGCTTATAGTGACCATTACCCATATCCCCGCACTTAGCCGTTGTGTGTTTGTATGTTCGTCTGAAGCCTGCTCTTTGGCAGGCTGCCCATCTACCCTCCGGTTTGTGGGCACCCTGCCCAGGATAGGTGGCAGGGTGATAAACAATACAAAACAATGGACACCTACCGATAGAGCACATAAATCGCATTTGGCCGAACCATGAAAATCGGCCGTCGTTTTTTTTTTTTCTACAACTCCGAAGTTTCTGTGAAAGCTGCATGGCTTTCCTTTGCCGCATTATGGCTCCACTTTAGTGGGCGCTAAAGTATAGTTACTTCCTTATGACAACATCAAAGTACAACATCAAGAAACAAGGGTCTATTTTAGTGCTAAAGCTACTAAATCTAAAAACCTGATTCTCAGATTTCGCCGGTGTTTGTTTCTCCTAACACTCTGACAGGTGGCCTACATGCCACGGTGGGCAGGTGGCAACCAGCCAACATGCTTTATGCGAAACACTTTATGGCAAAACACTCTATGAGCACGAGTGGGTTTCAAACCTGCGTCGGCGCGAACGAATAAGTTTCGCTGGCCACTGCATTAGACCAGTAAGTCACCGCCACAGCCGAACATCCCGCGTGTTCAATTGCCAGTTTCTCCTGCTTCTTCTTCTTCTTCTTCTCCTTAGTAAGCATGGCACATACCTACGCAGAGGGATTGGCCAAGGTTCCGTAGATGATCTTCTTCTTCTTCTGCTTCTTCTTCTTCTTCTTCTTCTCCTCAAGTAATATGGCACATACCCACGTGGGGGGGGATTGGCCAAGGTATAGGGTAGAATGCCAAGGAAGCATTTGCGCGGGGAAGGAAACGTCAGAAGACTGAATCAAGATAAAAAAAAAAATTGGGAAAAATAAAATGAATTCAAGAGGTATGAGTCATCCGGAATAGAATCAATCTAGCCTTTTTTGGACGTGCGAAAGAATTTTGTGTATAGCTAACAAGATAATCGATTAGTTGCACTTATGTAATCGTGAAGGTAGCCGCATACACTGCTTAACGGGAATCCCTTGGCACTCGCACCGAACGATAGAAGAACTGTAAGAGACAGAGGCAGTCCTAGTCTCGAAAGAGGAACCTCCAGATATTGCTTTCTCTGAACCGCGAACCGCCGGCAAGAGAGGAGAAAATGATCGATTGATTCAACTTGCCCACATGATACACAAAGGTTTGTCGCAGCGAACCCGCACCTGCATAAGTACAAGTTTAAGTGAGGGATTCTACATCGCAGGAGCGTCATGGACACTTCACAAAGCCTTGACTTACACCACCGGATATTCCACTGTTACTTTAGGTGTTGAAAGTCCACGGTATTCAGCAACGGATCACTCAAAGTGGCTGAAATATGTTGGAACCGCTGGAAACGTGAAGCTGCTAACAGAATGAGGTGAGGGACGGGATATATTACAGGTGCGCTGAGAGCTGACCTTGCCAATAAATCAGCCACCTCGTTAAAATAGACGCCTGAATGCCCAGGTACCCAGACCAAACGGATCTCGCGCACTGTGCTCGGAACAAAAAACCTAAGTGAACGAGTCAAGAAAGATTTTTCCGAATTTTGGAGAGAGACAATAACTGAAAGGCAGTCTGTGAGAATAAGAACCCGTGCGACATGTCTGGGAATTTTGAGAAGAGCCAAACCAATGGCCAAAAACTCTGCGAAGAATATAGGAGTATAATCAGGGATACGAACGGAGTAGCTCCAATCTAGATCCTGCGAATATATGCCAATCGCCGCCTTCTCACAGCTGCCGGAGGCATCAGTGGAGAGAACAGTATGATGTGGAAAATTCTGGAGGTGTTCAGAAAGAAGACCATTTAGGGTATGTGCGGGCATATGCTTCGCATGGGACGGGAAAATAAAGTCGTAATAGAAGATGGGATCAGCCTGCGTGTCAGCAACTCGTTGCAAGGAGACCAGATCAACCTGAAGCGGAGCTAACAGATTCTGCGTGAACCTAACTTGCGGAAGCTGATAACGTGGCCAGTGATTAGTCAAAAAAAGGTGTGGTTGGGATACAAAAATTGGAATACTAACGCCTGGGGCCGGGTCAAAAGACTTGAGGAAAGTACGCACTGTTAGAAGTTGGAAGCGGGAATAGAGGTTGGGGATACGCGCTTCCAGATAAAGGACAGCGTTGGAAGCTGATTTTGGGAGCCCGAGGCATAGCCGTAGGGCACGTCTTTCCAGTAAGGCTAATGGCTGCAGCTTGTAGTTCGCGCTACCAGAGAACAAGGGGCAACCAAATTCCAGAATCGGTCTCATATAAGCCTTATAGAGCAACAGTAGCGTGTCACGACGCATGCCAAACTTTTTATTGCCAACTCGGGTCAAACGGCCCAGTGCACGTTCCCCTTTAATAACATTATTCTTAATATGGTGTCGCCAATCCAAATTTTGGTCATAAGTAACACCTAGGTATTTAACCGACTCCACCTGCGGAATTGGAGTGGAGCGGTAGGCTAGCGAGATGTACATAGGAGCGTCGGGTGGAAATACCAGCACGCCGCATTTGCTGACATTAAGTGATAAATTGATTTGGTCCAACCAGACTTCAAGAGCATTCAGATATGCCTGCAAATACCCGTAGAGCACATGAATATCATTTGCTGATGCGAAAAAAGCTATATCATCTGCGTATACATAAACTGTAACGTTAGGATGAATGGGGATGTCCCGAACTAATATGTTGAAAAGCAGCGGAGAAAGAACAGAGCCTTGCGGCACACCTCTTGATTGACCATAGGTATTAGAACAAAAAGATCCGTCTGTACAGAAGAAAAATCTATCTTTTAGAAATTCACAAATCCAGGCGTAGAGGTAATGCGGTGGTTGTAGTTGAGCAAGCTTGTTAATGAGGACTGTGTGCTCCACGCTGTCATAGGCCTTCGCAACGTCAAGCGTCACCAAGGCCGAAACTTCTCTCTGGCGCATTGAGAGTCGTATTCGGCTCTCGAGATCCACATGCGCGGACCATATGGAACAACCGCGACGAAAGCCAATCTGTGCGGGGCTGAGGCCGTTAATATGATGAACATGCTTTGTGAGGCGACTGTGTACTACTCTTTCTATTAGCTTTACTAAATTTGAGGTTAAAGCAATGGGCCGAATATTGTCTAATTGAAATCCATTGTCTGCATTTTTTAAAAGTAAAATTATTTTCGCAATTTTCCAGCTGTGAGGAATCCAAGAGGTTTCCAATGACGCATTTACAATATCAAGAAGGTGAGTCGGAAAGTCATGCGCTAAAATCTTTAACATGCCCACAGTAATCCCGTCAGATCCCGGAGCAGCAGAGTTCATCGAGGAAACAATTTGCAGGAGCTCCGACACGTCGACCTCAGGATAGTCCGAGCTGGGGGTGAGAGTGTGCAAAGGTTCTGCTTTCTGTACCTGGAAACGTAAGGCCAGCCCCTGCGCGATGCGTTCAAGGTTTTGCTTAGCCTCCTGCGGAGACATTACCATTGACCTTATGCGATTGGAGGCCGGAGAGCTGTTATTCTGCGCCATGAATCTATAGAGAGCCTTCTTATTCTGGGGTTTTGAGAGATACGTGTTTAAATTTTGATTATAATCCTCCTTTGCCTTTTTAACAGTTCTTTTGAAACATGCAGAGAAGAACTTATAATTTATCCAATTAGCTGGGCTCTGATTATAGGAAAGGCTTTTCCAGGCTGCTTTTCTACGACGATAAGCTTTCTCACACTCCTCCGTCCACCAAGGAGACGGCTGTCTGGCAGGAGCAGTAGTGCACACCGAGAATACAGAACTCTCAGCAGCATCGTGCAGAAAGGTAATTGTCCGCTGAGCTCTTTGTACTCGACCTGAGCTAACTATGGAGGGGAGTGAGGCAGATATCAATTTTTTGTACATAATGTGGTTTAGAAATTTCATGGTTGCACCACCTTTTCTGATAGGCGAGGATATAATAGAAAAGGTTATTGGAAAGTGGTCACTAGAGGTACCTGATTCTTCAGTTGACCATGCAGATACGCCAACCCCACGAGATGCTAATGTTAAATCTATGATCGAACGGGATCCTCCACGCATAAAGGTTACTGCTCCGGAATTACAGCAGCGCACTGCATTGATTGACATCCAGGACCACAGAAGCTGGCCGCAGGAGTCAGAGCGACTATCCCAGGCACTGTGGTGCGAATTAAAATCTCCTGCGATGACTGTGCTGTTTGCGCCGCTCAGTAAGGTGTCCAAACAGTCTGTCCTGTGAACACCGATTGGGAAGTAGACGTTAGCAATAGTGACTTTGGCGCACTGTGGAAGGGAGATTTCAACCGCCAACAACTCACAGTCAGGGCGCATAACTGTCTGCGAGATTGATGCCCGGTGACATATTTTCGTAGAGATCATAGTTATTAACCCACCACCCCTGCCATTAACGCGATCTACCCTGAAAACACGAAATTTTTTAAATGTGAATGATTTAAGTGGAGAGAGCCACGTTTCTTGTAAAATCACAATATCTGGATTATGTTTATGAAGAAGTAATTCAAGATCCGGTAAAGAAGAAAGTACGGAGCGACAATTCCACTGCATAACTTTTAGACCCGCCATGATTATCGACTTGTTAAAGAGGCATCAACAGCCTCCTTCAGCACATCAGTCTGGGGAATTAATTTGGGGGGTCCTTTCTTTGCTTTGACTTGCGGAACAGCTGACTTCGAGGGTGAGGAAGAAGCTCGACGCTTCTGGGAAGTGGTGAGCATTTCAACGTCCATGCTACAAGGATCTACGTGAGCGACACTGTCAGGAGCGCTGTTGGCAGGCGGTACTTGGGGCACGGTAGGAGGCGACATGGAATGACTCTTACTAGCAGCACTCGGGAGTGATGCCGGCGTAGCCGCCGAAACATGTGATTCAGTAGGCAGAGATTGGCCAGCAACAAGTTGAGATAGAGCCTCGGTGAAACTGCCCAGCATTCGCTCGACCACCACAGAAAGAGCCTGTTCTACTGAGGACACTATTGAAGTAGTCAAACTTGACGGTATATCAGCAACAGAGCTTCGCGCACGGCTGGCATATGTATTATCCCTCCGATCCAGAAGTGCATAAGCATCTGCTCTCGAACATCGTTTCGCTTGAATGATATCGAGCAGGCTTTGTTCGTCGGCTCGTTTCGAGCAGTTGACATCATCAGCTGAGTGGTTGCCCTTGCATAGGCAACACTGGGGCTGATCAGAGGCGCAGCTGTCATCTGAATGCCCTTCTCCACAAACCCGGCAGCGGGTCGCCGACTTACACGCTTTACCACTGTGACCGAAACGCCAACAGTTGTTGCACTGAAGAGGACGGGGCTGCAGAGGGTCCACACGATACACTATCGGTCAAACCTTGAGTTCAGAAGGACAGGAGGAACCAGCAAACGTAGTGATAACTGACTCTGTCGCAACACGCACACCATTGAATTCTCTACTGCACCGGTAGACAGAAAGAACCCCCACACCTGCATCCTGAAACTCCTCCAGTATATCCTGCGGGGAAGATGCTGGGTCCACGCCACGAACAATACCTTTGGAACATGCGAGCTGTTCCGGGATGAAGGCTTTAACCGCTAAGGACTGAAATATTTTGCACTGGAGCAGGTCTGTGACACAATCAATGTCAGCGGACCTGCAAACAATGCCTCTCCGGCCGAACGGTCGCACCTCAGAGATCTGGAGGTAGTGGGTAGTGAGAGATCTTAGCTCCTGCTGAAGGACCTTGGGGCTTTTCATCTTGATCGTTCCCTCACCGATCGGCACGAGAGCCACAGGGATGATGTCAATTCCATTTTTACGAAAATTTTCTAGCGGCAAGCTTTGGGTGGGCAAGCTGGCAAACCAGGTTGCCGTCCCTCCACCCGGGGAGGTCAGCGACATACCTAAGCCAAACGCACCCTCAAATGCACATTAACCTGGCCTACAGACCTAACCTGAGACCTGGCCAAATCCCCCACACAGAACGGCCTCACCAGAGATGACCACGTAGGCACCACCAGGACACCACAGTTGAGCTCGAAGCCAAGCACCAGCAAGAACACGTCAGCACCGTCCTGCTGTGCTTTGGATGTCGTCGTCTTCATCAACTTCCAGCCGTGCACAATGGATCCAGAACACACCGCTGTCGGTATTTCCTTCTTACACCAAGCATCCAACCGAAATTGAAATAAAATTGAAAATCGAAGTGTGCGAACGCACTTATTTTGGATTTGGCCTAACCAAACTGCATCGACCGTCCTCTTTTTAAATTATAAATGCTCCAATCACGTGGTCTACTCGTACCTTTAAATAACTAACTTTCTTCGGCATTGTTCCTTCTCTCCTTGAAAGACTGTCTCTATTCGTCGTTTAGTACGTTTCGCAAATGAATGATGCTTACAGCAGGCTGATGCTTAGCTGATGCTGATGCTTACAGGAGGCTCAACGGTTATTGGAGAACTCATACCGTCGTTTACATCCGCAGAATGTGCACAGTCATGGAGTAAAGTTTAAGAGATGCAGGTTCGGGGGGAAAAATATTTCTACGTGGTCTAGCAATCCGCTTCACTGAAAATACAGGAATCATGAGGGAACACGCATGCTCCGTCGGCTGGAATGAATGCGAACTCACTGGAAAGCGAGACACTGCAGGATTGTCCATTTTCCTGTTGACCCGCATCCAGTAACATTTTGTTAATGACCCTACTATCTGTTGGCAAGTCGCAGAGAAACGCGCCAAGAAATGTATTACTTGCCTTGTTGGTTCGTCGAGATATACGACAGGGGGGTTAGCGACGAGCTCCTGGGAAATAGCTAGACGCTTCTTTTCTCCGCCTGAAAGACACTTCGTGAGCGTATTGGCGCAGTCGTTGAGGCCCCACTGAGTCATCATCTGGGTTACCTGGGCGGAACACACATACAGAACAACCAAAAACCTGTTTACAAGCTTGTCGGTGCTAAATCCAGCGCGTGCAGTAAATATGATAGGTCGGCTTCCCAAACTACTTTCTGGTCCAATTACTCGTAAAAAGCAAACGCTCGTCTCTACACCTTGACACCAAGCCCCTAACTATGGAGTAGCATTCTCGATTCATAACAAATTCTTCTTTCCTAAGGAGAGGGGCCTGTAACTGAGTTGTCATAGCAGCCGTGTGGGGCACTTATGCGTTGCGGCAGGGAAGGAATTTTTAATTCTCGACACAAGTAATTTACTGCAATGGCACTGTCATTATTGATGCTGATTAAGCTTTAGTCCCATTTTTAAGGCTTTATTGCATTTTCTGCCGCACCTAAGTACGTTAGTGCTTCAGTCATATGCAATTCAAATGAGGGGTGCTACTCACATTTCATATTCCGAAAAATAAACAAAAACGTTGCAAAAGCAGCATTCAGGCAGAGTCCCGAAAGCACAAAATGCCTTCTGTGAAAAGGAATACGTCATTCAAACGTGGCGTAGTCTAAATAAGCGCCCTAGGTAGTATTACAGGAAGGTAAAGAAAAGCCGTGAGGTAGCTTGCGCTGCAGAGGCGTTATCAAGGTCCTCTTTGACACAGCGCGGGCGGAGAGTCTAGGGTTGCTTATGCAGCATGGTATGTATACTCCACGGCCATTCCATACCGCTTCCACAGAAGTGCTGCCGGCAAGAAGTTTCGCTCATCGTGTCCTCACGTCGTTGCTGTCGCTTATACTAGCTTCGTTGCTAAAGGGTGTGGTGTATTTATTTCAAAATGTTTGATTTGGAAGCTTTGAGGGCCTGGTAACAAATAACTTTGTGTGTAAGGATATCTATGCAGTTTTAAAGGGAAAGGATGTAACGCAGTCCTTCACTTACAACTTTTAGCGAAATTTCGCTATACCTTGAATAATACTGCCTTTATATCTACAAGTTTGCGTTAGCAGTAACTGTAATTCTCGTGCCTAATGCGACTGCAGCGAAAAAAAAATATATTACTGGATGAGCCCAGTCGTTGCGGCAAGCCTTTTTTTTTACTTTTGCTGCAAACAAAGCGGTGTTTGTTTTTCGAACCCAGAAGCGCCAAAATCTAGGCATCGTTCTTTCAAATCGTTCACGTCTAACCAATGAAGTCAGGTGACTAGACAGCATGTTATCGAGCTCATCCGCGCATTTGCTAAGAATATCGCGAGCTGGCAGCTTCCGGAGTCACGCTCGGTGGGCATTGGTCATGAAGTTACTGGTGGTTACTTGCGTGCACGGAATAACAAGACTTTTTTTTTTTTCCTGCTGCAACTCTAACACCGGGGCAGCGCGAACCGGAGCGCCAGATAAGACTTAGTCAAAATACTTCGTCACATGTTTTTGTGCACAACTTTACATCTAGCAGTGCCCAGAAGGTACATTTGTTGCACTAGCTACCACCACCGTGCCACCTTGTTGCATGCGGCCGTGCCTTTTTCGGTACGGAGTGCGGGGATGTGCATTGTGGATCACACGTAGCGGGAACAACTGAGCGCCGTCTGAGGGAGCCTCGTATAGAGAGCCTGACCCCACAGTGGGACAGGGCCAGAGAACTACAGCAGTGCGCCAGCTGCGCGAGCTTAGGCACCCAGTGCGCTCGATGAAGAGAAAGAGCTCAGGTAAGGTATAGCTTGCACTTTGGGTATGTGCCATCTTTTGATAGGCTAACAACAACAACAACAGCTTGCACTTGGATCCCAAGCGGGCAATGTGTTCGTGTTACACTCACAAGGTAAGAAGTCTTGCCGCGTCCAAGGGCAGGTATACGCAGTTCGATGCTCATGGTGAGGGCTTCCCGCACCGTCAAATACGGCAGCAAGCGATCGTCCTGCATGACGTAGCAGCTCTGCATGTTGAACAGCCTGTAGTCGGGCACATAGCCGTTAACGTGGACCTCGCCTTCATAGCCCTTGTCGCTGCAGAAGGAAAGAAAACATCTGCCATCACCCATAAGACTTGGTTTAGGTTTAACGTCCCAAATCGACTCAGGCTATGAGCGACGCCGTAATAGAGGGCTTCGGAAAATTTCGCCTCCTGGGGTTCTTTAACGTGCACTGACATCGCACAGTACACGAGCCTCCAGAATTTCGCCCCCAACGAAATGCGACCGCCACGGCCGGTATCGAACCACCGTCTTTCGGGTCAGCAGCCGAGCACAATAACCACTGAGCCACCGCGGCGGCTTCACCCATAAGGCACAAAATTGAAGGCTATCAAAAAGTTTGAAATTAGGTTAAAGACAGCGCAGAGAGATGGAGAGAGGGAAATAGGAAAGCATGGCGGGGAAGGGCCGTTAAGAGACTCAAGGAGAGCTGCGTAGACAAGAACGCTCACCAGGGCTCTTAAATACACCAATTGGGAACTCCGCTTCAAAATGAGATTAGTTCCCGTGACCACTTTTCGGGAAGACAGACAACCATCGGAATCTCTTTTGCATCGGGGCAGTGGTTGGGGCCACCTTGCCTGCTAAATTAAAGAGGTTGTTTTTTTTATGTTTGCCACGTTTTTTTCTTTCTTGTTTGAGTTCTGTACTGTTTCTTCCCTTTTTCTTCATTCAAGGTTATTTCTCATCTTGTAAGCTACGCGGGGCGAAGTTCACCGTTCGTATGGGCTGCGTGTTTCGCGGAACTCGATGGGGCACCTAAGTCGTGGCCGAGCTTGCGAGGGGTTTTCTTGTAGGCTATATTACTTTGATTCATATTCCGGTTCGTGCAGTTTCTGGATTCTGTAGTTACGCTCTACTCTTCTATTGCTCCTCTCTATTGCTGATGTGTCAGTTTTGCTTTCACTATCCCTAAACCCCAAAGCAACTTGAAGCCTTGCTATGTTGTTTTTGATATCTGTATATATAGATTTCCAGTCTAATGAACATTTTTAACGTTTTTTACTCTGTTCGCGCGTTCTGCACAAATATGATCTCTTTGTTCGTACGTCTTCTTTGTTGTCTTGTGAAAAGACAAGCATATCTAGACTGAAATAAAAGGTTAATATCTCTTGCATTATCTATCGTACAGCGTTAATTCCGGATTTAGATTATCCCCCCTCTGTATTCATGCAATTATTTCTTTGTTCCCATCATTTGTCTCCACTAAGCCGTCTCGGTTGCGCCGACTTTCTTTTGTCTGCGAAACCGAGACGTCGTATTATAAAGTCGCATAATCGAGGTTCCTTATATCAGAGGTAACACATGGAAGTTCACTATATTCGAGGTTAATATACGAAAGTTCGTTATATCGAGGTGGAATAATTATGGGTGGCACATCCGAGGTTAAGACACTAAAGTTCGGTATATCCGAGGTGGCATACTAATGTTCGCTATAACCGAGGTAAACACACGGAAGGTCGTTATACCGGCGGTAGTATCTAAGTTCATTCGTAGTCCTGTGGGCAGGTCACCACCAGCCCACTGTGGGAGGTGGGCCACCTGCCACTCGGGGCTGACGACGGTACTCGTCATTTCCGCTTGCACAGATCCTTCTAATGTAACGCATTAATAATTAAACACATGGCATTGAGCACTCACTAGTGGCCGGATAGGATGTTCAACAGCGTGCTTTTCCCGGCTCCTGAGGGCCCCATGATGGCAGTGAGCGTGCCCGGGGCCGCCCGTCCATACAGGTGACTCATCAGCACTTTCTTTCCTGTAATTCATAAGGGACGTTAAACATCTGTCTATGAGTACACACACGTGCGCTCAATGGCGTAATTGTGGTAGTATGCGGGGCTCAGCGTCCCGGAGGGTCTAAGGAGAAACGGGCAGGGGTTGGACTTTTCAGTTTAAAGCGAAAAAAAGTACTTCGAATTAATTTTCAAAATTCTTTTTTTGCCTTAAAATTTAAGTACCCTTGACATGCACATCTGAACTAGCTGGCAGTTGCGTAAACGAGGGGAGCGGTGATGCGACGTAGCGTTGGATTAAGTAAAGCACTCTTGCGTTTTGAGGTATCACTGACGTCAACACGCGCACCACAGGATGTCGCGCCCTCTCGCCAAACCTACTGCAACAGCGTGCGATAACATAGCAAATACCATTTTATTAACCAACCTCCAGGACTAGAACAAGGAAGGGAATCCTGCTACTAGGCGCTGTTTTTAATGTTCTCCTACCATCCCCTTGCCTAACTTCGCGGTGTTATCATGCGACATAGATGTTCGCACCACTCTAACGGCCAATACAGGTCCGAAACAATTAAGAAGTTATTTACTTCCACACTTCTTGCTATGCGCTACCCGGTGCTGGCGGTGCGCCGCAACCATACATAGAGGAACAACGCAGAAGACCTGGGGCTTCGGAAAGAAAAAAAATTCTAAATGAAAACTAAGTAATTTCTGGGTGCCGAGACGCCGAAAAGCGAGACGTACTCGACGTAGGTCCTAGTTACTGCATTTGCGTACGCAAAGCAGTGTGTACCCTCGCCTTTCTTGATTCCAGTTTTGTTGGTCGCTTTCCCTTAGCAGTAGCACGCCGCTTGAGTCGTCGAGAGAAATTTCTAAAGCGAAGCGCCACCCGTCAGAAGCAGAGCTCGAGTAGAAACCAAATGTAGAAGCTGACGCCTCCAAGCCTTTGCCCGCCTCCTCCTCCCGTCGCTACCCTCACACCTGCCGCGTTTCCGTTTGAACGCCGAACATAAGCAGAGAGCAGTGCGAGTGGATGCCAGTGGGCAAAACCTTTCCCTTAAAGTAAGACCATACACTTAGTCACAGTTACATCTATTATGCCAAAGAGATTTATTTATTTTTTTAATATGCTGAGGAATGTGTGCGTGGTCCCTTGGAAACATGACATCGTGTGTCACGGCTAAAGGCGTTGGTGACTTACATAACCAAGAGCATATTTCGCTTCGGGCGCCAATGCTGTAGCATCAATGGCTGAAAATTTTGAGGTTCATCAGCTGCTTTGTAGATTTGTTAGACAGACATTCATAAATGAGTAATTTATTAAAGCCTTTATGTTCTAGCTTATGAACTTCTCGTTTGTTTGTTGTTTTCTTAGTTTTCTTGGCCATAACCCCCAAAAATTTATGAGATCACTGCGGCACCCTCATTCGAGGAATGCGTAAGCATTGACGCCTCCTCTTTGCCTAAATTAATCAAGTTCCATTATTGCCCATTCTGAGTTTCAAAGTTGGCGCCACGCTTCGTTTTCCAATTTTGGGCCACGCTTCGCTCCGTCCACACTTTCGATTTTTTAAATTTACGCCACGCTTTAGCTCTGCCCACTTCCGGTGTTTTCAAATTTGGCGTCACTTTTGCTCCGGCCCCGCTCATGTTTAGGACATTTTTTGTTCTAATTGATTAATTACCCCACATGCACCTCATGATTTCCCCTGCGAGAGTTTTTGATGTTTTATCTAATGCAACCGTTCTTTTTCTTATTACTCAGTTCGTCCGAACGTTGTCGTGATGACAAGCTCGTGATGACACGAAACCGCAAACATAGCCATAGAATACTTCCGCAGTAATAAAATTAGTTTTTGGGGGAACGAAATGGCGCAGTATCTGTCTCACAACTCGGCGGACACCTGGACCGCGCCATAATAATAATAATTGGTTCTGGGGGAAAGGAAATGGCGCAGTATCTGTCTCAGATATCGTTGGACACCTGAACCGCGCCGTAAGAGAAGGAATAAAGGAGGGTGTGAAAGAAGAAAGGAAGAGATAGGCGCCGTAGTGGAGGGCTCCGGAATAATTTCGACCACCTGGGGATCTTTAACGTGCGCTGACATCGCACAGCACACGGGCGCCTTAGCGTTTTTCCTCCATAAAAACGCAGCCGTCGCGGTCGGGTTCGAACCCGGGAACTCCGGATCAGTAGTCGAGCGCCCTAACCACTGAGCCACCGCGGCGGGGCCCGCGCCATAAGGAAAAGGATAAAGGGGGGACTGAGAGAAGAAAGGAAGAAAGAGGTGCGGCTCCGGAATAATTTCCACCACCTGGGGATGTTTAACGTGCACTGACATCGCACAGCACACGGGCGCCTTTGCGTTTCGCCTTCAGCAAAATGCGGCCGCCGCGATCAGGTTCGAACCCGGGTACTCCGGATCAGTAGCCGAGCGTCCTAACCACTGAGCCACCGTGGCGGGTTTTTCGTCATACGTTTAAAATTTCTTGATCACCTTTATTCGTTTCTGAGGTTACAATGAAAAGCTGGCTGACGAAAAGCAGGCAAAATTTTACATCATGCTCTTGAAAAAGTTATCGTTGGCATTTTATTTCCGCAATCTGTTCTCTACATAACCTCCTAGCGCCACTTATTACAAACATTTGCAAGTTTCACACCAAGAAGCTACTTACTGTCGTTACAAGGCGCAACCTGCAAGCGTCATTGAGACAAGCAGAGGATTTGTCTAAGTGGTGGATTTTATCAATGTCCTCATGTCCTCATGTCCTCGACAGGTGTAAAATAAAGAAATATACTTACTCTAAAACCTGAATTTTTTTTATTATCGGTAGTAACTGATGGAGCACTGCAGTCAATGAATAGTTAAGCCGGCAGCCCACAAAAAAAAAACGGAAAAGATGTACGTTTTTTTTCTTGTTCTACGTGGGCTCCGGACATAACGGGATACAATCACGGTTACCTGCTAGTTCTCACAGCCGATGAAATAGCGCGGGGTGTAAGAGGACTCACAATGATGCTTTGCCGCAGCACACTTACCTTTGTCGGCTGGAACGGAAAAGCTGATGTCTTTCCACTTTATGGTGACAGCATAGGAAACTCGTGGCCGTAGTGCTTCGGTACTAGTAGAAATGATGTCCAAGTCCACAACTTCACTTCCATTTTTTTTCCCCCAGAACTCATGCTTTGCTGAAAAGCTGAAATAAATTTGCGTTACGTGCCTTCAAGACTTACGAATACAAGGCAGAAATTAGAAGAAGCATTGGCACTTAATAGTATGGTGATTCGTGCTCGAAAGAGGTGCAGGGCTCCACCAGGCCGATTTATTGACTTTTTTCTCTGGACTTTGCGATTCTTGTTAATACGAAAAATAATATTCCACTTCCAAATACTCACACTGATGACATCCTCTGCGGCGTTTTCCCCTTTGCGTGGGCACTCGTGAACTGGCAGTCTGAAAGAGGCGCATCGGCTCCAGCTGCTGCTTCGGCGCGAGAGGGCATATCGGGAATGGCTTCACTCCCCATCGAAATCTGTGGATGCCACTTCTCTCTTTTCCGTACTTTTGGAAGTTTACCAAATATGTATCCATGAAGAGGTGCGGGGCTGATAGCCGGAAGCTGATAACGTTAGGCTTCCGGGTTCCGGCACTTGAGCTAGTCTACCAAGAGGCAGGCATACTGGCATCACTTAGACAGGCTCCGAGCACACATTTTGTAATGAACCTCGAAAGAGCGAACTAGGAGTAAAATTTTACATAGAAAAAAAAACGCGAGCAAAACGCTAGGCTGCATAAATGCGTACCCACTGATCCCCCCCCCCCCCTGCCCTTTCGGCCGAAGTTGATGTGTCCCAATGAGCCTATCTTCTTTCTGTTGTTTCTCGTTTAAATCGATAGTGTTAAGAGTCTCGTTTAGTGAAAACCAGGCGGTGGCAGCGTGAATGAAAAAGTCCCAGAGAAGCAACTTAGGTGGGCCACCTAGGTAACGTGACTATGTGACGTCATCACAGCGTGCCCAAATAATTGTGAACAAAGTGCTCAGGTGGCAAAGGTGGCAGTTAAAATAATTATTGGACACGAGAGGTTACTCGAGAAGAACAAGCTGGGTCTCACAAGCTCCATCGGCAGCACTTACCATGGCAGGGCAGTGGCGCATCGCTTAACCGTTGCGCCACTGCGCCAGGACTTCCCAGCGATCTATGAATGTAAGGTAAATAGGGGCCAATTCTGCATATATCAGCAATAACCGATTAACGCTACTGCGTCAAACCCGTGAGGTCGAGCTCAAATGTCCCTTCCATTTTTTTTTTCGTCTTCCTGTTTTTCCGCGTTCAATTGAATAGCACTGATATACCCTCGTACCCATGCGGCCATGCATGCTGTACTCTATGCGTGATAAGTGTGCATGAGTCCTCTTTAATGTTATCCAAATGAGATTGGGCACGGACATTTATACAGGTGCGCTCTACCCTACACGTGCAAAGTGTCGCTGCCAGACGTTGAAGCAAAACATTGTCCGCGAAAATCTGTAGTGCAGGGGCGAAAATGTATTCCTGCACTTAAAAAAAAAGCACGCTTACACTGTAGCGTAACGTTTATCAAAGCAGTAATCGTGGGTGCCCGCCACACTAAAGTCTCACAAAGCACCTTGAAGTTGACGCACTTTAGCTGCAGAGGATGGCGCTTCAGACCGCTTGAGGGATATACTCAACTCAGCTGGCCGCCGCGCAAGCTGTGCTGATATTAAAATGCGTCTTCGCCAGTCGTCTGGTAAGCACTTCGGAATTTGTCATGAAATGAGCCTAACACATACGATAGGGCAGCGTAAAACAATGAAGCGTGTCATACTACACGGGATCATTGCTGCGAAGACGACGACGTTGGTGCGTAGTGCGCCGTGTGAGCGAAATACAATGCAGAGAGAAACGCTTACACCTCCAGTCCGAGATCTTGGTGTTTTTTTTTTTCGTCGTCTTGACAACGCGGGCGACTGCTCGCTATCTTGTTTACGTGGCTGTCGTTGCTTTTGCCTATCGACCCTTGCCTCGATGGTCCTGGGGCCTACCCATTTCACACAAAAGGGGCACCCTGCCAGCTCCGGCCACGGGGGCGACATGGGTACAATCACGATGATGTCACGTGACTTTGGAGCTGACCTGTGACACAGCACCGGTAAAACTACCGACCGCAAGGCCGTCACAGTGGTTATGCCGCTCGGCTGCTGACCCTAATGACTCGGGTTCGAACTCAGCCGCGGTGGTCGAATTTCGATGGAGGCTAAATTCTACAGGCCCGTGTACTGTGTGGTGTCAGTGCAAGTTAAAGAGCCCCAAATGGTCGAAATTTCCGGAGCCCTTCACTATGGCGTCCCTCATAGCCTGAGTCGCTTTGAAACGTTAAACCCTCATAAACAATAATCCAAAACTACCAACCGATCTTACTCTTAACAAATCGCGATAACTTCCATGTTCGTACAATGTACAGGCAGCAGCCGTACTAAAAAGTTCATTTAGTCCACACTCTACAACTTCATTTATTTCAGCGTCTGCATGCAACCTGGACACAATTTTATTGAGCCCATTGTTCCAAATAAAACCTTAATAAAATGATGGCGCTTACACATTGCCTGTAATTCGAATTACGAGCGCATGTGGTTTTCTCTTGGGCTTTCCTAATTAACGATTTTATGATTCAAGGTTTTACCTGAATCGCAGATTTGATTTATGCGTCTGCCATGATTGTGTTCTTCCTACCGGGACAGAACTTGAGGATGGCGTCTTTCACTGGAGAGCCCAGCTATAATTGACGACCTTGTTTTTCATGGGCGGCTTGGAGCTCGATCGCCTGCCCTTTGGCGGATTGCACGCCCCTAAATTTGACATCGGCCAACGCCTTCTGCAAACAAAGTATGCCTTTGTACTCCGCACTTTGCCAGGTTGACCATGCCGTGCCATGAACTTGGGTTACAAGTCTGTAGAAGCGACGGGCCCGAAACATGGACATACCATGGAACAGTACGAACGAATTAAAGATAGCAAAATCACAACGAAAATTAAACACCGAAAGCTGATTGGCACTGTAAGCATATCGTGTCTTTTTATTATTATTTGCTTACTTGCTCGTGCCTTGCTAGTACTGTTGCAGGAGGTATATACCTGATCGTGTCTGCTCGGCATTGCTGGCCGGGCATCTCTCTTGGGAAGATTAACATATAACACTATAAGACAGCACTGAGACAACCAATATGGACAGTGCAGGAACACATACTGGACCATCTTTACAGGCGCCTGTTTGAAACAGGGTGGTTGCCCCGAAGGGTGTACTGGGATCAACGGAGCATACCCTAGGCCTGCACCCTTGAGAGAGCCGGTAGTCAGGTAGGGAGTCGTTCTGTACACATCCAGTGGGTGCCCGACAAAGAGTTTCGAGCCGGCCCCCTCCCACCCCCGAGACAGGGGGGGGGGGGGGGGGGGTGAGGTACAGCCTAAACTGCGTGTAATGTTTTGCGAATGGTGCGCTTGTACGCTAATACATTAGTCATCGTAAGAGGGCTGATTCAGGGTATTCCTGGCGCCTGATTATGAATGCCGCGAGTTAGCTTCATCTATAACAATCTCTGAATATCCAGAGACCCACCGAAGAGTGTAAAAGGACATCTTCGGGATGTTTCTCTTAGGCCTCGGGGAAAGGTGCTCTTTCGGATAGAGCGAAGGTTTACCTGGAATCCAGTGTAGACGAATAACAGGAGGCTCGGGGTAGTTGTGCGAATGTGTAGATGGTGTGGACTGCAGGGACGAGCTCAGGAGTGACGGTACTTGTATTACTGCGGCAAAGGCCAGAGGTGCAGCTCTGACGAGTATATAGGTGAGTTTGGGGCATAAGTGGTATCCGCGCCGGAACTGATGCCCTGTGCGTAGGACGCGTCGGCATACTCTTTGGTATGGGATGTCTGGTTGGTGAGCTTACCATCTGCGATAATTCGAAATGTTAATCGAGTGTGAACTACATAACTTTCGGTGATTCGCCTTCATGTCGTAAAAGCAAGGTCGAAACGCGTGTCAACGAAAAATTGATGTCGCTGAACATTAGGATGTGGACGCTCGGAAATATGGAAGGGACAGCATGCAGAGCATCATGAAACTCGGGAACAAATGTTTTATTAGTACCTGAAGGGGGCAACAAACTCCGAAAAAAATATAGATTAGCGGCACTATATCGCATGCAAAAATTTCTAGCGGGGAACTTCATGGGAAACGAGTGCCTAGTAGAGTGCTCTCACGAGTGGAGAGGAAGCCCTCGCGACGAGGGGTGCGCGACCCGAAGAAACAGATGGGAAGCTGTCTTTCAGCAAAAGCCAATTGCGTTAAGTCCGAGGTATTTCTCATTATCTAGGGCAGCAGGGTACTGCCGCTAAAGATTACGTGCTCATACCGGGGCCTTCGGCACCATAGAGAGGGTTGTCTGGTGGGCAACCAGTGCCACAGTGCTGAGTCCGCTGGGTGTGATGAGCATTTTGCCATAATCCGGGGCTCATCCGTCAACCCTCCTCCAGTCACCTTTCTTATAACCTTAAAGGCCAATTGGAACGAAATTTTCCGCCAGTAAAAGGACTTCTTGTAATAGTAAATACGCCAAGCGAGGGCGCCTGTCGGCAATCACGAGGTCTTAGCGGAGCACCATGAAAAAACAAGCTTAGCATGCATTCGGAACTGAACTGCCTGTGCCGCTTTTGCGCACACATTGTTGTTGTTGACCTCACACAGCCCCGCGCCGCTCATCTTCATTTTTCTCTTCTTCACAGTCGGCACCAAGGCGTCGGCTGCGAGTGCTGTTCTCAGCGCCTCTGCGGTGCGGCGTAGGCGAGAGCTACATTCTTTTTGAATTCGAAGACTTTCCATGTGGAATAAAAAGAGGCTGTTGATAAGCTAAAGTAGGTCTTGAAGGCTGCTGTCTTCCAGAAACCTGATCTGGCTCCTGTTCTTAGTGTTGTCCACTAGCCACAAGGAAAGGTGCTCTTCCCTGGTAGGCGTAAGTCCAAACTCCGGTAATCGTCTTCTTGAGTCCTGTGTTCCTGCGCACGTCCACAAAAGGTGACGCATATCTCCCTCAGCGGCCGGCGTGGAACATTTGGGAACATGTGCGGAGCTGCATCTTCCCGAGAGGCCCATCGGCACGTCACCGACGTGGTACTGGCCGCCCCAGCCCCTATCCTTCTGACGGATACCTCCTCCAATCTCGTTATGTTTAGGGGAGTGGGTAAGTGCACGGGGAAATTAGGGCACGTGTACTTTTCATTATAGAGGACGACAATAAGATGGAAAGAGCGGAGCGGTGTTTAAAAGGGTGGCTAGTGGGAGAGGCATTCGTATGTGGGTAACGGCATCTGCTTTCCCCTGGTCGACATTCTGAGTATGTTCTTGAGTCCAATGTATCTGGATGGGTTTCATTATCTTCATATTGAGAGCATGTATCTCCAGGGCGATGCTTGGTGTTTCCATCCCTCTTTTGAGTTGTTAATAGTCGCTAAGTAGATGGGAAATACCTTACGCCATGGCGCTCTTTGGCCGTAGATGCCCTTGAGCCATAAAAATCCATAATCATCATCAAGAATATATGCGCTAATTTTATAGACTCAAAGTTATTTATACAGCCCATCGCATCAAGGATATCGTAGAGCTCCATCGCAAGAGGTCCTGGATGGTCCAAGACGTATTCCCTATGTGTGATGACCACAGAATGTGTAGGGCTAGTAGTCTTCGTTCTTCCGCCTACTAAAAGAATATGGCATTTGTAATAGAAGCGAGCGCGTCAGGAATCGCTCGTAAAAGCCGTTATTTTTTAATTTAAAACTGAAGGAAAGGCGGCCATTACCAGCAGCTGGAAATGACGTAAAGACGGGCGCACTCGGAATCACTCTAGCGACGTAATTGTGTCGCTTTGGCGGCTCGCTGCTGCTCGTATATAACTAGAGTGGGACAGGCGTCCGTTACTATCGAGTATTGTGAGCGAGCAAACGCCGATCGCATTAATTTACTGCGTTGCAAACAAACACCCGCCAACCGGGAACCGTTTCGTTTTGCGGTGTCTGCTTTCGACTTTGGGTCACTGATGCAGCCGATGCGAAGTTTCAATCATTTCTGAGCAAATCAGGCAAGGACCCCACTAGGACGCCACGTGAAAAATAACAAATCACCGTATGCCGATCAAAGCTCGCTGTTTGATGTACTGCGGAAACGCAGGCTGCATGCACGTTCATTGCGGCATGTGCGTTAATGCCCCCGACAGCTACAGAGCGCTTCGACATAATAATCTCGTCTAAATTTCGGAAAACTTTTGCATAGTGCCACAGTCAGTCAACCAAGTCACACTACAGCCACAAACCTTTCAATCCACGCCTCCCGTAACTCTTTCATTCTCAACGGGTACGACTTGAGAAAGTTCTGGATGGTCAATACGTATACGTCGTGCCCTGTAAACCGGCTAACTGCGCAGTACGACACCAGATGGCCGCTTCGTCTGCTATAGAACTTTTACACGACTATAACCGCAGCATCGGCTCTCTCGGAAGCGTTCGAACTTTGTCATGGTTGCTTATATGACAGTCTTCTACGCTTACGTTCCCTCGAGCTCAAATGCTAATGCACCATATAGACAACCAGCAACCTCAACACTTGCGCGACAACTTCCACTTAAACAGCGCAAAGGCGATCAGCTTGAGGACCAGATCTATGGCGAGCACAATGCCGGAGCACGCGAATACGTCCACGTTCTTCGCATCCATCACCTCCAGCACTTGGTCACCGTCGATGGGCATGCAGAGGGTGTCGCCGTCGCGCTCGTCGCATCCTATTTCACCGCGGTCCCAGCCGAACAAGGCGAAAATGAAGACCTGCACCACGTAGTAGGAGTGCGTACACGACCTGAACCACGCCACTGCCGGATGCAGGAACCTGGTTTGCACGAAGAAGCCGCAGAACATGATGGCTGGAGCTGATGCCGACACACCCACGATCACTGCCATCTGCGCAAAAACAGCACACCTCTGACGGGGACAGAGCGCTTTCTTTTTTTTTATCCGCCGTGATGACTCAGTCACGCTCCTTTGGCTACTGAGTAGTAGGTCACGAGATTGAATTCGATGGGGCAAAATGCACAAACATTAGTACGTCGCACAACGTCACCACGCGTTTGAAAACTTCAAGTTGTCAAAATTATTCAGGAACCGTCCCGTGCAACGCCCTCCCTCAGACACACTTTATGTAGGTTTTGGACGTAAAACCCCAGATACCAAAGCCACACCTACATCGATGTTTTGGATAGTATGCTGGAATCCCAAACAAACCTCGAAACACACTTGGTTCACCTCTGCGGTTTCTCTGCTTGCGTTTCGGGGTGTACAGAGGGGCAGGACTTGCAAAGCCCGCAATACCACGCTTATCTACCAATAAGGACCTCGTTTAAGCACTGGCTGTCCCCTTTCCCGACCATTGGCTTGTGCTGGTGAGCCGTGCTCACAAAGCCAGCGCTGATTGCAAAGAGGCCAACTCTCGAAGGCGTAAACCCATTGTAATAAAGTTGTCTCTCTCATTCATACCCTCAAGTTGTGCCTATTTCCTTTACAACAGTTCGGTCGTGAAGGTGCTCTACTATTTTATCGGACAAAGCAACTATAGTTGACAGTGACGTTTCGCTTTCGCAATCTTCGATAATACTGCGACTATCGTGATAAAGCAGAGCTATATACTATCAATAGCTCTTGCTGCCGGATCCATTAGCTATGTATGTGGTCCATTTAGCTTGTTCTTTTTTTTTAGCAGTTACCTCAGTATCCAGCGTTGCAGAGATGAAATAACCAATGCTTTGACTTGCGGAGCACATCTGCACTGATAAAAGCAGGATGGTAGCCAGCCGGTAAAACTGCATGGGCTGAGAAGTCGTCCAATGGATGATGACCATCTTTATGATAGGGATAACGACCTGCGAATAATTAGTTTGCGCAAAGGTACGCGATTTCAACTTGTATCTTTGGGAAAATATCTATGAGAGGCTATTGTTTCTACTGCTTTATTTACTACATGTACAGAATACGTGCGTCCCCACGGGGACATTATCGCAAGGAAGAGAGCTTTACAGCGCAATGTTAATATTCCCCCAAGACAAACAAATAGTAAATGTAGTACGTGCTTTCATTGTTAGCATGAAATGATACCAAACACTAAAATGTGCACCCTCTCCTCCCCCCACAATGGCGCTCTGGGTATGATGATAAATAAATAAATAAATAAAACGGGCCCTAGTTCCTACATTTCTGCTCACTATTCGTACGGAGCGAGTGGAGAGCTAAATTTTTAAACTAAATTTATAACGACGAAAATATTGCAGCCATCATTCACACGAGCTCATCCATACAGCCAGTAAAGAATACTTAAATTTGTGCACTTTCTAAAAAAAGCGCAAAGAATCGTTATTTTTCTTTGCTTGAAATACTTAACTCTACAGTCGGACACAGGTTAAATCTGCTGTGACCTCCCCACTGAATTCCTCTGTGACAAAAAGTAGTCCACTGTAAAAGCTGGTCTCGTTGCCTACACAGAAGTTAGCCGTCGGACGAAATTATAAGCTCAAGAATTTTGATGCCAGTGCTGGTTTGATATATTCAAACATCAAATAGCTGATTTGGTTTACTGTTGTGATTGGTCAGCAGAGCAATACAGGATTCCGCGGACTAAGGCTCACTGTTACCAAGTGCTGTTTCTTTAGTTGTATCCTATTAAAGCATCGATCATTCCCGTGAGGAGTTGTAAGGAATAACATGACAGGTTGGTTTACAGTTCCTATGGTGACGAACTGCAAGCCATAAAAGGGTTATTAGTGTTCTAGATTTCTTTTTTATGCAAAAACAAAATTACTTATATACTCTATAAACCTTCGCAAGCTGCCGATTTGCTTACGATATATCATGTTACAAGTGGTCGAAGTTATGACATGCTTTGAGTTGCCAAATTACCTGTTTAGTTTTTAGTTACAAGTTATAGAGAAAAGGTAGTTGGCTTTCCCATGTTATTATTGATTATTGGATGCCAAAAATTATATCTATGCAATTCTTTCCCCTCTTCTTAACAGCCTTGACGTATCAAGCCCACAAAATGACACGTCAGCAGCACGTACCGTAAACGGGACTTCGGCAAGGATTCTGGTGATATAAAACGAGCTTGGACTATACCAGCAGTTCCTTTGTTCCCTCATAACCACGTTTCTCTCCAACGGAACTAGAATCGGATCATGGAAGGAACAAGAAAAAGAAAGGGATTTAAGAGAATCGCTTCCAAAAAATAAAACAACAAAGTAACATTTTCGGAAAGAATTTTACAGCAAGGCATCCCTCTCTCGGTTCAGGCTTGCGCATGCGTGGTGGTTACAAGTTATTTATTTAGATCCCCAGTGCAGTAAAACTCTATAACGCCTACGTCAAGCTCAATCGGGTCAAAAGTCTGCGCCACTCGAAAAAACTGCAATCGCATGATGGCCGACAGTGGTATTTAATTATGTAACAAAACTGGGCTGTATGTCGATCACACAAGGGTACGAATGACATTGGGATTGTGCAGGTAAGTTTCGAGAATACGCACCTTCCTGCTCAATTATATTTAATTTTTTTTGGAGACAAGACCCACACTGTGAAAAAGATTTGTTGTTAAAATTACTTGGCCTTAACATTCACATTCGGCTAATTTACGCATTATTGTATCAAAGAGGCCGATAAACATTCACGTATTGCAAAGGATGTAACGCAAAAAAAAATTGCATGCGCGTGATTCTTTTCAAACTATCCGGCTCCTGTACTAAGCCGGTCTAACTTTTTCCTCCTCTTAATTTGGCTTTCATTTAGTAATGTCTGTTCCCGAGCTTATTCTGCCTTTGGTCCTGCGACCAATGGCTACAAAGGTAATACTGCAAAGAAGAAAAGCCAGTCTAAATTTTGACGTGCCTGTTTTTTTTTAAGCACTTTTAAGCTTTTGACAAGCCGAGCTAGTAGGCAGCTCAGCAATCTTCTTGCTCGGCGCTAAAAGGCAGTAAGCCGCGAAAACGTAAATGGTGCCGCCCGTGCGATTGTGTAAATAGTTTGTACATATTACTTCTCCCCCTATCCTCTCTTCCTGTCCCCTCACCTCTTTCATTTCATTTCTCTATTCTGCCTGCTATCCTTTATTTCCGCTGCCCCAGCTCAGGTGCTTCAGTATCGATGGCAGATGCCGGGGCTAGCAAAAATCTTTTCCTTCCTTTTTACTATTATTTTTAATAAAAACCACTACCACCACCACCGCCCGTGCGAAACTCAAGGATATTGCCAGGAAAAATGGCGAAGAAGCCGTTAAAGAAAGAGCCACTGCGTGGAAAATTGTCGCTATAGTTGGTAACGTTGAGCTCACATATGAGGACGGTGCAGCCAATGAATTCCAGGAGCATCATAAACGCAGCCACGACGTACAGAGTGACCGTGTCGCGCACTTGAGTCGCCCTGCCACCGCATCCGAAGTACATGATGGTCAGCAAGAGGGCGAACACAAAGCTGACCATTATGCGCGCAGACGAGCATATCTGCACCAAGAAAAGAACACAGCTATTAACAGCGCCAGAGTTCGCTTGCTTGGCAACAAAACTGAACGGCCTGGCGTTCCAGAATGCCCTGAACACCTCAAGTGAATGCGCACAACGAGAGCGGTATGTGGCCACCAACTCCAGCACAAAATTCAGCTCATAACAACTCATCAAACAGTACAGTGAGAAAGTTGCGTTCTGAAGTATCCCAAACTGATCGCTTATTATGAAACCTGTTCCTGATAACTGAGAAATAAATATGCTTTGAAACCTGCTTCAAATTTTTTTCTTGATAACCTGTCTCCACTGCCCGATTGTGAGCACTAATGAGGAAGGTGTTTTAAATAACGTCACGTACACATGCATACATCGGCGGTCCATAAGTACGTATAAGCGCTCAAGTAACTGTATAAGTCATCCACGCTCATGGCACAATCGCTCTAAGCAGCTTAATTCCCACTCGGAATAAGGGCAACAGTATACATGCATCTTGTCAAAAACAATTTGTGATCTTCAAAACATATTTATACATATGTGAGCAGCATTCAAATGTTTTTCTTGCGATAATTGTTCACCATTAAAATCCTGGTGCTGGCAAGCACACAAACTATTTCTTCCCGCTGACAGCAGAAATGTTTCATGGAGGAGCTATATAGATGGCTCTAAATAAGAAATTACTGCATTTTAAATTACTGTATCGAGCGGAATTGTATACAAGTCCACTGGGTAATATCATTTTATGAATTATAGGAATTATAAAAATTAAATACTCCACACAAATATTATCTGTTGCAGTTAATAAAGGAGGAGTATCGCCACAAAAATCCAAATGTTTAATTTGTGTAGCGCCACGTGGTAAATTATTTTCAGCACACTACATACGGCTAAAAACAATTTTACTTTATTCTTTAGGAACATTAATTGTGGTACGTCATTCAATTCTTTGATAGCACATGTTTTATGCAAGGATCTTGGCACTCCCGGAAATAATAGCATCTGAACACACACTCCAAAAGATCACCGGAATTTGGTCGACTCTGGCTGCTGAGAATCATGCGATGGTGCTGTTTTGACTTCAGCAGAACATACAGTTTTGCACCTATTGCCCTGGTATTCGACCGCACATTCAGTGTCGAAACGTCTATGTGTAAAAATTGGCGTCTTTAACGCGACAGCGTTGAGGAGCTCGTGTCGCAGAAAAGCCGGTGTCGTCGGCGTCTTTGGCCGTGAGAGAAAAAATGGCGCATCTCGGTGGACACCTGAGCCCCGCCGTAACGGAAGGGATTTTCCTTCCCTTACGGCGCGGCACGGGTGTCTAGCGAGAATTGTGAGACTGGAGTCATTTCCTTTCCTTAAAACCAATTTTCATTTCAATTTCCTTCCCTTACAGCCCGGTTCGGGTGTCCACCAAGATATGTGAGACAAGCGTCCTTTCCTTTCATTAAAAAATTTTATGTTCATTTTCCTTGCCTTACGGCGTGGTTCGGACGTCCATCAAGATATGTTTCCTTTCCTTAAATTGTCCGGCAAGGGGTCGCACCGAAGGACGATGGCGTTCCGTGGATTCCTTGGCAATGCTGCCACACGCTGTCGCGTCCTGCTCTTAAAGGTGAAACTTGAGTGTCCTCCCCCTTTTCTTCTTTCTGCTATCGACTGCATCGACCGGGAATATATTTTGCTTGCTATTCGCATTTTTCTTCGGAAACAAAATCTCGCAGAAAGAGCGTGCCTCTCTGCTTGTGTGGAGAGGCATTTCTGCAGTGAAATCAGGGAAATGAGGCAGGAACCAGCAGAGTGATACGTGTTTAGAGGGGCACAGAAGGAAGGCAATGGGTGGCCTGGTGTTACATAGCACCACAAAATTGAGTCTCCTCCGCCGGTCCTGTAGTTTGCGAGTAAACTTGCCATACCAAGGTAACGGATCATGATTACAACATGCATACCTTGTTTCTGCTCAAGCAGTAGAAACACCTCTTCAACAATGTCATGAACTCCCAGTGGTATTTCATGTCTGATTTGTACTGAAGCATTTCCTCGTTCATATCCTGGTTGAAGTAAAAGTAGCACGAAACAGACACTTTTTCAATATAGAAGAGTTATATAGGCAACAGACGTATACTTTTTATCGTTTAACAGCCCATGAACAGATGGCAAGCAAAAGAACTCTCGTGCGAAATAAGCCTGTAATAAATGCTATGCAACGAAAGTCGTTCTTTGCTGCCGTTAAAGCACATTTCATGCGTTAAAATACTCACCTTCAAGTGTTTATTTATTACAACAAAGTTTGTTGTCTATTTCTCATGCTGGTTTATAGGATGAGAGAGTAATGTCCAACGGTTGCTCAAGCAGTCTTGTTTTTTTTACGAGTTCAATTTTATCATAAAGTGACACTGGAATAAGAGCCCTAAACTCAGAATTTTTATTAAGTGATTTTTATTAAGTGATTAAGTGAATAAATGTGCGTACCTTCTCGGTCATAAATCGTCCTCCATAAGGGGTGAGCTCGCATGAATTGCTTCCCACGTTTATGTTGACCGCGCCACCGTCTTCAGGAATGAAGATGCTGGACAGTTTTTCTGTTAATTCTCCATGCTCGCCAGAAGCTACTTCTGTAACTGTTCGGAGTGCAAAAAATAATTGTGGGTTGGTTAAGCAACCCAGTCTTATGCCTTTCTTCGTCTTTATACAGTGCACTTTACAGTGACAATAAGGCTACTTTCGGTGGGTACATATTACTCTGTATTTTGATTCAGTTCCTGTACAATCAGTTTATTTATAAATTTATTTATGAGTACTGCAATTCCACAAAGGATTTTCGCTGGTTGCGTACATGAATACAAAAAGAAAAATTACAAGCACAGGTGTCAAAATTTCAGGCAAAAAGCTAAACAAGCACTCATCGGCAATAAACAGAGAAAATAGTACGTAGTGCAGCTATTACAACCATTCAGTAACAAAAATATTTAAACGAAATGAAAAAATAGGGTGCAATACAACAACAAAGCAGATATTACTTGTTTACAAATGATCTGCAGATACTATTGTGAGCACGCCGGAGCTGTTCAGGGACGCTAAAAACAATAAAGAAAAAGAGCAGTGTGCTTTCATGCAGGAAGGGCAGCCAGAAATGTAAACTCTGAAGATTCACGCTGCTCGACATGTTTGTAGAAATATCAATGGAGGGAGTTTCCTCGCAAAACGCCGGACTGCAACGAAAAACGATCACGGCTGGTTTCAAAGCAAAGTTGAAATCCTCGGGAACTTTCTCTTCTAAGCCGCCTGCAGGAGCTTACAACTAAAGCAGACCAAGTGAGTGAGCACTGTCGAAGTTTGCTCTCAAAGACGACCGCCCTGAAACCGTTTGCGTATGTGTTCTGTGCTCCTTTTATCGCTCGTGAGCACAAACTAGCCGCGCTGAACAGTGGGCAGTAAGCTCAGACAGACTTAATATCTGGCTAAAGAAGATGTAATAAGTTCCCTACAGCGAAACAATATACAGAAGAGAGCTGCGGCGGTCGCTACGGTGGTGTTGCCTGCTTCAAAATGTGAGCTTTGTATGGCGTTGCAGAACGAGCCTAGCTACCAGCAATGTTGACGAATGGGAACGAAGGTGGCGCTGTGCTGTATCACGCGGCCACAAACCGTTTTACACACGGTTACAGGGTGACCGGACTGCATGCTATCGTAACGAAATATCTGAGTGCAAGGAATAATCAGAAGGGTGCTTGGGAATGGTGACGAACGGAGAGTGGGTTAGCTTCTAGTACATGTGAGGCAAAGTTGAACGTTGAGTTCTATTAAGGGTGACCTGGCGAGAGCTTAAAACCTGAGCAGCCTAGTTCTGCCAGACGAGAAAGAACTTCGGATCCGAAACTTCGGATAGAGGTCCCATGCGGAGCGCGTCGGGGGGTGTCTGCAAAGTAGCCACAGCCGCCTCCTCGAGCAGAGGTTGTAGGAGGAGGCATGCCAGTATGTTCAGCATGTCACCTCTGACATCGTTTCAGAGCAGTTGGTCGCATATTGTAGGATGTCCCTCCTTTTCTGTCCCTTGGAGGGCGAAGCATTTTGTCGGTCATTGCTTGGCAAAGGCGACGCCGGGAAACGCACTATCCAGGAGCAGATTTTTTTTTTTTTTGCAAAGGCCAGCTTTGGTCTTATTTTTTCACCGCGATCGTGTGGTTGCCATCGCAATAACTCCATTCCCCTTAGTTAATGCATATGTGGCTGCAGTTTTTATAGAAGTTGTTTTAGAACTGTACATTTAGTTGAAGACACTAATTCATCCGATGTCAGGTTATTGGGGTCAGCCTTCGGCAATATAAATGAGAGCCTTTCCGCATTTTCTTGCGGGAAACTTTCTTTGAAGCCAGTGTCAAACGCTCACGATGGGACGCGTGCTAATGACTGGCGTTTATGTCCTGTGCGGATAGGTAGTGCCTTTTTATGATAGATGTCACCTTCAAAGTATAGATCAAGTATCTGCACTAAACATTTGCGCGCAACAATAACGTGCAAATATTTTACGACAAAGATGCCATTAATCATGGATAGCATTAGTTTCACAAGGCAATGCGTTCAGTGTGATGTCATATTCTATTTGTTGGTTCTTAGATAAAGCATGTTACTGATATAGTTCTCTGCTGTATGTATCATAAAACATAGAAAGGCTCATACAGGTAGATTCCTGCTGTTATTAATTCGCAGATTGTTAATGTTCGTAGCATTTTGGTCATCATCATTTGTTGCACTCTTAAAGAACAAACGGTATTAAATATGTGGGGATGATATATGGCACAGATGATGGCACGCAAACATCGCTCAACGTCATAGTATAACAAGTATGGCAAGAAAAATTACAACTAGAAACATCCAAGACGTAATTGCTTAGTCGCAAGGAGCAAAAATTGTGAACAAGTGTGAAAAATCAGTCAGAGTAAATACCATGATTTATCTATACGGATGAAGCACCGAGGTGTTAAAAGACATTTCGCGGTAAGGAATACTTACTAAAATCGGACGGGCTTGTGTAAAGTGGGCAATGGAGGTTCAGGGAGTCCAAAAAAGGCAGCAGTTTCTTCACAGAGCCATTGTAGATGCATTTTCCTTCTGAAAGCATGTAAAGCTGCGAGGGAAAAATCATATGGCTAGTTGTCAACTGAGCACAATAAATTCTTTTTTCAGAGGCGTATGTACACTGATAATGATACTACCAATGTTTACTTGTATAAATTACTTATTTTAAACCTCTTATAAACGTTGACGTGCATTTCCAAGAAAAGCAACTGTACCGACAAAGTATCACCGAAGTGTCAATTAAATATTTGAGCATCAAGTATCCGAGGAAAGTGTGTTGCGCTGTGTTGGGTTTTGTGGCACATAGGCAACTAAGGACATGCGCCAAGCTCAACCGACGAAAGTAATAGCTTGGTTCAACTCACAGGCTTACATAGGTGCGCCCATAGTATATGGGCATCCAGACGTTCAAAACCTATTTGTTACTCACTGATGCTACCGAAGACTTCAAGCAAATTATTCCGCTTCTTTTATTTTTTTTTTGTATAGACTGCTCTCTTTCTTTTTTTAAGGGCAAGCTAACGCAACAAGACATTAAGATTCCAATAAAAACATGTTGCTTATCGCGCTGTTTCATCAGAGTCACTACAAAAACTTATCCAGTGACCACGTTTCATGCGCGAGCCGCTCCCTGTCGCGGACGTGCGCAGGCTGTCCGTAAAACCTGGCTTGCTACTCTGTCGGAGAAAGCCGGTATCGCATAAAGTGTAACAAAGCATATTTAAAACAATATACTGTTACAAGCCATTTACAATAAATAGACAAAGAGTCAAATGAACAAGTGGAGAGAATGATCTTGGTCGGGTAGTACCATGGAAAAAAATCCCGTTTTCCGGCCTTCGGCACCTGACCTACCTACAATGGCACGTCATGGCCTGACATGAAACTCCGGGTCAGGTATTTGCCTAGCAGCTGACTTTGTCAGCGACCAAGGGAACTGCCTTCAATAACTCTCATATCATCTAGGAACTATCTTACACGTAATAAGAGCGAAGCACAATAACCAAGCATTTGTTTCACATCAGCACACGAGCTAAACGGTTAAGGATTATCAGAGGTACAACTATTTCTCAAAAAAGCATTTTCAATAACTGGTCACAATAAACATTCACAAGCAACAGGAAAACTCCTGGACACAAAAATGAGCATGCACTTCTCAAAATTTCTGTCCATCAGGCCCTAATTGCGCGGTTGAAGATAAGGTGATGGTTCTCGCGCAGGCGCAAAAATTTTGGTGCGTTTTGTCAAAGCGCGACTTCACGTGTGGAGGACTACGCCTAATGTACTCCTAAAGACTCGTGTGGCCCTCAGTGACAGGACCTCGTGGACATACAGCAATGTACTCTCCACTTTACGGAGACCTCTAAGCGTTGTGATAGGAAGCCGATCGGTCCGGCTCATGCTTACTGCCGGGATTTGCACAGTCAGCAGATCGGGAAACCAGCAATCAAATACTACAAACGCTCTTATTGCTTTTTGCTAGCTCTTTGCTTAGTGATTTCATCGTTTAAATGATTATTGAGAGCATCCCCGAACTCCTCTAAAAGAAAATGGCCGCAAAGCACGTGCCCGATTAGGTGCAGCAGACCCACATGCTGTAACCAAAATTTGCACCGCTGTTTTTTTCTAAAACTCACATTATCGAAATTAGAGAAGAGCTTGGCACTGGGATTGTGGACTGCACAGACCACGGTGTGTCCGCTGGCGGCAAGCGACTTCAGTACTCGGACGCAGCGCAACGCCGAGCTGCTGTCGAGGCCACTGCGCACCGGAGCAATTTGGTCATTGACTAATGAGCTCAAGAAATGTACCGCTCACTCAAACAAAATATTGGTAGTGTGACTAGGTCTTTTTCTGGCACATGGTCTTTCTCTCCACATGGTCATAATGTAGCCCATGGTCCTCCTGTATAGCTATATGGGTCCTCACTTGCTTTCATTAAACCCATATGGCTGTATCAAAGCGTGCCTTGAATGTGTATTTTGGCAACAAAAGACGCAACCAGCCATGCTTACTTCTTATACTATAATTAAAAACAATATACTTAACCAAAACTACATATTACTTAGATTTTAAATAGTACACCGAAAGTAAGTAACGTTTAAACAAATCATCGACATATCTCGTTTGTTCTGCTCACTGCGTTTTAGGTTTTTCCGTATATTTTGCTCAGGGATACAAAACCAGCGCAGATGTCTGCTTCTTACCGGTTGACTGCAGACTAAAATTTTAGTTTATAAAGCTTGTGTTGATCTACAAAGTTTCGTTCTTCGTATTAGTTTGCCTATTCCAGCAGTTTACATAGTATCCTTTCTTCTTATTTTGCCTTTGTTTTTAAAAGCGTGATTGCTTAAGGTCAGCGGGAACTATGCGATCCTTGGACAATGCTACAAAGCCTATTAATGCTACACTAACCTTGTTGGCTCGTCGAGGTATAGGACAGGAGGATTGGAGACAAGTTCCTGTGAAATAGCTAGGCGCTTCTTTTCTCCGCCGGAAAGAGACTTTGTCAGCGTGTCGGCGCAGTCGTCGAGGCCCCACAGGGCGATCGCTTCAGCCACCTGCGCGCGAAACACATAGCAAAAGAGAACAAATAGGTAACAAAAATCAGCCACCCATTTACGAAAACGTTCGGCCAGTTTGTTCTGAAAGACAATTTCAAGTCTGGAGCCTCAACAGACTGCGGCAAAGGTTTCTGTATTTGCTCTAAATAACACCAAAATAAGGTTTTCTTTCGGTAGTTGAAGTACAGCGTCTCTCACAATTCGTACGAGAGACTGTCTTCCTAGACTACCAGATAACAGTCGCAATAACATTTCGCAGACTCTTGCGCGTCTGTTTTGTGAGACGTTTTCATTAATCGATCTCACAAAGGTCTGTAATCGGTACGAATTATTTCTTTGCTTTAAATACGCTCCGCTTTAGGGAATTTTCCTGAATACATGGAATGACCCTGTTTCTGCTTTCGGTTTTTGTAAATTCGGCCGCGTCCTCGTCTTCCGCCTGCGTGGTGAGCGCATATGTTAGAACGATTGACGCAGAGAGATAGTGGTCGAGAATCCGACCCCCTGACTGTACCAATTTTTATCAACTTCGAATGCGCGAAGCCGCTGGGTAGCTTTTCCTTGTAACCTCATGATGGAGACAAGTTTCGCAGCATGAATAAAACGCACACAGAAGACAAGACAGGACTGTGCAGCACAATCCTGTCTTGTTTGTTCCTTGTCTTCTGTGTGCGTTTTCTTCTGTGTGTCTTTTCTGTGCTGCGAAACTTGCCTCCATTATGAACTGCAACCAACCTGCCCAAACCACTTTGTTACTTCAACGTAACCTCATGGCTTCGCACAGATAGATTTTTTTTTTTTCGTGTCTGATACACACTACGTTAAAATATATCTGACGCCACCAAGCTGTTAACTGCACAATCGTTTCCTTTCATGTTCTGGAACGCAATTTTGAGTCCTGATTTTTTTTTTGCTTGAAACACGCCGCTTACAAACAGGCGCCTATAGAACAAGTGTCTTGGTCAGTGTTTCCACTTGGAGACTTCGTGGCAGCATTTGCCTGGTTTCCGTGCGGCACGCTCTTGGTATGCATTAACTTCATCTGATATTTACATGATAAGACAAGCAGCTTTCATTGATTATTCTTCTAGTGGCATATAAAACTCATCTGCAGCAAATAAACCTAGAATTTAGGTTGCCCCTTGATTCACACGATATCTACGTAACACTTTGAGCTGGTCAGTAGTTGGACGTCAGATTGATGACAAATCAGTCAGGCCCGAACAGCAGTGCGCCCTTTTGCCTGATGTTAATTTCTGGATGCGTTAAAGGCAATGCGAAAAGGTAACTTGTTTGCCTATTTTTTTTATCAGTCAGACATTAAGGCAGCACACGCTGGGCGTGTGACTACTGAGGATGTCATGTTTTGGTGCACTCACAAGAAGAGCAGCCTTTTCTCGTCCAAGGCCCGGCATGCGTAGCTCGATGCTTATGGTGAGAGCTTCGCGCACCGTCAAATACTGAAGCAAGCAGTCCTCCTGCATGACATAGCAGCTCTGCATATTAAACAGCTTGGTGTCGCGCACATAGCCATTGACGTGTACCTCGCCTTCGAAGCCCTTGTCGCTGAAGAAAAGAGAAGAGATGGTGCGATTCCCGCGCAGTTCAATACAAATTTCTGTGTTTTCCACTCTTTCAGAAGCGTTGACTTTATGAAGCAGCTTGAAGAGCGAAATAAACATACATGAGCGAGATCAACAAGAATGAATCGATAATCGTGAGCAGAAATCCATCGCTCAATTCGTCTTCTTACGTGTGTAGATGTTCGAAGCTTGACAACAACAAAAATGCCAAATTAATGTGGTTACATTTGCTGCCTACCTGTAGTGAACCACACAGCAGAATAAACTAAATATTAAAAGGAGTTATGAGGTCAGTAAGCTTTACCCAGAAACTAAGGATGCACAGTCCGCTCTTAACTGTTTCACTGTTTCAGAAGCTGACACAGTAGCAGACATATTTTTTACAGGCTATTCCGTTCTGCAGCTGTACACAAGGCACGCTGCTTCGCATCCTCCATGTTGATTCTAAATTAGAACCGTATTTCATTCTCCGCAGCCATGTTTTATGTGGCACAAATTTCGCTCTTTGTGGTTCCACAGTTGCGCATCGTGTGGAGTTATAGGCGATGCACCTGTATGCTGAGTGTCATAATACAAATACGCAACATTGAAAGAGCACATAGCGCTGAGCACTCACTAGTGGCCGGACAAGATGTTTAACAGCGTGCTTTTCCCGGCTCCCGACGGCCCCATGATGGCAGTGAGCGAGCCCGGTGTCGCCCGCCCATACAGACGATTCAGCAGCTTTTTCTTTCCTGCAAGTTGCGAGGCCGCGTTAATTAAATGTGATGGAGATTTGGCGTAACAGATCATGCATGCAAAAAGATGGGGAAACTGCGCTCAAACACACAATGAACGGGAGATGAAGACAGGAGAGGCCCAGATTTGCAAATGACCTTTATTGAAAGGCATTTTTCAGCGATAAATATTAAGCATGCTCCCCTTGGGAAAGCATGCGAAAATTTGGTAGAACAATTGTTAGGCTTTCCTAAGAAACGTTAGAACTTGAACGAAAATATACGCAAAGGGCGCCCTGACACGTGCCGCTGCCAACTGGTGCAATTAGCCCTGCTTCAAATATTTCTTTTTATATTTTGTCTTCGGGGCGCCAAAACACCTGTTGCGTTTTTTCGATCAATGTAGGGCACCCACGCACGCGCTATGCGGTGCCAGATGCGCCCCCCGATTAGATTTCAACATGCCGCGTGTGCTTTCACAAACAATCATTTAGGCAATGTCCAGTCTGGCATGCATAAATTTTGCCACAGCCCCCCTTTCAACATCTTCGTTTTGTCTTGCAGAGCAGTTTTCCGCCTGTACGCGTTTCACCAACTGGCCTCCGAACGTGCGATTTTAAATTCCCCGCAACAGCATTGGTCACACCAATGATAGCTCTTCTTAAACTCTGGCGTATGTCTTCAAATAACAAGTAAGGCTTCATACAGTGCCATCAGGATAGCGCTGGCCCTTCACAAATCAGTGCTTCTTAAGGGAGATGACTCACAGTGAAAACGAGCACGTAGTCGAAGTGGCAGTAAATGCATAAAAAAAATCCTAGAAACTCAGTAAAAAGCTTCGACATTTTATTAACAACGCGATGCGCTGTTTCAGGACTGAAAACACTGACCACAACTGACTACACTGATTCCTGCAAGCTTTATATTGCGCGGCCAAAGTATTGCCTGCTGTCTGGAAAATATTCTGGCCTATTATGGCCATTTTCTGGACTATTTAAGTAAACATGTCTATGTAGTTCTTAGGCAATTAAGGCACACAGATTTAAGTTAAATAAGCTCTTATTTATATTTATTGAGGTCCAGAACGCTCGCCGCAACAAAAGCTTCCAATAGCGGTTTAAGTTCTAACTTAAACCTAACTTTAAGTTTGAAGACGAAGGATTTGATTCATGAGTTCCTGTCGAAGCTTTCGCAAAGCTCTCAAGCTCTCCAAAAACGCACTACTTGCTGTGAAGTGTCGATGTGAGAATATTCGATTTCTCGTATTGCGATTTAAAAGTCGCTCTTTTCGACTTGTTGGACGAAACAAATATATACATGTCAAAAATTATTTGAAATGGATTGAATCCGTTCTTATTTTCGAATTCTTTTCTAATATTTGGCACGAAGTTCGAATAGAGATACGCTGTCGCTTTTTATCAACAGCTGTTTCAGAAAAGGGCCCTTTTCAACCCTGCACAACATGCTTCCACGTCGTCCTGTGCGGAAAAAAGTGTTCAGCACTGTGACGCGGTCTACTCGTGCGGTTGCGGTCATAATTCTCATACATACGGCCTTCAAGAATGGGCGACTCGACAGGGCTCAGCAGGGTTTAGCAGACCCTGCCTTATACTCGATCTCAGAAGCGACGGATCAAACTCTTATCAACTGGGATTTGGCGCTAGTCATCTGTAGCAAATGGTAATTTTCTATGCGTATGACATGACAGATATATATTTAATATGCTCACGTTGTGTTGTATGTCCCCAATTAGAGATCTGTCTCACGTGTTTCGATAGCTGCATTTAATTCCACGACTTGTAACGCCACCACTGGCGCTTCGCTGTTTCGTAGGAATATTCGTTTGGTACGAATATTCGCATAGGTAGGGAATAACTGGTTTATGTTTAATGGGGTTTAACCTTCCAAAGCGACTCAGGATATGAGGGACACCGTAGTGAAGGACTCCGGAAATTTCGACCACCTGGTGTTCTTTAACGTGCACTGACATCGCCCAGTACACGGGCCTCTACAATTTCGCATCCATCGAAGTTCGACCTCCGCGGCCGGGATCGAACCCGCGCGCCTTTCGGGTCAGCAGCCGAGTGCCACAACCACCGAGCCACCGCGTCGGCTGAGGGGAATCATTACACTACACTGTTAGTATTTGATTCAGTTTCGAAAAAGTGCTATTCTGACACCCCTACTAATAAGACGTAATCTAATAAAGCTGCCTTGGGAGAGCACACCTTCTGCGTATAGGTTTCCTAAGCGTGTGTCGCGTCGCTGATGTCAATGAGTTGCTCATTAGACAAACAAGAAAAAACTTTTCCCTTCAGTATCAGAGGTTCAAGAGTGCAAAAAGATGAGCTTACTGATAAAGTGGCTTCTGAAGTCTAAACAGAGGCACTAAGCTCGTGGCTAATGCAATACGGTATTGTCATGGCCCATTTACCTTTGTCGACTGGGACACAAAAACTGATGTCTTTCCACTCTACGGCAACAGGAGGGCAAACGCGGGGCTCTAGTGCTTCTGTGCCGTTATGCAGAATGTCCAAGCCCACGAATTCATTTTCTTCATGCTTCATAAAGTCCCCGTTCTCTTGTAACCTGCGAGAAAAAAAAAGCGCTTTCAGAGGCATGTTATAGTAGATCCCTGCTTTATTCAATCCATCAATCGGACATAAATAAATATGTTCTTACAGATGTTATTCAGCAGAAGGTCCGAAAGCAAAAGCTGCGGAGGGAGCTCAAGAAAGCCGGTTCAATGTTCGCGCAAGAGCAATGAAGGGGAAAAAAATGGCCTCCCTTTTATACGGTTAAGCGAAATGCGACTTAGGTGCGCTGACACGTTTTCCCTCGTCTAGGGGCGAGCAGTTGGATTGGTTCGGAAGAAATCATTCGCTTCAGCGTCTACTGCCGCATGTCGTTGCTTCTTTTCAATAATTTCGTCCCCGTTTAAGATGTATTGTCACCGCGTTGCATTCCTTAATCCGTTAAATAGTTGGATCGCCGGATAGTCGTTGACTCTCTTCCGAGACGTTGTTATTCTGCTCTTCTAGCCCATATGGGCTGCGCCTGGGTCTCTGGCAAAATGGTCCAGCCTACGTCGGCACGTTCCTAACGGTTAAACTTACATCGCGGTTAAAGCATCAACGTTTCTTGCACGCACAAGCTCCGCTTCAAAAATATTTAATTTTGCCCAGTCATACCGAGTCATTTTAATTTTTGCTGAGTCATTCTTACTCCCGTCTCTCCGTTATCTCCCTACAAGTGTAATGAGAGATTTTTATCTCCCTACCTTGGAAGGTGGCTAGTGGACAGAAGGAAATCTCCCTAAAAAACCTGCTGCCACAGTTTGCAGGTTGAGGCTTCACCCGGACCTAACGGGCAAATCAGGAATTATCAGTTAAGAAAAAGATTAAAGAAACAGAGAGGGCTCTGTGGAAAACTAGGATGCTGACCAAATCGTCGCTGGGAACATACAGGAGCTTTGAGCAGGAAATTGCCAAAGAAAATATCTACGATGATACTAGGGTAAGCTATTTGTTGTCCGCGGCCAGAACGGTAGTATTGCGGACTAAGACATATCGAGTCAGGTATCTCCAGATAGACACGTTATGCGGTGCGTGTGAAGAGGAGGAGGAAAATGCTGAACACTTGATACTTTTCTTTGAAGGGCTTCACCCTACAGCTGAAAGTAGCGGCGCTAATTTATTCAAAGCAATGAGATTTAAGTGCAGTGAAGCAAAAATAGATTTTAAGCGCGTAGAAATAACCAAGCGAAGGTTATCTGTCAGGCGGCTAAAATCAAGAGTGAAATTTCATGAGACATGGCTAGATGGCGTGAGCCCCCGCCCGAATTAAATGGTTCAGCAGGATTCAGTTCGTGTGATATAGCTAAATTATAGAGAGCGGAAGAGACAGGATATCCTACATACCACCAGAAACACGTCGACACCTTCGGGGACAGTAATGCTTTCCCTGGGTACATTGTTTACGAGGAATGTTTGTTCATGCATTAAAGTTATTTTCTATCAGTCAGTGTTTGCGCGTATGGCACCACACGGAGAGCTGTATGACGAACGGTTGCATCACAATTTGACACGAAAGTCTGGAAAGGCGTGCGATTGAAGGTGCATATGTCGTCGGTTCGAATCCCTGTCGCAATTTAGCCTCGAACTTAACTAGCAGATGTAAGCTACATACAACGAGACATCGCATAACAGCACCCAGAACGCTGTGCGACAATAACGGTTGCATCGCAATTTTGCTACAAATGTCGGGAAAACTGGCCCCGCATGGTTGTGTCCGGTGGCGAGTACATAAAGGCGAACGACATGAATAGGATTGTCTGAAGTGACGGTGCTCAGCTTCCTGCGTGCGTCATACGGCCGCTTGATGACGTCAGCCCATTTTTCTTGCCCTCGCTGGGATTTTCTGTACCATCTCCGAGTACGCGCACACACGCACCGCCGGCTTTTCTCGTAATAGGACTAGTAATGATTTGGCATTAAAATACGCTGTCAGCAGGCGCTAGAGCTTTTATCGGAGCGAACAGCAACGCGAAGCTCTCTCGTGGGCAGGCCTGAAGCCTCGAAACCGCAGCGTTTTACCATGTCGTGGATGAAAGCGCTCTAATCGCAGCGCATTCGGGTGCACAAAGCATGTTGTCAGGGGATGTTTTATTTTTAATTTTTTGGGCTTTCAATTTGGCCGAATAAAAAGCGCATGCTAAGGCCACGTCGTCAGAACTGCATCGGTTGAACCATCTTCACAGCGCTCGTCAACTTGACTATTCACACCTGAGCGTTTAAAACTGTATTTAAAAGTTATTCTATTAATGTCAACTAATTATTAAAGTAGGCGGGACGAAAATATACAAGCCGGTAATTTCCATATCTTCTAACAGCATTCACTTGATTTTAATTTCTACGAACACTAGCTTTTTTTTTAATCTTGATCGATTTAGTCGGAACAGCCAGCACATGTGCAAAGAAACAAGTGGGAAACAAAAAAACAAAAAAACCTTGAATGAACTAGCATTTCGCTACACGGCTCCCAAAAACCGCAGAAATCAGGCAAGACAACAAAACTGTAAAAAGCAATCACGGTATGCTTAAATTGTCTTGTCTACACTTTCAAGGAATGTAGGTTCCCTGTCATACACAAAACGATGGACAGATGAAGCTTGAGCTCGTCCTCTTCCTTTGCACAAGCACACGAGAAAGTACTCTACGAAGATATTGCCGAAGAATTGTCTGCGACAGCTCTTATTTAACTTGGTCACGTGGCGAAACGGTCACGCTGAAATGTTAAGCTTCCAAAGCGCAGCTTTATCGTTATGGTTCGAAAACCACTTCAAAGCTGCGTGGTTCCAGGAAGAATAGGCTCCTTGCAACAAGATTCAGGGCTCGACCGTTGCGGCAAGCAATTGGCGGCAACTTCGGCAAGCAACTCGGCAAGCAACAACTGTCATGCACTATTTTTTCCCCTCGGGAAAACCTCCGTTCATTTGGGCGGCTCAGAAAAAGGACAGAGGACTTACACTCACGCCATCATATGCGGCTCTCGACTAGTTTGCGCAGGCGCCTGTCTGCAACCGAGCGTTGACAGGGAAAGCCGTTGCCAACTGCAGACTCTTCCCTGCACATGTACGGGGTTATCGCAATGCGCGCCAGTTTCTTTTGTATTTAGAGCTCGCGTGTCCGGGTCTTTTGTTCAGTTTGCTTGTTTTTCTGACACTCGGAATATGATCATACTCCTCGGCTATGGGCGCCCTACAGATAAGGAACTGGGGTATCGTCCCTTGCTCTAGCGATCTTCGGGTTACATGCGTCTTATTATCGCTCGTGCTGCTTCTAGCCCCTTCCAGCATGCAACAACTCTCACAGTGTTAGGTAAAGAATTTGGTTGTAATGTGACCACCTAGATCTTCTCCCACTTCCGAAGTTTCTTGTCTGAGGTACCTAACCGAATTCGGTGAAGCTGGAGGGAGGCCATGGCCGGGATTTAACATAGCAATCGTGGTAAATCCTAAGCGAGTGGTCTCCCGCAAACAAATTGTTTTTATCGATAACTAAGCCAGCTAAATGCGAAATTTTATTTCATTTTTTTCACGTTCAGAATTTACAGAATGGAGTGAACGCGGTACAAGATGTGCTGGCGTCCGTAGGTGCCATTTTATTGACGCACGGCTCTCTTGTCGTTAGTTACAGTGATGGTGCACATCATGCAATACCTTAGCCGATCGCAGTACACGACGGCATGAAAATTTATTCGTGGATCGGTGTCACTGAAGTGCAGGCGTCCGCATTGTGAAAGGATTCGATAGCTCACACCAAGAGCGCCAAGCGTGTTACCGGTGGCGTCCTCTACGGCACTCTCGGAGGTTCCACTTGTTGCGTAGATCGGTTCGCTCCACCGCGAAATGTCACGCATTTCGGTACCGCTGCTGGTTCCACAAGTCAGCCTGTTATGCTTTTTGAGTTTGGAGAAACGTTTTGCTAACCATACGCGCTTCCGTCCCTCGTGTCTCTTGGCTCGCACTTCCCACCTCCTCAGTAATCTTCAAAAGGGTTCCTCAGATTTGCAATAATTCTTGTTCAAAATAAATGATCAACAAAAACATTATGAGATCACTGTGGCACCCGCGTTAGAGGAATGCGTAAGCATTGACGCCTCCTCGTCCCTCTTTGCCTCCGACCATTATCGAGCTGTCCCTTACCGATTAATGATCGATCGCCTACTGGTCACGTGATCATCTGATTGAGAGAATTAACGTCAATTCATCCAATTTCCAAGTTGCTTCCATTAATGACCCTAATTAAGTTCCATCATTGCCCATTTTGAGTTTTCAAACTTGGCGCCACACTTCGCTCCGTCCACACTTCCAGTTTTTCAAATTTGGCGCCATGCTTTAGCTCCGCCTACTTCCGGTGTTTTCAAATTTGGCGTCACCTTTGCTCCGGCCCCGCCCACTTTTTGAACATTTTTTGCTCTAATTAATTAACTAAATACCCCACATGTACCTTATGATTTCCCCTGCGAGATTTTTTGATGCTCTATCTAATGCAACCATTTTTTTTTCTTGTAACTCAATTCTTTCGAAAGTTATCGTGATGACACGAAACCGCAAACATAGCCATACAATGTTTACACATTAAAAGCGAGTTCACCGTTCGATGAAAGCTGAACGTGAAATTTTCCAAGAGATTGTTGACCATTGAGGAGCCTTGATATTAACTCACTCGCCATAGAGGCCACGGTGAACAATTTTTCCTTCTAGGAAAATGAACAACAGTCACTGACGACGAAGAGATCGACACAACGGTGGCACTCGAAGTTACAAAAATATTTTTATCTCCTGTTTACTCATTATCTGTGACGCTAGAGCAATCAGCAGAAGACAGCCGCGCGACAGTGCACCGACCTTTCCAAGGCTTGTGTGGCGCAGATTCCCCCGTATGGGATGCGTGCGCCTTGACTGGAAATAGCTGCCTCGCGAGGTAAATAACAATAGGAAACGCTCAGCAAAACGACCCTGCGAATGCGAGCGTTGGAAGGTGACACGAAAGGCTCGCCCGAACGCATAAACAAACGATTCCTTCGCTAAGGCCAAAGGCATTACCTCGCTTTTACGTAATTACTTCGACTGACCCACGTGATGTGGGTGGGCACCAGCTACGACATTATTTTCTTATTAATTCGCCCAAGCATTTCGCCAAGTCACCTTCACAAACATTCGCATCATCAGTTTGAAGAACAGATGCTAGAATGTTAATTACATTCAGTTAGTCTGCATGAGCTGTATTTCTGCCTGGCTCCGAGCCTGCAACGCTCAAATGTTCTCACCACTGCCACTTTCTCATTGAAACCTGTTCTGGCACGATGTCCCAGTTCTGAGGCGTGTTTTTGGCGAGTTACGACACCATGGGCTCGAGGACGTGGCGTATGGAAGAATGATGCCTTATACTGGGTGCATGTTCTCAATGAGGCGTCTACTATTTCTTTCTCTCCGCCCATCTCTTACCTTTCTGCACAGCAGAGGTGTTTCCTCAGAGTGAGAGAGCACACATTTCCCTACTTCATAACCGCTTTCCCTCCTCCTGTGCCACACTATGCATTCTCAGATGCAAGTAACCATCCAGCGAGTACCAGCACTGGAAGGAAAAGACGCGACAAAGAATCATGGAGCTGATGCTGTTACCTATCAGATGAAATTGAGTCTTCTATATGTATGTCCGAACGCTCCGGATCGAAATACAAGCTGCATCCAATTCTAACATTCCCGGCACCCGACATCCAGTTAACACTGATCACAAAGCGTCCTTCTCCACGCTTACTTATTTGGTATTAAATATTGCGTCGCGCTAAAACCAACTCGCCCCCACACCACTGTACAAACTACTAGCATGCATGTCTTCTTTCCCAGTCACTGTCACATTCCGCACTTTCTCCGCGCCGTCCACACGCTTCGTCGCATTCAAGAGTGCCTCCCTCCCTCGCTCCTAAAAATCCCACGAATGTCATGGTTCCTCACTTAGTCCTGGATCACACCAAGCCTGCAGCACAGCATGCTGGAAATGTCTGCTTTTGAAGTTAATGGTCCCGCAAAGTGCCATTTCTTTCATGGACTCAACTGGTTCCTGAAGACATTCATATCACAGTGCTGGAAGCTCTATGCGTGTATTGTGCAGGTGGAATTTTTAATAAAAGTGCAGCACTTTCCTACAGAGCTCAAGCATTCGCCATGAAAAAAATTCGTAAACTGGGTGATGAGTTCCTGCTTTTATGCTCCTGTTTTGGCACATGCACCTGCTCGGCCGCCAAGTGCTTTCAACTTCTACAGACACAGTGTTTCTCTTGATGAAATTATCGTGTGATTTGCATCGAAAGTCGGTTTCTCCTCAACTTCTTGCAGAGACTGAGAGAGGATTGCGTGCTATAGCCAATACTTACGACTATTGCTTGCCCTCTCAAGCAAGCCGCGTAGACATACCATACCAAAGCAGGTGTAGAAATGAGAAAACTGAATGTTAAAGTAGGCCGCTGCCAGTGTTTTGAGAAGTGCGTAGTTTCAGAATTGCAGTATTCGAAGTTTCGCGGACAGTGAGTGAGTGACAACTTTATTTATCCTAAAAAGGAAGTGGGGCAGCGGGGGAGGGAGAAAGGTCCTATACTAGGTATGTCTCCGCTACCCTCTGAGCTGCATCCAGGATCTTGTCCTAGAGATCAGGCGCTGGGCTGCACAGGGCAGCCTCCCACTGCTCCTTTGAATGAATATCGAGGGATTCTGTTGGGTTGTCACGAACACAGTCCCACATGATGTGGTCGAGGTTGGCTCTGGCCGGGCAGAAATTACAAGCTGAGGAGGGATAGATAGCATGAGATGGCGGGAGGTTGGACCGGGAAAAGTGCGAGTCTGAAGCTGGTGCCACATAATCTCGCGATACCGGGAGGTTTTGCGGTGTGTGGTTTTTTTTTTTTTTTTGGGGGGGGGGGGGGGTCTACAATGCGACTGAGGTGGTAATGGTGACATTTGTCATGAAAGGAGAGGAGCCGGCCGGTCCCGCGCAGTAAGCGAGGTTTTCCGGACAATGAAACCTCGGGCGCAGGCGTGACCCACCTGTTTATCAGCTAGGCCTGCATATGCTGGGGTCCAAAGAAGGGTGATAAGAGGGGGTTGGATGGTGTTTTAGGAGGAGGGACAGGGCTGGACGGGATATCCTACCCGCGCCTAAGTTATGGATGGCTGATTTAGAATCACTGACGATGTGATAATATTGGGGGTGGTCAGAGCAGGAATGAGGGCCGGCGCCTGCTCCTAAGAGGAGGTGTACATGGTGCGTGGTATGGTGGCAGCAGTTTTAGGGCAGCCACTGAAATACACGGCTATAAGGGCATAGAAGAAGCTAGAGGGATATTCAGCCGCATCGACATAGAGGCCGCCCTTGGCACTGGAAAGGCGTTTTTGAAGGTTTCCCCCACTTTTGACGTCGTTGTGGATGGTGAACAGGGTGCATGTTCTTGGGCAAAGGGGAGATGTGTAGGTGTTGATGAATAATATTGGGGTTAGTGAGCTTGGACTGAGTAATCGGCGTGAAGTCTATGGCTAGAGATTCAACTAGATGCCGATCAGTGGTAGAACGGGCAAGACGGCCGCACCGTGAGGGGAGTGAGCCTCTACTATCTCAGGGGGGAGGGGGTGGGGGTTGAGGATGCCGCTTTGAAGATGTTCGTAGGATGCATTAAAGGGAATACCAAGAGTGTATTCATGGAAAGGAGGATTAAGAATGTACACGGCGTCGATTTCCTCGTGGGAAAGGTGAAGGTACTGTAGTGAGTACATAAGTCTGCTAACGGCAAAGGCCTGGACAAGACGAAGAAGTTCCAATTCACGGAGACCTCCGTGCTTGTTGGACAAGCGCCCTTTGAAACGGAGGGTGTGAATGACAGCCGTACGAAAGGTTTGAAGAGTTCAGTCGGTTGGCCTGAATGAAAAGCCCAAGTACCCGAATTTGAGACCTTTTAAATGGCATGATCATTAACGTGAACAGGGATAGAGGGAGAGTGTCGATAACGGTGGTATGAGGGAAGCAGAAGGAGTTCAGCTTTAGTAGCGGCACAGAGCAGGTTCATGGCGTCAGCATGCTCTACTGCCATGTTTGTAGCTGTTTGGAGGGTATCTTCGATGTGGCCGTCAGAGACTCCGGATACCGAGGGGGTAATGTCATTGGTGCAAAGAGAGAAGTTGAGGACAAAAATTGCTGCGAGTGCGCCCAAATTATGCATTTTCAATAGAATGTCACACGTTATTAATTCCTGAAACTTTAGCTGGGCTGTTGCAGTCTACTGTAATTCGTTACTAAAACTCCTTTCATTAGGTACAACAGAGTCCCAGCGGTAAATTTAATTCAAAAGGTTATTGAAGTGACGCTTCTTCAAATGGCTTCAGTGCACCATGATTGATTGATTGATTGATTGATTGATTGATAAATTAGTGAAGATTTTACTGACAACAATTAAAACAGAGAGAATGGTTAATCAGACGGCCGGGAGCACTTGTACAAATTTATTTCGCACCTAACTACCGCCGAGTCGATGTTCACACATCTCCCGCTTCGAACCTCGTATATGCGTCCTCTGCAGCGGCGGTGGCGAAAATCATTACCGTTTCCGAGCCGCGTTTGGTCGCGTTGCATCCAGTTTAACCTCATAGCACCACCGTGTCGTCGTTGAGCCAACATTAATACAACCAGAAAATGTGGTTCGAAATACCTCACATTTCGGTCCCCATAGAGGGCGACTTCACAGTGGCGCTTCTGCGTGTTCATCATCATCATCATCACCATCAGCCTGACTACGCCCACTGCAGCGCAAATACCGCTCCCATATTTCTGCAATTAACCCTGTCGTGTGCCATCTGCGGCCATCCCCTGCCCCCCAAAATTCTTAATCTCATCCGCCCACCTAACTTTCTGTCGCCCCGTGCAAGGCTTGCCTTCTCTTGGAATCCATTGAGTTACACTTAATGACCATCGGTTATGTTGCCTTCGCATTACATGCATTGCCCATGTCCATTTCTTTCAATGTTTTCACTACAGTTCACAAGAATTTTCACTCAGTCTACAATTTGAACGGTGAGTAGAGTAACGCTACCTTTCGCGGAAACGCCGAAGCGAAACAACGCCAACTTTTGGCCGATGCTGTGTAGATGGCAGCACCAGTATAAAACGCTCGCTAGCATTCATGGTTTTGATTGCTGGTTTAAACTGTATTTCATTGTAACATGCTTCCTACCTAACGAAGGCTGTGTAAAGGTTCAGATTTCCCGCTTTCAACCACATACATGGACTGCTCTACAGCGGCTGGCGAAAAACACCACTGTTTGCGAGTCACCGTTCACGCAATGGGACCGGCGCCTCGTCGTTGAGCCAACGATAGTGCTACCAGAGAACGTGCTTCGAAACAACTCGAATTTCGCTCAACATAACGGTTGATTTCACAGTGGATCCCACTCGCTACCACTGGTTTCTCGTTGATTACGAATATTTTAGCATATATGGTCTGTGGGTTGAACCATATTTTGAACTACAGCATGCTCCCTAGAACTGAGCAGCGTACCGCTCCCTTTTGCAGAGACGCCGAAGCGATAACGCGGACTTTTAGCCGATAACCGGTAGGTAGCAGCACCAACGTCGCGCGCTCACTGGCGTTTTTGGGTCTGGTTGCAGCAAGCACAGTAAGACTGTCATATGCAAGCCATCTCACCTGTTTTCTAATATCCGCCAGCACTAGTATCACTGAGCTGCAAAAGCATTTTATAAGGCGAAAACCTTTATTGCCTCATAAGTGTGCACAAGACCTGTCCGCAGGAAACGTGTCCGAAACGAAACGAAAAGTGTCCGCTCCACCTGTCAATCAACTAAAATGAAAGAAAAGGAAATTTTGACGAGGATGGGATTCGAACCTACGCTGATATAGCCCACCAATGGATTAGCAGTCCATCACCTTAACCACTCGGCCACTTAGTCCTGCTTTTTTTTTTCTTTATTGCATGGAAATAGTACCGAAAAGAAAAGTCTAAGCATGCTTACGCCACAAAACACCAGGCCACAATACCCCTACATGAACCCTCCTTCCAAAACATCAAAAGTCTGGGAGGCACACGCATGCATCCAGATAGGGGAGCCAGATAGGTGGCTCTTGTAGGGGAGCATGTACTCCCCACACCAAAGCGCATTATTCACGAAACAAAGGTTTCGACGACCGTGGTGATTCGGCGTGACGGTCCATCATGCGGCTCTTCCAGAGGCTAAATAGTCCCAGCAACATAAATAGATCATATGGCACAACAGAATTTTTCACCACAGGCAAAAAACGGATACCGCAGGGTGTGATGTCACTGTCCTTCTTAATTGTTCGTTGTAATATATCGCGGAAGGACACAGCATCAATGCACAGAATAAAACAATGGTGAATTGTCTCTGGTGTATAGCACAGGCGGCAGTTCACCGACCATGACGCAAGCTTCTCCTTAGCATCAAGCCATGCCCTCACAGGCAGCGTTGATGTGTGCAGTTTAAAGAAGAATGTTTTTTGCAGCAGAAGAAATACACATTCGCTTAACACGTTTTAAAACACTGGTGTCAAGGAACTCCAGAAAAGGTTGCCGATACAACGGTACAGGGAACACATACTAAGTGCCTGAGTCAGCTGCCTTCTGGAGACGCTATACAGGTAGTCTAAAGAAAGCGCATAGTGAGGAAATTGAAGGTGTCAGCAACTTCCTTAAGGAATCCCCATTAAGGCCCCTCACGGGTGTGTCCAGTTGGTGCGAGTAGGAAAGGCAAATGAGCACTGAGACGGCTAATAAGCACAGCTACTAAAGAAGGGCGGTTTGACGATTTGAAAAAGAAAAAAATGCGAAACAAGCTGATGTACGAATAAGTGAACAAGGCAGATTCCACAAGACTCTAGAGAAAGAAATAGGTTATCGCGACGCATGGTTTCCCATTTGGAGCGCCATACGAATGTAGCAAATATTCTGAGCATCACCTGCACATTTCTCCTCGCACAGAGGAGAACCTGCAGCACATAGGCAAGTTTTGCAAATAAAAAAATGTTGCAGGCTTGAGCCCGAGCAAACGCTGAAAGTTCCCTACCCATCCAAGGCTGGATTTGTCGCCTCTTGGAGACTATCTGTGAATCCCAGTAGGCTCCACTGTTGCGAATTTGGGGAAGAGGAACCCCTAGGTAGTGAAGGGTCCCGCATCCCAGCTTATGCCACCATAATGACTTGGCGTTGTATCCCAAGGGCCCAAACAAAACCCCTTAGATTTACCTAGATTAAGAGCATCACCTGATACCTCACAAAACTGTTCAGTCACATACTTTTTGTCAGAACAAAAGAGGGCTCAAGCACATACTTTTTGTCAGAACAAAAGAGGGTGACATTGTCTACATAGGCTAAAATCTTAATTTTACATTGCGCCATCCCCCGCCGCTGTGGCTCAGTGGTTAGGGTGCTCGACTACTGATCCGGAGTTCCCGGGTTCGAACCCAACCACGGCGGCTGCGTTTTTATGGAGGAAAAACGCTAAGGCGCCCGTGTGCTGTGCGATGTCAGTGCACGTTAAAGATCCCCAGGTGGTCGAAATTATTCCGGAGCCCTCCACTACGGCACCTCTTCTTCCTTTCGTCTTTCATTCCCTCCTTTATCCCTTCCCTTACGGCGCGGTTCAGGTGTCCAACGATATATGAGATAGATACTGCGCCATTTCCTTTCTCCCAAAAACCAATTATTATTATTATTACATTGCGCAAGGGAGAAACCACGGATAGTTGCGCAGTTAATAATACTGAGGCAAAAGGGTTCAGATATAGGGCAAACAAAAAAGGCGATAATGGACAGCCTTGGCGAGCAGATAATTACAATGGAATAGGTTTGGTTAGCTCTTGGTTAACAATTAGCCTTGTATAGGACTCCTTATAGCACAGTCATATGCTCTTAAGCAAAACATCTCCAATATTTGCATGCTCCAAGACCGCAAGCAAAAAATCGTGACGAACTTTCTCAAAGGCCTTCGCAAGGCCACTCTGAATTAGAGCTACTTGTTCGATCTCATCTGATACTGTCTCCACTACTGAACGTGCAATATGAATATGGGTTTGGATGCTGCGGCCTCCGATACTGCAGTCCTGATGCTTGCCTATTAAGGGTGTTTTAGAAGGCATATGTCGTAACTTGAAACTGGATATAACGAATACATCGGATATAACGAAGGTGTAGTATGTCGTAACATGAAACCGAAACTGATTCGAGAAGCGTGAGGCGATCGCGTTGAGCTAGAGAGCTCAACAGGACGACACAAACGCTTTCGGCTTGATGCACTTGAGGTGACTGAAGTGCTGCCCTGAATTTTTATTTATACCTCAAAAAGCCTGTTTTTAAAATTCAGAGCCAGCATAAGTGCTGAGCATATGATTAGCTAACGCTGAGCTGTGGCGTGGCGAAACGCTCGCAGTTGCGTACAGGAGAAATGTAGGCGCTCGATATGAGCAGACGTGCACCTTTCGTTCCGTTAGTGTTTCTCGATATTCCAAAATGACATTTCATGCCATTCCATACATATGTACTATCGGGTGTTTAATCAGTGAATGTAGGCGCGTCATCTAGGTTGCATAACCGTGTGGCGTCAACATAAACTGCCCACCGGACGGTGAGCAAAACTGACCACCGTGGCAGGTGCAGTTAAAGTAATGATTGGTCGCGAGAGCTTACTCGGAAACAGCAATTCAAGCCCCACTGGTGCAAGCACGTGCTATAGCAGGGCACTGGCGCATCGCTTAACCGCTGCAGGGCACTAGCACTGCGCCAAGAGCGGTATGAGGACTCCCCGCGGTCTACGAATGTAAAGTACAGATTGACGGCCCCTGTCTTCCACGGAGGAAATGTGCCCGGCTAAATAAAAAGCGAACAGCTTTCGTATCACCCAACTCTTCCTCCATTTTTAACGCAAATGACGCTGTTCTGCCCATCACTTTTGGAATTTTTATGCTGCGTCAAAGATAACGAGCTTGTCACCATTTGAAAATTGCCACCTTTCCTTTCATTAAATTACCTTTTCTCTCGCCACATGCAAAGTACCGCAATCACTGAAAGCTGAACAATAACTTACTGACAAGGCAGATTCTTGCCCAGATACCATTACAAGGGTTTATTCGAAGACTGTTCGTCTCTGACGCACCTAATGACCTACGGCCCACTCGAAGAAAGGCACAGGCGGTTTGCGAAGGCAGACCATCAGCTCGACTGAACTAATTTTTGAAGAAAAAAAAGAGAAAAACATTTACAGGAAGTGCTACCGACAACCAAAATAAAAAAAAATAGCTGCCATTTAACTCCTGCTGAACCTGATTAGAGAACGAAAGCTCTGGTGTAGCGGGCAAGTAGACGCGGCTTGGCATTTGTAACGTTCAGTGCGTTCCGCACACTGGATAGGCAGCGCGCCCACCCTGCCACCCTGGCAGGTAGCAGTTAAATTGCAGAACACGTTCTCGGGCAAGTTGGTGCATAGCTTGAGTAGATGAAGCAAAAAAAAAATTGAGCGCACAGACATATAACAACACAAGACAGGCGATACTTTCAACTGTTTGTTGAATTCGGGACCGGCTTATTATATAGCCATGAGGAAGGCGTGGTGGAAGGGGAGACAGAAAACAACAACAAAATCAATACAGAAAACAACAGGTAAATGACACGTGCGAGGGATAGGATACTGCAATAGAGGGTGCAAAAGTGAATCAACTCCTTTGAAACTTATCTAAAAAGACACTTTCGTTCTTATGAACGACAAGCGATGGAGTGCTAACACAGGAACTCCCGCTTTTTCTAATCCTGTGGCGCGTTTACCTGCTGAACTGGCGCGTTTACCTGCTGGACAATCCGAATGTCATTAATGTGGGCATGGTTGCGGGCACTCTTTGTAATGCGTAATGCCCGCATGTGTAGTAATGGGGGATCCATATGAATCTTTAAATGTGGGTGGAAGGAGGGTGGATGGGTCCTGGTATGACGAGAAATTACATCGTTGTCACGTGAGTAGGTGTGATGTCATATTACAGCATCGTCACGTGACTAGGTTTGATGGCACACTACATTGCTGTCACGTACAGAGGTGGGCATTTGACCTCAAAAATCTGGACCTCACCTCAACTTCAAGAATTTGCCGACCTCACTTAACCTCAACCTCATCAGTTGAGGTTGAGGTCTCCTTAGGCGCCCTCACCTCACTTTTCCTGGGGCCACTGCTGACTTCACTCAACCTCACCTCAACCTCAAATGTTGAGGTTGAGGTCGGCTGCTCGACCTCAGAAAACGAAAAACAAAATAAAAAGCGAATAAGAAGTTTTTCTGTTAAAAACAATTCTGAAAATCCTGTGAGACAGGAAAGTCAAAATGATGATGGTATTATTTAATAAGGTGTGCACAGACACTACTCATGTGCACGCAATAGGAGAAGCTTATAATCTGGGATGAACCCTCATAGAGTGTATGGCCTGCGGGCAGGGGTGTCCCATACGCGTTACCACCAGTACGTCGGTGAGTACTTTATATGTGTCAATATTTGGCAACCTGCTTCGTGTATACTCGTTCGTATTGGAAGCCTCTCGCTCATTCACGCACGAACCGGCAATTCACAAACATAGACCTTCTACACTATCTATCAGAAATTGGGAGGAGTGGGGAGGTATTCATTATACTCCTTTCAGGCTTGAGAATAGTTACCGAATATAAAGAAACTGCTCGTCGATGTACTTTCTAACGCGATGGTTATGCAGACGCATATCAGTATATTTCGATTTTCTAGCTCTATCCGGTATAGCGAGAATGCTCTTTTCAGTCCTCTATATGATGCCTTCGAAAACAGTTAACAAGCTGCGACCGTAGTACACAAACAGAGGCACGTTGTATTTATGTCTCTGAAGAAGCGAGCGGCTTCTTTTTTAACGGGAAAGCATTAGATGGCTCACATTCAAGGTCATATCCGCAAAAAACAGTCTGCAAGAAGCGGCACCATGCGACGTCACGAGCCGACGAGTCATGCGACGATGATGACGTCACATACTTAATTAATGCAAATGTAATTAGCTAGCGCTAAGACTAATTAATACAATTAGTGGTGACTACATGTAAGTGTGACGTCATACCAGGTCACGTGACAGCGATGTAGTGTGCAATCAAACCTAGTTATGTAACGATGCTGTAATATGGTATCACACCTACTCACGTGACAACGATGTCATTTCTCGTCATACCAGGACCTATCCACCCTCCTTCCACCCCCATTTCAAGATCCATATGGATCCCACATTACTACACATGCGCCCATGACGCATTACAAAGAGTGCCCACAACCCGGTCCATATTAATGGCATTCGGATTGTCCAGCAGGTAAACGCGCCAGTTCTCATGTATGACATACTGCAAAGATCATGCAACGACACATGCCTTTGACTCTCGAGATGATGGCGATCATGATGATGATGCTAACAGTGTATCCTCATGAGCCCGGGGAAGTCTGATATAATGCTACCAAATTAAAAGTTGCAAGAATATTTATTATTTATTCTACATTACCCAGCAACCGTATACAATTAATGTGCGGTTAAACAGGAACACCTGCAGCTAATAATTAAGGATGATGATGTTGATGTTCCTGGGAGGTCAAGACCCTCCCCCGTTTCCGCCACTTCCCTTTAGGTGGCGATGGTAATAATAATTGGTTTTGGGGGAAAGGAAATGGCGCAGTATCTGTCTCATATATCATTGGACACCTGAACCGCGCCGTAAGGGAAGGGTAAAGGAGGGAGTGAAGAAGAAAGGAAGAATGAGGTGCTCTAGTGGAGGGCTCCGGAATAATTTCGTCCACCTGGGGATCTTTAACGTGCACTGACATCGCACAGCACACGGGCGCCTTAGCGTTTTTCCTCCATAAAAACGCAGCCGCCACGGCCGGGTTCGAACCCGGGAACTCCGGATCAGTAGTCGAGCGCCCTAACCACTGAGCCACCGCGGCGGGGCAATGGTTTCGAAATCCTGGGAATTCTCCGATGACTCGGTGAACCCACGGCATTTTTTTTTAAACTGGTTTTTGGGGAAAGGAAATGGCGCAGTATCTGTCTCGTATATCGTTGGACACCTGAACCGCGCCGTAAGGGAAGGGATAAAGGAGGGAGTGAAAGAAGAAAGGAAGAAGAGGTGCCGTAGTGGAGGGCTTCGGAATAATTTCGACCACCTGGGGATCTTTAACGTGTACTGACATCGCACAGCACACGGGCGCCTTAGCGTTTTTCCTCCATAAAAACGCAGCCGCCGCGGTCGGGTTCGAACCCGGGAACTCCGAGAAAGGGCCAGATTACGTCTTCGAACACTGTACCAACTTTTGAAATCACACGTGTCAAAACAACTGGCCTAGAGTGGGCAACGTGAGCCGCTCTCTTTTTCAAGAGCACCATGGCTCTCCGCTCAAAATTTCCTGCAGCGAAATCTTTTTCCGAGCCCCCCCCCCCCCCTCTACACCCCCCCCCCCAACCCCCCTCGCCCCACCACCGGGAAACAAAAAACCACCTAAATACTCATTCGCCTCAGCAGAATCCTGGGTGCCATTTCGTAAACCAGTCTGGGAAAGCTGCCTTCAGTCAATCACTTGTTTTCCTTTAAAACTGAACTAATCAATGGTACGCCAGCACCTTCGGCGTTTTTTACCCACGAGCACCGCGCGAGCATTCTGCGAAGCCGTTTAAGGTGAACGATGGGTCTCTGTAAAATAGTTAAAGGAAAGACAACGTGTAATGCCTGGTGGTCTGCAAGGCAGGCCGCCAACCTAACTGATTCCATACGAGAAAAGAAAAAAAAAAGAGAATGATAAGAAACATACAAACCAAAATCGCACACTAAAAACAAAAGCGAACAAAAGTGCATAATAAGCAGTTTCAAACCTTCTTATTAACAACAGTGTTCCCCATTAAACGTCACATTAGAAGGTTTGAAACTGCGGCTCGGCAGCACATCGCGAGCATGTATTCAGTTCCATTCACACATACTCAGTAAAAAAATAAAAGGAAAAGGAATCAGCTACCACATCACCATACATTCATTATAGTTTTGCATTTTTTTCGCCGCTGCAACGCCGCTATGCTGGTGTGTACGCCTCGTGTTGCGGTGTTTCGGCATAATAAGCGAATTTCCGAGTAGGAACAAGGAACCGGAGACAAACGAGGTTATTCAAAAGGATAAAGAGGTGAGATTATATTTGCATCTGCTTTCAATACGGAACGGGAATATACAGAATTAGTGTGAGATTCAAAAGGGGAAGACATCGATCAAAAGCTTCAACGGTGTTATACAGGTGTTTCTGGCTTCGCGCTTTTTTAATCAAATCAGCAGGCGTCCTTGTTAGGGACCACCTGAATCACATTCTCTCGCCTGTGCCGACTGCTCCAATTTCTGTTAAGTCCGCTTGTTAAGTACAGCAGGATTCTCTTTATTCGACTGCAAGGCAAGAGCCATGACGTCAGCGCCGGCAACGAGCATGAACACGAAGCAGTCTTGCTTGGGGTCATCTGCACTGCGACGAATTTATTGCGTGCTTGTTGAGTTAGGTGCTTTGCGCGCTCCGGGAGTTTAAGCCGACCTGCAGGCAGCCGGGTGCTACGCCAGCGGGGCAAGGGGGAGGGAGAGTGGCGTGCTGTGACAGTAACACTCCTTCCGGGAAGACAAGAGGGGTGCGTCTTCCTGTAGGCTCGGAATGAACGGACATTACGGTGCAGCACCGGAAGCTAAGAAGGAACTGGCACATCCGGTTGTCCAAACAGGGAAAACGGAACACGAAGCATCATTGCATGAACACTGCGGTGATGCGCTGCAACTCCGCTTCGGAAGCGGCACTCGTCGGAGTAAGACGTGGCAACTTCAAAAAGTCTCGACCTCAAAATTTCGACCCCACTGAATGAAGACCTCACTCAACCTCAAACTCACGCGTGAGGCTGAGGTCTGATTCGCTGACCTCAGTCACAAAATTTCGAGCAGTCGCCGACCTCACCTCAACCTCACCTCACGGTGTGAGGTTGAGGTCGACCGCATGAGGTCGAAAACTCATGAGGTTGCCCACCTCTGGTCACGTGACCTGGTATGGCGTCACACTTACATGATGTCACCACTAATTATATTAATTAGTCTTAGCGCTACCTAATTACATCTGCATTAATTAAGTATGTGACGTCATCATCGTCGCATGACTCGTCGGCTCGTGACGTCGCATGGTGCCGCTTCTTGCAGACACTTCTTTGCGGATATGACCTTGAATGTGAGCCATCTAATGCTTTCCCGTTAAAAAAGAAGCCGCTCGCTTCTTCAGAGACATAAATACAACGTGCCTCTGTTTGTGTACTACGGTCGCAGCTTGTTAACTGTTTTCGAAGGCAACATATAGAGGACTGAAAAAAGCATTCTCGCTATACCGGATAGAGCTAGAAAATCGAAATATACTGATATGCGTCTGCATAACCATCGCGTTAGAAAGTACATCGACGACCAGTTTCTTTATATTCGGTAACTATTCTCAAGCCTGAAAGGAGTATAATGAATACCTCCCCACTCCTCCCAATTTCTGATAGATGGTGCAGAAGGTCTATGTTTGTGAATTGCCGGTTCGTGCGTGAATGAGCGAGAGGCTTCCAATACGAACGAGTATACACGAAGCAGGTTGCCAAATATTGACACATATAAAGTACTCACCGACGTACTGGTGGTAACGCGTATGGGACACCCCTGCCCGCAGGCCATACACTCTATGAGGGTTCATCCCAGATTATAAGATTCTCCTATTGCGTGCACATGAGTAGTGTCTGTGCACACCTTATTAAATAATACCATCATCATTTGTGACTTACCTGTCTCACAGGATTTTCAGAATTGTTTTTACCAGAAAAACTTCTTATTCTCTTTTTGTTTTGTTTTTCGTTTGTTTTCTGAGGTCGAGCAGCCGACCTCAACCTCACCATTTGAGGTTGAGGTGAGGTTGAGTGAAGTCAGCAGTGGCCTGAAAAAAAATTGAGGTGAGGGCGTCTAAGGAGACCTCAACCTTAACTGATGAGGTTGAGTGAGGTCGGCAAAGCAAAAAGCGCAGAAACGCCCCCGTGACGAGCGCGCTGTCTACGCGGCAATCAGGCACAAGCGAAAAAGCAGTCAAAGATAGCTGCGCATAAGCTATCGCCAGCCACCGTAAACTTGCCGAGAGCATTATCTCGCACCGGATGACTATCGGTTCGTGGCGCTGACGGCAGTCCAGGCCACGCGTTCCATCATTCGTGTTTAGTCTGTGGGCGACTGTACACCTTCCTTGTGTGTCTTCGAAGTGAACAAAACACCCCCACTATTGCGCTTGCTGTCCTGAATATATACCTTTTGCGAGCTTCTCTAAGACGAGTTGTTCACATAAAGAAATTGCCCGACTTTTTACCTTTCCATGTTTCTGTTTAGTGGTCTTGGAAGTTCTTGTTAATAGCCTGGACTGCTTTTTCGCTGAACATGCCTGGCGGCAAGGCGGCGAAGCCTCCTTCTTTGTCCTCCTACATGAGTCGTAGGTCATTGACCTTGAAAACATCCACGACTAGTTTCTTTGGAGTTCGTTGGCGCGGTCCGTTAGTAGGCACCATCCTGATAAGACTGTCAACACAGTCGAGCAAGCGCCTTTCTTTGTCCTCTGCCGCGGTTTTGTTGGAAGTTCGTCGATTCAGGGAAAGGAAGTCATGTTTCGGGATCCTCGGCTCGACGCTGTGCTTTGGACCTTTCCTGAGTACCCCAGCGATGTCTTCCGGAATGTATGGTCCCCCGAGGATCTGAAATGCCGTGCCGCCGTCTTGAGCTTATTTGCTTCCTTTCGGAAGCACAAGAAGTGTTCTGCCACAAAAAAAAAAAAATTCTTCCGCAGGGACTGCAGCTTCATGCCGGCGATGGTCATAGGGTCCAGGGAAAAGCATACTAGATGAAGCCAATCGTAGAACAGGCGAACCTGTCGCCATAGCTCAGATCGTAATATACGGCACACCGTTTTAACATGACCGATGGACTGTGGTAAAGAAGAGCAGCCAATTTCTGAAGCAAAGCTCCAAGATACGATATTATGTCGAAGTAAAGATAAGACTGCCCGTGAATTGCTAGAAGCCCACAGGATTAGAAAAAGCGGGAGGTCCTGTGTTAGCGCCCACTGCTTGTCATTCATAAGAATAGAAGTGTTTTTAGATAAGTTTCAAAAGAGTTGATTCCCTTTTGTACCCTCCGCTTAGTATTCTTGTCCTCGCACGTGTCATTTACCTGCTGTTTGCTGTATTGTTTTTGTCTCCCCTACCACCATGCCTTCCTCTTGGCTATATGATAAGCCGGTCCCGAATTCAACAAACAGTTGCAAGTAGCGCCTGTCTCATGTTATTCTTTGTGCGCTTCATCTACGCAGGAAATTAATGGCTGATCGCGACAGCTTGATCACCCAATGAACGCTGCGGTCTATTGCTGCAGTGCCGCGTGTCTTTCACAACGTTGTTAGCGCTAATGCATGCAGCCCACATATCTCTCTCACTACCGCCACGTACCTCAAAGCGCGACTGAGACGTCCACTGACACAGGGAGCCAGTTATGCGCACTTCCTTTCCTCAAAATCATCGGAGTCTAGAATGTTGTCAACGCCAACGAACGCCGGAGACCTATAGAAACAGAGGCGAGCGCTCGGTGTCGGCTGCGGCGGCGGCTGAGTGACGTCATATCTGTCACCTGGTTATCGGTAGGTTCAAGGTCAAACGCGCGCACACGGCGAAGAAGCTACGTCGCCAATAGGCAAGCGAGACGCAAGTTTGCGAACAAGCAATGGAACTAGCAATCAGACAGGCAAGAAAGCAGGCAGCGCGTAAGGGCACGCTCGCTGTGACTGTTAAACATCGCCACAGAGCTAACAGAGCACTCACCGTTCCATTCTAGCTCCTTGCTGTCAGCTGTGCAAACACGCTGGTCTTCCCCACGACTTCGAATACCCCTTTGCCCACGGTTCTGTTGCCTTTTATCGTGCCGTTTATCACTTCCAGACACTCAGCCGACAAATATCGGTAGTTACCACGGTGCATTGTTGCCACCGATAAGTAAGACAGACGCCGAGTCTGGCGCGCCGCAATGCGTTAGGCAGGTGCGATTTTGCTGCACAAACGCCCAGCGCGCGTTCGGCGCTCAGCGTTGCGCTCTATACTATCTCCATCCGCTCAGCTTCGCTCGCCGAAGCGGCTTTGTGCACGCTTAGCCCCTTTCACTATCCTGATCTCAGAAAAAATTCTGAGGGCACTTAAGTCTGCTTACGTGGAGGAATGCGCAAGCATATGTTTTGAGGATAACTCGTCCCCTCACTTTGCTCCCATTTTTACTCTACGGAGGATTTAAGGAGGAGGTTCGCACAGCTGCTGTAATTAAATTCCCTTTCAGCTCAATCACACATTTTGGTTTTTCAAATTTGGCGCCCATTGCTGCTTTCCAGTCCACCTACTATATCTCCGTCCAGCCTATACGGCTGTCAAGCGACTTTTGCTTCTAAGTAATTAATTATTGTGCGTCAATCAAACTTTTTGTTTGATTAATTATCACTCATCAAACACATTTCAATCCATTTCAAACTTAATTTCCACTCATTTGCCTTTTTTACACTATCTTGCCGTCCACGGTTGTTTTCCCGCCCACTCACTATATTGACGTCCACACTTTTTCGAAGGTTTTTCTACTTTTCTGGCTTTAATTAACTAATCATCATATCGATATCAAATTTTGTCGCACATCATCCTCACATCATCCTCTATCGATTACAATCATTCGTTTGATCCTAACTGTTCTGAGAACGACGCAACGGCTGCTGACACATTATGCGGACACGACCTCGCCGACGTAGCCAAGTAATGCTTTCGCATTAATAACTATTAGAGTGTCTGGACGTTCGCCTCGGCCACCCGCCGCAGGATCCGGAGCTCCCGGGTTCGAACCCGACCGCGGCGGCTGCGTTTCTATGGAGGAAAAACGCTAAGGCGCCCGTGTGCTGTGCGATTTCAGTGCATGTTAAAGATCCACAGGTGGTCGAAATTATTCCGGAGCCCTCCACTACGGCACCTCTCTCCTCCTTTCTTCTTTCACTCCCTCTTTTATCCCTTCCCTTACGGATCGGTCAGGTATCAATTAAACGAAGCGCTTTATATACATGATGATGATGATGATCTCGTCAGGCTTAATGGCACATACCCACGGCGGGAGATTTTCCAGGGTGCATTTCGGATACAAACGCACTCATGGGCAAAGATTGGAGTAATTGGATAATTTTCTGTCCTAGACTAGAATTTGGGCGTTTCCTATAGCATATCCTATCTTTTGTAGCGATAGGTACATTACGGTAGCATTTCGAGCCTTCAGCGAGGCGGCGCCGCCACGCTGTCACGTGGTTGGTCACGTGGTGTGGAGCAGCTGCCGGCGGCGCGGCGCCGTGGCTGATCACGTGGTTCGTCACCTGGTTGGACACGTGACCAGCCACGTGGTGCGGAGCAGCTGCGCCGGCGAAACCGAGCTGCCACAGCTGTGCGCATGCGCCGTGTCAAGTGGTACGAAGATGAAGAAGGAACGCCCAGCGAAACGGAGCGGCGAAAGACTGACTTTGCAATTCAACTGATTAAGTTCCACTCGGCCAGCCGTAGCTATCGTGTCAATTCAGGTTTAACCAGAGCTAAACCACCGCCAATTTTTCTTCCTCTATAGTGACAAAGATTCTATTGCCTTCCCTCGGTTTTTCCTCGGATTTTGGTTTCAGCAAGAAGCGGCTCCAGGCATGAATTAGTTTTGGCCTGAAGAAGCTGCGGGCACTCGCTTTTAAAGGGAATGACAGCTTTGCTCGGTGCCGCGTTGAAGAAGCACGGCATAGCTCGTCTCGGTGCAAATAAGTCCACGTTCAGGGGACGCTGTTAAAGTGTACTAGAAGAGGGCAGTGGGCTCACTGCCCGTCGTTCCCTGATGCCGTTCATGTCAAGCACGAAAGGTGGCGCCACCAGCAACTTCACTGTAGCTTCGTGCTGGTCGGCGCTGCTCGGTCGCTCACATATATGTACATGCGCGCTGCTTTAATTCCTGAACCTACTTTTATGGGGGAAACGGCTGACGGACGCTCCGTACATGATCTGCAAAGGAATTCATTAGTTAGCGTTTTTATGCCGAAAGGCCGCGGCGCGGCGCTGATGTCAACTTCCCTGTAGCGGGCCGTGTCGACCGTGTTGGAGCACGTGCGTGAAGCAAAAATCGTTGACATTTCCGGCGCGCCCGCCAGTGGGAGCTTGGCTGGAGAGTAAGCCCACTGCCCCTTCTAGTACACTTTAACGCTGTTTATGGATAGCTCAAAGCTGCTAAAAGGCGTACTTCACTCTCCGCGGGTACCACAAACAAAGCTCTATAATTTGCGTAATAACGAGGCTCTATTATAGATGCTAAAATAAACAAGTACTCGTCACTGTTAACGGACAGCTTTGGCAATCATTTCATTGTTCAGCACAAGAGTTCGTGAACGAAGTGTCGCTCACGACGTCCGGGGCGCCCTTAGCATCGGAAGGCGTACACAGTCGTCGGGCTGCACGTGCCGTGAAATATTCCCACAGATTCGTCCTTACCTTGGTATCGTTACCTCTATCGTTACCACTTTTTTGTAGTTATTTAGACCTCTAAGGGAGCTTTGCTGGCGCTGCATACTTACAACAGACGTAAGTTAAGAGACGAATAGATGACGGGCAACACGGCTAAGCGCACTCTAACTGTGTTGCCAGTCTTCTTATTTTGTTCCCTCTTAAGCTGTGTCTGTCGAAACTATGCAGCGCCCACACATGCTCCCATCGGTAAGCTGCGGTAGGCAAGTTCACAGTAGTATGCCCATTACTTGTTATATGTCTAAATTATGAAAGCATGATTTACTGCCGCCACCTCTTCAGAGATTGCCATTTTTCCAAGGGAAAATTTTCTGCATATAACGATATCGCTGTGCGGCGAAGCCAATTGTAGTGCAGTGAAGCCGAACTGTAGACGCGATCAAGCGATTGTTTAGGATTATTCTCATTACAGGCAATGTAATTTCAGTCGACAACAATTAGTATGTCTTCATGCTTATTCAGTGCAAGCAACCTCATCATAAAGGCTATGACTCATGAAAACATTTCGGGGCGATCAACTGGATTTACGCGGAGCAAATGCCACAGAATTTTTCTTTCACCCTCCAATTTGCACTAATCCTGCTTCTATTCCGAAAATGCTGACGCAGCTCCAATCCTCATTCGATTTTCTTTCACTCACTGCAGAGTCAGCCTTAGTCATTTTCATTTCAGCTGAGTCATTTTTAGTCGGATGTCTCCCACATCTGCTCTAGTGACGTCACCGATGACGTCACTGCCCTCCAATGTGACGACACCAGCCGCCCGGCTTTCGTTCCAACGAGGCCTCTATGCGATGACATACGGACGCAAATGCAGAGACGCGTCATAAATGTCTTGATCATTAAACCATCCTCGAGTTCTTACGACTGCAGCTTTGCTGCAGTAAAGCTAGCTTCCAGGCTAATGTCCAGAAGCCATTTTACCGTTGTTCTGCGCTTGCTAAATACTTGTGTGTGTACATCGAGGATCTGTTTCGCCCAGTGGCATGGCATCCTTCGCCAATAAAGATTTTTATGTAGCTGTAGATTATTTTTAGGTAACAATATTTTTAGCCAGTATCACGTAAGTTCTGAACACTGTGTGCATTTGATACATAAAGCCATTTTTTTTATATAATATTCACCTTTACTAGGAAATTTTGCTGCCCCGTTCCTAAATATTTTCAATTTGCAAATTTTGTTCGGTATCCCAAGTTTCCTTTCATTCTTTAAATATCCACAATTCAGAAGCTCATTTATGTTACTTGGATATTGGTTCCTGTCTATATTTTTATAGTTTCGAATTAAAACAATCCGAAAACTATTTTAACACTACGAAGAAAAGTTAGTTTCTGTTAGGCAGCAAACTTTTTCTAGCTGTTAATGAGTCAGAGTACGGAGACTTCAGGTCAGTTAGTCAATAAAACAAGCAACCTTATGTGTATTTAGGAATTTTTTAATTATTTTCTGTTAGTGCTAAAAGCATTAAATTACGAGCATTTGCCATTATTTTTTTAAGTTTCTTTTTAACGAATAGAATTACACATTAGTCTCGAATATTTCCATTTCAAATGCAATTATAAAATAGTGCATTCATTTACCTTCTCTTCGTTGAGCTGTGTTGATGGAGGAAAATTGTACTTTTGAACAAAAATAATTAGACTAGCCCGCAAAAACGCTCATTTTTTTCAACGGTAAAGAAAGGAATAAAATGCCTTTTGTGTGTGTCTATACAGTGCGCGAATTACACAAAGCAAATGTAATTGAGCGTTCATGCTGCATACAAGTCATCAAGAATGAGCAGATAATGTCCTAATAGATTTTGAAATTTCCATTCGCGCGCCTCGATGCGACGTTTGATGCCGCCCCTCCCCCCTCCCCGCGCAAATCCTGCCATGCGATGTCATGCCTCTCGCACGTGACCTCAGTCGTGGGGAGCTGTCAGTGGCTCGACAAAGAAAGCAACGGCGTGCGTAGACAAAGCAGGCGAAGGAGGTGGGTGGTCTGGCCGACAGGAGATGGCGGCGCGTTGTTTCCTTGTAGTCTACACTAAACAATGTAAACTTCTGAATTGAAGTAACGTGTTCGTGGGTGGGGCGTTGTCCAGGCCCGTATTCTTTTTATGTGCCTCGTGTACGAGTTGAGAGGGAAAATCCGGAGGGTCGTCCTTAATCACCGGTATCTCTACTGCTACATAAACCAGACTGAAAATTTTGTGGGGAGATGATAGGTGATTTAACACGTACCATGTCTTACGCAATTTTCTTGCCCTCTATGCAAACCGTTTCATGGACCCTTTAAGCACCTTCCTACATAGAACACTGTATTCCTATTAAATTCTTGTATGAAGAACGCAATGGACTGGCAGGTGGGCAGCTAAAGTGTTTGGATACTTATTCAGAAAGAACGTTCACTCAGAGTGGAGGAGAACTAACCAGTAAGCAAGCAGGAAACAAGGACGGAGAAATAAAGAGCTTTAAGCGGCAGATAAAAAAAAACGCAGACGGTAAAAACTAGATTAATTTAATGGAAATGAGGCAAACTGTAGAATTATATAGAAACTGGAAAAGAAAAATCAGGAAGGAGTCGTTCTATTTTACCTCAAGAGGCGGTACCCTACTCATTGAAGCTGGATCAGGTGTCTTGGAACGCGAAGCTGCAAAAAGAACCTAACCAAGAAGATGACACATGAGCAGTGTGTGTTAAATCGGTAGAAACAATTGAATGTCTTATTGTGGAATGTGGCGATATGAAAATGGTGAATTTAGAGACAAGACTTAATTTTGACGGAATGCTGAAAGGGCAGCTGCAGGGGTTTTAGAATTCAACAAACTTAAAGGGGTTTAAAGTGTGAGACATGGACGTAAAGCAAGCGAAGTCCTTTGAGCTGTCATTTGAAAGGGTGATGTAACCGCCGATTAAAATTGCGGCGGCTCTCCAGCTTCTGCTGCGCCAAGGGGAGGGGGAGGGGGGGGGGGTGCATATTGACGTCATCTATGGTACCGGTATATTCCAATGCATAAACGCTGGCTTCGAAGGAAGAAAACGAACGCCACTGAAGGCAAAGCACGCTGAGTGTTGTTTGGCAGCATCCAACGACGCACAGCAGGGTGTGGTTGACGGCAGCAGCAATTTGAAATCTCACCGTCTGTGACGTCGCACCGACGTTCTCCGCACTCCCCTGGTGCTTTGAGGAGAAGCCCAAGTTTTATTGTTCGATTGCGTAATCATTTTAAACGCTCGCGCAAAAAAAAAAAACGGCGTGTTTTGCCTACAGCCTATATAGATTTCAACCCTTTAATATGAACGAATTCTCGAAAAGAGGTGCAGTTGCCTTTAAAGGAAATATATAGAAAAAAATCCAAGCACGGTGGCAACTGCCACCACCATGTTTCAAAGGGCATACTCCTATATTCCATCCATCCCTCCCTATCCATAAAATGTAGTGTATTCGCTCCAGGCAGGTGGCGTTGCCCAGCCTCAACAGCGACAAAGTTTGTTGCACACATGTCGCCACCGCCGGGTCTGACCTCACTTTTTCATTCAATATGAGGTCGCTTTCAAAACCATCGCTACTTTATTGGTTTCTACCCCCATATTAAGATCTACCAGAATGTGCCAATATATTTGGTTGTTCATCTCCGACAGTTAACTGTCCTTTTAAGGTAGGTGCTTGGCACTGGCACTAACAAAAAAGTAAATTTACAAATTTAGCCCATGTTCGAGCTAGGTATGCATCCGTTATTACAATAATGATACTGTGTAATAAAGAATGGGGGAGCAAAATTTAGGTATTCCGAGCTCAGATTTCAGTGAAACTTTTTCAGTCACTATTTATGATGTAGTGGTGAAAAGTTCAGCACAGAGAAAATACGCAAGTAAACAAGTTTCAAAATTGTTTGTGCATTTTATTTCCTGTAGAGCACAGAAGTTGCACATTGCGTTCAAAGTAAAGCAAACAATTGAACAATGAATCACCTTACAAACAAGTCGGCAAAAAAAAAATATGCGAAGACAGCAGATCACAAGATGTCACAATGTCCCCAGCACAGTGATTCTCTTGCGGGGCATTTGTAATGCTTTCTTCTTTAATGAGATCTTGCACTTCAGACGCTTTTCAAAGAAAAACATTGACAAGGCAGAATGAAAAGAAGGGCTAAAACAGAAATAGGACAATCTCTTTATGCTAAGAGAAGAGCACAGAGACCTCTGAAAATAATTTACAAGGGCTCGCGCACTATGTGGAACGGGAACCACTTAAAAGGATGCGTGAAACATGAAAGGAGAAATATGAAGTAAAGAAGTGAAAAAAGTCCCGTTCGTGCACTAGACGTTTCCACAGCACTCCTCACTAGGATGCACTGCACAAACATATAAAAATTTTGCTTTGTATAAATATATGTATATCTTCTTTGGAAGACAAACAAATTAAGGCACTGCTTCCACGAGGCTTGGATATAACAAAATACTGACGGCATGTTTCCTTAATACTTTTTGTACACTGCTTATGAAAAAGAAGCATTCGTCAAGTTGTTGGATCAGGTATAAGTTACAGCCGAAAAGCGAGAGTCAAGGTCAGAGATGTCTTATGTGTAACACCACTCGCAGCCACAGACAGTGGAAGATACATGTCAAGGAAGTCATTCACATCACATGAACAACGTGGAATCATCAGCAACAGCAATGGAAGATGCACATCCGCTCTTTCCCTATGCAGTTCAACTGCTGTCAGAAAATGCACACTTCTAATATAGACTCTTTCCTAAACACGTCTTGTCATCTATATTTTTTTCCTGTCATTCTATTATAAATGCCGCAAAACGCATCAAGCTATGTTACTAATAAAATACAATCATGAAGTAGAAATTTGATGCTTATAATATACATGTATATGTACAAGTTCAACTGAGTCGTGATGTGATGGGCATCAAGACAACATGATAAGCAACCACCAACATTTGCAGGCAGATGTTCAGGGTTATAAGCACAAGAAAACAAACGACAAAAGGCTAATGCCATGTGCAACAAAACAGAAAACTGCCAAGAGCAAACATATGAGACAGTGAAATACTTTGGCTTTTTGCTGTATTTTCTTGCTTGATATGTTTCAATAAAAAAAGAAGAGACTCTTGTTCATGACTACATTTAGGATTGCATGACTAACGTGCTATGAAGCAGAGGTGAAAAGGATACTCAATGACCTTGAGCCTCTCTGTAACCTATTTATTACTGGCAATGAGGAAAAAAGGTTCGTTAATGCCTATTCAATCTTATTGCAAAAGTTGGTGCAAGATGGCAATGTTGAACAAATTAAGAAGCTGGACTCAGAAGGAGCTGGCTGCTGAAACGCTCAAAAATAAATGTGTTTAGCCATCAAATCAGGCACGACACAGTTTTGTTTTCGACATACTGAATCTATACTAACTGATCTCAGTTTTGGTTCAGGATTTCACCCGCCTCTGTTAAGTGGCTAATAGCAGATCATACAGAGACCACTGCAGATTGCAGACCATGCACATGGGAGCCGTATGCATGAGCAGCCGAATAAAAAATGCCGCTCACTAATAATTATGAATTGTCTTGAATATCAAAAATCATCAGCTCAGTGCCAGTAAGGACTCCAACTACTCTTCTCGCGCCCCATCTTCGATGCACTTTGCACTTTATGGGGGCCAGAAATAGCAAAATCTTCCCATCTGTACTGGGCTGTTGAGCTAGAAGCATTCTGCAAACATAACGCAAAGCAATTCAAAGTTTAATGCATGCATGCAAATGTAAAACTGGAGCCATGAATAACAACCGACTTTCAGAAACATCAGACTACTTTTCATCCAGGCACAAAGTTTGCAAGAACTGTCTGCAGCTTCATGTGTACACACATCCTCACACATTGCATAGTACACTTCAGTGCTGCATTAACGACACATCAGATGACAACAAAATATTCTTAAAAATAAAGGTATCGACAACTTAGCAATACAGTCAGCCATTTAACATTCACAGGAAAAAATACAAAAACCATTCAAGCAGACAGCTACCAGATGCTGTCGCACTACACACAGGTGGAAGAAGGATTTGATGGAAGAGGAAATTGCTTGAGCAAGACTAAGGCTTGAACTCGGCATGCCACAAATAGTAACATCCCTCCTGGGGCAGGCAGGGTATCAAACAACCACATGCTTATCTCATGCTCCAATAAGTCATACACAAGACTGCTAAACTCTTCCCGCGGCAACAAAACGTTCATGCTCTCACAGAGAGTCCGGTTGTTTCACTGCGCACACATGAGCATGCTCTTCAAGTCGGTACGTCACACATCACCAGGCCAAAGTGGACGTATCCAGTAAGTTTGCTTTGTTGGGAATGCCGTCACCAACACCACTCGTGGCACGCCTGCATTGCGAGCGATGACAAACAAACAACCAAAAGACGGCTCGAAGTTGAATCAATCTTCATCCTTCTTTTCGGGCTTGAGTTCAACCATTGCGTGGAGCTCCTCGGGTGAGTAGCCAAGTAGTGTCTGCAGGTCACATACGAAGCGGTACACGTAGCGCTTGCCCGCCGTCTTGTGGATGATATTCTTGTCATAGTAGTAGCGCAAGCCACGGCTCAGCTTTTCATAATTCATTTTCGGCTTGTTCTTTCGTACACCCCAGCGCCGAGCAACTTCGTCTGGGTCAGTCAGCTTGAACTCCCAGCCATCGCCGGTCCAGCTGATGAAGCCCTGACAGGATTTGTCAGTAAGCAGCTCAAGCAGGAACTGCCAGAGTTGGATTGGGCCACTTCCTGTAAGCGAACAAGCAAGGAAAGAAAGGCAAAAAATGAGGCAACGTCAGTAATGGCTTAAAAGCTATATAAGCGTCACAGATATTATCCAAATTTTGTGGCTGGTAAATGGCATCACCATATTGATTGCTGGACTGCTTTGTGCAACAGGCTTAATTAAACACAATGAAAGTGGTAGTGCCAGGCGTGCACAGCAGTCCAATGAACAATATGACAGTACTCAGGAAATTTCCATAGCACTCAACAAAAACTATGCATGCTTAAGTTTCGTCTCGTTCATATGTTCATTTAAAAAATCATTTTTCCTTCCAAGAATCTCTTAATACCTAATATAATATTCGATTCAAAGCATTAGTTTTAGAGCACGTAATTTCATTTAAGGTCACATTTTGAGAAATAAGCTTTCTGCAGACATAACTTATTCGATGCAATCCTCGAAGGCCACTAGAAAATATACTTTGCAAACATATCAATGCACAGGATAGAAGCAGCCAGTGTCACCGCCATGCTATTTGCTCAGCACAGTGGAAGGTGATTATAAAAGAAGTTTCATGCATAGCAATTTCAGAGAAACAATTGCTAGAGTAAAAGACTTCTATGTATAATTTATCTTATTTTTCTGATAACACCCTCCATTAATAAACAAAAGTAGCGAACGAGAATACACGTTCGTCTCAAACATGCAGCTTGACTGACGATATATAAAAAAAGTACCCTGCTAACATTACATGCACAACTGTCAAGCTGATCTTTTTATAACGTGAACAATTTTCACTTAGTCATAAAGAACCACGTCTACGTGAAGACTTGCACATTCACTCTTGCTGCCCTAAAGCATCATTATGGCACTGAATATTTTATTTCTGAATAATTCAATCAGAGTTAGCACAACTGTTGAAGTGGCTCAGTACACTGCTTAGTGATGCCTGATCATGGCTAGGCACAGGGATGACAATGTGCTTTCACAGATAATTTACTTTAAATCATTACAATTATTGGTGGAGCTGATGCCTTTCCACCTTTTCACAACTGCTATGCTACCAAAAATGTTAGCTGAGCCACTTCAACGCCGTTCTGTTGACTGTGGAAGCAGAAAGCACAAGAAGAAACTTACAAGCAGAAATGCCTGCAGCAAGAAAAGCAAATGCTTTAGGAAGCAGAGCTAAAAGCAGCGCTCATCCATGTAGTATTTTTTTTTTTAGATAAAGCCATGCAGGATAGCAAGTCAGGCTTCAAGTACTGTGGCAGCCAAAATGAGGAGCTGGCATTTTAAAATCACATGCTGGGTAATAGCAAGCCACAACAAGCTTTTTCCGTTTTGACGGTGCTATATTTTGTTATTACTGCAGTTCATTTACATGGAAAATACAAAGCACACATTCCCATTGCAAGATATCTATGACAGTATATAAAGGGCAAATAATGGGTCTGACAAAGAGTTAGGTTTGTGCGCAGGTTCTGCAATAGGATTTGGGTCGAAGCTGATCACCATGGACATAGATTTTCCTATTTTTCTACTTCAAAACAATGTGCTCGCTGCCTTCAGAGTGAAAGTTCAGTGAATAATAAATTACATTTATCGCACACAAAAGCTTGGTTGCCTTCCTTGTGTTGCACCTCTGTTCCATAGTGGTAGTGAAAATCTTTGCTGCCAAGCCATCTGTTGAAACACATTGAAGAGCTCTACAATCTCATGGCCTGTAGGCATGAGCTGCAGACTACAGACTCCTTGTGTGTGTCCTGTGTTATCTCAAAGTAATGGTCCCCACTGACCTGTTCTATACTGCGATATGATATTCCTTTCCTCTTATCTCTTTCCTGATCCCTTCATCATCCTCCCGAAGTGTAGGATAGCAAACAAGGTGTAGGATTGTGTAATTTACCGTAACATTACTACTGACAGTGAACACCAATCCCTACAATCTGACCTGAACGCAGTAAGCTTATGGTGCGCATCCTGGTTAATGACATTAAACACTTCTAAAACTAAACATATATCTTTCACTCGTCGTACAGATCACATTCCAATAACTTATTTTCTTAACGACAGCACTGTAGAACTAACAACAACATACAAGTACCTTGGCGTGCACCTTCAGTTTGACCTAACATGGCATCACCATATCGACCTCACCCTAGCGTCTGCTAACCGCTCACTTGGTCTTCTTAAACGTAACCTCAGACACGCCCCTATATGCGTTAAAAAACTGGCTTATAGAACTCTAAAACGCCCTAAAATCGAATATGCTGCGGCCATTTGGGACTTTGAGCAAGCCTACATTATCAATAACATCGAATCCTTGCAGAACCGTGCTGTTCACTTCATATTTTCTGACTACTCACCCTTCACAAGTGTTACATTACAGCATTAAAAAAACATGCTGAACTGGAAGATTAGTCATATCGCGGTAAACTTGCTCGTTTAACACTTTTCTGTAAGCTTTATCACCACCCCTCCCTCCGAAGTGATTTGCTTCAGTCACCTCATGTCTTTCCACGCCCTGATCGTTCTTTCAAAGTTAAATGCATGAACTGTCATTCATCGTCTTATGCCAATTCATTCATTCCCTGTACTATCATTGAATGGAATAGTTTACCATCAGTCATCGCTGCAGAAACTGACACCATAAAATTTCAAGAGTTCCTTCGCTGTGACGGAAATGTTTAAAATTTGCTGTTTTTGTTCATTTTTCTTTTCTGTGTTATGCCTTATGTTTTAATGTTTTTTTGTTGTTGTTGTATTGCACTTTTTACTGAATTGCATCGCGTTTATTAATGACTGTAACCCCCCCCATGTGTAATACCCTCCCCTGGAGAGCCTTTAGGGGTAACGTAAATAAATAAATGAATAAATAGCAAGTGTAAGATAGCAAACAAGGATAGCAAACCTAGTCAGCCTCTTTGCATTTTGATTATTCCGACTATGTTTCTCTCCAGTTGCTCTCTCTAGTCAACGACAAGCTGGTAATTCGCAAATATTCAAAAAACTTCGGGTACCTTTAACAAAAATTTTTAATGTGCTTGCAGCAAGTAACTTGCACTATGTTTAAAAATGCAGCAAGCATTAAAGCATCAGGCTTGCTGAGTTCTGCTCTGTATAAGGTTGCATGAACTGATCACTGACATTCTGAAAATGCAGCTAATTGGAACTCCCTAAGCTCATAACAATCTGCTTATCTTGGCATGGCAGTATTGCTTTTATTTCTGTAGTTTTACCCAAATGCAGCAAGCATTCTGGCACAGTAACAGCTTCTACATAGTGTCATTAGCTTAAAGCTGGCAGGCACGCGTTTACTGGTCACTAGTGCATGTTAAAATGTTCAAAAGATGATATTTATGTTGATTTTAAAGAACTATTGGTTAAGCTAAGCAGAATTAATTAATCCGAGAACTACGACATGGATGAGTGTCTGCTGCCTCAGTTCCCAGCTGTCCCACCACCAGTAACTGAAGACAAGGCAAACTACGCTGTATTAGAAACAGCCTGAACATTGTGGCTTCCACGGGCAAGCAGAACGGTAAGGGTTAGTCCAAGGACACACCAGAATAACCTGCTAAAACGGCCGCCTGGATGACGGGCTTGCTGTCACCACCGGCGCCCATGTGAGCGCGCTGCAGCACCCCAGGACTCAGGTGGCCCAGGGGACCATCGGCCCGCAACGCGTGCAGAGGCCCAAAGGAAGACGGATGGTGGTGGTGGTGGTGGTGGGGCGGGGGCACGCCGCCGTTGGCTGCAGCTGCGGCTGCTGCAGCGGCCGCCACACCGTTCTGGTGGGCCCAGTGGTCGGCCGCGCTCTGCACGGACGTGGGCACCGTCTGGAAGGGCGGCTCGTAGTGATGCGCGCCTGGGTAGCGCTCGGCAAGGGCCATGTCGTGGTGGGAGTACCTTGCTGCAGCCGAAGAAGGAAACGATGACATTGCGTTGAAGACAGGGAGCCGATGACATGCGTAAAGCTGTACTGAACGCCTCAGCTGCCAAAGTTTAAAAAAGGGAACTTTACCTAAAACCAAACGGGGAGGAGATGAATATACGTACCAGTATAAAGGATGAATTAAACAATTTACAATATCTAAAGGAACAAGACGAGCAGTGTCGTGTCGTTTTACGTTCCTGCACTTATCGACTAGCTAAGCTCGTAATAAGCAGGGTCATAGTAGCTTAGATTACATTCAAGCTGAAGACTACAGAGTTCAGCTCAGCATCCAAGCACCGGGCAGCCATCCACTTCGAGCTCTACCAGCATCCATTCCTTTATGCTAAGCTGTGCAATAGCAGAGACGAACACTCGGAATATGTCGGGTCTTTGGAAATCCTGATTATAAAGAAGCGTAAGGTGGCGGGAGCGGATGAGGCTAATATAAGCAGCTCGCTCCATGAGAGGTGAAACGACGATCCAGTCAGCCCTTACGTCTGGAGAACTCCTTGCTGGTCGTATAGGCGGGCTGGAACTTTGATTCGTGCACTGCAGCAGACGTGGAAGGGTAGAACTCGGGGCTCGAGTCCAGGTAGGGAGGGTGCGACTGCGGTGTCTCCAGGCCATATTCTTGAGACTCGTCGTACGAGTTGTGGCCAAGCGCCATCTCCTCCTGATTCATGTCGTTAAGCGTGTGAAGGCTCTCGCTTATGTGGTTGTAGCCTCCTGGATCAAACAGAAAAATAGGCCGCACTTCAACGCTTGCCGCGTGTTTTTTACGCCAAAGGCACAAAAAGCGCCCACACGTGAATCTACAGAGCAAGACATTCTGTTCTTGAGGATTTAGGTGCAGACAGACTTAAATACACGTCATCTTAGCATTCTGTAAGATCGCAAGCTTTCCAAGTTCGGATAATCACTACTTTCAAAACCCAGAAAGAGGCACCACAGAAGGTAAGCTTCGCAACGACCACGAGACAGAACCCGCCAATGAAGCGAAAATGCACAACTCATGGTGTTGCAGCAAATAATTTTAAACACATAACTTTCGAGCTTCTGTGCAATGGACGTGCTCGCATACATTCGGTACGTTCTGTTCCGCTCAGGCAAACCTATGTTCTCATCCATTCCTTGCGCACTGTCGCACACGTCACATTTGCACCGACCCTTCCGTGCCGAATTAGCCTAGGGCAGGGCCCGCCTTTTGGTTGAAGGTTGCCACGGAATTCACTCAACGAGCGCACGGTTTAAATGACAGAGGCACAGCGACAGGTATGAGTGAAGTCATAGTAGTTACGACGGTCCGCTAAAGGAACATAACTGCTGCAAAGAACACGAGCCACCGCGCATTGTGAACGTCGGTCGGTGGAGCGCGCCACAGGCCCAAAGCAAACGGGGCGGGTCGCGCGCAATTTGTGGCCACTCATTGAGCCAGCGCGCATGGGGGCCCAAAGGGAGCAAGAATTCAAGAATTGCGCGGTCCTTGCGGCGTGCAAAGTTCGCCAGAGAAGGACTCGGGGAGGTCCCAGTACCGCCCTCGCTTTCTTCGCCGCAGCAAACGCCAGTCGCATGCGCCGTGGGCACAACAGATTTGGCCGCGGCTCTTCAAAGGGGCCACCATGGAATTTCGCAATGACACGCGCTTTTCTGGGAGCGGGAGGGCGTAGCGCGGGGCCCCTTTCGGTCGAGTAGCGACGCAGGACCAGCAGAAAAGCGGCGGAACGCGCACGCTCCGCTGCCGCTGACCACATAACAACCCATGGCGGCCATATAGTCATATACGCCGGTCGACGCTGGCGCGCGCAGCGATTACACGCGGGGGCTTGCGCGACACATTATTGGGCAAGTATGACCAGCGCCAATCAATTCTCATAAAGCGGCCCCCGCCCGTGCACGCGCGCACGCGCGCACATGCATGCGGGTCTCTGTGAACTGTTTCAGCAATGCCGCGCACAGTTGTGAAAGCAGGGGTAGACGACAGCAAATCTGCGACTGAATTTACAAAGAGAGCTCTGTGGACGACCGCCAACCGATCAAGGCGGCTGACAAAACGACCGTCCGAATGTCGGCGAATCAAGAGCTGTTCTCACGCGCAAATAGCTACGTGAATTTGCAGCTGATTATCTGCCACCATTTCCGTCTCTAACCATAGCCACGTCGTCTTCATTGTGAGACAAAAAGGTTTACTCCTCGCGACACTTCTAGCGTCGTAAATTATAGGAAAGAGCCAGTAAATTCTCAGGCTATGGCAGGACATTGACAAAGAAACTTCGAGAGCGACTCAAAGACAATGTTGCGTCTGTATTCCCGCTCAACACGCAGCTTGGGAGATTATCATGACGGATTCTTTGGGCCTTCAGCGCTTCAACTCGCAGTTGGATGTACAGTGTAACATAGAAAGACCATGCGACCGCGCCATTTTTAACTTACCGATGAAGGCTTTATAACAATGAGCCATTGCAATTTTTTTCAACGAAGGAATGAACAAGTGAGTGACTTCAGCACTGTTTTCATTTCTATGTTCAATTAATTATTTTCAAGGATTCGACCATGCCTTCAGAATATTGATACCGAAAAATATAACAAAAGCTTGGTTTCTGCTCAATCTTTCTTTCTCTCTTTCTTTCTTTCCATTTCGTTCTTTTGATTACACAGAACTCTTCTGTCCCCGCTTTACACTTTTGAAAGACGAGGCTTCAATCCCGACTATAGCCGGGCGATCTACGACCCAGATAGCACGTTCTCTGCATGCCTCCTAGGAAACACAACGACGGCGAACGAACGGTAGGATGTTTTCATCGCTGTTTCTCGCTTTATCTCGTGCAAGAGGAGCCGAGTGAAACGTGCGCCACAAACAGAGCGGGATTGGCTCTGCGGAAACAGTCATGGCCAGCCAAGGCAACAGACAGTAAACGCGAAAAGGCAAAGTGCGCACGCACCTTGTGTTGGCGCCGTATACACGCGAGCGCGACAGGTGGTCAGCGCGGCCGAGAGAAATCGGGGCGAATGGGAGGAAACGCGTCCAGGCACCGACGGCACGAAACAACGGGAGACGACTAATTTAGGGCCCGGAGAAAAGAGACAGGAGACGTTTATGCCGATAGTAAATTAAGCCGGCAAAGTACAGAAAAAGTGAAAACACTCCGGGCCTCGTCTTTAAGAGAGTCCGTTCAGCGTACACGCGTTTACGCAAGTAAGCCGCGGACTACTGTCTGCCGTATCAAGACCGTGGGAGCGAACACTTCTGAATGAATGCAACAGGCGTAGCTTCCTGCGAGCCGAATCACGCGCGTCTAGCGGCGTTCTGCGTACCACACTTTTTGTGCGACCCGGTTTTGCTTCAGCATCTGACGTAGCCTCCCGAAAGCCAGAAGCCGTATTTCAGCAGCGTGTTTCTCGTGATTGCTTAAACGCATGAAGCGTCCCATGCTATATGGTCATGCACTGTGGGATGCACCACTGGTGAGACACGTCATCTCTGGTCGGTAAATGTCCCGATAAATATACTTGGACGACAGACACCGAAATAAACAGCGTTCTCGGGTTTCCCCCGTCCGGAGGACCCCCTCCTGTCTAAGATGTTCAGGTAAAGATCTCTCGATTATTTCTTGGCAGAGGTAAGGGCAGCCACTGTGGAGTAAATATCATTCGAAACAAACAAACAAAATGAAGCTTGAATGGTGGGAATAAGGCGAGTATATGAAATATTGGCTCCGACGGTAAAGGCCGGTGGCGCAACTCGTATGAAAACAGAGTGGGCTGGATTCTAGTAAGCAAACGCAAGGGTCTTTGTACGATGAGTCACTGCAAATATTCATTACATGAGGAAATGACAGGTCATTTGGCACAAATTGACGGAGTGCTACTGGCGTCCAAGCACGATACTTTGTCAAACATCGCACTGAGCGCGCAAACGGCTATTATGACTAATACGTTGCTTTCCCGTATTCCGACGAAATCGCGTCTGTACGGCGCCGAGACACTCGGCTGCGCAACAAATAAGTACAAGAGAGGCGGAAAACAATAAAAAAAGAAACATTTGAGAAAGGAAATAAGACATAGTGTAACCGCTCTTGGCATGTTTGCTTCGTGGACGGCTAAATGAGCCTGCGCACCGAATCGAGTCAGCTGTAGAACCGAGCCAGGAAGAGCTAGATGCAAACAAGCAGAGGCAAGACAAAACAGGCAGTTCTTCAAAACAGGTAATGGACGGAAGGACCAGGCAGAACGACCACTGCGCCACGCGCCACGCGCCAACAAGGTCGTCAAAAACGCCAGAAGTAAAAGAAAAAGCGTTGAAAAGAAAATGAAAGAAACTGGCGGCGACCAGCGAACCACTTCGGACGCACTGGAGCCACACGTTTTTTTCCCCGACTTCGAAAAGCGTTTCTTAACTTCGTTTGCAGCCCGGTGGGCAACGTAGCATGTGTCGCAAGGCCATTGCGTCGCTTACTGGGAGGCCTATTTTCGCCACAAAGCAGTTTCATTTGTTTTTCAGTCATTCTCTGTACGAGACTTCGGCGCCCTGCACTCTTCGTTCCCATGACTCAGTCACTTTCAATGATGCATTTATGTGCCGCTAAGCAACCCTCCGTTGTCTATACATATGCGGCCATTGGCGGTGACTTAACTCGTGTTTACTACCTTCTGACGAAAGAAGAAAAGCCTAGCTCAGAAGCAACACTCTAATAAAGACGCCTTCATCAACACACTACAGCGTCCGTATGATTCTCGAATATCCCATAACCGGCCCATTAGCGGTCTGTGTCATTCGAAATAGTAGTGATATGCAAGCCGTATGTGCTTACGGTGCAACAACTTCGCACAAAACGTACCGAAAAGGATGAAGCGTAGCAATTGATTGTGACGACAGCAAGTTTTATTGGAAAACCAAAGAAACAACGACGAAACCCCCTTACAGATTTGGAGAAAAATACGGAGGAAAGAGAAGAAAAAAAACCCAGGAAGGCAAACATTCTGGACTTAAAAGGGACCGGACCGCTGCGTCAATGACTAACGCATTTTCCACATCACGGGAAAGCCGAGCACACTCAACAGCAGCTGCTGGCTTGAGGAACTGCGATAGAGCGATAGGAACTACACAGGGACCGGGTGTAATACCGTTCTCGACGCGACGATGCCCGAGAGACGCGAGATGGAAAGTTCTTCCAAACGGACTATCTCTATCTCACCTTGGAGAATAAAGGGCCGAACGAAATTGTCATTCAAAAAGCAGAAATATCGAGCAATGGTGTTCGTTTACAGGCAAGATAGCCGCGAGCATAAAAGCATAAAAAGCACCACTCCACGCGAATTTGCTTATTCCAATAAAGCAAGAAATTTGCGCAACTTTTGTCAAAAATAAGCGACTTCTCTGCCGTCCAGTACGGTTCGTTTTGGAGTACCAAGGTTAGGAGTACCAACGGCACACCCGAGCTTCATGAACCAGAAGTAAAACTGCATTGCGGCCTATATATTTTTGCCAAACGCCGTACCTAAAAAATACTCCCGTTCAGAGTTGTCAGGAGCAGGCAGCACGCGCCGTGCCTTATCTAACGCCCAAAATCGGCCCATCCGCGAAGAGTCGCACCACCGCCAAGACAAATGGACGGGCAACAGCGGCCGCGTACGCGACTACTCAGCCCGTCGCACCCTATGTATGGGGCGAGGGCGGCATACAACCGAGACCGCTATCGGCGGCCGCCTCTGTTTGCCATGCAGGCGTGGCGCGAGCCGCATACAGAGACCCGAGTCGACAGAGCGCACTTCGCCGCGCCGCTCATCTAGAATCTGGCGCCTTTGTAGTGAACCGCGAGAAGCTCCGTGACGTCGCCCGTTCCTGCAGCATACGTTTTTCTCCCTTTATTTTATTTTTTTTATCTCTCTAAATGGCGAGCGTGTGCGCACGTGCGACCACGGGGCGCGCTGCGGTGAGTGACGACACCATAAGTTTGCGGCAGACAGGCCGATATGGACGCCCGCCTCCGAGATGGCATCTCTTCGAAGACGGGGCAGCGCCGAAAGCGAGCTGGATACCGTACGCCTCCATTACGTCAGACCTTCGGACGCACGTCACGCAGCAAAAGTACCCAGCCCTATTCGCGACGGAGACGACGCGGAATTTCTGTTACCTCACTATGCTTCTTTCTAAAGCGCAATATAAAAAGAATTGATATTTCTTGTTTTGTTTTTATGGGACCAAATACAGTGGGTCTGACGATAACATCATCGTGAGGAACAGGTCCTGCCAATCCCTGAAAATATTGGTGACGTTTATTATAAAGATTCCTTACCACGTCCCGCCCGCAGTTAAGGAGCCTGTAGTGTCGCCGGACACAATTTCTTCCGAACAAGAACTCTGCAGACAATAATTTGTAATTACCTTGTACCTACAAAGAATCGGCAATACAAATCCTTACGACACGTTCCGTATGACGGTCGTTTGTCAAGGAAGGTTCATGCCTAACATCCGAATAATACCTGGCGCCACGTTCCGTATGACGGTCGTTTGTCAAGGATGGTTCATGCCTAACATCCGAATAATACCTGGCGCCAGACACGAAAAGAAAGTATAAAGCGTGACCAGAAAGCCGCAGCTCAAGCCGCCGTTGGCCGCATGTCGGCCGCACGCCGGATTCGTGGGTGGCGAAAGTTCGGCGGGGGCAAAAAGCTGGGAAAACCGCGCAGCAGCAGCAGCGTGCGGCACCGTTGGCCTCCAACACAAACATCCGCCGGAAGCCAACCATCGCTCCGCTTATTGTGGATCAGTAACATCAGAGCAAAAAGAGAAGGCACAGGAGGGCGTAAGAAAAAAATGAGAAAAAGAGAACAAAGGAAATAGAGCTGACATTTCGAGCGAAAAATCCAACAAACCTGTCAAAAGACTGAAGGTGGCTGCAAGAAGGGCAACAAAAGTTGACGTGCCAAATGCCAAGCGGTTGGACTGTCTATAAAACAACGAATGAACGTCGCGCTGGTCAAAGGTGACACAGCAAAATGGCTGAGCACGAACTCAGACTCTCACTACAATTCCTAGAATATACCACATTCTTCTAGGCACTGTACTCTCACAGAAGATTAAGAGCAAAAAAAAATGCGCGTCGGAAGAAAATTTGGCGACGGGGTGGGGAGGCGCGATTCGAATGAAGACGAATGAATCGCTTAGATATTAGGTAACGTCTCGGAGCGAACTGTGCAAGATGTGCGAAAATCCTAAACTTGCCCCCCTCCCAACGTCTCACCAAGAAAAAAGAACTGCCGAAGAAAGGAAACAAAAGCAAGGTCGGAAAAAGCGGTGGCGAGCACCGAAGCCTTCAGAAATGCCGCTGCATGCGCGTACACTCCTCCGTCCAACACCCAGAGGGTGTTGCCTCCGTCACCCACAGCAGAAGTAAAAAAAAAAAGGAAAGAAAAGCGGGCTTATGGGAGTGTGTAAGGAGGGGGGGGGGGGGGGGTTGGAAAGAGAAAAGGACGGCACGAAGAGGAGGAGAGAGAAAGGGCCAGGCTGCAAGAGGGAGTGAAAGAACCGCGCGTTTCCGGTGGAAAAAAAAAAGCGATCGCACCACCACCGCCACCACCCGCCTCGTGTGCGCGCAACAACAGGTGAGCGAGATGTGGAAGGAAAGGAGGGTGGATGTGGAGAGAAGGGAGGCGTCCCGTTTCATGAGCGCCGCCGGTGCCCAGGGGCCCGTGCATCCGCGAGCCACACCTATCGTTCCGACCTGCGGCGCAAAGTTGGTCCCGCGCGACGCCGCTCGGACGCAAAACGCGTTATGCGCGCAAGAACCCGAGAGCCACTCGGCATCACGCGCCGCAGACATCCGGATGCCGATGATGACGTCACGCGGTAGCCACCGACCGCACAGCGGCGCTTCTGTCTGCTTGACTGGCGGTGGCGACGACGTGTTGCTGCTGTCCGCCAGCGGGGACCGCTGAGCCGTGGCATACGCGGACGCATGTGCGGACGAATCCGGACCATTTCCGATTGGCGGCCTTTAAAGAGGGGGGCGAGCGCCCCGCCAGCGACACATAATGCTCGAACCGGAAGCTGTAATTAGCGGCGGAAGTGAGACTACTATATACGCGCCGCGCTTCTGTCGTCAGGAGGAGGAAGCGTGTTTCGGCTTCATTACGGACAGGCATGGGGGGCGGGTGGGCTTTTTTCCTGCGTTTAGTTTATCCACGTACGCGCCTCCAGTGGGCGCGACGTTTGACCTTTCCTCGCCCGGCACGAATCCCGGGATTTATTTCAAAGCTGGGCGGGCTGGGTGCCAGTAATTAGACCCGGCGGAAGTGGCTGCCCCTGATTGAACGCGCACCAGAGTTCCTGCCCAAGGCTTGGCGCGAGACTTTGGCCGCCTTCCGCTTCTGACGTTAAACTAGAAGAGATTATAGGATGCATATCCGCTTGCCGCGGCCCGACGTGCTCGAATAAGCTCACTCCGTGCGGGCGCAGGATGCGTTTAACTGCAAAGTCGCGAAAATCGCTCGCTCCACAAGCGGCCGTGACCACTTTGCGCGACGAGCTTTGTAGAAAGGACAACCTTGAGCGCTCTTTGCGTTAGTATTAAACGTTTCCTAGTAAGAAACCCGAATTTATTCCCTGCACGATATTCGGACTGCATGCGTAGATTTGTTGTGGAGTAACATATTTCGGCGGGAGTACGTAGACAACAAACGAGCTGTCTCGCCACGAAGTGTTATTTCCAAGGCGTTTGTCTCCCTCCGCTCCGTGCTCTTCTTATCAGTTCCTTTTTCTGTCGCCTTGCCTATTTGGCTCAGCCAAATCTGATTTGATCGGTCCTGGAACCCTCAGTCTGCCTCCGTACGCACGCAAAATGCCTAAACCAGGGCTCAAACTGCGGAGCTCACCTTCGATGTAGGCTTGCGATGTTGGCGCTGCGGCTCCATTCATGACAGGCGTGACTTTTTGCTCCGGCATCGGGAAGCTTCCTCCTTGTTGGAAGAACTCGTCCAGTCCAGGGACGCACACAGACTCGTATAGGTTGGAAGGGACGTTCTCCAGCGAGGCGCACTCTTTCTCCACGTCTGCAAGCAGATAAAGAAGGACCGGTCATATAACGCCACCTGCGTATACTACACTCACGAGATGACACACATATCTGGCGCAAGCAAGCGCGTTGCATATGTGGCAGTGGACCGAGTCTACTGCTGCTGACTTTAGCCAGCATGGCCTTCCAAGTCTGATGGCAATAGTCCACAAAGCTAGCGTCCTACGCAATCACTCGAGTCTTAATTCCCAGTTGACAAGTATTTGCTGACGGCAGATGATAGCAGATGTGCTAGAGAACGCAATCCTGACTACCTGACGCAACAATAGTGCGCTGCATTGTCTTTTCCATAGTGACCAGGCAGCAGTGAGTCGGAATACTTGGAGCAACAATCACGGAGTAGAAAGTTATCACATCGGTGCATCAAACTGAAAGTGTTCCAAGGGCGCTCAACAAACACTGTACAATGGAACCTCCAGCTCCTCTTGCGCCATACGAAACTTGGTTCCACCGTCGAAACGAGCAGAAACACACGAGAAACACGCGCACAGCATTCTACCTACAACCCCGGGCCCATGTCGCCGACTTAATTCGTCGAGCAGTATGGCGCAGACAGTAAAGGTCCAGCTAATTTTGCACGCCTGGGTTATTTCAGCACGCGCCACAGCGCGCTGCTTGTCCCGGCGGTTGCGTTCCAGCTTTCTCAAGAGCAAGACCGTGCACACCGCAAGGCTGTGAGTGCCGTACGTGACTAATCCTTCCGGAAGGAAGACAAACACAGAGAGAGCAGAGACCACCACTTTGGGCACAATGGGCCCGGCCGCTCGCGCTGCCAGCGGCTTCACCACGAGCCGGCCGAACAGAAAGAACCGCCGACGCTTGCCCGCCCAGAGAGCGGGTTTGGGTCAAGGGTACGGGGCGAAGAAAAAAAAAAAAACTCGAACGCGGATAATTTTCAGGTGAAGACGGCGGGGGCGGGCTGGCAATTTTTCTGCCCAGTCGAGGGCATTCAAAGCAGGCCGCTGGATCCTTCAACTACCAGCCGGTCGAGCACGCGAGTGCGAAGGCTTGCACGCTGCCACAAGCTTTATCTCGCTGCATGGCTATCACCGTGTAAGGCCCGTGGACGCAAGTTGTTACTGGTCATTACAAGTGCATGTACAGCCTTTGCCAAAAGTAATCAGGCTGCATAGTTTGCTCCTCGTTCGTACAGTAAAGCCCTTACAGCTTCCCTAAAGATAAAAAAAGTTCTCGGAAGGTGAGGACAAGGGTTCTCCTAACCATACACAGATTTAGAGCTTAAGGACTGCCATAATAGCTTCAATATACGACTGAGAAGCAAACCGTCTAGCCTGGTTACTTTTGGCAAACAATGTATGTCTTAAAAGAGAACGCATTGTTTGTTCGATGAAGAACCGGGCTGCGATCCATTTCGGATAAGCTAGGAAAGAACGCCCCGAAAAGCTGCAATGTACAAACAGGGCTGAGAGACCTGCCAGGACAACGTAGTGAATCATCTGTGATGGCCCATTTGGAGAGGAAGGCAGCGCTGTTTACTGGGTAGCGGTAGCGCCGCAAACGGTTACTAATAAAGTTTTTCTCACAAGGTAAACTTCGACTGGTCTTTGAGTGACTTCACCTTACGCATTCGTTATCCCTATAAACGCACAGACTTCTTAAAATCAAGCTCGTTTCCAAGCGTGCTTGAACAATCAGATTGCGTACAGTGTTTGCGCCAGACGCCTACGCAGTACGGAATGTCCAGCATCTTTGCAATAGATGGCTCATGTCGCGAGCGAAAATTTAGCCGCTGGCGCAAAGATGCAGCGTACGCGCTTACTTTTCCCATAAAGATTGAGAAAAACATTACAGTTCTTGTCAATTGCGAAAGTTTCACGTGCCACAGAAGAAAGCAAATTTATTAACTTGTTTGCCTATACAAATTTATAGAATTTCACTCATGGGAGAGCTGTCCTCTGCTCATTTTAACCTGCGATTGCACACATGAAACAAGTACCAAGACCACGGGAGCGCACCTTGAATAGGAAATACGAGTAGGAGAAAAGCACGGAAAAAAGAATATTTGAAATATGCATTTATCGTTTGCGACGCTGCAAAGTTCACGACGCCACCGCAACAGCTCCCCCCCGGGGTGTCAAGAGACTTGAGTCCATGCTATCCCAAGCCCTCAAAATCAGTATGGACCAATTATAGGAGCCGGCGCTGCTTGCCTCATTCAGAAAAAGTGGAACCATGCCATAGCCTTTGGATGCTAACGCATTGTAGAGGCGACGTGGCTTCCACGATGACTCAGCTCGAAAAGCGCAGCGCACTCTTGTGATCCACAGCAGAGTTTGAAGGTCAACCATTCAATGAGCAGTATGCGTTGATGCTTCGCAGCACATGTTCCGACAGTGCACATGCCTTGCCTGTGATTCCAATAAATAACAGGACGTCTCTCCCTATCTTTTTTTCTTCCTTTTTCTGTCATCGTCTGGCGATGACCCGCTGCACGCAGAGCAGATTTCCGGCGTAACCGGACGTCGTTGCATGCGCTCCAGGTGCGAAACAGCAAAGAGGTCATTGATTCTAATGACGATAAATAAAGCGAATGCACTTTCGCAGTTTTCTACGTTAAATAACGTACCTCGGATGATCGTTTCAGTCTACAAAAAAAAAAGTTTTTTTTTTTCTTGCAGAGGTGAGTGCTACAGTATGATATATACCGACTCCTCCCGCTTCTTTAAATAAAGTCCAAAAACGCATGCTTTATGTGGTATCGCTCTCTCCGAGCTGACCACAAACCTGTCGTTAGAACAGTGCAGGTATGATCCAATTCACAAGCTTGCTCGCTATGCTAATCATAAGTGCGGATATCGCCTTTCGCCATGTAAATATCAAGAGGTTTTGGAAGCAGGGACACTCGTGATAACGAGATAATGGTCGACAATTACCCGGTGACGATGCAGGTCGATAGTCATTACGAAAATATCGCTTCTCTTCCTATATACTGTGTGATTAGAGGAAAGGCAGGACACCGTGTACCGAGAACCCCTGCGGCGGGTCTCAAAGAAGTAAACAGCGGCTCCGGTTCTAGATATGGGGACATGTATAGCGAATGAAAACGCGTCATGGAGGCCCGACCGGTGCTTTCGGGTAAAAAGGTGTCAAGTGCGAAACAGAGACGAGGGGACGAAATGACCAGTGGTTTCTAGTGTGAAACCAGCAAGTCAACTCGGTTCCGACTCGGTACTGTGTCGGGCGCTTCTCGGCTTGGGATACAAGAAGGTCAAAACAGTTCTCGCAACGCAATTTATCTTGCAGTCTTACAGGGAACCGACCGCTGAAGACTGAGGTGCTCTTTAAAACTCAACAGCATGTCCAGGCACGCGTCGACAGTTTCCTAAATGCAGAGAACGCACTGAATTGACAGGTGCTCTCTTGGCGCGGATAGCAGAGCAGGCCAAAGTGGAGGAGAAACTTCGCGTATGCCACATGCCTCAGCTCCCACGCAGCTTAAACTGTGGTCGCTAAACTGCCAACTCGATGAGGGGTCCTTCACGGTATTTGGGAAACACTGAATACGGCTCGCGGCAGCTCGCAGCTTCCGAGGACGCGTCGCCGTGCACGCGTGCTTCGGTGCAGAACTTGAGGGGCAGGTGCTCGCACTAACGGACCGCGAAAGCAGCCAAGCGTTCGTCGCGGACCGCGAGGCAGCGTGGCGCTCCTCACGCATCAGGTAGGACTCGGCTACTCCCACGATGCGAGAGCGTGGGAAGGCCGCCAATATATCGTTATGCTTAGGAACGTCACCGACAGACAAGGACCAGGATCTTCGGGACCCTACCTCCTTCCCTCTTTCCTACAATCGCCTCCGTGACACCTTCTGTCTTGCAAAGAAAACGCTACATACTCACAGTTATCGAACGTCCTCATTGCTGCGATGTGGCTTCGGTGCATGACTAACCTAGATAGGAACAGTTGACTGTAGTCTGGAGGACGACTTGGCGGACTACCGAACAGTCTGTCAGCTGACTTTGAAAAGCTTCCTGTCACCGCTTTCATTACGCCTTGGCCCTGACCGGCGACAACCTTATACAGCTCGTACAGTTCGCGGTAACACTGCGTGCAGCAGATTTTCCCGAAAAAAGAATCTCCATCGCGACGCAGCGTGTGCTAATGAAGGGCCCCTCTAACTATTTCTCTACCGTCTCCGGCGCAGAGTGCCCACCAGAGTACCGCGAACTGCCGCACGCTTCCTGTATCGCCCACGCTCGGCTAAAGCGTTTGCTCTGTCTGCAGTTATAACTAGATCCGCAACGACCTGGCAGCAGTACAACGCTCACAGAGCAACAAAGGCATCTTCCACAGCGGACATGGCGCGCGACAGTGACTCGACAGAAGATTTCCCCATCGGAAGAATGCTCCCGCGTTTCTCAGCGGTTGTCGCGGGCAACGCGAACGGAGAAACGAGTTCGCGGGATTGCATGAAAACACAGCGCCTCGTTATTCTCGCGCGCGTGTACGACAACGCTGTGACAGCAAACGCATGTCCCCGACCTTATCAGTTGAAAGCGCTAAATGCCTCGCGGTCTCTTCAGTGACCGCGCCGCGGGCCGCCGTTCTCGCTAATGCAGCTCTCCTCTCCCTCCACCGGTCACCTGCCCTCCGTTCTGGCAGCCGTGATCTGGCGCGGGGAAAAGATCTGGTGCGGGCCTGCAGCCATGGGATTCCCCCGCTGTCGAAACCCGGCTGCAACGCGTGTTGAAGTGCGACGCTCTAGCGCGAGGGTTTCGCAGAAGACCGTTTTAAAGCAAGAACTGCCTCTTTTTCCTCCTCCTCCTCCTCTTCCTGAGGATAATCACGGTGCACGTGCTGCTGGCAGGGCGACAAAAGAGAAAGCGCAAAACTTCGCCGACTCCAAGGCGCCGCTTAGCTGGAGGACAGCACGGACTGAACAACGGTGTCTGTCAGCTGGGCAGCTGTTACTAACCGTTACAATGAGAGTTCAATGCTCAGCTGCCTTTTAACGTGAGTATATACGCGAAAGCACAGTCGCCAACTCCGAGAGCACCTTGCGGTAACAAAAGCTGTCCTTTCCTTACACCGTGTCTCAATTGCACAATGCGGTGTAGATTCATGGTGGTAGTAAGGCCAAGCTGTGAGACCTTGTATGGTGGACCTGGACTAAACTATCCTACACCACATCAGGGCTCCTCCGAGCACAGGCACTGTTTTGTTTTATGGTCAAGGAACAATTTCTCATAGCGAGCGCATTGTGAACATCTATCATTTAAGTTCATGTGTTTCTCAGCTAGAAGGGAAAAAACAGAGCTCACACAGGACGAAGCCGCGCCTGTGTTGTGTTCTTGCTCCGTCCTGTACCAGCGCTGTTTCTACCATGTTCACGCGTTTGAATATTGTCATTTACTCGGGCTCTTGATGGATCACCAGCAGCAAAAAACAATGGCAGCTCAACGAACTAAAAACATTAAAGGATAAAGGAAGAGGTAGCGGCCAACTAGCGATAAGAGTTCAAGACTGCATCACTCGCCTGTAGTCCAAAACAGCAATCGCATAAACATCGTTTCCCACCAGCGTCACCGCATTAAATCCAGATGGCGACTCGTTGAGACAAGCGCCAAACTCGATAACTACAACAAACTGAACAACAGCGTGCAGGTGCGAAGAAAAGAAAGGGGTACATATACCTCAGTCCCCGGTCAATGAACAGCCAAACGGCGGAGGCGCGTTGGCTGGCACCACCACTGCAGTGCACGGATTCGCATTCGCACGAAGCTGTTCGCGCGCGCACACAGACAGACACGTCAACTACCCGCCGTGCGGCGACCTATCAGACGCACTTGCGGCTGTTTACGGCCCGGCATTTTTGGCCCATTTCCGGAGTGGCAGGTCACCTGGCAACCGCGTTCACGACCCCACCGGTGCCGCTTCGCTGCTCGGCAGGCATGAAATACTGCTCCCACGAAGTACAGGGAGAGAGCGCGGCGCATCTGCAGTGCCGTTTAATGAAGCGAAAACGAACGAGGAAGCTGATAACGAAAACTGACGTCCGAAGATGTAGCAGATAAGATATGGAAAAATGGGAATTGGCATGAGGACGCGGAACTACACACCATGATTGTCACGGAACTCCTATCGGACCTGGTAGCGGATGCCAACATGTTACGCGCCTCCCGCACGACTTTCCACCATTACGCAGGGCGTGAAAAGTATGATACGCGGAGCTACATTGCCTCTCGCAAAGAACCGTCCCCTGTTTAACCTGAATGCACGCTCTCGATAACATCTTTCTTCAAACTGAGATGGTCCTATGTTGGAGGACGCGTTACCAGGACCGAAAGGTCTCAGCCGGTCTTAGAGAAAAAAAGACGCTCCCTTTGCACAGCCGGTGCGCCACAAGAACGGATAAGCATGAACTATTATCGAGGGAAAGCGACGCGCTCCCTTTCGCTCTGGGCCCGTTCGCCGCCCACGTCCCGCTGGTCGCCGCGGCCTCAGTGTGAGCGCCGCGTACGCGGTACCGATAGACAGTTGGTTTCCAACGGCGTACATGTGTGTCCACGAGTACATAGAGACACACAAACACACGCCAAGTTGCGTCGACAGCGGAAGACCCCCCCTCTGCGATCCGCCCCGAACAAAAGGCCAGGAGTCGTCGTCGGAACCGATTAAAAACGTCCGCCGCGAGCACAGGAAAACGGAAAGCCGGTCCGCCCCCCCCCCCCCTTTTTTTTTTCTGTCGCCTATGGGATGCGCGCACGGCGCTCTCGCGGGAGGATGCGGACGCCCGGCGGGGGCGGATGGCAACTTACGCAGTCTGGCGCCCGAGAGGAAGAGCTTGGGGCTGCTACCGGTCGGAAGTTGGCAGAACGTCGCTATTATGGCGCCCGGGGTCGTCGGATGCGGCGGAGCCAGGATGCGCCCGGGAAGGACGCCAGAAGCACAGTCGACCGCAGACCGCTTGCACGCAGCCGCCGACGTCGCCGCCGCTGGTGGGCTCTGGAGAAGCAGCGAACGGAGCAGCGCCGAATCACCCAGCTTGCTGCCAGCCACGAGACGTCGTCTTCGGGGCCGCTCACGAAGAGAGGGGTGTCCGAGAACTGCCCAGCAGACTCGACGACTCCCAGTGCTTGATCGGCTTCCCGAAGACGCGAGGGTAATAACGAGCGGTCCTCGGAGAGGGCTTTGTATTCCTCAGTGAGGTCTGTCCGCTTGTCGCGGAGACGACCGAGTGATCTTGGATTTACGTCTTATACCGTGCGGATTCACTGACGCCACCAAGTCTGGGTGGAAACGGCCAGCTGGGTTCCCACCGCGACGACGCAAAGTCGGACCCGACGGTTTTCGGCAGGCCACCGGGTATAGGCCAAGCCGAAACTGTGGTGCACTTCTTCGGCCTCAGGACCAGTGACACAGCCAGAGGAGAGTCCCGTCGTACGTTCCCAAAATGACCATCGTGACCACTCGATGACGACGAACGGGAAGAAAAGACGGCGGCCGCTTTCGCACGGGATATTAGCAGTCGTCGCGACGCCCCGCGGTCGGCGGCGCATCAAACAGGCGACGTCGGACACCCCGCGAGAGCAACACGTCGCGTTGACGACGCGCGTGGTTGCTGCCGAAGGCTGGAAGGACGGCGTGCGAGAGCAGCGCGGCGCCGACGTGAATGGCGGATTCAGGTAAGGTCCCACGGCGGGAACGGCCCGGACCGCTGCTCATTGGCTCAGCGGGGACGGGCGGAGGGGTGCCACGCTCGGATGGCTGCCTTGTTTCGGCGCGTCGGCTTTTTATGCTTTTATTTCTTTCTCTCCGTTTCTGCTTTCGTTCCCTTCTCGTTGTTTCGCGCACCCACACACGCGGCTCGGTCGGCTTTATTTCTGCCCCGGCTTCATTATTATTTTTTTTTCTCCCTTCTCTCTCCTCTTGCATGATTATTTCTCGATGTCGCAAACTTCTCTTTTTTGTCCGCACAGCGTACGGGCCGCGCTTTTGTCTTCTTTCTTTCTCTCCACCGTCGACTTTTCAGCCGCAGAGTGTCTCGGCACGTTGAGCTTCGACACTCTTAATCAGCGCAGGTTTAAGTATGCACAGCGCATCTTATATATAGCTGACTTCCCCGCTACAGTTCAGTCTCCGAGGTGTTCAATTCCAGGTTCGCCTAACCGAGCAGGATAGACGCGACTCGTTCACCTCTCTTCCTGAACTTTTACACAGCAAACTTTTTAGCCGCACTTTTGTACACGTATTTGGGCTGCGAGAATGTAAGAATCACCGTGACGAATTCAGTGCCAAAATAGTAGCTTCTTACACTAATTGTGGTAGCAGACAGCATTGGGCATTTGAAGGACGGACTCGTTGACTTCCTGCTGGAAGTCTGAGCTAACGGACACTACCGACGCTCCCGCCACCAAAAACAATAATAATAATAATAATAATAATAATAATAATAATAATAATAATTGGCTTTTGGAGAAAGGAAATTGGCGCAGTATCTGTCCCACATATCGGCGGACACCTGAACCGCGCCATAAGGGAAGGCATAAAGGAGGGACTAAGAGAAGAAAGGAAGAAAGAGGTGCCGTAGTGGAGGGCTCCGGAATCTCGACCACTTGGGGATCTCTATCCTGCACTGACATCGCACAGCACATGGGCACCTTTTGCGTTTCGCCTCCATCGCAACGCAGCCGCCGCGGTCGGGTTCGAACCCGGGAACTCCGGATCAGTAGCCGAGCGCCCTAACCACTAAGCCACCGCGGCGGACCGCCAACGATATTCTGATCGCTGAGAATAGAACCGAATGCTGGTTAAATCGCCAGGCTTTATCGAAAAGCTGGGAAACTATACCACGAATTAGCCGCAAATCGAGAATACTGCTAGTACATTTGTAAGGCTAAGCAAGGTCATCGACGGGCCCGCGTTGACGCGGATAAGATAGACAACGGTGCTATTTCAATAAAACATTAACGAACACCACTGCCGGGATCGGGCATGTATGGAAGACGGTAGACTCAAGCACCTTCAACGACACCGACGGACACAACATACAGCGGCCGCAAGCCAAGCCACAAATGTAGCAGTATGGCCACCACGGACGGAGCAAGGTTGTGCTAAGCGACAGAGAAATCTAATGCCTTTCTTACTACAAAAAGAATCCCATCGAGGGTACGTGTAAGCCGACAACAAAGGCAGGGAGCGAAGGATAAGAAGAAGAAAAAAAGACACCACGTGGCGGGTAATTAGAGAAACAATCGACACACGTCGACGGCTGCGATAGGTGCGAAAAGCCCGGTAATACCTCATGGCGCCGCCCACAAGGTCTCGACGCCGCGGCAAGGCGAAATCGTTATGGTCGCCCTATCGTCAGCGCGACCGAACTCGAAGAAAGCTGCTGAGGGAGGGTTTTTTTTTTTTTTTGCGAGGACAGACAATCTGTGTGCGGACAGAGAGGGGGGAGGGGGTTGCTGGAGGAGGTAAGAAATGCAGCGGCAATGAGAATGATCGTCGTCGACCGCCGCTTGTCGGACATCAGCTGCGTCTTTGGCGCCCTTCGGAGCAGCAGCCAAGGGGCGTCCTTGCTTCACGGTCAATCACAGAGCGAAGCGGCGTCCACCACTCTGGCGAAGAGTTAGGAAGAAGGGCTCCTCTTCTTCGTCAGGGACGACGCGGTGCTTCGCGGCCGATGAAAACAGCCGCCGGCGTTATAAGAGTGGCGAGTTGCGGGAGACGTCTTTAAGGCCGAGCTCCCATGCGGAGGGAGAAAGGAACAATACTAATGGCCTCAACCTTGATCGCGCTCAGCTGATGCGGGGGAAAAAGAAGAAAGGAGCAAAGGCGTTCCATTAGACCTCACGGCGCCTGGACAGAGCGGGGCCTAATAAGCGTTGGCCAACACTATTTTGAGCGACGAAACAAACGCGTCGACGGAGGTGGTACCTATTCGTCTGACGCCAGCTGCGAGCAGGTGTCCGCGTGCTTAGTGCGAACAAGCAAAGGACTATTCTAAAGGCGTTACTAGGCAGAGGCAGGCCGTGGATAGCAATAACTAGCGTCTTTCGGAAGGAGGCACATCTGCAGCCATAACGTCCCTCTCACACACGCAAATAAGAAAAAAGAAAGAATGAAAGCGTCAGAGTGCGCCTCTAGGACACGGGAAAGGGTACCACTATGTGAACGAGAAAAGAAATTGCATATTGGCTGGCTTCTTTGCTGTTTAGAAACGTTTGCTATCAGGAGTCGATTAGACATCCAATTTAAAACCCGAAGCATGGCACGGGCGCCTCAGAGGAGTAACGCGCGCGAGAGAGAGATAAACTTTTATTCGTCGACAACAGTGTGATGGGAGTGGAGCCTCGTCACGAGGTCTTGAACCCTTGGCGTTCGGCGACCTCTAGTGCTCTGCTCACGACCCGGAGTTGAACGTCCAGGTGGGGACCTAAGCAACACGGCCCTCCATTGTTCGGGATTCGGTAGCCGCAGTATACTCTGCGCTACAGTCTCTTGCTTGGTCATGCACCAACAAGCCCAAAAAGCCACGCTTTTGAGCTACAGTACGTCACTCCGGCGGAATGTCCTGAGGGCACTCATGCAGGGTGTGGGAAATGGTGGCCTTGGGTTTGACCACGCAGCTTTGCAGGAGGGGGTGCATACGCCCTTATATATTACGGAACAGTTCTTCCTCTGTCGATGGCGCTCAAAAAAGGCGTGAAACATGTAGAGTGCATGCCCAAGGAGTTTCCGCAACTTGAGTCCGCTTTCCTTCAAAACGAAAAAGTGATGCGGCGAAGACAACTTCAGGAGCGTTCGGAACTGCAGGAAAGTCGCCTTCCTTTAAGCGAGGAACACGTGACCGAGCAAAGCCTTCTACCCACGCTTTTTTTTTTCATTTAAGCTATGTTACTATGTTCACATTCGAACTATAACCATGATACCGTTTGTCGCCTTCTTTGCTCAAAAGTGCAGAAACTGTCGCAAAGACCCACTGACGACAGACATCTCGGACATGCACCAACACACGTTCACTAGTGACTCCTCCAGCTGAGCCTCACGTATCGTAGGCGCGCTAAAGGATGAAGAGGCTATTAGTCGGGACGCTGATGCAACGTGGCCAGGTGTTTTCCGAAGAGCACTGTCCCACAGCGATGGTCAATTAAGCAAATATCAAGCTTCGAAACATAGCGGCGCTCAACGACGCCACTCTGGGGACGCAGTAGAACTGTGTTGACTAGTCGCAGATAAGCAAAGATAGAGAGCAGAGCAGGTGAAGAGAGAAAGACAGCGCCAGGAGTCACGGAGGCAGAACAACGCAGGAGGTAAGGGAGGGGCGAGCGCGCCCCGACTCCTCTGACGCCACAAGCGCCGCTCGCTGCCAGGGTCCCCGCGACCGCGCACACAATGGCATTCCTCGATCTGACAAAATACAGGATGCCCCGCTTTCGGCTCGGCCGCCTCTGCCTCGGCGCTGGCAGGTATACGCACATCGCACGCGCTCTCCGCACCTACAGTGACTAAGGGGCGTTCGCCGCACGCCACGGCGCATGCGCCGTGCTTGCTCCGCTACACTGCCAACTTGAGCGTGACCGCGTATATATTCCGCGGCCCGGCGCGGATATGCGGTCGGCGCCGGCGCGGTTCGTCCCTTTTGGGAATCGCTCTCTTTTGTCTGTGCGTCGAGCTGGCGCATAGTGCACCATCGCCCACATCTTCCCGTGCTGCCGACTTTCATGGTTTGCACCGACGCCTGGTGGTGGCGCGATTCGAGCTCGTTTTATTCTTGTTTTGTTTCTGCTCTTCATACGTATTGCTGGATTGCATGACTTTTTTTTTCTATGCGCGTGCTTACAGCGCGATGCTAATGTACACCGCGCAGCAGCCTCGCCCCCAATGGGGGGGGGGGGGGGGGGGGTTGGTAGCGCGACGGCGGCATCCGGACTACTTTGTTAACGAAGGGCCCGTCGTCCCGTTGGAGTCCCTCTGACGCGCATAAATGCGTCCTCGCACGAGACAATGGCAGCGCGTCGTTCGCCAGCGAACCAGGAAAAAAAAAATTACGAACAACGTCCCACTGCTTCTTCTTTTCTGCTACCTTTTTCGTCCTCCTCCTCAACCTCTTCCTCGTCATTTTTTTTTTGCGTGTCTGTTTTTGCTACGCTTTGTTCGAGAGTGCGTCCTCCGTGCCTTTGGGTTCCATGGACCACGTCCTACGCGCCCTGTCGCTATAGCTAAGGTTGCCGCACACTATCCGGGCTACAGAAGCGGAAACACGCCCCGATTAGAAGTCACAATGAACGAAAAGAATCACAATGCACAGTCGATCGCAAAAGTACAGTCCCCTAACCACATGGCCGCGACTGGGAGCCCGGCTGTGTGCGCTGGTTTCTCCAGCGCTCCTGCTTCACGAGAGCTTAATACTTGATAGCAGTTCTCTTAAATAAACCACCCGTAGCTTTGATACGCCATGAACTTGCAATAACCAGTGATGTAGCCTTTTTTTTACAAAGTACCACGCCCTGCTATGTTCAGGGGCAAGCTGAATTCATGAGGTGAAGCCTGCTGTACTTAACTCCTTTCACAGAGAGCGGAATATGCGTCCAGTCCACATTCAGCAAAGTAGCTACGCTCTATCCGGATGTCTGGCTGTATACAAAGACTTCGCGCAAACGGTGAGCCGCTGCGGCTGAGTCATCAAGGTCTGAGTACAAGACGAACAGAAAGGTGTCCTAGATATAAGGATGTAGCCATTATTGCCCACCTCGATGCGTCGGGCCCGCAGTTTATATTGCGCACTCGTTTTCACCACCTGCCTACGCACGGCGCAAATTGGAACCAGAGGCAGAAAACAAGCATGCGCGAAAGCTCCGAGTCTTGTTACACTGGGCTCGCGAAACGGATGGGAAAGATTTCTCCCAATTAGGCGCTTCGTAACGAGAGTCACGAAAGTGCCACGCGCGCCGTGGGCTCAGAGCCAGCCGCGCAAGCGACGCCGGCTCTCATACTAGAATGGAAGAGGACGTGACGCGACAGCGAAATTGCGCGCCAGCGCGCGCGCGCTTCTCTGGACGCGATGAGCGCGTTCGCGCGCATATCACGGGAAAGATTACAGAAGCGCGCCAACCCCCATCTCCTCGTTGGCTGGCTTGCGGACCGCGAGTGGACAACGAAAGAGAGGTTCCGCCAAAGGCCGGCCAGGGAAGACTGCGCGCTCGGCCTTTAAACGAGCACGTGCTAACCACAACTGCCTAGTGGAACGCTGGGCACGGACGCATCAAGGCCGTGCAACGGGCCAGCCGCGCACAGACCGAATCTGCCCGGTAAGGGGAGAGAGGCGGAGGAGCGACCTAAAAAAAGGAGCCGCTTCGGTTCTGACGGCGCAAATCACGGTGATCCGTGGTGTGCAACATGTATGCGTGTATGACGACGGAGGCGAGAGCGTCCGTCGTTACCTTGGCAGGGCGCAAGGTGAACGCTGCAAACACCTTGGCGATCGGGAGGGTTCCCTCTCCGACTCGACGCCGTGCCGGTCGAAAGACAACAGTGCGGAACAACGCCGTCGCCTCCCCCGCCCGGCCTTGGCGAAAAGCGCGGGCTCGGTGCCCGCTTTCTCGGCCGTGGCGGCCGGAGAGGGAACTGTCCGCTCTCGAAGGCAGAAAGGGAAAGCCCAGCGCTGAACTGTTTCTTTTTCTGGTCGCCCGGCGCGGGCCGACAAATTGGAGAAAAGAATGTCAGGGATATTGCCAAGGTCAATTACTCTCTGTTTCCCGGGACGGAAAGAGGGAGGTTCTTGTATAACGGATCCATTATGTATAGCAAGCCAGAACGGCTGCTGCTAATGCAAGAATGGCCTTGCAACTGATGCCTATATTGGTAGAAATGGGAAGTTCACGCGCGACCAAGGCACCGTCTTCCTGTGCTTCGCGCCGTCTCTGCGCATGATACAGCCGTGGTTAATTGCGGTGTTCCTCGCTTCTTGCCTCAACCTTAGGGTGGTCTAAGCGCCTAAGTGTGCCATACCGTTGCGCAACGTTCACTCCGTGTCTTGGCTGCGCTTTCAAGGTAGGGGGCGCGTTGCACGTGGCTTTTAGCGACGATAAGTGTTGAAATCGTTGTAATAGCTTGACGACGTCAGCCTGGATCCAGTCCAGCGCCGATGAACTTGTTTAAATTGCCACGATGATACAAGCACTTCAATTCAACAAGTACTTCACTTAACGCAACTGCAAGAAATCTGACGGTACCTGTCCATCCCTTCCAGCTACTCCGTTTACAAGAGCTCGTGCGGGGGCTTCATAGAGTGGGTTTTTGAAAGTATCATCACCATCAGGAGTAGCAGCAGCCTGACTGCGCCCACTGCATGACAAAGGCCTCTTCCATATATATCCAATTAACCCTGTACTGCGCCAACCGCGGCCTCCTAATCCCTTATCCCTAGAAAGTCTATTCATTGCTAAAAAGAATCCCGCGTGCTGCCTAATCAACTTTTATATGGGCCAATTCGCGGGAGGTACTCAGAGGAACATAATTATCGCTTTCGTAGTGCCGGCTACGCTGCGCGGCGTAAACAAACAGCTTGCGGAAGCACTCTCGCGTTTTCGCGCGCGCATGCGCGCTGTACGCTCTTCCTGACCGGTGCGCAGCGAAAGGGTGGTATTAAAAAGCGCTTAAGTGCGGCAACAATTCGCGCGTGCTGCTGGGCGATATCGCCGAAGGCCTCTCGGCTCTGGCAAGGGGAGGAGGTGGGAGGCAGCGTGCCCGGCGCGTTACGTAAGGTACCGCCGCTCGACGCGCAGCAGCAGCCACCACTCTCTCCTTCTCTTCCGAAAGAAACAACATTTGCGCCTAATGGTACGCGAAGAAAAAGAAGCATTATATTCGTGCACACTCTCTCTCCACAGCGCGCGTGCGGCTCAGGGTCGCGCCGAATTTTTTTTTTTTTTTTTTTTTGCTCGTTAAACGGCGCTGCCGAGCTAGCGAGTTCTTGGATCGGCGTTGTTGCGACGGCCCGAGACGCCCTGTCGGATCACTTCTCGCGACGGCAGCGGCAGCAGAGTTCAAGTTCTCGGTGTCGCGAGACGTACGGCTCCAAAACGCCCTCCTCCTTCTTTCGACCTTCTCTCTTCCACCGCTCTCCCTGCTACAATGTGTGTCAGGTTCACGATCACCACCGGCGCTGCACTGCAACGCCGCAAGCACAGCGCGGTCGGGAGGTCAGCCGCTCGCTTCCTTCATAGCTTCCCGCTCAGCTATACGCCGGAACATCGCTAAAAATTAGAACGTGTAAAAGCACAAACAGGGCGCGACAATCAACTGAAATCATTAATAATTTAGAAGTTTGTCTACCAAGAGGAAAAGCAGTACTGCTTACCTGCATGCAGTTAATACGTGTGCTTAAAACCGACTAGCCCATATGCATAGCATCGTTAATTTCTTGTGCCTATTTTGGACTGCATGACCAGAATTCGGGATTTACGATGTGGTCAACCGCGGTTACTTTTTGTCTGGCGCAATATACTGAGACGAATAGAAAATGCTCTAAGCAAAATTTGTCCGGCAGTTTTGTAGCTACGACATTTTCAGGCGTCAACAAAGAGTAAATCTTCTCGCGCGCAGCTAAAACCGCTCTAAATTCATAATTAAGAGAGCCCGCAGCACGTCTGCACAACCAGTTAAAGAGACCAGTGCTGTTATTCAAAGTGTGTGCTGAGTGAGAGGGAGGTTGTAAAATCGGTGCAGGGTTTAGGATGTTATGGAACGAACGTTTAAGGTAGGTTTTTTTTAGGGTAAAATGCTTGGAAATGGGTCTTTGACCCCACCCTGAGAAGACGAAAACACCTCGTGCCATGGCGCTCTTTGGCCCCGCATGCCCTTTAGTGGGGATCCAAGGCTGGTAACTTTGTTCAAGCTCTGGTCTACGCGTGAAACAAGCCGGCGTCGCCACGTCCCTCTCAGCCCAACCTGCCATTTCTCTTTTTGGCATGGGCTGAAAAAAAAAAAGATGGCGACTCGCAGGCGACTCTTGACAGTTTACCTCCCGTTGCTATGGCAGCGCGACCAAAGGCGGGTCATCAATTTTCATTTGGCCGAGCGTCTCCCCGAAACGACAGAGGAGCGGCACCCTTTAGAGTACCGCCGGTCGGAGGGGCACACAGCGAAACAAGCGGCGCCCCAGCCATACACGTTTCAGCTTAAGAACTCTGACGAAGCTCAGACGCCAAGGGCACCCTTTTCGACGCTTTGTTTCTCACCGCGTGGCGGCAGGAGAGACCTTCGGCAACGACTACTGCGATTTTTAGTTAAAAACTGCTTTTCGGCAGCCAGCCCAAAATGCGCCGCTTCCAGCTTTCCTTCTTTTTTTTCTCCTCTCTCTCTCTCTTTCACGGTGTCCTTGCGGCTGCTTACTGGAGTGTCACTGAAGAGAGAGCGTTGACACACGTTCGCTTGAGGGCTATGGCGGCTGCAGACAGAAGTGACACCGCTTGCACCTCAGTTTGCCTGGCTGTCCGCATGGCCAGTCTAGTCGGCTTTGTTCAGCAAGGAATGCAATAAATTTGCGCTGGCACCCGCCTTAACAAAGCAAAAAGAAAAAAATTAAGGACTTGTTAACGTGCATGAAAAGAGTAGCAAGCTGCAGCGGTTTTACGGTTTGTGGCGGTTTAACGTCCCAAAGCGACTCAGGCTACGAGGGACGCCGTAGTGAAGGGCTCCGGAAATTTCGACCACCTGGGGTTCTTTAACGTGCACGGACATATCGCATAGTACACGGTCCTCTAGAATTTTGCCTCCATCGAAACGCAACCGCCGCGGCCGGGATCAAACCCGCGTCATTCTGTTCAACTGCAGCAGCTTTTATAAGTGACCAGTTACTAGAATTTAAAAAGTGAATGAATGTGAATCGAACTAAGGTGCAGACACACAACCTCTACCTCCGTATGCCATTTACTTGACAAAGCTTCATTAAGCTAAAACGGCGACTGCATTCACCAGTACCCTTAATGGCAGTGGAGTGTGCTAGGATTTCGTAAAGGAAATGAAACCTGCGCTGCGTCACGTACGCCGTACTAAATATTTTGCGACCGAAGGCAGCAAGGAAAAGTAAAAGCAAAAAGCTCACGGAGCTCGCCTAGTGCGCAATGCTAGAGACAGCAGAAGCGCCGATATACGTAGCTCGAGTCCGACGGATAATCCACGCGATGCCGACAAAACACGCCCGAACGGTTTTTGACGAAGGCGTTTCCTCAACGAGAGCAATACGCGGCGTATAGCGTTACGCCCACAGAGCGAGGGTGTCAAGCAGCGACACATAAGCTCGGGCACACGCCTCGTTATGCCGCGCCGTCCGCAGTATAATCTTCTTGTCCGCGGGACCGCATACTTGTGCCTTTTTTTTTTCCTGCACGCCCCTTAAGTGCAGCACGAGAACAAAAGGACCACACACGTCGGGCGACGTACGAGAACGCGCGGGAATCTTTGGACGCCTGCCACCACGCGTCTGGTGCGAGCCTGCGCAGAATGTGCAGCTTGTAGGCGACACGCTTCGCCCTCGCCTGTGATTTTTATTTTTTAGACAGCGCAGTTATGAAAGTGACATTGAGTTTGGTGGTCTCTGCTACACTGGGGCTGCGCAAGAGATGACACATGTGCTCATCCATTACAGAAAACGGGTACGGCAGCCCCCTCTAATAGTGGCTACGTTGTCAGAGACCCTGGGTCGTACCGCGAGTGTGTTATGTACAGGTAAAAGCAATATGAACGAGGGTGTTCAGTTTGCACACAAAAAAGGATTGAGCTGTTTCTACAGTGAGTTTGAAAATGCATCGTAGGTATTACCTGTTCAGAGGCACACGCTCATATTTAGAACCAAAAAAAAAAGTCTATTATACTTTTCCCTTACTTTTTATGAAGTAATCATTACTTGCATCAGGGGCGGATTTATGGCCACTCGTGTAAGAATCGGTGGAAGGGGGTCCTAATGTATGCACCACGCAATTTTTTTTTACCTTTCTTGGTCGAGAAAAAATGGCGGTCTGTGTGGTTTAATATTAATAATAATAATTGGTTTTTTGGGGAAAGGGAATGGCGCAGTATCAGTCTCATATATCTTTGGACACCTGAACCGCGCCGTAAGGGATGGGATATAGGAGGGAATGAAAGAAGAAAGGAAGAATAGGTGCCGTAGTGGAGGGCTCCGGAATAATTTCGACCACCTAGCTGGGGATCTTTAACGTGCACTGACATCGCACAGCACACGGGCGCCTTAGCGTTTTTCCTCCATAAAAACGCAGCCGCCGCGGTCGTCTGTGTGGTTTTTCCCCAAAATATATTGCGCTTGAAAAAAGGCGTTCTGTCGTTTTAAATCCACCCCTTGCTTGAGTGCTGGTAATGTGCTTACGTATTAGCGCTACTACTACTTACGGCTGCTGCGTAATTCATATAGTTACGTTAGGTATGCCACCTTCAAGTTATGGGGCAGCACGCTGTTACCACTCTGCGCCAGTAACAGCCAAAATCTGACAAACCCTGTGTTGCTCCGTTCATTTCTCAAAACACTCGCCTCGCGTATACCGTTTACTCGATGCGGTAACAGCAGACGCAAATTAAATTCCGAAATATTTTGTTCCCGATTACTAAATAAAGCAAGGAAAGCAGAGTTCAACGCGAAAGACATCGAATTATTGACGCAGTATAAGCGAACAATCAGAAAAAAAGCGTGGCCACAACGCATTGCGGGCCAAATGATTTAGCGTCTGATGGTTGACACGCTGCATTGTTCGCACTTGGGCTACCTCACACACTGCTTTTGCGAAACAAAAATTTTGTCTTGCGGCAATGCATATCCTGGGTGATCACGTAAATACGGGAACTTCACTCACCCGTGATTTGCTTTATCATGAACTAATCACGAGCGCAACCCGTACGTATTTATTATAGTGTAAATTACCTCCCCCCCCCCCCCCCTATCCTCTCTTCCAGTCCCCTAACCTCTTTCATTTAATTTCTCCATTCTGCCTGCTGTCCTTTATTTCCGCTGCCCCAGCTCAGGTGCTTCAGTATCGATGGCAGATGCCGGGGGCAGCAAAAATCTTTTCCTTCCTTTTTATTATTATTTTAATAAACCACTTGTTACTACTACTCAGCCGTGGCCACACTTACTCAAATCGTCGCCTCGATGCAGTTCTGTTGACTCCCCATGCCGTTGCTGAAGAAAAAAAACGTTAATATTGCTTCGTCAACCACGTCGCGACGTTTCTATCCATCCAAATGTCTGATACAGTAAAATAAAAAAAAAACTTTTTTTTCTGACGTGGCTTTTTTTTTTACGTCTCACTTACAACTGAGTCTTGAAAGCGGACCGCAACAGGTTCACAATATCATGAACTATGCTCCATACACATCATTAATTATATGTCGCGCCGCCTTCACGACGCCGACAGCTCAAGAACACAGCACCCCTTATCTTAGACACCAGCCCTTCGCCAAAGAACGGAAGTTCCGGCACGTGGACTACTTATCAGCGGCTAGCACGGGTTACTCAATTCAGTCGGCGCGCCTGTATGTCAAACCCTGCAGCCACCAGTTACGGCCTGGACGCTTTATCTTTTGAGGCCAGAGCTGACGTTATTCGGTGACGGAGTTATTTGAGTACAGGGACACTGAAAGAAAGATCACTTTTTTTTTACTCCACTGCAGCGCCTGCACAAACACGGAATAAGTAATCCGCCATTACTGCGAGTACGAATCCACAAAGTAAAAACAAAAGCCGAGCAAGCACCTCAAACGATCCCACAAGAAACAGCTCGAGGAGTACGTCACGTGGCAATGGCAAACAACTCCGCATGCGCAGACGTAGCTTCAGACGACAGCAATAACGGTATTCCAAAACTTCCTCGAACTGTAGAAACTGCAAAAGGTTAGGCCTGAAAGTTAGGTTCCTTTATAGGCCTCGAACAGAACAGGCCCCACACGGGCCTGATATTGACCCCAAGCAGGATACACAGAGTGGGCTGTGCAGTAGTAGGCCTGCAACAGAAGCGGGGAAAAATAGGCCCTTCATGTAATTCGAGCACCTTGCATAGCGCGAAATGCCCTGGCAGAAGACCTTCACGTCGGTGACTCCCACCAGCCAAGAGCGCCACCGCATGAGTCATCGAGTCTCCGCGTGTCGTCGCACGGCCAGACCCCGAAGCCGCGTAAGCACACACGCGAACACATGCGCGCGCTAAACCTGCCCCGCCGCCGGTGCCTCTCGCCCTTCTTCTACGAGACAGCGGAGAGAGTCGCACGCGCGAATATGGACTTGCGCACACACGCGGAGCCTATCTGCATGATGTCCTCCGTCGGATCCTCCCTTCTGCCATCACCCGCCCCGGGCAGGGCTAATCTGCTCTTGGGGTGGGCGGCGCCAAAGCGACGCCGAGAACCACCCCTGTACACGAACGAACGGCTTGAGTTCTCTCACCGAAGGAAGAAAGACCGCTTAACTGCGGCCTCTCCTCCGGCTCTCACGTTTCTCGCCGTTTCCTACGCACGAGGCCTCGGTCTCAGCGGACAGGACTGCGTGTACACAGATCAGCCGTTCTGGTTCCTTCATTTTTACTTTCCTAACTAGTTCGAAAGTTTAAGCTCTTCGATGCCAAAAACTCCGCAGGCCACACCCGAACGGAGGACATTTGGCATTTGACTGAGCTGACGAGCAGTTGGCAAAGTGTCGTTTCATGTCAACCTGACGATTCGACGAAAGCGCCAAAACAGAATACGACTTATTCGAGAACACTGCCGCAGAAAAACCGTAAAGCGAAACCCAGTCACGAGCGAAAACACCTGTCACTAACTCGCATGCAGGAAGCGTACTGCATTAAAAAGCAGCCGACTCTACATTGAACAAAGTGACCTACAAAAGGCCTACTGAGAGCAAGTTTGCAGTCTTCAAGATAGTGAAAAATCGCGTTTCCCTGTCGATACTGAATGATATTGGGAATAAACTCCTCAAATGGGTCTTATTAACCGTTGCGGTAAGGGTCACAGCACGCGAATCGAAATGGAGTTTTTATCTGACTCGAAGAAAGCCTTGGCTACGTCCACAACTGCGAATATAAACCTCAGACTAACTACAGCCACATCGGCTTGACTGAAGCGCTTCAAAAGGGTACCCACGCGAGCACTTGGAAATGTCACCGTCGCATCCAGATCCGTCCACAGGGTTTCAAAGTGGATGCTGCGACATTGCACCCGCAAGGAATAACGGCTCATCGTCTATGTAGGTGTCCAAGCAGGTCCATCCCGTGAACCATGAAACTGCGCCCGAAATAGTCGCAATGGAACCCTCCTAATTTTTCGACGTTCATTCCGATGGTTCGTCGGCAGCGGAAATCAGTACGGCAACCGTTCGGTTTTGTTAATTTATCACATGCAGCTTACGAAGTTACGAGCAAGACGGACTTCTGACATGGTACCAACGCTGCAATGGTTCAGCCGCTACCGTTCGACCCGGGACGAAGCGAGAGGCGTCGCCGCTTACCTTTCTGAAGGATGTCCAGGTGTTCCCAGAGGATGGTCACCCATGAAGGGCGGGAACCTGGCGAGGAAGGCCTCCTTGCCGAGCGCGCACATGTCCTTGCCCTTCATGTGAAAGCTGGGCATGTTGACTCCCTCCAGGCTGAACTCACGGATCGCCCAGCCCAGCCAGTGGGCGACGTCCATCTCCGTCCACTGCCGGGGGTCTGGCGTCGAGAAAAAAAAAAAAGAAGCCCGAAATTAGACACTGCCGCGGACGCAGCCTGGTCTCCTCGGAACCGCAAAGTCGTATGCGGGTTCATCAATTGGGTTCACGACACGACAAAAAATACAGAGGAAATGAGACCCCACGCCACGGAGATGGACGTATGTTAGCCGTCATTCATGTGCAGGTGGTAGAAAGGCAGACACTTGTGCGAATCGCGTGGAGCGGTATCCCAAGAGGCGCGGAACCATTCCTGCACGACGTGCAGGAATGGTTTGGCTTGTCCAGCCATACAAGCCAAACAGACGAGTGCCCCGTGCTAATACTGCGTTGCACCGCTCGCGCGCTGTGCACAGGTGTGTCTGGGTCCTTACAAGAGCGTATTTCCTTACCTTCGCTTCAGAATAGCTGCTGCTAAGCATAAAGCTCGAAAGGCCCCTCGCAGAGCGCCTAGTATGAAGACTGCCGCTTCTGTGGCGCCGTTAGAAAACAAGATTCCCTTCAACTCGGTAGCGAACTGCGCCTGAGATGTGTATCCGCACCAGCAGTCCTTATAAACCCTGCATTGCTTATTCGCGAGATTCGAAATCTTGAACGGGGCGCATCTGAGCCATCGATGACCGCGATGTATACCCGTTGCCCAAACGCGGCCAGAGCCGTTTGATGGTTTCGGTTATGGGGCCATTAGAGCGAGGGAGCACTGCTACTATACGTCCAGGAGCGGGTTTTAAGACGACCGCAGGCACGCACGCGTATACCCATCGATATTAGCGGCGGCCAACCGATCTCGGGACTGAGGAGCGCCGTTTGCGACCACCGCCCCACCGCGGTGCAGTGGTGAGGATGAAGTTCGAATGAAAATCGCGCCCCAACGTGCACACTCCCGGCTGCAAACGCACGCTTGAGAGTCGCCGTTTGGCTGTCCGAGTCGACTGACTACTGCCCGCCCAGTCTCGAGTTCTATAGCTGGCGGACTCCGGTGCGGACGCCGCCAACGGCCGCATTCCCATTTATACCAATTTCCGATACGGCCACCTCCCTTTTCTCAGGTCTTCCTTCTCTCTATGAGTTACGTGTTTATTTACGCATTTATTGCTTTTTTTTTATCCAGCAATCGCTCCTAAGTGCTCTTGGCTGCGCTCGCGTATAAATTGACAGGTGCTGCATTTTTTGCGTCGATTTTTTCGCCCTTCTAGTTCCTTGCTCGACCACCAGCATAAGTGCAATCACGCCTCAACGTTCAATAGAGGCGTACGAAGCGCGTCTTGTCTCTGCGTTATTGAGTGACCCGCCATCATTGCACGGAAAATGAAGGCCCGCAGTATAATAGGCAGTCCTCGTCTTTGCTTAGGTTTCCTTTTCTTTATACTTATATAACATTGTCGAGCAACCGATGGTGCACATTGCTTTACGGTTGCCGTTTCGTGTTGTTCGTTTATCGAGTAGTGAGGACAAGCTTCCCCAAAGCGCTGGACGTAGAATGGCCTGTCGCTGTTTAAGAAGAAAAGAAAACATGACGCAGGCAGAGGCGAATAGCGCACAAGGATGTTCCCAAGGGAATGCGGCTGGCAAGCACTCTGGCGGTTCGTTATGCCTCCGAAGTTCAATTCCTGGCGGCAAACGAGCAATTTCCGCCCCGCGTAGTGCCACGCATCTCTGCCGGCTTCCGATGTCAAAAAGAGGTTGAAAGAAAGGGGAAAAAAGAGATGGACAGAATAGGCAGGAAAGAAGCGATGCCAGCTAGTGAGAAAGTGAGAAGCTTCCGATCAGAAGAAAAAAAGAGAAAATGCTTTGATGTGATTCCCACACAGTACGTTGCGAATGGGTGAAATATGGTGAAGAATGGGCAAATTTTCTATCAGTAAGTATACTGCGCTCACCAGCGTTAAGATGCCTAATCGCTAATGTTCTATTGGGGCATAACACAAACCACTCTAAGATAACGCCGCTTGGTTTTCAGTCTCGTAGACAACTTAGCAAGCGTCGCGCATAGCCACGTACGTTTAACAACCTCTGACCACCATACACGTATGCGAGTGCTTGTCAGACACTCTGTCTCGAGCTCTCGAAGAAAAGAAAACGCCGTGAAGAGGAGGAGTAAAGAAGAGTCCCCATCTCGCACGGCAAGATGAAGGGAAATCAAGCGCTGCATGCTGTCCCTTGCCCCGCAACTTCGCTCATCTCTACGATGGTATCGGGTCACATTTTCGTTACTTTTCTTCTTCCTCTTTATGCAGCAAACTATTCTGATCCCCCGAGTGCAGACACAAAAAGCGAGAAGAGAAAAGGAACGCCGATGCGCTTTGCAAAGCGTTTTTGGGGGCCACTGCGCGCACAAAAAAGCGTTCGGTCGACGACCGCGAGCAACCCGAGCACACACGCGCGCGCGTGAAACACCCATACCACAACTCAAAGTGAGGTGCGTGCCATTTGCATGGGGCACTGTTTGTTGTGCGGGCTGCCAAAGAGACAGCGGGGGAGGAGGGGGGGTCTAACCAGGGCAACACGTGACATCCGCCGGACATGCCCCAGTATAGTACGGCCAGCAAGAGGGGAACTGCGATTCACCTGTCACACAAGGGATATCCTGCCCCGCACGCTTCGTGCCACCATGCAGGGGAGCAACGCCCGCCGCCATCGCCCTATGGCCTCCGCCGCCCCCGCCGCAGTGCAGCCACGGGCACAATGGCACGGACAGAGGGTGCAGCAACCTCCTCCTCCCCCCCTTACAACCCACTCGCTGTGTCCTTTCAGAGCCAATCCCATCGGCGCGCCTGTCAGAGACGCCACTGGCACGGGGCGCGTACATATACAAGAGCGCAACCTTACACACGGGACCAAACAGCGCCAGGATCGACAACCAGTCGTATTGGCTGTGACCAGCTATACCTATACTACGCGAGGTCTATGTACTCGGGGCTTAGCAGTTCCATGCATGACGTGCTTAGAAGCTGCGGTTTGCAGGTCTTGCGACGCTATTCCCATCACCTCTCCTTACTCTCTGTTCTCTGTCTACGCCTGCGAGTTTCCCGACACCACCACAGCATCCCATTCACTGTGGTCTCTGGGCAAGTTTTGTTTGTCCATTCTGCAGCTCTACTACAGCTATTGTGCCTTGGCCAGGCTCATAGCTTTCTCAAAATTTATAGTTATGAAGTATTATTTAAGTTTTCATTTTCAAATCCATGACAGCGTAAACATTCAACCATAGTGGCACACTTTCTTGAGAACTTATCGACAGTCTGCTTTATCCTGCCCACCTGAAATGTGTTTGACAGATGCAATGACCAAAATTCGCATTTTTTCGTCCAACGCGGACAAAACTCTCCATAGAAGGATGGCAGCCGAGGATTTCGAGCAGCACTGAACATTAACAGTGCTGCACAAAACTGCCGGGCCACTCCTTAGATCTCCCACATCGGCTCCATTTGAACATATCCGATGACACGATGCAGCCACTTCCATTTTCCGGCCATCTTTAGTATTGATGCCCCCCAAGAAAGCACGCGTTCTGAGGATAATTCGACGCGGGGAGAGTGTCAGAGCTGAGAGGTTCCTCAAATGGAAGCTGGGTCGCGTCTTTTTCCCCCCTCGTGATTGAGAGAGCGCTGACGAAGTGTGTGCAGGTGTGAAGCTTCGGGTCGCCGCCTCAGTCGAGCGTCGAAAAGAACGCCGAGTGAGAAGGTGTCAATCAGTGGAAACGCCAGCAGTGCGAAGGAGCAGGGACGGGCATACATTGGCAAGGAGCAGGGACGGGCATACATTGGCAGACGTTGAGCGACACCTGCGGACGCTTGTGGTCTCGCGAATAAAGAAAGGGGAAAGTCTTCCTGCATGCTCTCAACATAAACTATACACATACAAAATAAACGGGAAACAACCGAGCATCTTGTGCACGCAGACTCGCTTGTTGCGGTAAAGTACTCGACGGGCTCCATCAACGTGCGGATGAAAAATAAATGCAAAATAAAATACAGAGGATAAGGTCACGGAGGAGCGCAACATAAACTGAAGCACGAACCGGCTCACCTTTGAGAATGTTGAGCGTTTCGCGCTCCTTCTCCCAACTGCTGAAGCTAGCAGTCAAGGCCTGTGTCATCTTCTGATTGGTCCCAGGTGTAAGAGGAGGCACTTGCGTTGGCAACTCTGCAAAGACAAAAGAGAGAATATGCACGTTAGTGCGCATGCTAGTATTAAGAACTGCTAGTTGAATGTAACAACTAAACAAGGATATTTTAATTAGTGAAAACTTTTGCTTAGTCTTTTTTATCATTAATGGTAGTATGGTGGTAAGACACCACGGTTGCTTTTACTTGCCTCAATATGATTAGCCTGCTTCGCCATATGTTGATGCAAATCGCGAAACAAAACTTCTAAACCTTAAATCCACAAAAATGTGCTAATGCAATAAATGTTTCTGGGGACGGGCTAAAAATGAAGAAACAGCGATGCCAAAGTATCCACGCACATGCATAGTTAATCAGAGACAGAACCTAGTTAAGCAATGTTCATATGACGTTGACCATTATAAACTTACTGCACACAGAGCAAAACCAATCACAATGGAAAATGTTAATCAAGGAAGACGAAGTAGACCATACTCAGCATCCCGCATGTCGTAGCCGGTGCCGGAAAGATTATGAGCGAGGAACGGACGGCTAAAAATGAAAGCTGTAGAGCAGGAGACAGAACGCGGGCAGCGCCACCGGAGTTACACGAGAAAGTCGCGCCGCATCCTTTCGAGAACTTAAACGCCAGGACTATAATATATATATTTTTTTCTTTGCAACTCTTGCGTTTTCCAGGGAAATCCCCGCCGGTTTGAAAACTTTCTCGCTTCGTTTATTGGGCAGCGCCGCGACGCCAGCGCGTGAACGCGGTTGGTCGCCTCGACGAGGAAGTTGGCGAGGAACGGAGCCGCTGCCGCCAACCGCGCGCTCCGATCGCGATAAAGGGGGCGAGCTCGAGGTGGTGGATCGGACGTGCGTCATATCGCAGTGGAAAGCTCGATTCGCGGCGGCCCCTTCCTACGGAGCAAGACCGAAGAAGCGCTGCTGGGAAAGAAGGCAGCCCAGCGGTTATCCAGAAAAGCGAGCCACGTTGGCCGCGAGCCTTCCGGCCTACTTTTTTTACTCTTGTTGTTCTTGCAAGTGCACAGCGCACACTAGGAGAGCGAGTAAAACTGACAAAAGGAAAACGCTGTCAATTATGAATCACGCCCGACGCTTCTCATCGCCGACGTGGCACTGCGCACGCATGCTTTAGAACAAAATTTACAGCATGCAGAAGTTCGAATATCTATAAAACTGAAAAAGTTCGATATGTTTTTTATAGACGCGTGCATGTTAAGCCCCTAAGCTGACCTAAAGGAAAAGAAAGCAGCACAGAAGCAGTCGGTATGGGAGGGGGGGGGGGGGGGGGGGGGGGGGAATTGACGGTAACATTTTTTTCTACTATTTCGTCTTTGTTGCTTTTACCGGGTTAAAAGGTCCGCAGTGAGGTATGAATAAATAAATCGAATTAATTATTTACACAGGCACCCGAAGTTCTGTTTTCGTTCTCTCGTAATACTCGATCGGATCTCCTTATGACCATTCATCATACGATGCGTGTTTTCTACTAGAACAGAGCAGATAACAATGTCCAGGACATATGCTCGGCACTCTCTCGTGAACGTAAGAGCCGCAAACCCATAAGAACGTGAAGGATGTACTAAGAATACGGCTGAAGACAGAAGCATTAGGCGTCTGTATATTTCGCCCATCAAAAATCGACGTCCATAAAAGGCGCATGCTAACAAAAAAAAAAAGAAAGTCCACTGGCTGTGAGAGACGTGCGAGGAAAAATTCAGCGAAAATCGGAATTTCAGGGAACAAAACACAGTCAAGTGAAATCCGAGAAGAAGTATCTTTCCGTGAAAACAGCCCGCCACTGGGACCAGCTCAGAAGAGAACAATGGCTCGGCGCTGATTCCTTGTTCACAATCTGCTGACGCAAAAGAGTCTACAATCAATACACAAGTACGCGGGCGAGTGCGTAAACGCGCGCGATCGGCTTCCGCGAGGATATTCGCGTCAACATCCTCTCACGAAATGCATGCACAGGCGCACTATGCTGATTGGCGACACTGGATGCAGAGAGCGCGGGAGATGCATACATCCTGTGCATCTTGCAGGCGTGAAGCCTCAGTTGGAGACGTTCCGCTTATAGGCTTTCTGTCGGATCGCGCAATGCTCCAGATGCTTGCAACAGCAATAACGTTATACACCCAACAAGGAGTTGCACAAGCGGGAATGTGAAGTATCACATTGAGATATAACGTTCGGTGAGAGAAGGTAGAAGCAAAGTTGGCAAACAAAACAGGAAAGGCTGGGTAGTTGGTTATAGCATCGCCAGCATAAAACCCGCCCTCCTTACCTGTACCTCGAAAGGCTAAGTAAGTTAAGTTAACACGCCACCCGGTGCACCAACGTGTAATGACGATGTCAGAAGGACAGACGTTTACGAGTGGCTCTCATGAGTGCATGCGTTCAGTAGAGATGCTATGCGAATGCGCAAGTATATGCATGTCAGTGTGCTCGTATCTTGTCCAGGACGGGCATTTTCTGCAAAATTAGTTTCTCTCTAATACATGATTGCGTCTTGAACGTAACCGCAGGAGGCCGAACGGCAACCGGGCGCCCGCCACCCCGAGGCCAAACTCTGCGCTCCTCGTCAATAAAAAAAAAATCTAAACTTGCCTGGATTGCGTGCTCTCAGGTCTTTTACAATTAGGGGCAAACTAGGATACTACGTCAGCAGCTTAACATTGCATTCACCGAGACACGTGCCTCGTTCTGTCAAACAGCGATAACTGCTTGATAGCTCTTACGAAACACAGGGTGTTCCCATGTTGGCTCTGTGACAAGTTGCGGCGCTACTCACCGTATCCTCCTGCATGAAGTATACTCCGCAAGGACGGAGCGTTTAAGCCCAGCCAGCAAACGCACGCTTGACAAAGCCTAACAGCAAATGTGATCTCTACTCAAGATACCTGCAGGAATAAGCCAGCGAGTAACTTCGGCCACGACAAAAAAAAAAATGACTCTTTTTTTAAGAATTACGCAAGCTCGGTACGGCGGCTGGAACCCACCAACGCCGCATTCACGCGATGACGAAAAACACTGCTAACCAGAACCGATCAGCGCAGTGAGTTCAGCTCATGAAACCAAGCTGGTAATTGCCTGGAGGATGGGCCCTGGCCGCGCCTTCATTATTCACGCCTGAGTGAATCCAATAACTACTCCTTTGCGGAACCAGCGCGCGCAAAACAGTGCAGGCTGTTTCAGTTTCCGTGTTTCCCCTTTTTTAGCGCCACGTGACCAAAAGAAGGATGCCCACTGTTACGGCTTCCTGGATGTACTTTCCGGCGCCTGGTAACATGATTATAACCATTAGAAGATGAGATGCCGCAAGAAGATAGCGATTCAATTAACCGCGGAACCCGGAATCACGAGTGCCGGTTGCAGGGACACGAGTTCTTTGCATGCAGATTCAGGCAGAAGAATTTTGCGCAGCGGAGGGCAATCAGTACCACTGAAACGAATTACAGGCGTCTAATTTCGGCGAACCGACAATGAGTACGCCGGCGGCGGTTTTTTTCTGTCGACGGTGCGAATCAGGTGACAGCAAAAATCGTCTCCCGTGCTGGGTATTAGCGGTTCGAACGTCACGCTGTGAAATGTAAAATACGCAGTGGCAAAAATCCAAAGCGAAATGTTATGTTGGTAATAGGTTAAGCTAATCAGGGGACTGTACGTAGCCATACCTCTGCCGCCGCGGTGGCTCAGTTGTTATGGCGCTCGGCTGTTGACCCGAAAGACGCGGGTTCGATACCAGCCGCGCCGGTCGAATTTCGACGGAGACGACTTTCTAGAGGTCCGTGTACATGCGATGTCAGCGCACGTTAATGAAACCCAGGTTGTCGGAATTTCATGAGGCCTTCACTACGGCATCACCCATAGCCTGTGTCGCTTTGGGACGTTAAACCCCCATAAACCAAACCGTAGCTATACCTCTCCACCGAGGAGATGTATTTCTTAATTTTAGTCTAGCAGGAGGAACTTGCTATATGATAAGTAATCTTCCGGCAAGACATTTCCCACAAGGAATTTGCGTAGTTCTCTCAAGATTCAAACTTTAAAAACACCAATGCTTCCAAAGATCTGGGTTCGCATGCAATTAGGACTGACTAGGTTGTTGCGATATACGTATTTTTCTAAACACGCTGTTTTCCCTCGCCCTTACTGGTTGATAAGTCTGGGAGTGGAATCACTGGTAAAGTTTGATAAAGGGCAGTGAATACTGATTTGGGTAGTATTATCAGAGTCGTCGAGCGACTGTTAAGGAATCGTCGTTCTCTCGATCAGACCTCCTACCCCCCCCCCCCCCCCCCCTCCACCAACACATAGATAGATCTTCGCGGGTCAAATACACTTCTCTTTCGTCAAGCTCGTGTTTACGCGGCAGGAGGTCCGAAAATGAAAACCGTAAATTTAAAGAAAAAGCAACCAGTAGCAATGTGAATAGCATACATGCGCCCATCCCCTGAACATTCGCGCATTCTTGCTATACCCCACGAAGTCCGACTGAGGCATCGCAAACACGCGCACAAAAACACACCGCAGTCATTCAACAACAACAAAAAATTACAGACCTTGAACGACAGGAGCGGCACGACGTCTAGGACTATCTTACAATACTTGCCCGCGGGCTCCCATAGTATCCATGTCCACACATTGGCGATAGGAATATGCGTTCGCCGGATCCGGTATGGATGCTTCATGCACGTGAACTGGTAGCGAAAGTCCGTGGCTACGCCGACAACGTGCTTTACTACCACGCATGCCCCTCGTGGCCGCGTAACCTAGTCCACGGGGTGCTGCAGCTAGTTTGCTTGCTTCTTGCCTTGTCCTGCGGTGATAGCGTAGTATGTGCCGTGCAGCTAGAACTATACTCTGATTCATACATCAGGTGCAACGCTGTGAAAGGTACGGAAGTAGTCCGGAAGGGAAAATAAAGGGAGGCGTGTTACTCCGCGCTTGTTCTGTGCCCGAGTGGTCTATGGTACTAGAAAGCAACAGCGTGTTGTCAGCAATAACAGTGCATTTAATCAAGATCATTACAAATGTGTTATGTGGTAAGCTTACATGCAAAGCATTTACAATGTTTCGCCTACCAGAAATAACGCACTACTTTTTGGTCGCGGATGCAAGCAGCGCGAACAAGAGCGCTAGCTTTGACAGCTCTGCACATGATGTTTGAAACGGAGTATACGATACATGCTTGCTTGCTTGCTTTTTTTTTTTACCACTAAGATCCTTCATTGTCAGTGCGGCTCGTTTGAAGGCGGCAAGATGAAAGGTCCGTCCAGAATTTTTTCCGCTTGGCAACTTGAGCTTTTCCGATAAGCGACTATAGTTAGATACAAGTCAAGAACGAGGCGGCAGATGTCTCCCTCAAAAGGGGACCCTCCAGCCAATGGCGTATTCCGATCCTCCCCCTCTCCCAGATGACCGATCCCCTGGGGCTGGCTAGCGCGAAATTGCAGGGTGTGGCATGGTATTGGTAGTAGTTCCTTTGTTAAAGATCCCCTGGGGCTGGCTAGCGTGAAATTGCGGGGTGTGGCATGGCAGTGGTAGTATGGTTTATGGGGGTTTAAAGTCCCAAAGCGACTCAGGCTATGAGGGACGCCGTAGTGAAGGGCTCCGGAAATTTCGACCACCTGGGGTTCTTTTACGTGCACTGACATCGCACAGCACACGGGCCTCTAGAATTTCGCCTCCATCGAAATTCGACCGCCGCGGCCGGGATTGAACCCGCGTCTTCCGGGCTGGCAGCCGAGCGCCATAACCACTCAGCCACCGCGGCGGCTGTAGTGGTACTACTACTACCATGCCACACCCTGCAATTTCACGCTAGCCAGCCCCAGGGGATCGGTCATCTGGGAGAGGGGGAGGATCGGAAGACGCCATTGGCTGGAGGGTCCCCTTTTGAGGGGGGCATCTGCCGCCTCGTTCTTATCTTGTATCTAACTATAGTGGCAGATGAATGGGGAATGACTGCGGCTTCTTCGGATAAACCGTGACGTCATTGCAATCGGTCGACGCCATTGGATGGCGCGTCTCGTTTGAGGGGCATCTGCCGCTTCGTTCTTGTCTTGTATCCGACTATAGGTTCCCGACTGACAGCACTTTGCCAGCTGGTGAATCCACGCGAAAGGCTCGCGTCTTTTCTCCCATTGTCCTGACATCTTCCTTCGACTTGGCCAGGGCCAGGCGTCCACGCTCTGTGCACGAGGAAGCTAATAAGAATCCAAACTGACGCTCTTCAAAGGGTGCGGCCTGATTTGACTTCGCCGGAGAAAAACGTGCAAAAATTCACGTGTGGTTGTTGCTGCTCGTCGCTAAGAATTCCGACGTGCGCATCAAAGAAGGGTCTCGCATTTCATTTCTATAAATTAGTCAGCGAACTTGTCGGGAAAAGATTCCACCAGGAATTTATTTAGCGCCCATTTTTTTTTTTTCTGCAGCTGTCGCCGCACGTTCTCAGGCCTAAGCAACCGGAATCGGGCCTCTGGAATGACAGCTGAACGACGCACCGTAATTTGGTACTGAGCACCCAGGGTGAAAAGCAGTTTGCCAAACAGACATACGGAACTTAATTCATGTTAGGTATCTGCATGAACAGACTGCAGATTACGTCGTCATCGACGCTGCTGGAGGAAAAGCAAAAGAGAAAAGACGAGGAAACCAAGGCTGTGATGGGGCGCTGGCAGGGAGGAAAGACCGATAACCTCATCGCCGCCGTCTCCAGAGCCCGCCCGATCTCATTTTCGCTCGCTTGCGCGACGTTTCGGTCGACAGAGCCAGAAGCCCGCCGCTTCGTAAAGCGTATCAAATCGCATTTCGTCCTCGCAGAATGCTTCGGCGGCGACAGCTGCTAGATGACGGCGCATGCAGTCGGGGGCTGGCCTTCGGGCCGTTGGCGACGGCCGTACCTTCTGCTGCTGCTTGCTGGCGGTAACGACGTCGCGTAAAGACATTCGGCTCACGTGGCCGAAATCGACCAATCAGACACGGTTCGCGTAGCGCCACTACAGAGAGGGCCGCAGGCCATGCTAGGGTTCTGTCTCCCCCCACCCCTCACCTCTCTCTCTTAGGCCGTGGTTTTCTCCTTGGACTTTCTGCTCTACAGGGCCCCCTCCTTCCCTTTATCACCTCCCTCCCCCGCTCTGTGAACTGCCTCATGTCCCATTGCGAGGCCGACCCAACACCTGCAACTGCATGCTTGCGACAACAGGCGTTCGCTGGGGAGGGTTCCCACCTGCCTTTTCTGGGTTGATGGAACAACGCTGAGGACAGCTGGTGTTCGCCTGTTTTAACACACGTACAAGTCCACGCGCACCCATTTTATTTCTCTGTGTGTGTATGCGTGCCGCGCTTGCCTATGCAGTCATCTGGTTTAATTTGGCGCCGTCTTGGCCGCGCCATGTGTGTGCGTGTGCGCGCGCGTGCGTGTGTGTGCGTGTGTGTGCGTGTGCGTGTGTGTGTGTGTGTGTGTGTGTGTGTGTGTGTGTGTGTGTGTGTGTGTGTGTGTGTGTGTGTGTGTGTGTGTGTGTGTGTGTGTGTGTGTGTGTTGGGGGGGGGGGGCATCTCTTCGCGAACGAGCGTGGCTGGCACCCCAGACGGCATGACAGATGTCGAAAAGGGCTGGACGTCGACCTCCAAAACTTGAAAATCGCGTAATGAAGATTCTTTGCGAAAACGATTCCACGATGAAGGGGCTAAGAAAGCATTAAAAAACACGAACATAGGCTTGGTGCTTCCTCTTTCCTACCGAAAAGCCCATTTCAAAGAATGCAAACAAACGAAGCGCTGCATCCTTTACGTTCGTTTTCTCATCTACGCATTAGCGTTGACGTGCACAAAAATTCTGGCTTTGCTGCGATTACCTTACTTTTGGCTAAATTTCATCGAACGTGAAGTAACCACCTTAGTTTAGTCTAAAATATGCCACCCAGTGTCAAATTATGCGAAAAGAAAAGCACCTGAAACTGTGACTGAAAACAGAGCGTAAACTTTCTTCGAGAACAGAAGGTCGGCGCACTCAGAGGAGTCAAGTGGTGCCGTGTGCAACGATCTTGCTCAAACAATTTTTCTTCTTATATTAGGCACCCGGTCATTATGGCCGCCACGACCAGTGATGGTGCGCAGCTGCTCGCGAACAGATCCGAATCTTTCGAGCGGACTCTGCTCCAAAGACCCGCACCTGTAAAAGAAGCGTGCAGGAAGCCCAAGAGCAGCGCTCCTGTCACGAACTTTCCCCTCCCCTCGAAGCAGCTGCGGCCGCAGCATGAGGGCGGTTGAGTCGGCCGACAGAGGGCTTGCAGAAGGGGAAAAAAAAAAAAGGACGCGCCCTTGACCTCTGTGCCGCGGCGCCCTCTCATTTGGGCGTTCCGAACACCAGGGAGACGAAGAGAGGGGGACGCCGCTCATTTCACTGAGTTCAACGCACTGCCAGGAGGAGTGGCTCACCGCCTGCTTCAAGGGGCCCAAGGGCACATTTCGTCAAAGTTGCAAATCGTGTGCAGTGTAATAGGGATTTCTCAAGTACCATTAGCATAGCTAGAGTATCGTTCACGTAATGAGCGATCAGAAATTGCCCCTCAGTGCTTTCGAGGCTTAATGCTCCTCTCTCGTCACTCCTATTGCGTCGGACCCCGCGCCTCGTTGCCAATCCTGAGTTCGCCCGAAAATCTGCCGAATGGCCGATATAATTCTTTATCGTGCGCGTGATCCAGTTAGTGGCGGCTTCGGTGCCTTGGCTTGCTCGGTTCGCTTTCTCAACCCCCACGCATCCATTGGCACCTGCGCTTCGTGTCGCTGATCGATTCCACGCGGTTAGTGACGTCATGCTAGTCTAAATGACGTCATACCACGACAAAAATAAAGTAGGTAATTAGGGGAGGCGTAGGGAAGACTGTTTTCGGAGTACGACTCTGGGCCTCTCGCTCTATGCAGAGGGGCTGTATTAGGCACAGATGTTCATATGCATGTGACCTAACTATTACGATGGTTTATTTCTCACAGGTTCAGTAACCTGTTCAGAACCCCCTTCGGTTTTATTTCTCTTGCTTGCATAGTAAGTGCATGTTTTTTGATTGGCTAGTGGTTGCCATTGCCGGAATCACGCTGAGTGGCGGGAATTATTAAGCGTGTACCTCGCAGCCGACATACGTCAGTGGGATAATGACTTATCCCCGCCGCGGTGGCTCAGTGGTTAGGGCGCTCGACTACTGATCCGGAGTTCCCGGGTTCGAACCCGACCGCGGCGGCTGCGTTTTTATGGAGGAAAAACGCTAAGGCGCCCGTGTGCTGTGCGATGTCGGTGCACGTTAAAGATCCCCAGGTGGTCGAAATTATTCCGGAGCCCTCCACTACGGCACCTCTCTCTTCCTTTCTTCTTTCATTCCCTCCTTTACCCTTCCCTCACGGCGCTGTTCAGGTGTCCAACGATATATGAGACAGATACTGCGCCATTTCCTTTCCCCAAAAAACCAATTATTATTATTAATAATAATGACCTATATATAGACACGAATTAGTACCTCGTCCAGTGTCGCATATGACTGCCTCAAATTAGGGGACTGGAGACAAAGCTCGATCAAGTTCGTTAGCTAGGTGGCGTTTGCGGAGGAGTGTTACACGCCTTTAGTTCTTTTATTCATCTCTCTACGGAAGTTGTAGCCCCAATTAGGTGCTTCGTTTGCAGAGGCCTGAGCGATCGAGACCAGGCAATCAGGAGCGACGCCCGCATATTAGCGGGGCCTTTCACAAGGTTGCGCAGTGGTAAGACACGTACGCCCATTTGTGCACTTCCGTGCGACCTCTATGAGACCGGAGAAGCGTGCACCCAAAATCCAAGTACAGCCGGTCCGCGCAGTGCTCCTGACTTATCCCCTAGGCGATTCAAACCAGCTGTAGAGAGGGCGAAACGCACCGAGCCGCCATCGCACCCTCACCCCCACCGTACCGAAATTCCGCCGTAGCCGGTGCGTGTCAGACTCGGCAGCAGAAGCAATAAAAAAATAACGAAAGCATCGCGGCAACATATGGTGCCCGTACGGCAGTCGTAGGAGGGAGGTAGCTCCACAAGGCTGACCCCTTCTTCGCTGCTGTCGCCCGGCAAGTAGCGAGCGAGAGTCGGTAGGCGGCGAGTGACAGCAGCCGCCCGGTGTGTGTGTGCGCTCGCGAGGAGACACTGGCGAAGGCGAGGACGACGCTGCGAAAGCCAGGTCTGTGCGGGAGCCGGTGCTGAAAGACTGGTCGCTGACAGCCACGTGAGAGTGAGTCTTGCGAGTGAGGTAGGGGAAGAAATGCCGTTTCGAGACAGAGAGGAAAAAAAAAACTGTTGTTTTCGCTAAAAGCTCTTCATACGTGGTGCAGAAATCCGGTACTTTGAAGGGAGGTAGTTGTAGGGCAGAATTTGTTCGTTTACTCAAGACGTGGGAGGTCCGTGCGCTTGCATCCGCTGGAATATAGGGCGCGATACTGTTCTATCGATTCCCTACGCGAAAATAGGAAGCGACGCTTTCCAGCTGAGTCACATGTAGCCCACAACTGCTAGGTAGGCGTGAAATTTAAAATGCCGCTTCCAGTTCAGCAATGACTGCTCAGCACTGGACACGACAATCAGGAAAGTACAGGCGTTTTGAAAGTACCTTCAAGGAAGCTGACGAAATCCTTAATTTCACCATATTTCGAACGACTTATAGCAGCTGTCGAACACAATTCACAGGTGCGCGTGTGAGCAACGCTAGACATCCGTCCGCTCACTGCATTGCAAGTGCTAGCCAGCTCACTTTAATTTGTTGGTTAAAGCGAAGAAGTGAAGTGTTAGTAGGTGCAATTACGATGTCCATTAACAACATACGATTGAATCTCGCTAACTTCCAGAAATAGGCGTCTAATTACCTCAAGGGATCTGGAAACCAGCTGTCAACCGAATTTTGGTTACGTTCGGGGCAGATATGCCATATCTAGCGCGACTTTATCTCGTGTTAGGGCATTGAATGCACAATACTGGCATAGCCACAATGCGGGATAGAGTGCCGGCAAATCGAAAGGCATATCAGCCGGTCACAACAACACTTGTTTGTTTTCGCTACTCATCTTATTTTTTGAGCGAATGTTCGTGCGGTTGGAACTGGACGCATTACGCGACATCTGTTGGCAAAGATGACCTCGAAAACTTGTTGCCGGCAAGCATTATTGCGATATACAGGAAACCACAAGACCTTGCTCGACGCTCTCAGTTAACGGGCTAAGAAAACGAGCGGAAAATTTGAAGAGGCAGAAGGCTGCGGATGCGCGAGAACTCTCGGCCCATAAAACCGCGCGTTGTTTCGAAGCGATTCTCTTCGGTTACCCCGATTCCGCTTATTTACACACGGCATCGGCGCCGCCGCTTCTGCCAGCCACATCCGGTCGGCGAAGAGAAGGGATAGCCGTTTATGCCAAACCCGCCGGGAAGGCGAGAGTCGATTCGCTCGCGATCCGAAAGCCGCAGACATGCGTACACAAACAAATTCGCAGGCGCGCGCGTACACATGCATAAACGCGGCCCGTGTAAGGAGAGAGAGAGAGAAATAGCCCCACGCTCGAACTAGCGCTGTAGAGACAAAAGCAAAAAGAATGACCGATGAAGGCACACAACGAAGACGACGGCCTCCTGCCGAGTGGAGACGTCCGCAAAGAGGCCAAACAAGTTCCCGTTCTACGCGCCAGGCGGCGAGGAAGTTAGCAGAAGAAACGGCAAAAGGAAACGAATGAGAAACAAAAAAGGAGGAACAGACGAGGGAGAGAGTGAAAGCTCCGGCATGGAAACCAGTTTCATTCACGCATCTTACGCCGCCGCTCTTCGCTCGATCCACATGCGCTGGGGGCGGCGCCACTCGGATACTACTATACGCTTTCATTCATGGATCGCCCGGAGGAAGACGACGAGGAAAACCAACAAAAATATCTTACTACGGCGGCCGACGTAGTAGTACTACCCTCAAAGCGACGAAGACGCCGCGAGGCGAGAGAGGGGGAAGCAGCAGGCGATACGCAACGAAGGCACCGGCTGAGGAAAGGGCGAAAGCGAGAGAGAGAAGGAGTAGCAGCAGCAGCACCTCGGGCCACATCGCTTCTCTTATTTTCCTTCGTCTTCCAGCGGCTTCTTGTTTTGCTTTGGTCGCGAGGAAAAGCGCACGCGCGCTCAGATGCCGGCAAGCTGCCGAGCGTCGCCGAGCAGTTCCCTCTTCTCTGGGAACCGTGGGAAGTCGGAGGAGTGGGTCACAGGCCATGGGAAAAAGCGGCACAGGTGAAAAACGTACGGGAGGAACAGCAGCAGTGGCGGCGAGCAGATCTCCGTAGATTTTTCTTCTCCTTCGCCTCTTCCAATCCCCTCCCCATCTCCCAACCGCTCCCTCCTCTCCAGAGCCGTAGACATCTATGCCTGCTACCTCCGTCAACCCAACGCTGTTCCCTTCCCCTGACTCTTTCCTGCATGCTTCGCTTCACGTTCCCTCTCGTTTTATGCGCCCGTACTCAGGCGGCAATACTCGAAGCCCCTCTCCACTACGTCATCGTAGTAGTAGTAGTCGTCTGGTGACGACCCCAGCCATCTACCCTGTCTGACGGAGAGACAGTAGTGGCGCCGCACCGCGGTGGAAGTAAAAGTCTACACAAAGCGCGAAAAGAAAAGAAAAAGGAAAGGCTCGGCATACGGGAAGACCATGTGAATGAAGCTTTGCGAGTTGCTCGTGGATGCGTGCGCACCCCGGCTCATGCGCTCTCTCTCTCCTTTTTTTTTTTTGCTTTGATGGCTCGCCTCCTTTCCTCCGACTCCTCGCCCATGCTCCTTTCCCCCTCACTTCCTGCGGAAGTCGCGGGGACCCGTTTCAAGCAAAAACTGTGCCGCCGAAAAAAAAAAGGGGGGGGGGGGGGAGAGAAAACGGCTGGGCTCCGATTCCACACCGTAAGAACGGCCCAGCGATGGTTTTCTCAGTCGCGCCACCACCGGAAGAGGGAGTCTGGTGGAAGGTGGCAATCGCGCTCAGCACGCGATGTCCTTGTGCGTTGGCAGCCTTTTTTTGGTGGCTGCTTCTGTCCCACATATTTCTTTTTTTGTGTGTGTGTATCTGCAGGTTCCCCGGCCCAGCTGAGCCCGAAGATTCGGCGCGAGATGTGCGAGCGAAGAGTTCATCAGGGTCGACCGGGCCACAGACACTGAGGAGGAGCCGAGAGTTCTCATTACGACGCATCTTCAAGGACACGGAACCCTAAGCTGTGTTCAGAAGTGTGCTAATCAAAACTGGTGGATAGGAGCTGTGGACAAAGGAGTAGAGCGATGGAGAGAGCCAAATAACTTATATGCTATTCTTTTTCAAAAGATTAATGATTAGAGTTCCTAGTTTCGCTCAACTGTTTGTGTCTCGTGTCCACGTCTTCTGAGTTGGGTCGCGATGACCTTCAAGCATGCCAAAAGTTCAAATCATGTTATATAGTATCCGTGTTTCGTGTGCCTTGTTGGAACGATAGTTGCCGCACGTTCCACTCGCCACTTCAGTGACTTTCACCAGTGTTGGTTAATTCGCGATATGGCGCTTTCCACGCTACGTGAGAGGACCCGCGCTTACTCCTTAAAGTATTTCATGCAGGATATTACGCAATTTAAAATTCCTCTCCAGTTATTCGCGCTTTGCACAGACGTGAGGGAGGCACGAAACAGGAAGAACAATACACCTGACTGCGTGCAATTAATTTATTCTAACTAGCGTTGCCTGAACCATATTGTTGGTTTATTTGTCTACTGGTGTCCTTGATGACATCATGAAGTTTGGAGACCGCTACTCCCGTGGACTCTGTTATATTTTCCGAGATTTGGTCCAGCTGTGGCACCATTCTCTTTCTTCTTCTCATGCCCCTAGTGCCTTTCATCCCTAATTATCTTCCTGTTTCACGGTCTGCATAGTAGCCAATCCAAGCGCGATATTTTTTATGCTTTTTTATTCTATAATCACTTCCTTAGGTAGCAAAACGTAAAATAATGGAGCCTAATCATGACAAAGTTGAATGAGATACATATTACCATAGCTGAGGCTGAAAATAATAATACATGAAGCAATAGACCATTCCCTGAATTGATGAAGAGGTGCGTGGGAGCGGGTATACCTACTTCCTGTCGCCTCAATTAGTACCTAAGGGCAAACGCTATATGCAGGATTCTTGTTATCGGGGTGCTTTAGTAAGCGGAACTCATAACCACCAGCGGGTGAAGAATGTGAAACTCCGCGAGAGCCTACGCGCAGAGAATGTTAACTAATCGTCGGGAGACGACAGTTCGTGGTTGCATGCAAATCGCCGACGCGCGCTCTTTTCTCTACCCCCCCCTCAAAGCCTGACTCACGATATTCCCCGTTCGCCTCCTACACACCACCACAAAAAAGAACAACAAACAGAGCGCGAAGTTCTCGCGATATTTCAACGTTGCGCAGCGAGTGAATGCATGTCGTCGCGTTGAAAAGCAAATGAAATACACAAACCGAAGAGGTAGCCGTGAGCGACGATAGGACAGGTTTGACGGCGATACGGAGTAGGCGCCTCAGAGAGGTGAGTCATGCGCAGACGCAGGCAGTGCATCAGCAGAGAGAGGCGTGCGCAAACTCACGCACGCACATGCCAGGCGTTCAGCGATGCCGACGTAAGATTTTGTGCGGCCGATCGCAACGGACATCCATGGGACGCGTAGTGGAAAGGAGCGGGAGGTAGGCACCGACGAGGCGCCGACTTGGCGGAGCCGAAGGCGACGCCTGTCGGCACGCGGACCCCTTATTTATGACCGAGAATCGCGGAACATTGGGGAGGCTGGCAGGCTGAGCGACGACGTCGCGGGGTCTGATTTGCAATTCGCGCATCTTCGCCGCGCCACCTCCGCTTGTCGGGCGCGGAGAATGACGACCGTGAAACCAAGCCACCAGGTCGAGTGGCAGCGGACCAGAGAACAGCCGGGGAGGAGCGGCGCGGACGCCCCCAAGCGGGAGTTTGCTCGTTACGAATGCACCCGCGTCCGAAGCGCCATAAATAAAACGACGGGCGATGTCGGCCTGGCCTCACGCGGTCGGCTGTTGATCGCATATTTGCATCACACACATTCCTGTCACAGTTTTGGTTTACTTTCTCGGTACATTTATGTTACTCATATATGAAGTATGCCTCCAGTTTTATCCTGATAAACCCTAAATGTAACATTTCTAACGAAAGCGCTGCTCTCGAAGAACCAAGAAACGGACTTTCTATTGAATAGGGTGTACTATTGATATCATGTGGAGCCTGCAGCGCCACGTAAGCAAAATAAAACACGCGCACTTCAGCCTGCACAAGTGCGCCCGCGGACATGACTGTGCCGCAGATCGAGTGAAGCCCATCGAGCCGCTCTCCGGTTAATCCGCCTCCACCCTCCGTTGTAAATAAGCGCGCGAAGGGGCCTTGGCACCATAGAGTGAGTTGTAGTACAAGGGATTACCCCAAACCTCGTTCGCTCAGCCGTAGTTTTCATTCATCCACTCCTGCGTGCACTCTCCAACCATCAGCTGCCAAAGCAGCAGACCACACGGGGCTTCCACGCGAAGCCTGAGCTGGCTCAACCGTCCGCCGCCACGCAGCCGCTTGGGTTTTAAGTGGCGCGCACCGGAGTCACTTGACGAACCCGCGGTATGGAGGCCGTGCTGGGGCTCTCTGATGAAGCCTCGCGAACAGCAGCCACTGAAGACCGTGACGGCCGCCACGTTTCCAGCGAAAGCGCCGCGGGCGGGCGCGCGTAGCCCACATGTAGGGCTTGGCCTCCCGTCGGGGCCCCAAACCATGGGTGAGAACCCAAAGTGTGTCCCCCAATGCCACTCATTGGTCTCATACGAGCGGCCGGCATGGAAGAGCAGGGGTGGAAAGGGGAGACTCAACGTGGGCGGATGGGCCTCACAGCGGCACCGCCTGTCGGTGGTACCCAAGCTAACCGTGCGGATGCGAAGGGGCCGAAAGCTGCAGTCTTAAACCAGCCAGTTGCTGAACAAATACGGGCTGATCCATCTACGAATGGAAAATCAGCTATGCATGCTAAAAAGCAACGACGGTCTGCAGCTGCCGTCTTTGTTTCTACAAGCGTGTACCCTGTTGAAAAGCCAGACCGGCAGCAGTTGTGATCTGTGTTTCCAGCAGTCAGTGTGTTAAGGTGTTATTAGATGTCGTGCAAGAAAGGCGCTGGAAAAGTGTGCCGGTCTAAAAATCAGCATGACGAAAAGTTTTTCAAGCAGCCATATCGCCGACTTTATCGAATGTTTAAATGTGCGTGAAAGCTGTATAGCTTTTCTTTGTAGTTGTATAGCTGCGCTTGGGTGCATGCGAGAGACTTATTACTTTCTCATGCGCGAAAAAAGGAAAACATTAGTGTAGCAGCCGCTCCTTTCACTGCACCCACGCAGCATCCAATCTTCGCAACAGCGTCTACACCATGATACAACTCAAGAAGGCAGCGGCAAGGGCCCCTTAAAAGAGCAATGGCGTCAACCGATTGTCATGCCGTCACGGTTAATCAACTAATGCCACATCGCAGGGGCTGGCAGCGGGAAAAAAATTAACAGCGAGGTCATGGAAATCAGTCCACGCCATTGTCTGGAGGCTCTCCTTTGAGGGGCGTCTGCCGGTGCGTTCTTGAGTTGTATTCGACTATGCGTCCCCCATTCGAGTTGCAAGCATTTTTCTATCACTATTTCTTGTTCTTCTTTCTCTACTACATGACTAGCAGCACACCGGCCACTGTGGACAAATTACAGTCTGCTACGTGACTGCCGGCAAACAGCGCTTGGTGAAGTCGATCGCTCAGTCAGGCCGCATATTCAAAACATGTCGCTTTCGTTCTCCCTTAAGTTGGCGGGAGGTCCCCCGCGCCGACGCGCAACGCACATGGTTCTTTTGTACCACCTGGCAAGCGCACGGCGCGTCAGAGGACCACCTCTCGACCTTATGCCGTGCCTGGCCGCCTTCTTGCCATGGGCGGAGAGAGAGGAGATGGAGGCGGGGATGGAGAGGAGACCTCCGCGACATGTGCAAAGGGAGTCTGCGACTGTGCGCGCATCATCTGATGCTCCGGAGCGCGGCGCGAGACGGTCTCCGCGCCACTGCGTTCAGCTTCGCTTCATCCGCTGCGCACCTGCTGCCTGGTGCCGGCCGCAGCAGGAGGCCGGTGGACACGAACGAAGCATGCCGCCGCCACCACTTTGCACGGCCTCCTAACCGTGAGGAAGCCGCTCTGCCGCGTGTATTGCGCTTATAACAAGCTGGAGACAATTTGCCTTCGCCTAGCTGAGCTGACTACGGGTATACTGATAATGAATAGAGTGTGACAACAGCTACTGTCGATGAAACAAACAAAGCTTTCCTGCATATGCCCAAGTGTCTGGTCATGTGCCGTGAATCCATTCACTGATTACCTGGAAAAGTCTTTTCAAACGACGCAGTAGCAAAACCAGAAAAAAAAATTAAAAAGAAAACGTTACGCCAGAGTTTGTTGTAGAAGGAGAAACAAACATTCGGAAGATATAAGATGCGAATGACAGCGCCGACCAAGTTGCGTCCCCATTGGTCACAGTGATCGTCCTGCCCTCTCTGACCCAATGGTTTCCCGTACTTTGAGTGTTCGTTCGCATATATATAACTCCCGCGGTGTCAAAGGGTCGAGTGAGAGAGCTCAATCTCACGCCGGTGCGTCGCGCCATGGCCTGGAAAAAAACTTTTCCGCAACTTTTCCGCACCACATCTGTCGCGGCCAGCCGCGTTTTCTCATTATTTTTTTTTCTAGCCCTTTCCCAATCATTCGAGGGCAGCGATTGCAGCCTTTTCACGAGCTCCGGCTGTCGACAAATAAAGATATGTGAAAAAAAAGATAAATACGCGACGGTAACCACTCGAGCGTACCGGGACGGGCGCCCCGCTTTCAGAGCCCTCTTGTCGGTCCCTGTGCGTGCCACGATTACATCAGCCGTGTCTTTATAAAGACACGCACCCCGCGTAAGCTCCGCCCGGGGCTTAAACGCCCGCGAAGCCAGTCGCCTGGACGCGGAGCTCTCCTGCCTCCCCGAGCTGGACGCAGTGGGGGAAACGTGAGAAGTTGACTTCGCTTCCATAACTCTTTCCTTTCATCGGCTGGGATTAAGACTGTGACTTCCATCCCTTCCGCGTGCGCGACGAAACGGTATTATCCTCACCGCTTTTTCACGGCCCTTTAAAACTACACCGGATTTAAAGAGAGCGCGAGCGGAGGGGGAGAGTTAAAAGGCAGCGTTGACGGGGGAAGAAGTAGGCGCAGAAAATCGTACCCCTCGTGTTTCCGACGAAGATGTCGCAGTTCAGATCGAAAAAAGAAAAATCATGGAAAAAGTGCTGATTGAAAAGGCCCGATTGACCACTCGTAGCCGAACTGGTTTCTTTTTCGCTTTCGGTTCTTTTTTTTTGCTTTTTTTATGTCTTTGTAACTAATGGCAGGACGTGACGCGACTCCCATGACTGCAATAGGTGTCCTGCGTGTCGAAACACCGGACATGTCTAAAGAGAGAACGGCGGACACGGTGGGAAAACTGGGGGTGCGATGAACGGCTGGAAAGTTGTTTTCTTTACTTTTTCACTGACCCGTCATCGGCAATCTTGAAGGAAAATTTTCGCACCGATACAGACTTTGCCATGTCAGGATGCAATCTAATACAAGCTCAGTACCAAGCGTTGTCAAGCCAGACAAGGTAAGGTGAGTGAATCCCAGGTCGGATTGAAATTATAAAGAGCTCAACATCTTCCGCCCGAAGCGCTTCATCATTAAACAGTATACTGGTGCAAAGATGATGCAGACAGTGATAGCTGTAATTCAGGGGCGGATGTATAGGGAAGCGGGGTGGGGGAGGTCACTTTCCCGAGAATACATAGGAAAACCACTCGGAACCCCGTTTTTCGGACGAAAAAAGTCACAGAAATGCATGGTTAATGACACATAAAGCGCTTATTGGACACAAGCCACGTTAGCATCCCGTCTCCTACGCCAAAGTTTTCTGCAAATTTCCCCAGACACATAGGTAGCAATACATGGCGATACCAAGCGCCGCATACGACTTTGGAAATTATGACTCCTGATGAAACGTCAGCTGCAAGACGAGCCATTTAAAGTCAAGGGTCTGACTGTGTCATGTCTGGTCGGGATGGTACATGACGAAAGTAGATGGCGCCGACCGAAAGAAAGCTGATGGAAATAGGTTTCGCCTCCCCCCGGGACCCTTGTTCACAAAGTTCGCGTCTTCATATTCGCCAGACGTACGGCCAACCAATCATCACTCAGACAAGGCGCTACGTTTTTTTGGCGACCCGGACAGCTCATTGTGAACAAGGCTCTCCTGGGGGAGTCGAAACGTCTTTTCATCATCTTTCTTTTGGTCGCCGCCACCTACTTTCGTCAAGAGCAGACATGCGTCGTCACCCAACGAATCTTATTAGTTGCCACTTTAACTGAAAGAGAAACGTACTGGTCTTCCGATAAATTATATATGGGAGCCTCGAACTCGCCTGAAGTAAGGACTGTCTTACGATCGTGGTATAGTGAACAGCAATCGCTACGAACCCTGCAGTGTTTCTTGTATTTCAGTATCAGAGCTAGGCCACCTTGAGTCGTGCGTGTGCCGCCACTACGAAGAACGAGCTGGCGGCAGTGACCACACGTTCGGCATATCTGCGCACGAGGGGGTTCCCTCCCATTCTCAAGGCTCACAAGAACGAACACGAGTGAGGGACACGCGATTCGCAAACGATTCGCGAGAAGCATCGCAAGCTCTCCTCTAAATGCGACACATTACTCACGCAGGGTGCCCCGGCAGAGTTCGCGTAGTGCCTTCTTCTGCATAAAATTTACGACGATAATGAGCGTTACATGAATAAGAATATGAGACCCTCTCAGTTGCTACAACTTTCTGCGGGAACCCCATTCATTCCACACTCGTACACGCTAAGTCGCCGTATTTTCGGAAGGATAGTGTATTTCGAGCCGAATGTGCAGTTATCTGGAATCGCGCATGTTCCAAAAAAAAAAAAAGAAGAAAAGACCAGGTGAAAGCTTCTGCAGCACACGATACGCAAAGTGCTAGCTTGCCCCTGAAACACTCCCCGAAACTCCTGGACTAAAAAAAAAAAAAACTAGAAACAGAAGCGGAGGCTAGCAGACGCCCTAAGGAGACGTCTGCTCATTCGTGCGGCACACGTCTACACACGGTGCCTTCCACGACCAGTCCTGCGCCTGCACCTCTGGGGCTTCCAGCCTGCCAATCCACAACGGCGCGACGCACTTGTGTGTGTCTCTCTTCGTGCTTGCCGCGCCCTCCTGGTGCGTCTGACTCCGTGAAATTTCGCTCCTTTCGGTTTTTCCCAGAATGCCGCGGAGCCCGGTTAAAGAGGGAGGAGAGAGCCTCGCAAGCATGCGCCGGTTTGAGGGCGCGCGTGTTTTGGTGCTTGCACCACCAGCGCGGCACCACGCGCGCGCATGTGTTCGTCTGTTTCCCCCTCTCCAAGTTTGTGCGTGAGCGTGTTTGTTTCAGCGAAGATAGAGAGAAGGGGCGCTCGGTCTGTTTCGACACTCGGCTGCCGAGATGGGTGCAGGGAAGACCAGGGAGCGTGTCCACAGAAGCGAGCCGGCCATATGGTCGAGCGCAGTCAGAGCAGAGCTGTGGCCCACAGCGTGACGGGGGAAGCTCGATTTTAAAACAAAGAAAAGACGGGTAGAAACCATGCATGGCCCGAGATAAAGAGAAAAGGCAAACGCGAGGGAGAGAGGCCTCGCTGCAATGAAAACGACAATAGTTCATTCTAGGAAGCGGAGGGGAAAACAGCGCTTTAGAACGAAAGCGCATGACATGGAGAAAAAGAAAATGAAGGAATAAGAGAGGAGGAGAAAGAAAAGGAGGTGAGAATGAAAGAAAGCGTCACGAGACTTTCTTAATAGCTGAGTCGTGCGCTTTTCTGTCAAATTCGAATAAGCTAACACAGTGTGCGTGCTTCGTACAAACCAATGCAAACGTAAACTTAATTCACAGTTGTTTTTTTTTTTTCCGAGCGGTGTTACAAACCACGACTGCAGAGTTTATAACTGACTTTGACGCGATACTTTGCAAGTTCCTCCTATAAACATAAATTCGATATCGCCACGGTTCTGAAGTCAAACTCAACAACAATGTTTTGATATGTTGCAAACATTACCGCCCCAACCACCTTCGGAAGGACGAAAAAAAAAAAACACACGTAAAACTCTGTGCTGCCATTTCTGTCGGGCTCTCTGTGTGTGCGCGTACTTAGTTTTGTTTTTTGAGGCGACGGCTCTGAAAAAGGTGCGAAATCGAAAAGGCTAACGAACCATGCATCCTCAATCAGGCTCGCGCACGTGCACGCCTTTTTTCCCGTTGCGCAACCACAGCATGCAGCTTCGCAACAGCGACTCCGCCACTCACTCAGTACGACGAATCTCGAGTAAAAAGCGACGATTCGGCGCCGCACAGTGGTGGACGACGGTACTAGGACTCTCGCCATCGTAATCCCAGGTCTTCGTCGAAGCGTCGCGGCAACCAGTCGGGGCGTCTCGCGAGAGCGCATCAACGACGTCGTCCCTTGGCGAGAGGCACATTTTGCATGTCCGCTTGTGGCGATGGCCCATCCACTTTCACGTCGCCTACACACTGCCTGTAACAGCCACGGGCTCCCGACCCCGGTGCCACCTGCCACAGAACTAGCTGTCCCCGGCGGCGGCAGCAGGCAGATATGGCGTGGCCGCGTTCGGCGAGAGTCCGCTTTATTTCGCAGCTGCTTGTGTTGGCGATGTCGCCACGCCGCACATTTTGCGCGCCTGTGTGGCTGCAACAGCGCCATGCCATACAAGCGCACTGGAGGAAAGGACTTGGCTGCGTATAGCGACGCCCTTCTCCATACCCCCCTCACTATCATTCACTGCTCTCTCTCTCTCGTTACGGCACCGACACTGTACGTCGAGAGCGCGACGCCGGGTTTTGTTTTTGCCACCGCTTTTCTACATTAATTTTACCTGCCGCTCGAAGCGGCGAACACACAGCCACTTGTCTGGCTTATGCCACGACCGTTTGCGAACACTTCGAAATGTGCGATATATGGGTCGTTCACAATGTGCGCACGGCATGAAGGCGGGGAACGCGTGTAACTGCAGTTAAATATAGCAGTGATCACGCGGGACTCAATGGCCGCAGCGGAGGTGTCTGCACGTGCAACGGTTGCAGCCTCGTTTCCCGTTTGACGAAGCAGACATAAACGAGCGCTGCAGCCTGTCGTCGAAGAACTCTCCCTGGAATGTCGGCAATCGACTGGCCGAGGATAGCCCGAGTGCTTTCCCAGAATGAAGAAACAAAAAAGGCAGGCTAAAAGAAAATGCCCGCACGTGCACAAGCGCCAGACAGTGCAAGCGGAGAGGAGGCGTTAAGTGGAACGGGCTGGTTAAAAAATGGTTTCTCCCCAACCGTGCACTCGAGGCAAGGCCCGCTCCAAGGTCGCCTCTAGAGAGCGCGTAACCGAACACGTAGCGACAGCTGCCGCCCGACGAGCCTCCCCGGCTGTGCAGCGGCTGCAGCGGGCTGAAAGGAGCGAGCAGCGCAGAGAAGACCGGGCTCGGGCGAGTGGGCCCCCAAGCATGACGGCAAGGCCCACGTTGCTCTTGCGGGCCAGGGTGCAGCAGTCGCTCAATGCACGCTGCAGAGCTTGGCCGAACCCCATCGGCAGCAGGGGAAGAAGAAGGGTGACCTTTTCGAGTGTACACAGTGATCCGTACAGCCCAGCAGTGCTGAAGAGACATGGCCGGGCGAAACCAGTCTAAACACAGACTGCGCGCGGAATTCGTGCTTTCGATCTTGCCATTCCGCAACCATATCAAGGCGTGATCAGATTACCGTGCCCCAGCTTTGAACTCTGCGCAACCGCGATGAATGGTAACGCCAGCAACTGGATGGAAGGCATCCAGTTCCAAGGGATGACAGGCGACCTTCACGCCACTGCCGCAGCCATCGTATCGGCCGTCGTTTCATTTTTATAAAAGCAACTTAGCGAAGACATCGGGTCCTTGTTACTGAGCGCCCCACTCCTTCTCTCTCGTGGCTAAAAAAAAAAACCAGTGCAAAGTGAATCCAGCTTCGCCAATATGCGCAGCCAGACATGAACGTTGCCTTCCAATTGGCGGCGCCAGAGCTCAGGCCAGAAGGTTAACCCTGCTTCGATGGTTTGTAGCGAACCGAAAGGAAGCCCAGCTGTGCACTGAGGGCAGAAGCGGCGTCTCCCTTCTATCCAGCACGTGTTCACTCTTTACGCCTCGTGCTGCCTGCACTCATGCCTGGTGGTCATCCAGCCGGCTGGACAAGAGCGAAGCGGCACGCGCTTCTGGAGATTATCACCCTAAAGAACGGCAGCCAGACAGGGTGGACAACCGCGCGGCGCCAAAGGGGCACGGAGAAAACTGGAAAGCCAGCGGGGGAGGGGGGGTTGCCTTGGGCGCACGCGCGAATCCTCCCTTCCCGACGGCACTGTCCTCGCTCACAAAAGGGCGCCGCCGCCAGGCTTGGGACCCTGCCACGAGAAGACGTGTGCGGGGGCAGCGCGGCACTGGGAAGCCGTAGCGGTGCCGCGTGGCGCTCTTTTGTCGGGCCGACTCCACTAACGACGTTAGGGGGCCCCCACGCTGGACGCCCGGCTGGTGCTGCTGCTGGGAACGCACGTTCAATTGATGAGTCAGCTGGCCTCATAGGCTCGCGCAGGGTCACCCTCTCCCCACGTGCTCAACTAGAGACAATGACCTTAATTCGACCACTACGCCGTCCATCAAGCGGGCCACTCGCGGCTGTAGCGCTACCACTGGAAGGCTTCGGCTAGATATCTGGACCACTTGGTTCCGAGCCAATAAAGGTTAGTTAGGGATAAGCATTGCCATCCCTGGCCGTGCGCCGAATTCCCGGCGGAGCGACTTGTATTGATGCTTAGGGGGACGAACGCATATTACGCATGTTAGCGAGAGAGTATTACGAAGTTGAGCCTTTGCTCTACGGGGCACCGCTTGAGAGCCTTGTTCATCAGAGCGGGCCACGGTATTCCTGCACTTTTCATGAGGTTAGCGACGCTGAAGATGAGTGCGTACGTCTTGCGTCGTGTAATCTACGCGGGCCCCTTATACACAGGAGCTGAAAAGGGCTGTTCAAGACATGCTCCTAATCATACACGTGCGGTACGATCTTTATGTCCTTAGTGTGTTGTCTGCCCAGAATGTAGAGAGCGGAAAGACGCGGAGTCTTCAGCACGACGCCTCAACAATAATAATTTGTAACTGCGCCTTGCATTTTCCGTAACATGTCCGTATGCAGTAACTGCACCGTATCTTTAACCCCGCGCGCACCTGTCCTTGCTTCCCGATGAGACCACAACACCCGCGAAATGGTAAACTGAATGGGGCGCTGCCGACTTCGGAGTGGTACGGCTCCGGACTTACACCGTGAGCAGAAATTAAGAACTGCGGTGCATTGGTGTATTTTACTAACGCGCCGGTTTTGCTCTTGCGACAATGAATCGCCACGAGAAAAATGAACAAACAGTATGTCAGCAAGTCACGTCATTTCGACACAAATGAGAGATGCTTGTGCAAGCCAGCAGAAACGAGCTTATCGCAGAAAACAGCGGAATGTGCAAAAACAACTTACGTTGCAGCTTGTTTTCCAGGAGAAAAAAAAAATTGAACACGGTGAGAGCAACGCAGCTAGGTAAGCACGTGGTAACCTTTGCAATTTCTTTCATGTTCCTCTTCTCGCTTTTACGAACTCACTGGCACCATTACACCCAGGCATGTTAAAACCTATCAAATCTGAGGGTTTCAAAATAAGCAATAGTTGAATGCACCCGCGGAGTCACATGAGCGGTTTCTCCACCGCCGCATGGCTCCCACCGAGCGAACGAAACAAAAGCGCTATCGAGCTACGTGCTTCGTGAGCGCGACGACGCCTGGTGTTTGAAAACAAGTGCGCCGCCCCAAGCGGCGGCGTCAGTGGCTGCATCCAGACAGTGCAATTGTGTCGCGTAGATCGGCAAGTAATTCCCCCGCCAAACTGAATCCCTCGCAAAGTGATTCTTCACGAAGGGACTGCAAGAAACGGGCAAGTGGTAAAAATAAGCGCTGCTTCGTTAGTCACACTGAACATAGAAAATACGCCCCGCATCCAGCATTGACCAAGGGCGACTTTAAGGGAGCGTAAGGTAATGACCGGAAACGCCGTTGACGGGACTTCCCGCGGCCATGTTTCTTTTTCTGTCCCCTGACGGCGAACAGCATTGCCCTGCATGCATGTAAGCAGCTGATTAGCTCCTGAAACGCTGCGAGGGCAATGAGGACGAATTTGAAGCAGAGGCGCCCGGATGCCGCGCTACTCGCGTGCACGTATACGATCTTCAAGAGTGAGAACAACCTACAGACACCCCTGAACGAGTTTTAGCGTGATGTACAAACGCAATCTTCCTAACACTTTACTACAATATACTGGTTGCAGAGAGCGAGTTTTCTTGCGCAGAGTATGAGCACTCACTTTGTTGCGCATATATATATATATATATATATATATATATATATATACTTATGATGGGAGCCAACAGTCACCGAAACCAAGGTGCATAGATTATTAATCTAAGTAATATTATCCCACTGATAAGCAGAAGACATTAAAAAAAAAACGTTCCCCTATGCACCTTGGTTTCGGTGACTGTTGGCTCCCATCATAAGTTTGTCAAACGGGCCCCTCATTTACTTTACCTTGTCTGCTATATATATATATATATATATACATATATATATATATATATATATATATATATATATATATATATATATATATATATATATATATATATATATATATATATATATATATATATATATATATATCCGCCCTACACATTAATCGTTTTGATAAATGTGGTTGCGGTTTGTGAGTTTTCATTCCTCCATAGTGGCGCGCATATCGTGTGATGCCATTTCGTTCACTGCATCGCCACAGGAGCGCCATGGCGTCCGGCACGGACAGATCGTGCGGACGCGCCAATATCCTGCCAACGAGAACACGCTGTGAATACTGTCGATAGCGAGAGCGCAGTGGAAAGCGTGACGTCGTGTATACGTCATCAACGAGGTCCTTATCTGCCCACCCTAGCAGCCAGTTTCCTCCCTCACCAAGCGCGACAACGGCGCCCGGTGTACTCCACGTGGCACAAGCCCCAAAAAGAAGAAACCCGGGGTTCCGTGTGGCCCAAGGACCCCCCAAAAAGGTGGCGCTCTCTCTCGGCCATACGGAAAGCGTGACTCGACACACTAATTATCCGCGCGCCAAAGTACAGGCCGGCAGCGAGGCACGCTTGCCCCACGTGCGGATAGGAGAACAGCGAAGAAAGGCCCACAGGTACAGGGCGGAAGATCGAAAAAAAAAAAGGAGAAGAGCCGCTGGTCCGCCATTCGTACCCAAGGCGTGCGCCGAGCTGGAACAATGCCCCTGCGAACGGAAATACGCGTAAAACGAGATTCCGTCGATCGCCGCTTCCCGCCCGCCATTGCGTCGACTCTGAGGAAATGCGGATCGGATTAAGGGGCCCGGAGGTGGAGGGAAAGACGCCGCGTGCGACAGGCAGCGGCGGGGGTACGCGTGCACTCGTCCATCATCCATGGTTTCCTGTCGATGTCGGCTACAATGGCGGCGCCGCCGTCTCCCGAGCAACGGCGCACGCGCGCAGGTTTTCCATTCAAGGTGTCGCGAGGAGCAGCGCCCGCATGCAAATCAGGGCGTGTGCGCCGTCGCTGCCTGCCTCCCGCTCAAAGCCAAGACTCGTATCATCCTTCGCGAATTGATTACGCGGAGGCGTCGGTGCCCTGCGCCAGACGAACTCTCTTTTCGTCACTTAAAAAGCAACTGGAGATGTTTTTTTTTTTTTTGCGAGTGAGACAGACAACGGCGCGATGCGTTTGCTCCAAGTCCCAATGGAGAGTCGCACAACTAATTTAGGCTGAGGATGAATTCTTACAAGGCTGACCACTGTGCGAGTTGGTACTCAATAAACTTAAAACCAGCCAAAAGACGCAACACAGCTAGTAGAAAAAAAAAAGAACACGACACAAGGATGCTGCACAAGCCTTGTCTCGTATTCCTTCTTTTCTCCTATAGCTGTGTTGTGTCTTTTGGCTGGTTTTAGGATGAATCCTTACATATCCAGTGCATTAGTACTTCGCAGCGCTTGAGTCCACAATGCGGGAAGAGAAAACATACAAGATACACGCTGTCCGGAAATGAGGAGGACATGCGATAGCGGTACATCAGGCTTTTCTTTGGAGACGTTCTATATTATTTACTTTTCTGTTATGAACCAAACAACAGCGCATCCCCTATTCTTCGATGACGCAGCTGCAATTGCGTAACAGGTATGCGCCCGGCACCTAATTCGGTCAACGATTGGCGCCATTTTCACATTGTCAGACCAAGGCGCTAATTCGAGAAGCAAGAAACTGAGCTTAATGTACCAGCCTGTTTATCTCCAGACACCTTATCTAGCCAAGTATCGTAGCATGCACTGAGTGAGACCAAATCCTGGTCAGAAAGCGCAGGGTTACAGATATTGTTCAGTTTATGACATCTCGACTCCTTGGTCAGTTCTCCGCTCACCTTTGTTGGTCTTGTGAAGCGCGCTCCTCGGTGCCGGCGGAGGGTCGCATCTTGAAGTCCGTTCTAGAGATGTCGCTGTGGCTGTGGTGATGGTGACTGACTGTAGAGTTGTTATTCGGCTCCCGCGTCAATCGCGGAGGCGTCGAATCGGGCGACGGTGGTCCTCCGGGGGGAAGCATCTGCGTCCGAACTTTGACCAGTGGTCGTGGCATGTCTTCGCTAAGCACCATCGTCATCGAAACTCGTCTTCCAACGTATTTTGATTCTTCGCCTTGTTGCGTAGCAAGCTCCGACCTTCCTGACAGCTGGATTCCTCACAGCCGCGGAACTGACGAATCGCACCCAAAGGCAACCGTAGGAGGAGAATGGTCTCTGGGAGAATTGCACATTGAATCACCGACGTTTTCACGGACGTTTCGACGACCTGGCGAGCAACGAGAACGAAGCGACTGCTCGCTGGGTTCTCAAGGGCGAAAAAACCGGCGCCGTCAAATCAGGTCGCGCGCTCAGTGTGGGCACGGCTGCCGTAATCCATCACACGTATCCATCGCCAAACAGTTCCGTCGGTCGTGGGCCTGAGTGGCGCGGAGGGCCCAGCAGCTCGCGGTGGGGGCTCGAAGACGGCGCAGCGTCGACTGAAGCACCGGCGGCGATCCAGACAGGTGATTAGTCTCCTCCATTCACGGGACACCCGCGGCTGACGACATCGGGCCGGCGGCGAAGAAGGGGAAAAGCCGGCGGTGGTCAATCGTGCGCGGGCTTCGACGGTCAAGGACAGCACCGGTGGCGGCCGCCGTCACGTACGGGTTTAATCCTACGGGCGCCCGAACCGGGGAAGAAACGAGAGGCTCCGCGCCGACCTTCCGGAAGCAAGCAAAGCGGGCCACGACCGCCGGGCAGTAAGGACGCGAGCACCACCACCGACCACCACTCCAATCAACGGCGGGCCAGGCGCGCTGGCTCCTTCGTCTCGCGCGCTGCTGCTGCTGCTACTTCGCCGGCCGCTACAGGCGCACCACTCACGCCGCGTCCTCCTCACCCTCGAAATGTCAATGGAGAGGAGTTGTAGTTGTAGTAGGGTAGTAAAGTGTGTAAGGAGAGGAGGAAAGGGCTCCGCTAGACGAGAGGGGAAGGGGGGAGGAAAGCGGCGCGGTCTTCAGGAGCGGGGGGGAAGAACAGTGAAGAAGACGAACGACACCTGAACCACGGCCAGATCGAGAGAGAGAGACGCGAGTAGGGCGGAGAGTGCCGGAGAGACGAACACGGCCGTCACATCCGGTGAGGGGGAGGAGGAGGCAGGTCTCCCCGTCTCCTTACCCTCCCGCGACACCCCTCTACGACCCCTCTGCCAGCCCCGAAGTGCTCGGCTCCCCACCGAAGGGATAAAACCGTGACCCCCTCCCCCATCTCCGTACACCCCTGACCTCCTCTCCTGCCTCCATCATCATCATCATGATCGCCACAATACGGAGTCGAGTTTTGAAGATTGGGGCAAGCCTGCCGTCGCTGAGGCTGCTCCGGTTCCTGTTATGAGTGTTTTTTTTTTCGTTTTTTTTTTTTTTCAGAGCGGAGCTCCACTTGCGCTCTGCCGTGAGCGCTTCTTCTCGGCAACCTCCCTCTCAAGGAATCGCGGCGGCGCAGTGCTAAGTCAGGTGGTGGCGGTGGAACCGAGGCCCTGCAGCGGTTTGTGTGCCTGCTCCTCCTTTAGCCTGTTCTCTTTCTTTTTTTATTTCCTCGTGGGCACGAGCCGAGGAGCGAGTTGGTGTGTGCGAGAGCTGCAAAGGAAAGCAATTAAAAAAAAACAAGACGAAGAGAAAGTAAACCACACCGGGGACTCCTTTTCCGCCCCCCCCCCCCCCCCCCCCCCCCCCGTTTTCTCTGAAAGTATGAATAAGAAACGAACCAGTGCGTGTTGTCCTTCTGGGCTTGTTTGTTTCTGCAAGCGCGCGTTTCTCAATGGAGTCGCGCGAGTTGGCTCGGCGAGAAAGGAACAGGAGAGCACGAAGAATGGAGCTCACAGTGAGAAGACGAGCCTCGATTCCTTGCAAACCCTGACGAGGAAAGAAAATAAAAAAATACAGAAACGAAGTGTGGCAGAGAGACTGTGTGATATAAAAAAAAACGGAAAACGAAGAAGCCGAGAGGATCAGGCAGCTTTGAAACGGTTTCTTTATTGAGCGGGACTCGGCGAAGGTTTGTGAGATGCCCACGCACACGTAATTTGCGGAAGAAATAGATAAGTTTGTTTTCAAACGCGCGCGTGCTTAGTCTGACTGGCGTCATCCTTTTTCGAAGTTCAGATTGCTGTTAGCTGCAGGTGGGATTAACCTCGGGTTAATCTGCCGGCAGTTGTTCCACCATAGCGATGCAATAAATAAAACTTAACTACAAGAAACTGTGGCGCTTGTGACAGGCTCAAAGGTCTGACACCACACAGACAAGCACTCAATTTCGCACGACAGCCAAAAGCAGAAAGCGCGCCTCGGTGAACAAAGTAACGCGTTCAAAACCAAGAGTAGGATAGAGTAAGATAACGCACAAAATAACTGGCTTCGTGATTAACGAAAGCTTCGTAAGGTTGCCGCTGAAAAGTTAGCAGAAGCAGATGTCATAAAGGACAATTTTTTTTTCTAATGCACTGTAAAATCAATGCTCATATAACAGATGAATGAAATATTTGACTCGGCAGGCTCTTTATTGTTGTTTGGAGCTATAAGGATATTACTTCGGTTGCATCTGACAAAGTTATCTATTCTTGGCGAACTCATTCTACATCACCCCCCCCCCCCCCCCCCCGCCTCTTCCTTGGCAGGACAACAGAACTATTGCAACGTTGTTCGATGGTCAGATTAATTTCAATAAACTCGATAGCTTCCAAGTGTGGCAGCACGTTATCGTGGGAAAAAGACGGCGCGTACGGATACTTCAGAGCGCGGCTTGACGGTTGGACGCGGCCGTGGGAGAGATCAGCTGCGCCAGCACAAACACAGGCGCACCTGTATTGCCGTGGCTGTGGCAGGGAGCAACGGTGCGAGACAAGCCATGCTGCCGTTGGCACGGCCATCGAGAGCCGGTGTACAGCGTGTGTACAGTGTGTGTAGTAGCCCCCCTCCCAACCGCGGCGGTGCCATTACCGGTCACCTCCAACCGCACGGCGGCGGTCGTAAAGACAGGCGCCGAAAAGGTGCGGGTGGCGTCGTCCATGGAAGAACCGCCATCATCGCTAACACAAGAGAGGAGACGATCAAGAAGAAGGAGGGGAGAGAGCAGTGGCAACGTTGCGGCTTCTTTCTCCGCTCTTCGTCGGCGCTGCGGCGACGCTTCTTCAGCTTCACTCGCCGCCGAGCTGCACGTAACGAGCAGTATGCGCAAGCAGGACAACAACGGGGGAAGGGGGGGCATCGCTGCTTTTTTCGCCCCACCATGCACGCACGCGCCGGCCGACGGGCGAGGCGTGTATTCCTGGCCGAAGCCAGGCGACGAATGGTGGCAACAAAAGAGCGTGCGCAGAGGGAGAGAGGAATAGACAACGAAAGCGGCTCGCCGATTGTCTCCGAGCGTGCGCCGTTAAGGACGCACTCCCCTGACTCAGCCTTCGCGGCGAAGGTGTTTCCACAGAAAAGAGCCGCGGCAGGGGCGGCCGATTGCTGTGACCTTCTGGGCGAAGAATAGCGAGCTCGTGTTTGTGCTGTGCGTGTGCGCCTCACGGTGGAGGAGGCGGGGAAGAAGCACGGGTCTGCGTGGCGGCCGCGGCTGGAGGAGGAATCCTTTATTGCGGCTAATCAGGCACCCGTGCGGGAGGGAGGACAGTATGCGTTCGCCTTGTCTGCGCCGCGGGCCCCTGTCTAGCGCCGACGCTGACGCAAGGTTGGCCGCAGCCGCCGTCGCGACTGCTCTTCGCGGCCGAAACGTCGGAATGCGACGAGCCGCTGCCCGGCTAGACCCTGCCTTGTCCTCGGCTTTCAGACGTACGCGCAGGTGCACCCGCAGTTTGGTTCGCACCTCCGTTGGCAACTTCACTTCTACAGGTGAAGTTCAATAGGGTCCAGGAAAGCATCACGTACGCCGAGTCTTACCGCCACGGTGCCTCGACGTAGCTCCACAGCTACACAAAACGCTGCGTTTGCCCCGCGACAGCGCGCCGCCGTTAAGACCTGCTGGTTTCGGCTCTCATACGCAAACTAGTCTCGACAAAACACGCGCATCATAGCGCGCAATGCGTCTTAGCTCCAAACAACATCTTCCTTGGGGGGGTATTATGTCGCATGGTCGCGAAAGCGAAAACAGAAGACCAACCCGGCGTATAAGAAGATTGCAGCACAGGCGTCATTATAATGCGCCTATTGTGTATACGGTACATCTTCATAGCGAGGCGCACGTTTCACGTACAGAGCCCAGAAGGGCAGGAGAAGACGGACAGCCAAGAATGCGCCGTTACGTATACACCCCGAGGACAGACCGTGCAGAGTCCACCCAGGCGCAAAGATAAGGGTAAGATTACCTCAGCGGGGTTACATATATTACGGCCACCCTACTCCCCCGACAAGAGTCTCAATGTCAACCTCGACGAGTAGTAAGTAACCTTTAAGCGCTTCTTCTTCTTCTTCTGTCGCAGACTGGCAGCAGCCATCTTGCAGAAATTTCCATGAATTACGCATATAATTGTCTCCCAAACAATTGGTGACTCGCACCTCGGCAAGCCCTACCTGCAGCCCCAAGGATGTCCGCTCGCACTCGAGCCACTCGTCGTCCACGTGTGACGTAAGTCAGCCGATTACGAGATCGGTTTCTGCGACGCGCCCGTCCAGGGACTGCTTTAGCGCCGTAAGCCACCGGCGCGTCTAATTGCCCCGGTATCGCGTCGGTGCAGTCGCGAGCGACGAAGGAGACGAGAAAAGAGCGCCGTTTAAAAGGCGCTCCATTAATGTCCCCGGAGTGTGTAGGGTGTACTTATGCACAAGGCTACAACCGTGTAGGTTTGTTTCTCCTTTTGATCTATTTTCTTCGTATATACTTTGTCCCCCTAAACTTACTAAACGCGCTCGTACCAAGAAGCGCGAAGTGAGCAACCGAGTTAAACGTAGCTTCTATCGCAAATTTCTTAACGCGTTACGTTATAAACGTGTACACCAGGTAGGATAAACGGCTTACCGCCGCTTTAAGTGGCGTGACGTGATCACACGTGATCACGGCAATACGTATAGCGTTGTAGACAACCACCTTTGCAAATAGACTCACTTTGCGATATGCAAAAGTTCTATGAAGTTTTTATGCACTCCAATGGCTTCCCGTCGACCATAAAGCATTTAATATTAGCCAGCCATTTTCTTGAAAATGAGTCTTCTTTGTTCTTGGCGGTTAAGCAAGATAAAATGACCAAAAGATTTATAGTGCTATTTGTTGAAGCCGTCGCATGTTGGGCCGCCACATCCACGGAATATGCAAAATATTTCACATACATTTACACCTTCATCAAAGTGCAGGATCCCCGAAAGAAACCACATTGAACTCGCGCGAAGCCTGCGAAAACTTCGGTGGCTCACTGACGCCCGGATTACAGTGTATACCCGGATCATCAATTTATGCCTTTCCAAACAACCAGAGAGAGGAACAAAGGAAGCCGGCAAGCGCCCTCTGGCGGATGCTGTCGGTGATGCAGGCGCCAACTATGCCAACATGATTTCTGGCACGTACACGCTGTTTCGCTTGTGTGCGCGCTCAGTCCCGCACACACTCTTCTCACCTGCTGCAATTCGCAGCTCACGCGCGTACAGAGTTTCGCAGATTGCCGGGTCACGATGCGGCGCCTCTCTCGCCACCCTGCATCACACACCGCGCTGCAAAGGCGCCGATGTTGCCTCTGATGCCTCACTAACCTTCGCCGTTGAAGGTTTATACGTTTCTAACGATTAACAAGAGCGCAGGCCGCCGGATCTTCATCGGCATTGGGAAGGTGAGGCCGGTAAGAGGCGTGATTTTCTGCCCCCGGACCGTGACAGCAAGCGCGCTCAAAAAAGAAAACAAAAAGGAAAAGGAGAGAAAGGAAGAAAATCAAAGGAAAGTGCACATGCTCTCGGGTTGCAGGTTTTACGGGGGTGTTAGATGATGGTCACTTCGTGACCTCCCATGGTCACCACAGCAGCTGATCTCTTGTGTACATCAAGGTTCAGCCTGACGAGTTTGTGAATTACCGAACCTACAAAAGTGTAGCACGATTTCTCATGATTTTTTCTGATGTTTTGTTTTCGGCGATTTCTGGCGAAATGTTTTCAATCCCACATAACCTTCGAAGAGGGTGGCGAAAACACACATGGGCCAACAGCAGACACGGATGAACTTGCCGATAACATGCATCGTCTTCCTACCACATCATAAGAGGCGCTGCCTGGAGAACTTAGCATACAGTCACTACTGTATTTTTCTTTTCTCCGTATCGAGGAATTTGTTATAGCACAACTATATTGTAACGGAAAACAGGGAGACAGGTCGCTAACCAGCAGAATACAGCAAGCAGCCAGCCAGCCAGCGAGACGTTAAAAAAAACAAGGTTTTACTGAGGTTTCGACTGGGGACCAGTCTTTTTCAGAGTGGTTACATGATTATTCCAGACGAGTATTTATAGTGGTTGGAAAAAGGCTGCGACAATGCGCCAGAATAAACATCGCTGCATACGCGTAAAACAATCAAATAAACGTAACGCAAGTGCGTTCCCACTAATAATACGTGGTTCGCACCGAGAAAAATAGAGTAAAAACAAAAGAGGAAAAGACAAAGCGGATGGACGTGGAGACCGGGGCAAGCAGCACGGAGTTGCTCTGGGAGCAGACGCACGTGCTCGCATACGTAGAAAACCGTAAGCTAAGAATAGGATTCGCAGAAGAGCTAGCAGAGGACCGAACACTGTATGCAGTGAGTGTTCTAAAGACTCGTTTGAGAGGTGCAGCAAGGAAAGAAGAAACGATGGGGGAAGGACAAACTGGAAGGGTACTGCGTGCGTTCGTGCGTGCGTTTTGAGACTCCAAACAAGCCCAACCTTCCCAGACCGAAAAGCCAACGAACCCTGCAGGAGAGGTTGAATCACTGGCGCGTTATCGTTGCGAGAGATTCGCGTGCCCCGTCCGCCCATGCTTGTCAACACTCGTGCTGGGCTACGTACGGCGCTCCCGCGATACGGGCACGGCGACGGGCCAACAGAGATGAGCCACGCCCGTCAGCCTAAACACGGCCATTTACTGCGAGTCGAGAGGCAATGCGCTCCGGAAAGAGGCTGCGTTTTGTGGGACTTGGTCGTCCTTGCAAAACGACAGGTCATAGATGTCCCTATGGCAGCGTGTAGCTCCTCTCGGCCGACGTCGCAGGAACGCCACACGGGGGGCGGGATAATTTTCGGCGAATGTCTGCTCAGTACTTGACGCTGCGCAGATTTCAGGCTACACTAACGGAAAACAAACATTACGTATCTTTGAGGAGACAGCGGCTACACTCGCGCACAGACGAAAGTGCTGCGACTTGAGAGTGCTCAGTTAGCAAGCAGTAGCGTTAGCTAGCACCGATTCATCGCAATGGAAAAGGCTACTATTAGTAAGCAGGCCTTCAGTAAACGAATGGGTCTTCCGTTCACATCTAGGGCGATAGAAGAAGGCACTGCGCAAAATATCAGCAAAAGCAGCACAGACCCCAATAAAATGAAGCTGCTCTGTGAACTAATATTATTAAATAAAATACTAAATGATAAATACACCACGCGCTGCTCTTGCCGGTGGTCCGAAGGAAGTGTCAAGCCTGTCACGCATCGCTTGTTGTATCAACGGTCGCGGCTACAGGGCAGAGGCGTCCCTTTAACGAGCACTTGAAAACCGTTGGCCACCTCGGCTCAGAGGCATAGCAGGCTTTCTTACTCTCCGCCCGATTCCAAAATGTCCTGAGAAGCTAGGAAACCACGGGCGGCTACTGAATGTTCCATAATACCGACGCGCAATTATCTCGAACGCGTTTGTTTCAGCGAGACGCAATCATCGTCTATGTATAATGGGCGCATGGCGTATTACCAAGGGTTAAACACAAGAACAACCGTTTCCTATATCTTCACGTAAGCTGTCATGCTTACGTGAAGAATATATATATATATATATATATATATATATATATATATATATATATATATATATATATATATATATATATATATATATATATATATATATATATATATATATATATATATATATATATATATGAGTCGGGAAGGCGCCGAGTCTAAACATAAAGGATACGCAAAAACCCCTTCCGTTGCAACGGCCTTGAACCGGTTTTGTTCCCGTTAGAAGGAAACTCCCCAAGTCGGTCAGTAGAACACAACGGGAAGCGGGGCGGGCTGACTCGGAATAAAAGGTCTAAAGAACGAAGAAGAAGAACAAGAAAAAACCGGCGGGAGGGGGGGGGGGGGGGGGGGCGGTTCAATGCAGTGAGCTGACGAAAACAAGTGGGCCAGGTAACACGTGAGCAACCAAACAAATGCAAAACAAACAAAACACAAGGGCGACGTGAAGAATAAAGAATACTTCAAGAAGAGCACCGCCAATGTGGGGCGCAGGGATCGTTGAGACCGGCGCGCAGAGGACGCGATTGGGTGGCTCACGTTCAGACAGGCTTTTCATACTCTTTCTTCTCACCCTCACCCCTTCCCGATGAGTCTGTTGATCTACAAGGTTAGTTAGAGGCAGAGCACGAAGAGGGAACACAGCACTGCTAGGAAGCCAAACAGCCGTCGGTTAAGTCCCTTTCTTTTTTTTTTTTCTCCGTGGTTCGTAAGAACAGTTTCCGGCAAGAATGATGCCGCACTTCAGGACAGCACGCAAGCACAACCTGCCCCCACCTGTCTGCCTTCCTTTTTTCTCAGCGTTGTGACGTAACAAAAAAAAAACGCTCAAAGGCCTTCCCTCCCTACGCGTTAGGTGGCGCGGATCACCCCTACTTTCCTCGCTTCCCTTGTGCCTTTATTTCCGTTGAATATGTAGCTTCCCTTCCCCCTCACCGGAAAAGAGGGACAATGCATTTGTTGTAACCTGGAGACAGCGGTGAAAGGCCAAAAGGGGGGAACAGAGAGGGCGCCTTACGCCGACTACGTCACAATGGCGTAGCTTATTCGTGTCACTAGACTTCATTCATCTTCGTTCGCAGCCGTTCCGGCATATATACGTGCCCAGTTTAATTTCATGGTTGTGTTTAGAGCCTAATATATGTCTCCTACACTATTCAGCAGCTTCTTTCCGTCCACAGCGACACTTGTTATGTTGACCAAGTATCTTTTTCTTCGAAGCATCTTACAACACTTGGGCGGATTAATATTCTGGTCTGGGCTAGCCGGTTCACACATCATGAACCATGCAGGAGCGCGAAAGACGAGACACATTTGCCGACCGCAATGTACGCATATGGCAATTAAAATAACGACACAACACATGAAGGACGCCGACTTCAAATACCGGAGTTAATGCTAGCAGCTCGTCGTCACAGTCATTGCGCTTTGACAGTATAAGCTCCAAACACGAATACGTCTATATGGGAGTACACATGGAGTAAACTGTCCTCTTGCGTACTCCGAGCTGGAGGACAGCTTACCACCCTTTTTACTCCTTGCTGTTGAGAGTGTATGTTCATAATACCATTTGCGGCACGGCTGTCATGGGGCTCTTTATCCTTTTTCCTGTCTTTTTTCTTTTTTTTTTCATGGACGCCAAGCCGCTGTACTCGCGGTTTGGTTTAGGCTGCGTAGCGAGAAGCACGCCACGTTACAATAATAATAATAATAATAATAATAATAATAATAATAATAATAATAATAATAATAATATTAATAATAATAATAATAATAATAATAATAATAATAATAATAATAATAATAATAATAATAATAATAATAATAATAATAATAATTGGTTTTGGGGGGAAATGAAATGGCGCAGTATCTGTCTCATATATCGTTGGACACCTGAACCGCGCCGTAAGGGAAGGGATAAAGGAAGGAGTGAAAGAAGAAAGGAAGAAGAGGTGCCGTAGTGGAGGGCTCCGGAATAATTTCGACCACCTGGGGATCTTTAACGTGCACTGACATCGCACAGTACACGGGCGCCACGTTACAAGTCTCCGCTTTCTGGTTCAATTCTTGGAGTGAAAGCGTGCGCATGCAACAACGCCCATAGTACCGCGCGCGAGCTCTTGCAAGTCCGGCGGTTGAAATTAAGTCTGCGGCCAGCCGCGCACTCCGGCAAGCGCGAACGCGGACAGCGAAAATGTGGCGCCATAAAGGATAAAGAATGAGCGTGAGTCAATTGCCCGAAGCAGCGAGGGAGCAGCGGACAACTCATTGCTGTGGCGCAGCTCCGATTCATCCGCCTTCGCTGACTGTTTGCCTCGAGCGCTTTCTCATTCACACGCTTTGTTTTTATTTATTTTTTCTATACGGACAGAAGTGAAATGAAACACTTTAATCAACGACGGCGTTTTACAACACTTTCAATTTTCTCATTTTTCTCGACCGCTGCGAAGCAGCGTCGAACTTCACAAACGGGAAAAGAAAAATATAGAAAAAAATCTAGGAAAACAGCAGGGGCATGCAGGCAGCAGAACCCGAAATAGGCTTATGAGGCTGCTCAGAGAAAAATGTCGAGATTATTGCCAGGATCCGCATGTATAAACTCAGCGCCCAAGTAGTACTCGGACTAGAGAAATTCGATAAATATTTGCTCGACTATAACTTGGTTTGACAAGTTGTAAGAACAGAGCCGCCCTTGGCAATTAAAGCTGATATTGTCGTAATCAACCGAAGGCGTACCATGTTACCGAATTATTTCCAAACAGCATGCCGTGGTCTCAACCTTTTTAATCCAAGCCAGCCCTACTCCTATATGTGTCCAACAAAGAAAAGGATGATCTCAACCTTAGTTGCATGTCAAACTCTGCCATGCCTAAATTAACAGTGATACAGCACTCTTCAAAGCGAGTGGGCAAACGGGAAATGCTCAAATCACTGGTATTGCGTTACTTTTATCATCATTTTTATGCATTTTAATAACAAAAGGTCGAACCTTTAATTGTCTTCAATTCTTTATTTCCTTTTGAGAGGTGGAAACAGAACTAAAAGCCGTGACAACGGCTTGACATGGGTCCAGGCTCCTGGCATGTTGGCATTCACAGAGGCATGGCCATCGGAATCATTACTTTCGCAGCTTACAAGAGTACAAGAACGGCAAACTCGTGTGACAATAATAGAGCACACAGTAACTATTAAAATTAACTACAGTAAAATAAATGAATAAAAGAATAAAAGTTCCAAACATTGAACAAAACGTGCACATCAAGGCATAATACGCACATCATGTATGCAAACATGATAAAAACAATTTAACCACAAAATTTGATTTACATAACGGATTAAAGGATGCTTCGTCAAACCGATTTAGTAAAGAAGGGAGGGTGTAGTATAATGATTGCTTACAATAGTTCGCCCGTGGGGTGAGCACTTTCCATGTTTCACCGTGCCGGGTTGACGAATAGACTCATTCTTCTTCAGCTTGGCGAGTTGCACAAGGTAGTTGTTACTAGATATCACAAAAGACTTGTAGCACCGGAATAATCTTTGGGCAGTGTTCCAGTGCAACTGGCCAAATAAGCAAATTTCGAGAGAAAGCACATTGCTCGTACTTTGTCTCTCACCCGGGTGCAAAATGCATTCTGTCCGGCAATCTAGAAGCCGACTCGGAGAAAACGGGTCACTTCATATAGACGGCAGAGTAAAGACGGCCGAAAGTAGGCAGGACGCATTTATTACTCTGTGTCCACCGTGACAAGCCGTGCGTGAAGGCAGCTGCACTGGAGCCCAAAATTAATACTACGTTCTAGCTCTCGCGAGCGAGGCTCGGGATTCCGCTTGCGCCACATCAAGTCTCGCTGGAGACTAGCCATGCGTACTACGCTAATGACCCCTGACCTGCCTCTGCTCCGCAGCTTGACTTCACCTCTACGGCCCTGTCTTCCTCAGAGCGGAACTACTTGTTGCTAAGACCACCGTCAAAGTCTTAACGAAAAATAGCCACACAACACGGCTGCTCCACGTAGATCAGGAAGTAGTAATTATGGTAAACAAATGACTCTTCGCGCAAACGTACGTATCCCTGCATAAAGGTTAACGAAAGGAATGGCAATGAGAAACCTGAGATTTCTTGCCGTGCACCGAAATTTGGGATGCACGATTCTCAAAGTGGGAGGTGTTTGACAACTCCTTCTCCCCTGGGCAGACGACATACCCCCTTCTACGTATTCATAGTCCCTCCTCATGCATGAAACGTCGTTAGGGGATTTAATAAAGGAGCAAATCAAGCTTCTCGGGCTGAGCGGTGTCAAGGTACCTTTATACCGCTATCTGCACTGCGTGGCAGTCATGAGCGTTCCCCCTTCTACAGCTCATTTACGAAAGGAAAAAAAAGAAGCGCAAATTGCGGCGCGGCAGCATGTAGCAGGTGAAAGCCTTCTGCGCCGCACCGTTCCGGGTGGTGGCGTTGGTACAGAAGCCAGCCGGCCGGCGTCTCTGGCGTTGACTCCGCGCCCCATCGAGACCCCGGCCAGTGGCAGGGCACAGCCTTCGTGCCTGCAGCGGCAGTGGGGCGCGAAAACCAGCAGTCTTCTAACTCGTCCCCCCCCCCCCCGTCCGAAACACCCCTGCCAGCTTCCCCGCTCCATCTCGCACTCGGGGCTGTTTCCGAGCGCCGTGGGAAAGTCGGACAGCTGGTCGAGGACCTTCCGCCGCGCGCGGTTTTCTGCTGGAGACCCCAAGAAGGCTGTGCCACTCCGTCCACGAAAACGAGGTAAAAACGCAGAAAAATCTGGCGGCCGCCAGGGGTTGTTCCCCCCTGCGGGAGGAGCCTGCCTTTTTCTCCCGCCTCGCACAGACCTTCTTTGCACCACATGCCGCCGTCTACGACGCACCCCCGCGCGTACGGTTTCTCCTCTTTACGAGCTTTTTTTATTATTGCGTTGCTTTCAAGATTTGTTCCTTTTTATCTGCGACGCGGTCTGAGCTGGTGTACAGGGTAAAGCGTGACACCGGGGTGAATGAATACCCATAGAGAGCGCGGACTCCTTCCTTTCGCGTGCCATGCCTCCTTCCCCATCTTTCCCGGCAAGATATTCCGAAACATCTCCTGATCTTTTCCTTTTATTCCCGAGGCGCATTTTCTTCCCTCCTCGATGCGCTGCAAGCCCGTCTACACCCGGCACGCGTTTCTTCGACACAATACGGCTGGCCACTACCCGCGTCTTGTATGCCCCCCCCCCCCCCCTCCTCACTCCGATAAAGGGAAACTAAGGACGCACAGGCTTCCTAAAGTCAGTCATGGCGGAGGGGACGGGCAGTCTTCTCTCTACCTTGTTCGTTAAGGCGCAAAAAGAAGCAAGAAGGAAGAAATCGCGTCCGCTGGACAGGTCAAAGAAACCGAGAGAGGCGGGGAAACGGGGCAGACGCTTTCAGAGACGCGCTCTGCTCTGGATAGGAGTGACCCCTGTGACCCGTGGGAGCGCGGGGTCGCAACGGTCGTTTGTAGACCGCTGGTAAGGAAAGGCTTCATCGCCCGCTGCGTCCGCCAACAAACAAATGATAATGGGAAAAGGAGGGCGCTGCAAAAGCTAGCGATGTCAGCACACTGAGCTCAGTGTCGCGAAAAGTTAACCAGAACGTCAAGGATAGAAGGCGTCGATCAAGGTTAAAAAAAAAGAAGTAAGAAACGAGCCAGCAAAGAAAGGCTTGCAGCAACATAAGAATGCTGGCGCAACCATCACGACGGCTGTCGCGTGTTCCGACGACGATGCAGCGTGGACGTGGCCACACACAACACCTGCCAGAGCTCGGCGGATGGTCTGGAAGAAGCGAGCCGTCTGTGGTTGGTGGCCCATGAACAGGTGGCCACGGCAGCAGGGGTGAAAGAGATGTGCTCCGACGAACTGCCCTCGACACAACAGCCACAACTTGCAGTCGTCGACGTGCTATCGGAACTTCGGATCACACTTCGTGTACTTCGCTCCGGCACGTGTGTGTTCGGAGAATTCAAGGCCGCGCGCGATGAAAAGATTGCATTGTTGTACAGGGGCCGACCAGAAGTACTGGCTTATAATGGATTCCGCCTGCAATATAGCGATCTTGCTCGCCAACAGCGTGCCCATGTTTGTCGGAGGCAGTTTCATAACGTCGAAAGAGGCACTGCACGAGCCTGCCTGTATAGTATATAGGATGATGGAGGATAGAAGCGCTCATACGATTGGTTTCTTTCAAGAAAAGCGTTTTTGTTTCCAACGCGTGGACGATAACGTCATTTTGAAAGTGCTAAAAACGTAGGAAAGGGTCTTATCTCTCGCATAGCAGGCAATCGCGCCTGTCGACTGACACCACCTCCCTATCAAAAGAACGCCATATTCGCCTTGCCAACGATTCGAGTAGTGCTGCCGTTACAGCACACAGGTAAAACACTCACGACTGGCACAGAATGTCGCTCCGGTCGTGGGAGGAAGGGGCCACAAAGTCAGAGACTATGCTTACCTCAGACTTGCTTCTACTCCAATGGAGAAGTCCCTGTTAGACTAAGCGTGCATTAGACACAGCATTGCCAGCAAAGTCTCTGCAACAATCCGCAGTCGCTCGGTTCCTTAAGCGGTCCAGGCGCTCATTGAGATGCACAGTCGTATAGAGGCCCTTTTGGGGCATACTCTCTGTAATAACTATGATCGTGACCCTGCTTGCAATCGAATATACGTAATGCCCGTGACCACGCACATTAGAACCCACTCGCGGGCACTGACATCAAGTGGAGCGACAATGAGAAAAACAGGACTGTCGTATGAAAGCCCCCCGGGGGGCGGAGCTTCGTCGAGCGGCGCGTTTGAAAATAACAAGAAGAAGTAAGACAAAAGCGGAAACTCTGAACCGTGGCGCGCGCCTTGGTGCGGCGTGGTCGCCGCTCGAAGGAAACGCCTTCTGCCCGCAGTCGAAGAGCAGAGGGAGCCAATCGCTGGTTCCCGCTTTCGAATGCGTCTCGTGTGCCACGAGGCAGCGTTAGCTTCGCCATCCAAGAAAACACGAAGCGAACATGAGAGAGAATCTGCTCAACTATCGTTTCGCGACAAGCTGTATAGGAAGCCACTCCTTCGGCTCTTTTCCGCCAGAAGCAAGGTGTCGTATTGCTCGAGATAAAGACTCGTTCAGCTTCTACGCTGCGAGGTAAGCCTTCTGCTGCCGGCGCAAAAGAAATGATCACGCTTAGGAGAAAACAAAGTTAGTACTTGCCACATAGCGCTAAACAGACACGGGCGCAGGGAGACAAGCAGGACGGGCGCTAACTTAAAACTCTAAGTTAGCGCTATGTGGCCAGTGAACCGTCACCAACTCGCCAAACCTTCCACTCTGGCAAAAGCTAGCACACGCTTACTTCGAATCTACAAGGTATACATACCTTGCGTATTACGAACCCAGCTTTCAGGACAGCTGGTCTGAAGAAGCTAGCGATCCATTAATTAATTCTCTCAATGGTTAGTTACCGCTCTAAGTATCAACTAAGTAGTTCAGTATAGCAAACAGAGGCGATGTTTTGAGAAAATTACAGTAGGCGTAAATTGGTGATCACTTAATGAGAGAGTGTCTGTTTTCCGACCCTACCTCCGAAAAAAAAGTGATGTATCGACCCAACCACTACATGACTGAATATTCGAGACTTCATCTGAAATAGAATTATAGAAAATATTCTCGGCAGAAACACTACTTTACAAGAAAATAAAAACGAAAATGGTCACGGCCACAATGTAATTTACTACACACGACGCGCAGGTTCCCTTCTCAGTAACTTCCTTATTTGTGAAATGGTAGTCACGTAAAGCAGTTCGGCAAACATGAACAAGCGTTGACCTGGTCTACCTCGTTCTGTCCCGATAGTGTTATCGGCTCATCACTGGCTTCGTGTGGGCCCAACTGGAGTGCACAGGGTATTTCCGCGTCCTTTTATGCTAAGTAGCGCTCCTAACAAAAATTTCCGCTCTTCTCTTCCATATAGTGACACAGCGAACATAATGTGATCCCGTTATGAAACAAACGCGTTCATTGTTCACTTCTTCCATCATCAAAAGCAACGTTCGAGACCGACGGTTAGGCTAACTGCTTAGTATCTATATAGAATGCACGGCCCTTGGCGAACAGTAGCGCTCAAAATTCGTCTTTTCACGACCCTCACAGACAGCGCATGCATGGTGCTTCCAGGGTGTGTGCAGCCCTTCTGCCGTAGCTGCGCTGGAGTGATAAGCGAAGAAGAGCGTGCGCCTGCCACTCAGACCAGGCTCCACTCGGCGCTCGCAACTTCGTACCCGATCGCGACACCGCTGCGTGGTGCGCGCCAGCAGCGGAAGCAGCGGGCGATCTCGCTCCGCTTCTGGAAGGCGCGATGCGGGTCCTTATCGGCGTCGCGCAGCGGATTCTGCGACGGGAAAAGGAAGTCGCACCCTCAACAGCCCTGCCCATCCCTCGCGATGTCACCAGCACGCACGCACGCAGACGCCAGCCAGCAGGAGCCGAAGGCGTCGAGGCTGCATCGCCAGAGCGATGCCAAAGAGACTCGTATCCAGAGTCGCGAGCGCGTATCAGCGACCAGGAGGAGGAGGAGGAGCAGAAGAAAGCCTTCTCAGTTCGGCGAAACTGAACACGTATCTGTCAGGAGGCGACGTGGTTCGCGAGAGAGCGAGAGCGCCATGAAAGAGAGGAGTGGGAAGGGTGTGCGGGCTTCGTCGCGTTCCGCTCGCCGGTGTCAAAGGGAAGAGCCACTTTCGCGCTCGTCCGCCCCGGGGAGGTCGCCTTGGTCACGCACTGCGGGTCACTGAGGCCTGCCGCACCGGCGCGCGCAAGAAACAAAGGCAGAGAAAGCTGAAGGCCCGCGCCTATAGGAGCCCGTACGTTGGCGGGGGCTGCAAGACAAAGCGCGACCTTCGAGGACCGCGAAGTGTCCGGCCACTTCGCGATCTGATCGGGCCAAGTTCAGCGAGCGGTCGAAAACTGAGCTTTTCGGGCACGTGGCTGTTTGACTAGTTCCAGCGCAGCTTGTGTTAGGCAAGCAAGGCGACAATCAGGGCTAGTTGGTTGAATGTTTTAATTAGCCCGCTACCACCAGGAAACTACACACAGGACACAAACGAAGACTGCAAGGCAAGCGCACACCACAAGGCACAAGCGCGACGACAAAGCAAGATTTTTGGAAAACGCCGACACTTCATGATATGCAGATTGTTCAACCGTCTTGGGGTCATTGACAGACAAACTCCTCAAGCGATTTCACAGCATATGTCCGATGCGAAGACGGCGGGTGTGGCCTGCAGTTGTCCGTTATGAGCTTCAAGACCATACCCGTATGGCTCTTTCCTACATACTGGATTCTTTACCGCAACAGCTTCTCTCTGTCAGTAGTGAGGCTAAATAGCACCCTCAACCGCAGGCATGGCTGGTAGAAAGAAGCGGCTGGACTTCAAACAAAGCACCGGCCGAGGCCACTTGGCTTCGCCCACTAGAAAAGGCCAGCTCGTCAAACTTGACCTTGACCCAAAGCAGCTGAGGGCCCCGTCCCACAGTGCGCGACGCCGGCTTAAAGGAGTGCCGCTATCTTGCCTTCCCACCCGCCGAGTGCAGTGCGCTGCGGGTGTAGCAAACGTCAAACCACCAACCAGTGTTTGAGGTCGAGATTGTTAACGCGGGACATATCGGCGACTGCCAGCAGATGTCGCTGGCGCCACAACGGCGCTGCCTTTCATAAGACAAGCGTGGACATTTGCTTTCCATTGACCGTCTCGACAAAGATACGACTTTACTACTGAAGTCAGTGGTGCTCAGGAACTCACTAAACATACGCAGGTTCTCGCTGACATAGCGGGCTTGCGTCGGAAGTCATTTTGCCAGATTCGCCGGATGTAAGTCCGACGTGGAAATCGAGTAACGATAGTCGTTCACTGCAGTGAGCTTACCAATAGTAGTAAACATTATGATGGGAATGATACGTAAAAAATGTACAAGGATGGGCATAGAATGAAGCTCGTAAAGTAGCAGTCTGCGAACAGGTAATGCAAATATGATTTCTCTTTCCTGCCATCAGTGTGTGCAAATTGTCTTGCTTACTGCACTCGTTACAGAAATGTGTGGCACTCGAAGGCTTCGATGCTTTGTAAAAGCCCACTGGTCAGGTTCCAGCTTCTTTGTTCCCTTTCTGTTCCCAAGTGTTCACACCATAGCAACGCAATTATGCGTCATTTGCTTAGCGCCGCCTTTTGGTGCGAAGTATTCGCGCAGTGTGTTGAAGCATTCCGGGAGGGAATTCCTTGCGGTAAGAACGGCCACCGCTCTCCCGGCGCAAGCAGCAGCAGCAATCATTCGAGATGAGAAAAGCAACGCCTGCGGAACTTCAAGTCTCGCTAAGTGTTCGAAAGTGACGATGACTGATGACGCGATTCCTCAAAGGAGCGCCAGGCAAGGCGTCAAGACCTCCGTTAATACGGTGCAAGACGCGGGCAGCTAGCCGCGCTCGCCTTCCCTTTGTTGTGTCTACGCTTGGGCGACTTACAATTTGTCTGCCCTTGAAAATTCGCTGCCTTCTTTCTGGCGAGCACTCGCGTGCTTGTCATACATGCCTATATTTCAGCCGCCCTCCCAGCGCCCTCTGTAGTTATCTCTTTTCCTTGGCTTTCTACGCGCCTATTTTATTTCGGTTCAACTTTTTGTTTATGGGTTTCTTATTTTTCCCGTCCCACTTGTTACTCAACGGGCCAGTGCCGCAGCTATCTCTATGAGCTGTCGTGCCTCGCTAGAGAGAACAGACGGTTCCAAGGCCGTCGCTGCTCGACTGTGGCGAACAGTTGGGCAGCAGCAAGAGTTTGAAAGCTGCCTGTCGGCTGACGCGCCAGTCAGCAGTGGCCGCTGACAAGAGGGAGGTGACACTGACGCCCAGTCGGCTGACGTAAGGCGCCGGGAAAGAAGGAAAAGAGAAGGCAAATGCGGAGGACAGCAAAGAAAACATTACCCGAGCGCAGCGGGACAGAGCACGAGGAATTTCGCGCCGTAATCTACTAGACCCTCTTGCGTGAGCTTTCGAGATGTGACAGCGGCGTCACCGATGTGCGGCTCGTGGTGTTCGTACTTTTCAAAGCTTACGGCGCGGGAAACCGCATGACAGCTGCTGGGAAGCCAAGATACATGACAGTCTGTGCTTAATCAGTCCAACTAACACAAAATCAAACAAGCAGAACCAAAAGTTCAACCGAAAGTTCCCGTTTTCCTATTATGCCTGCCGCCGAATTCCCTAAATGCGGAAATGGACAGCCTGTTCAACAACTATTCTAGAAACCCGCAGGCATCGAAGTTATAACCCGAAATGTGGTGAAGGAACGTTAAGACTGCCTTGACAGAGAAAAAAAAAGTGCAATTTCTTCTAGAGTAACTGAGTTAGGCATCTTGTTGTAGAGTAAATCCTGTTAGTTTAATTTAAATATCGCAAAGCAGTTCCTATTTCGAGAGGCAGACGCAAAAGGCAGAAAATTTTGTTTAAGGAATAAGCCGATCTCCTGCAGGGACACAAAATTCCTCGCTTAAGTGGATTGCAAATCCTCTTTTCCAAAAGTTTTCATTACCTTGAGGATTGAAACAGAAATGGGCATCTTTGATCCCCGTTTCTTTCGCCGATTGGTAACATTTTATGAAATCACACTAATGACGGAATGAGCATCACGCCAATAAACTCTGAAGCCTGCAAAGATGGTAAAAATACAGCACGATATTTAAAAAAAAAATGAAAAAGGCTTGCTCCTTTGAACGGGAGAGAAAGAAATCAAAGAGCGTGAAAAGAAGTGCGGAGGGAGGCTGAGAAAGGAGGGAAGAAGTAAGCAAAGAAAGAAAAACCACCGTTGACAGGAAACACGAAAAATCCCCCCGGAACTGAGAGAACGTCGCCCTCTCCCATGAGGCTTCACCGCTAGTTCGCGAGATGGCGCCACCATGCACGACAGCTGAGCAGCCGTTGGTAGGCGACTTTGAACAGCAGGTACGCAGATTAAGATATGTGTGCTGGCGGCAACATTAAGAGCGGCTTAATATCTGAGTAGAGCGCACTAAAAAAAAAACATGTCATATGGACTATAGTTTGTTCGTTCACACAGCACAGAATAGGTAAAATGGATCCGCGTAAGCAAATATCTTGTCGGAAGCAAACAAGAGAGCAATGTGGCAAATGAGAAAGTTCAGAAATTCGCAAGAGCAGAAACGGCAGTCTCCCATTGCGCAGGCCCAGTAAAACATTCGAGATCTGCAAGGCTATTTGCCCTTGTTTTGTTTCTACTATGATTACAGCACAGCTCGCTGCGCACGTTTCGACAGGAGTTCTTTTTTAAAGGGCAGACGGGCCTGGCTCAGCTGTCAGCCTCAGTACAAGATAACAGTTTTCTGACTCATATCACTTATCTCACAATATTCCTGCACACCTTGCGCCAAGCTCCTTTATCAGTCGGTGCATCTGAAGGTCGGTTGCGACACAAGAATCAGCCGCAAGCTTTGTTTCTTGGTCGACACGCCATAAAAAAAGTCATTCTGCGAACATCTGTACGTAGGATGCGTGTAGGCAGGCCTAAATGTGGAGATAATTTCATATCGATCCTCAAGTGATTTATTTCGAAGTCGCGCGTGTTCTAATCAACCTATTCCATGCGAGATATACAAAAAAGATGTGTCAAGCCATGCAAACACGTATACTATGTACAAAACTAATTAATAGGCGCGGAACGAATGAGAGATAAAATGTTTCCCCACCCATTAACGTCGCATGTAATTATCTGAAGCCAATATACAGATATTATAACACGCTGATAACCGAAAATGCGGAAAGCTCAAGATGAAGGCTGAAATACAGAGTTAAGTAATCGAGAACTGCTGACCGCAATGTTCCTGGTAATTACAAAGCGCAGAGCAGCCAGGCGTGTTCAGAAACAAAGCGAAATGAAGTTGCGCGTTATCGAAATGCTATGTGTGAATGAAGAATTCAGGGTATTTGCCTATTTCGCAGTGCAAATTCAGTGGACGAAAAGGAATAATAAAGCTTAATTCGCACATGTTTTAATCACATCTAGCCTAACAGTGAGAAACCTGTTTGCGTGCTTTGAGAATGTCGTGTAGCTCCCGCCAATATCAGGAAACATAATTGGGCGCTTTCCAAACATGGAACGAAAGATATTTCAAAGCATCGGTTCAAATTGTACTGCGTGTGAATACGTGCGGGCTTCCTGATGAGAAAGTAGAAACTAGAATTAGTCAATAGCACTGTACCCTCTCTTCAATTTACTTCCCTTAGTACTGTTCTAGAAACTCGCTGGTGAATTCTTTCAGAAATTTATGATTCTTTATTATCAATAAATATCCAATACTTTTTTCTGGGAGCAAATCTTCAAATTTATGGAGGCCGTTAAAGATCACGAAAAGAAAGCACATTTGTCCCTTAATGCGCTTTGTTTTCTTTGGCCGCCAAACGCCACTATTTTCAAGCCACAGCGCGACTGGTAGCGCCATCTGTGTAACCAGCGCTGAACGATGTCAGAGAGGAGGAAAGCAGCAGCAAGAAGGATGTGGCTCTGGAAGAGAGAAAAGGAAGGGAGAGAACGAGAGGGAGATGAAAAGAAAAACGAGCGCGGCGGGGGAAAGCGAAACCGACGAGGAGCCGCAAACTCACGGCGGAGCGAAACCGCTGCCGACGCAGCAGAAAGAAATCGCTGGCTCTGTAAGCAAACCCCCTTGCATTTTTCGCCGCAACCCTTTGCTGGATAAGAAACAAAGGACGAAGCGCGGGTCTGGAGAGGGAGTGGAAAAAGCGCTACACAAGGGCTCGAGTGGGAAGAGGCGGTATTGGAGGGGGGAAAACAGAAAAGCGAGGAGGAGGCTTTCTATTTGTATACCGTCCCCTGAACTATGCTCCGCAGGGCGGCAGCTGCGGCGTGTTTATTTTGCGGGCAGCCGCGGACGGCCGTGGTGGTGCCAGGCCGAGTCAGCTTTGCCGCGAGCGACGCGAAAATCTCGAGCAAGGGAGAAGCAGAAGAGGCTGAAAACGGAGCCGAAGTACGAGAGCGGGACGACGCTGGGCGTCGAGCGGTCTCTCCTCCACCCGCCCACGGGTTCTCCCTCTCCCATTCGCTTCTGGACCCCTAGCTGGCGCTCCATTCACGCGAAACTCGGGCTTAATGAGCCGGCCTCAATGGAAACCCGGCCGCACCACACACTGGCTGCTGTGCGGCGCCAGAAATAACAGCGCCCAAGGCGCGGCAGTGCGTTACGAGCCTGGCATAACCGGCGAGCTTTGTTGGCACCGTCCCGCTGCTTCGAGGCCGACGCTGCACTGTGTGTGTATCTGGATGGAAAACTGGCGCCCGTCAGCGCTGGTTGTACCCGTACTATACACTACGCGAGGGCGGCTTGAAGCGTGTCGTACTACATTCTGGTCCATTCATGACTGGCCGCGGCATCAAGGAGAGGCTCGACGCACCTGTTCCAGGCCCCAGCTGTGCGCTGATGAAAATGTTACTCAAGAACGCTTGCGCTTCCAAATTTCGACTAAAGATGGCGCTGCCAGTTGTGGGCGGATGGGTTTAAGGACAGTGAAGGGAAAGTAGATTTTAAGCGGGTAGAAGTAACCAAGCGAAGGTTATCTGATTGGTGGCCAAAATCAAGACAAGAGTAAAATTTCATAAGTCATGGCTAGGTGGCTTTAGCCACAGCCCTATTTAAAGGGTTCAGCCTTATCCGTACATCCATCCATCCAGATGGCAAAAGTTGCCAGCGAGTGCCCCTCGACACATTAAAGGTGCACTGAAGAGTAATCTGAACTTGGTTTTTACCGCGGGAACTCTATCTACACGTTCCGGGCATTCTTAGAAACTGCGAATTATTATGCTGTGCGGCCGACTGCCCTAATTAAATAGGATTAAACGTCCTGGCTCCCGCCTTTCTTTGAACTGAACGCGGTAGATAGGCGGAGTCAACCAACGCGTAGTGTGCCTTCAGCCAGTCCAGTGGAGGCTTCGCTTTCACTTTATGTTTTATGTTTCTTTTTTTATGTTTCTGTGAATAAACATTCAGTTACAGACAATATAGCCTCAAATCAGGCCCACGGAAATAAAAATACACGTGGACTCTTTGATTTACGTATCACTCCGCCGATGGCAGAGCGGCAAGCGGCCGCGGAACTGGCTGACTCGTTGGTTGACTCCTCCTACCTACCGCGTTGAGTTAAAAAAAAAAAGGGGGGGGCGGGAGCCGGGAAGTTTAATCCGATTAAATTAAGGCAATCGGCCGCACAGGAAAATAATTCGAAGTTTCTCAGAATGTCTGGAAAGTGCAGATATATAGAGTTCCCGCGGTAAAAATACGAGTTCCGATTCCTCTTTAGTGCACCTTCAAGTGTGCTGTTAAAATGCAAGGTACAGCCTTTGCCAAAAGTTCACATCCAAAGCACCAGCGTTAAAAGTCTCTTGGAAGTTGAGAGGAATTCTCGCTTTATCCTCTCCGAAAGTTTCGACTTCCACGAATGCTGCACGACTTAGAAGCAAACACCTTGGCCTATTTAGTTTTGACAAGGACCGTGTATTGCGTTGCCAACTGCCAAAGGCGTCTATAATATGCACTGTAAAGGTACATAGCTGCCATGTCTTTCAACCACAAACTGAACTGTAATGCATATGTTGCCTACTGTGCACTAAGTTCCAAGTCGTTCCATAAATATTCTCTATCGTATGAAGCCTCCAGATTCTTAATCAGCCGTTGCTGTCAGCATTACTTTTTCATTAGCGTTCTGCTCAGACCATGTATATCTAATAGCTTGTAATTTCGATACGACTGAAGAAATCCTCGCGCAATAACGCGCTGCAGATGACACGCCGTCAAGCAGCACCTCCCATCATCTGCCTTGATCAAATTATTGAATGTTTATTCGCTCAGTCTGTGCCGCAGTAAGAAATAATCCCTGGTCACAAACAAGCTTTTAGAAGCGCCACGAAGATGCGGCAACACGCTATGTGCTATGGGATTAACTGCTTAACTCAAAGAAATGTTTTTTTTTTTTAAATACAGGTTTGCACAGGGTACGATACGTGCTGTGTGTATATGACGTGATAAGAGAAGGTCATGGAAAACCTGAAATGAAAGCCGGGAACTCTGCCAAAAAGATGAGCTTCTTGGAACAAAAACATGTTCCATAAATAGTTTTCAAAAATGTCAGTCGCCCAGTCAACAAAAATAACAAAAGATCTTCGCGGTAAAAATCCGGTTTTTCATGATTCATGGCGTCATGTTTCGAGCCAGATAGAAGCGAGCGTTCAAGCCGCTCACACATTCGAAGAGCACGGGACACGTTCGCCTCCTGTGCACTGGGAAAGACGAGATAAGATAAGCTCCAAAAACGGAATGAGCTCGCACACACAGAGATAGCGGGTGCCAAAGGCTATACAGATTAGTGACTCCGCGTTATCTGCAACAGCGCCATTCATTTTTGCTCGTCGTGCACAATTTGTGCCTGGCACTCGATGTCCACGCAGGCTGCGCAGCAGTCAGGGCGCCGATGTTACGTCAGCACTGCGCGGAGGTCGGTGGGAAGAAAAAAATGATGGAGGTTTCGCTGAGTCCGTGTCTGTCGACCGAGCAGCGCTAGAATATTAAATCGAAAGGCGCGTCTGTGCGTTGTTCGAAGAAAAAAAAAGCTAATCAGTCATTCCCGTGCTGGGGATGTAGGCAACGATACCTCAGAATACTATCAAGCGAATACCACGGCTCGGCACACATGAAATCTCTCCGCTTAGACCCACCACGTAGATGAAAAAGCGGGCGACGAATGAAGGACGCCACCGATGGTACGAAGCAGCAAAGTTACCGGAGGGCTTGGAAGCACGCGGACAGCCGTCAGGACAGCTTGCCTTGACAAAATGCCATGCTACGCGTGACAAATGACTATCACCGTGAAGAACGCTGCAAGAAAAGCGACTCCCATTTATCACTTGTCCCCACCTGCCATGGCTGTTCACGGCAAAGAAGGCACTGAATGCAACACTTATTGTGCCGTGCACTGATATAATTCCGATGTGTCTGTAGATAATAGTGATAAAATGCGGGGCACTGAGTGTGGTACAGCAATTGAGGCTACCCTCTATCTATTAGCCACACCATATACATTATGTCTGTCTCCCATTGGCGAGTGTATGACCGAATGCAAATACAGAGACCTGCAAGCCGTAGCTTTGGCTTTTAAGTGCAATGAATTAAACTGCGAACCTCGCTCGTTGATGCAGACGAAGATTCTCAAAAGCTGGCCTCAGCAGTCAGCGGATCTGAAGGCGTGCCAGGCGCTGCTCTGTTTCTTGAAGGCATTGTGCCTGTAAACGCTGTAGGCTCTGACTTTGCAGCGCACAGAATCGTTACTTGAATTTTATACTTCCGCGCACAGCCTGGACACATTTCTTATTGTGTAAATAGTTTGTACATATTACTTCTCCCCCTATCCTCTCTTCCTGTGCCCTCACCTCTTTCATTTCATTTCTCCATTCTGCCTGCTATCCTTTATTTCCGTTGCCCCAGCTCAGGTGCTTCAGTATCGATGGCAGATGCCGGGGCTAGCAAAAATCTTTTTCTTCCTTTTTACTATTATTTTTAATAAAACCACTACCACCACCACCTATACTTCATATTTAACCGGCACCTTCTCTTAAGTAACCTCCCAGTCTTTCCTTCTATTCTTTCGAAGCGAAAGCTTCACTACGCTAGGTTTTCAAGAGGGCAGCGCCAGTGCAGTCATGTGACAGCTGTCACGTGGCAGGTCATGTGACGTACTGACGTCATCACAATCTCCCCACTGTATCAAGTGGCAACTGCCCCATCGGACATTTTATGGACGCTTTACAGACAATCCGTTCGGCAGTGTGTGTGGCGTTTGAGAACGTAGCCATGCAAAGGATCTTTCGCTTCAAACCAGGGTTAACGAAAGTTTAAACCACAGCTACTTTTTTTTTTCTCTCTCTCTCTCTCCCGCTGGGAAATATACGTCAGTGCATTAAGAATGCGGTGATCTCGAAAACTGTTCCTGGTTTGTTTCATTTTTTTTGGAACCCCTAGCCGCAAACTCTGCCGAATAAAAACCGACGGATGAAATGTAATGATTTATTTATTCTCGGTGCATCTTGATGAAAATCTATGTGTTGAAATCGCTTGGAAAATAAAAATGTGTTTGAAGATAATCGACTATTTTGCACGTCCCTCCCATTCACGCACACGATAAGGGCCAGATTGTGCTGGCCACTCAGAAGAGTGCCCCATACTCGCGTTTATGGCCGGGCGCGCGCCATCTGGCTGACAGGCCTGTTCGTGGCGCGAGTGGTTATCGCCGGGTGTATGGAAGCAAGACAGTGTGACCACGAGCGAAGAATGCCACGGCTCATCTCCACTTATCTCGCTGACGTTAATGGATGCGCCGCAGAGACGCAAACAACCAAGCACCGAAACCAGCGCGGAGAAAAATCCTTCGGCGATCCGTGCAGCGGCGGCCACCGAGATACGAAGCTCAGAGTGGGGTAGCGCAGCTGCAGACGCTATAACAGAGATAGCACGCGAAGCATGGAACTCACCCTGCATTTGTTGGAAAACACTGAAAGGTGTGGGTGCGCTCTCTGCCGCTCTCCGCCGCTTCTTGCAATAATCAGTAATAGCCTACAAAAGCTCGTATCCCGGGGCTTTAAAATTTGAACGTTAGTGTAATAGCAGTGTTGTTTCTTTGCGGCCGACCTCTCCGCCCACCTAAAATTAAAGCGTCTCTCTTCCCAATTTCTCGGGTTCGCATATTTCTGTCCCTGACTGCGTGGATATAGCCGCCATCATGACACGTTACCACTGGTGACGAGCGCCGATTGCTGAGTCCAAACACATTACAGCTTAACGAGAGAAAAAAAGATTTTGAGCATAGTTTGAAATTGCGGCAAGAAGAAGCCTCACGGGCGATTTTTTTTTTGTATCTCAGTTCTCTTGTTTATCTATTTATTCTTTTTTTTCATGTAGAAACAAATAAGAACGTGTTAGACACCCCAGCCTAGATCACTGCGATGTCCTCGCTGTTTGGTGTTACGGCGAAGCGAGTTTAAAGCCGTGCTACATCGAAATAAGGCTGCAGCGAGTTAAGGACTATTCTAAATCCGCATTGTGAAATTTTGCCCACACAAACGAATAGTTACTGCGACTTACGTCAGGGCAGGTAATAAGAGGACTTGGGGGAGGGGGGGGGGGGCATTTGGAGGGTAGGGGTGCGGCCAAAGCTAGTAGGGAGACGGGCCACTCGGACACGCTCCCGTGGCGCCGGAAGTGGTTCAAGGAGCTCCTCCATATCCGGTGTGCACGCGAGGCCCACGCCCTCACACCGCCCCCGACTGAACTCAGGCAGCCAGCCATGGTTCGTCTATGCGTGCAAGCAAAGCTCCCCCTTTCCCGTCAAAACCACGCCTGGAAAGGATATGTAGCTGCACGAGCGAGACAGAAACCACCGGGCGTCAGCAGCACGAAAGCCAACAGGAGCTACGTGGGTGGGTGGAGACACTACGCTGGCCGTGTAATGTGGCATCGCCGCCTCGTGTACTCCTCAAGAGAGCACAGCAGCCGTAGTCAACAACAACAGAGTGCGCGATAGAACGAACTTCGTCTTCCAAACCAGATCCATGCGCTTCCGGACAGCTCGGCGAGTCTACGAATCGAGCGCGTCCGGCTTGAGTTAGGCCCTTCCGCCGTTTTGCTGACCGTGGTTCCCCCCTCCCCCAAGGAAAGCCGAGTCGGAATGGAGAGCAAGCGGGGGGGTACCGCCGCTCCCGCTGCGCTTTATTACGTGCTGTAGTAACGGACCGCCACTTCCTTTGTCCGTCCTCTCCGCGCACCTTTCGACGCCCCGCTTTATTTCTTCCCTCTCCACCAAAAAAAAAACAGGGGGGAGAGAGAGAAAGAGTAAAAGCGTGGCTTCTCCCCTCTTAACGGTTCCCTCTATTCTCAAAGCGAACGAAGCAGCCTCCGGCGTTGAAGGAGACGCATCGGCAGGGGCGCATTCTTCGTGAGCCTCTCGCAGGACGGCGCGTACCTGATCTTGACGAATGTGCGGTCTGGTTCGACCGGAAGCGGCCCATTGGAGAACGATAGCCCGCGCTTCCGCTCAGGTGAAAGCAGGCCCGTACGAAGAGTTTGTCCCTTTGGTCTTAATACGCGATTGAAGCCTCGGTACACACAAGCACTGTGTGTGTATCGCACTGCGCACGCCTTTCCTGATCTCCTCGGCAGCTGCCCCACCGATTAACGGGGCCCGTCTCTTTTTCGCGGTGAAAGTTCGGGAAAAAGCCACTTCGGTGGGCGTTTCCGGTTGGCACAGTGGCCGTCGGAAAAGGGTCAGTGAGGCACCAGCCTAAGGCGAAGAACTGGTAGAAAAGAGCGGCAGTACGATTTCGGTTCAGATGACCAAGAAGAATATTAGATACTTCATCGAAAAAGCACCCTGAAAATGACTTTCGATGTCCAGTGCCAGCGCTCGACTACTGATCCGGGGTTCCCGGGTTCGAACCCGACCTCGGCGGCTGCGTTTTTATGGAGGCAAAACGCTAAGGCGCCCGTGTGCTGTGCGATGTCAGTGCACGTTAAAGATCCCCAGGTGGTCGAAATTATTCCGGAGCCCTCCACTACGGCACCTCTTTCTTCCCGTCTTCTTTCACTCCCTCCTTTATTCCTTCCCTTACGGCGCGGTTGAGGTGTCCAACGATATATGAGACAGATACTGCGCCATTTCCTTTCCCCAAAACCAATTATTACTACTATGTCCAGTGCCATCTGAAAGCACGGTGCGCACTCAGAAAGCAAAGACTCGTGCAGGGGCTGCGTTCACAAGGCTAATTTATACTGAGCTTGTTTTGCGTCTTCTAAACATCTTTCTCGTAAACTATCCTCACTGGACTGTCATCAGACTGGCGACCGCAATAAGCAAGCGCTCGCGCTCGGTTTGTCAGCCATAGTGTGTGTTTCCATGTGAGTCTTCTGGACATAACACAAAGCAAGCCCAGGATAACTATTCGGTAAAAAAAAAAGTATTTTAAGCTATCAGGACTCGACAAAAATCATTAAAAAGCCTCAATCTCTGAGGTATAGTGCTGCTGGAATACCCTCAATGCAGCAGAGGTAATTAAATAAAAATTAGCTGCGATTTCTGCGCACTATTTCGCGGGAACTAATGAAAAGTAATCCTCTTGGCAATTCGAATACTGAGTGATCCTGCCTGTTCAGCTGCGAGGACCATTTCTTCCACTGCTGAAGTCACCGTTCACTGGGCTTCCGTTTTAGACAGCAGTTGAAAAGCCGAAATCCTGCGATACAGAAGCACGCGAAAGTACAAGAAGCTCGGGAAGTAACAAATCAGGCAGAATCGCAATCCACTTCGCGCCAGTTCCCGTCTCTCCCACGATGCTCCGCGGCCGCTTCAAGAAGCCGCGCCGCCGATCGCCTTATCCCCGTTTCCTGTCGTCCCAGGTTCGGTGGGCTCGAGCGCCGTGCACAAACAACGCTGGAGAGCAGCGTCCGCTAAAAGCACTCAAACGCAAGAACCAAGAATGACCGTGAAACAAACCACAGAGCGTGGAGGAGGATTCTTACGTCAGGGAGAGAGAGAGAAAGGCGTACACAAAGATGGTGAGCGTGAGACAAGAGGGAAGTGGATGTGGACCAGAGAAAAGAAAGTCGAACTTAAAAAAGAAGAAAGGAGGAGGGCCAAATTTCCGGAAGGGCTCCGCGGAGTGGCCACGGCGCGCCCGCGTCGTTCTGAATGAGTGACTCTGGAAACAATCGGCGCGGTCAGATGCGAAAACTCGTGCGGTGCGGCGGAAACTGGCACATCCGGTCAGGCAACAGCGGCGAGCTGACTCGCGCTTTGCTCGCCACGGGTCGCCCAGCGCGGCGGAAGGCGCGCCCGGGCATTGCGGGGCAGCAACCTGCGCTGCATTCACTGGTTTCGCACGCCTAGCTCACCTGCGCTGTCGTACCGCGTCAATGCACCAAAAACAGTGTAGTGCGAAATCCTTCTATTTTATATATCACCCTTTAAAATGCTTGCTGGCCTTTCTAAAGCAATGAGACGAGATTTTACACTTATTAATGGTATATAAAAGACAGTGATTGAAAACATTTTTTGTTTGTGACAGGAAATCGCTAACAGATAAGCAGAGACCCTGGCGCAGTGCTCTGGGCCGCTATTCGGATCCACGATGAAACGCTACACATCATTATGATGAAATGAAACGCGGCCTTAGCATGATTACTCGCTGGCTTTATGTGAAGCCAGCGACTAGTGCAGACAGAGGAAGCCCACTTTCGGTAGAGACAACAAATTGTTCAGCTGGAACGTTGCGGGCGCTGGTGGTATCCGGTCGAACTGGGAGCCTGCCAAACAGTTCTGTCCTGCCAGGCGGCGCTGAAATCTAGGAACCACAACTGCAATGTAATGCCGATTATACAAAGCATATACTGGGAACCATGGACCAGAAAAAAAGCGAGCGAAATTACAGGATTAAACTGCTCTTGAGAACTCGCGCGTGGAGGAATCCAGATGATTACCTGCTGGAATGGAATAAAGATTAAGTACACTACGTGCCACTGTTTATTACAGTCCAAGAGAAAGTAATAACAGGCAAACGTGAGATGACATATAAGCACGCCAAGCTTACAGCAGATTAACCGCTGCATTTTTTTTTCTTCTATCCGAACGCGCGCATATGAATCGAGGACAAGCAAGTAAATATGGAAATGATCAAGAGTTTTTATTTCGGTGAATTTCCTGCACACCTTGCCATGGCGCTAAAGGCGATGTAAGGCGCCCTTGCAATAGGTAGTACAAGAGTGGATCTGGCGCCAGAATATCTGGCGCCAAGGGAGGCTCCATGTATACGCACTGGCAATTCGTGTTATCACCGCCAAAGCAGTGCCTGCCGCCAGGTTTTTTGCGTAATGTGCGAGACCTTCGTTCCAAGTTTGCGTTGGTGAAGCTGATAATTTGTCGGCACTCGCTATGGTAAGCCAGCACGAAGTGCACCCTGTTGTACGCTTATAGGGACACTGAGACCAACTCCAAAAAAAAAAAATTCTTGATAAAGTCTTGACAGCTGGGCACTGTGCGGCAGTGATGGCCGTAAATGATGCCTTTGTCGCTGACAAGTTTACAGTTAAATTTGGGATTTTTTTGCCGCTATGCTTCCAACTCTTGACGTTCGATCGTGATGACGTCGACTGCATTGAGTACTCTGTGAGAGCAGTCGGAAAGAGCGGAGCTGCGTGCTTGCAGCCTCGGAGACGTTGTAAATGGCTGGCGGCGGCAACTCCTACTTTTCGTTTTTCGGTCTTTTCTGGAGCTTACAATAGCTTCGTAATCACTAAAAGTCAGCCGCCGCGGTGGATCTGTGGTTATGGCGCTCGGCTGCTGACCCGAAAGACGCGGGCTCGATCCCGGCCGCGGCTGTCGAATTTCGATGGAGGCGAAATTCTAGAGGCCCGTGTACTGTGCGATGTCAGTGCACGTTAAAGAACCCCAGGTGGTCGAAATTTCCGGAGCCCTTCACTACGGCGTCCCTCATAGCCTGAGTCGCTTTGGGACGTTAAACCCTCATAAACCAAACCAAACCTAAAAACTAAAGGTCACTCCTCTCATTAAAATACGGAAATCAATTGATCAGACCTCTATCGATAATCAATATATAGATTGATTAGTGCCTATAAATCCACGAAATTATTTTCAATGCTTGAAGACACTAAACAGCGAGCACAAGGGGACAGTCACCGATCACGCATCGAGCACGCTTCGAATGATCCAGACAGTGCGAGGTTATCGCGCCGAATAGACAGAAACGAAACAGAAGAAATGAGGCGCATATCTGCGCCGGCGCAGCAGACAAGCAAACAGAGGAAAGTTCGCCCGGCGCCACAACAAAGTGGCAGAGAAAGTGTGTCGCCCGCCGACGAAACCGAGTCGTCCGTTAGACGCCCTCAAAGAGGAAGAAAAATAAAAAAAGGAAACCAGTTTGTTTCCAGGAGCTTCCATTCTTTTCCATCACGCGTCGCTTACGTGAATGAAGCGCTACTCGCATCGCAAACACGAACGTAGGCGGCAGCGATAACGCAAAGGTGAGAACGAATCCGCCCCAACCGAGGCAAGGTCCGCAGATAATGACGAGTGCTTCGCGCGTCGCCTGGCAGAGACAGGGCCGATAAGATGTTTACTACGTGGGGCACCTTTTTCCGCTGTCCGAAAGAATGAATCTCCGCAGACCGCTCACGCAAGCACGCGCCGTGGGACCACCACAACGGAACACCCACGCGCAACGGGAGAGAGCGACAGGCTAGATAGCGGATCCGGTTGGCGTGGGCGGACCAAGCGGGATCTTCGCCCGAACGCAAACACTGCGGTCTACACACGTCGCACCCGCGCCGGCGCGGACTCGGCGACCGGAGGTTTACATTGTAAATTTTCGAGAGGCCTCGTTGGCTCTTCTCCGAGTCATGACCAGAGACTGTGCTGAAGGTTTGTTAACGCTGTCGACCAAAAAATCTCGATTTTGCTTCATCACACCTTCAGCATCACCTATGCGGCCGCAAGATCACCACGGTTAGAAAAACAAAACATCGTAAGAGCGAAAATTCACGCACGCGACTGTGCACAACACGTCCCAGAGGTCCCACGATGCTTCCTACGAGGGTTTAAACACTATGACGTCGCTCTGGAGAACACGCTTCGCCCTGATTCAGCAATAGTTCGCCTCATTGAAAATAAACGATAATTACTGGTGTTTCTACTGCGCCTCACAACGCCAGGACGCGCAGATATAAACAACTTCCGATGCATGTTCGCTTTATGCAGCAGCGCGGTGGGCGCTTAGAGCAAGATCGATTTCAATGCGGCGCCAAAAGCGTCCCGACCGAACGCCACACAATCGAGGCGACACACATCGTGTCATGTTGCGCTCAAACGAATTCGATACGCCCCAGCGCGTAGTCAAAGGGCAGTCCCTCCTCCTCTCAGGTTTCAAAGGGCTACGCGCACGCGAGCCGAGAGGATGATGCCAGCGGCGTTCGACTCAGCATCGCGTGTCGAATAAACATGAGTGGCTAGCGGTCGCGACTCGACGCCGACTCAGCCGCGCAGGGAAAACGAGACGGGCAGGGGAGGCGAGGGAGGGAGCAAAGTCTGCGCGCGAATCCAGCCGCGATAAGCAAGCAACGCGCGATAAGAGCAGCGCACAGCCTCGATATCGCCACGGGGCGCATTTCCATGAAAGGAGAAATCCGTCTCGAGCGGAGTAGTACGTATACATGAGTGTGTGCTCGCGTGCGACGCAGTCAAGCCGGATGGCCGAAATGCTCCAGAAAAAGAAATAGCGGCTCTGCTCCCATTCCAAGTAAACGCTGCAGTAAAAAGACAGGAACTGAGGTGTTGCGAAGAAGCTCCAATTCGGGAAAGGCAAACGCGAATCGGGTTCAGCGCGTTCAAACAGGAAAAGTGGGACAAAGATAGTCGGCTGGAAACGTAAACCTTCCACTTAGACCTGTGCATTTGCAAGAGAGCCATCTCCTTCCTCTCAGAAAATCAACACTGTTTTTCGGACGACCTTACTAAGGTGTTTTGATCCTTACTTCATCCCAATCTTTTCCCTTGAATTCGCTACCCTTTACCCCAGTGCGGAGAAGCCAACCGGAATAGACTTTTGGTTAACCTGCCCGCCTTTGCTGTCCTTCCTCGCTCATCGCAAGCAACCTGAGTGCCACTGACAGTTACTCCCCCTTCAATTTGTGTGTCAGCTATCTACTGTGTAATTTATTTATACCTGCTTCCATCGGCGCTGTCTCGGCCAGCGTTTAAAGTTTCTGAGCACGACTGCTCGTTTACCTCGCGCTACTTACACCGCGGGCAGAAAACGGCACATCACTCTCTCGACCTCGCTTCGTAACGCTTCACGCAAGCCTTAAAAGCTGCACCCCGGGCGGTCTCGACAAGGAGCCTTAACTTAACACGCCCTCCGTGTGCGTTGTACTACCACCGCTGCTGCCCGAGTGGCGAAAGACACGGCTAACGCACGGGTCGCTCGACGGCGAGGAATCGTTGTGCAACCATAGCGGCGTCGGCTTCAGGCGTTGGTCGCGGCGGGAGAAGTCGAAGCGCAAGGGCGACGGCTCAGCCGGGCGAGCCTCGAAGAGAGGCGCGAGGGGGCATCGCCTTAAAATTCCGAACCCGTAGCCTTCCCTCGCGTCTCACCTTCCTGGAAGTCTGCGACGTTCGGCCACCGCGCCGCTCATACAGGAGGGCGGCGCAGCTCGACATTCCCGAGGCCGAGAGCTTCACATGGCGGTACCGAGCAGTTCCGTTCAGTATTCGTAGCAGCGGCCGTTCCAATCACGCGAGATACCGCCACATGCGCGGAGCCGTCCGCTCCTTCTAGTTATGGAGTTCAGTGCGTACCAGAGCTGTTTCTTCCCGTAGCGGTGCGCGTCTCCAAGTGCTTGTATGTCCTGCCTCCTATGCGTCGTTGCAAAAAACAAACGGCACACTTTCACTTCTATCAGAAGAGTTGGCCGCTGTAGGGACGGTAAAATGCCGTACTCGAGCACCGGAGGGCAGCAGCGCCCGAGCGTCAGAGACAGGCTCTCGCCTTTCATATCGCTGCATGTAAGTTGTGAGGCAGTGTATAGGCGGCCCCACCGTACGTTTCCCGAGCGACGGAGCTAAGTGGGCTTTGCAAGCGCTCGAAAATGTGGGTGGTGAACGTGATTCCACATTTTCGCGTGGCGTATAGGCGCTGAGCCCTTACAGAAAGGGGAACAAAGAAAACTGCGCTGCCTCAAGATGACAGGGGGAAACAAGGTTATATCTCTCTAAAACTAGACCGTTTTACTCACTATATCAGTACTGCTTGACAAGGGTATTTAAGTGCCAATACGTAGGCTCGTCCCTTTCTTAAAGCTTAAGTATGGGCTTTGGTCATATGTATAGCTTGTACCAGCAAAAAAAAACGAAGAACTGTAACCGCAAATGACGTTACATTACGAAAGTCGTGAAAGAACGGGGATAAATCCGGCGTAAAGACGTAGTTATCTAAATACCCCCCCCCCCCCCCCCCCCCCCCACCACCAGCATCGCTTCTAGCGATAAACATCAGTGGTTGTCACGTTTGCACTCGTAATACTGACAGCTAAACGTTAACTCCTTCCCATAGTTTTTGAACGCGCCGCTCCAGGCGCTATCGACCTTTCCTCGGTGTTGTGAAACGCCCGCGAAGCGCAATGCGATTAACCCCCAAGGGGAAACTCATCGCGAAAAAGGAAGTTCCTGGCCTAGAATGTCCCGTTGCGGAAAGCATCGACCTTCAGGTAGTTTTGTAACAAGACCTGGCGCTTCTGTTGCCGTCTCGCAGATGAGCGCAGCAATCGCGAAAACGCGGTAAGCTTCCTGGATGCCCGTGTCTCGCACCAGTAAACAAACTCGTGTCTTCGATAGGGGCGCGGAACAGGGGCGGTAGGCGGTCAAGGCTGCGCTCTCGGAGCGCTTATGTGCTGTCCGACGACGCTCGCCCCCTCTCGCGGGAAGCAACGAGTATTATTCATCCCGCGAGGATGGCTCTCCGGCTGCCCTTCGCGCACAAGGCAATCCGGCTACAGCTCTCACGCGCTTCTGCCAGCTGCCCGCATGAGTTTTTGTATCCTTTGCTACAGTTCTGTGCAGTGTCGCCGGAAGCTGCAGGAGCAGCGCACGTCTGTTTTCACCTCGTAGGGGATCGACTGCAGACCCTTTTAATTCCTATGCAGTGATGAAAAACGCTGAAGTTGTTCAAGCAGAAACTTCCACACTGCCTTAGAGCGCTCTCGCAGGTTCAAAGAATTGCGAAACACCTTTTCTCATCGCAGTCTAAGAAGCACTGATATGTTTTAAAGTCTTGCGTTTTAATCCCTGAGTAGCGACCGAAATATGTGAAACGTGAAAAAAAGCAGCTTTTGGGACACATGGTCTCGAAGAGATGCGTACATTTGTAGTTCAACGGGATAGAAAGCTGAACAAGTTGGAGGTTGTTCATGACGAAATTTGTAGGCGCAGACTTTACAAGCATAGTGAAAAAGACTACAAAGAACACGCTTATATTTGTGGCGAAATGGCCTCCGCAACTGGTTCGGTACAACATACTGCCACCCGCCTCCGCTTGGTTGCGGCAGAAAAACTTCAGCCTTTGTAACACTGCACGGAATTACACAAACGGAACACAGATCTCACCCATCTTATTTAGTGCTGGAACACGGTTCGTGAACACCAACGGAAAAGATGGAGCCTCGTAGGATGCACGCGTGCCCGGGGAAAAACAGCGACCGTCGCTTAACCCATTCCTCACGGAGGCGGAAGACTCGAAGAAAGCTCATACAACCAAAGCTGCGCGTATAACGAAAGAGCGCGCGCAGAATATCTTGTCCAGAGATCTCGGAGGTTTATATTCAAACGGCGCGCAACGTTCGTTATGATAGATGGAGGCAGACGCTTTAGAGCATGTCCATTTGTCTTGCGGAGCAAATTGCGCAGACGCAAAAGAAAGACACGGGAGATCAATTACGTCTCTCACTGTCTACGTGCAAGCATTGGCTAGACGAACGAATAACGGCGAATGCGAACTTCTTCCCCGCAGTACCTGGCACCGCCGTATTCCATTTGGCACGACTCACAGCTATCACCGAAGCGTCGACGGCAGTCGCTCGTGCCAAGGCGCGCATTTTTTTGGCCACCTTAAAGGGAGCGGTTATTCGCTTCCCAAGAAACGGCACGCGTCGTTCCGGACACGTGTTGCCAGCTATAAACAATCTGCGCGTCAAGGTGAAATTCCCTGAGGGTCCGCTGATGACGTAACACCAGGTGCGAAACGGCACCCATGCGCAAAGGGAGAAAGATTGCGGGCGTAAACGAAGGGACTAATAATAACGAAGGCCAAGACTTTCTCCAGCTGCTACTCTCGTTTAACCCTGCTCGCAAGTGAGAGAAGGACGCGCTGCTGACGCTAGTAAACATTACACTTGCCAAAGGGTGCTGAAGGACACTGCGTTTTCGATGGCTAAGGTGTTTGCCTCCAGCACGGTTGGGTTAATGTTGTCCTGTTGCGACCGCGCGCTCGCCGTTAGGGACGTGAAATTCCGATACCGGTGATATGGTCGGATTGTAAACATGGCTACGTGCTCCGTATGCAAATCTAAGGCGAGTTCAAACAACTCTTACCTGCAAAACACAATACAGTGTCCGTCTGTGAACTGAGCTCTCGCTAGGTTCCAATTTTGTTCATTGGTACAAGTTTACGAAGTGATCTGTAAATGCGCACGTTAAAGAACCCCAGGTGGTCGAAATTTCCGGAGCCCTTCACTATGGCGTCTCTCATAGCCTCAGTCGCTTTGGGACGTTGAACCCCCATAAACCAAACCAAACTGAGCTGTAAATGCACATTGCAAACTGAAGCACGGTTGTTATTCATCTTTTGTCTTCTGGTGGAGAGAATCAGAACTACACACGCACTGTCTCTGTCCAGACGCGGATAACGCTACCCTGTCAGCCCTCATCTGCCCATTATTCTACGAAGGCCCTCTTTAGGCGTATACCAAATCCAAAGCCCTAGTAACGCCACCAGGAGCCAACCCAACGATGGCGGGTACGACTCAGCACAGGCGGTCCAAAAATAACCTCCTCTCGTTTATGTTTGCGTCCGTGTACAGGGAGGTGAATTACAGCTGTGGTCAGCCTTCATCGTAGAGACGTCAGAAGCAGGAGCTGCCCGGATGAACAACACGCCAGCCAAGGTCGAGAAAGCCCCCCCCCCCCTTCTTGATCAAGCGATGACACACGCGCCTAGTACGGAGGGTTACCGGGAGGCGCCACTATGGTCCACGCATACGACAGAGACCACATAGCCGCCGGCCTGCTATGTGTCACATCGCTGCGGGGCTTTCCTTGAAGGAAAACGAATCCTCTCGAAGGCGGTAGTCCAGTAGACCGCGCCAAGCGAGCAATCGGGAGGCAATAGACATAGTAGCCGTGCCGAATTAGTTCTTTCGATTCCACCTTCAATTTTCACATTTTCCCCTTGTGGGAAAATTAGCAGTAGCAGTAGAAATCGTCGCGAAAACACCAAACGCTGCCGTCGCCTCCATTCATAAGGAAAGAAACCGCCAGCCTTGTTCGATGTACAGAGGGTGACGAAAACAACGAAGGAAAATGTCGGAACACAAGGAGTTCAAAAGGGTTCGTTTGCGAGCACTGCCGGCAACGCCTTGACTTTCCTCATTACGTGCTTCGATGCACGCAGCGTGCAATGCCTGCGAACGGCGCCAAGCCTTTTTTACTGTTCTAGAACTTTTGCATCCTGACGGAGTGTAGCATTGAAACTGAGCACAGTTACCACGGTTGAGGCGCTTTCTTGAACACTAACTTTTCCGGTTACATGTCGCCACCTGGAGGCAAGTCAGACTTAATCATTTGTTATCGCAGATTCGCAGTAAACGTCTACGGCTCTATGGTTCTTCAGTACACCGCGAAGAAGAAATATGCATATGACATTAGGAAACGTATTGCCTCATCCGCATGAAAGCTTGCTTTTCCCGAAATTATCAGCTCGGCGCGTCCTGGTGTATTGCTGCCTCAGGTGGCACATGCCTTTCACAGCCCTGAGACAACGCGAGACATCAGCAGTACTGAGCAGAAAACTCGAGCCACCTCAAGAAGGCACGGCCGCGAGGATAGTTCTTTATTTAATTCGCTCCTAACGCTCTCGATGAAAACAGTGCGAGTGGCGAAAAATAAAAACAAAAAAGAAGTCAGAGACCGGTGACAGCAAGGGCGTTCCTTAGCTTTGTCTTCAGCTTTTCGAGCGAAGAAAAGAAAATAGCAAGCTGAGCTTAAAGTGGCGCGACCGAGTGAATAACGGCGCACCGGTGTGTCGTCGCAGTGTCGTAAGCACGCCCGGTTGGCAGTTGCTTGCGGCGACTATTAGTAGCGACGGCAACTCGGGGAGGACAAGGATGCGTCAACCTGTAAATTTGTCACCGATGCCCTTGATTATCCGCCGCAGCGCGCCTTGCTGACTTTGTTGCGCTCCGGTTTTTCACGCTGCTCTCGTGGCGAGAAATATCGATCCGCGCATGTGACATGTTTTCTCAGAGAGATGTTGACACGTCGAGATGACGGGCGCAGTTTTCTTTCGAAACACACGAAGCGGCAAACAGTTACTCAACTGCTAAACCAGGGGTGAATACGGAATGAAATACGGGCAGGACACGTGTACTACGTGCGCCTCTCGATTCTGTTGAACGAGGGAATTGCTACATGACCGAATAACTTGACTGCGCGAAGAAAGCATCATGTAGGAATCAGACTTGTCTGGCAAGACGTTCTCTGTTAACACTATTGGCTCATGTCAACCAGCTCCCTTTTCACCGCAGTCGCTGCAAGGCAAGAGGCAACATGCACGAAGCTAACATGTCGCAAACTGCCTTCAATGCGCACGCGAACTTTGACGCACGTTCGGAGCTGGTCGGTGAAAGTCAGATGCAGGGAGCGCAAGAATTTGTATCGTGAAACGCGAAGCGTGTGCACACCGCACATTTGGGCAATGCAGTTTACGCGCCGCTGTCTCGTAACTGAGATTTCCTGAAAAGCTGCGCCGTTCTATTCAGCACCGTGAACGGCAACAACAATTGCAGCTGGCTGTGACATAGACTGCGTATCGTTTAGGCGATATGCAGAAATTAGCTTGCTTTCGTCGAGGCGAGCTCAACAGGACTGTTGTTCTTATTCTTATTGGTTTATTTTGTTGATGGTAACCATTTTCTGAGTGGCGTAAGCTACGCACACGGTGCGCACTGTAATTTAAGCATTGAACTTCGCGTATGCGGACCAACAGCTCCACGACCTAGGCTGCGCATGCGCAGAAAGAAAGGGAGAGGGGGGACTCACCGAGGGAGCTCTCTTCGGAGAGGTCCGAGAGCGAGGGCACCTTCTGCATGGAGCCCAGAGAGCGCGGACCCGACGGAGGCAAGTCGTCGGGCAGCTCGCGCTTGATATTTTCGGGCGCGATTAGGGTCCCGCCGGACTCGCCGCCCATCAGGTCGCCCCGGGTGGGAAGGTCCAGCTGGAACTTGATTTGCTGCGAGACACACAGGGCGGCAAGGTCAGAGGTCAGGCGCTTTCTACGTACGGTATACGTATCATGACAACAAGGTGAAACTACGAGTTTCCTGGAGATTCTGAAGCCATGAGTGATCATAGTGAGCCCGAAAATGAAAGTATTTCTTAACAGTGTACAGCGCCAACAACAGACGAAAGGTGGACGGAAAGACACCAACAGAACAGATGCCAGACATTTTTTTTTTTTTTTTAGCCAGATGAAGAGACGAGATGTTGTCAACTACATACTTTTGCCACAGATAGTCGACGACACTCAGGCACCGAACAAGTTCCGCCCATTCAGTCGTCGTTTTCCCGTATACCTTCTTTTTTTATTTATTTTTCAAAAGTAATTCGCACAGCTTAACAAAAAGTGTTCTGCGTTTCTTGTCATCCTTAGTGATCCTCAACTGCGCTTATCCTGTTGTGTGAAGATTTCCAAACGCACCTGGGAATAGCCTGCTTATAATGAAAGCTTAGGGCAGAACATGATCCCAAAATGCACACTTCCGGCCATCCAGCGACATCCCCGAGTAAACACAACTTACTGTGATAAAGTATTCCCGATATTATCATTACATGTCGACTCTGGCTATTCGCGAGTTAGGTCATGACACTTCGTAAACGTATGTCACACTTCAGCTTCGTTTAACAGGTTCAGCGGTCACTGAGCACCATTCCACGAATACTTCGCGTAACTGGGACGAGAGTGCCGAGAACGGCTGCTGTAGCATGATACGGAGATGTGCCAGTTACATTCTCTAGACACAACTACAGAACTGGCTGGCAGCATACAGACGAAGTGAACACGACACAGCGCTGTACTCCTGAGCTTGCATTTTCGCCTGCTGCACCACTGTACATGACACGTACAGGGGCGATGGAAAGAAAGGCGAACAGCCTATGCGCTCCGCTGCTGGCATTTCTTGCTATCACGCTTTTACTTCGGTGGTAGCAAAAGGGCGCTAGAGTCGTCCATGATGCGTTCTGGGTCGACTCCACCGTATTTTTCTTTTACACCCAGGTAAAAGCGCGATCCAAAGAAATTTGAACAGCGAAGCCCGTAGGCGCCGCGTTGCTCGCGCTTCTTTCCATCGCGATAGCACGTGTTCATTGTATCGACTTCGGCACCTTCGAGGGCATACTTTTCTCAATGGTCAGATATGGCAGATATCCATGATAATGACTCTAGCGAAACAAAAGTCGACATTTGGTTCATATCGCTCTAAGTTATACTACACGACACTTTGTGTCACGTGGCTCCAGACGGCTACTGCGCACAGATAATGCTCTGAAAAAGAATGCTAGACGCGTCCCCTTAAGGGGCGTCTATGCCTGAGCTGCCTATTCGCAGACCCGCAATTTCGGTGTGGTATAGTTAACAGGTACCCGTCTGAAAACGTGCATCCACTTTGCCTCAGGTTGATAACCTAAGCCTTCCGAAGCCTATACGTAAGGCGAACAACCGAACATAGAGCACGAGACTCCAGGCAGCCTTCCCTCACTCTCTACTCCGCTCTTGCCACGACACTCTCCACCTTTCGAGTTTTTTTTTTTTTTTTTTGCTGCTGAGGTCTAGACTCCTCAAGGGCCGAAGGGAGCCATTTATTACGCTAGGAACGCTGAGCGCAGCAGCGCTCGCTAAAACCGACCCGACGGCTCGAAGACATCCATCAAACGCTCGATGGTGACACGCTACGCGATGCCTGTCGTGAGTGAGCCTCGCCGCTGGAAAAACAACTGCCGGCATCCTCTCTTCCTCTCCGCTGAATCCATCTTCAACCACAAACCGAGTGGCGCGCATGAGAGAGGGCATCACCGAAACCGGGAAAGGTAAAGCGAAAAGGGACGCGAAGAGCACGCAAAAAGCTTCCGCGCGAAATTTGTACGCTTGTCTACGCAGACGCGAGGAGAATACTACAGTGGCAGAAGCCAATCGCCCAGGGAAGCCTGCAGCGTCGCCCTCGACTTCAGTGCTCCAAGTGGTCCGTTCGTTATCAACCAGCGAAATATGTAGCGCTTCCTTCTTGCGTTCGTTTAGACGTGTCTATTTCTTCTGCTTCCCCTCTCGCTGTCTCCGCGGCAGTATGTGTGCGTAAGCGCTGCCGAAGTACAAACCAAGAAGGGGCCGCAGGGAGTAGAGTTTCCATGGTCCCACGATTCTCCTGACTCCCGTATATCGCGACAACTGGGGAGGAGAAGAACGCGGAATACGAAGAAGAAATAAAACTAAGAAGAGACGGAGAGAGATGGGTGCCGTCTTGTTTTCCCACGGCGACAGGTTGCTGCCTCGTGGTCGCCGCGGTACCAACGACCTCCGCCCGCTCGGTGGCGTTGGCGTCGTGCTTTTTGCCTCTTTTTCTTTCTTGTGCAACGCCAACTCACGTGCAAGGGCGACCAGTCTTGTCGCTTCATTAGGATTTAGTTATATATCCTCTCTTGTCCTTCTTAAAGTTCGTCTTGGAGCGCACATTTCTCCCGAGATTACGCTGCCCGTTACCGGATTCCGGGGCGCACTTTATTGTAGCCAGTCCTGTACTTGAAAGTGACAGTTAAAGCATGCTAGGAGATGTCGAGTGTACGGCAATGGCTGGGGAAAGGATTGAACTTTTTGTGAAAGACAAGGGTTCGTGACTTGACACTAATGGACACGATATATAGCGAATCGCATTATCAATAAATTAGAAATAAATTTTCAATTCAATGGTAATGATAGTTGGCATCGCATTCCCCCGACCAAGTCAGGAATTCACTGCCATTGTGGTACTCGTAATGTTAATTTTTGATTTGGTCAGTGACCGTAACTACTTCGTTTGGTAACACGCCACAAGCTCATCAAATCCTCGACGAAGTACACGAATACCGTTTTCACTTCCGCGCTGCAGTTGAAAATAACTTCTGGGTACTATTCATCCAGGGGAGACGCAAGTATACAGTCGAATCTCGTTTTAACGAAACGGTTTATAACGGAACAATGGCTATAACGAAGGAATGACGATTCCCCTTGGAGCCGCTGTCAACGCGGGCTATAACGAAGTAATTGTCGGACCCCTTCAACTTCGTTGTAAGGAGGTTGAAAAAATTTTGACACATGGAGAAGGTACGCTTGCTACTGACTTCATGTCTAGGAGTCATTCACTGAATTAACGCTCATAAAGAGTTTTCTTTTATATTCCCACTGCCTGCACATTATTCACCATCGACTTACAGTTATCAGTGCCGTTGTGAGGCAAACTTACCTCATCCGCTACTTAGAATGTCATAGAGGGCGCGCAGCGCTTAACGCATGCAGTTGGCCCGCGTATCGCGAACCATTTTCGTCGAAAGGGAGGAATTCGCGCGGGTTTCGTTTTGCCGGCGACGCTAAACGAGATGACGTACTTACTACAGTCGGCGGCGGCGAACGAGCAACGACTCCGTCTCTACGTCGCTGACGCGCAGGGAGCTCTTTGTGGCGTGAATGAACCAGTGACGGACTGCGTGCCAGGCGAGACACGAGCACGTCTGCCTGGGAGATGCGCAGCATGCTACAGGACGTTAATCCTGCATACCGAGATTACGGCTTTCGCCCGCTCACTGCGAGCACTGCGCGCCCTTCCAACGGGAGCTCTTCGCCTCGTTTTGAAGAAGTATTAACACCATGTTTTCGTTATGATGATGATAATGGTGGTGGTGATGATGATTGATTTTTATGGCTAAAGGCTATCTCCGGCGAAAGAGCGTCAAACAGATGGTTACTCAGGTACCTTTACAGGTTCTGATTTTTTTTTTTTTCAGACAACAGAGCGCAGGGCCGTTAGGAACGACAGGACGGGAGAGGATATGACAGGCTCTGTTTTCGGTAAATTATTACAGGCGCTGGTTTTCTTCCGTGCACTAGGACGTCAAAGGACAGTTCAAATGTGATGTGTACTCACAAAAATTACGACGTTTAAGCTCCGCCATAAAAGCAGACGCGGAGCGTCTTCCCCCCCCCCCCTTCTTTTTTCCTCTTTTCATTCATTTTCTTTCGCATTTATTACCCGTTACTAATCACAAACACACTACCGATAACGGTAATTGATTACAAGCACAATTACCGTTCACATGACCAATTAACAATCACTATCTAGCAGTGGCGTAGCCAGATATTTTGTTCGGGGGGGGGGGGGGGGGTTCATGTTGCAGCGCGGCCTCCTCATACAATTTGTGGAAGGATCAAACGTAACAATAATAACTGCATTGCGATTGCCATTGAGAATGTCATTTTGTATTAGATAACGCTACTCACTGTCTAGAGAAGTGAAATGTGTATTTTTTTAAATAAAAGAATGTATTCGTATGTCTTAACAATCGTGGCAGACATGATTATAAAACATAAAACTGAGCAAAGGACAAGACACAGGAGAGAAGCAAACAAGACGAGCTCGTCCTGTTTGCTTCCCTCGTGTGTCTTGTCCCCTGCTCAGTTTTGTCTTGTAATCAAGTCATACCAACTATCCCCTAACCGTTCACTCGTGGGAGACATAACTGATATCAATGCTTCCATGTTTTTGCGTACTTTATAAGTAAAGAAAATATCACACGAAGTCTACAACTATATCCGTCCGGAACCAGCAAAGCAGTGCATGCAGCTGATATGAAAAACATAAAGGCCGTGAAATTAGCACGTAGAGGACAAATATTTTAATGAATGTTTGTCGTTCAAGAACCTTTACATTTGCACATGTGCAACGGGCAGGCAAAAATCTCAATGACGCTGTCGTTGTGTACTGCGCAGCAGCAGCTGTCACCGGTCATGTATTGCGAGTAATTGCACCGAAATTTTAGTCGCAACAGCGAGCCATCGATAGGCCCTTGAAAGTATGTGCTAGGATGGGGCCCCTTGCGTTACATGACTCCAGGTGAATGGGCGTTGCCACGAAATCCAACCCGAAGTAGCAATGCTCGCGCCAAAATGTATTTCCTAGTCTGAAAGACACTGTAGGTGACAAAATCCAGAATGACTTTCGGCTCCGGTGGTTGTTTTGGTCAGCGGTGCATGACAGTTCGAAAAAAGTTCGGGGGGGGGGGGGGGGGGGGGGGGGCTAACTAACTGGGATTCTTTCCGACTGACGCCGGGCTTTCAGCAGAGCGCGCTCCCTGCGCCATCGCGTAGAACAGTGACGCTTCTTTCACTACTCCGCCGTCTGCCGCGAGGGCGCGTTACTTGTGGCGTTTTCTGCGATTCGCGGCAGGCGACAAAGCAGCCAATGCGTCATTGTTCTGGGAGCGCACGTGGCCCGTAGCGGTTCTGTGAACGTCCTTCTGAAGTCCCAGCTCGCTGAAACCGGAATATTAGGATAAAACCAGCGCTGCAAGCAGTTATCTAAATCCCACAGGGATACATCTACAGCTACGTCGTTTCTGAGGTCCTGCCTGCCGTTATCATCCACAAAGCAGAACATGAAAATTTGCCGTCTGCACTGATTTAGGCTAGCGGTCGACTGCGAGCGGGAATCGAGCTTTCTCCGCGTATGCGCAACGGTTCAATGGGCGACAAAAACAATAGAATGAACAGCTCTTGACAGCGATACGATACTCTTGCGTTGCGTTTCGTGGGAATTGCGCCGTTGGGATGCACTAACGTTATCACTGAAACGTGATGCACATACCAGCCAGATACAACAGCTGGAATGAGACAATTAGCGGGCAGTGATGCGGAAATCGGCGCTTGGAGGACACACAAATGTGCAACAAATGGTGGTGGAGGCCTCTCTACGGCGGAACGATAGCTGAATCGTAATGACTGCCCCGCTGATAGCTAAAGATCTAAACATCTAAAAAAAAGACCAGTCGCTCTCAGTAGGAAGAGATTCTACGGACATTGCCTACCAGGACTTGCGCGATAGACTATATGTTCGTATATGACATTTATCGAAGAACACTTTCTTGACATCCATGTTGTAACATCCGCCTAATTTGAAAGTTAGATTTTTTATGCATACTTTCGTTCACTTTTTAACCTGGATCGCGAAGGAAATCGAGCAAGCATTGTACACCAGACTTCAGCTCGTTAGTAGTCTATACATAGTAAGACCGACAAACTGACAACGATGAGAATACCTCCAGCACATATGTTCGCTACAAGCTCACATTATGACACAGGACGAATAACGCGGGCGCAAGGAGGAGAATTCAGCGACCAGGGTGAACAGAGTCGATGCTGGATTACCGCGCCCTCTCGTGGAGCTACCCGACGCGGTGGTGCAGTATAGCTTTGTTGTTCGGCTGTCGAACTCTATGTTCCGGGATCGAACGCTGGCAGCGGAGGGCGCAGTTTACCGATCGTTTAACCTCAGGTGATCGCTGCGAAATCCGGAGTCCTCCACTACAGTGCGATCCTCGCAATCCATGCGCAGTGTCGGGGCGTTAAACCTCGCATATATACAGCTCGGGTAATTCTGCAACCCTGCGTTCATGCTTTCGCGACATGGAGGTTGGAATACGAGCCTCTAGCTGCATTCTACGCTTTGCGTTGAGCGAGGCCGACTAGCACCCATCGGCGCTTACTGGAGCGGACACGAGATGATCGTTCGTCGACCAGCCCCGACGCCCAAAGGAAAGCCGAGAACGGAGGGCTGGAGAGGGGGGGGGGGGAGCGAAGGGACCGCACACGCGACGCGGCCACGGGATGAAAAATGTTCCCAGTCATCGGCGAAGAATTCCTTCCCACGCGCGTGTTGGCATACAAGTATAGTTGCCACTTTGCAAACACACGCAGCGTGCTCTCTGCCTGCCTCACAAGGCGTGGTGCGCCGAGACTTCACGCAGAGCTCGTCCCCGGACGCGTACCTGCGCGGAGCTCGCGAAGGTGAGTACTGCTCTTGGGATAACGCGAGGCGAAGGCGAAATAAATGAACTGATCCCACAAAGCTCAAGAAAAGTGCCGGTATACGTACAGCCAGCGCTTGGACCTCCCCTATGACAAACCCCACAAGTGCTTCTCCTTACCGTTTTGTTCTACCGATTATTCGCAACTTACCGGAGAAGCCGCGGTGGGACGGGTGGGCGAGCTATGTATTGGAAGTTCGCTGGGGCCTAACAACGTCTGCGGCTTTCATTGGCTGCTCTGTCTTGGGAGAGAAACTACGTGTCGCCTTCCAGCAGGTGCAGCACGTACACCATGAAGGATTGCGCTGCAACATAGTGGTGCTCCGGGCGGTCTTTGGCTCATCGTAACTGTACGAAGAGATTTACACAACAGCCAGCGAAAGATGAGTCATCCGGTTCGTTCTCACCGTAGGTCATCCACGCGACAAGACAAATGACGCCTTGTAAATCATGCAAGAGGCCGTGTCGCGGTGGCATTGTACTATGAACGGTACACAATATTCCACGTCAGCCATCTGCTGAATTATTTTTTCTTTTGGTGTTACGCCATGAGCTCGCGCGGAATGCACACGAAGCGGAATGGAAGACTGCGCGATTCATGCCGCGGAAGCTCGGCAAAACAGATTTTCGGTGATTCGCCCAGAGTTGTTTCGACATACGAAAATAGGTTTCATATACCCGCCCTCTGTTTTGTTCATGAGAAGCAACAAGGCTTAGTCAGTGTTTCTGAAAAGAATAGAAGCCACGCCGCGTCAGGGGGCCAAGCGCGCTCCATATCATTTCGAAAATGTAAATATACTGTGTAAATATAAAATGTAAATATACAGTCCGAAGCTGTGATAATTAGTCGTAAAGTGTGAAAAATGTGCACCACACGAGGCAGGCCATGGTTTAGAATGGGAAAACCTCGCTCAATAGTGCTGACTCACGTATCAGCGTATCAACAGTGTAAAAAAAAAAAAACTATTAGCTCTGTTGTCATATTTCGTGGAGAGTTCTTGGAACAGGCAGGTTACATTTGTTGTCGCCTCATTTCAAGCCAGATATAGTTACATAAAGTAAAAACAAGAAAAACGAGCCATCTACCAAATGTACTTCATAAGTCAAGTTTTTCTGCACCATTCTGTCACTTACAAGAGCGAGATGTTCTAAGAATTTCTTCTAGAGCACAAATAAAATCTCGTTATATTGGCGGCGACATGATGCGCCCCGCGCCATAACAAACGTTTGGCGAACTTTTGCGCAACCTACGCTCAACCTCCGAATCCTCACCTTAGCCTGTACACAGAGGGAATGACAACAGGAGAAGACAAGAAGACGATCATCACATCAAACGCCGAGGGCGAACAAAACGAAACAGCTGGATAAGACGTTGAATAACAGCGTATAAATCTTACCGCCAGCCCGCAACCACACTGGTCCCGTTCGCGGAAGAAACGAGGGCAATAAAAGACCCCCGATCTGCTTTGAACGCTGCTTCCGCTTTCCTGCTCGGTAAAGCTACGCGGAAACAGTGCGAGCAGCCATTGCCGCGGGCAGGTGCAAGCCGCCCTTACTTCAGCTCCCTCCCCGCCGCGGTGGGGTTCGAACCCGGCCGTCCTTGACAAGATGCAAACAGCTACAGAGCAGCGACCGATATAGAAGCGACCGCGAGCAAACAGGAGCACACGCAAGGAAAAAAAAAGGGGGGGGGGGGGCGCAGCTTAAGGGTCTGTCTGCGGACAGGGAATGAAAAGGTGAAGAAAGAAAAAAGGGGCGAGAGAAAGAGGGGAGTGCAGGGGGCAAATAAATAAAAAGGCAAGCAAGCCGCTTTCTCCATTCTTTCCTTTCTCACTGAAGCGAGCGTACAAAGCCCGTTCCGTAGACAAGAAGCGTGCAGAGTGGGTTTTGCCGGCGACCGTGGAAAGTGACGCCCTTTCATTCCAGCCCATTCCTTCCCCATTCTCCCGTATACACTCTCCACTTTTCCCGCTCGCTGCTCTTTTTTTTTTTCTTACTCGCTTTACACGGTGATCGCATTTTCTGCTTCATATTGAGTGCGGAACAAATGAACAAAGCAGGTACCGTGAATTTCGCTCCATAACGAGCGCTCGTTTGTCGGCGAGTGAATGGTACTTGCTCTTACTGGCTGGATATAAGGTAGAAAGGAGTGGGCTAGACAGGGCATCTCCGTGATCCATACGAGTGGTTCTAGACAGACTGCAATGCCCGTAAACCTTGCCGATGCCACACATTCACCTTTTGTTGCACGTGCGATCGCCTATGAGATTGAAATTATCTTGAGCGTGTACGAACGCGCTCACTGCGCCCCCCCTCCCTCCCCCACACACACACGCTTTCTTTAATTTTTCCCGCGCATAACCGAAGGATATTCGGTGCACCGAATTCCCTACGACGGCCGTTCACTATCTGCCCCTATTTTGCTGAGCTCGTGCCACCACTGCGGTTGTTAGTACCAGTCATGGCTCATAAGCAGCACTAGCGACCTCACTTGCAATCCATGTAAAATATGATTTTCAGGTGAATTCACGGGCGCCGTCCATGGGCGCAGTGGCTGGCATGCGCAGTGTACGCCGGAGCAGGTTTCGATAAGCGGATTAGCAAACGCCCAGGTTCTCGCAGCGCTTTCTGGTCCGAAACATGGTACCCGTAATGACATCGGTGCAAATTAACTATGTATAACTCAACGACATTCTGGCAGTAACAAGCTGCACTGACTATTATATTGAGACCGGCGCTTCTGTTACACATTCATAGCAGACGCTGGAGACGGGAAACTCGCTGGTATGTTCCCGCTGTTAAACGCATGCGCTTGCTTTTCGATGCATTTCATCGAACCTTCGTCATATTATTTTTGTATTTTCCCCCCCTAAAAATGCAGCTTACAAATTGCGAAGAACAACGCCACCGCAGTCAAAGAGACCGCATGCCTGCGCGAATTTCTCAAACGCGGGCCTCGCCAATCTCCATTCCCACGCGTATTTCTTCAGGGCCGTCGTCGTACACGAGTTGACGTAAACAGGGGCAGATTCTGGCTGGAAGGACGTGCGAAAAAAAAACAAAATTTCAATGTGAGATGAAGCAGATTCTCCCCGAAGGAGGGAGGTCGGAGATGAACCCAGATGAGAGTACCCCCGCGTGTATACCCTCCTTCTCCCTCTGCACGCTGGCTGCACCCGCCCATGCCGTAGCCCGCAAGGCGGGAGACACCAGCGGCTGCAAGACAGCCGGTGGCGCAGTGGTGCAGGAGAGAGTGAAAGGCGAGAGGGAAGAAGCGGGAAGGGGACCGAGACGGCGGCGTGCGACCTTTCACCCCGGACCGTGGGAACAACACCTGCAGCGCCCGCCGGCCCAGCCGTTTTCCACCATTCAGGGCCAATACCACGCTGGCAGGGTGTGTGTTAGCGGTGCGTGCGTGCGTGAGTGGACACGTTCCTATTCTGCGGGGGGAGCTCGCGTGTTCACGCACATCTGTGCGTGGCGCATAAGCCGCCGCCGCCTCCTTTACTAGCGCCAACTCGTGCTACTATGGGCGAAAACCGCGCCGTGTCCTATGCTCGCGATAAGTTCAGTGCGTGGTGGCTCGAATTTTTCCAGCCTCCCTCCTCCCCCCTTGCGTACGGTTTTTCTTCGGAGACCCCCCCTCCCGATCCTCCGCCTTCTTTTTGGCTGAAAAACGCGTTCCTTGGATTCGGGTGCGCGCGATCGTTAAAAAAACTTCACTGCATGCGTCAGCCCCGCAGCTTTCGGAGGGGCCTTCGCGGCAGCTGATGGCCCACCGGCTTGGATCTCCGAGCCAGGTGGGGCTCGCGGTGGTGATGGCGATTAATCTAAGGGGGATCCGGAATCGCCAGAAAGGATCAGCTGCGACGTCAAACGAAGCGAAGGACGCAAGCATCCTTTTAGGAGAACTTACATGAGGTTTGCGTAACTGGCTCTATTTCTTTGTTTTACTCATTTTTTTTCTAGAATGAAATTAGAACGAATGCTCGCTATAAAACATGTGATGAAACTTCTGTTTTTCGGTCAGTATTATTCAGTTGAAATCACCCCATCATAAGAGGTGCTCCAGAAAAAGTATCGACCCCCCATTCCCTTGTCTGCGATGCAGTTAAAGGATTCGCTGACGTAAAACCATCCCTATGACGCAAGCCCATAATGGCAAGGGGGAAGCGAGACTCAGGCCCGGGCATAATTTACGTTGTATTCGGTTCGGCGAGCGGCCTCATAAACTGACGCGACCGACGGCGTTAACTGCGCCAGCCAAACAAGGCCAGAAGGTCACGCGCTATAAGGGGAGATGCCTGGCGCGCATGCGCTATGCATATATATATATGCACACTTGACAAGATGAGAAACCGCGTGTACACGCGGACGGGGCAACAGGAGTTTTTTTTGTTTTTTTTTTAAGTTCCCGCCCTATGCCTATGCCGCTAGTGCGAGTGCTTTTCCGCGAAGTCAAGCGCGGCTGCCGAGTTTTATCAAGCCCGCGAGGCTGGACGGCCAGCCGCCATAAATTCACTCGAGTGGGTTTGTGTTGCAATGCTGGCGTTTCTACAGCGCTCGCTAGATCTGCGCTCGAGGGAAGGGAGAAGGAGTTAAAATGAGCAGACCACGGCGGACAGCGTGCTGCTACTTTTTTTCTTATTCGCTGTAAGGCGTGCCACAGTCGAGAGCGAATAAAACCTTAGGAGCCGATTTTTATAATTTGCCAATAAGTGGAGCATTATTAAGAGGTGCGTCAACTCCGTAGTCCGCTAACGCATTTTTGTCGGAATTACAGAAGATTTTGTTGCGTCGCTCCTTGAACCGTGACCGAATTTCTGAAAAAAAAAATAGCACAAAGGTCAATGTACCCTTTCGTTCCGCTTACTTCAGTTCATTCTGTTCGTTTTTGTTGTTGCGTTGCGTGGAACGTGCCTTGATACCACTAGCCGATCTGTTTCTCTCTTTTTTTACTAGAGGTGACACTTAAGCGAGTGCCTGCATGATACTTCCATCAACTCATATTACTGCTCTATTGTAAAGTTGGAAAGGTGTATAGAGTATTGATAAATAAGAAGACAGTAAAACGCGATGCGAGGCAGTGCTTATTAACTGAGTCAATAACAGTGATTACGGTGCTAGAAAGCAAGAACAGCTAAAGTGACTCCTCCAAATAAATTACCAGTACACGTAGACATGTTTATGTGAAACGAGCGTGTGAAATTGATAATAATAATAATAGTAATTGGTTTTTTGGGGGGGAAAGGAAATGGCGCAGTATCTGTCTCATATATCGTTGGACACCTGAACCGCGCCGTAAGGGAAGGGATAAAGGAGGGAGTGAAAGAAGAAAGGAGGAATAAGTGCCGTAGTGGAGGGCTCTGGAATAATTTCGACCACCTGGGGGTCTTTAACGTGCACTGACATCGCACAGCACACGGGCGCCTTAGCGTTTTTCCTCCATAAAAACGCAGCCGCCGCGGTCGGGTTCGAACCCGGGAACTCCCGATCAGTAGTCGAGCGCCCTAACCACTGAGCCACCGCGGCGGGGCTGTGAAATTGATGCCAAACACAAGAGCAAGCTGATGCCCCATTTGAAACTGCGTGGAGTTCGCGCTGATTGCCATACTCCGAGTCTCTTACTAAGGAGCACGAAGCTTTACCTTACTCGCTGAACAACCGCGATGCAGTCATGCTACGGGACCTCGTCTTGCGTTTAATCCGATTTATTGTGTTCTTGGCAATTAAATAAACTTAGCTCTGAACTGGTAAGCAGAGCGGCAACTTGGAGTGCTGAGCATTGTGAAGAGAATTTGTGAGCAACTGTTCGCGCCTACACAAGTCAGCTTCTAGCTATCGCTTAATGCTTTCGTATGCCCTAGTCGTACGAATAGACCGCTAGGTGGCTCTACGAGCATAGGGAGGATGGCGTGAAAAACAGCCAACAGTCAGCTCAGATGCTGAAAACAAATCACGGCGACAGTTACGTTTGAATCGCGGGGTCTCTCTAAAGACCGATAACGCTCTCTCTCATGTTAGTATGTAAATCATCCTTTTTTATACTTTGCCTGTCTAGAGCCGCGCAGCAAAAACGCAGGTAATCCCTCGATCAGTGAACCCCCAGAGAGAACTTGAATGGAGTCAGATGCTATCGCGAAGCAGCGCCAAGAACCTCCGCAGTCGCGACGGTGCTCAGTACCAAACTGCGTGGGAAAGAGAGAAATAGAGAGAGAGAGGGGGAGGAATTAAATAAGAAAGGGCATTCTCCTCCAGCAGCCGCAGTGTGGCGCCCACGACGGCGTCGAGTCCCTCCTGAACACGCGGGATAACAGCCGGAGACCACTGCGCCTAATGAGGGTTAATAGACTACAAACCGGTCGACGAAGACCCAGTCCGAGCAGGGGGCTTCTTCTATGCAGTTGCGTGGATCTGCTGACTCTCTCTCTCTCACCTCTCCGTACTCGGTACCCTTTCCCCTACTCTGTCTGTACAGAGCTCGCGCGTTGCCTGAGTGCGCCCGCAGAGCGAATTGAATAGCTGTTCCAGGAGGAGCGATGGCAACCGCGCTGACGTGGTCTCTCGCGGCGCGTTTGTCACTGGAAACATGGAGGCTGGGGAAGGGAAGTTAGGAGAGGGAAAAGGAAAGAGTGAAGGTACGCACTGCCCCCCACACGTCATGGCAGGGCTCCGCGGCGAGACCTCGCTGTGTGTGCTCCATGCAGCCATTCATGCAGCGTTGCACAATCCTTTTTTGGTGTCATTGATAACGCCGATGGTGGGATGTCCGCGATACGAGAGATAATTTGTGCCCTCGCAGGTGTTTCTGCGCGTGGAAGCAGCTTGCCTCGGTAACAGCCCCAAGTGGTCAGCCGCGTTGCTACTGCGAATGAACGCAGGACGGCCCGCGATAAGACACGTGTCGACAAGTTGTCGAGAGAAACCGACCCCAGCTGGACATATCTGGTCTCGAGAGGCGAACTTCCACGTCTGTTGTGCGCCCGCGTTGTAACTGCATGCAACAAACACATACCCAATTCCGCACTTTTGTATCTCACGTATTCTCTCTTCGAGTGTGTGAACTAGCTGCTCGAGCCTGCCGCCCCATTGATCTGAATGAACGACGCTAAACTGAATAAACAGCAGTGTGTGTGTGTGTGTGTGTGTGTGTGTGTGTGTGTGTGTGTGTGTGTGTGTGTGTGTGTGTGTGTGTGTGTGTGTGTGTGTGTGTGTGTGTGTGTGTGTGTGTGTGTGTGTGTGTGTGTGTGTGTGTGTGCGTGCGTGCGTGTGTGTGTGTGTGTGTGTGTGTGTGTGTGTGTGTGTGTGTGTGTGTGTGTGTGTGTGTGTGTGTGTGTGTGTGTGTGTGTGTGCGTGTGTGTGTGTGTGTGTGTGTTGAAATATATGCATAAAGCTTAGCTTACCGTAATGTGTCGTCCCTGAGGCCAAATCGTACAAGCGTTTTCGGTCATCACTACGCCGATATGCGGCTCGTAGGACAGCTACTAAACGTGTCGGCACAGCCAGAGCATGCGCATCGGGTCCGAATACAGACCTTATACAAATGACAACAAGAACAATTAACGGAAGCATTCCGCAATCCTGTCTTCGTATTACTTTGGCCTCATCATTGTTAGACTGAACGAACGTCGTTCGAAATCGAACAATGACGTTACACGTTTTCGCAATATATCAGTTATAGGCCAGCGACTAAACCAAAACACGCAAAACAAAATGCGGTTTATAAAAGCTAGGAGACAAAGAACTCTATTTAATCATAATGACTAGCACAATTGTGCGTCTCAAAGCTGCTATACTAAAGAGATACTTCGTAGTGGAGGACCTCCAATAGGCTCTGGCCATTTGAAGTTATCTGGCATACACCCAGATTTCTGTACAAGGGCGTTTTTGCATATCGCGTCTTTCGGCTGCCCAGGTCACGACCCGAACCCGCTCTAATAATAATAATTGGTTTTTGGGGAAAGGAAATGGCGCAGTATCTGTCTCATATATCGTTGGACACCTGAACCGCGCCGTAAGGGAAGGGATAAAGGAGGGCGTGAAAGAAGAAAGGAAGAGAGAGGTGCCGTAGTGGAGGGCTCCGGAATAATTCCGACCACCTGGGGATCTTTAACGTGCACTGACATCGCACAGCACACGGGCGCCTTAGCGTTTTTCCTCCATATAAACGCAGCCGCCGCGATCGGGTTCGAACCCGGGAACTCCGGATCAGTACCGAACCCGCTCTTGCTCAGCAGGAGGGCGCCATGTGCGTTGAGCTATCGCAGCGACGCCAAGCCAAGCAAGCAAGAGACGACTCGTCTTTCCGACCGGAGAGGAGCGTTTTCTGAAAAGCCGTTACTTCGAAAAGCGAGCTCGCCGCGGCAGAACCAGGTTCGCAAACGAGCCGAAAATAAGCACTGTAATTAGGGGCGCGGAGCCGCCCGCTTTCCCAAAAGATGCCAGTACGGCGCCAAAGTTCTCCTGCCACCGTAGGTCCCCTCCTCACACCTTGTGTCCTCTCCCCCCTCTACCACAGTGCCGCACCTACCCTCAGACCGTGCCGTTCGTAAAACTTGTGATTCGTATATACATTTCTTCCCTTGTCTTTGTTTCCAGTGAAACAACGTGGAAATAAGAACGGCTCGCGTATCTTGGAAAGCTGTCGCGCGTTGTCGTACACGAACGATAACGGATGGAGTCATCATCCCTGGGGCGTTTTTCTTTTCATCTTACGTTCCTTTTTCTTCTTTTTTACCTTCCGCAAAACACACACACACACACACACACACACACACACACACACACACACACACACACACACACACACACACACACACACACACACACACACACACACACACACACACACACACACACACACACACACACACACACACACACACACACACACACACACACACACACACACACACACACACACACTTGTGGCCCTGCAAGGCGACAACAGCCAGCGCGTGTTAACTGCCGCTGCTTGACGAATGCAGCCCGCGCGAGAAGCGAGGGAGGAAAGAAGCCTTAATGAGCGAGAGATGATGTGCAGGAGACGCTAAGCGCGCAGGATCTGGGGGATGGCACAAGGCGCGTTCATGCAGTTTTTTTTCTTCTAGCTGCCTGGTCGCAAACAGCACCAATAAATGAAAGCAATAAAAAATCACTAAAGTAGTGTCTAGGAAAAGAAGCGCACATGGGGGTGAGCAACAGTGCTGCGTTGAAGGGCGTGCGGAGGGTATAATGAACGACGGGCGACTCTGTCATCTTCCACCGGGAGACGCGCAGAGCTCCTCTCGGCTATCCCTCGCTGTACAGACGACAGGCAGACTGACGGGAGAAAGAAAAAGCATAGTAGGGACGAAAAAGAAGTAATTTAGGAAGAAAAGCGATGTGAGGTTGGGAGGAAGCAACAAAAGAGACGAGAGGAAACCAAAATGAGAACCCCACCGCCTGCAGGTCTAAAAACGCCGGCCCACCGGCAGGGAGGGAACGAAATAAGCAGAGAGAGAACGAAACTCAAGTGTTGGTGCACGGAAAAGGCTGTCTCGTTGCTCAGGACGAACGAACGGAACCGGCCGGAGCAGAAAGGAGCGGGGGGTGGGGGACAGTACGCTTGCAAGGTTGGGGGGGTTCACGAGGAGAGCAGGTAACAACAGGTGGGAAACCGAGTGCCGCTACCTACGGCGGCTAGGCGCAAGGAAGCGGCGGCAAGCAACGAAAGGCTCCCAAGACGAGAGTGGCACACCAGAAAAGAAGGCAAGCCGCTGAAGGGGGCTGAGGTGGCCAGCGACACGCAGTGAGAGAGTAGAATTGCCGCCGTCTGAGCACTGCTGCTACATCCACTACCCCACTTCTCCGGTTGTCAGGGAAGAAGAAAGACTACCGGCGCCAACTGCCGCGATAGAGGCCAGTCCGTTGGCTCATTTCTTCTTGGACTACCAACCATCTAACGAATGCGGGGAAGACCGGTCCATTAATTGGCAATATTGGAGAATGTAGTGGCATAAACGATCTTTCGAGGTGCAATTTAGTCGGAAAAATCGGCGACATGGACAGAATCTTACCACTTCGCTGGAGGAAGACTTAGATTGAAAAAACAAGCAACAGTGCTGAAGCTGATCCTCGATGTAGCCAAGAAAGCTGTTGCTTTGCCCCAGTCGTGGCATGCCGCCCACTACAGGAATCCTCCAGCCAGAATCGGTTTTTAGTGACGTCAGAAGCAAGAAATCAAGTACCCGCTTCGGCGCACTTTTTTTTTTTTTCTGTGTGCGTGGTGTGTGTTTGGTAGAAGACGTATAAGCAGTGAGTGATGTCCTTCCGCTATTTTTTAACTCTGAAGGATGATTTAGCATGCCAGTAAAAATGTGCAATGATTTGGCCGACAAGCGCTTGGCGGGAAGCAGTACGGAAGAATAAAAAAATCTGAAATGACGCAGTGTACGTCCCATACAGTCCATATTCCAACCCTGGTGCTAAAGCTTCCATTTCATCGCTAAAACATTCACTGCACTCCGCTTCAACACTCTAACGGAGCATCGTGACACAATGGAGAATCAGGTGTGCTAATGTGACCCCATACCGCAAATATAGAGTGAACTCCGGCAGCTGAGCACCACACGGTTCTCCAATGAAACGAGCATACCGTTCCTATGTTTCTTTCCTCAGTCATCGGTTTGCAGAACTCTCTCTCGTTCAGAAAATACGTTCAGAAAGTGATCAGAAAACACGGGACGGGTGGCAAGTGGCTTTTTTCTGACGCGACACTCAAGGCTCTGCCAACAAAGTGATGCCCGGTTCCTCGCGAAAACCAGCGCACACAAATACACATAGCCTGGAAAGCACTTTGACATACAGTCACGTATTCAGCCCAGAACTAGCCTAGCTTAATCCTATAAACGTGTCGCACCATACAGACTCCCGCAACAGATCTGGCAACAAGGCGGCAGACGGGCACTAAAAAGGCAACAAGTGTCGCATCTCGGCTCATTGCATAGAAGGGGGTATGAAAGAAAGAAAGAAAGAAAGAAAGAAAGAAAGAAAGAAAGAAAAGAAAGAAAGAAAGAAAGAAAGAAAGAAAGAAAGAAAGAAAGAAAGGTTCTGTGGAGAGCAGCGCGCTACAAGGCAGGGGAGAAGCAACGCGAATAAAAGGCCTCGTTTCGGGCGCCGCCGTGCTATTGTGTATCGCTTGTCAAGGCACGAAGACGCACCCTCGCCCTTGCCTCGCGCGGCCTCCTTTCGCCCCATAAGCTGAGCCGTCGCTTGTTTTAAGGGCCTATCTATCTCAGCTTGATAGATGGCAGCTCGGACGAGCCTTAATGGAACACGACGGCCGCGCTCAGCGGTCGCGTCTTCCGCGCCCCCAGCTAGCGAGGAGGGCGCCGAAGGTTTTTCGGGCCACAGACGCGCGAGAGCGCGTGTTGTTGTTGCCGGGGCGCCCCGAACAGCCTCGCGAGCGGTCGGGTGTGCCATCCGAGCTCCGAAGAAGCGCCGCCGAGGGTGAGGACGGCCGCAATTTGTTTTCGTTCTGGCGTCGTCTCTTCGCGCCCCCATATACTTCCTTGCGCGCAGAGCAAGCAGGACTGAATGCCGGGTGCCCGCGCTATAGCCTGCGTTTGGTGTTCTGGCAAAAACTGCAGCACCGTCGAAGCGGCGTGGAGGAGGAGCACGGCGCGTTTTGTACGGCTCCCAGAATAATTTCGCCATTGCCTCGTGCTCGGCCATCACCCTTCCTCGCAAGAGGTGAAGCTTAGAGAACTGAAGTGCGTTTCCAGAAGAAAAGAACAGACAGGCGAAAAAACGTGGCGCTATTGGACGCGAGCGTGGGCAAGTTCAGGGCGAAGAGCAGGCGGCGCTGCTGGCGCATAGGCGGAAATAAATGGTCTTCGGTTCGCCTCGACAAGGTACGGCGATCGGCCTCCCGCTGAAGGTGGAGACGGGCCCGATACCTCACAATTGCTCTCGAAATTCGCCAGCGTACTTTTACTCACTATTTGGCGCTCTTTTATGCAATCCTTGTTTTGAAGCAGGAGAAGGCGAAGCTTTCCGCTTGTGTGCTAAAGCGAGCAGGGGCGGACAAATATATACCGAGCCCAAGATATTTTTCGCAAATTCTTTAACTATTTCTCGACATTTAAAATATATTTGTCTCCACCACTCCTCCGCTCAACGACGCACTGCCAACTGCAAAACTGTTTCTGTGTTTGCTCTACAATTAGGTCTAAGCGTCTCGTGAAGGATTCTCTCAAGCACGCAGCTAGCGCGAAGCTAAGCGGCCGCTTCAAGAACCTTCTCGAGTGTGCCGCAAGTCGGTCAGCCCGCTCCAGGTGCCACATAGACGGGCTCTGAAGATTGCAGGATCCTACCGGAACCTGCGTCTCAATCCGCTCCATTCAATTGCACTCGTAGGGCACAGAGTGGTGCGATTCTCCGCTTCAGCAGCCTTCAAGAAGGCGCGCCTCCCCGCGGCGGGATTAAGCGTAACGAGCGGAAGCATTGTTTAACCGAAGCTCAATCTGGAGCGGAGTGTTCGCCACGCATCCGACTCACTTCAACTTCATTCAAAGAGCCAATGAAAAATAAGGGAGTGAACAACTACGCGAGATTACAGAGAGAGCGAGAGAGCAGGCAGTTGAGAGGGAGAGGGCGAAAGTACCAGATTCATTCGTGCCCGAGCGGACAGCAGATTGGAGGCAGGAGGCTGAGGGGGTAAGAGCGCATCGAGGGCGATACGCCACGAAGATAACTAACAACAGCAAAGCGTCCAGCAAGCGAGCCAGCAAGCTCCATCAGGCGGCTGAGCCAAGAGCAGCGGAGGGCTCAATTCGGAACTTCCTTATTAGCGGTCAACAAGCCGCCTGCGACGCAGCGTGCGCGAAACCGAGCCGGCAACAAAGGCCCAAAGCCGCCCGCGAGCACGCAGCTCGCTGCTGACAGCCCGGCGACGAGTGCCCTCTCCACAACGGGGCACCCCGGAGCGACGAGCAACACAACGCTTCAGCCGCCAGCAGCAATCCCGGCGTTTGCCGCCGTGTCACCAAAATTCCCAGCGCGCAACGCTGCCGCCAAGAGCAAGACGAGCAGACGCCTCCAGCCAGCCGACGCGATCAGCGGCAATCAGAGGAGACGCCGCTCATTGGATGACGGCTGGTCGTATAGTATATACACTCGGGCCGAATTCGTCCCTCTTGTTTATATTTATACACCCGGGGGTCACTCGAGCGGCATGGACTGCAAACGCGCGCGGAGTACTCGGGGCTATCGGAAAGACAAGGGAGGTGGAGCGGCGCGGAAGATGGGACAGCCGCAGGGGCGGACCGCTGCTTTTTCTCGCCGCCGACGGCGCACGTACGCGCCCGTTGACAGCTTATGTGCGGAGAGACGCGCAAAGACAGTTGCGACTGTTGTCTTCCCTCGTCGCCGACAAAGGCTGCGCGTCGGCTATTGAGATTGATAGCCGGCCTCCCTACCCGAGTTCTATACGGATGTGCAAGGCAGCTGCGGATGCAACGCTGCTGTACGCACAAGCCGGCGAGCCTGGTACTCGGTAATCGTGGGTTGTCGAGTTCTGCTCTGTGCTCACACTTGGTTGCCTCGAGCTTGGCTGACTGTAAAGTGAAAAGCCTGTATTCTTCGAGAGACGGATAATTTTTTTCCTAAAGTAATGTCTCCTGTAATGCGAAGAGAGCCGCTTTCGAGCGTTTTCCGAGTGTAAAAAAAGAAGAAAATAATGCTAGAACCAGAACCTCCTCTAACGCGAGCACAGCTGTATTCGAGTGTGTGCCGACTGTGGAATGAAATACGCCAGATGTGATCACGTTCAAGAGGTGCAGCGCGTCCTGGGGAAAAGATGGCAATCGCATCGCGCAGAGGCAGCGGGATGGAGAAGGGTGTGTAACAACAAGTGGAGGCGGCTAAGAAGGGCCTCATATATCAAAAAATATAAGACAGCAGGGGCCACTTGTCGGTTACACTCACGCGCAGCATAAGTTTCAGGTAAGCAACACAGTAAAATATTCAGCAACAGAAACGGAAAGGTGGCAAGAGGGTGAAGCAAGTTAAGAGAAGACAAAAATGTTTAGTGTTGAGTAATCTACAAAAGCAAACAAAAAATTGAGACACAACATTCAAAGCTGCGGGACCTCCCTGCTATGTACCGCATTTTTATCGGCGTCAACTCGATGTTGGTTCGAATAATGCACACGCTCTCACATATGGTCCAGGAGGTGGAATCCTCGAGACTATTCAGAGATGGTGCTCACCTGCAGAACATCCCAGAAATAGCTGAGCGTCATAGCAGCCCGGGGCCTCCGGTAGTTCGCAACGAAAAGTCCGTTTCAAGGAATGCAGCAGCGAGTCACTTTGAAACCAGCGAATGCTTCTCTCACAGGGAGGATATCATTTCGCTATATTACAGCACTCGCTCAAAGTGATCTCTAGCTGTCGTCGTCACCAGATGAGCGGCACGCGACATAAAACACTCACCACACGCGCAGTAGCAATTCGCGACACAAAAGTTTCACCGCCACGCTACAACCACGCACGGGACCCACTCAGCGTCGAATGGCCGAAAACAAGGGCGACAAAAATCGCGCTCCGAATGCGACGTTGTCCGCCGACGGCGGTGCGTGCCAGCAGCGGCAGCGGCGATCAAGAAACAAGCCGAAACAGCCGAGCGCGGGGCATCGCAAGCCTTGCAAAACAAAGAGAGATCGACACCCCACTGTCCCACCTGTTCGCGCAGTCGAGGCACCCAGGGCAAACTGCGCGCGGATTCACTCCCGACTTTTTTTTTTCGACATCTGCTTCGCGCGCACACGACGTGTTTATGGCGGAGTATGTTTCGTCGACGTCAATTTTTTTCCTTTGTTTTCGCTGATTCTGCGTCGTTTATTACTACGTATTTTTTTTTCCTGCCCTCTGTCTAGCTGAACGTAGCCCCACGAGGCTCGCTGATGTGTCACAGCAGCGCAAGCCTCCGACCTCACCAGCCGCGCACAGCACGTGTCGAGAACTAAGCACTGAACGAAAAGTTTTTCTCTTTACACATTTTACTGTGATTTTTCATGGCGAATCACTGTCGTCGTCAGCTCGAAAGGCATGACGCTAACACGGGCTTTCTATCCATTTTTTTTGCGACGCTCAAGCTACGTATAAATTATTTAATTAGGAAATTCGGAGGATGATGCGTTTTCTTTAATGATCACCGGGGTGCATGCGCTCACAATTTCGTCCCTAGGAAAAGCTTTAGACTTGGCAGGCGTTTTCTAAGAATATTTAACAGTGAAATTACGATTTACGCAAGCAGGATTACGACATGCAGGCGTCAGCCCCTAGCTAATAAGCGTCTACCGATGAAAGCAGACTTGCGAGGAAAGGAGAAAAAGAAGTATTCCAAAGACAAACCGTGACCAATCTTCCCTCAAAGGTATGCGCAATGTCTGAAGAGGCTAAAAACGGGGGGGGGGGGGGGGGGGTGATTATGCAAACAGGAAATATCAATATGCCTTTGCAGTGACGGCCGAAGCGTCCCGAGTAGAGACATCGCGCGCATTAACTCCGGAACGATGCGAGCGCTAGCAACGGCGCGAGATTCCAGAGTTGGAATGTGACGACAAAAATGGCGAAACTGCGAAAGTTGGATTCAACTTTTTCGTTGTTGGTAGTAATCTCGGTATAATCTTTCTGCGTAATTATTTACACCACACATGCGTCAGTTGTCGTTAAAGAACTGTAGAATGCTGCTTTGTTTTCCATTTGCACTTTGCAGCAAATAATAAAATAAGCCAGAATAATACCCGCGTTGTTTCCTTTTCCGCGTATCGTTTGTCGTCGGCCTGTGGCGACGGGTCTTTCATCCCATCCTCAGTCACAAGTTTCCTCACGCCGTGGACGTGGCCAGACTAAAAGCTAAAAGAATTTAGCGAAGTTTCGATCTCGAAATAAACTTGTCAGGCCATTGACCATCCGAAACTCCGCTGCGTGTAACAGGGCTCTCGCGGTCGCCTGAGGTGGGCCGAGGATATCGTCTGCGCCGTCGACTGTCACGGTGAGCTGTTTGCTTTCGTTCGCTTATCATACCACTTGGGAACTGCTTTTCATGTAGATATTCCTTGGTTGTCCAGTTTCGACGACTGCATTAGTGAGCTAATGCAGCGCACGTGACAGCACGTCGGACTCCACGAGAAGCTTGTGAGATTCCGAAAAACACCGACTCATAGAACGCCTGTTGGGGTACGCACGGCTTCACAACACACATTTCGCGTGTTGTTTGAAAAAGGCAGCTTCAAAATGACGCATACTTGGTCAGCCTTCTTCGCAAACTGTTAACAAACGGCTGGCTTCATGACTAGATTGCAAAACGAGGTAAATTATTCGAAATGTTTTGTTTACATGTCTTGCTACGGGTCGCGCTCCTGTCCGGTAGCCCCAGCAGGGGTGACTCTCATGCGCAGGCATCGAGGTGTATTAAAAATACATCCCCTCTGAAATGATGTTTCAAACTTTCGACATCTCTTCTAGGCAGCACTCCGCTTTCTTTCACGAAGTAACGACATCATAAGTTCACTGTGAAGTCATAAATCTACTTTGAAAACTTTTGCTTCCATGTATTCCTATGGGGCGCTATCCCACTCTGGACGCAAGAGCTGGCACTAATGGCGCTGAACGCAGCGCCGATGGTGGAGGCCCCTGGCGAGTGTAAGGTGCGTATAACGTCATTCGAGCATTCTGCCGAGAAAAAGAATTAGAGCCGATCCCCCTTCCAACAACGAAGCGACCACCAACGAGAAAAAGAGTCATGTGTATGGGCACACGAAGCTGAGACGCCTGCATGAAGACGTTTTCACGCTTTAGCTGATAAGATTAGAAAGCGTACCAGCTTCTGACCTTGAATCTCCAGTACTAACCTCGCATGTTCCCGCTTCCGTGTAACGAAGGCTGAAAAGGAAGCGGTGCAGCATGTTCCCTAAAATAGGACCTCTCCCGATAAAGCGCCCGTTGTATAATTAAAAGTAGAAGCGCAGGAAATTCTCCGTGAGACATCCCCGTGGGAGCCCAGCGCCACCACGCAGCCCACCGATGTCACCAGCGCACAGTTGTACTTTTGCCATTAAGCAAAGCAACAAATGGAAATGCTCAGAGCGACCTCGGGCCCGCATCCGGAGCTGGAAAGCTCGCGTGTTGGCCTTCATCTCGAGCTTTAAATCTGCTTACTCTACCTCCATGGCCCAGCTACGAAGCAAACAGAGACGGCTCGTGCAACACGTGCTTCCCTGCTGTCCTTGCCCACGCTATAAATGTGCACTTGTAGAGTACGGTTCATCTGAATCGCGCACGGCCACCTATTATACGAGGAAGTATATGTGTGTGTGGCAGGGACACGAATTCTCTCACCCTGCACAAAACATACGAGCGAATGAATCATAGCTTGCCACACGCGTACGTGTGGTCGAGACAAATAGAAGAGGCAAGGGGCATAGGTGTTGGTGACGCTCAGCGGATGTGGCTCACTGATGTCCCCCCGTGTACAGAAACAGCGGAAGCTAATCAATGAACAAAACTACGAGACCGCCCCCTTGACGCTTCTACAGGTGCATCTGTGCTCTCACTGCATCAGTTGTTGCTGCTACAGCTCGCTCACTATTTTGTGTAGGAAGTGGGTTGTACCATAGATAGGCAAGAAACTTCAACAGCATTATCGGTTTCGATGTAGCACTCACATAAAGAATTGGAAGCCAGGAAAGGGGGAGGGGGGATTCCCATGAATCCAAAAGACTGCTGCTCGCAGAGCAGCTGGTACGAAATGTATTCTATGCGCATCTACATTGCCGATCCCGAACAGCAAGAACGCATGCAAGCAGCTAAAGGACAGCGCTTGACCACGTCTAGTCGGACAGCCTCAGCTTCTCGACATTCATCATCGCTATCGCCAGCTTAATTGTGCCCACTGCAGGAGAAACGCCTCCTTCCTCCAATGATCTTCAGACACCTCAGAAACAAAATCTTCCGATTGGCTCTAAAAAGCTCATCTTTGATTGGCCACTAAAATGGTCTCAAGTATGCTGGGCAAACTGATTTGAGAAAAATGGACTCGGAAGGAAAGATTCGGAGAGGATCGATATTCGACTCGGCTCTTGGTGGAGAGCCGCAGAGTGAGCGGACAGGGTCGAGCTTTGCGCTGGCCACGTTCCGAAGAACGAGAAGCCGCGACGCGTTACTTGTTCGCTCAGTCGAGCTGACAGAGTTTCGTAGGGGCCAGCTCTGGCCTGCCGCTCCAGATCGGTATGGATGATAGCGACCGCCGTGGTCAATGTGTAGAAAATAGTAAATAATCTGTAAATAAACCGAGTGGTACTTTGTCCCGAGAAAACGCCTATGCACCCCTCCTGCTACGTGTCGCTCCCAAATGGAACCCCGTCTCCACCGAAGACCAACACCAACAACACGCAACGCTACCGCACTGAAGATCAATCAACTAAAGTTTTCAACTTGTCTTCAACTAAGCGTTGAGCGCACTGACAAGCCATGACATGGCCTGAATTTCAGCTAGACCGCGTAAGTCGGAATTGTACGCCTAACAGTGACCGTGCACCAGTCGATCGTGATTTCGTTTCAACCAATAAACTAGTATAACTGAGTGAACACTGAACACCCAAATATAAACGCATTTACAATACTGGCGCAAAAGTCGTTGTTAGCTTTACAGGTGAAAGGTAATTAATTTATAACCGAATTTGTTAGCACGTTGATAGAGAGGTATGCAACGTGTTACTGCATCTTGGCTTGTAATGTGGGCCATAGAGATCCTAAAAATTTCCTAGAGAAAAAAGTGGCGCCACTGTCTATAGGAGGTTCATGAACAGCTCTTCATCTTCAGCGGGAATGCTGGGAAGATGAAGTTTCGTATTTGTCTTGGCTAGTGTTGGCCACGAAACGCGTATTCCGCCTCGGAATCGGTGCCTGCGCTGCGATGCTATCCTCTGTGAGTTTAACGCAAGAGAAAGTTTTGTGTTAGGCTCGTATGGAAACTTTCACAGCATTTCTTAGAGGTTTGTTCGCCGCGATACGAGTCGTATTTTTACGGCTGAATCCACGTTTCCTGCCAACAATAGCGAAGCCAAATTCGAACACAGGTATTATTAGTTCCAGATAAGCGCTTAAAGGAGGCAATAATAAAAACTTCGGATTTCGGTCTGCAGACGTCACAGCTGTCATACACGCCCACTGGCACGCCTGGCTATAGTTCGCTCGCAGTTCGAGCTTCGAACACCTGTATGTGATCATCAACGCGACCGTGAATCGTGAAGCTATCCACAGACTGCACCGATGACAAATCGCCACTTTTAGCGGTGGGGTCCTTTGTTCCAAAAGCAATCTCGCAGGCCTTCGGAGCATCCTGCGCGAAATTTTCTGCACGTGTCTGACCTCGGGACTGAACTCACAAACATGCGGCTTCAACACTGGGCAAAGACGCAAAAAACAGGCGCTCGTGCTCAGTGACGGCGCGCTTTGCGTTCGACCACTATAAAAATGCGATCGAGCTTCGAATCCCGTTCGCACCAGAGTGAGAACTGGCGTGCCTGTACACATGGAAACGAAAGCGGCTGAATGAAGCGCTCGGCAAATTCGCTCGCCCATATCGGTTGCTAGCACTAGTGGGAGAGCGCCTGAGCGGGCGTCATAATGTTCACCCACGCTATAGCCTCGCTGCGTCAACTTGGCGGGATAATGACGAAATACAATCAGTGTTATTCTTTGGCCCCGTAAACCGACCTGCTAAGCTTAACAGATGCTTAGGGATGCCATGTTTGCTGCCAGAACGATGTGCATACATATCACCGGTGTATTCGGGCTCAAAACCATCGGGCACTGAAGTGAAAGGTACAGCTCACGCCCCCCACTTGGGGGCTCGTGACAGCCCTGAAACGAGACTCACGGCTAATCTCTAACGCGAGAACAGCTTAGAGAATTTGGTCCCCTGTTTTTCTGGCTCCCGCAGCGTGCCAAGTCGCGCAGCCCGAACAACAGTGTAACCATGGTCGTCCGAAACTTCGCGATCAAAGGAGCTTGATTGTAACAAGCCTCTCAGTACGTGTCCTTAACGGGTGGCCGGAATCAATATCCAGAACTTGTCATGGAAAGTATGTTCTAGAGCTGGTTTTGAACCCTGAAATGTAAAATTTTGTTAAGTTTAACGACGAAAAAAGCTATCTTGACTGCGATCACGCCAACGACGCAGTGATCTCGGCAGAGACGAAAGGCAAAAGGCGCACGCGTGTTCTGTGCGATGCCATTGCGCGGTAAAGAACCCCAGGTTGTTTCGAAATTAATCAGGAACCTTCCACAGCTGCGCCGGTTTTTCTTTTCCTCCTTTCAATCCCAACTTCTTCCCTTTCTTCAAGGCGCGGTTGAGGTGTCCGGCCGATTAGTGAGAGAGTTGCTGTCCCGTTAATTTGCTCATGAAATAGTTGAATTTTATTTCTACGCTTTTTTTCCCCTTATTTTCTGCAACCCTGCGGCTGGTCAGGCGTCGCCTTCAAGCGCGCGCACATCTTTGCGAGCCGTCAAGTGAGGCGATCCCGACGGCTCCTTGCTTGGGTGGCTCGAGTAGGTACACACGCACGCACCACCCTCGCCGCCAGGGCGTCTCAATCGGAAATTACGCAACCATGACGCCGCCGCGGTCTGCCTCTCCTCCTCCGGCAGTCGCGCCAGCCACGGCTACCCGCCGAGCGTACATCAGCTCGCGTGCATGGACGAACGCGGCTTGCATGCCGCCATGTCGACGACCTTACTCCTACTGCCGAGACGACAGCAGGAGGCAGCGAACACCGCGCCGACAATGCGCGCTGAGATGTAGCTTAGTTTCTCCCTGTGGCGTTCCTCCGTGCCTTTGCTTTCCTTCAGTTTCTTTTCTTTCTTCACCTTCCCTTTCCGTAAACATCTGCTGGTGCTTATGGCGGCAGCAGAAATGGGTTCCGCGACCGTCGCGATTAGAAATAATGCAAGGAGAAGTGGTAATTTTTGAGAAACGGAAATTGCGCAGTAACTGTCGCACTGCTAGGTGGACACCTCAAACGCGCCGTAAGGGAAACGATGAAGGTGAGAGTAAAAAAGGAAAAAGAGAGAGGTGCCGTAATGGAGGGATCCGGATTAATTTTGACCGCCTGGAGATATTTAACGCGCACCGACATCGAACAGCTATCAAACCCAACCAGGCAGGCAACTTCGGATGTGTAAGGGTTTGTTTAAGCACTCAGGCGCCTTCTGCGTTTCGCCTCCATAAAAACGCGACGGCAGTGGTGGGGTTTGAGCCCGGGTATTCCCACTCAGTAGCCGACCGGCCTAACCACTGAGCCGCCGCGGCGGGTAAGATGCGAGGAAATGCTGGTATGTACCGACGAAGCGAACTTTCCAACGACGGGGCCGCTGTGCTGCTGCGTGTTTGGGGTCCTCTTTTGCAGCGAGGAGGAGTTCTTGCACAGGCTGTATAGGGCTGTACACCCGGCACAAAAATTTCACAGGCCACAGAAAGCACTATATGTAATGTTTCCAAATTCAGCACTGAGACGGGTACGCGCCCTGAAAGTGACGGGCGGAATGCGCTGTTTTTAGAACAAAACAAGGTCTGCCCCATCCGACTGCACACTGTGTCCAATGCAACGGCCGCTAAAAAATGTAGTAGTTTTTTCGCGACTCCGTGCCCCGTATACTTTCGACGCCGGGTGTACCCTTCAGTACGGATGTTTAGAGTTCAACCTCTTCTTTCCCGTCATCAACCAAAACATTTCAGAGGAGGAAAGATTGAACGGCTCTCGCTTCTGTTGACTGTGCTGCTACCCCTCGGCACAACCATATGATTTTTGTTACTTTTTAAACAGGTGAACAGACTGAAGCTGTTGCCCTGGCATCACGGCACGCATGTATGCAACAGGAATACAAACATAATTGATGCTTAAGCTTTGAAAGTACGACATTATTTTGTACTGCAATGTCTATTATCACTAAGCAAGAAACGACTAAAAGGGGTTAAAGAGACTATTCTTTAGGCATAGTCTGTCCATTGTCACAGCAATTAGTCCGTCAGAGGGAAATCACCACACCCTCCACTAATCGCTGCTAATTAGCAACAGTTAGACTTTCCACAGATTAACCGTTTTTCGCGTGCACTGTGCAGTACTTGGCGCCGTTTTGCCCGTTTTCGGCTTAGATAAGGACGCAGCTCCCATGCGGAAGGAGGCTGCCATTACGCGCCATCCACGAACTTGACATGGAGACACCTTCCAGCCCCTTGCTTGAAGGCCTTCATCCGAGTACTATAAACCCATCACAGCAGCTCGGGTAGCAGCGTGAGAACAGAGTGCGGCGCCCCTCCACGGAAGTACTTAAGCGTTTTTCACAGCTGAGTTAATTCATACATCCGAACCCAAGGTGAGATATCCGGAGACAGAGACACGTGCCTGGGAGGCGTAAACGTCAAATCTGCCCAAACTTCCGTTTCGCGGCTATTCGTTCGAACAGAGCGACGCGTGGATAAGAAAGCTGAACCGCAGATCGCCGGTGCACCGACCTGGTCGTAAAAGTCAACGACAAAGTTGGAGCAAGTAGAGCATACCAGGACACAGTGGCACACAGTTGAAAAACGACGCAGTCTAAGTGTCACTGGCCATATAAAAAGAAAGGCGGTCGGTTCAGTGCCGGTCATAGACGCTGAGGCAGTTGACACACGCCAGTAAACGACCTGAAGTTGTACCATAGCAATTTGATTTAGCTCATTATGCGTCCGCAAGGGCCGAAGCGAAAGTTTACCCCTATAAGGAACATTTTTACACTTTCCAGAATGCGTACGTTTTCTTTCAGAACAAATCGCACACGAATGAGTTTCAGTGGTCATTAAATAGCAGTCCCTTTAGCAAAGACAGCGCTACGCTGCTCTTAGGTTCAGCTTTTTTTAGCTTTTTATTCAAATTTCGACATTAAGATTCACTAAAAACTGAACAATCTGTTTAAAGCAGGACTGTAATACCTCCGTTACATTTCTGTTCGAGCAATTTCGCAGGCATGTGCGGTGCCCATAGTGCAGCGTCAATGAAAGCACACCTGGTACATATACTGCAGTGCATAAACTACCACAAGAGAATCTATAAATTAGTTCCTGCTGCTTGCGGACAAACTGGCGCGCTCGATATAAAACGAAAAGAACGGTACAAAACGGAAGGAAAGAAATTCGCGATGCGACTACAGAATTTAAGCAAGGGAGCTTACCTCGAGTTGAGATGTGTCCCTTGGCGCCGCAAAAAATTCATCCCGCTAAAAGAAAGGAATTGATAGGTGTGAAGGAATATGATGCGAAAGTGAACGAATAATTCTCGAAGACCAAGTGAAGAAGTGAGGAAGAGGTGACGGAGAAAAGAGATTCTGAAATGAAGGGCTCGAAAGAACCAGCAGATGGCGGATCGGGACGGAGACAGTGCCGGGGGATGAGGAGGAGGTGTTGGGTGAGGGCTCGGGGTGCCAAGGCGTGTACAAGGGAGAGGACGAGATGGGAAGGGAAAGAGGGCAGCTACCACTTTCACATGAGGGCCAGTCCACGTCGGATCATTCTTCGAGGAACAGCCGTTGCCGAGTGGTCGATGAGCTCGGCTACACTCTACCCACACGCGGCGACTCGCGAGGACTCGGGAAAGATGGGAAAGAGCTCGGCGAAGGAGACGCCAGGAGAAGGACGGAGAGGAGTGCGAAAGAAGAACAAATAAATGAATGCCCCCCTCCTGTAGTAGACAAGGGCGGCAGAGGGGTCAGAAATAAAGCACGGGGGAGGAGCCCCCACGGAGAAAATTGCAGCCGCCGGATCAAACGCGGTGACACCCGCTCGCGCGCGCCAGCGCCGGACCCCGCCTTGATTGGCATCCAAGGCCCCAGCCTCGCGTCTTCTTTTCCCCATTGGCCACTTCACCAGTGGCTGCGGCAAGATCGCGCAAGCATCGGGCACGCTGCCGACCGTTGCGTAGGTCTGGCCGGTTATATCGGCTTCACTGCGATAGCTGCGCGATATATGCCAGCACAGAACCGAAGAAATAAAGGGCGAAAACGGATTCGCAGGGACATGTGAGTGTTTCTAGATAGCTGCCTCGTATCAGAGTCTTGAGGCTGTTCTTACAACAGATATCCTCCTTCAGTGACACGTAGCCAGTGTTTCATTTTAGAGGGGTGCAAAGTAATATTTTGTAGCAGTCGGGGAGTAAGTCGGAGCGGTACTGGGGTGTAAGCGAGCGGCCTGGCACACTAGGCCTTCTCCTTCGCCCCCCATGAATGTGTTCTTTTCAGTGGGGTAGAATGTTCCGCCGGTCAATTAAGCACTTATGATTTGTTTTTGTTTTTATTTTCAAAAAGCTGCCAGTTCACCCGATCACTAATAACAGCGCTGACGAAAGCTGTTCAATCAATCAATCAATCAATCAATCAATCAATCAATCAATCAATCAATCAATCAATCAATCAATCAATCAATCACATAACAAAAGAAATGCCAGGACAAGAAAAAAAGGCTGCTACGAGTAGCTTGACGAGGTTCTTCCCCTTTTTGTTCGGCAGGGCTGAGTTTTATACGCATGCTAAATAGAGAGTTTTTGCAAATTTTAATACGTATAATGCACTTAACAGAGAAGAGCCAGAGAGACTTAAGTGCATGCATTAACATCCCACATATGGGCTCACGTGTTAAAAATCGTACAGAGCAGAAGGGAAGAAGAAAAAATCAGAATTTTGATCTCAAATTGACGTTTTCTTTCAAGTTTGAATACGTACTGGTGTAGACAATCAGGCTAATGCAAATAACTCTGCGAAACCCAAATTCGAGGCTAAATGTCACCTCAAACGGGATAGAAAATAAGTTTTTAGAAGAAATTTTCGATGATTCATCGTCTATCGGGGCATCTATACGTTGTGAAGGTGGTGGCCGCGTATTGTTAAAGACAGTGACGACGACCAGTCAAGGTGAATGCGCATGGATATCTAAAATCGGATGGAAGCCTACTATTCTCCCGGACATGTCACAGTAAGCGGCATCGTTGGCAGCAACATGTCCGGCCTGTCCTGCTAATAACGGGCCCTCCAAGGATTCCTGAACCCGAAAGGAACATGAAAGACGCTAATATGACAGATGTGCAAAAATCAGCAGACCAAAACAGGAATCACAGACTGTGAAGAACCGAATTCCACGAACGTCCACTCTGAAGGTAACAAAGGTAACCTGAATCTCATAAACGGCAGTCACCGAAATAGCGGATGAGGACAACCTGAAAAGACAGGCGAAACTATAAATACTATCGCACAATTAAATTTACGTACGGCGAGTAAGCGAAGAAGATAGACAAAAGAAAGCAAAAAGAAGGCATGTCCCTGTTTGTACAGAGCGCGAAACATGCGTTCCAATTCTGATTATTTTGGAACTTCCTCCACCATTTCCTTTCTAGGAAGGGCAGCGCAGCTGCGGTCTGTACGCGAGGTAACAGATTTTAGAAACACTGGTTCATCGTCGAAAGCAACACCTGGTCTACCTCGCCCTCTGCAATGCCGGATAGTAGCGGCACTATTTCACAAGTTTTCTTGCGAAGCACGAGGAAAACAGTGCGCACGTGTGCAGGTCATCGTTCAGGGTATCTGCGGAGGAGGCGAAAGATATATGCGCTGGCTGTATGGGCACCTGTTGAGCGCTTCACAACACAGGTTACATTTAGGACGCGTCACTTTCAATGCAAACGGAGCATGCTGGTTGTGTTTACTTGTAAATGCGAAATATTATGCAGTACAATCAGTCCCACGGGCTGGAAACACAGGCGAACCTGCCGACTGCGCCGCATTTTTTTTTTAAATACGTCTTGATCACATCGCTTCTCCTAAGTAGTATAATACCTACAAATGTGACTGAAGTTTTGACGCGTTTAGAAGGCGTGAGAAAATGGCTCGTGACTAGAGTGCCTCCATCCGTCTGCGGGATCTCGTTATGTTTGCTTTTATTCACTCGAAATGACCGAAGACAGGAGTTAGGACTCGTGCTTGCTCTCAGGGCGAAGAGGAAGGCTTCGTCATGAAGTACTGCGCAGCACACAGACGTGGATTAAGCTTCTTCTTTTTTTGTAAAGTAATTCACAGCGTCCGCCCTGTCATGCCTATATGCGCGCTCGTCTGAAAAGAGTAGCGCTGAATTACTTTTCTAGAAAAATTGCATCCCCAACTAGCCTCAAGACGTGTTTTATTAAGAAGTAAGCTTTACCACGTTGTTCAGTAGAGACGGGCATAGCAGAGAACGAAAAGGCGCTACTGTTTCCGTCCGCGGTGGTGTCATATCATTACGCTATTACGCGCTTTCTGAGGTCACGAGATTCGTGGCTATGGCTGCCCAACGGTCGGATCAGGAAGGGCTGCCGAATGGATTGACATGTGCGCTTGAGCAAGTGACACAGGAGATGCACTGCGCCGTTGCTATGGAGACAGTGCAATAGGAAACGGAAGCGCGTAGAAAATCACCTGATCGTTTTGGGCGGAACACAGCTTCGCACTTGATTAAAGAGGCGGGACAAGGAAAAAAATGTGAAAAACTACAGTCTCTTTTACTTTCTATAGCTATGCATTTTAAAAAATATTTCACCACAGGGGTCTGTCTAGACGGTGTCAGTCTTTGACGCTTTTTCTCTGGGATGAACTTCAACTATACTGCCTAGATAAGGAGAGCAGTGGCATAGAAATAGTGCTCTAGGCTCAAATTTTTTAAAACACTGGATACTTCAGCCTACCCGCCGCGGTGGCTCAATGGTTAGGGCGCTCGACTACTGATCCGGAGTTCCCGGGTTCGAACCCGACCACGGCGGCTGCGTTTTTATGGAGGAAAAACGCTAAGGCGCCCGTGTGCTGTGCGATGTCAGTGCACGTTAAAGATCCACAGGTGGTCGAAATTATTCCGGAGCCCTCCACTACGGCACCTCTTCTTTCTTTCTTCTTTCACTCCCTCCTTTATCACTTCCCTTACGGCGCGGTTCAGGTGTCCAACGATACATGAGACAGATACTGCGCCATTTCCTTTCCCCAAAAAAACCTATTATTTTTATTATTATTGCTTCAGCCATTAAGTGGTGATCTTAACTGTGCTCTACGTTGCAGCGGTTCATGGACACAATATTCGTCTTCAACAGTGTTCATGTACTATGCAACCGTTACGTCTTTCTTATTTATTTATGGATTCATTCAGACCCTGCGCGTTTTTACGTTTTCGCAAGTGACGTGCCAACGCGAGCGGAAGAATGAAAAAGGGTTTATATATAGCCTTCCACGCACTATACGCAGGCACGCGCCGCGGAGCACCTTTTTCCCTGTATTGTTTTTAGCCGTGTCTGTTTGGCTTGTTGTGTTTCTCCGGAACAGACACGCTGCAAAGTATTGCTTTACTTTTAAGCTGCCGCTCGAAAGCACGTTGGTGCAATGAGGAAGCGTTCGCCGAAGCCCTCATTGTTCTCTGGGAAGCGGTACAATATTACATCTCTGATACGTAAACACGAAAAATAAGACTGACAGTGCTCAGTGATTTGTTTGTTGCGTGGGCGATATATAAGCTAGTAGCTTGCACTACAATGAACAGCACTGAGAACAAACGTTTAGGGAAGAGAAGACAGGAGATGCAAATTTAAGTACCATTTCTTAACTGGAAGGAGCTGTTTGACCAATCTGGGCACACAAAAAAAAAAGCTGGATTTTTCAGAACAAAGTAACTTGCCGAAGAACATTAGCGAATACAAAATTTTCCAATTTATATAAATGACTTCTGTAAATGCGGGGGCAGTGCTGAAACAGCATAGCTAAATGAACTTGCGAGATGTTCTGCAAATCTATTCAAGCCATTATAGCATAATCCGGGTTCAATTCCGGCGGCCAAGGCGGTCGCGTTTCGATGGAGGCGAAAGCAAAATGCGCCCGTGTGCTGCGCGATGTCAGCGCACGTTAAGGAAACTCGGGTGATTTATGTTAATCTTGAGCATTGCACTACCGCGTCCCTCAAAGCGCATGTGTCGCTTCGGGACGCTAACACCACAATTACCATTTACAAATAGCATAACGTAGCGGAAGTCCGGCCCCTGAAGCTAACTGCGCGTTCCTGGCAGTTAAAAGGACGAACTTGCGACGAGTAATTCCTGTAGACGGCTCCTGCGGCAAAACGGCGTTTTGCGTGCAGATATTTGTCATTTTAGACGCAATTTTGTATCCCTTATCCTGTCCCGCAAAAAATTCTCACTGTAGGAAATGTGGGCAATATTATTTTCATTTCCTTTTGTCTGCTCACACTACTTTATGTAGGCAATCTGGGTCAGTGTCCCAACGGCGCAAACTTTAATTAATTTGGCCAAGAGCAGTGCAGCAGTGGAGAGCAGAGGTGGCCATTTGACCTCAAAAATCTCGACCTCACCTCAACCTCAAAAATAATTTGCCGACCTCACTCAACCTCAACCTCATCAGTTGAGGTTGAGGTCTCCTGAGACTCCCTCACCTCACTTTTCCTGAGGTCACTGCCGACCTCACTCAACCTCACCGCAACCTCAAATTGTGAGCTTGAGTTCAGCTGCTCGACCTCAGAAAACAAAAAAAAAGACAAAAAGCGATTAAGTTTCTCAGTTGAAACAATTCTGAGAATCCTGTGAGACAGGAAAGCCAAAATGGTGATGATATTATTTAATAAGGTGTGTTCAGACACTATTGATGTGCACTTAATAGGAGAAGGTTATAATCTGGGATGAACTCTCGAAGAGTCTATGGCCTGCGGGCAGGGGTGTCCCATACGCGGTTACCACAAGTACGTCGGTGAGTACTTTATATGTGTCAATATTTGGCAACCTGCTTCGTGTATACTTGTTCGTATTGGAAGCATCTCGCTCATTCACGTACTAACCGGCAATTGACAAACACAGACCTTCTACACCATCTACCAGAAATTGGGAGGAGGGGGAGGTATTCATTATACTCCTTTCAGGCTTGAGAATAGTTACCGAATATAAAGAAACTGGTCGTCGATGTAATTTCTAACGCGATGGTTGTGCAGACGAATATCAGTATATTTCGATTTTCTAGCTCTATATCCGGCATAGCGAGAATGCTCTTTTCAGTCCTCTATCTATATGTTGCCTTCGAAAGCACTTAACAAGCTGCGACCGTAGTACACAAACAGAGGCACGTTGTATTTATGTCTGTGTAGAAGCGAGCGGCTTCTTTATTAACGGAAAAGCGTTAGATGGCTCACTTTCAAGGTGAGCCCCCCCCCCCCCCCCCCCCCACACACACACACACACACACACACAGGCACCCACACAAAAAAACACCACCTAGATACTCATACGCCTGAACAGAACACAGGGTAGCACTGCGTCACCCAGTCTTTGAGGCATGCATGCTGCTTTAAGTCAATCGCTTGTTTTCCCTCAAAACTGAACTAATCAATTATACGCCGGCATTCTCGAAGTTTTTTACCTGCGAGCACCGCGTGAGCATTCCGCGAAACCTATTAAAGTGAACGATGGGTCTCTGCAAAATATTTATAGGAAAGATAACGTGTAGTGCCTGGTCGTCTGCAAGGCAGACCGCCAACCTAACTGATCACATACGAGAAAAAAAAAAGCAGAACGATTACAAACATACAAACAAAAGTTGCACACTGAAACAGAAGCTAACAACAGTGTGCCGCATTAAACGTCATATTAGAAGGTTTGAAACAGCGACTCAGCAGCCCAGCGCCAGCACGTAATCATTTCTATTCACACATCTTCATTAAAAAAACACAAAAGGAATCAGCTACCACATCACCATACATTCATTATAGTTTTGAATATTTTCGTCGCTGCAACACCGCTATGCTGTTACGTTCACCTCGTGTTGCTGTGTTTCGGAATAATAAGTGAATTTCCGAGAAGGAACAAGGAACCCGAGACCAAAAGAGAGGTTATTCGGAAGGATATAAAAGTAAAATTATATTTGCATCTGCTTGCATTACAGAACGGGAATATACAAAATTAGTGTGATTCGAAAGGAGAAGACACCGATCAGAAGCTTCGACGGTGTTATACAGGTTTTTCTCGCCTGTGCCGACTACTCCAGTTTCTGTTAAGTCAGCTTGTAATGTACAGCAGGATACCCTTTATTCGACGGCAAGGCAAGAGCCATGACGTCAGCGCCGGCAACGCGCATGAGCACGAAGCAGTCTTGCTTGGGGCCATCCGCGCTGCGACGAATTTATAGCGTGCCTGTTGGACTGAACTTATTTGTTTGTGGCATCAAACAAAGCTACTGCGGGTCAACGTGAGTTATGTGCTTTGCGCGCTGCCGGGAGTTTTAGCCGACCGGCAGGCAGTTATGGCTGCTACGCCAGCGGGGGAACGGGGAGGGAGAGTGGCGTGCCGTGACAGCAGTACTCATTCCAGGAAGGCCATAGGGGTGGGTACTCCTGTAGTCTCAGGCTCAACGGACATTACGGCGCAGCACCAAAAGCTAAGAGCGGACTGCGGCATCCGGTTGTCGAGACATCGAAAACCGAACACCAAGCGTCATTGCATGAACATTGCGGTGGTGCGCTCCAACTCCGCTTCGGAAGCGGCAACAACTGTAAAAAGCCTCGACCTCAAAAGTTCGACCTCTCCGAATGACGACCTCACTCAACCTCAAACTCACGCGTAAGGTTGAGGTTTGATTTGCTGACCTCACTCACAAAATTTCGGGCCGTCGCCGACCTCACCTCAACCACACCTCACGATGTGAGGTTGAGGTCATTTTGAGGTTGAGGTCGACCTCATGAGGTTGGCCACCTCTGGTGGAGAGCAGTGGAAAACGCAGCATTCGCTGTTATTCCACTAAACGCGCAAAAGCTGCAATCGTGAGCCGCGCACAGCCAACCGGACACGTCGCAGTTCGGCGTACGCTCCAGGCTTGATAAATTGATATTTAATGACAGGTTTTGCGAGGTTGAGCGCGAATTTTTCGCCACGTGCGCAGTTTGTCTTCGTGGCAGTTGGGTACAGCGGGGAGATAAAGTCCGCTAGGCACACAAGCTATACAAGCGAACGAAATGCAGACGGGAATAAAAACACATTCGGGATGCAAGAAAAAAATCGTTGCGCCGAAGCGGAGGAACACTTGCGACCTGCATAAGTGCGAACGCACGAACAGGTTTTACTGGGAATCGCTGGAAAAACGAACGAACGTGATGCCACGTAGGCCCGACAGAGTAAATGCTTCTTTGAACGAAAGCACGTGCAGGCTCGCATTTGGAAATTTTGTCGTTTACGAACGAACGGAGGAGGAAAAATTAAAGTAGAATATAATTAATAAAGTAAGGCAGTGTATAATACAACTTGGACTTCGCTTGACGGTACACCAGAAAGGTAATGTCTGAAATAGAGGCGACTCGGGCAGAGAGAGGCAAACACGAGGGTGAATGCTGCGTAGGAGTGACTTCTACAACGGAGCGGAAGGTTTCGGACTGCGCTGCCGTGGTGCTGCTAGGCCTGCGTGCGGAGCCTGAGGCAGGTAGGTGCGCGGTGAAAGCCAATACGTTGCTTCACGGCGCATCCCATACTGGGCAAGGCGTTCTAGCACTCAAGGAAGGACACGAAGTCAGCACGACATTGAACAACTCCGAGCCCATGAGCAGCTGAAGATGTCCGCGGTTCGATACGACACTCCTACTTTTATAAATACAACAAGCTACCTAATACTGGCCACACCCGTACTATGAGCAGTAAGGCTGGGCAACGAGTGACGCTGAAAAAGAAGAAGAAAGAGAACGCCTGCGCAACTTATTGCTCACAAAGGTGTTTAGCGCATGCGATGACGTCGCGAAACTTTGTTCTTTCTCCTCCCCGATCGCAAAGGTAATACGACACTTTTTCATAGCGAGAACGGTTCGTTCGCTATGCATGCGTCATTGCGCATAGCGTATTCGCCGCGCGCCCGCAATGTATATAAGTGCATTGGAGTGCAGCAGGGCACTTTTACCCGTAGCAATGGCCGCGCATACCAAAACACACGTTGTAGCCTCTTTGCCTCCATTTATGTGCAGCCATTATTTAGCGTTTTGGCCATGATGTTATCGACAACCGATCCTTTTAGTTTTCCTCGAAGAAAAAAAAATAAGCACCGGTTACTCGCCCGTGTTGCGCGTTTGCTATGATCCCAGCGCAGTGTCGCGTGCCACATTCCACGCGCGCTGGCACACCGACGTCCCCTTGGAGCCCGACAGATTCAAGGGCAGCAACGACACTGGCGCGCTTTGTTTCGTACGCCAAGAAGCCGGAGGGCGGCACGGCAGTAAATTAATTGGAGGCACTCGTCTCACTCTTTTCTGGGCCTCGTTAAGCGAGTAGCAGTGCGCACGCGCAGTGTTTACGTGCTACAAAAGAAACGCACAGATGCGGAGAGGAGGCCTCGATGGGGGGGGGGGGGGGGGGGGTGGTGAGGTGAAAGCACTTTTCTCCTAGGTGGTATGCGAGCGCGAAGGGGGAGGGGAAGAGAAGCCACGCACAAGCGACGCGACGACAATCGGCGTCCCGACCGCGCGCGCGTTCAAGGCCGCTGACTACGGCAGCGCGCCCCAGAGTGAGGCTGCCACGACGGCAGCTGTCGCTGACCCGGTGGCCTTGAACGCTGCCAGCGCCCGGCGGCGCCGCGCTCAAGTGACGCACATTTTGGTGCACGCTCAAGCGTGGTTGCAGTCTTGCTTGCGTGCCTTCACCGCATTCGGCATCGTTAACGGATATTAGCTCTGCGCGTCGCCGTGGTTGGTTGTAAAACCCAAACACAGTGTGAGAGACTGGCAGTTTAGCGCGCGCAGTGGTGTGCTGCGGTGAAGGCGTAGTGCACTACAGAAGTGGCCAGAAAAGCTGATCTGTTCGCGTCGGCTTGGGATCGAAACCCACTTCGGAGGAAGTTCAATTTTGTTTCATTTAGTAAAACTTGCTGCTGGGCTAGTTGGTTAAGCATTTCTTTGAAACAGGTCAGCTCTAAAAAAGGCACACACGGCGAAAGAACGACGACACGACAGAGATGAGCGCTCTCTTTCCGGATGATGTAGGCACTGCCGATGACATCATAAGGTCAGGTGGGTTTTTGGGCGCATTTCTCGTGGACGTAACTGCCGATTTTCTGTCTGATGAGCCGTACGATGCTATCGCATTAAAACATTGGACCGCTGTAGTACACCGCGGCAAGCGAAAAGCACGGCTAACGAGAGACTGGCGTTTCAGCAAATGATAAGGTGTCGTTAAGACTCGGCAATGACCTGAGCACTGCTGCCCTTGGTTACAAAGGCGAGAAGCGCTTCAAGACCCGCCTACTCTTGGCGCGCACAGGGCATGGGACGTAAATTTCACGCCACTGAATTTGGGGTCCAACACGAGAAGTTCTTTAAAGTAGAGACCTATGCAGCGACATTTGAAACTCTAAGAATCGCGTTGATTATATGAATGCGTATTTGAAGAAGAGGTCATATCACTGAAAAAGGCGCTCATTTCTGATTACGTCAAAGCGCTGAAAACGGCGACAGTAGCGTCCCCGAAAGCGCTACGCAGGGAAAGTTTTGTCCCGGGGAGGACAGAGGGCTGCAGGAAGAGAGGTGCTCGTTGGTGCCGCGCTGACGTCTCTCCGCGGAGGTTGCACGCAATGAACCCATGGTCTAAACAAGTGTGTCCCCGGAAGACACCAACCAGGCAAGACCTGAACCGAGCGACAACGCTGTATTACGACGGCCAAAGCTCCAACGAAGGTCGCCGTTGCATATGCTATACGTTATACAACACTTGTTGCTGGGATCTTCATTGCTGGTTTTCCTGAATTTGCGAAGAAAGAACGCATCTCCATAGCTGCCGAACGTAGTCGTGATCCCGGGAAGTCCGATTGCAAGAGCGAGAAAAACGAAAATGTAAAATTGAGAGAGAGAGAGAGAGAGAGACGAGAGAGAGAGAGAGAGAGAGAGAGAGAGAGAGAGAGAGAGAAAATGGCCCCAGCGGCACCCCCGATCCTTTTTCTGGCGTCGTCGCTCGGTTATGTGGCACGCAGGAGAGCGACGGCGATGGACGTCGAGTCCTCTCGGCCATCTCCTTCCGACATTGACCCAGATTCCGCAGCGGCGAGCGAGCCAGGGAGGCAGCACGCCCGGAAGGCGAGGAGAGGAGGAAAGCATCGCAGGACGGAATAGCTAGGGACAGAGAGAGAGAGAGAGAAGAAAATAACATGTGGAGAGTAACGGAAGAGAGGGACGCCAGTCAATACCTTCAGCGAGCGGGCGAGACGTGCATAGCGGAGCAAGGCGGACTCCAGCGCACGTCTCGCCAAGGAAGCCAGAATTAAGCGGGGCGGAACCTGTTTTTTTCCCTGCCGCAGGTGAGCCAGCGGCCGTGAAAGCGTCGGATTCCTGGCTAATGAGCCAAACTCGCGCCCTGGAGCCCGATGCGGTACCCGAGGAGAGACAGTGGGTGAGGAGGGGGAGGGGTGCATGTTATGTACACCAGAGTGGCTACCACATGCTTCGCTCATGAAGTGCTCAACTGGCGTAGCCGAGAGATCGACGCGTAGATGAGAATTGTTTTTTCTTTCGACTGCCTAAGCGGCAGAGAAGTGCTGGTTATCACTTTGAACATACCGCCGGGAGCGAAAGTGACTATACTACGCCAATTTCGGCTCAACCGCATCGCTGAACGAAATCAGCAGCGAGATGGATCTGAACGAGGAAGCAAATAAAAACGGTTTCCGCTTCCGCTTTCTGGACACCAGCCGAGGCGAACAGTTTCATCTAACCTCGCGTGCTTTACAATATACGCCACTGCTCCTCTTGACAGTAGCCACGCGTTGTCTGAATTCATGGTCTTCGGCGAATGTCGGTGCCCATGGTTGCTTGGATGCGTTTGGAGTGCGGCGGTGGAAAGGGCCCGGCCGTCAGCCGAACCAATGAAATCTACTGCCACTTTCAGCAGCAGCCCGATTTCCCCAGTTTCTTGCCCGGATGGGGTGCGATATCCACATGTACTAAAGTACCACAAGATAACTGGTTAACGTGTGTGTTTACATTGAGCATGAACTTTTATTCCACTATTCTTCTGTAGTTAAAAGCAGCTTACAAGTATAGATGGAGGTGGAAAGAAGACCCGCAAGCCCATGCAAAGGGTATCAGCAAATCAAGACAAAAACAAATCCTCTATATACCGCGGAATGCTGTTTACGTTACGTACGTTTGTAGAGAACGCACATTTGCCACGGCCTCAAAAGCCCGGCCGTGTGATTGAACAAGGGAGAAGCCAGCGCGCAGGCATTCGGCCCTCCACCCTGCTTATGAATATAAACGCGTCCTTGCCGAAAGACGGCGCCCATATCTCGAGCAGCAAGGCAACCACTCTCCCGCTATCCTCCTCCCCCGCACAAGCAATAACGTGCGGCAAGCTGCAGCGTGCAGATCGTTTTGCCCATTCGGACCCCGCGAAAGTTAATCAGCCATTAGGCAGAGGAACAAATACCGTACTTATACGCGTATTACCCACCGCTGCGTATAACGTGCACGATTAATTTGGATCCTCCAGATAGGAAAAATGCTCCTGTTATATTATCCGAACACTTCCTTGCAGAGAGAACCACTATGTACCTCGATTACTGAGCAGACAGTGGTCGCTTTGTTGTCAAAACGAATTTACATTGAAATGCTCAATGCATACAGCATTCAATCATGCCGTCTCAGGTTTTTTTCTGAAAATTTGTCTTGTTGCTGAAAGTTGTCCCCTTCTGATCCATTCAGATTCCTTCTAATGAAACACCGCGTAAAGCTATTGAGCACTGGTCCGCAAAGCTAGAGGTACCACCGCCGCCTGAATAGTGCACTGCAGTGCGTCGATTACGGTGTGGGTTGCAGACGCTTTGTGGGAAGAAACGACTTCGTTAAAACCAACAATCACTCTGAAATCCGCACGTAGCCCTCACCCCAGATGTGGCAGTAATTGAGTGCAATAAAATTGCGCTAATCTAATTAATTTCCCGGTAATTTCCAGTGTGATGCATTACCTTCCGGGGTTAGTAATATAGCATTGTAATGAATTATTTTGCAGTGATGGTTTAGCAACGAGAGTAATTAATTACTTTCAAAGATTAGTTTCCTTACAATGTACAGCTGCAGTTTGTGTCGGCAAAAATTTACCGCCTTTTACGCCGGATAGGGCGCCTCGAAAGCAGGAACTACGCCTGGGAAGCCTAGGCCAGTGTAACGGCAGAAGTGCACGTGTTGCGAGCATCTTCCAAGCAGCAAGATGTAAGGCTTAGAGGCAGACGGCCCGTTGCGAACTACAAGGCTAGTCTGAGCTCACACAGATACGGATGAGGAGGTGCGGATGCGGATACGAGGTGCGGATGGGGATACGAGGTGCGGATGGGGAGGTGGAAACACGCATGGCGCTAACATTCCCTAACGGAAGCTGTGGTGATATGTATAGTACTGCCGAATTACCTGCTTGGGAGCCAACAAACGGAGTAGACAGCTCCAAGCAGCAAGACTCTGGGTTAGCCGGTTGTTTATTTCTGAGTTCTGTGAAAGTGGCAAGGGTTTGGCAGTGCTTCTGTTCTAATTGTTTTCCTAGCATTTCATTGCCTTGAATGTCTAATGGAATGTTGATTTTGTGTTTCAATTTTCTCTGGAAGAGTGTTTCTGAGGCTGTGTAAGTTGAACAGGGTAACGCACAGCTAAGCGGAATAACTATTTTTAGGTTTTGCGCTTGCTGACTAGTTAGTGTCAGGCCACAACACCAGACAGCGTAACCATAGAGCCGCTGCTGTGAATAAGAAATCGCTGCAGCACTCACAAGTGACGCGCACGACAGATTCTTCAAAATCAACAGATCGCGTCTACATGCCACGTCGAACGATTAAATTCACAGGTGGAAGAGGAGAGCCATCAGCGATTTTTAGATTCTTGCATGGCATATACAAGACTGAAGGAGTTCATGCAGAATACTGGGCTGCCCTCATCTGCGTCAGCAGAGCGGCTATTCAGCACGGCCAACGACACCACTTCTTCAATGCGAGGCGAAATTTTCGACGACCAGTTTTAACTTCAGTTTTTCCCACGTTGCAATATATTTGGAAATCTGAAATGCTTAAGAGACGCTACAGCCAATTTACTTCTTTGTATGCATGGAAACTAGAAAGTAATTTAAGACTAATTGCGTACACTTCCAAAGCAAGTGCTATGTAAGTGTTCCCACACGGTCTCTTCGACCGAGGGAACCTTTTTGTATTCCCCCGACGGTCTACAAGATATGGAAAGCGAGTAAGTACATTCCCTTTTACTTTAAAAAGTTACCTCCAAGTGTTTGCTAGGCAGAAATTAAATATAAATACAAAAGATGCTGCGATACGCTAATTAGTGGGTTAATAACGTTGTACACATATTCTTTACCCCCAGTCAAGTAAATCCTATGATTTCATTGGTTGCTGCTGTATTTTTTGCACTGATCTGAGGTATTGTCATGCCATTTTGGTTTTCTTTCCTTGCAATTTATTCTGATCAGTCTTTTTTACATGAAACATGGGTTTTCTGTCTGTTTTTACTTTGCCACAG